>NW_027361690.1:55892500-57362500 GCF_039654945.1 Dendrobates tinctorius
ATCACCGTTGGAATCACTGTTGCCTTCACCTTCCACATCTTTTCCAGTTCTCTTTTGAGGCCCTGGTATTTCTCCAGCTTCTCATATTTCTTCTTTCTGATGTCGCTGTCACTTCGTACTGCCACATTATTATCATTTCTGTCTTCTGATCCTTGTCTACTATCACAATGTCTGATTGATTAGCCAACGTCTACTTATCCAACTGGATCTTGAAGCCTCACAGGATTTTCACCCTTTCATTCTCCACCACTTTTTCTGGGGTCTCCCACCTGGACTTAGAGGGACTTAGCCCATATGCTGTGCAGATGTTCCTGTATGCAACTCCAGCTACATGGTTGTTTCCTTTGGTATACATTGTTCCTGCTTGCATTTTGCATCCTGCCACTATGTGTTGGACTGATTCTGAGGTTTCTTTGCATAGTCTGCACCTTTAGGTCTTGTCAAAATTAACCTCTTTGCGACATGCGCCGCACTAGTACGGCACATGGCGCATCTCTCCCTTTGAAGTGGGCTCCGGCGGTGAGCCCACCTCAGGGCCGGGACATGTCAGTTGTATTCAACAGCTGACATGTGTCCGCAATAGCTGCAGGCAGAATCGTGATGCGCCCACGGCTATTAACTAGTTAAATGCCGCTGTCAAACTCTGACATCGTCATGTAACAAGCGCTTCCGGCCGTCGGGCAGGAAATACGTGCACCGCTGACCTCATCATGTGATCGGGGGTCATCGGTGCATCGGCATAACAACCAGAGGTCTCCTTGAGATCTCTATGGTTGTTGATGCCGGATTACTATGACCGCCACCCTGTGGTCGGTGCTCATAGCAATGATGTCATTCTGCTACATAGAGGCGATCTGAGCATCGCCTCTATGTAGCAGAACCAATCAGGCTATGGCAGCTTCTAGCCTCCCATGGAGACTATTGAAGCATACCAAAAGTAAAAAAAAAAGTTTTTAGAAATATAAAAAAAATTAAAAAATACAAAAGTTCAAATCACCCCCCTTTTGCCTCATTCAAAATAAAATAATAAAAAAATCAAACATACACATATTTGGTATCATCATATTCAGAATTCCCTGATCTATCAAAAAAATAGGATTAACCTGATCGCTAAACGGCATAGCGAGAAAAAATTAAAAATTAAGATTTATGTTTTTTTGGTTGCCTCAACATTGCGTTAAAATGCAAAAACGGGTGATCAAAAGAATGTATCTGTACCAAAATGGAATAATTAAAAACATCAGCTCAGCGCGCAAAAAATAAGCCCACACCCAACTCGAGATCATGAAAAATACAGAAGCTACATGTATCGGAAAATGGCGCAAATTTTTTCTAGCATTTAGTGAACATGGTGAAAAAAAAAACAAGTGTGGGATTGCACTTTTTTTTGCAATTTCACCGCACTTGGAATTTTTTTCCCGTTTTTGAGTACAAGATATGGTAAAGCCAATGGAGTTGTTCAAAAGTAAAACTCACATGGCCATATTGACGGAAAAATAAAAAAGTTATGGCTTTGGGAAGAACGGGAGCGAAAAACAGAAACGCAAAAACGAAAACTGGCTCCGGAGCGAAGGGGGTTAATAATAAAATAAAAAGTCTAGAGAACGAAAACAGATTAGAAACAATTATACCACACTCTGATTTTAAAGTTTTTTTCATGATTGTTCAAAACTCAAACACTGCCTTTTCTGTGCTGAATCATAAAGATTACTAAAATATTTGCTCTTCCAAAGCACCTATTTCTCATTTTGTGCTAGCACAGGTCAAACGATACCCCTCATTTACAAGTTTTGGAGTTCTTAAGAAATCCCATACAGGAAGACCCAGTCTTCTTGCAAAGCCTCGATAATGTGTAGGATGCCATACCTAATGTCACACACAGTCAAATACAATGTGCCTGTGAATAGCTTTGTTTTCCGAATCCCTAGCACATCAGCAGTAGTAAACTGCTAGGGAGCTTAGCCACAGAGACAGGTTTACTGAACTTTGTAGTCTGCAGAGCCCAAAGTGCCACGTGTAAATAACTGGTGAACATGAGGTTGGCACCATGTTGGCTCAGTGGTTAGCAATTCTGTTTTGCAGCGCTGGAGTCCTGGCTTCAAATTTAACCAAGGACAACATCTGCAAGGAGTTTGTATGTTCTCCCATGTTTGTGTGGATTTCTACCTGATAGGGAATTTAGATTATGAGCCCAAATGGGGACAGTAAGGCTGGGGTCACATTAGCGATAAATACGGACGAGTGCTATACGATAAAACATCGCATAGCACTTGGACCAGTATTCATCTATGGGCCAGTTCCCATCAGCGTATTTTTTTTTCTGCCGTTTTAAATGTGCTAGTGAAATCGCAGCTTGCGGAGACTTTTACCAACACTTGGCCGAGTCTCAGCTCACTCGCGCCCATATAAGCCTATGGGTGCGAGTGAGACAACACACATCAATCGGATATCATCCGAGTGATGTGCAGTATACGCTGACCCCAACAATGGAGGAGATGAAGAAATTCATTTCTCCGCCTCCCTCGGAGCACAGGCACATGATACTCGGCTCCTGCTCACAGCAGAGCAGGAGCCGAGGGAAATTAGCATATCGCATCTGATGCTCTCGCATCGGATGCCATACGCTAGTCTGACCCTGGCCTAATGGTTTTGTTTGTAAAGTGCTGTGGAATTTGATGGCTCTGTATAAGGCCCCTTCACACTGTTATCTATGTCATTGTGTCTGTGAGTCGGTGTGCCGTCCATGTGCACCATTCATGTGACACATGTTGGAATAGAATGCACTATAGAAATGACAGATGCTTAGGTATTAAAGATGTGCAAGGGGTTTAAGAAAGCTTAATAACTATAGATTGTTGGGATAAAGGAGGGAACATGCATAGACGATAGTTGGGGACCATTATAAAAGGTTTTTAATAGCGGCACACTCTTTAAAAAATCATTTTAATCTTTGAAGTGCTTTGATGGGAACCTGTCACCAGAAATAATGCTGCTATCCTGCAGATATAATAATAATATTAATAATAATAATACATTTTATTTCTATAACGCCAACATATTCCGCAGCACTTTACATTTCAGAGGGGATTTGTACAGACAATAGACATTACAGCATTACAATAATCACATAGATTATAACAAATACCAAGAGGAATGAGGGCCCTGCTCCCAAGCTTACAATCTATGTGGAAAGAGGTAGACACAAAAGGTGGGTGGTAACAATTGCCCTGATTGTATGAACCAGCCATAATGTTAAGTGTGTAACAGTACAGACACAGAGGGCTGATAGACTCATAAAGCATGTGGGAACATGATGCGGGGAACCTGGTTATGGTAAAACTTTTGACTGTGCCACATAGGGATAGATTAGGTTAATGTGTTGAGGCGGTAGGCCAGTCTGAATAAATGCGTTTTCAGGGCACGCTTAAAATTGTAGGGATTGGGGACTAATCGTATTGACCTGGGAAGTGCATTCCATAGGAAAGCTCGGAGTCAAGTATGACCCCAAGACAGCAGGCATGTTGCTGGGGAGTAATAGTGGAACCACACACGGAAATGGCAATGTCGGGTATAGGTACATTAGTAGCGGGAGGTTAATCTGCAGGTTAACAGCGTTATGATGCTGTCCGGCTCCTGCACGCAACTGGATGCAGCGGGGAGTAAATGATCTTTATTCTCCCCCCAGCATTCAGTATTCATTCATAGGGGCGGGGTCAGTTCAGTCACACTCTGAGTATACAGAGCGGACACTGTAAACGCACCCCCGGCCCTGACTGACACTGGTTCTAAACTGCGGCCGGCTGTCAGTCAGGACCGGGGACACGGTTACAGCGGCCTCTATGTATACTCAGAGCGTGGCTGAACCCTCACCACACCTATGACTGAATACTGAATGCTGGCGGTTGCGTGCGGGAGCCTGGCAGCATCATAACGCTGTTATCATGCAGATTAACCCCATATCTGCAGGTTAACAGTGTTATTCCTGGTGACAAATTCCCTTTAATTATGGACAAAAAATATAGGTAATACATGACCTTTAAACTTTAGGCTCGTTGTCCTTATCTTATACTTGGATCACCAATAAGGTTTTATCTGTGCATGTTGCTCAAATACACGAGATATAAGTAATCAGAAATTAGGACTCATTCTGTGGGAATGTAAATGAAATCACATCCTTCTCTCTGTACTTATGTTATACTAAAAAGCTTCTTTAAATTGGCAGAAATTAGCTTGCACAGATTTAAAAAAAAAGACAGCGATAGAGGAAAATCCAACTTTCGATAGGTGTGAGAATATATAGGATGAGGAGTTGGTGTGTGGCTGTAAAGCATGTAACAAATATTCCTGTCCTATGGCATGTCCCCTTTAAGAGATTACCCTAATTGGGTTATAAATAAGTATTGCAGCTATCTGCCACTCTACAGCTATACTGTACATGATGCTGCTACAGAATTTCTTTTGCTTTTTTATTTTTGATTGCCAGTAGATGGCGATGCTGTGTGTTTCCGGGATCCAGATCACTCATGCTGTAAAAGCAAGTATGGTATGCTGTGCATTATAAGGAGGCCGGGTGCTCAGACATCATACATATGTTTTCAGCTGCTTTACTAAGAAAATGAAGTAATGAATGGCCTACCGTATGTATATCCTGATTAAATAATGCATCCACAATTAATATTTTGTCCAATGCATATTTTCTAGAAATAAAAATTAAAGGATAGCAGAATATACTTTGTAACATGTGGCTGGGGCTAACATGCAGACAAAGTATGCACAGTCCATAGGAATACATTGCGTTGCTTTATGATAGCGGTGGTCACGTGACTCCTTAGAAAACCTCAGTAGCTTCAATATACTGTAAGTCACAAGTTGAAAAAAATAGTTGTTTCCTCAACATGACGTTATATAAATGTGACTTTAAAATCATATATATATATATATATATATATGTATCATTCATAAAAAGTTAAATCAACTATATTCTGCATATGAAAATAAAACATGGAATTTTCTTCCAAATTCTAAACCGCCCGGGTGCCAGGAGATATTTGATGTTCATTGCTTAGTGATGATGTTTTCTCCTGACATGGCAAAAAAATCACTGAGTTTTAATCGAAACCTGTCATCTTATTCATGTTGCCTGATAATTTGTCGGAACGCACTCGGACCTGAAAATACTCTCATCTGCACCTGCCCTCATTTGTAACACTCTGGCCTTTCAGAGAACACAGATTGTGTGCCTTGTTTGTCTACTCCAACATGCACATATCTAGGTGCAACCATTCAGCCTATATCTGATTCACGCTGCTCATGATTTGGGAACATAAATCTGATGACAAGTTGCCTATTACGCCTTCCTGCCTTGGCCAATTTTCATTTTTGGGTCTTCATTTCTTCCTCTCCTTCTTTCAAGGCTGGAGTCACACACAACGTATACAAATATGGTCCGTTTTTCATGAACCAGAATTGCACAAATGTTTCATGAACAGTAAACCGTTTGTCATGTGAGGATGCGATTTTCTCGCTTCTAAGCATCTGTGTGACATCCGTATGGCATCCGTATGACCAGATTTCTTCACCGGCTTGCTAAATGGACATATAATGGAGCCCAATGACAGGTTAAAACCCAAACGAAAGAATAGATATATACACATAGAATACACACACACACATATATCTATCTATCTATCTATCTATCTATCTATCTATCTATCTATCTATCTATCTATCTATCTATAAGCCCTTAAATTTTATCAATGCAGGTGCTCAAACTGTTGTCATGATCCAGGTTTGATTATGACAGATTTTGCAAAAGTAAACTTTTTTTTTCCTTTAAGCTGTTTGCTTAACCCCTTCATGACACAGCCTATTTTGACCTTAATGACCTGGCCATTTTTGGCAATATTGACCAGTGTCCCTTTATGAGGTAATAACTCAGGAACGCTTCAACGGATCCTAGCGATTCTGAGATTGTTTTTTCGTGACATATTTGGCTTCATGTTAGTGGTAAACTTAGGTCAATAATGTTTGCATTTATTTGTGAAAAAAACAGAAATTTGGCGAAAATTTTGAAAATTTCGCAATTTTCACATTTTGAATTTTTAATCCGTTAAACCAGAGAGTTATGCGACACAAAATAGTTAATAAATAACATTTCCCACATGTCTACTTTACATCAGCACAATTTTGGAAACAAAAATTTTTTTTGTTGGGAAGTTATAAGGGTTAAAAGTTGACCAGCGATTTCTCATTTTTACAACAAAATTTACAAAATCATTTTTTTTAGGGACCACCTCACATTTGAAGTCACTTTGAGGGGTCTATATGGCAGAAAATTCCCAAAAGTGACACCATTCTAAAAACTGCACCCCTCAAGCTACTCAAAACTACATTCAAGAAGATTATTAACCCTTCAGGTGCTTCACAGCAACTAAAGCAATGTGGAAGGAAAAATGAACATTTTAATTTTTCCAATAAAAATTTTCTTTTAGCATCAATTTTTTCATTTTTCACATGGGCAACAGGATAAAATGGATCCTAAAATTTGTTGGGCAATTTCTCCTGAGTACACCGATACCTCATATGTGGTCATAAACCACTGTTTGGGCGCACGGCAGGGCTCAGAAGGGAAGGAGCGCCATTTGACTTTTTGAATGGAAAATATGCTGGAATATTTAGCGGTTGCCATGTCACGTTTGGAGAGTCCCTGTGCGCCTAAACATTGGAGCTCCCCCACAAGTGACCCCATTTTGGAAACTAGACCCTCCAAGGAACTTATTTAGATGCATAGTGAGCACTTTGAACTGCCAGGTGTTTCACAAATTGATCCGTAAAAAAAAAAAGGACTTTTTTTTCACAAAAATTTTATTTTAGCCTCAGTTTTTTCATTTTCACATGGGCAATGGGATAAAATGGATCCTAAAATTTGTTGGGCAATTTCTCCTGAGTGCACAGATACCTCATATGTGGTCATAAACCACTGTTTGGGCACACGGCAGGGTCCCGAAGGGAAGGAGCACCATTTGACTTTTTTAATGGAAAATTAGCTCCAATCGTTAGTGGACACCATGTCGTGTTTGGAGAGCCCCTGTGTGCCTAAACATTGGAGCTCCCCCACAAGTGACCCCATTTTGGAAACTAGACCACCCAAGGAACTTATCTAGATGTGTGGTGAGGACTTTGAACCCCCAAGTGCTTCACAGAAGTTTATGACACAGAGCAGTGAAAATAAAAAAATAATTTTTTCTCCTCAAAAATGATTTTTTAGCCCGCTATTTTTTATTTTCACAAGGCTAATAGGAGAAAATGGACCACAAAAGTTGTTGTGTAATTTGACCTGAGTACATCGATACCCCATATGTCAGGGGAAACCACTGTTTGGGCGCATGGGAGAGCTCAGAAGGGAAGGAGCGCGATTTTGGAATGCAGACTGATGGGATGTTCTGCGGGCATCATGTTGCGTTTGCAGAGCCCCTGATGTGCCTAAACAGTAGAAACCCCCCACAAGTGACCCCATTTTGGAAACTAGACCCCCCAAGGAGCTTATCTAGATGTGTAGTGAGCACTTTGAACCCCCAAGTGCTTCACAGAAGTTTATAAATGCAGAGCCATGAAAATAAAAAATAATTTTTTTTCCTCAAAAAATAATTTTTAGCCCGCTATTTTTTATTTTTACAAGGGTAACAGGATAAATTGGACCCCTAAAGTTGCTGTTCAGTTTGTCCTGAGTACGCTTGCACCCCATATGTGGGGGGGAACCACTGTTTGGGCGCACGGCAGGGCTCAGAAGGGAAGGAGCGCCATTTGACTTTTTGAATGGAAAATTAGCTCCAATCGTTAGCGGACACCATGTCGTGTTTGGAGAGGCCCTGTCTGCCTACACTTTGTAGCTCCCCCACATCTCACCCCATTTTGGAAACTAGACCCCCTAAGGAAGTTATCTAGATGCATAGTGAGCACTTTGATCCCCCAGGTGCTTTACAGAAGTGTATAACGCAGAGCTGTGAAAATAAAAATATTTTTTTTTCCTCTAAAAAATGATTTTTTTAGCCCGCTATTTTTTATTTTCACAATAGTAACAGGAGAAATTTGACCCCAAAAGTTGTTGTCCAGTTTGTCCTGAGTACGCTGGTACACAATATGTGGGGAGGGACCACTGTTTGGGCACACATCGGGGCTCGGAAGGGAAGTAGTGACGTTTTGAAATACCGACTTAATGGAATGGTCTGCGGGCGTCATGTTACGTTTGCAGAGCCCCTGATGTGGCTAAACAGTGGAAACCCCCCGCAAGTGATCCCATTTTGGAAACTAGACCACCCAAGGAACTTATCTAGATGTGTGGTGAGCACTTTGAACCCCCAAGTGCTTCACAGACATTTATAACGCAGAACCGTGAAAATAAAAAATCTTTTTTTTCCTCAAAAAATGATTTTTTAGCCCGCAATTTTTTATTTTCGCAAGGTTAACAGGATAAATTTGACCCCAAAAGTTGTTGTCCAGTTTGTCCTGAGTACGCTGGTACCCCATATGTGGGGGGGACCACTGTTTGGGCACACATCGGGGCTCGGAAGGGAAGTAGTGACGTTTTGAAATACCGACTTGATGGAATGGTCTGCGGGTGTCATGTTACATTTGCAGAGCCCCTGATGTACCTAAACAGTGGAAACCCCCCACAAGTGACCCCATTTTGGAAACTAGATCCCCCAAGGAACTTATCTAGATGTTTGATGAGCACTTTGAACCCCCAAGTGCTTCACCGAAGTTTATAACTCAGAGCCGTGAAAACAAAAAAAATCATTTTTTTTCACAAAAATCATTTTTTTAGCCCCCAATTTTTTATTTTCCCAAGGGTAACAGGAGAAATTAGACGCCCAAAGTTGTTGTGCAATTTTTCCTGAGTACGCTGATACCCCATATGTTGGGGTAAACCACTGTTTGGGCACACGTCGGGGCTCGGAATGGAGAGAGTGCTGTTTGACATTTTGAACGCAAAATTGGCTGGAATAAATCGTGGCGCCATGTCGCGTTCGGAGACCCCGTGATGCGCCTAAACAGTGGAAACCCCTCAATTCTAACTCCAACTCTAACCCCAACACACCCCTAACCCAACCCTAATAATAACCCTAACCACAACCCTAACGCCAACACACCCCTAACCCTAATCCCAACTCTAACCCTAATCCCAACCCACCCCTCACCCTAATTCCACCCCTCACCCTAATTCCAGCCCTCACCCTAATTCCAGCCCTAACCCTAATTCCAGCCCTAACCCTAATTCCAGCCCTAACCCTAATTTTAACCCTAACCCTAATTTTAACCCTAACCCTATTTCTAACCCTAACCCTATCTGTAACCCTAATTCCAACCCTAACCCTAGTTCGAACCCTAAATGGAAAAAAAAATATTTTTTTTATTTTATTATTTGCGCCTGGCTATGGGGGTGATAAAAGGGGGGTGTATTTACTTTTTTTTCATTTTGATCACTGTGAGAGTGTATCACAGTGATCAAAATGAAAAATGAACGGGCAACCGGCAAATTCATGGGCGCCGCCATCTTGGACAATGGCAGGCGCACTGCGCATGCGCCCGCCATTTTGCAAGATGGCGGCGCCCATGATCCAGACGCCGGGAGCCACCGCGGGACACCGGGAGCACGATCGGAGGTCCCGGGGGGATCGGAAGGTGGGAGCTATAGGAAGGGGAGGGGGAGCAGATGATGACGGCGGCGACCGATCGCCGCCGTCCATCGGTGGCGGGGGCCGATTGGCCCCGCCAGTCGGTGTGTGGGGGGGTCGGGTGTCGGTGTCCAGCCATGTCCGATGCTATTGCAGCATCGGCCATGGCTGGATTGTAATATTTCACCAAATTTCATTGGTGAAATATTACAAATCGCTCTGATTGGCTGTTTCACTTTTAACAGCCAATCAGAGCAATCGTAGGCACGTGGGGGCTAAGCCACGCCCCCAGGGATTAACTGTAGCGTGTCCTCTGTGTGCGGGTCGGGTGACCTTTCAGTGACCCCGGTCACCCGACCC
Organism: Dendrobates tinctorius; assembly: GCF_039654945.1. Taxonomy (NCBI): domain Eukaryota; kingdom Metazoa; phylum Chordata; class Amphibia; order Anura; family Dendrobatidae; genus Dendrobates; species Dendrobates tinctorius. Next base: position 55,902,535 of record NW_027361690.1, read on the forward strand.
GCAGGGGGGCTATTTATAGCATGATGCCTACGTAGGCGTCATAGGTCGTTTGGGCACAGCTTTTCATGACGCCTACGTAGGCGTCATGGGTCGTGAAGGGGTTAAAGTTAGTTTTGCCCCCGGTGGCCATTAGGGTCATTGCACTCTGGTTACTTTAGCTTAGTTGCCCCCGGTGGCCGCTAGTATTATTGCACGTGATTATGAAGCAGGTGTGATTCCCTTGCTCCTACCTATAAAGGAGTTGCAGGTGGTCTCACTCACTGTTGGTGTTTATTGCTCATTTCCTACCAAGTATGGTGACGGAAGGAACGACAGAGAGGAGTTCCTTGCAGCTCAGGGGAGCTCTGGTGTAATTGCTTCAGGCGGAAGCTGAATTCAGGTGTCGAGCTTCAGGGGGGAAGCTGAACTTTGGTGTCGTACTTCTTTGTTGGGAGCAATAGTAGCAGAGCTAAGCTAAGTGGTATTTTTCCCTGTTTGTTACTTTCCTTGTGTGTGTATTAGTGCAGTGATGGGATTAGGTCTGCACCATCCAATTCACTAGAAAAGGATAGGTGCAGGGCGAGCTAGGGATTTGAGGTATCCAGCTCGTCGCCAGGTGCGGAACCTGCCTAGGGATCATCAGGAGTGTAGGGACACTGACTCAGGGGAGTGCAGGAGGTCTCCACGTCACCATTCCCTATTGCAGGGCCCTCCATTGTAACGGTTTCCGCGGTGTTTCCCTTAACTCTGTTTAAATTTGCCCTGCTGGAGGTGGTGTATCCAGGTTCACGTGAAATTTCCAAATCTAAAGAGACTCTTCTGGTGGACTTTTTTGGGACTCTGAACAAATGTTTCAGCAACAAGTTGCTTATTATTTTCTGTACAGGCTGTTTTGGGTCGACCAATTTTTGGATCATTAAGGATTGAGCCAGTGGCATCGAATTTGTCACAAATGTGGTAAATGGTTTGTCTCTTTGGGGCTTGAGTACCAAATTTTTCAACCCAATTTGCTCTAACTGTTTCAGCATTTTGAGATTTCCAATACTCTTTTAAAATCCATTTTCTTTGATCTGTATTTAATTTTTTTTTGCCATTATGGGTTATCTGAATTATCTGAAAAGAAAACAGTTTTGGGGGAGATTTATCTGTGAAAACTGGTTCTGTGAAACTGACTCAGTTGCCCTTAGCAACCAATCAGATTCCACCTTTCATTTTCCAAAGAGTCTGTGAAGAATGAAAAGTCAGTTTCACTTTGCACCATGTTTGAAATATCTCCCGCTTCATAACTCTATTACACATACTGTCCACCTACTATTGGATATATACTGTACATACACATGTCATTGAAATATATATATATATATATATATTTCATAGAGTTCTAGCATAATAGCCGCTAAATCAATTGATGGCTTTCTGCAAAATCAATTCAAAACCCGACATGAAATGACACATGGTTTACATACAGTAAAGCATTTAATTTCGTTTAGTTTTTACATGTCTTTGACTAATAATGAGATTAGGGTATGTGTGTAAGATTTTGGACATGTAGGTGTTAAATTAACGAGTAAATTCGTTGAAAAAAATTGAGTGGTCTCCCGCGGTAATTTCTTTCGGATAAGGCTAGTTTCACACTAGCATTTTGGAGCGCAGCGACGGCCTGCGCACGGCCGCCGCTAAGCCCCGCCCCTGCCGCGCCCCCGCCGGTAGCTCCACCCACCGGCGCATGACGCTGCATGCGCCCTGTGTCCCCATCTTTATCACAGGGGGCGCAGGCCGTGCGCAGTATGCGTTTGGCGGTGCATGCATCCTTTTGACGGTGCGCCGACCTGCGCCAAACGCAACCTGCTGCAGTTTGGTTGCGTCGTCGCACCGTCAAAACGGCGCATACTGCGCACGGCCTGCGCCCCCTGTGATAAAGATAGGGGACGCAGGGCGCATGCAGCGTCATGCGCCGGTGGGCGGAGCTACCGGCGGGGGCGCGGCGGGGGGCGGGGCTTAGCGGCGGCCGTGCGTAGGCCGTCGCTGTGCTCCAAAACGCTAGTGTGAAACTAGCCTTAGCAGAATAATAAATTTTGTAAAAAACTTTGTGTGATTATTTCATTAAAAGAATTTTTAAATAATGTGTGTGTGTCTTTTTTAACCCATTAATACTATAGGATTAATAATGGAGAGGTGTCTTATTGACACCTCTCCATTATTAACCCGGCTTAATGTCACCTTTCAATAGCAAGGCTATTAATATCTGCCCTCACTGACTGGCTTTCCCTCTCTGGCGGAGAAAATACTGCGGGAGCCCACACAATTTTTTTCAATGAATTTACCAATTAATTTAGCACCTACATGTCCCAAATTTTACACACATACACTACTCTAATTATTAGTCAGGGACATATAAAAAAAATAAATGAAATGAAATGGTTTGCTGTATGTAAACCATGTGTCATTTCATGTCAGGTCTAGTAATGATTTTTCAGAAGCCAGCAATTGATTTGGCGACCATTATACTATGTTGAACTCTATGAACTATATATATATATATATAAATGTGTCTCAATGACATGTGTATATATATATATATATATATTCTATGTCTATATATTTATTCTTTCTATTCTTTATTAAACATGTCAGTGTGATTTGCCAGCTGTTATTAAAGGACACCGGTGCATATTTCTCGCAAGTCACAATTGTGGTCAGTGTATAATCCGTTTTTTTCTCGCACCCATAGACTTGCATTGGCGAGTCTCAGCTGAGAATCGCTGACAATTTTCTCAGCCCGTTTAAAACGGGCGAGAAAAAAATCGGATAATGGGAGCTGCCCCATAGATTAACATTGGTCCGAGTGCTATGTGATTTTTTATTGCATAGCACTCGTCCATTTTTGTTGCCAGTGTGACGCCGGCCCAAGAGTCATAGCTTTTTTCTTTTTCCATTGGTTTGGCAATATGAGGGCATGTTGTTTGCGGGACATGCATTTTAAATTACACAATTTATTTGTATTTATATGTACTGGAAAGCAGGAAAAAAATAGTGGAGCGAAATTGCGAAAAAGCTCAATTCTGGAATTGTTTTGGGGTTTTTATAGATTAGCGTTTGTTTTTTTTGTAGATTTTTCATTGGTGGTGCTGTTTAAGAGGTTATTTTTTACGCTCTGAGCCAACATTTTTATTAATATGTAGATATAATGTTTTTTTTTTCCAAACATTTTTATTGAATTTTAGTAATAATATAGGGTTAAAAGGGAGGGGAGAGGAAGGGAATTAACACTAAGGGAAAAGGATGGGAAGGGAAAGAGAAGGGAATAAAAACTAGAGAACTCAAGTCCATTTTAAAATATCTTACAAATGCACAGCAAATCAATTAAATAGAATAACAAGACATCATACAATGTTCGTGCAGACGAAGCCAAGCTAGCAAATTCAAACCAATATAAAAAATAGCTAAGTATTACAAAATTTAGCATTCCACACTTTCCATTTCACAGTGTATCTAGTCATACCATCATTAATCAGAGCAAACCTCTTTTCTAGGGAACGATGCTGGTGAACCTTATCTAGAATTTCTGAGAAAAGAGGAGGATCTGTTTTCGTCCACCAATACGCTATCGCAATTTTGACCACTAAAAAGATATGAATAATAATAAATTTAACTGAAGGGTCAACAAGTTCCAAATCCAGAGATAGTAAGGCTCTTTGGGGTGTGACTTCAAAGTTTAGGAAAAAAAGAATTTATATGGAGTGACACTTTCTTCCAGTGGTCTTTGATCTTTGGACAACCCCAAAATAAGTGAAACAAGTTTCTTTGTTGTCCGCAGTTTTTCCAACAAAGAGGGGAATGTTGCTTATTTATATGGGCCAATCTAATAGGAGTGAGATATCACCTGGTTAAGATTTTAAAATACAGTGCTATGCAAATTAATGCACTCACACCTGTTCAAAGCAGTTAAAACTGGTTTGAATCACTGACTGGTAACCAACTTACGATTTTACTTAAAAAAATGCTTTGTCCCAATTAATTTGCACAGCACTGTATGACTCGTGAAAAGCCATTGAGATACCAGATCGGTAAGTGGACTTAATAGCGCTGTCCCACTGTTCATCCTCCATAACTACATTCAAGTCAGACTCCTATCTTCTCATGTACACGTTTTTCGGGCTGACCACATCTCCATTAAAATAGTTGTATATATTCCTCAGACTCCAGGCAGTTTTGTTGTTTGTGTTGCTTAGCAATGAGATCAAAATCTCCAGGTTCATAGTTTTAAAGCGCATAAATTTCTGCACACTCTCCTTTAAGATAATTAAGGCTATGAACTCAGACAATGACAAGTTGTATTGAGACCTAATCCTACTGAAACTAAGAAATTCATCCCCCTCAAAGAGATTTCCAATTCTTTTGATGTTTGAGTTTAACCAGGACTCAGACAAATGACAGCGTACGGCCAATATGGGTTTTTCTTACCTGAAAACTTCTGTTACTCCCCACCCGTGCAGGTAGCCAAGCAAACCCCTTCTATAAAATTAACAACACCACACATTATATTATCTGGATAATTATGGCCACAGTGGACAGTTTATTAACAAACAAAACATAAACAATGTTTAACAATAAATATTAAATATGCCATATTAAATGACATGAAGGGGAGGGTTCTTGGAGCCCATAAAAGATCTGGTTTAATATTTGGCAAAAATGTCCAACGAGAACTTTAACCGCCATGTTACCCTCAGCCGTACTCCACCAGCTCGAGGGCACCATAAATCCCATTCCGGGAAAGTCAACCATCAAACAGCTCCCGGGGTAAAACCCCGTCCAGAGCCCGTAACCAAATGCCAGATCACCCACACAATTTAACTGTCTGGAATTTTACCTACAATTCCTTTTTACGCTGAATCAGCATCAACTCCACCCCCCGCCAACCTTGCCACTGTGACGAATCAACTTTCACACTAAAAAATTACCAAGACCACGTTGTCCCGGCACCCCACTGCAATCCAACTTAACTTCCCGCCCCAACAACAAACAAGGGGGGAGGGTTTCAAGAAAAAAGGGAGGGTGGGTCTGCTCCCGGTGTCTTCCTGCGCCAGAATGAGGTTTTTCCCGCACTTTTCCTCCTTATCCGTATCCACTCCTCCCCACACTCCCTCCCTATCCTGCCTCCACCAATCGACCGAGCCCACCCTGTCCAAAAACCCTGCATGTCCCAGTGCAGTCATGGGGGCCTCCACTAAGCTGTGCTCATTTCCAGCCCCCTTCTGGAATATTGTAAACTAACGCTAGAAGATGTAAGGGGATTTCCCGAACTGTGTTTTCTTATTAAAGGATTTTGTGGGTTTTGAAAGTGCTCTCCAGGCACATACAATAGAGTGGAAGGTTGGATGGGAGGGAATCATACTTGGATTATGGAACATAAACTTGAAAAAATGTTCTCTTGCTATAACCTGTTTATCCACTTCGTTTTCCAAGTTAAGCCAGGCAGGCCGAATATTTTCCCTGAACCAAAACCAGCTTTGCTTAACCAACAATGCTTGGTAATATGCAAATAAATTTGGAAGGCCGAAACATCCATTGCTCTTATTTTTGTACAGCAAATCCAGTGAGATTCTAGCTTTTTTTCCACCCCAGATAAATGAATTAATCAGGTTCTGAATTTTGCCAATGAATTTATAAGGGATGATCAAAGGAAGAGTTCTAAAAACATAAAGAACCTTCGACAAAATAGTTGTTTTAACCGTTAATATTCTTCCAAACAAAAAGAGGTCTATTTTAGCGTAGAAGGAAACAGCGAGACTCAAAAAAATCTTTCAAGTTGGATTTGACAGTATACGATATATTGTTTGAGATGGTTAACCCCAAGTATGTTACCCCCTTTCTTCCCAGGTAAACTCATACTGTTTCTTCAGTTCCTCAATCTCCATGCTGCTAATATTGAAAGTCAGATATTTAGATTTGTGATTACAATGTTTTGATCACCTCTTATTGCATTTTTTTGTTGCGTTCTGGTGACTGAAAAAACATAATCCATAGTCGGGTTACTCAATAGATTGGACTTCTACCAACGTAGCAATAATATATATTTGTTGTTTTTTATATATATTATTATTTTTTCTTTCTTAAAGTGGGAACCTTTATATTTTTTATTTTTTTCATATTTTTTACAATAGTTCATTTTTCACTTTTCATTGTATTTGTTAGTCCCATTGCACATCTACTGTGCATAGCAAAAATCACGGTCACTGATGAACACCAGTCAAAAGCTAGCATTTACTGTGATGATAAGCATGGAGGTCTTCAGCAGACCTTAAGGGGTTTTTTGCACATAGCGATATCGCTAGCAATATCGCTATAACATCACCGATTTTGTGACATTATAGCGATATTGCTAGCGATATCGCTATGTGTGATACTTACCTCCGACCGGCTCCCCTGCTGTCTGTCACTGATCGCGCGAGATCGGCCGGGTCCATTTCTCGTCGGGCGTTTCCTGCTGGGCTTCCTGGGGTGCCGACGAGCGACGTGTGCAGGCAGGCGGGAGGACGTCAGGATCGCCGCGTCAGAAAGGTAAGTATCGTCCGCTGTATCGCTGCTGCATCGCTGTGAGATCTGCCTGTGTGTCAGCTCACTAGCGGTCATTTAGCGATGCACCAGCGATCCTGACCGGGTCGTATCATGGTCAGGATTGCTGTTGCATCGCTAAATGTAAAAGGGCCTTTAGGCTATCACGCCAAACAATCGTCACCTAAGTCACAGAGGGGCCAATGGCATTTTAACCCCTTAACGACCAGGGGTATTTTTGGTTTTGCATTTTCATTTTTCCCTCCCTATTTTCCCAAAGCCATAACTTTTTTTAATTTTCTGTCAATATGGCCATGTGAGGGCTTGTTTTTTGCGGGACGAGTTGCACTTTTGAACTACACCATTGGTTTTACCATGTAGTGTACTACAAAACAGGAAAAGAATTCTAAGTGCGGTGAAATTGCAAAAAAATGTGCAATCCCACACTTGTTTTTTGCTTGGCTTTTTTGCTAGATTCACGAAATGCTAAATGTGACCTGCCATTATGATTCTCCAGGTCATTATGAGTTCATAGACACCAAACATGTCTAGGTTCTCTTTTATCTAAGTGGTGAAAAAAAATTACAAAGTTTCTTAAAAAAAAATGTGCCACCTTCCGAGATCCGTAGCGTCTCCATTTTTCGTGATCTGGGGTTGGGTGAAGGTTTATTTTTTGCACGTCGAGCTGATGTTTTTAATGATATGACATTTGTGCAGATACGTTCTTTTGATCGCCCATTATTGCATTTTAATGCAATGTCCCAGCGACCAAAAAAACGTATTTCTGGCGTTTTGATTTTTTTCTCGCTACTCCGTTTAACGATCAGATTAATCCTTTTTTTTTCTTGATAGATCGGGCGATTCTGAATGGGGTCATACCTAATTTGTGTATGTTTGATTTTTTTTATTGTTTTATTTTGAATGGGGGAAGGGGGGTGATTTGAACTTTTATATTTTTTCATATTTTTTAAAACATTTTTTACTTTTGGCATAATTCAATAGCCTTCATTGGAGGCTAGAAGCTGCCATTGTCTGACTGGCTCTGCTACATGTAGATGATGCTCAGATCGCCTATATGTAACAGAAATACAGCTTGCTATGATCGCCTACCACCGGGTGGCGCTCATAGCAATCAGGCATCAACAATAATAGTGGTGTTTACCTAGGTCCCCTGCCGATGTGCTGTTATTGTCACTGTCAGAGATTAAAACCAGAAAGAGACTACAAATACACCAGCGTAATAAAATGCCAAAAAAATGTTATTGAATATTGTCACATATGGAAATATATATAAAAAAAACACCATGTAAGATAGGATAAACAGAGAGGAAGGAAAGTGAGGAAACAAGACTGGTGCAGCAAGGGGAGGGCAGACCCATAAGTAACCCAGGATAGGTGGGAACCCTCCAAAAAAAAAATATTCCAAATAAGGTAAAAGTACAAAACTTGGTGTAACAGTAAAAATAACCATACCAACAATGACACCAAATTAATCAATAGTAACGGGGTTAACCCAGCTTACCCATAAGTAATGGTAGTCTCCCAGCTGCTCCTTGATGCGCGTTTCACGTATTGCTTTCTCTGTCATGCCAGGATCAGCAAGAGCAACACAACTACTAGCCTGACAACCACCAGCATCCTCAGGGACATGCAAGCAAAGCACCTGAATATTTGGGCCGAAATCCAAGGTCCAGAAACAGTGTCTGCAGGTGACACCACTGCTTCTTTCCCTGTTTTATGTGAACGCCATTCCCCTGTCCATGACATAGGAGAAGATGCCCACCCTGCACTTACCGTTGCACATTTGCAACCGTCGTCAACAACCACGTCCTTGTTCAAGTGCAGCGTTCAGTTGTTCCTACCCCAGTCCTTGGAACGGAAGCATAAATACGCAGCCACCCACCCACAGGCTGCAATGCTAAATGGTCACATTTCCTGACTGCTTGCCCTGGAAATGATGCTGTTCAGGCTTGTGGAGACGGAACCTTTCCGCAATCTCATGTACTCGCTTTCGAGTTACCACTATTTCTCCTGGTGTGCCGTCCCCACCTTACACAAACACGTGTGAATACTATCAGCTGCCTCAAAGCAAGTAAATCCCTACAACTGATGATTTGAATGCAAGCACTGAATTACAAGAAGCACAGGTGATTGCGTGATAAAGTTTGTATGTCCTGGGTAACAGCAGCATCAGCATTGAAAACACAGTCAGAAAGTATGAAGGACTTTGTAAAGCAATTAGTCCAGGTGGAACAGCAGCAACAGTAGATGCAGCAGTATCAGCATCAGATATAGCAACAGCATCAGCAGCAAATGGCTCTCTTGGTGGAAACTGGGGCGGGGAGATTGCACTTTCTGCAAGCCAAAGATTTGGTATCCATATGAGGAGAACAGTATGGAAGGCCTTGCAGAAAATGACTTTGGAAGATGATGTTGAGGTTGTCTTGACTTTATTTTGTGGTGGCAAACAAGGAGAAACTGCCCCACGAGCAGTGGGCAGAGGTCCTGGCACTGTATCTTACAGAATGAGTATTATGACCTTGCACTGCAGAATGCTAAAGAGTACAACAAACCAAAGGCGGAGATTATGGCATGTTTGGGTGTAACCCTGGCAGTGCTGGTGCAATGGGGGCATCTTTGGTGCTACCAAAAGGAGAAACCTCCCGTCTCAGATATTTGACCTTTTACACTTGTAAAAATAGCTGCAGACCGAGACGTGATCTCCAGCACAGAGGGTCGAAAGTGTGGTTGTGGATAGATTTATCCATTCACTACCAAAATGCATGAAAAGCTGGGTGGTCCATGGAGATCCTCAGACTGCAGATTACCTAGTGAGCTTGGTGGAGAGATAGTTTGCTGCAGTGAACTCTCTAAGCAGTTAAGGGTTTCTGAGTTCCCCTGTCAGGGATAATCAAAAGAAGGGATTTAAGGCCTCATCTGACAAAGACCCAGGAGGGGTCAGAGCCAGATTCAAGGGGTAAACCTCATCACATTGTCTGTTGAAGGTGTTGTGCCCCTGGTCATATATCAGCCCATTGTCCCTTGATCCCTTGATCTCAGAGCCGATGGACTGCGGCATAGGCTGACGCTGTTCCTACTTTGCCTATCCTGCCTCCAGTGCTGTTCCTCATCTTGGTGAGGGGCAGCTGATGTGCCAAGTGACTGTAAATGGGCTGCAAGTGACTGGATTTCTGGAGTCGGGGAGTTTAGCGACCATGGTAGGGGACACACAACAACATGTGCCAGTCCCTGGGAAAGTGGTAGGCATCAGGTGTATTCATGGAGATGCCAAAACCGTTCTTGTGGCACGATTCGACATTGACACAGACAGTGGCTAAGTGACCCACAAAGTGCAAATGGTCAAAAACTTCTCACATCCTATAATTTTCCTCTGTTTTGGGATTTGTGGGAAAAAGTGATATGCTCGGTAGCTCAGCTGACAACCAGGTTACAGTGATAAATACTTCACCACATACCACGGCCGACGGGTTGCCATTGTTTGTACGGGTTGGCAATAAGGATTTGGAAGCATCCACTAATGTAAATCTCTCTGAGCTGCAGGTGTCCAGGACACATTTTGCAATTGTCCAATTCAGGGACTTAACTTTGAAAGTTACCCAGGAAAATAAGAGTGGTAAATGTTGTTTCACAGGATCCATGATCTGGTGTTCAGTTTTCACATTTGGATAGGCATAATGATCTGTTGTGTCAAGGGACCAAAGTAAGGGGCCAGATAAAAGAGCGCCTCCTCAAGGCCAATGACTCGGGTGAAACAATTTCAACCTGGGGAACCCGATCCAGGTATTGTTGCCCCCAGTGGTGAAAAAATTCCTTGCCAAGTGGCAAGGGCCCTATGAAGTGATGGAAAGCATTGGTGAGGGCCACTATAAAGTTTACCAACCAGCTGAAAGGAAGCCCACCAGGTATGTCATATTAGCTTGGTCAAGCCTTCGCCGGGCAGGGTTCAAAGTGGGTTGATAGATGGTGTCCAGCCCTCAGCTTTGGGCAGATTGGGAGATACCAAAGTCAGGTAGGACATGGTTAAATCCCAACTCTGCAGGGCTTGATTAGAGGCTCATGCATAGCTTTTTACTAGAAGCGGGAAGTAAGTTCACTTGGTGTACAGTGTGCTGGAGGAACTGAGACATGTGTTTGTTCTGCTAGGAGCTGCAGACTACCGTCTGTCACAGACTAAACTGAGCCAGGTGAAGTGTTAGGATTGTTGCATGGGTGAGAGACTGTGGTGAGTGTCTGGGAAGAAAGGTGAAAAGACCTCTTGTTGCTGGTCTCTTCAACAGAACTTGAGAGACAGGTGGAAGTTTATATGAATGAGTAAGCCTGCATGTGCCTGTATATGGACTGTATATTTTATTCTGTTATGCTGGATCAGAAAGGCTGTTTGTTTTCCATTCTGTTAGTAGTTTATGCACTTCAATAAACCTCCCTATTTGACCCAGAATCCATGTGCCTGTGTGAATGCGACCAGCATATATAATGTACAATTGTGTGAAAAGGCGTCTGCCCTCATCCTGATTTCCAATTCTTTTGCATGTTTATAACATTTGAATGGGGGGTGGCCCTGACAAGAGAAGCCACAGACGGAGAGACAAGAGAAGCCGCAGACTGCGAGAGCCTGGGGGTACCACAAGACGGACAGACTCGGGCAGGCGAAGCGCTGTAGTGGTAGACCTAGGGCAGCTGCAGTGAAAGTGCCGCGAGGGCCATCATACAGAAGTAAGGAGGAAGCGAAGGTACCCGGGCCTGTGTGCGGAGAGTGTCTAGCTGCTGCTGTATGTTGCTGCGGTCATCAAGAGGACGGCCAATAAAGAGGACCTGCTGGACGCCCTTCAGTCTCCGTCTCAGTCTGTTCGCGATGGTAAGAGGACCACCCCCCTAGCCGGTCACCTTACCTACAATTGCATGATTTGCCTCCAAGTATTTTCTGATAACATGCTGCATTCATCTTTCCTTCAAGTTTATTTGAAACTTTAACCAAGTTTCCTGTGCTTTTGTAGCTCACAGATCCCCAAATCATCAGCGATCCATCTCAGCACTTTACAGTAGGAATGGTGTTCCTTTCATCATAAGCCTTGTTGACCTCTCCAAATGTAAGGTTTATGGTTGTGGCCAAAAAGTTCAATTTTGGTCTCATCACTCCAAAATACCTTGTTCCAAAAATTTTGAGGCTTGTCTCTGTACTGTTTTGCGTATTGTAGGCAAGATACTTTGTGGCATTTGCATACTAATGGCTTTCTTCTGGCAACTTGACCATGCAGCCCATTTTTCTTCAAGTGCCTCCTTATTGTGCATCTTGACACAGCTACACTGCTAGTTTTCAGAGAGTCCAGTATTTCAGCTGATGTTATTTGTGGGTTTTTCCTTGCATCCCAAACAAATTTTCCTGGCAGTTGTGGACGAAACTTTTGTTGGTCTACCTGACCGTGGTTTTGTTTTTACAGAGCCCCTGATTCTCCATTTGTTAATCACAGTTTGAATGCTGTTTACTGGCATTATCAATTCCTTGGATATCTTTTTGTATCCCTTTCCTGTTTTATACAGTTCACCTACCTTTTCCCATAGATCCATTGACAATTCTTTTGCTTTTCCCATGACTCCCAATCCAGAAACATCAGTGGCTGGATGAAAGATGCAAGAGTCTGTCTCGATCCCAGAAACTCACTCAGCTTTTATGCACACACACTGATTACAAGCAAACAAGTCACAGGTGAGGATGTTACCATTAGTAGTTATTCAAACCCATTTGTGTCAACTTCTGTGCATGTAATCAGCCCAAAATTACCAAGGTATGTGAACTTTTGATCAGGGTCATTTGAATGTTTTGGGTTGTCATTATGATTTAAAAAGAGAAAATACAGTAGTTTGACAATAAATGGCTTCAGTCAACCATTAACCATGAGTGGAAAAAAAGGTTTGATGTTATCATTCATTTTCTCTGAAAAAAGGGCAAAAAAGCAATAAATTCTGCTGGGGTATGTAAACTTTTGAGCACAACTGTATATATCTTGATTTGTCTGAGATTCGGATCTGTAATAGTACAAATTGCTTTCTGGACTAGTATTATATCAGTTATCTGAAATCAACGATGCTCAGAAATATACAATGCTTATATGACACCTACAATGCAGAGACTGGGATCTGAGTAGTTATTTTCTGCAGTTAACACAATGCATTGTTACAGGTCACGCAGAATAATTTACACATGGAAGACTATTGATGTGAGAGAACAAGTCATGTATCATTTTAACCACTGAATTCTATTATATTACTGGATAACCATGTTTACTTGAGAAAACCTGTTTAACCGACCGCACTTGTATTCTTCATATGGCATCTGAGGGAGACTGATGTATTTTGGTCCTATGATCACATTTTTCCTTACAGAGTAAAGGACATTTTTTTTCTGCCTTTTCATCGGGTTTTGTAGTTTTCCTCATTTGTTAATCATCCTCCAGTGGAATTGGAATATATTTTTCTTCTGCAGTAACTATTCCAGTTTCCATTACATAATATTTGCTACTTTTTCATAATAATGCTATGGGGGTTTTCTTTTCCATTAATCACTCTCCATTGGTCATCTTTTAATTTGATTTCAATTCTGTACTTTGTGTTTTATTGCCTATTTATGGCAGTATAGGGATACAGAGTTCTTATTTTTCAAGAAACCTACTAGTTTCTGTATTATACTTAAAAAAAAGATGGCTGTGTTTGATGCCACTAAAAAGCAAGGGTTCCACAATAAAGCAGCTAATTCATTTTATAGGAATAAATTGTGTAAAATGTACTATTCAACATAATCTAATGATTATGTTGCCTCTTATGTGTTGAAATCAATACAGTAGATTACATGTACCATATTTGATTGCGAAATGTAAGAGTCTTCTACCTAGTTCTATTGTGCCCCTTTCAGTGCTCCATAAGCTAATCACTATTGTCTTGTCTTGGTGGGTTGATCAATACATGATTCAGGTAGTATGACCTTTAAAATTACAGTCACATTGTTGTTAAAGGGCTTATCCAATACTGGGCAAACACTTATTAATGGCTCCATAAAGTAAAATCTATCCTTACCTCCGGACCTTTAAAATTACAGCCACATTGTTGTTAAAGGGCTTATCCAATACTGGGCAAACACTTATTAATGGCTCCATAAAGTAAAATCTATCCTTACCTCCGGCACCAGCACCACTTCTGCGCTCTTGGCTCTGGTTCTCTACTAACCATCTAAAATAAACAGTATCACATGACCTCTGCAGCCAATTAGCGGTCGTTGATGACAATTTTTTCCAAGTATTATTTTTGCATATCTATTTTATAATTTATATACAATGGTGTTCACTCTAAAATCCACGAGCACAATGGGTCTTCACCCCAGAACACCTTTGTATACTCAGCTAAATTCCACTTCATTGCTGTCCGGATTCGAACCTAGCAGCTCTTCCTTCTGAGCTATTCAGCTCACTGGACAGTTCCATGCTTATCCAAATACTTGAACCTATGTTGTTGCTGATGTCTCCTTCCTGAGTTTCTTGTTGGTTACCACCCTGAGTTCCTGATTGGTTCATTCTGATTGCACACCGTGTTTAAACCCGGCCTTGCTCTCAGTTCCTTGTGTAATTATTGAGCTACCTGCCTTTAGTCAAGCTTCCTTCCATCTGCTACTCCCTCAAATGATACTGCTGCTCCTAGTAAACAACCTCTGGCTTCTTTGACTAAGATTCCTGCTTATTCCTTCAAATGATGCTGCTGCTCCTGGTAAATGACCCCTGGCTTCCTTGACTACGATTCCTGCTTATTCCTTCAAACTACTTTGCTGTTCCTGTGTATTGACTCCTTGGCTATTCCAGACTATGCTACCTGCCAGGTGCTGCCTCTAGTGGTTGCACTATCACTACTCCAGCCACGTCAGTCCATAACATGTGCTCTATAAGGCAATAGTGCCGAAAAAACTGAGTCTGCTAGACACTGGTGGCATCAAGTGCTTGTAGCTGCCTGTCTGACTTTGGTGCCAAATTAAATGTGTGGTTATTTTCTCTCTCACCATGATACCGGTGATGGGCCTGAGCTAAGGACTTACTGACCTGAGTCAGGTCACTGAAATGCTGCAAAGTTGTGTCCACCTGACCAATCAAAATAAGGAGGATGGTAGGCACCACAAGATATCAAACAATTCATGTAGCTTGGTACAACCAATGTGCTGAGAAAATATGAACACAAGCAAAGAGGAAAAAAAAAAGCACAAGAGCAGTGCACACACAGCATGTTTAATCAATAAAAAAGGCTTTATTAAGATAACAAATTGCCAAGGAGAAAAAACATTTAAAAACAGTAGTATGAAAACATACAAAAGAATGGTGAGCAGACAAGAAATGTATATTCGCTATCCACAGTGCTCTATAAAATTTTGATAATAGTGTGAATAAAGAGACCACCACCAGAGGGATCACATATGAAAATGGCAAATGATGTGACCAATGTCTAAATGAGAGGATTAATCAGGCAGAAATCTGCCCAACAATGAAATGTATGTATGTATGTACTGTATGTTTTCATAGTACTGTTTTTAAATGTTCTTTTCTCCTTTGCAATTTGTCTTAATAAAGCCTTTTTATTGATAAAACATGCTGTGTGTTCACTGCTCTTGTGCTCTTTTTTTTTTTCTTTGCTTGTGTCCACCTGACCAATGACTGCGTGAGTAGGAGATGGCGAGTCTCTAGCCAGTGCATGGTATAATTGTTGACTTGGTGGAGGGCTCTCAAGCTGCGACTCTTATATGGGCTTCCTGGAATTTTGCCTCCTCTCTATACTGCCGACGTTGTCACTGCAAACTTCTACCCTGTTGGTGGAACTGAATCCTCTGTTATCTGCTTTGGTCATTGTCTCCCTAGTATACAAGGCAGAGCAGATGTCTATGGATAGAGATACAACACATCCAACGTCTTTCAGCTCTCACCTTCTTCTTCCCAAGAGGGCCATGGTCAGCTCATCTGGTGCTGTCAAAGTGCAGTCTAACTAGCAGAACAAAATCTTTTTAACATGGCCTAAGTGTTATGATAGTGTAGCAACTCACTTGGGAAAATAGGTAACACACTAAAAACTGCAACTGACCCTGCCAGTTCTTGTACAGACAAGAGATTCTGACCCTGCAGTCCCTTGTGGTTCCTGCTTGAGCTGAGATAGCCCTTACCAAAGACTAGACAATGGCAACTCGGACTTTTGAGTGCTTCACTTTCCTCCTAAGCAACCGAAGGGCAGCACAGAGTGCAAATCACCTACAGAAGGAAAAGTGTGCTGAAATATAAAGAAATCTGATTGTGAGTCAAACAAACCACGATGTACAAAATAAAGTATTAAGTACGCACTGCTAGAGAACATGCTGCCTACATCCTAAAAGAAATAAAATATAGGTGCAGTGTAAAGAACATAAGCAGCAAAAATATAAACCCTAGCTGGTCTTTCACTGACTGTCTTAAACTAGTGCAGTTAGGCTGGACATCCAAATGATACTATCACCAGTAGGGAGTAAATAGATTGTGAGCCCCATTGGGGACAGTGATGATAATGTGTGCAAACTGTAAAGCGCTGCGGAATATGTTAGCGCTATATAAAAATAAAGATTTATTTTTTCTCTTCGACACGACAGCACCCACTGAGAGAGGGGATCCGCCCCCAGGAACAGGAAACATACAGAGAGATAAAAGGGGCGGTCCCCCTCGCTCCCTCAGTTTGGTTTCCTGTTCCTAGGAAGGAACCCACAGAGAAGAGGATTCCTGGCCTTTATATGAGCAACGGGGGCCCCAGAGCTGGAAGCAGCGACGGGCGGATCCGGAATAGGAATCCCCCCTCTGCTGGTAATGCGGGTGAGGCCGTGGCATGGAGTGCCTGGCTCACCAGGAGGTGCATGGGGGGAGTACCTGGGAAAATCCCTAGGAGGGGATTGCGCATAATTATTATTATTTATTATTATAGCGCCATTTATTCCAAAGCGCGGCACAGCGTCAGGGGTCCGGGGAACCTGGAGAAGACCACCCCTCCATCCCAAAAGGAAATCCGGGGATAGCAAGGCCAGGTTGGAGAATGATGCCCTGAGCTTGTGCAGGATGAAGGATGTGCCACAGGCGCTTAAAGTAGAATCTGGAAATACCTGGCTATGTAACGGTATGATGGTCCGGCGGTGCAGGGGCAGCGGTCGGGATAGGACCGCGAGTGCGCACACGGCCAGGAGAGTGGATGGCCGGCGCCATTGCAAGGAGGCCAGGTGACCCGGAAGTGGTAGAGGCACTTCCGGGGTAGGAGGAGGTAGCGCGAGATCGCGGGCGTGACCGTGCATGTGCAGTAGCACAAGAACGGGATAAAAAAAAGCAAGGAAAGGAAGTGAAACCGGGAGGCTGCATAAAGGCACAGGCCAGAGGCACACCGGTGTGCAACCATGTCGTCGGCAAACGACCCGGTTTCGCTCCTCGATGGACAGCTAGGAGAATCCTCTCAAAGCGGTACTCGGAGAAATAGCAACACCAGA
This sequence comes from Dendrobates tinctorius, assembly GCF_039654945.1. Taxonomy (NCBI): domain Eukaryota; kingdom Metazoa; phylum Chordata; class Amphibia; order Anura; family Dendrobatidae; genus Dendrobates; species Dendrobates tinctorius. The sequence goes on from NW_027361690.1 coordinate 55,919,609, forward strand.
AGGAGCAGCAGCTCCAGAAGAGAGACCAGCTGACGCTCTAGTCAGAGCGAAGCTTCAGAGAAGAAGCGGAAGAAAGCACCTCGCTCCTCACCTCAGCCTGAGCCTTGAGCCCCACAGCCGGTATTGAGCTGACGAAATTCACGGGTGAGTGTTTTAGGTCAAGCTCTTAGCTGATGGCGTTCCGTTTTCTGTTTATATACCCTCAGGCCAAAAGAACGGAGAAAAATAAACACAGGGAATGTGCATTATGCTCCCAGCCCCTCCCGGGTGGTCACCCTAAACGGTTATGTCAGTTATGTATTGATCAAACCCTGCGGGAGGAGTCTTCCGGTAGAAAAGAGGATATTCATATGATTATCAGAGAAGAGCTATAGGCCTTAGGTGGTGCTAGTAGTCAAGGTGGACAGACCTCCGTTAGAGGAGTAAGGTCACCAACATCGGGGTTGCCTTCAGAGGCCGGGGAATTGGACTTGGATAGGTCTCAGGAATACCTAACCTCGGAAGAGGAAGAGCAGGCTTGCTTTCCCACAGACAGCGTGAATAATTTGGTCAGATCTGTGCGGAATACCTTGGGGTTATGTGACGTTAAAGAACCCAAAACCCTGCAGGAAATTATGTTGGCGGGCATCGGCCAAAAGAAAATCAAAGCCTTCCCCATAGTACCAGCAATTAAGGAACTGGTAAAAAAGGAATGGGAAAGACAGGGGCAAAGAGCTTTCATCCCCTTAGCTTCCAAACGAAAATACCCCTTTGACGATGACGAGCTGGCGTCTTGGTCTAAAGCTCCCAAGGTGGATGCGGCAGTAGCCTCCACTTCCTGCCGGTCTTCCCTACCAGTAGAGGATGCAGGAACATTGTCTGATCCACTAGACCGCAGAGCGGACACTTTCCTCAAACGGTCTTGGGAAGCATGCATAGGGGCCTTTAAGCCGGCTATAGCAGCCACTTGCACGGCAAGGTCCATGATAGTATGGTTGGACGAATTGGAGGATAAAATAAAGAGTGGAGCATCTAGAGAAAAGCTCCTTTCCTCCATTCCCATGATTAAGGGGGCAGCCGCCTTCCTATCCGACGCCTCAGCTGACTCCCTCCGTCTATCTGCCAGAACGGCGGGTTTAACCAACACGACCCGACGGGCTCTATGGTTGAAGGGATGGAGAGGTGATGTACAAACTAAAACCAAACTCTGTATCATGCCGTGTCAGGGTAAGTACCTGTTTGGCACACAGCTGGATGACACCCTGATAAAAGCGGGGGAGAGGAAGAAAGGATTCCCTAACCCATACATTCCCTTTAACAGGAGAGCCTTCAGGAAGCCTCCATTTGGGAAAAAGAAGGATTTCAGATCCCAGGAACGTTGGGGTAATAAAGATCCCAAACAGAGAGGCAACTTATTTGGAAAGCGTCCCTTTAGGTCAGGGGACAGGTTCCGTTAGCGATAAAACACCGGTAGGTGGCAGGCTATTAAAATACAGTCATCAGTGGCAGAGAATAACATCAAACTCCTGGGCAATTAATATTGTGTCATCGGGCCTAAGGCTAGAATTTGTTCGGTGCCAACCGAACTCCTTCCTATTGACTTCCCTGAAGTCCCCAATGCAGCAGCAAGCTTTGTAAATAGAGATAACAGGGCTCTTGTCTAAGCATGTTCTGATAGAAGTGCCAAGAGAAGAGTGGGGAACGGGATTCTATTCTCCCCTATTTTTAGTACCTAAGCCACATGGTTCCATTAGAACAATAATTAATTTAAAGAAGCTTAATTCGTTTCTAAGGCTGCGGGCCTTTAAAATGGAATCGATTCGTTCAGCAATAAAACTCTTGTTTCCTTGGTGCTATATGGCAGTATTGGACCTAAAGGATGCCTATTATCATCTCCCCATATACAGACAGCACCAAAAGTTCCTTCGTGTGGCGGTCTTGATAAAGGGCCAGATACGACACTTCCAGTTCACGGCGATGCCGTTCGGGTTATCCATGGCACCCCGCGTTTTTACCAAGCTGATGCTAGAGGTGATGTCGTACTTAAGGCTAAGACACCTTAATAGTCCCGTACTTGGACGACCTGCTTATAGTGGGAGATTCGGTGTCCCAATGCGAAGGAAGAGTAGCTAACATAATCTCATCCCTGCAGATACTAGGCTGGCTGGTCAACTGGGAAAAGTCCAGACTGCAACTGGTAACCTGTCAGACGTTCCTGGGCTTTCAAGTAGACTCTGTAAGTCAGAAATGTTTTTTACCAGAAACAAAAACACGAACCTTAATTAATAAAGTACGGATGGCGTGTGATAAGAACTCGATAACCTTGCGAGAGGGCGTGTCCTTGTTAGGGTCCCTAATATCATGCATTCCATCGGTACAATGGGCCCAATTCCATTCCAGAAAATTACAGTGTGCCATTTTACGAGAAACAGAGAGGCTGCACGGGCGGTTGAATGGAAGAATGTCCCTATCACCGGAGGTAATCAGCTCTTTAAGGTGGTGGTTAAACCCTAACAATCTAACAGGAGATGTTCCATGGTGGATTATCCCCTCTAGAGTGGTTATCACAGACGCTAGCCCCATGGGATGGGGAACCCATCTAGGAGAAAACATGGTGCAGGGTCGGTGGTCCGAACTCGAAATAAGGAGCTCATCTAATATGAAGGAGCTAAAAGCGATATATTTTGCTATATCTAAATTTCTTCCACAGCAAAAAGGCACCCACACGAGAATCCAAACAGACAATATCACCTCAGTGGCATACATAAACCGGCAAGGAGGTACACGATCAGGACCACTCATGTCTATTGCGGAAGATATTCTAGAGATGGCCGAATTACATCTCCACTCCTTATCCGCCATCCACATCAGAGGAATAGACAAGTCCAGAGTGGACTATCTCAGTCGCCAAACTTTACACCAAGGAGAGTGGGTTCTCAGCCGACACATCTTCGAAATGATAACGGCCAGATGGGGCAAGCCAGACATAGATCTGTTCGCGACAAGAGCCAACAGACGCATAGAGAGGTTCACTTCACTGTACAGGGAGGACTGTCCAGATGTCCTCGATGCCCTTCAGACACCCTGGACATTTCAACAGGCCTACGCCTTCCCTCCAATGATATGGCTACCGACGGTAGCCAGGAAGATAAGGCAAGAAGGGGCGAGAGTAATCCTAATAGCCCCATTTTGGCCCAAGAGGCCGTGGTTTTCATGGTTGAGAGCGATGTCGATAATCGACCCATGGATTCTCCCGCTACATCGGGACCTTCTCTCCCAGGTACCCTGCCACCACCCCCGAGTCAAATCCTTGCACATAGCGGCATGGAATTTGAAAGGAGGCTATTAAGATTAAGAGGGTTCTCAAATAATCTTATTAATATGCTACTAGAGAGTAGAAAGGAGTCCACAACAAAAATTTATGTAAAAATATGGAAGAAATTTTTAACCGTTCACACTACAAAGCTTTCCAGTGAAGTACCCATTAGTGCTATTCTAGAATTCCTGCAGAAGGGCCGTGAACTAAAACTCTTGGTTAACACTCTAAAGGTTCATGTATCAGCTCTAGGAGCCTTATATAACCATAATGTGGCAGGCAATAGATGGGTGACCCGATTTATTTCAGCTTGTCAGAGGGCGACTCCAGTCCACATCCCTCAGGTACCTACGTGGGACCTTAACTTGGTCTCAGATGCCTTAACTCAGGCCCCATTCGTACCTATGCACCTAGCATCATTAAAATACCTTTCATTAAAAACTGCTCTATTGGTAGCCCTAGTCTCGCCGAGAAGGGTAGGTGATCTCCAGGCACTATCGGTAGATTCCCCATTCCTGTCAGTAAGTCATGACAAACTGGTGTTAAAAACAGACCCGTCCTATCTTCCCAAGCGTGCTACTAGATTTATAGAGCCCAAGAAGTCTGCCTTCCCTCCTTCTATGAGAGCCCAGTGACACCAGAAGAAGTTAAACTTCACACACTAGATGTCAGAAGAGCAGTCCTGACCTACTTAGATAGAACCAGTCCCTGGAGGCAGAGTAGGTTTCTTTTTATTTCCTTCCAGGGTAACAAGAAGGTGTCTGGAGTTACGAGAAGCACGCTGTCCAGGTGGATCAGAGAAGCGATCACGATGGCATATTCGGCAAAGGGAGAAGACCTTCCACAGGGAGTAAAAGCGCATTCTACTCGAGCCATATCATCCTCCTGGGCAGAGAAAGCAGGCGTCCCAATTGCGCTAATATGTAAGGCTGCAACTTGGTCTTCTCCATCTACGTTTTATAACCACTATAGAATAGATTTATCCTCCTCTGAGGACTTGGCCTTCGGTAGCGCGGTCCTTAGCACGGTGTACCCTCCCAAGTGACTATCTCTGAAAGTCTCTCAGTGGGTGCTGTCGTGGCGAAGAGAAAAAAACAGATTACTTACCGGTAATACTCTTTTGTAGAGTCCACGACAGCACCCGTTCACTTCCCTCCCTTAATTTAGAATCTCACATGTGTTTCTCCTTGGTGGTGGAAAACAAGAATTTGGAAAAAAAAAAAGAAAAGAGAAGGGATTTTTTAGTTTGTATAGCAAGCAATAGATATTTATAAGTGTCAGCTATTTAGCTACCAAATTGACTAAAACATGTATGGTGGTTCCTCTTGGTTCTCTGTAATCCAAACTGAGCGAGCGAGGGGGACCGCACCATTTATCTCTCTGTAGGTTTCCTGTTCCTGGGGGCAGATCCCCTCTCTCAGTGGGTGCTGTCGTGGACTCTACAAAAAAGTATTACTGGTAAGTAATCCGGTTTATTATTTATATAAAGCTGCATAATAAACATACAAATGAGTAAATGAAAACATCTGTTACCATAAAAAGACTGAAGCAAGGATAATAGAAACTAAACATTCAGAAAAAAAAAGTGTATCTTCTGTTGCTTAGTGGCCAGAGAACAGACCACAATGCATAGGCTCAATGGTTCAAACCCAGTCGCATGACAGTACTCCCCCTTCCACGAGGGGCCACTGGACCCACTGAGTTCCCCAATTGCTGACGCCACTAACAGAACGCCCTTACTAGGTGATCCGCATGCAAATCTTCTGTATCGACCCAGGAATTATCCTCCGGATCAAAACCCTTCCATTTAACAAAATATTGCAGTCGATGTCTGACACATCTGGGACCCAAAACTCGCTCCACCTCATATTGCTTCTCCTCCTTCAAATTTACAGAAGGCGATCCAATCATTTCGCAGCCTGATTCACATTCAACTCTAACAGCAGAATTTAGAGTGTATGGCCCAATAAATCCAGATAATTTTTTTGCATTTCGACATCTGGAGATTTACAATCCACAACTATGCACTTTGGAGGCTCCGCACTCCAGTTTCCATAGCTCATGCAATGTATAGACTTGTCACCAAGAAGTGATAAAGTGGAATCTTTACATGTATAGGTTACAGAATGCAGGTAGAAATAATCTTTCAAATCTGGCTCATAATGTCCATCTGCTATTGGCGGTGGGGGCGGACAGGACTGAAATTCGCATACAGGAACCTCATTACTCCACGTGCCATCTGCCTGACAATCTCGATAGTTCATTTTAGACATCATGACTAGTGTTGAGCGATACCGTTCGATACCCAAAAATATTGTATCGGATGGTATCGCCCGATACGAAAAAAATATCGGGTATCGCCGATTCCAATACCGGAAGTCTCATTCAAGTTAATGGGACTTCCGGTATCGGAATTTAAAAAGCCCTTTATTTCCTTGTTGGCTAATTCTACGTAATTGAAAACAAATAAGAGTCATGTAGACTGTATTGTGGGAGGTGGAGGAGACATTAAAGGCATAGTGGTTTATTCAAATCACATGGCATAGCATTAATTCCAATTTTTTTTTCAAGACGTTCGTAGTTAAAAAGATATTGACTATGTTAACTTTTTTATATTTTGTCAGATATGTATGTTTCACAACTTCCATGCTCTTCTCCTTCTTTTGTACTTCTCCCACACTTTCTCCTTCATGATCCGCAGCAGTAGCATTTTTTTCATCAACTTTTTCTTCACCTTATTCATCTTCTTCTTTTTCACCTTCTTCTCATTTTTTTTTTCCATTCTTCATATTCTTCTTATTCAGCTATTATTCATTTTCATATGCTATTTCTTCATCTTCTTCCTATTCTTATTTTTCTTCATTTTCTTATGGTGACAGGCATTCCTGTAGTACATATCTATAAAAGTTATAAGATTACACCTTACGTTCTGCCTGTCACAAAAGATTTACAACAGGATTTGTCCACGTTCAATTTGGCCTGCAGCAGCAGGCATTTTCCAGGGGCACCACGAGGAGGAACGGACTCACCCCCATTTACTGTGTAGTCTTATTCTGCTTATAATTTTGATTTCTTCTATGCTGATTTTTAGTCTTATGCTTAATGTTCTTCTGCTTTCTGTTCTTCCGCTTTTGCTTCTTCTGCTTCTTGTTCTTCTGTCTTTTGTTCTGTATCTAGGTGGTTGTCTTCATGTTCTTTGTCCTCTTGGTCTTATTATTTAGGGTCATATTTCTGGTCTTCTTTGGTGTGGTCTTCAGGGTCGTCGTCATCAGGGTCGTCATCATGGAGATCAATAAGGATTACCAAAGACAATTTCAAAAAGCTTGATCTTGGAAATGTAGCAGAAGGTACAAGAAGGCTGAGAAACTGGCGAGAACCAGCTGACAGTACAGGAACCCGTAGTGGCAGCAGAAGGAACAATAGCCAATGGCACTACTGAGGAACAGCTGACGGTGCTGGACCCCGGTTACTATGCAGGAGGTACCTGTGCTAGAAACCACTACCAAGGACCAGCAGACGTTGCTGGAACTCGGATACTGAGAAGGAGGCAGCTAGGCCAAAGGCACTGCCGAGAACCAGCTGACGGTGCTGGAACCCGGAAGGGTAGCAGAAGCTACAAAAGTCAATGGAACTAGCAAGAACCAGCTGACGGTGCTGGAACCCAGAGTGGCAGCTGAAGGAACAAGAGCCAATGGCACAACCGTGGACCAGCTGACGGTGCTGGAACATGGTTAATAAGCAGGAGGTACCTGTGCCACAAAGCACTACCAAGGACCAGCTGACGTTGCTGGACCTCGGATACCGAGATGGAGGCACCTAGGCCAAAGGCTCTGGCGAGAACCAGCAGACAGTGCTGGAACCCGGATGGGTAGCAGAAGGAACAAGAGCCAATGGCACTACCGAGGACCAACTGACGGTGCTGGACCACGGTTACTAAGCAGAAGGTACCTGTGCTAAAAAGCACTACCAAGGACCAGCTGATGGTGCTGGACCTTGGATACCGAGATGGAGGCACCTAGGCCAAAGGCTCTGGCGAGAACCAGCTGACAGTGCTGGCACCAGGGTGGGTAGCAGAAGGTACCCATCCAAAGCAAAGTAGCCAGGCCGCAAGCCGGCCGCAGTTACCGAAACCCACAGTCCTACAGGGGGTCCATGTCCCATTGGCACTACGGATCCAGCCTTCAGTGCCAGTTCCCGCAGCCCACATAGGAGTCACCTAAACTGCAGGCACCGTAGAGTCGGCTAACCCGGCCGCAAGACAACAGGACAACGGATTGGTGGCATAGTGACCTTGACACTACCCGGAAACACCTGGCATGCTGGAACCAGGCTGGGCAACAAGGAGTACCCGTGCCAAAGACACTGCCGAGAACCAGCTGACGGTGCTGGAACCCAGATGGGTAGCAAAAGCTACAAGAGCCAATGGCACTACCGAGGAACAGCTGACGTTGCTGGACCATGGGTACTAGGCAGGAGGTACCTGTGCTAGAAAGCACTACCAAGGACCAGCTGACGGTGCTGGACCTTCAGATACCGAGATGGAGGCACCTAGGCCAAAGGCTCTGGCGAGAACCAGCTGACAGTGCTGGCACCCGGGTGGGTAGCAGAAGGTACCCATCCAAAGCAAAGTAGCCAGGCCGCAAGCCGGCCGCAGTTACCGAAACCCACAGTCCTACAGGGGGTCCATGTCCCATTGGCACTACGGATCCAGCCTTCAGTGCCAGTTCCCGCAGCCCACATAGGAGTCACCTAAACTGCAGGCACCGTAGAGTCGGCTAACCCAGCCGCAAGACAACAGGACAACAGATTGGTGGCATAGTGACCTTGACACTACCCGGAAACAGCTGGCGTGCTGGAACCAGGCTGGGCAACAGGGAGTACCCGTGCCAAAGACACTGCCGAGCACCAACTGGCGTTGTTGAAACCCAGGGACAATCATGGTGAAGGCCGAGGCCTACTTGGTGGTAGTTTTAGATTGTTTGTAGGCTACAACAGACTGTCAACGTGCTCCAATTAGGCATCTGTCTCCACTCTGTTTCCAGGATTTCACGTGACCACCAACACCGCCAGTTTATGCGTACAGTAGCCGTCTGCCCAATCCACACGTGTTCCTGTGTTACTGGGGTTCTGTAATGTCAGCAGATCCCCTGATGTGTGTCTGCCAATGTCTCCTGCTCTGTCCACATTCCCACCACTTGCAGTGGGAAGGTGAACAGCGCAGGAGACAGTGGCGGACACACACTGGGGGATCAGCTCACGTAACAGAACACCAGGAACACAGGAACAAGTGTGGAATGCGTGGACGGCAACTGTGAGCAGGAACTGGTGGTGTTGGAGGTCAGGGGAAATACTAGAGACAGAGTGGAGACAGAGGCCAAATCAGAGAATGTTTAAATCTGAAGTAGTTACAATTTGGAGGCAGCAGCAGTTTGCCCTCCACACAGCAGGGGATCAGCTGACGTTACCAACCCCCACTTTTACATGAACGAGTGTTTTTTTCTGTGTGGACAGCACTTCCGAGCACCAACTGGCGTTGTTGGAGCCCAGGGACAATCATGGTGCAGGCCATGGCCTACTAGGAGCCAGGTGTAAATCGGAGGTAGTTTGACTTTGGAGGGAGCAGGACACTTTGCCCTCCACACAGCAGGGGATCAGCTGACGTTACTAACCCCCACTTTCACATGAAAAAGTGTGTTTTTCTGTGTGGACAGCACTTCCGAGCACCAACTAGCGTTGTTGGAGCCCAGGGACAACCAGGGTGCAGGCCGAGGCCTACTTGGTGGCAGTTTTAGATTGTTTGTAGGCTACAACAGACTGTCAACGTGCTCCAATTAGGCATCTGTCTCCACTCTGTTTCCAGGATTTCACGTGACCACCAACACCGCCAGTTTATGCGTACAGCAGCCGTCTGCCCAATCCACACGTGTTCCTGGGTTACTGGGGTTCTGTAATGTCAGCAGAGCCCCTGATGTGTGTCTGCCACTGTCTCCTGCTCTGTCCACATTTCCACCGCTTGCAGACAGAGTGGAGACAGAGGCCAAATCAGAGAAGTAGTTACAATTTGGAGGCAGCAGCAGTTTGCCCTCCACACAGCAGGGGATCAGCTGACGTTACTGACCCCCGCTTTCACATGAACGAGTGTTTTTTTCTGTGTGGACAGCACTTCCGAGCAACAACTGACGATGTTGGAGCCCAGGGATAGTCATTTTGTGCTGAGGCCTACTTGGAGGCAGTTTAAGATAAGACGTTGTTTGACTGTGGAGGGAGCAGGACACTTTGCCATACACACAGCAGGGGATCAGCTGACGTTACCAAACCCCACTTACACATGAGCGAGTGTTTTGTCTGTGCGGACAGCACTTCTGAGCACCAACTGGCGGTGTCGGAGCCCAGGGAAAATCAGGTAGTAGGCCGAGGCCTACTTGGAGCCAGGTGTAAATCTGAGGTTGTTTGACTGTGGGGGGAGCAGGACACTTTGCCATACACACAGCAGGGGATCAGCTGACGTTACCGAACCCCACTTACACATGAGCAAGTGTTTTGTCTGTGCGGACAGCACTTCTGAGCACCAACTGGCGGTGTCGGAGCCCAGGGAAAATCAGGTAGTAGGCCGAGGCCTACTTGGTGGCAGTTTTCGATTGTTTCTAGACTACTACTAACTGTCAACGTACTCCATTTAGGCCTCTGTCTTCACTCTGTTTCGAGTATTTCCTCTGGCTTCCAACCACGCCAGTTGCTGCTCTGAAATGCCGTCTGCACAACCCACACTTGTTCCTGTGTTACTGGGGTTCTGTAACAGCAGCTTCTCCCTAGAGGTGAGTCAGGCAATGTCTCCTGCTCTGTCCACATTTCCACTACAAGTAGTGGGAATGTAGACAAAGCAGGAGACATTGCCGGAATCACCTCTGGAGATGAGCAGATGTTACAGGACCCAGGTAACACAGGAACAAGTGTGGATTGTGCAAACGGCACTTGAGAGCAGAAACAGGCGGTGTTGTGGGCCGTAGGAAATACTCAAAACAGAGTGGAGACAGAGGGCAAATCAGAGAACATATTAAATCAGAGGTAGTCAAAAGTTGTAGGCAGCAGAAGAGTTTGCTGTACACACAGCAGGGGATCAGCTGACGTTACCGAACCCCACTTACACATGAGCGAGTGTTTTGTCTGTGCGGACAACACTTCTGAGCACCAACTGGCAGTGTCAGAGCCCAGGGAAAATCAGGTAATAGGCCGAGGCCTACTTGGAGCCAGGTGTAAATCTGAGGTTGTTTGACTGTGGAGGGAGCAGGACACTTTGCCATACACACAGCAGGGGATCAGCTGACATTACCGAACCCCACTTACACATGCGCGAGTGTTTTGTCTGTGTGGACAGCACTTCTGATCAACAGCGGGCGTTGCTGTAGCCCAGGAAATAAAGTTCAGGTCATAGAAACATGAACACAACAGGAGACCTGGATCCTGTTGCCAGCCAATTATTTATTCTGGAAGAGGACTGGCAAATTCAGGTGAGATCCAGGCCTTGTTCATTTTCAGAAAAGTAAGCCGGTCAACATTATCAGCTTATAGTCGCGTGCGACGGTCTGTTACCACACCACCTGCAGCACTGAAGACACGTTCCTATAATAAACTAGCAGCAGGGCAAGCCAGCACCTCCAATGCATACTGGCTAAGCTCTGGCCATGTATCCAGCTGCTTAGAGACCCAATACTTGAACAGGGAAGAGCCGTCTGGGAGTACACTAACAGGGCAAGACAAGTAGTCTGTCACCATCTGACGGAAACGTTGCCTCCTGCTGACTGGAGCCGTCTGTGATGGTGTAGCCGTTTGTGGCGGTCCCACAAAACTTTTCCACATTTGGGCCATACTGGCCTTGCCTTGTCCTGCGGCACTGCCTCTGCTACCTCTTTGTGCAGAGCTTCCTCCACTGCCTCTACCCACATGGCTGCTTTGAAAAGCACTACCAGCAACACTTGCGGGGGGAATGGAGAACATGATGGCCTGCACAAGTGTTTCTTGGTACTCCCGCATTTTTCGCTCCCGGTTCAACTGTGGTATGAGGCTTTGTAAGTTGTCCTGGTAGCGAGGATCTAGGAGGGTGTACACCCAATAATCAGCCGTGTGGAGAATGTTGGCGATGCGGCGGTCATTTAACAAGCACTGCAGCATGAAATCAACCATGTGCTGCAGACTGCCAACTGGACCGGAAACGCTGTCCCCAGCTTGAGGCAGCATCTCAGCCTGCTCAGCATCACCCCACACTCGCTGTACACACTGACTACTAGAGCCTTGTGTACCTCCGTCCTCTGGAGACATGTGTTCCTCCTCCTCCATTGACTCCTCGTCATCCTCCTCACTAAGTGTCCCCTGCCTGGGCCTTTGAGTGGAAGCACGTTGCGCAGACTTGCCAGAAGCAGATGGCATTTCTGACTCCTCATCCTCGACCTCTTCAAAAACCTCCTCACTTAGCGCTTGTAAGGTTTTTTGAAGCAGACAGATGAGGGGGACAGTCATGCTGATTAGTGCATCATCTGCACTGGCCATCTGCGTGGAGTCATCGAAGGCACGCAAAACTTGGCAGATGTCCCTCATAGTGGCCCACTCAGTGGTGGTGAAGTGTGTCCGGCGCACAGTGCGATTTGTTTGCGCCTGATGCATCTGGTACTCCATTACTGCTGCCTGCTGCTCACACAGCCGCTCCAACATATGTATCGTTGAATTCCACCTGGTGGGGAGGTCACATGTGATGCGATGTTCTGGCAGGCGGAATCGGCGTTGCAGAGATGCAATGTGCGATCTTGCCATGCTGGAACGTCGCAAGTGAGCACACTCTAGGCGAACCTTGTGCAGCAGTGCATCAAGATCTGGATAGTCCCTCAGAAAGCTCTGCACAACCAAATTGAGCACGTGTGCCAGACATGGTATGTGAGTGAGGTTGCCTAGGCCCAGAGCTGCCACTAGATTTCGGTCATTGTCACTCACTACCAAACCTGGCTGGAGATTCGCTGGCACAAACCACACATCGCTCTCCTGCTTGATGGCGTTCCAGAGCTCCTGTGTTGTGTGGCTCCGATTCCCCAAAGAAATTAATTTAAGGACGGCCTGTTGACGTTTTGCCACACCTGTGCTCATATCTGGCCTAACAGGCTCATGCAGTGCTGATTCCGAGAAACTAGAGTAGGAGGAGGACTCAATATGTACAGACTGCATTCCTGCAATCCTTGGAGTTGGCAGAATACGTACAGAGCCACTCTCCAGATCTGTACCCGGCTCCACAACATTGACCCAATGGGCAGTGAGGGAAAGGTATCGTCCCTGTTCATGGCTACTGGTCCACGCATCGGTGGTCAGGTGGACCTTGCTACTGACGGCGTTTAGTAGCGCATTTTTAATTTTTCCCTCCACATGCTTTTGCAGGGCAGGGACGGCTTGCCTGCTGAAATAAAAGCGGCTGGGCACATTGTATTGTGGAACTGCCAATGACATCAAGTTCCGGAAGGTGTCAGTCTCCACCAGCCTGAATGACAGCATCTCAAGGGCCAGTAGTTTGGCAATGCCGGCATTCAGAGCCAGTGCTCGGGGATGGTTTGCCGAGTATGGCCTCTTTTTCTCCCATGCATGTGCTACCGATTGCTGGTGAGTGGCCTGGGAGTGTGCTGATGACTGAGAACGTGGTTCAGTGGGTGGAATTTCACTGGGTCTCTGGACAACAGTGGCAGTGGTTCTTCCATGGCGTTCCAGTGAGGAAGCCGAACCAGCTGTGTGTGAGCTGGAGGAAGAGGCCCCAACACGAGCTGAAGAGGTGGTAGGTGCTGCTGAAGGTTGGCCTACATCTTCAGTGTGTCTGTGTAACTCCACCTCGTGCTTGGTACGCACATGTTTCCACATATTTGTGGTATTGAGGTTGCTCACATTTTTCCCTTGTTAAACTTTCTGATGACACAGCTTGCATTTGACAAAGCAAATGTCATCTGCAACTGTGTCAAAAAAAGACCACGCACTGCAAGTCCTGGGAGCGCCCGTTTTGTGTTTTGGAAGAGGATTGCTCCTCACAGGTACCAAAGTGGAGGCTACAGGCAACCAAGTCTGCCCCCGCCCTCTCCCTCCTCTTTTGGCCATTCAGGGAATCTCTTCCTCAGAGCTGCTCCCACCAACTTCCTGTGGCTGACGCCATGATGGGTCAAGGACCTCATCATCTCCACTCCCCTCTTCAAGCACCGGCTGGTCCTGGGTTGTCTCGCCAGCACCATACGCACCAGAAATTGGCAACTGAGTCTCATCATCATCAGATGAGCACTGAGGTGTGCTGACAATAGGCACTGGCCCACCCGCCTCTTCAGATTCAGAGGGACAAAGCAGTTGCGTATCACTGCATACTCCCTCTTCTTCACGCTCTAGAATGCTGCTTGGCTGGCCACCTCTTTCCAAGCCAACAGATTCTGAGAACAGAAGTAAAGATTGAGATGGCTCCTGTCCAGGGCTCTCAGACTGCCTGGGCAATTTGGCAGGTGGTGAAGAGACAGATGGTTGCTCTTCAGTGCTCTGGCCTTGGGAGGATGCGGAAGTCATTGAAGTGGATGCGTTAGCTGCCATCCATCCGACAACGGCTTCAATTTGTTCGTCACGCAGCAGTGGGGTACGGCGAGGTCCTACAAAGCTGCGCATGAAGGACTGTTGCCTGGTAAAAGTGGGGGATGCCGGGTCACTGGTGGCCGCAGCAGACACCGAATCCCCACGTCCTCTCCCTGCTGAATCCCCCCATCCTGTCCCTGCTGAAACTCCATGGCCACGACCACGTGCCTTACTCCCTGCCTTCTTCATCTTGGTAGACTGATAAAGATAGGCAGAAAAGTAAAAAAGGGGTGGCTTAGTGTTCTTATTCCTGAACACCTGCTAACCAGTATAAGAAACACTAATTTGGCTAAGAGTGTGTGTACTACACTTTAATATGATCTAATGTGGCCTACACAACTGTAAAGTGGAGTGTTTGGTGAACTTTATTTCCTTTTTTTTTGGGGGGGGGAAAGAAAAGTATGTGACCAAAGTTTGAAAGCTATAGTATCACAAACTTTTTGTAGCGATTACAATGCAGGAAGCTAGCCTACAATGCAATTGATGAGGCTCCAAAAAATAGGGTGATACTAGTCTGGATGGCCCTGAAGGGCACAAGCCAGCAAAAAGGCTCCTCTATCTAATCCTATATAGTGTTTGCAACCAACCAATGACAATGGATGCGGTTGGAAGCACACTAATATAGGAGCAAAAATCTGGCTAAATTAGCTGCAAAAAAAGGACTATGTATGAGGCAGTGATGCACGCTGAATGGACTACAGTTAGCGGTGGCTGTAGAACACACTGCAACGTGAGGTGCACTCACACACAGAGAGACCTATCAGACAGCCAAAAACAGTGCAGAGAAATGGGCTATAGCACTGAAAGGTTGCTGAAAGGCTCCACTGTCCACTCCTTTTGTGTTTGCAACCAACGTATATGGATACGTATGGAAGCACACTATACAGGAGAAAAAAAAGCAGCAATAAAAGAAAAATGTGTATGAGGCAGAGACACACGCTGGGCGGCCTACAAGCAGACGTGCCTGCAGGACACACTACACAGCGTGGGTCTGCACTCACACAACCCTTGCAGACAGCTATTAAAACAGCGCTGCTGGGCTACAAAAATGCTACATTGGTGGATTATGTAGCCTGGGTAGAGCAATGGATATGTTTGATGATCGCTATTTCTAACTGTCTCTCACAGTCTTCAACAGCAGCCTGTCCCTAACTGAATTTACAGCAGAGTGACCAGAAATGGCGGCTGCAGCGGTTTTTATAGTGCATCATGACATCATTTCAGCAGCCAATCACAGCCATGCCAGTAGTTAACATGCCTACATGCCTAACAGGATGTGCCCACACTTCTGAGGATCCCCATTGGCTGAATCAAATAGAGCGGGCTCCTAGCATTACGGGAACTTCCGATTCCGGTATTCGATATAAAAAAAGTATCGGAACTAAGTATCGGAATTCCGATACAGCGAATATCGGCCGATACCCGATACTTGCGGTATCGGAATGCTCAACACTAATCATGATGTATCCAAGATTACAAGTGTAGTTTACTCTAGATCCAAACAGATCTCCTTCAAGTCAACTTCAGTGATGTCCTGAGGACCCGATGTCCCCGCAGAATTTTTAATAAGGGAGGAATGGAAAGAATTTTTAATCTTCTATGAAATTGGGAGTTGGAGCTTGACAGTCACAGGATTAATTATCTTAAGTACCTTATATGAACCGATAAATTTAGTAGGAAATTTCTTTGATGGAACTTTAAGACGAAGATTTTTTGAGGCTAGCCAAACAAAATCTAGCACAATAGACAGGGGCATCCTACCTCTGCAGCTCTCTTTGTCCAATCTCAAGTTATCAAAAAAAAACTCCTTCAACTTCTCTCCATACGTTAATCAAAGGAGAAGAGTATCTTTCCTCCTCTGGGACAGCAGACTGAAAAATTTCCAAAATTCACTGTATTGTTCTAATTTTTGGTTCATTCTCTGTCTGACCATTAGTCTCAGGATGCTAACCTGAAGAGAATTAAAGCTTAATTTCTAATCTGGATAAAAGATAGCCATAATCTGAACCCTTCTATCAGAAATAATGTTTTTACGATCACTATGTAACTCAACCACACAAAACATAAACAATGTAGCTAAACTCTTAACCGTAAGTAAATTTTGGAACCATGTAAACTATCTTGCTGAAACTGTCCACCATAACCCATGCTACAGTATTACAATCAGAGCTAGGCAAATTCATGATAAAATCCATGACAAATGAGTCCAAGGCTGATACAGAACCTCATTAGGTAACAGAAACCCTGCCGGGGCTTAGAGAGAGACTATAGACCTGGTGCTAATTCTGTACTTGAGATTCTCATCAACATACTTTTTCAAGCACACTGCCACAAAATGTACCTGGAACAGCTCTCCAGGTGGCAGAGGAACCAGGATGTCAGGCCAACACAGAGTAATGTATTTTGTTAAGATCAGTGAGGATGGCACAAAAAGCTTCCTGGGTGGCAAGCATTCCTCAAAAGTTCTCTTAACTGCCAAGAGTTCCAGATCATCTACATCATAGTTGGACTCTGTTTTTGAGAATTTCAGAGGAAAAAAGGGACATGTACGAAAGTAACCATCCTTCTTCAATGAAAGAGCAGCACTCATCCCCACAGAATGTACAAAAGGCTAAACAACTTTGGGTTGACTGAAGACAAGAAGTTTAAAAGAGTATCTTGAGAACAGCAAAAGCATCAACAGCCTCAGTCGACTAAGAGGATAAGTCAGTACCCTTCTTCATCAAATTAGTAAGAGGTTTGACTGACTGAGAAATTCTTAATGAACTTACAATAATAAATAGCAAAAGCTAAGAACTATATAAAGCTTTAAAAATGGAGTTGGCTGGTGATAATGTATGATAGTGTAGCAACTCACTTGGGGAAAAAAGGTAGTAGACCAGAGATTCAGATTCTGCAGTCCCTAATGGTTACTGCTTGAGCTGACATAGCCCTAACCACAAACTAAAAGATTGAAACTTGGATTAATGCTGCCTAAAAAACCGTTCAGAGCTTCTAAAGGACTGGCGGGCAGAGTGCAAATTACCTACAGAAAGAAAAGTGTGCTGAAATAGAAATAGATCCCAAAGTGAGTGTAAAAAAAAGTAAAAAAAATTTGAAGTACATATTGTTAGGAAGTAGACAGCATATTCTCTGAAAGAAACTGAAGATAGGTGCAGGGCAAAGAGCATAAACAGCAGAGAGATGAACCCTATCTGGTCTTTCACTGTTTGGCTTAAACTACGGCAGAATGGCTGGATATCCAAATGAGACTAGCACCAAAAGGAAATGCCAGCAGGGGGAAAATATATAAAGGTGCACCCGAAAAGTGAAAGGGCAGACAAATGAGTAAATTAAACCACCTGTTTCACTTGACAGACTGAAATAAGGATAACAGAAACTTAACACTATGGGCGTGATTAATAGGCTGCTCAGACACTTTTGCATCACATTTATCAGTGTGACTTATGCCTTGTGCAAGCCTCATCTGTGTGCATTTCCACCGGGCAGTCGGACCACAAATGGTTACTGGCTGTCCTGATCAGTGGAGTGCGCCTGTGCTGCCTAAACCTTTATCAATGGGGTTCTGCTGCGTCCTGCCAGTGCATAGTAACCAATACCCCATATCTTTTTTGCACCTTTCAGCAGGATGCAGCTAGAGCCCTTTATATTTGGCTTGGTTCCTTGTGTGTTGCATGTATCTATAGTGTAGAGCAGCCCGCCTGCTAATACTATGGGCGTGATCAATAGGCTGCTCAGACACTTTTGCATCACATTTATCAGTGTGACTTATGCCTTATGCAAGCCTCATCTGTGTGCATTTCCACTGGGCAGCCAGACCACAAATAGTTACTGGCTGTCCTGATCAGTGGAGTGCACCTGTGCTGCCTAAACCTTTATCAATGGGGCTCTGCTGCGTCCTGCCAGTGCATCAGTCAGGGTTTGGTGAGTTACCTTTCAAATGATTTTTTATGGATTTTTTTCCGATTAGTGTTTGTTTATATATTTAGTGTTAGGGACTCACAATATCTGGGGACCCTTGACGTTGGGTTGTGAGCTTATCTGCTTTGGCCAAAATAGTAACCAATACCCCATATCTATTTATCTTTTTTGCACTTTTCAGCAGGATGCAGCTAGAACCCTCTATATTTGGCTTGGTTCTTTGTGTGTTGAATGTATCTATAGTGCAGAGCAGTCCGCCTGCTAATACTATGGGCGTGATTAATAGGCTGCTCAGACACTTTTGCATCACATTTATCAGTGTGACTTATGCCTTGTGCAAGCCTCATCTGTGTGCATTTCCACCGGGCAGTCGGACCACAAATGGTTACTGGCTGTCCTGATCAGTGGAGTGCGCCTGTGCTGCCTAAACCTTTATCAATGGGGTTCTGCTGCGTCCTGCCAGTGCATAGTAACCAATACCCCATATCTTTTTTGCACCTTTCAGCAGGATGCAGCTAGAGCCCTTTATATTTGGCTTGGTTCCTTGTGTGTTGCATGTATCTATAGTGTAGAGCAGCCCGCCTGCTAATACTATGGGCGTGATCAATAGGCTGCTCAGACACTTTTGCATCACATTTATCAGTGTGACTTATGCCTTATGCAAGCCTCATCTGTGTGCATTTCCACTGGGCAGCCAGACCACAAATAGTTACTGGCTGTCCTGATCAGTGGAGTGCACCTGTGCTGCCTAAACCTTTATCAATGGGGCTCTGCTGCGTCCTGCCAGTGCATCAGTCAGGGTTTGGTGAGTTACCTTTCAAATGATTTTTTATGGATTTTTTTTCCGATTAGTGTTTGTTTATATATTTAGTGTTAGGGACTCACAATATCTGGGGACCCTTGACGTTGGGTTGTGAGCTTATCTGCTTTGGCCAAAATAGTAACCAATACCCCATATCTATTTATCTTTTTTGCACTTTTCAGCAGGATGCAGCTAGAACCCTCTATATTTGGCTTGGTTCTTTGTGTGTTGCATGTATCTATAGTGCAGAGCAGTCCGCCTGCTAATACTATGGGCGTGATTAATAGGCTGGTCAGACACTTTTGCATCACATTTATCAGTGTGACTTATGCCTTGTGCAAGCCTCATCTGTGTGCATTTCCACCGGGCAGTCGGACCACAAATGGTTACTGGCTGTCCTGATCAGTGGAGTGCGCCTGTGCTGCCTAAACCTTTATCAATGGGGTTCTGCTGCGTCCTGCCAGTGCATAGTAACCAATACCCCATATCTTTTTTGCACCTTTCAGCAGGATGCAGCTAGAGCCCTTTATATTTGGCTTGGTTCCTTGTGTGTTGCATGTATCTATAGTGTAGAGCAGCCCGCCTGCTAATACTATGGGCGTGATCAATAGGCTGCTCAGACACTTTTGCATCACATTTATCAGTGTGACTTATGCCTTATGCAAGCCTCATCTGTGTGCATTTCCACTGGGCAGCCAGACCACAAATAGTTACTGGCTGTCCTGATCAGTGGAGTGCACCTGTGCTGCCTAAACCTTTATCAATGGGGCTCTGCTGCGTCCTGCCAGTGCATCAGTCAGGGTTTGGTGAGTTACCTTTCAAATGATTTTTTATGGATTTTTTTCCGATTAGTGTTTGTTTATATATTTAGTGTTAGGGACTCACAATATCTGGGGACCCTTGACGTTGGGTTGTGAGCTTATCTGCTTTGGCCAAAATAGTAACCAATACCCCATATCTATTTATCTTTTTTGCACTTTTCAGCAGGATGCAGCTAGAACCCTCTATATTTGGCTTGGTTCTTTGTGTGTTGCATGTATCTATAGTGCAGAGCAGCCCGCCTGCTAATACTATGGGCGTGATTAATAGGCTGCTCAGACACTTTTGCATCACATTTATCAGTGTGACTTATGCCTTGTGCAAGCCTCATCTGTGTGCATTTCCACCGGGCAGTCGGACCACAAATGGTTACTGGCTGTCCTGATCAGTGGAGTGCGCCTGTGCTGCCTAAACCTTTATCAATGGGGTTCTGCTGCGTCCTGCCAGTGCATAGTAACCAATACCCCATATCTTTTTTGCACCTTTCAGCAGGATGCAGCTAGAGCCCTTTATATTTGGCTTGGTTCCTTGTGTGTTGCATGTATCTATAGTGTAGAGCAGCCCGCCTGCTAATACTATGGGCGTGATCAATAGGCTGCTCAGACACTTTTGCATCACATTTATCAGTGTGACTTATGCCTTATGCAAGCCTCATCTGTGTGCATTTCCACTGGGCAGCCAGACCACAAATAGTTACTGGCTGTCCTGATCAGTGGAGTGCACCTGTGCTGCCTAAACCTTTATCAATGGGGCTCTGCTGCGTCCTGCCAGTGCATCAGTCAGGGTTTGGTGAGTTACCTTTCAAATGATTTTTTATGGATTTTTTTCCGATTAGTGTTTGTTTATATATTTAGTGTTAGGGACTCACAATATCTGGGGACCCTTGACGTTGGGTTGTGAGCTTATCTGCTTTGGCCAAAATAGTAACCAATACCCCATATCTATTTATCTTTTTTGCACTTTTCAGCAGGATGCAGCTAGAACCCTCTATATTTGGCTTGGTTCTTTGTGTGTTGCATGTATCTATAGTGCAGAGCAGTCCGCCTGCTAATACTATGGGCATGATTAATAGGCTGCTCAGACACTTTTGCATCACATTTATCAGTGTGACTTATGCCTTGTGCAAGCCTCATCTGTGTGCATTTCCACCGGGCAGTCGGACCACAAATGGTTACTGGCTGTCCTGATCAGTGGAGTGCGCCTGTGCTGCCTAAACCTTTATCAATGGGGTTCTGCTGCGTCCTGCCAGTGCATAGTAACCAATACCCCATATCTTTTTTGCACCTTTCAGCAGGATGCAGCTAGAGCCCTTTATATTTGGCTTGGTTCCTTGTGTGTTGCATGTATCTATAGTGTAGAGCAGCCCGCCTGCTAATACTATGGGCGTGATCAATAGGCTGCTCAGACACTTTTGCATCACATTTATCAGTGTGACTTATGCCTTATGCAAGCCTCATCTGTGTGCATTTCCACTGGGCAGCCAGACCACAAATAGTTACTGGCTGTCCTGATCAGTGGAGTGCACCTGTGCTGCCTAAACCTTTATCAATGGGGCTCTGCTGCGTCCTGCCAGTGCATCAGTCAGGGTTTGGTGAGTTACCTTTCAAATGATTTTTTATGGATTTTTTTCCGATTAGTGTTTGTTTATATATTTAGTGTTAGGGACTCACAATATCTGGGGACCCTTGACGTTGGGTTGTGAGCTTATCTGCTTTGGCCAAAATAGTAACCAATATGAGGCAGAGACACACGCTGGGCGGCCTACAAGCAGACGTGCCTGCAGGACACACTACACAGCGTGGGTCTGCACTCACACAACCCTTGCAGACAGCTATTAAAACAGCGCTGCTGGGCTACAAAAATGCTACATTGGTGGATTATGTAGCCTGGGTAGAGCAATGGATATGTTTGATGATCGCTATTTCTAACTGTCTCTCACAGTCTTCAACAGCAGCCTGTCCCTAACTGAATTTACAGCAGAGTGACCAGAAATGGCGGCTGCAGCGGTTTTTATAGTGCATCATGACATCATTTCAGCAGCCAATCACAGCCATGCCAGTAGTTAACATGCCTACATGCCTAGCAGGATGTGCCCACACTTCTGAGGATCCCCATTGGCTGAATCAAATAGAGCGGGCTCCTAGCATTACGGGAACTTCCGATTCCGGTATTCGATATAAAAAAAGTATCGGAACTAAGTATCGGAATTCCGATACAGCGAATATCGGCCGATACCCGATACTTGCGGTATCGGAATGCTCAACACTAATCATGATGTATCCAAGATTACAAGTGTAGTTTACTCTAGATCCAAACAGATCTCCTTCAAGTCAACTTCAGTGATGTCCTGAGGACCCGATGTCCCCGCAGAATTTTTAATAAGGGAGGAATGGAAAGAATTTTTAATCTTCTATGAAATTGGGAGTTGGAGCTTGACAGTCACAGGATTAATTATCTTAAGTACCTTATATGAACCGATAAATTTAGTAGGAAATTTCTTTGATGGAACTTTAAGACGAAGATTTTTTGAGGCTAGCCAAACAAAATCTAGCACAATAGACAGGGGCATCCTACCTCTGCAGCTCTCTTTGTCCAATCTCAAGTTATCAAAAAAAAACTCCTTCAACTTCTCTCCATACGTTAATCAAAGGAGAAGAGTATCTTTCCTCCTCTGGGACAGCAGACTGAAAAATTTCCAAAATTCACTGTATTGTTCTAATTTTTGGTTCATTCTCTGTCTGACCATTAGTCTCAGGATGCTAACCTGAAGAGAATTAAAGCTTAATTTCTAATCTGGATAAAAGATAGCCATAATCTGAACCCTTCTATCAGAAATAATGTTTTTACGATCACTATGTAACTCAACCACACAAAACATAAACAATGTAGCTAAACTCTTAACCGTAAGTAAATTTTGGAACCATGTAAACTATCTTGCTGAAACTGTCCACCATAACCCATGCTACAGTATTACAATCAGAGCTAGGCAAATTCATGATAAAATCCATGACAAATGAGTCCAAGGCTGATACAGAACCTCATTAGGTAACAGAAACCCTGCCGGGGCTTAGAGAGAGACTATAGACCTGGTGCTAATTCTGTACTTGAGATTCTCATCAACATACTTTTTCAAGCACACTGCCACAAAATGTACCTGGAACAGCTCTCCAGGTGGCAGAGGAACCAGGATGTCAGGCCAACACAGAGTAATGTATTTTGTTAAGATCAGTGAGGATGGCACAAAAAGCTTCCTGGGTGGCAAGCCTTCCTCAAAAGTTCTCTTAACTGCCAAGAGTTCCAGATCATCTACATCATAGTTGGACTCTGTTTTTGAGAATTTCAGAGGAAAAAAGGGACATGTACGAAAGTAACCATCCTTCTTCAATGAAAGAGCAGCACTCATCCCCACAGAATGTACAAAAGGCTAAACAACTTTGGGTTGACTGAAGACAAGAAGTTTAAAAGAGTATCTTGAGAACAGCAAAAGCATCAACAGCCTCAGTCGACTAAGAGGATAAGTCAGTACCCTTCTTCATCAAATTAGTAAGAGGTTTGACTGACTGAGAAATTCTTAATGAACTTACAATAATAAATAGCAAAAGCTAAGAACTATATAAAGCTTTAAAAATGGAGTTGGCTGGTGATAATGTATGATAGTGTAGCAACTCACTTGGGGAAAAAAGGTAGTAGACCAGAGATTCAGATTCTGCAGTCCCTAATGGTTACTGCTTGAGCTGACATAGCCCTAACCACAAACTAAAAGATTGAAACTTGGATTAATGCTGCCTAAAAAACCGTTCAGAGCTTCTAAAGGACTGGCGGGCAGAGTGCAAATTACCTACAGAAAGAAAAGTGTGCTGAAATAGAAATAGATCCCAAAGTGAGTGTAAAAAAAAGTAAAAAAAATTTGAAGTACATATTGTTAGGAAGTAGACAGCATATTCTCTGAAAGAAACTGAAGATAGGTGCAGGGCAAAGAGCATAAACAGCAGAGAGATGAACCCTATCTGGTCTTTCACTGTTTGGCTTAAACTACGGCAGAATGGCTGGATATCCAAATGAGACTAGCACCAAAAGGAAATGCCAGCAGGGGGAAAATATATAAAGGTGCACCCGAAAAGTGAAAGGGCAGACAAATGAGTAAATTAAACCACCTGTTTCACTTGACAGACTGAAATAAGGATAACAGAAACTTAACACTAGGAGAAAAAGTGTATCATCTGTGATGTCGGCAGACAGAGAAGCGACCACAAAACACAGGCTCAAGGGTTCAAACCTAGACGCATGACAAGTCTCTGCCAACACAGGAGCTGTTTTTATATCTCCTCACTGAATTTGATATATACAGTATGTCCTGTACACAAGTTCCAACAAGAGTCTATAAAAGAGTAACAGAAGAAATAGTGGTCAGCAGTGGCAGATGCTTACTACTGTGGACAACTAGTGTTCTTACTGTCCATGCAGTGCACTGCCATATTCATTGTTATTGAAACAGAACAGCAGCTGTAAATTATTAGTTTAATGCAAATGGTTAATGGTGGGTGATTGTCAGTGGCATATTCCTTATCACCTCACACTATGAACTACGAGCGATATGTTATTGATTGTAGAAGTGTACCCATTGTACACAGCCATGCTGTGTCACAATAATGTCTTCATCTTTGTTACTTCCATGTTTAGTAGGGTGCTCCCCAAAGATTAGAATAGAGCAGTGAGTGCATCCACCACATAGGTGAAGTTTAGCCACCCTCAAAGGGGAAGGAGTAGCTATACGAAAGGATGCTGATTCCTATGGATGAAGCGTTGCGCCACCACAGAGACAGTGAAGGAATTGGTGTCTGTGTTTGTGGGACTGATAAAAGGTACTTGGGAGAATGAGCTGCAGGAGTGAGCAAGTTACTGAACAAGCTACTGCATTTCTGGCAAGAAGGACAACTGGAAGAGGTGCTGATATAAGCACTGAGAAAGTACGGTATGTTCTGCTACATTGAGAGTGACAGAAACTTTGCCAAAGTAAAGAAAAAGCTGCTAAATAGCATGGCTGATAAAAAGTGTCATTAAACGACAGCCCATTGTTTTTGCTTCTGGTTCCTGTAAGATTGTAGAAACCATCAACTTGTTGCTTGCCATATAACTCTGTAGCCATCGAGATTGTTGCATCTTCATGAATAAAGCTGTCGTAAAATGGCTACCTTTGTTCAAATGCATTCCTTCTGCCATCCGTCAGTCAGGAAACAACTCTACCACTAAGGGCCATCCAATGATAGCCCCACAGAGAGGTTCTGTGACAAGAAGCCTGAGAGGTCTGAAAAGGGCTTCTACGGACAGGTTAATGGTGGAAGCAGGCTAGAAGAGTATGGTTGGGAGGCCACATCACTAATGGGAGAGTATGAACAGGAGACAAATTGTAAGGCAGAAAAGAAGATTAACTAAGAAATTAGTTTAGAAATTAAAAGGGTTTGCTTGTCACACAAAAAAGTACATTTTAATCAATAGATTTTAAAATAAAAAAGTTCCATGCAGGAATCACATCTTATGAAAAATAGAGTATACACTGTTACGCTTGCACCCTGACTGGGACCACAATCCACACTAGGAGCAAGTTCAGACACTGCAGGTTTTAGGAATAGGAACAGATTCAAACACTGCAGGTTTTAGGGATAGGAACAGGTTCAGACACAGCAGGTTTAGGGAAAGATCCAGAGTTGGAAACAAACAGGTTCAGGAATAGATCCTAATTCAGACAAGGACAGACACAGGTATAAGTTCAGGGTTCGGTCCTGGTTACTTAGCCTCCAGGGTGGCGGACACAGGAAAGATCAGATACAGGTACAGATTCAGGGTTCAAGCCTGGGTATTCATGCTCCAGGGTGACATGAACAGGAAAGGACCTTGCAACTCAGCAGTTGCGCGCACAGACACTGAAAGAGAATGTTGCTCAGGCACCTTCCAACATGTAGATGTGCCTTAAGTACCAAGTGCCTCTCAGCAATAGGCTGAGGACACATTAGGAGTGCATGCACTGTCCCTTTAAGAATCAGGAAGCTTGTGTGCCCTAAGCATGCAGCCAGGAAACATGCACAGCCAGCAAAGGGCACAGAGCTTATAGCATACAGCAAGCAGAGGACAAAGAGTTCACTTCATGGCCAGGGGTGGTGAGTACGTGTGTGCTCTTGCATGGTGATATGAGAAGCCATGCAGGGATGCAGCCAGTGGTGTTGCATACAGACAAGGCAGCATCTGATCATTCTGCGATTCAAAAAATTTCCATGTCTAATTTAAAACAATGATTAACGCACCAAAAAAATCAACTGCTATCCTGTCTGTATACCTTTTTGCATCCTCCAATATCCAGGAGCTGTGGTATGATCACAATATGTTCTTGTACGGTCAGACACAGCCATTACACAGTACACAGCAGGGGACATTTATAAGATTATCTCAGCACAGGAACATTTTTTTTTTTACATGCACCCAGTTGTGGAACTTATTATTTCAAGATCTCTTGATTAAAATTAACCTTGTTCATGGGACAACTCCTAGGCTATCTGTGTGATATGTACAATTAGTAGAAAAATATCTTCTGCGCCATCATCTACTGGTATCAGTAACAGAGATTAGGTGCAGGTCCAAAGCAGAAAGAGAGGAAACGCACAAAGAAGAGGATGCAAAAATGGTAGTTGAAAGAACATACTAATACCCAACTATGAATAAACATACTGCAAAAACTGATCCATACCATCTGGTATGGAAAAAACCCACTGTTTATAAATTTCTGTTTTTATTAGTTTGCTTAGCACATGTATAAGCGAAGGAGGAGGATGGAATTCTCTCAGCCAGACCCAACTCTCCTAAGCTTGCCGCTGGCAACCCAGTTCTGCTCATTTTCTGTAACACTAGTGGACACAGACTGAAAAGGGCCAATGTGCAAGTACAACCTATGGGCCTTTTGCAGTACAATATCTTATCATAATGCAATAGATGCGCACAGATTGCACCAATGATATGTCCACCACTAGCATGTTAGTAAGGGTGGTTGACTCTAATAGAGTAACTATCGAGACACAACAACCATACATTTATCTCCTATTCTGTGGATAAGTGATACAAGTTGATTGTGAGCTGACCCCTTTATGCAATTTGGTACACAGCACAACCATCTTAACTTGATGCATCTGTAGTGTCTCCACCACTTCTCTCTGCCTCCCTATACCTCTTCTTGTCTCAGGAATTATTCGTTCCACATGCCAAGTATCCAATAATGGAGAGTTAAAAGAATGGCAGAGCAGACACAAAGCAATTATAGCAATAACTTACAAATTGTATAGAGGAGCATGCAGGCAGTCGTAAATAGAGGCAATGTCTCTGGGAGCGGAGAACAATCATAGGAAATGCAGTCCTTTATGTAGGTAAGCCCTGGCATCATCAAAGCTAAGCTATCACAGAGCAGAGAAAGATAATGGAAATAAAAAAATAATTCTTCTGAGCGATGGTGGCATCGTATGGGGAACATTCAAACACATATAAATACTTTTGTGTATTTCTAAAAGCACAGAAATGCCCTTTAAGTGGTTAAATGATGTGCTTTTTAGACTTCCCTGTTCTGGACCTGGCCATTTTACCCAATTACACATAGCAATAATCATTCATTGTTATTTTTTTCGATCAGATCGTTAACCCTTTTTTCATATAAATTGCCCACCGTTCACTATAATGGATCCAATAAATATAATCATCTCTTTGGCTTGCGATAATTTTAATCCCCGTCAAAGAGCAAAATCCATCTAAAAAGCTTTGTGTCTGGGATGCTTAAATACCGTCAAATGCTATTTCATGTAGGAGCAATATGAATTATACCTACTGTTCTTTTTGTCCCCAAATTGGCTTCTCTTTAAAATTGCTATAAATTTTATGTTAGCTTTTCCAGTTATAAGCAGGATAAATATCAGCAGAGCACATGGAAAGAGAGAGAGAAAATTACCGAGAGCAGATGGATGACAAAATCATGCCATTTTCAAGCGGCAGTGTGGTTCATGAATAAAAAATCGTGTTTGACTACTACTGTTATGAAGCGTTCTGCTGCAATTCCAACAGGTCTGAAGACACTGTTTATACCGCTACCATGGAAAGAAATGATTTGATGCTGCACAAATCGTATGCCAATAGGGCTTTCTCTGTAGGCTACCTTCTACTGCACAATGGTAGATATTGAGATTAGATATATATTAATCTAGCTTTGGCTCGCTACTAAGATATTACTTTGGAAAACGACGAGTGAAGATGAAGTTTTTCAGCCATTTATACCTGTGTGACAGATTGATTTGAATTTTGAAAGTTAGGTTACAATGATATAGGTTTATTTGTTATTTATTTCATATTCTATGCCCAGTTCTGCCTTGATATACTGACTACTTTGAGTACTAGAAAAAATTCTTGTATGTGGCAAAATAGGCAATGTCTCTAGTGGCTATATGGTAACAAACATGAGCCAGGAGTGACATTGACAATACATACAATGTAATTTAGTTGTAATATGCTACGTTCATTGGGTTTACATGCAACTCGTCTGTTATCTGTCATGAAAAGTGAAGATGGATACATTATACACTGCTCAAAAAAGTAAAGGGAACACTAAAATACCACATCCTAGGTATCTCTGAATGAAATATTCCAGTTGCAAATTTTTATTCATTGCATAGTGGAATGTGTTCATAACAATAAAACATAACAATTATCTATGTAAATCAAAATTAATATCCCATGGAGGTCTGGATTTGGAAAGATACACAAAATCAAAGTGGAAAATCAAATTACTGGCTGATCCAACTTCAGTGGAAATGCCTCATGACAAGGAAAAGATGTTCAGTATTGTGTGTGTCCTCCATGTGCCTGTATGACCTCCCTACAACGCCTGGGCATGCTCATGAAGAGGCGGCGGATGGTCTCCTGAGGGATCTCCTCCCAGACCTGGACTAAAGCATCCACCAACTACTGGGCAGTCTGTGGTGCAACGTGACATTGGTGGATGGAGCGAGACATGATGTCCCAGATTTGCTCAATCGGATTCAGGTCTGGGGAATGGGCGGGCCTGTCCATAGCTTCAATGCCTTCAACTTGCAGGAACTGCTGACACACTCCAGCCACATGAGGTGTGGCATTGTCCTGCATTAGGAGGAACCCAGGGCCAGCCACACCAGCATATGGTCTCACAAGGGGTCTGAGGATCTCATCTCGGTACCTAATGGCAGTGAGCCTATCTCTGCCAAGCACATGGAGGGCTTTGCGGCCCTCCAAAGAAATACCACCCCACACCATTACTGACCCACTGCCAAACCGGTCATGCTCAAGCATGTTGCAGACAGCAGATCGCTCTCCACAGCAACTCCAGACTCTGTCACGTCTGTCACGTGCTCAGTGTGAACCTGCTTTCATCAGTGAATAGTACAGGGTGTCAGTGGCAAATTTGCCAATCCTGGTGTTCTGTGGCAAATGCCAAGTGTCCTGCACGGTGTTGGGCTGTGAGCACAACCCCCATCTGTGGATGTTGGGCACTCAGGCCATCCTCATGGAGTCGGTTTCTAACTGTTTGTGCAAACACATGCACATTTGTGGCCTGCTGGAGGTCATTTTGCAGGGCTCTGGCAGTGCTCCTCCTGTTGCTTCTTGCACAAAGGCAGAGATAGCGGTCTTGCTGCTGGGTTGTTGCCCTCCTACGGTCCCCTCCACATCTCCTGGCATACTGGCCTGTCTTCTGGTAGCGCCTACAGCCTCTGTACACTACGCTGACAGATATGGGAAACCTTCTGGCCGCAGCTTGCATTGATGTGCCATCCTGGATGAGCTGCACTACCTGAGCCACTTGTGTGAGTTGTAGAGTCTGTCTCATGCTACCATGAGTGTGAAAGCACAACCAACATTCAAAAGTGACCAAAACATCAGCCAGAAAGCATTGGTACTGAGATGTGGTCTGTGGTCCCAACCTGCAGAACTACTCCTTTATTGAGGGTGTCTTGATAATTGCCAATAATTTCCATCTGTTGTCTATTCCATTTGCACAACAGCATGTGAAATTGATTGTCAATCAGTGTTGCATCCTAAGTGGACAGTTTGATTTTACAGAAGTTTGATTTACTTGGAGTTATATTCTGCTGTTTAAGTGTTCTCTTTATTTTTTTGAGCAGTGTATATTCATTACACAAACAGAATACGAGAAGATTGAGGTTCTCAAAGAGGTTATTCAGATAACCTTATCTTATAATGTGGCTCCTTCTGCCAACATATGGATGGTAGCAGTGATATCCTGTGATCAGCTGTTATCACTCAGGTTTCAGAGTATAGAATCATTTTTCCTCAAGCTCAGCTTTGCTTTAAATGGACAACTGATGTCCTCCAGTGCTGAGATACTGTACAAATAGATGTGACTAATGCAAGAGAACAGCAAGGCAGGGAGCTTATGGCTCCATGTTCTGCCATGGATTTATACCGTAGCTACTGAGGATCTGAAAGTGCTACTTGCCTAGGGATCCTGGACATTGGACCAATAATAGTTATCAAATTGAAGAGGGGTTTAAATTTTAGTAGTATCCTTGGTAATAATTTGTCTAAAGGGGTTACAAGTACATTACATTTTCAAGGTTTAGACTTACGGTAATCTGCAATGTCCTACCCAATTCTGCTCCAGCCTACTTTTCTTATTTAACTCACAGACATGCCAATGAAACCTCTGTTGTGACAATCTGTTCTCTATCATTCTAATGACTTCTTCACACTCTTACAAGTAAAACTTCTACTGCGCTTTGCCTTTCCTCTAGAACCCACCAAAGATTTTTGAAAATATGAAAACTTCAAGCACTCTGTAAAAAATATCCCTCTTCTGATATGACTATAATGAGCCTTAAAGAGTCCAATGGCTTCCACTTCTTTCCTGTAAAATAGACACATCTCCTAGACCAATTAGTAACACGGCCATGTCAAGATCAGTAGGGATCTTTAGTCTGGTTAAGCATTTAAAGATATAACTTGTGGCTTTCCAAAGATGTTGGATTAGGTCATAATCACATTGAATGTCAACTAATGTTCCCGGGTTGCTGTTCCATCTCCAGCATGAGCTTGAATGTGATGGGTATTATCGCGAGATCCTGCAACATTTCAAGTGTTTTAATGATAGTTTCCTGATGGGAAGCACAATTGATTGAACATATTTTTAATTAAAATGAAAGAAGATTGGCATTGTTTAATGTTAATTGGAATCTGAAGATAGGTTTTATATTTCAGCGTATGTGGGTTTTTTGTATATCAGATATATTTTCTAAAGTTTAGGAGTAAAAAGAAATTCCTTTACTGCACTGTTTGATTGTTATAAGTTGGTTCATAACTGCTAAGTTCATGTCTATGTGGTTTCTTAAAGAATTTTTGAGAAAGCTTTTAAACTGTAATCTCAATAATATATAACTGAATGTGTGTGTATCACCAACCAATCACGAAGCATTTTTCATTTCAACAGAGCTGTTCAAAAGAAGCTGAGCTATGATTGGTTGCTATGAGCAACAGTTTTCCTTGCATCCAATCACTAAGCATCTCTCATTTCACCAGAGCTGGTTAAAAGAAGCTGAGCTGTGATTGGTTGCTATGAGCAAATTTTCCCACTTGACAACACCTCAGCAGACACTGACATGGTGGGAGAAATCTAGCATCCCTGGGAACATAAGCTCCCAGCCATTGTCTGCCCCCAGAAAGGAGCAGAGAGCACATGACAGAAAGGAATCTCCCCCCTCCTGTGCCTATATCCCCATCACACATCCTCCATAATATAGGCACATCTTCCCTCTTAAAGGGATCATTGGTATGGAAGTCAGAGCAAATCCATCCAGCGCTTTGGTTTTGACCCCAGGCCTCTCTTAAAGGGATCTCCGGTATGGAACTTAGGACCGCTCCACTCAGCTCTGTGGTTCTGACCCCAGATTCTCTTAAAGGGATCATTGGTATGGAATTTAGGGCAAATCCACTCTGCACTTTGGTACTGACCCCAGGTCTTCCTTAAAGGGATCTACGGTATAGAAGTCAGAGCAATTGTCTTCAAATGCTCTGGTACTGCCCCAGGCTCTCTTAAAGGGATCTCCTGTATGGAAGTTAGGGTAAATCCCTCAGCCCTCTGATTCTGACCCCAGGGTTCTATTAAAAGGATCATTGGTATGCAAGTCAGGGCAAATCCAATCAGCGCTCTGGTTCTGATCCCAGGCTCTCTTAAAGGGAACCCTGGTATGGAAGTTAGAGAAAATCCACTCAGTGCTCTGGTTCTGACCCAAGGCCCATCTTAAAGTGATCCCTGGTATGAAAATGAGGGCAAATCCACTCTGCGCTTTGGTACTGACCCCAGGCCTCTCTTAAAGGGATCTCCGATATGGAAGTTATGGTAAATCCCTCAGCGCTCTGATTCTCACCCCAGGCATCTATTAAAGGGATCATTGGTATGGAAGTCAGGGCAAATCCACTCAGAGCTCTGGTTCTGATGCCAAGCCTCTCTTAAAGCCTCTGTTTCTTTTATTTACACATATGTTTGTAATTATTTGCACTAATTTTATTCAGGATTGCCCTATATATGGCTCCACATACAAGGAGTAGATTAGGTTTGGACCGTGATGAAGGCGGATTAGGTCGCCGAAACGCGTAGTCCCATTTGCGTTTATTTCTGCCACGCACTTTGGTTCCTGATCCTTGTGGTTCTCCTTTTTAACCTTTTTGAAGAAATAAAGAAAAGTATTATTTTACTCCAACCCTGGTTTGCTGAGTCCTTGCTGGATTTCCTTTTTGTTCTCCTATTGAAGGATTTACTCCTAATCCAGTCCGTGCAGGAACTTGATTACCAGGTGGGAAAGACCCATGAGTCTCATTGCTGCAGCTGGACACTGACATACATAATATATATATATATATATATATATATATATATATATATATATATATATATCATTATAATTTGTTTTAACTAACCGTAGTTAGTTACTATGCCCGGGCAGCGCCAGGCTCTTCAGCTAATAATTTATAAAACTCGCTTATCGTGATTTGACATTTTTTGACTAATTGAAAAAAGTTTCACGGTACAGTCTGTCAGAGGTTGTTGGCTTAAAAAGGCTTTCTTGAACAGACTTGCTAGCAACTCTGGTAGATTCCATCTCCCTTCGTCGTTTTACCCATATACATGATTCTGGTCTTATAATGGGGTCCACGGGATTGCTTCCACGAAAGGGCTATTGGCCAGAGGAGCTGACCATATGTTAGAGAAGTCTAGCAAGTGTCTGAAACAGAAATCATAAGCCATAGTCAGAGGGATAGCTGGAGTCATATTAAAGGTAATCAGAGAGAGTAGTCTAAAGTTGAGGTTGTCACAAGGGAGATAACAGAAACAAGGTCAATGTACAATCTGGTTCAATCACAGAACTGTCATGATCCATGCTGGATCATGACTGATATAAAGCAGGAGGGAATGCCAATACCTACTGTTTTAGGCCTCCCTTGGCTGAAGAGATACAACCCGGTAATAGATTGGCGGGCAAGGGAAGTGGTCAGCTGGGTGCACTCGTGTGAGGGCTGTTGCCTAGGAACTACTGTCTCTGCCATCTCTCTTCAACAGACCCCTTTTGATAGCAGCGATATCTGTGGTTCTGTAAGAATATAACTTGACAGATTAAAAATAGGAATGTTCATATTTTCCGCTTCCTTGTTCTCAGATATGAGCCTATTGGCCCTGTGTTTTCTGCCACCCCTCCTCCTCAATCGTTTTTTGGCATGGCTCCTTCTTGCAAAAAGTCTCTTTTGTTATGTTTTTTATTTGTATTCTGAATAATAGATGATGAGGAAATAGAAGAGTCCGTTAGTTCATCCGAAGTTTCTCCAAGTGAGGTGTCTGAAATAGCAGAGGAAGTGCTGAAGGAGACTTTGGATTTTTTAAACCAAGATTTTTTTCTTTTGAGTATAGATGGAGGGTGATGAGACCAGTTGTAAATTTTATTACTCTTGTAGTCCTCCAGATCTCTTATAAATTTTCTTTTTTTGGTGGATACTATAGAGTTCTCCCTTCTTTTTAAGTTGTTATGCATTCTCTCCAAAAACTTGGTTTTATTGTCTGATATAGGCAAATCATTAACAGACTTTTTCATCACCTCAATTTCAACATTCAGTTTATCCAGCTCTTTAGATTCCTCATCTATGATAAGTTTAATTAATTTTAGTGAACATTCGCTTAAAACCTTGTTCCAATTGGCCTGGAAATCCATACCATAAGATGTTGTGGATTGTTTATTCAAACGCAGTCCACGGGGGATCATGTTTCTCTCCAGATAGCCATTAAGAGAGTTGTGATCCCACCAAAGTTTTTGTTCCTTTTTTAATGGTTGATCCAGCTTATTCAGCATGGAATCAGAATCCACTTGTATGGTATCCCCTAAAGAGGATTCATCCTGAAAAATACATGCCAATTTATTAAGACGTACCGTATTGTCCTGAGTGTCCAACGTTGTAACAGTAGGTGGCAACATGCTGAAAGTCTAGATCCACATAAAAATCTTGCCAAACTGTATAAAGGGTTCCATAGAGCGAGCACGGACAAATCTCCTTCCAACAGCAGAGTATGTATGTCAGTGTCCAGCTGCAGCAATGAGACTCATGGGTCTTTCCCACCTGGTAATCAAGTTCCTGCATGGACTAGATTAGGAGTAAATCCTTCAATAGGAGAACAAAAAGGAAATCCAGCAAGGACTCAGCAAACCAGGGTTGGAGTAAAATAATACTTTTCTTTATTTCTTCAAATTCTTTTTATCATCTTATTATATATTATCATGTCATTATTTAGGACGTTTATTTGTATTTTTTATTACATAAGAATAAGTTGTTCATTTTGTAGCAATGCTGTTAGCTAATCCTCAGTAGCAAATTGGTTAAACCATTTCTCTGCATTCCTCTGTTTCTTTTATTTACACATATGTTTGTAATTATTTGCACTAATTTTATTCAGGATTGCCCTATATATGGCTCCACATACAAGGAGCAGATTAGGTTTGGACCGTGATTAAGGCGGATTAGGTCGCCGAAACGCGTAGTCCCATTTGCGTTTATTTCTGCCACGCACTTTGGTTCCTGATCCTTGTGGGTCTCCTTTTTAACCTTTTTGAAGAAATAAAGAAAAGTATTATTTTACTCCAACCCTGGTTTGCTGAGTCCTTGCTGGATTTCCTTTTTGTTCTCCTATTGAAGGATTTACTCCTAATCCAGTCCGTGCAGGAACTTGATTACCAGGTGTGAAAAACCCATGAGTCTCATTGCTGCAGCTGGACACTGACATACATAATCTATATATATATATATATATATATATATATATATATCTATATCATTATAATTTGTTTTAACTAACCGTAGTTAGTTACTATGCCCGGGCAGCGCCAGGCTCTTCAGCTAATAATTTATAAAACTCGCTTATCGTGATTTGACATTTTTTGACTAATTGAAAAAAGTTTCACGGTAAAGTCTGTCAGAGGTTGTTGGCTTAAAAAGGCTTTCTTGAACAGACTTGCTAGCAACTCTGGTAGATTCCATCTCCCTTCGTCGTTTTACCCATATACATGATTCTGGTCTTATAATGGGGTCCATGGGATTGCTTCCACGAAAGGGCTATTGGCCAGAGGAGCGGACCAGATGTTAGAGAAGTCTAGCAAGTGTCTGAAACAGAAATCATAAGCCATAGTCAGAGGGATAGCTGGAGTCATATTAAAGGTAATCAGAGAGAGTAGTCTAAAGTTGAGGTTGTCACAAGGGAGATAACAGAAACAAGGTCAATGTACAATCTGGTTCAATCACAGAACTGTCATGATCCATGCTGGATCATGACTGATATAAAGCAGGAGGGAATGCCAATACCTACTGTTTTAGGCCTCCCTTGGCTGAAGAGATACAACCCGGTAATAGATTGGCGGGCAAGGGAAGTGGTCAGCTGGGTGCACTCATATGAGGGCTGTTGCCTAGGAACTACTGTCTCTGCCGTCTCTCTTCAACAGACCCCTTCCTCTCCGGTGAGGGCAGCAGATGTGCTGCAGGAGAGTAGGGGCAAGTCTCAACCCTCGCCATTGGCCAACCCTGAGAGGCGCAGACCTCGTGGTTGAAGGGGTTGGAGAGTGGTGTACCCCTTGGTGAGGTGTGGGGGTTTGAGTGTGGTGACACAGGGGACGCCTCTGTTGTCAATCCCAGAAAGAGTTCTCCAAGTGGTGACAAACGAACGAGTGGCAATAAATGCTCAGGTCCAGACCTGTGTGTGAACGAGCGTGTATGGGTGGCCACCAAAAAACATCCAGTGGAAGTGTGTTGTGGAGTGTTACCAGCTCATACCAAACATACACATACACAACCCGTTCCCCAGGTCAGAGCTTCGGAGACGTGTGTTGCCTCCAGAAAATATGTTGCCAATACCAGCGGGCTCGTTTGTCTTAAACCTGAGGTACAGGTAGTTGCAGGGGTGAACCCTTAATCTGGGCATCCCTGCTGTAGGTGGTTCCCTGATGAGGAGCGGTCTTGAGGGTCCAGAAGCCCCTCATTAAGGGGAGGGTACTGTCATGATCCATGCTGCATCATGACTGATATAAAGCACAGGTAACCTTTTTTTTTCCTAAGCTGTGCTTAAGGTGTTTTTGCCCCCGGTGGTCATTAGGATTATTGCACCGTGGTGTCGTTTGTTCTAAGTTTGCCCCGGTGGTGGTGAGCATCATTGCACTTTAGTTTCTTTAGTTAAGTGCACATGATTATGATACAGGTGTGATTGCTGGCTCTGCTACAAAAGAGTCACAGGTGTTGCAATCAGTGTTGGTGATAGTGTTCATTTCAGCCATCCTTGGTGGAGGAAGGAGCTGGAGAGCAGCTCTGACAGAGCCTGGTGTGAAAGGAGTCATAGGGGATTTCCTTAGCTCTGACAGAGCTTGGTGGCAGCGATTCAAGAGGAGAGCTGCATGCTGGTGGTGGACTCTGTTGCCAGGAGCTAGTGCAACAGAGTAAAGCTAAGTGGTGTTTCCCTGTTTGTGTTTTTCCTTAGTGTGTATTAGTACAGCGGTGGGGCCAGTGCCTGCGCCACCCAGGTCCCTACAGCTCCCTAGCAAGGGATAGGTGTAGGGTGTTCTAGGGTGACAGGTTCGTTATCGGCGCCCGGTGCGGAACCGGCAAAGGGAACGTTAGGAGCATTAGGGACACTGACTCAGGGGAGTGCAGGAGGTCTCCACGTTCCCTTTCCCTATCGCAGGGCCCACTGTTGTAACTGTTTCCCTACCCCTTGTCTTGTTGTTTTAGTTACCGGCCTGCGAGCCGTGTCACTCAGGACGAGTCCACGTGACAAGAACTCAACGAATAAGCAGACACGAAAGTCCAGGGTGCTTCTATGCATATTGTTTGGCAACTGAAGCAGGAAGCTGTGAGTTTATATAATGTATGGTACCTCCCCATGGGCACAGGAGGAAGATGATTGCAATTGATGATTGCCCTCTACTCCTCTTTGATCAGACCTCATCTGGAATACTGTGTCCAGTTTTTGGCGCCACATTTTAAAAAAGACATCAGCAAACTGGAACAAGTTCAGAATAGAGCGACCAGAATGGTGACCGGTCTGCAAACCCTGTCTTATGAGGAAAGGTTGCAGGATTTGGAAATGTTTAGCTTGCAAAAGAGAAGACTGAGAGGAGACTTAATAGCTGTCTACAAATATTTCAAGAGCTGTCACATTTTAGAAGGATCATCTTTATTCTCATTTGCACAAGAAAAGAGTAGAAGCAATGGGATGAAACTGATTGGGAGGAGACACAGATTAGATATTAGAAAAAACTTTTTGACAGTTAGAGTGATCAATGAGTGGAACAGGCTGCCACGAGAGGTGGTGAGTTCTCCTTCAATGGAAGTCTTCAAACAGAGGCTGGACAAACATCTGTCTGGGATGATTTAGCGAATCCTACTTTGAGCAGGGGGTTGGACCAGATGGCCCAGGAGGTCGCTTCCAACTCTACGATTCTATGATTCTATGATTTAACTGCTGTACAGCAAAACACCCATTAGCCTAGCTGAGCTAACCTGAATGGTTACATATCTCCTGTAGCACCAGTGACAATTGAAGGGAAAATATCATAGAATAATAATATGACAGTGTCTGGTGACCACAGAAGATGTAGCTGGAGATGATCTGGGTGGAGATGTGACAGTAATGTACTCAAGGTATCTACCATAAAACATCACTTTAGACGCTGGAGACGGGTGGATGCATATTGGTAAAATCTGAGATTCTGTTTTATTCATTTTATAATAGGATATATTGCTAAATTCTTGAAGATTCTATAATGCTGAGTATAAATAGTTACTTGGGTCTGTGTTAATCAAAATGATGTCATCTGTGAACAAAGCAATCTTATGCCCTGTTAGTAATTCTGCTACTACTTTTACATTTACATTGTAACTGATAGTCTCTGCCAATGATTCAATCGATAGATTGAAAATAGTGTGGAGAGTGGAAAACCCTGTCTAACTCTACTACAGAGAACTCCTGAGACAAAATGCAGTTAATAAATACTTTATAAATACTTTAGCAGCTGGATGCAAATAAAGTGCTCTTATTGCTATATGTGCAGTGCTCAGTA
Source organism: Dendrobates tinctorius (assembly GCF_039654945.1). NCBI lineage: Eukaryota > Metazoa > Chordata > Amphibia > Anura > Dendrobatidae > Dendrobates > Dendrobates tinctorius. The sequence continues at coordinate 55,957,734 of NW_027361690.1, forward strand.
TAAATGAGTACACCCAGCTGATCTGTCTGAAAACATTTAATTTGTTTTCAGAATGAGAGTTTTCTGTAGAATTCCATACTATAAAATACACCCACAAATTTAGCCCATTGATTGTAAACAAGATTTGTTACTTTGCACACTCCCAACAAACTAGTTGAAGACCAGGTTACAAAAATGATTACACCCCAATGAAAGGCTTAGGAGCAAAGGTAAAGCTTAGACTATAAAATTCTAATTAAAAAGAAGTCATCCTGAGGTCCTTTATTTAAAAATACCCCCTATTGTGTAATAATGTCCTCTGTCCTAGGCCCTTTTATTTAATAATGCCCTCCATTTTGTAATAATGTTGTCCATCTTTGGTCCCATTCTGTAATAATTAGTAAATAATATCCTCTGTCCTAGCCCCTTTCTGTAAAAATGTGAAAAAACAGAAGTCAGCTCACCTATGAAAACACATGTGCCATGAGGAGGAACAGTGCACGAAGCCGGCCAGGCAAGGGCTGCGCCAACAAGTGGAAAAAAGGTAGGTTCTCCATGGAAACATCCTCAGGTAAGTGAAACTTGAAGTTTTTTTTATCACAAAAACACTAAAACCAGGAATGATAGCACATAGCAGACCAATTTACAGAGAAATTAAGCCATGACAAACCAGTTTTTGGCATATAGCCCTAATCATAATCATGGTCCCCAACTTGGACCCTTATGATCCCCTATCTTGGGCCTCCATGGTTTCCATCCTGAGTAGCTATGTTCCCCACCGTTGACTCCTATTTCCCCCATTTTCTATTCCTATGTCCACCATCTTGGGCTCCTATGTACTCCATGTTGGGTCCCTCTTTTCCCCCATCTTGGGCCACTATGTTTCCCATCCTGGGCTGCTATGTTCACTTTCGTAGGCCCCTATGTCCCTAATCCTGTATCCTTATGTTCTGCATCCTGGGCCCTTTGTATCTTTATCTTGGGTCCCTATGGTCCTCATGCTGGGCCCCTATGTCTCCCATACTGCCGCATCCACAGAGAAAAGGAAAATATTTTTCTCAACAGCCAGTGCTCTCAAGGTGTGTGACATCCTCTTGCTGGTTTATAGCCGATGAGGTTGTTAAAATGGCCAGCGGCCTATCAGAGGCGAACCACTGACATCAATGTGTATGTCGCGGGCTACATTTGACATCACTACCAACTGTTATGGCTGCTTATGTCAGCTCCCAGCCTCTGATAGAGCAGTGGCCATTTTAACGATTGTGGTGCATAAAGCTGTTGGCTTTCTGCACCACAGTATATTTCAACTGAATGTGCACTTGAGGAAACACATTCAATCGAAGCCAGTGCCATTACTGCTGGACTCACTCTACATGTTGGTCAGGGGCCTGCCAAGGACCCAGGGACCAGCAAAAAATTGGCCGGTGTCCCTCTGGACAAGTCCAATCCTGCTTTTGAACTCTTTTTGCATTACATGAAAAAATAATAACCTTGTAATTAAAAAAGGAGAGTGACTTATTTTAAAAAGAGCATAGCCTAACATGCAACACCGTGTGCAAAAAATGCACCAGAATTGTAGTGCACATATCTGGTGCAAAGTAAGTCATCAAATAGCTGAAAAATCAAATGTTAAACCTGGAGAGACAAAAAGCACAAGTAGGGTCTTATCTGATAACCAAGTGGTATAAGATAATATAGGTACACTCACCTGATGGGGTTGTGACAGTCACAACTCCTATAGAAGCATGTAAAGGCTGCAGCAGTACCACCAAGGAGAAACATTGCAATAAATGAGGAATATGGTGGTTCAGAGTCCTTGCTGCCCAAGGTTCACCGATACGATCACACATGGAGGTGAAGCATAAATGGGGTTTGTTTTGTTAACGGGTTTCTAGGTTTTAAAACTCTACATCGTGACCAAACCACAATGTTTCACCTTCTTTTGTGATCGAATCTTTGAACCTTGGGCAGCGCGGACTCTGAACCACCATATTTTTCATTTATTGCAACAAATAGCTGATGTCAACTTAGATTAGAAAATCTAAAAATTAAATTAATCAAAAAACATGAAGCATTATGATAAATCTGAGGTTGAACAATCTAAAAATAAGCATGTTTCACAACTGTTATCATATTATTGTGCAATGTTAAACGCTAAAGAACTGAACCACTAAGGTGCTATAAAAATAAATAATATTAATAATAAAAGGATGATAACATGGCAAACTAACAGTCACCTATGGAGAGCAGAAGTGGGACGCTGTAAGTTAAGGCCCGACAACCACTGCTTTCCATTGTCTATAACTTATTTAGAACACTCCTTGACTGCTGGGTAGTGATGAGCGAGTAAATGCGTTGCTCGGATTTTCCCAAGTATGCTCGGATGATCTCCGAGTATTTTGGTGTGCTTGGAGATTTAGTGTTTGTCGATGCAGCTGCATGATTTGCGGCTGCTGGACAGGCTGACTACATGTGGGGATTACCTGTTTGTTAGGGAATCCCCACATGTATTAAGGCTGTCTAGCAGCCGCAAATCATGCAGCTGTGTCGACAAACACTAAATCTCCGAGCACGCCAAAATACTCGGGGATCACCCGAGCATACTCGGGAAATCTCGAGTAACGAGTATACTCGCTCATCGCTACTGCTGGGTAATACAATATGCTGGCAGTTAGCAGGAATGCTATTGATATGGATGCTGTCACACAACAAACAGATTTCTTTCAGTATTTACATCCATACACAATGCTAACATATTGCATACCTTTAGGCTCTGCTGCATCCCATGAAACAACTTTCCAAGAAGCATTATAAATTAAGCAATTAATCACTCCCTATGTCTCTCTATAGCGCAAACAATACTTTCTGTCTGATTTACATTGCTGTTGTCGCCTGCATTGTATACAGTATGACTGCACAAATTGCCTTTAAGTCTTCCTTATTGCTTTTACATGACTTTTTACAATGTACCCACAAGCATGAGAGCATGCTGATGAAGATGTAAAATGTGGGAAATAATGTGACCCCTGTTTCCTACAAACCAGAGCGTCCCCCCTCCACCCCGTTTCCCACTTCCAAATAAATGCATCCATCTAAACAAATGTTCTAAGAATAGATCTGTCAGCAAGTCGTCCTGTCTCCCCTGTGCTCACAGTGCTAGTCTGTGTCAATGTAAATCAGCAATGCAGAAAGTGAGAGGGGTCTCCAGGGGAAACACTTGGCACTTCTTCCAAGGAAGTGGGAGGAAAATACAAGATTTTATTTTGATTATGTTTCACGGATTTATTTACTTTGCGGGCGATGACAGGACCATCAGCAGAGTGCACGGTGTACATGTACCAGACAGCATGTTGGAGCCACAAAATGGTTTTTAACACCTCTGATGTTTCAGGACAGTGTCGCTCCGGCTATGGAGGATAAGATGACAGTTTATGATTTGGATATCAGCCCTGACACCCAGCCGCTCTCTATCACACTGCTGAATATGAGGACTGCTAAACTGCATTTTGCAGAATTACAGAAAACCCCATTAGCAGACTTTCCCATCTAATGATTTCTGCTATTGATCTGCAGTTTTCATCCTCAGTGCTCATTAACTCCTTGCAAACAATGACTATAGCCAAGTGTGGACCATTCAATTGATTGATGTTGTAGGCAAACACTGTCCTGCACTTGATGTATGTGTTTGATGCAGCGTATTAGGAAATCAAAGATGTATGTCACAATGCTACAGCTTATCACTATGGCCCACTAGGTTGTGAAGTGTCAGAACTCAATACATGTCAAGACTCAAAATGTTATCAAGATCAAGTCTCTGCTATCGGGGATTAAGGACTCCCTCTGCTTGGCCATATGTACTTAGACAATTGGAGTTTGCTTAATGAAATATCAAATTACCAGAAAGAAATCGGATAATACGATCTCAAGATTATGTTATTCATCATTGAAAAAAAAAATGTCGGTGTCACTAATTCTTCACTGGCACAAAATGTGTAAGAAGAAATGAAAGTAATTAAACTTCAGTAATTGTAGCAGATGAAAATAGAAGTAGCTCATGTAATGTGGCCACAGAGTGTCCTGGCATTGGCCACTGTTGCCTGTTCTCCCTTTTCTGTTAGATGCATGTATATGGTACTTTGATATTTATGCCAATACGTGTGATTTTCATATTAGTCTGATCCTGAGCCATAGATCAAGGGTCATCACAGTTGGTCAATCACATACCTGAGTGGTCCCATAGCCTAGTTTAGAAGTGCCATGATTCCCACCACTCCTCCCTTTACATAGTAAAATGCCTCCTTTGTGCCCACTAAATGGTAAAATTGCCTCAAATAGAAAACAATAATGCCCTCTATGAGTTCTATATAATGTAATAATGCCTCCTATGTGCCCCCTTTACATTTACAATATCCTGACTGACACTATAATTTAATAATGCCTCAAGTGCTGTCGTGAAATCCTCTTTTGCGATCCTACTTATATCAAGGATTTCTTTGTATATCCCATTTTCCAGTTCCGGTTAGGAACTTGCATCGCTCCGGTGCCCCCCTTAACCTCAGGTCAGTAAGGGAACTACACTTAGGATAAGTGGTCGCCAGAAAGGCTGCCTAGTCGTGTACTGGCTATTGGGCACTCTACAATGAGGGTGGTATGTATATTCCAGTTCCGGTTAGGAACTTGCATCGCTCCGGTGCCCCCCTTAACCTCAGGTCAGTAAGGGAACTACACTTAGGATAAGTGGTCGCCAGAGAGGCTGCCTAGTCGTGTACTGGCTATTGGGCACTCTACAATGAGGGTGGTATGTATATCCCAAGTCTCAGGCAAGATATACACATACAAACCTCTGTTACATCACTGCCTGGGTCTCCCAAATCCCCCAGAACACTTTGCTGCCACCACCTCCTTGTTTGACATTAAAACCAATATTGGGTCAGGAGCTAACCCACAAGGTAGCGTAATTAGCGCAGAAGTCGTGGTGGTTCATTCATAGAGCAAGGAAAACTAAACTAGTAAATTTTATAGACTTACTCCAAAGAAATATAGGCAGTGTTTACAAAAATACAAAAGATGTTACAAAAAGAGACAAAATACAGTATATACAGAGGGTTACAAAATAAAAGATTAAAATATAAAACTTACACCTCTTGGTCACTGGCATACCATGGTGGGGAGGGGAGTTCACAAGGACAAAGATTCAGTCCACAGCACGGATGGTATATAGCTGTCTCCTCAGGTCTGAACAACTTCCTAATTGAGCATCCTAGCTTTATACCTTTACCTGGCTGACCTCACTAGGGAATGTACTCCCCTTTTGAAAGTTACTAAAAATTTCTGCTGGCTATATCGGGCCATATCGCGGGCTGCGAGGCTCCCAGAGTGACGACAAGAGTATTATGTTTTCTTACCAAATTATCTTTCATTTAAGACTGAACATGATATGTCAGAGTGGTGTGGGTGGGCAGAAATCCCTTTCTCGCGTCCATATAAGCTACAAAACGCTGCTGTGAATAGCTATAATTATGCAGATTCCGGAAATATTTGTCCTATGATTATTCTGTGTTATTAAATTCGAGTTTGAATGAACAAAGAAATATGTGCTTCCTTTGTGGGAAAAACTGTTTTAACCAGTCATGCGTAGTGGCCAGCTGCTGTGAGGAAGGGAAGGGTGAGTGGATACTCCAACAGTGAGAAAGAGAGGGAGGGGGCTGAAGGCTGCACATGAGAAGCTCAGAGCTACACTGCCCAAATGAAATGGGGGAGGGGCAGCACGAGCCCTGGAAGTAAACATAGAATATAAACATATTCATATTTTCCTGACAAGTGCTTACTTAGAATTCAATATTGTCTACCGGTTGCCCCTGAAAGGTAACAAGCCTCCTGCACAACTGTTTCTGTTGGTGACTGTGTTTAAACATATATATAATGAGTCATAACATTTCTATTTTTCTAAAAACATTACCGTATGTGGACTTATATTTTTTGGGACAAGTTAAGTTCTATTGCTTTTACTATGTTATTCCCCATCATTCCCCATCTAAATTGCATAAACTAGTGGGCACCAAGTAATGATGTCATCGGGCCTGTTGTCAGCGGGGAAATGAAGAGGAGAGATGAGTATTGTATTTATTTACAGTGAGTATGGAAAGTATTCAGACCCCTTTAAATTTTTCACTCTTTGCTTCATTGCAGCCATTTGGTAAATTCAAAAAAGTTCATTTTTTCTCATTAATGTACACTCAGCACCCCATCTTGATTGAAAAAAAAACAAATGTAGAAATTTTTTCAAACTTACTAAAAAAGAAAAACTGAAATATCACATGGTCATAAGTATGGTCATTCAGACCCTTTGCTCAGATACTCATATTTAAGTCTCATGCTGTCCATTTCCTTGTGATCCTCCTTGAGATGGTTCTACTCCTTTACTGGAGTCCAACAGTGTTAAATTAAACTGATAGGATTTGATTTGTAAAGGCATACACCTGTCTATATAAGACCTCACAGTGCATATGTCATGATCCATTTTTGGATCTGTGTCAGATCAGAAGTCTAAATATAAACTTTTTTCCTTTCAAGCCATCGGGAGTTAACATTAGTTTTCCCCCCGGAGGCCACTGGTGTAATTCCATTGCTAGGTGAATTTGCTGATGCTGGTGGTGACCACTCCCTCACTCCTTTAAAAAGTCACCTGGTGCATCAGCTGACTATTGGTTATGCATGTCCTTTGGAAACAAACAGTGCTGAAGATAGGAGCTTTCTGGTGCAGTGGGGCTTCAGCTGAATGCTGTGATCGGGTGCCTTACTCTGCTGTGCGGTGCATTGCTGCAGAGAAAGCTAAGTGTTGTTTGTCTTACCTTGTTTGTTATTTCTTCCCTTGGTGTTGTATTAGTGCAGCAGTGGGACCAGTGTCTGCACTTGCCAATTCCTATTGGGGGATAATTGCAGGGCAAGTGAGGGCTAAGGTATCCTGCTCGGCGACGGTTTGATAGAAGCCATATAGGGATGTCAGGATAGACCAGGGCACAGTCTCAGGAGAGTGCAGGAGGTGTCCATTTCCCCATTCCCTATCGCAGGGCCCACCGTTGTAATTGTGTCCCCAGTGTTCCCTTGGTTTTTTGGGGACCGATTAATTCCTGGGTCGTGTCACACAGGGACAGTCTCTTCGTGACATTATAACCAACCATCCCATTTTTTCTGGTGAGCCATGGCCCAAATGCAGGCTTTTGCCCAACTGCTTCAGACCCTCACTGATGAGCTTAGGGTGCTGCGTGGTGAGGTGGTGCTGTAACCTTGGTGGGGTTCGGGGCCTCAGTTCAGGTGCAGGCTCAACCAGAAACCAAGATATCTCTCCCAGACAGGTTTTCCGGTGGCAGAGAGAATTTTTTGGTTTTTCGGGAGGCCTGCAAGTTGTGCTTCAGGCTCCGCCCTCGTTCATCAGGGAGTAAGGAGCAATGGGTGGGATTCATCATATCCCTTCTTAAGGGTGATCTTCACCCTGTAAGCTCCTGACTGTTCAATTGGGAATTACACAGGTACTAGCATCTGGGTTAGCAAGGAACTGTTCAGTGGGCTGAAATGGCTTAAAGGGAAATGTTGCCACCTGGTGCACCAGAGGTGCTGGGTTTGAGTCCTGACTAGTGATGAGCGAGTATACACGTTGCTCAGGCGTCCTCCAATTATTTTGGTGTGCTCGGAGATTTAGTTTGTGTCAACGCGGCAGCATGATTTGCGGCTGCTGGACAGGCTGAATACATGTGAGGAATCCCTATTTGTTAGGGAATCCACACATGTATTCAGACTGTCTAGCAGCCGCAAATTATGCAGCTGCTTCGACACAAACTAAATGTCCGAGCTCGCCAAAATACTCGGAGGACACTCGTGCATGCTAGGGAAAACCCGAGTAATGAGTAAACTCGCTCATCACTAATCTTGACACATACATTCAAATGTTGTTGTTACATTTTAATGGTATATCAAACTCTAAGAAACCTTCCAAAACTTTTTAAGGATTCATGCATACACTGTTAGGCAATTCTTGTTCTATTACTCTGGTATAATATACTCTAAAAATGAATCCTTCCAAAAATGTTTATAGATTCAATGATTCACGTATACAGCTTAACGTGCTTTGTGTAAAGCTACTGTGGGTTAAAATGTAACCCCTTAGTGACGGAGCCAATTTACAGCTTAGGCTGGTTTCACATTTGTGCTTTTGTGCGCAGCGCATCGTGCGCACCCGTGCGCATGCGCACTGCGCACCTATGTTTAACATGACGTGCGCATGGTCTTGCGCACACTTGCGTTTTCGTGCGCCAGACGCAACATGTTGCATTTTTTGGTGCGCCCTGTCTCGGCAAAAAAACGCATGCGCACGCTTGCGCACGGAATGCGCAAAAACAACACATTGAAGTCTATGGGAACGCATGCGTGCGCATGGTCTAGCGCACGGTTGCGTTTTTTGCGCATGCGTTTTTGAGTTAAACAAGTCTAGAATGTTCTCTAGACAATGGAAAAAATGTCACACCTAAAAACGCATGTGCATAAAAAATGCAAACGCATGCAAAAACGCATGTAAAACGCAAGCAACGCTGCGTTTTTTTGACTCATCAGCGTGCGCATGACGTTAAAAAACCGTGCGTTTGTTTTGCGTTTTTCTTTGCGTTTTTTATGCGCCCGATGCGCTGCGCAAAAAAACGCTAATGTGAAACTAGCCTTAATGACCTGTCCAATTTTAACAATTCTGACCACTGTCATTATATAAATCTGGAACACTTTAACGGATCCCGCTGATTCTGAGTTTTTTTTCCTGCCATATTTTACTTCATGTTAGTGGTAAAATTTCTTTGATATGAATTGTGGTTATTTATGAAAAAAATGGAAATATGGCAAAATTTTTACATTTCTGCAATTTTCAAAGGGGGCACTATACACTTTTTCCACAGCGCCGTTAATTAACAGTGCTGTGGTTATACCACCATTAAAAGGTGTATTGGCGGTCGTTAAGGGGTTAAAAAAACACTTTGCCTGCTACAGTTCACAAAATATTTTTGGTAAAAAAATTACTGTTACTATAGAACCTACTTTATGAGAAATTTTGTTGGTTTGAAATAAAAAGCAAAATTGGCCTCCTACAAGTGTACACATTCTTAATGTTATAATTAGGCCATCCAGTTCCAACCTTCAAGGGTGTATAGATGACTCTGCTTGTAATTTTTGGAAGACTTTGCGCATTGCATAACTTTTAGGAGAGTAGGAGTACCACAACTATACTTTGCTCACAATATTTGAATGAGGCACTACAGTTGGTGCCTTCAGTGGTGTATGGATGACCCTGCTTGTAATTTTTGGAAGCGTTTGAACTTGGTGCATAGCCTTTATGAGTCTCAGAGAACCACTACATGTCAATTTGAACAGACTGTGTATGAGGCATTCCTTTATGTATAATAAAGGGTGTATCTGAGTCACATTTTTGGCAGTTCTTCCTTTCTTCATAAATGTAACTGAAATTTCCAATTTTTTGCTAAAAATTTCAATATTGATTTAATTTATTTTTTTTTAAATCCTTTTTAAGTTTTGACTTAAGAAAGATTCTTTCCTGAAAAATGACTTTTAATAACATTTTTTTTCAAGTAAACTCCAATTTCTTGTCGATTTTGAATGTTTTTTTTGTCATTCTTTAAAGTGGAGTAAAAGTTTGACACCATTGTTCTCCTTCCATTCAGCACTTTTTCCATCCATTTCAACATTTTCACTGCCCCCAGACCTCTTTGTAGGGTCTGCCGGAAAAATGCTCTGATTTCCCATTGAGTCCTATTATAATGGTTACATAAAGCAAGCATAAGAGCATTAGAAATTGCTTGATTCGAGTAATGAGTATCCAAACTTTTTAATACTTCTCATTAGTGTTGAGCATTCCGATACCGCAAGTATCGGGTATCGGCCGATATTAGCGGTATCGGAATTCCGATACTTAATTCCGATACTTTTTTCATATCGGATTCCGGGATCGGAATCGGAATAGGAAGTTCCCATCATGCTATGAGCCTGCTTGCTTTGATTAAGCCAATGGGAATCCTCCGAAGTGTGGGCACATCCTGTTAGGCATGTAGGCATGTTAACTATTGGCATGGCTGTGATTGGCTGCCGAAATGATGTCATGATGCACTATAAAAGCCACCGCAGCCGCCATTTCTGGTCACTCTGCTGTGAATTCAGTTAGGGTCAGGCTGCTGTAGAAGACTGTGAGGGACAGTTAGAAATAGCGATTCCACCAAACATCTAGTGCTTTACCCAGGCTACATAAACCACCACTGTAGCCTTCTTTGCCCTAGCAGCAGTGTTCACAGCTGTCTGCAAGGGCTGTGTGAGTGCAGCTCACGCTGTGGAGTGGGTCCTGCAGCCACGTCAGGCTGTAGGCCACCCAGTGTGATCACTGCTGCCTCATACATCTTTTATTTTTTGAGCTGCATTTTTTAAATAATTTCAATCTAGTGTGCTTCCATCCGTATCCATATACGTTGGTTGCAAACACTAGTAGTAGACAGCGGAGCCTTTCTGCAGCCTTTCAGTGCTAGTGTCCACTTTGCTGCACTGTTCACGGCTGTCTGAGAGGTCTCTGACTGTGTGTGAGTGCAGCTCACGCTGAGTAGTGTGTCCTGCAGCTACGTCTGGCTGTAGGACGCTCAGCGTGCGTCACTGCCTCACACATATTTTTATTTGAGTGCAGCTCATTTTTTCTTCTATTAGTGTGCATCCATCCGTCTCCATCTACGGTGGTTGCAAACACTATATAGGAGTACACAGCGGAGCCTTTCTGCAGCCTGTCAGTGCCAGTGCCCACTTAGCTGCACTGTTGACGGCTGTCTGAGAGGTCTCTGACTGTGTGTGAGTGCAGCTCACGCTGAGTAGAGTGTCCTGCAGCTACGTCTGGTTGTAGGACGCTCAACGTGCGTCACTGCCTCACACATATTTGTCTTTGAGTGCAGCTCATTTTTTCTTCTCCTATTAGTGTGCATCCATCCGTATCCATCAACATTGGTTGGTTGCAAACACTATATAGGAGTAGATAGAGGAGCCTTTTTTTCTGGCTTGTGCCCTGCCGGCGCAGCCAGATTAGTATTACCCAATTTTTTTGGAGCCTCATCTTTTGCATTGTAGGTTACCTGCCTGCATTGTAATAGCTCCAAAAAGTTGGTGATACTATCAGTTTCAATTCTTTGTTCTCATACTTTGAGTTTGTTTCAAACAAAGAAACCACATAAAAAGTTCACCAAACACTACATTTTGAACTTGTGTAGGCCACATCAGCTCCTATTAAAGTCTAGTCCACACACACACACTTCATAAAATTAGTGTTTCTTGTACCTGTAACCAGCTGTTCAGGAATAAGCACACTAAGGCCCCCCTTTGTCCTTTTTTGCCTATCTTAAGCAGTCTTGCAAGATGAAGAAGGCAGGGAGTAAGGCGCGGGGGCGTGGGCGTGGGCGTGGAGTTTCAGCAGGGAGAGGACGTGGGGATTCTGCAGGGAGAGGACGTGGGGATTCTACAGGTAGAGGACGTGGGGATTCTGGGCCTGCTGCGGGCACCAGTGGATCAGCATCCCCCAGTTTTAGCAGGCAACAGTCCTTTATGCGCAGCTTTGTAGGACCTCAACGTACCCCACTGCTGCGGGAGGAACAAATTGAAGCCGTTGTCGGATGGATGGCAGCTAACGCATCGACTTCAATTACTTCCGCATCCTCTCAGGGTCAGAGCACCGAAGAGCAACCATCTGTCTCTTCACCACCTGCCAAAGTGCCCAGGCAGTCAGAGAGACATGGACAGGAGCCATCACAGTCTCTACTTCTGTTCTCGGAATCTGTTGGCTTGGAAAGAGGGGGCCAGCCAAGCAGCATTCCTGAATGTGAAGAAGAGGGAGTATGCAGTGATGCGCAACTTCTTTGTCCCTCTGAATCTGAAGAGGCGAGTGGGCCAGTGCCTATGGTCAGCACACCTCAGTACGCATCAGATGATGACGAGACTCAGTTGCCACTTTCTGGTGCGTACGGTGCTGGCGAGACAACCCCGGAGAAGCAGCTGTTTGAAGAGGGGAGGGAAGATGATGAGGTCCTTGACCCATCATGGCGTGAGCAACAGGAAGGTGGTGGGAGCAGCTCGGAGGAAGAGATTCCCCTACCGGCCAAAACAGGAGGCAGAGGGAGGGGGAAGACTTGGTTGCCTGTACCCTCCACTTCGGCACCCGTTAGGAGCATTCCTCCTTCCAAAGGCAAACCGGGCGCTCACAAGAGTTGCAGTGCGTGGTCCTTTTTTGACACAGTTGCAGATGACATTTGCTTTGTCAAATGCAAGCTGTGTCATCAGAGAGTCAAAAGAGGGAGAAATGTCAGCAACCTCAATAACACAAATATGTGGAAACATGTGCGCACCAAGCACGAGTTGGAGTTGCAGAGACACCCTGAAGACGTAGGCCAACGTACAGCACCACCTACCACCTCTTCAGTTCGTGTTGGGCCCTCTTCCTCCAGCTCACACACTGCTGGTTCGGCTTCCTCACAGGATCGCCAAGGAAGAACCTCTGCCACTGTTGTCCGGAGACCCTGTCAGATTCCACCCATAACAGCACGTTCCCATCCATCACAGCCATCGGTAGCACAGGCATGGGATAAAAGGCGCCCTTACTCGGCAAACCATCCCCGAGCACAGTCTCTGAATGCTGGCATTGCCAAACTTCTGGCAGTTGAAATGCTGTCATTCAGGCTGGTGGACACTGACACCTTCCGGGACTTAATGGCATTGGCAGTCCCCCAATACAACGTGCCCAGCCGCTTTTATTTCAGCAGGCGAGCCGTCCCTGCCCTGCAGAAACATGTTGAGGGCAAAATAAAACATGCGCTACTAAACGCCGTTAGTAGCAAGGTCCACCTGACCACCGATGCGTGGACCAGTAACCATGGACAGGGAAGATACCTTTCCCTCACTGCCCACTGGGTCAATGTTGTGGAGCCGGGTACGGATCTGGAGAGTGGCGCTGTACGTGTTCTTCCAACGCCACGGATTGCAGGACTCCAGTCTGTACACATAGACTCCTCCTCCTACTCAAGTTCCTCAGAAACAGCAGAGCAGGAGCCTGTTACGACCGATATGAGCACAGCCGTGGCCAAACGTCAACAGGCTGTACTCAAATTAATTTCTTTGGGGAATCGAAGCCACACAGCGCAGGAGCTCTGGAATGCTATCAAGCTGGAGAGCGATGTGTGGTTTGGGCCAGCGAATCTCCAGCCGGGCTTGGTAGTGTGTGACAATGGCCGAAATCTGGTGGCAGCTCTTGGCCTAGGCAACCTCACACACATCCCATGTCTGGCACATGTTCTTAACTTGGTCGTGCAGAGCTTTCTGAGGGACTATCCGGATCTTGATGCACTGTTGCACAAGGTCCGCATAGAGTGCGCTCACTTGCGACGTTCCAGCACGGCAAGATCGCGCCTCGCTGCTCTGCAGCGACGATTTGGCCTTCCGGAACATCGCATCATATGTGACCTACCCACCCGGTGGAATTCAACGTTACATATGTTGGAGCGGTTGTGTGAGCAGCAGGCAGCAGTCATGGAGTACCAGCTGCATCAGGCGCAAACAAGTCGCACTGTGCGCCGTTCACACTTCAGCACCATTGAGTGGGCCTCTATGAAGGACATCTGCCTCGTTTTGCGTGCCTTCGATGAATCCACGCGGATGGCGAGTGCAGATGATGCACTAGTCAGCATGACTGTCCCCCTTATCTGCCTGCTTCAACAAACACTGCAAGCACTAAGGGATGAGGTTTCAGAAGAGGTGGAGGATGAGGAGTCCCAAATGCCATCTGCTTCTGGACAGTCTGCGCTACGTGTTTCCTCACAAAGGCCTAGGCAGGGGACACTTTGTGAGGAGGATGAGGAGGAGTCGATGGAGGAGGAAGACATCTCTCCAGAGGAGGGAGGTACACAAACCTCTACTCAGTATGTACAGCGAGGGTGGGGTGATGCAGAGCAGGTCGAGGTCACGCCTCAAACAGGGGACAGCGGTTCTTTGGCAGTTGGGAGTCTGCAGCACATGGTTGATTTCATGCTGCAGTGCCTGAGAAACGACCGCCGCATCGCCCACATTCTCGTCTCGGCTGATTATTGGGTGTACACCCTCCTAGATCCTCGCTACCGGGACAGCGTACAAAGGCTCATACCAACGTTGAACCGGGAGCGTAAAATGCGGGAGTACGAAGAGTCACTGGTGCAGTCCATAATGTTTTCCATTCCACCCGACAGCATTGTTGCTAGTGCTTTACAAAGCAGCTCTGTGCGTCGAGGCAGTGGAGGAAACTCTGCACAAAGAGGGAGCAGAGGCAGTGCCGCAGCACACGGCAAGACCACTATGGCCCAAATGTGGCAAAGTTTTGTGTGTCCACCACAATTGTCTACACCATCAGCGACGCCTCGAGTCAGCAGGAGGCAACGCTTCCGTCAGATGGTGTCAGACTACATGTCTTGCCCTGTCGCTGTACTCCCAGATGGCTCTTCCCCCTTCAAGTTTTGGGTCTCTAAGCTGGATACATGGCCAGAGCGTAGCCAGTATGCATTGGAGGTGCTGGCTTGCCCTGCTGCCAGTGTATTATCGGAACGTGTCTTTAGTGCCGCAGGTGGTGTACTAACAGACCGTCGCACGCGACTATCTTCCGATAATGTTGACCGGCTGACTTTTCTGAAAATGAACAAGGCCTGGATCTCCAAAGACTTTGCCATTCCTCTTACAGACTAAATTAGTGGTTGGCAACTGTATCCAGGTCTGCTGGTGTGTTCATTTTTCTACCACCTGAACTATAATCCCTGTGCTTCAACACAGCCAGTTGTCGCTCAGATGTCTGCACAGAGAAACACACTAGCTCCTGTGTTACTGGGGTTCAGTAATGCCAGCTGATCCCCTGCTGTGTGGACGGCAGAGTCACCAGCTCCATCAACATTCAAACCACTACTGATTTTTAACCGTGCCCAACTTAGGTCTCTGGCTCCACTGTCTCTACTATTTCCCCTGACCTCCAACCCCGCCATCTACATCTCTGAAGTGGCGTCAGCACAATCTACACTTGTTCCTGTGTTCCTGTGGCTCAGTCCCATCAGTTTATCCCCTGATGTGTGTCCGGCAAGGTCTCCTGCTCTGTCCACATTCCCATAACCAGTAGTGGGAATGAGGACAGAGCTGGCGAACTTGCCGGACAAACATCAGGGGATCAACTGATGGGACTGAGCACCAGTAACACAGGAACAAGTGTAGATTGTGCTGACACCACTTCAGAGATGTAGCTGGCGGAGTTGGAGGCCAGGGTAAATAGTAGAGACAGTGGAGCCAGAGGCCTAAGTGGAGCATGGTTAGAATCAGTAGTAGTCCACAACCTCCATAAAAACCGATGCCCATTGGCCTCTGCATGCGGCATGCGTAATCCTGGGCTCCAACAGCGTCAGTTGGTGTTCAGAAGTGTCGTCTCCACAGAGCCAAACACATTCGTTCAAGTGTTAGTGGGGTTCAGCACTGCCAGCTGTTCCCCTGCTGTGGAGATGGCAAGTCTCCTGCTGCATTCACCTGCCAAAATCCAGTAGGCCCCAGCCTGCTCCTCGCCTAATCCTGAGCTCCAACAACGTCAGTTGGTGTTCAGAAGTGTCGTCTCCACAGAGCCAAACACATTCGTTCAAGTGTTAGTGGGGTTCAGCACTGCCAGCTGTTCCCCTGCTGTGGAGATGGCAAGTCTCCTGCTGCATTCACCTGCCAAAATCAAGTAGGCCCCAGCCTGCTCCTCGCCTAATCCTGAGCTCCAACAACGTCAGTTGGTGTTCAGAAGTGTCGTCTCCACAGAGCCAAACACATTCGTTCAAGTGTTAGTGGGGTTCAGCACTGCCAGCTGTTCCCCTGCTGTGGAGATGGCAAGTCTCCTGCTGCATTCACCTGCCAAAATCCAGTAGGCCCCAGCCTGCTCCTCGCCTAATCCTGAGCTCCAACAACGTCAGTTGGTGTTCAGAAGTGTCGTCTCCACAGAGCCAAACACATTCGTTCAAGTGTTAGTGGGGTTCAGCACTGTCAGCTGTTCCCCTGCTGTGGAGATGGCAAGTCTCCTGCTGCATTCACCTGCCAAAATCCAGTAGGCCCCAGCCTGCTCCTCGCCTAATCCTGGGCTCCAACAACGTCAGTTGGTGTTCAGAAGTGTCGTCTCCACAGAGCCAAACACATTCGTTCAAGTGTTAGTGGGGTTCAGCACTGCCAGCTGTTCCCCTGCTGTGGAGATGGCAAGTCTCCTGCTGCATTCACCTGCCAAAATCCAGTAGGCCCCAGCCTGCTCCTCACCTAATCCTGAGCTCCAACAACGTCAGTTGGTGTTCAGAAGTGTCGTCTCCACAGAGCCAAACACATTCGTTCAAGTGTTAGTGGGGTTCAGCACTGCCAGCTGTTCCCCTGCTGTGGAGATGGCAAGTCTCCTGCTGCATTCACCTGCCAAAATCAAGTAGGCCCCAGCCTGCTCCTCGCCTAATCCTGAGCTCCAACAACGTCAGTTGGTGTTCAGAAGTGTCGTCTCCACAGAGCCAAACACATTCGTTCAAGTGTTAGTGGGGTTCAGCACTGCCAGCTGTTCCCCTGCTGTGGATATGGCAAGTCTCCTGCTGCATTCACCTGCCAAAATCCAGTAGGCCCCAGCCTGCTCCTCGCCTAATCCTGAGCTCCAACAACGTCAGTTGGTGTTCAGAAGTGTCGTCTCCACAGAGCCAAACACATTCGTTCAAGTGTTAGTGGGGTTCAGCACTGTCAGCTGTTCCCCTGCTGTGGAGATGGCAAGTCTCCTGCTGCATTCACCTGCCAAAATCCAGTAGGCCCCAGCCTGCTCCTCGCCTAATCCTGGGCTCCAACAACGTCAGTTGGTGTTCAGAAGTGTCGTCTCCACAGAGCCAAACACATTCGTTCAAGTGTTAGTGGGGTTCAGCACTGCCAGCTGTTCCCCTGCTGTGGAGATGGCAAGTCTCCTGCTGCATTCACCTGCCAAAATCAAGTAGGCCCCAGCCTGCTCCTCGCCTAATCCTGAGCTCCAACAACGTCAGTTGGTGTTCAGAAGTGTCGTCTCCACAGAGCCAAACACATTCGTTCAAGTGTTAGTGGGGTTCAGCACTGCCAGCTGTTCCCCTGCTGTGGAGATGGCAAGTCTCCTGCTGCATTCACCTGCCAAAATCCAGTAGGCCCCAGCCTGCTCCTCGCCTAATCCTGGGCTCCAACAACGTCAGTTGGTGTTCAGAAGTGTCGTCTCCACAGAGCCAAACACATTCGTTCAAGTGTTAGTGGGGTTCAGCACTGCCAGCTGTTCCCCTGCTGTGGAGATGGCAGTCTCTCCTGCTGTCTCCACATTACAAAGACAGTAGGCCTCTGCCTACACCCTCCTATTTCCTGGGCTTCAACACAGCCAGTTGTAGTTCGGAAGTGCCGTCCACACGGAAAGAGATACTTGCTCCCGTGTCTCAGTGGGGTTCAGTAACGTCAGCTGATCCCCTGCTGTGTGGATGGCAGTCTCTCCTGCTGTCACCTCATTCAAAATACAGTAGGCCTCTGCCTACACCCTCCTATTTCCTGGGCTTCAACACAGCCAGTTGTAGTTCGGAAGTGCCGTCCACACGGAAAGAGATACTTGCTCCCGTGTCTCAGTGGGGTTCAGTAATGTCAGCTGATCCCCTGCTGTGTGGATGGCAGTCTCTCCTGCTGTCACCTCATTCAAAATACAGTAGGCCTCTGCCTACACCCTCCTATTTCCTGGGCTTCAACACAGCCAGTTGTAGTTCGGAAGTGCCGTCCACACGGAAAGAGATACTTGCTCCCGTGTCTCAGTGGGGTTCAGTAACGTCAGCTGATCCCCTGCTGTGTGGATGGCAGTCTCTCCTGCTGTCACCTCATTCAAAATACAGTAGGCCTCTGCCTACACCCTCCTATTTCCTGGGCTTCAACACAGCCAGTTGTAGTTCGGAAGTGCCGTCCACACGGAAAGAGACACTTGCTCCCGTGTCTCAGTGGGGTTCAGTAACGTCAGCTGATCCCCTGCTGTGTGGATGGCAGTCTCTCCTGCTGTAAACTCATTCAAAATACAGTAGGCCTCTGCCTACACCCTCCTATTTCCTGGGCTTCAACACAGCCAGTTGTAGTTCGGAAGTGCCGTCCACACGGAAAGAGACACTTGCTCCCGTGTCTCAGTGGGGTTCAGTAACGTCAGCTGATCCCCTGCTTTGTGGATGGCAGTCTCTCCTGCTGTCACCTCTTTCAAAATACAGTAGGCCTCTGCCTACACCCTCCTATTTCCTGGGCTTCAACACAGCCAGTTGTAGTTCGGAAGTGCCATCCACACGGAAAGAGACACTTGCTCCCGTGTCTCAGTGGGGTTCAGTAACGTCAGCTGATCCCCTGCTGTGTGGATGGCAGTCTCTCCTGCTGTAAACTCATTCAAAATACAGTAGGCCTCTGCCTACACCCTCCTATTTCCTGGGCTTCAACACAGCCAGTTGTAGTTCGGAAGTGCCGTCCACACGGAAAGAGATACTTGCTCCCGTGTCTCAGTGGGGTTCAGTAATGTCAGCTGATCCCCTGCTGTGTGGATGGCAGTCTCTCCTGCTGTCACCTCATTCAAAATACAGTAGGCCTCTGCCTACACCCTCCTATTTCCTGGGCTTCAACACAGCCAGTTGTAGTTCGGAAGTGCCGTCCACACGGAAAGAGATACTTGCTCCCGTGTCTCAGTGGGGTTCAGTAACGTCAGCTGATCCCCTGCTGTGTGGATGGCAGTCTCTCCTGCTGTCACCTCATTCAAAATACAGTAGGCCTCTGCCTACACCCTCCTATTTCCTGGGCTTCAACACAGCCAGTTGTAGTTCGGAAGTGCCGTCCACACGGAAAGAGATACTTGCTCCCGTGTCTCAGTGGGGTTCAGTAATGTCAGCTGATCCCCTGCTGTGTGGATGGCAAAGTCTCTTGCTGCCTACACAGTCGTACCACTACTGATTTTTAACCGTGCTCCAATTAGGCCTGTGGCTCCACTGTCTCTCGTATTTCCCCTGTCCTCCAACCCTGCCAGTTACAGCTCCGAAGTGGCATCTGCACAATCCACACTTGTTCCTGTGTTACAGGTGTTCAGTCCGGTCAGTTAATCCCCTGATGTGTGACCGGCAATGTCGCCTGCTCTGTCCACATTCCCATTATCGGAATGTGGACAGAGCAGGCGACATTGCCGGACACACATCAGGGGATTAACTGACCGGACTGAACACCTGTAACACAGGAACAAGTGTGGATTGTGCAGACGCCACTTCGGAGCTGTAACTGGCGGGGTTGGAGGACAGGGGAAATACGAAAATCAGTGAAGCCACAGGCCTAAGTGGAGCTTGGTTCAAATTAGTAGTCTACAACCGATCTTAAAATTTCTTCAATGCAGCCTAAGCCTGCTCCGTGCTTGTCCCTGGGCTTCAACACAGCCAGTTGTTGCTCGGAAGTGCCGTCTTCACAGAGTAAAACACTAGCTCCTGTGTTTGTGGGGTTCAGTAACGTCAGCTGTTCCCCTGCTGTTTTGATGGCAATCTGTCCTGCTGCCTCCCAATTGACAGCACATCAGGCCTCAGCCTGCTAAGTGCTTGTCCTGGGCTCCAACATCGCCAGTTGCTGCTCATAACTGACTTTGGCACGGGTACTCCCTCCTGCCCAGCTTGGTTCCAGCCCTGCCTGCTGTTTCCGGGAAGTGTCAATGTCAGTTTGCCACCCCAAGTTGCCATGTCGTGTTGCGGTTGGGTTAGCCGAGGCTAGGGTGCCAGCAGTTTAGGTGCTTCCTATGTGGACTGCGGGTTCTGGTAAGAAAGGTTTGTTCCATAGTGCCAGTAGGACAAGCACCCCCTGTAGGACTGTGTGATTCGGTAACTGCGGCCAGCTTGCGGCATGCCAACTTTGCTTTTCAGGGGTAACTTCTGATACCCCTCCGGGTTCCAGCACCGTCAGCTGGTTCTCATCAGAGCCTTTGGCCTAGGTGCCTCCATCTCGGTATCCGAGTTCCGGCAACGTCTGCTGGTCCTTGGTAGTGCTTTGTAGCACAGGTACCTCCTGCTTAGTAACCGGGTTCCAGCACCGTCAGCTAGTCCTCGGTTGTGCCATTGGCTCTTATTCCTTCTGCTGCCCCTCCGGGTGCCAGCACTGTCAGCTGGTCCTCGCTATTTCCATTTGCTCTTGCAGCTTATGCTACCCCTCCGGGTTCCAGCACCGTCAGCTGGTTCTCGTCAGAGCCTTTGGCCTAGGTGCCTCCATCTCGGTATCCGAGTTCCGGCAACGTCTGCTGGTCCTTGGTAGTGCTTTGTAGCACAGGTACCTCCTGCTTAGTAACCGGGTTCCAGCACCGTCAGCTGGTCCTCGGTTGTGCCATTGGCTCTTATTCCTTCTGCTGCCCCTCCGGGTGCCAGCACTGTCAGCTGGTCCTCGCTATTTCCATTTGCTCTTGCAGCTTATGCTACCCCTCCGGGTTCCAGCACCGTCAGCTGGTTCTCGTCAGAGCCTTTGGCCTAGGTGCCTCCATCTCGGTATCCGAGTTCCGGCAACGTCTGCTGGTCCTTGGTAGTGCTTTGTAGCACAGGTACCTCCTGCTTAGTAACCGGGTTCCAGCACCGTCAGCTGGTCCTCGGTTGTGCCATTGGCTCTTATTCCTTCTGCTGCCCCTCCGGGTGCCAGCACTGTCAGCTGGTCCTCGCTATTTCCATTTGCTCTTGCAGCTTATGCTACCCCTCCGGGTTCCAGCACCGTCAGCTGGTTCTCGTCAGAGCCTTTGGCCTAGGTGCCTCCATCTCGGTATCCGAGTTCCGGCAACGTCTGCTGGTCCTTGGTAGTGCTTTGTAGCACAGGTACCTCCTGCTTAGTAACCGGGTTCCAGCACCGTCAGCTGGTCCTCGGTTGTGCCATTGGCTCTTATTCCTTCTGCTGCCCCTCCGGGTGCCAGCACTGTCAGCTGGTCCTCGCTATTTCCATTTGCTCTTGCAGCTTATGCTACCCCTCCGGGTTCCAGCACCGTCAGCTGGTTCTCGTCAGAGCGTTTGGCCTAGGTGCCTCCATCTCGGTATCCGAGTTCCGGCAACGTCTGCTGGTCCTTGGTAGTGCTTTGTAGCACAGGTACCTCCTGCTTAGTAACCGGGTTCCAGCACCGTCAGCTGGTCCTCGGTAGTGCCATTGGCTCTTGTTCCTTCTGCTGCCCCTCCGGGTGCCAGTACCGTCAGCTGGTTCAAGAGGACAAAGAACAGGAAGACAACCACCAAGATGCAGAACAACAAGAGAGAGAAGACAAAGAAGCATAAAAAAAACAAAGCAGAAGAACATTAAGCATAAGACTAATACTCTGAGCAAATGATATTATCTTATTTATAAGCAGAAGAAGACTAAGCAGTGTATGGGGGTGAGTCCGTTCCTCCTCGTGGTGCCCCTGGAAAAGGCCTGCTTCTGCAGGCCAAACTGAACGCGGACAAATCCTGTTGTAAATCTTTTGTGACAGGCAGAACGGAAGGTGTAAACTTCTAACTTTTCTAGATAACAACTACAGGAATGCCTGACACAAACAAGAATATGATGAAGAAGAATAGGAAGAAGATGAAGAAGCTGAATATGTAGAATAATAATTGTTGAATAAGAAGAATATGAAGAATGTAAGAAAAGGAAGAAGAAGAAGAAGAAGAAGAAGAAGAAGAAGAAGAAGAAGAAGAAGAAGAAGAAGAAGAAGAAGAAGAAGAAGAAG
The DNA here is from genome assembly GCF_039654945.1 of Dendrobates tinctorius. Classification (NCBI taxonomy): domain Eukaryota; kingdom Metazoa; phylum Chordata; class Amphibia; order Anura; family Dendrobatidae; genus Dendrobates; species Dendrobates tinctorius. The sequence goes on from NW_027361690.1 coordinate 55,979,506, forward strand.
AAGAAGAAGAAGAAGAAGAAGAAGAAGAAGAAGAAGAAGAAGAAGAAGAAGAAGAAGAAGAAGAAGAAGAAGAAGAAGAAGAAGAAGAAGAAGAAGAAGAAGAAGAAGAAGAAGAAGAAGAAGAAGAAGAAGAAGAAGAAGAAGAAGAAGAAGAAGAAGAAGAAGAAGAAGAAGAAGAAGAAGAAGAAGAAGAAGAAGAAGAAGAAGAAGAAGAAGAAGAAGAAGAAGAAGAAGAAGAAGAAGAAGAAGAAGAAGAAGAAGAGAAGAAGAAGAAGAAGAAGAAGAAGAAGAAGAAGAAGAAGAAGAAGAAGAAGAAGAAGAAGAAGAAGAAGAAGAAGAAGAAGAAGAAGAAGAAGAAGAAGAAGAAGAAGAAGAAGAAGAAGAAGAAGAAGAAGAAGAAGAAGAAGAAGAAGAAGAAGAAGAAGAAGAAGAAGAAGAAGAAGAAGAAGAAGAAGAAGAAGAAGAAGAAGAAGAAGAAGAAGAAGAAGAAGAAGAAGAAGAAGAAGAAGAAGAAGAAGAAGAAGAAGAAGAAGAAGAAGAAGAAGAAGAAGAAGAAGAAGAAGAAGAAGAAGAAGAAGAAGAAGAAGAAGAAGAAGAAGAAGAAGAAGAAGAAGAAGAAGAAGAAGAAGAAGAAGAAGAAGAAGAAGAAGAAGAAGAAGAAGAAGAAGAAGAAGAAGAAGAAGAAGAAGAAGAAGAAGAAGAAGAAGAAGAAGAAGAAGAAGAAGAAGAAGAAGAAGAAGAAGAAGAAGAAGAAGAAGAAGAAGAAGAAGAAGAAGAAGAAGAAGAAGAAGAAGAAGAAGAAGAAGAAGAAGAAGAAGAAGAAGAAGAAGAAGAAGAAGAAGAAGAAGAAGAAGAAGAAGAAGAAGAAGAAGAAGAAGAAGAAGAAGAAGAAGAAGAAGAAGAAGAAGAAGAAGAAGAAGAAGAAGAAGAAGAAGAAGAAGAAGAAGAAGAAGAAGAAGAAGAAGAAGAAGAAGAAGAAAAAAAGGAAGAAGAAGAAGAAGAAGTAAAAAAAGGAAGTAGAAGAAGAAGAAGAAGGTAAAAAAAGGAAGTAGAAGAAGAAGAAGAATGTAAAAAAAGGAAGTAGAAGAAGAAGAAGAAGAAGAAGAAGGTAAAAAAAGGAAGTAGAAGAAGAAGAAGAAGAAGAAGAAGGTAAAAAAAGGAAGTAGAAGAAGAAGAAGAAGAAGAAGAATGTAAAAAAAGGAAGTAGAAGAAGAAGAAGAAGAAGAAGAATGTAAAAAAAGGAAGTAGAAGAAGAAGAAGAAGAAGAAGAATGTAAAAAAAGGAAGTAGAAGAAGAAGACATACATGTCTGGCAAAATATAAATGAGGCTAACATAGTCAATATCTTTGTAACTCCTAACATCTTTAAAAAAAAAAGTTTAATTCCTGCTATTCCATTTGATTGGGCTAAACCTCTATGGCTTTAATGTCTCCTCCACCTCCCACAATACATTCTACATTATTCTTAGTTGTTTTTCTTCATGTAGAATTAACCTACAAGGAAAGAAAGGTTTTTTTTTAATTCCGATATTTTGGCCCCATTGACTTGCATTGGTTCCCGGTATCGGAATCGGCGATACCGATACTTTTTTTAAAGATCGGCCGATCCATTCCGATCCGATATTTTCAAGTATCGGCTGGTATCGCTCAACTCTACTTCTCATCTCTAGAAATAATTCAAATTTTTATATTTTTTATTTTTCTATATTTTACATTTTTTTAAACTTGTATTAGGAGACTAAAGTCTGTAATTGTTTGATCGCTTAGACTATATACTAAAATAATATAGTATTATAGTATATAGTGAATATTGAGGTGTCAAATGAACCTTAGCCTGCTGTCAGTGATTGACAGAGGTTTTTAAATGTTTAACAGCAACGATCGGAGCTCAGCCCTTTCTTCTGCTGTTAGACAGAGATGCTGGCTAAGTAATATTGCTGGCATCTATCACGTGTGGAGGAATCTTAAATCCTTACCCCCTTCCTAAAATGGTCACTGACATATATGTATGTGACTAGATAAAGGCCTGATGCTATCGCATCGGGAGGGTGGTAATGTTACCATGGGGACAGGCTTTGGAGTGTTGAGAATCTCTCCCCTCCATCTGCTCACCCACCTATCCACTCTCTCTTTCCCCATGTGCTGACTTCTCCCATCTGTGCTCTCTTCTTTGACCTGTCTACCCCATGTGCTATCCCCCTTGTCTGCTGTCTCTCTCCTTCCTGTGCTGTGTTTTCCCCTCTTGTGCTGTCCCGTTTGAGCTGTCTCCTCCCTGTGCTCTGTCTCTCTCACCCCTGTGTCTGACAGTGTACAGAATATACCACAGCTCCTGGGCAGGGGAGGAAGCAAAAGACAATACTGACATTACAGCAGGAGATTGCAGAGGATACATTTTGTGAGGTAAAATATTGTTTAAAAACAGTCAGTGAAATATTTTACCTCACAAAATGAATCCTCTGTGATCTCCTACTGTAATTTCAGCTTTGTCTTTTGCTTCCTCCCCTGCCCAGGAGATATGGTATGCTCTGTACATGGTCAGACACAGACAATTTTTAAAATGAACTTTTGTTCATGGGAAAACCCCTTTAATGTTACATGTCGCACATCTGCGGCCGGGATCAGACGAATGATTCAGTGCGCCGGTGAGGAATTCGTGCAGGCACAGTGTGACGGTGTTCTGCTGGTGATACTATGCAAGAGGCTGCGTGAGTGTGTGTGAGGTGCAACGGTGTTCCGCTGGTGGTACCGCGCAATAGGTTGGTACCAGTAGCAGTTTCGATATTGAGACACCCATCATTTGGGTGTCCCAATATGGCGGTCGGTAAACTTCCTCCGCTTGGAATTCTGGGATATGGTGACATGTGGACAGAACAGGAAATGAAAACATTACAAGGGAATTATATAAATAGATTATGTGTTACGATGTTAAAACAAACCTATCATGTTGGGTTACTTTTCAGATTAATCTGTCCTGTGTGTGCATATGGGGACTAACATCCCACAAGACAATACAATTCCCACATAAAACCAGCTTTTCAGAAGTGTACAAAGAAAAAGTCCTTATGTAGCTATTCCATATATTTTATCTGTATTGCATTTAGCAATGCCATGTGTAATCTAGAGATTTAAGGATTTTATTTCCATCGAAATTTCTATAAACGATGATTTTCTCTCTGAGTAGGGGGGCTCTGTGCTAAGTAGGGGGCTTTCTAATGATCAAGAGGGAATCAGGTGCTGTGTCTGACCAATTAACTTCATCAGTCTTCATCTCACAGAGTCAATGATTGTCTTAGGCATAGACACTGCAACTTGTTTCCCCAACCTCATACCATCCTTACATTCAGTTTCCGTAGAATTGATGACAAACTTCTTACTGACTGAAAAGGTTACTTAACATTTACATAAAGCCTGTAGGTAGGTGAAGGTAACCTTCAAACTTCTGGATGCTGAGGAAGATGGCATTTTCTTCCAGTAAGAAATCTTGTAACGCTAAATATATGAATGTGCTTTAAATTTACAAAGAATAACAACTGTAAATATATTAACTATTAAGGAATATATAAGCCCTGTATAATAGAATTATTAAAATTACTTATCAATATAAATAAGCCTTATGGGAAATAATTGATAGAACCTCATCCAGGGTGATTTAGACTGTAAATTATGATTTGCCGTTTATAAATTATAACATGTTATGGACTATAAGACATGTCTCATCATAAGACGCACACCAAATTTTGACGAAAAAAATTTGGCTTATTGGGGAGGCCGTGGCGATGAAGCTGGGTCACAAGAGGGAGGGTTACCTGTTGTGAGTTCATTTTCCCCTTCATTACTGAGGCCCGAGGAACTCCCTCTTCTGGTAAAGAAAGGTAGTGAGCCTGATTATCAAACACCTGAGGCTGATGATGATGATTGGCTGAGTGGAGTTACTGACTGGATATAAAGCTGCCGACGCTCTTCTGCCCTGCGGGTGATTTCTCTGTCGGATCCTTGGAGACCAGTCTGAATTCCTTCTCCTCTAAAGCTAAGTTTGCTGCTCTGCCTTTTGCCTTGGTGCTTTGACTCTGTTTTGCTTTGTTTTTCTGGATTTCTGCCATTCCCTGCTGGGGTGTGCTGAATTCCTTTAGCTCTGTCTTCTGAAAATACCTGATTGCTGATTTAGTTTTTGAAGCCTAGCTGCTTCAGGGCCTTTTTCATATCAGCTTGTTGGCTTATGTCTTTGATAGGGTTTTGGCAGATTGCAGACAGCAGCCTTCCTGTCCTTTCCTATCTAGGTAGTTTTGGGCCCCATCTTTGCTCAGTCTGTCTTTCTGTCTGTGTTAGTGTTTTCATCTTGCTTCACCGTCATTATATGTTGGGGGCTGCCTATTGCTTTGGGGTCTGCTCTGGGGCAGTTTAGATTTCCCCTTTCTTTCTTTAGGCCTATGTAATTCTCCGTCTGTGATCGAGGGGTCTAGGGCATCATAGGAACCCCCCACGGCTACTGCTAGTTGTGTTGATAGGTTCAGGGGTCTGCAATCTGATAGTTGCCAACTTCTCTGGTTTTCTGGACTTAGCTTGTATTTCTGCTTTTGCCTCCTACGGTGACTCATTCATAACAGAATCACCCGCCATACCGCAGATTCTAGGGTACTCAATAGCAGAAAAGAATTGTAAAAAAAAAGTGTGTATATTCTTTCCTCTATATCTCTGAGGCCATAGGGGGAATTTTTTTTTTCTCTCAATGGAGATAAAGCAATTGTCTGATCGTGTGGAGCAGCTCGCTGTGGAAGTACGGGGAATTTCCGCCTACCTTGCTCATTCACATGCTGCTGAACCAAAGATTCATACACCAGATGTATTTTTTGGGGATCGGTCTAAATTTTTGAATTTCAAAAGTAATTGTAAATTATTTTTTGCCTTGAAGCCTAACTCGTCAGTGAGCTCCGCGCAGCAGGTTAAAATTGTCATCTCTTTGCTGCGTGGCGATCCCCAGGATTGGGCGTTTTCTTTGAAACCAGATGATCCTATTCTGACTAATGTGAACGCATTCTTTCAAGCTTTGGGGTTGTTGTATGACGAACCTAATGCCATTGATCAGGCTGAAAAGACCCTGCTGGCATTGAGCCAGGGTCGTGATTCTGCAGAATTGTAGTGTCAAAAATTCCGAAAGTGGGCAGTACTTACTACCTGGAATGATAATGCCTTGGCTGCTCTCTTTCGGAAGGGGTTGTCAGAAGCCGTAAAAGATATTATGGTGGGATTTCCTGTTCCCTCTGGTCTTGACGATTCTATGTCATTAGCCATTCAGGTTGATCGGCGTTTGCGCGAACGCAAAGCTGCACGAGAGGTGTTGCCACCTGTTGAACAAATGTCTGAACCTATGCAATGTGATAGAATTTTTTCCAGAGAGCAGCGTCAGGAGTTCAGAAGGCGTAATAAATTGTGTTTTTTCTGTGGAGATGCCTCGCATATTATTTCTGTCTGTCCTAAACGAGAGAAACGCTTTGCACACACGTTTTCTGTTGGGGGTGTTCAACCTAAGTTTCTTCTGGCTATTACTCTGATCTGCTCCCTGTCCACATTTTCTGCCAAGGCTTTTGTGGATTCAGGAGCAGCCCTAAACCTAATGGACTTGGATTTTGCTAAACGTTGTGGATTTCCGATGACACCTCTGCAGACGCCTATCCCTTTGAGGGGGATTGATGCTACTCCTTTGGCTAAAAATAAACCCCAGTTTTGGACCCAGGTGGTAATGCGGGTCGCCCCAGATCATCAAGAAAATTGCAGATTTTTGGTGTTACATAATCTGCATGATACTATTGTTCTGGGGTTTCCCTGGTTACAGATTCATAATCCAGTTTTGGATTGGAAATCTGTGTCTGTGGTGAGTTGGGGTTGTCGGTGTGCCTTTAGTGAGGCTCCGGTGTTTTCCACCTCTCCTCAGTCGCATGATGTTCCTGATTATTTGGCGGACTTTTATGATGTATTTAGTGAGAATGAGTCTGCGTCGCTGCCTCCTCATAGGAGTTATGACTGTGCAATTGAACTGAGCCCGGGGTGTAAATTTCCCAAGGGTCGGCTCTTCAATTTATCTGTACCTGAGCACGAGGCTATGCGATCCTATATTAAGGAGGCGTTGGAGAAGGGTCATATTAGACCATCCTCGTCACCCTTAGGTGCCGTTTTTTTTATTTTGTAGCCAAAAAGGATGGATCATTAAGACCTTGTATTGATTATCGTGCCCTCAACAAAATTACTGTTAAATATCAGTATCCGTTACCCCTGATTTCTGATCTATTCTCCAGAGTTAAAGGTGCTTGCTGGTTTACCAAGCTTGACCTCAGGGGGGCGTATAATCTTATTCGCATTAAGCATGGGGGTGAATGGAAGACGGCGTTTAATACTCCGGAGGGACATTTTGAGTACCTGGTGATGCCTTTTGGGCTCACTAATGCCCCTTCTGTCTTCCAGTGCTTCATGAACGATATTTTCCGAGATTTTGTCGATAAATTTTTGATTATCTATCTGGATGATATTTTGATCTTCTCCAAGGATTGGGATTCTCATGTGGAACATATTCGGACTGTGTTCCGGATCTTGAGGGAGAATTCCCTGTATGTCAAAGGATCTAAATGCCTTTTGGGAGTACAGAGGATTTCTTTTTTGGGATTTATTTTGTCCCCGTCAACTATTGAAATGGACCCGGCCAAGGTACAGGCCATTCACGATTGGGTTCAGCCCACTTCTTTGAAGGCCCTCCAGAAGTTTTTGGGTTTTGCTAATTTTTATCGGAAATTTATAGCAAAATTTTCTAGTATTGCCAAGCCATTGACTGATTTGACTAAAAAGGGTGCTGATGTGTTAAATTGGTCTCCGGAGGCTGTTTCTTCCTTTCAGGAGCTGAAGCGAAGATTCACCTCCGCCCCGGTTTTGCGGCAACCTGATGTCTCACTTCCATTCCAGGTAGAGGTGGATGCTTCTGAGATTGGTGCAGGAGCTGCTTTGTCCCAAAAGGATCCTGTAACATCTAAAATGAATCCCTGTGCTTTCTTTTCCCGAAAGTTCTCTCCATCTGAACGTAACTATGATGTGGGGAATAGGGAACTGTTGGCCATGAAATGGGCATTTGAGGAGTGTTAGACATTGGTTGGAGGGAGCTAAGCATCAAGTCGTGGTCCTCACTGACCAAAAGAATTTGATTTACCTAGAGTCGGCTAAGCGCTTGAACCCTAGACAGGCTAGGTGGGCCTTGTTTTTTACACGTTTTGATTTTGTGGTTTCTTTTCTTCCTGGAACAAAGAATGTCAAGGCAGACGCCCTCTCTAGGAGCTTCTTTGCTAATTCTCCTGTGGTGACCAAGCCTGCTACCATCTTAGGCGAAGGGGTAGTTCTTTCTGCCATCTTGCCCGATTTGAGACGTGCTCTGGAAGAGTTCCAGGAGGACAAACCTGAGCGTTGTCCCAGTGGAAAGTTGTATGTTCCTGACCAGTGGAAGAAGAGAGTGATGTCTGAATTTCATTGCTCTGCTTTGGCTGGTCATCCAGGTATTTTTGGTACTAGAGATCTGGTGAGTCGGTTTTTTTTGGTGGCCCTCCTTGTCTCGTGATGTCAGGAATTTTGTGCAGTCCTGTGGGACGTGCTCCCGGTCTAAATCGTGTTCTCGCTCTAGTGGGTTGATGATGCCTTTGCCTGTACCCAAGAGGCCATGGACCCATATTTCAATGGATTTCATCTCTGATATGCCTGTCTCTCAGAGGATGACTGTTATTTGGGTGATTTGTGATAGGTTCTCTACGATGGTTTATCTTGTACCACTCCCTAAGTTGCCGTCTTCCTCTGAGTTGGTGCCCCTGTTTTTACAACCGGTGGTTTGTTTGCACGGGATTCCTGAGAACATTGTATCTGACAGAGGAGTCCAGTTTGTGTCTAGATTTTGGAGAACTTTCTGTTCCAGGCTGGGAATTCAGTTGTCCTTCTCCTCTGCTTTTCACCCTCAGACCAATGGGCAGACAGAGAGAACAAACCAGACCTTGGAGTCATATTTGAGATGTTTTATTTCTGCTGATCAGGATGATTGGGTTTCATTTTTGCCCTTGGCTGAATTTGCTTTAAATAATAGAGCTAGTTCTGCCACTTTGATGTCACATTTTTTTTGTAACTTTGGGTTTCATCCTCGATTTTCTTCAGGGCAGGTGGAGCCCTCTGCCTGCCCAGGTGTTGACACTGTGGTGGAGAGAATGCACCAGATCTGGGACCAAGTGGTGGATAAGTTATCTCTCTCCCAGGAAAAGGCCCAGCGGTTTTCCAACCTACATAGATCCATTAGTCCCCAGTTTAAGGTTGGTGATATGGTGTGGTTATCATCAAAAAATATTGCTATGAAGGTGGCTTCTCCTCAGTTTAAACCTAGATTTATTGGACCTTACAAGATTGTGGAGATTATTAATCCGGTCTCTTTTCGTTTGGCTCTTCCTGTCACATTTAAAATCCATAATGTGTTCCATAAATCTTTGTTGAAGAGGTTTGTTGAACATGTTGTTCCGGGGGTGGCACCTCCAGACCCTGTATTGGTTGAAGGTAACATGGAATATGAGGTAGAGAAAGTACTGGATTCCCGTCTGGCTAGATGGAGACTCCAGTATTTGGTTAAGTGGAAGGGTTATGGTCAGGAGGATAATTCCTGGGTCTCTGCCTCTGATATTCATGCCAAAAGATTGGTGCGTGCCTTTCATCGGGCTCACCCTGATCGCCCTGGCGGCGTAGTTGAGGGTTCGGTGACCCCTCCTCAAGGGGGAGGTACTGTTGTGAGTTCATTTTCCCCTTCATTACTGAGGCCCGAGGAACTCCCTCTTCTGGTAAAGAAAGGTAGTGAGCCTGATTATCAAACACCTGAGGCTGATGATGATGATTGGCTGAGTGGAGTTACTGACTGGATATAAAGCTGCCGACGCCCTTCTGCCCTGCGGGTGATTTCTCTGTCGGATCCTTGGAGACCAGTCTGAATTCCTGCTCCTCTAAAGCTAAGTTTGCTGCTCGGCCTTTTGCTTTGGTGCTTTTACTCTGTTTTGCTTTGTTTTTCTGGATTTCTGCCATTCCCTGCTGGGGTGTGCTGAATTCCTTTAGCTCTGTCTTCTGAAAATACATGAGTGCTGATTTAGTTTTTGAAGCCTAGCTGCTTCAGGGCCTTTTTCATATCAGCTTGTTGGCTTATGTCTTTGATAGGGTTTTGGCAGATTGCAGACAGCAGCCTTCCTGTCCTTTCCTATCTAGGTAGTTTTGGGCCCCATCTTTGCTCAGTCTGTCTTTCTGTCTGTGTTAGTGTTTTCATCTTGCTTCACCGTCATTATATGTTGGGGGCTGCCTATTGCTTTGGGGTCTGCTCTGGGGCAGTTTAGATTTCCCCTTTCTTTCTTTAGGCCTATGTAATTCTCCGGCTGTGATCGAGGGGTCTAGGGCATCGTAGGAACCCCCCACGGCTACTGCTAGTTGTGTTGATAGGTTCAGGGGTCTGCAATCTGATAGTTGCCAACTTCTCTGGTTTTCTGGACTTAGCTTGTATTTCTGCTTTTGCCTCCTACGGTGACTCATTCATAACAGTTACCACTGCAAGAAGCTGGCAGTGGCAGAAGTGGGGTGATGCTGCAGGCCCTGGGCAAGGAGAAGGGTGTGTCCCAGTGGTTCGGGGCTACAGTCATTGATCTCCCAGTGGTAAGCTCAAGAAAATGTCAGCGGTGTGTACAGAGTGTGGACTTTCTTGCACCGCCACCATTTTCTTGAAGCCCAAGGCCCGTAGCATCGCCAAACTCCTGCCACCACCATCTTCCTGCAGCAGCAATCCTGCCTCCTGTGACCCCGCTCCATTTGGACTATAAGATGCACCTCCATTTTCCACCCAAATTTTTTGGAAAAAAAGCAGCTTATAGTCCACAAAATATGGTTCATCTGATTGAAATAATGCTAACAGAAGAACAGCAACTACAAGAAGTTTGTATGTCCCCCCTCCTTGTCTTTGCATGGGTTTTTTCCAAGTACTCGAGTTTTCTCCCACACTCCAAAGTCATACAGGGAATTCAGATTGTGAGCACCAATGGGAACAGTGCTGTGATATGCTGTGTCAGTGATTTCACGTCTAAAAAAATCAACCAGACAAGTTTGCTAGACCAGTTTTTTTTCGTACATGTTTGGACATGTGCGTTCCACTAACTTTTCTTATTAAAAAAAAAAAATCTGATAGAGGTTTCCCAAAGTTTGTCTGACAAACAGGCTGACCAATTCATTTGAATAAAAGAGCTTGGTCCTCAATCAGACATGTCTTTGCATCATAGAAAATAATGTATCAGCGCGCTGTCAGTGAAAAGAACTGACAGCAGAGGTACAACAGAAATTGATGTATGAATGTGGCGCCATTTTGAGAGAGAATTTTTTTTGAACACATGTACATCAACAAATAAAATAATTACATGGATATTATACATGTGATCATGCTACAGCACAGGCGTGGCCACCTGCCTGCTAAATGTGAATATTTCTGATTTTCAAAATCTATAATATAACGCTGTAAGCATCACTCTGTCCGAAGCCTTTATAGACTGCACAAGAGCGACGCACCTGCGCAGTGTGGCTCCAGACAGAATGAGGCATCCAGCGGTAAGAGGAGTGTGTATGGCGCATGAGATGGTGGTACACGTACATACAGCATACCGCAATCTCGGGTGCCATACTAACATACTTACCTGACCGGGAGGAGCGTTGCCACGTTGCTTCTCTTTGGCCGGAGACCGGGACAGGAGTGTGCGTGGGAATCGCGCATGCGCATAGCGCTATGAGGCGCAATTTTACTGAAGACACATTTGCAGTGTGTCTTCAGCAATATGGCGCCGGACAGCGCAGTATGGACATGCAAGAACTCTGGCGCAAGGCTCCTCCCCCCGGCCTCCGGCAGAATGGGACAGCGCTGGACACAGTGGAGAAAGGTGAGTATAAGGGTGTGTGCACACGTAAGCATTTTTTTTGCATTTTTTAAGTGTTTTTACAGGCAAAAACGCTTAAAAGAAGCATCCCATTCATTTTAATGAATTCTGCACTTTTTGTGCATATTGATGCATTTTTTTCAGCCAGCGAAAAAAACTCATCGCGGTAAAAACACAGCATGCTCATTAATTTCGGAAAAATCCGCATTTCTAACTATTTTCTATGAGACTGGGGACTCTCCAGAAAAATACACATAAAAATTGCGCGGAAAAAAACTCACACATTTTCTGGGAAGGAGTCCGGTTTTCAGTCAGGAATTTTCTGCATACGTGGGTACATAGCCTTAGTGTTTTTTTTATGTGTGCAGTTTAATAAGGGTGAGGGGGACCATGCATAACAGGAAAGGGGGATGAGGGGACCATGCATACCAGGAGAGGGGGATGAGGGGACCATGCATACCAGGAAAGGGGGATGAGAGGACCATGCATACCAGGACAGGGGGATGAGGGGACCATGCATACCAGGAAAGGGGATAAGGGGACCATACATACCAGGAAAGGGGGATGAGGGGACCATGCATACCAGGAAAGGGGGATGAGGGGACCATGCATACCAGGATTGGGGGGAGAGAGGGCCATGCATAACAGTAAAGGGGGGTAAGAGGACCATGCATACCACAATAGGGGGTGAGGGGACCATGCATACCAGGATTGGGGGGTAAGAGGGCCATGCATACCAGGATTGATTGGTACAGAGTGCCATTTATACCAGGATTGGGGATGAGGGGACCATGCATACCAGGATTGGTGGGTGAGGGGGTACCATGCATCCTACGATAGGAATGAGGGGGGACCATGCATACCAGGATTTGGGGGTGAGAGGACCATGCATACCAGGATGGGGGGTGAGGGGACCATGCATACCAGGATTGGGGGGTGAGGGGACCATGTATACCAGGATTGGGGGGTGAGGGGGGCCATGTATGCCAGGATTGGGGGGTGAGGGGGGCCATGTATGCCAGGATTGGGGGGTGAGGGGACCATTCATATCAGGAAGGGGGATAAGGGGACCATACATACCAGGAAAGGGGGATGAGGGGACCATGCATACCAGGATAGGCGGTGAGGGGACCATGCATACCAGGATTGGGGGGTGAGAGGTCCATGCATACCAGGATTGATTGGTACAGAGTGCCATTTATACCAGGATTGGGGATGAGGGGACCATGCATACCAGGATTGGTGGGTGAGGGGGTACCATGCATCCTACCGATAGGGATGAGGGGGGACCATGCATACCAGGATTTGGGGGTGAGAGGACCATGCATACCAGGATTGGGGGGGTGAGGGGACCATGCATACCAGGATTGGGGGGTGAGGGGACCATGTATACCAGGATTGGGGGGTGAGGGGGGCCATGTATGCCAGGATTGGGGGGTGAGGGGGGCCATGTATGCCAGGATTGGGGGGTGAGGGGACCATTCATATCAGGAAGGGGGATAAGGGGACCATACATACCAGGAAAGGGGGATGAGGGGACCATGCATACCAGGATAGGCGGTGAGGGGACCATGCATACCAGGATTGGGGGGTGAGAGGTCCATGCATACCAGGATTGATTGGTACAGAGTGCCATTTATACCAGGATTGGGGATGAGGGGACCATGCATACCAGGATTGGTGGGTGAGGGGGTACCATGCATCCTACCGATAAGGATGAGGGGGGACCATGCATACCAGGATTTGGGGGTGAGAGGACCATGCATACCAGGATTGGGGGGGTGAGGGGACCATGCATACCAGGATTGGGGGGTGAGGGGACCATGTATACCAGGATTGGGGGGTGAGGGGGGCCATGTATGCCAGGATTGGGGGGTGAGGGGGGCCATGTATGCCAGGATTGGGGGGTGAGGGGACCATTCATATCAGGATAGGGGGGTGAGGGGACCATGCATACCATGAAAGGCAGGTGAGAGGACCATGCATACCAGGATAAGGGGGTGAGGGGACCATGCATACCAGGATAGGGCAGTGAGGGGACCATGCATACCAGGAAAGGGGGGTGAGGGATTGCATGCATACCAGGATTGGGGGGTGAGAGGACCATGCATACCAGGATTGGGGGTTGAGGGTGTCATGATCCCAGTGCAGGTTTTCACCTGCACGACAGGAGTTAATGTCTTGAGCTCAGTGCAGGTTTGACCTGTATGCCGGGGGTTAATTATTGTAGCCTCTCTTTGGCTCAAGGAGAGCTTCTTATAGCCCTGGGAGACTCCAATCCCTGTCAGTTATACTTTTGCCTTTGGCCGAGTGTGGTGACCCCTGTGTGCCTGTGCCTTCTGATTGTTTTCTAGCTTGCTTATAAGGTCCTGACCTGGGTTTGTCCCCTCTTGTAAGTTTGTCTCTTGATTCTGTACTGTTTATCTGCGTCTCTGGTTTCTGACTCATTGCCTATGTCCTGACTATTCTCTGATTGCCCCTCTTGTACTGTGCTGCTATCTCCGTGTATGACTCATTGCTTACGTTCTGATTACTCTCTGCTTGTCCCTCTGGTACTGCGCTGCCCTCTCTGTGTCTGATCCCCTGTTTGTCTGATTTGAGGATCCCTGTAGTAGAATCCTGCACTTATCTCCAGCAGCAGGATGCTAAGCCCCACCCCCTGCAGTCACATGATCGTAGGTCCTTCACTGCTCTATACCATCAGTGACACAGGTCCTATGAGCCTGGAGCATGCATCATCACCACTGCTGCCCCGCTCCACAGCACAGGTATCTTTGGGCACAGGTTTGAACTCAGGACATGCGCACTGGCTCGGTGAGCAAGTGCAGTGCGGTGTTCCTGACAGAGGGGTTGCATGCATACCAGGATTGGGGGTGAGAGGCCCATGCATACCAGGATAGAGGGGTGAGAGGACCAGGCATGCCAGGATTGGGGGTTGAGGAGTAGCATGCATGTCAGGATAGGGGGGTGAGAGGACCATGCATACCAGGATAGGGGGATGAGGGAACTATGAATACCAGTATATGGATAAAGGGGTACCTTGCATACAAGGATTTGGGGGTGAAGAGGACCATATATACCAGGATAGGGATGAGGGGGTACCATGCATACCAGGATAGGAATGAGGGAGTACCATGCATACCAGGATAGGAGGGTGAGGGGACAATACATACCAGGATTGGGGGGGTGAGGGGACCATGCATACCAGGATTGGGGGGGTGAGGGAACTATGAATACCAGTATATGGATAAGGGGGTACCATGCATACCAGGATTGGGGGGGTGAAGGGGACAATACATACCTGGGATGAGGGGGTACCATGCATACCAGTATAGGGATGAGGGAGTACCATGCATACCAGGATTGGAGGGTGAGAGGACCATGTATACCAGGATGAGGACTAGGGTGCTATGCATACCATGATTGGGGTTTGAGGGTACCATACATACCAGGATAGGGATCAGGAGTACCATGCATACCAGGATAGGGATGAGGGGTGCCATGCATACCAGGATAGGAGGGAGGCAGCACATACCAGGATGGGAGACCATATACCAATAAAAATGCTTGTATTATATTCAGAATGTAAAATAGGGGGAAAGTCACTGAAGGATCAGTGACCTTTCATAAGCCATGCAGATGAACATGTACAGTTGTGGCCAAAAGTATTGACACCCCTGCAATTCTGTCAGATAATACTCAGTTTCTTCCTGAAAATGATTGCAAACACAAATTCTTTGGTATTATTATCTTCATTTAATTTGTCTTAAATGAAAAAACACAAAAAGAATTGTCCTAAAGCCAAATTGGATATAATTCCACACCAAACATAAAAAAGAGGGTGGACAAAAGTATTGGCACTGTTCGAAAAATCATGTGATGCTTCTCTAATTTGTGTAATTAACAGCACCTGTAACTTACCTGTGGCACCTAACAGGTGTTGGCAATAAATAAATCACACTTGCAGCCAGTTGACATGGATTAAAGTTGACTCAACCTCTGTCCTGTGTCCTTGTGTGTACCACATTGAGCATGGAGAAAAGAAAGAAGACCAAAGAACTGTCTGAGGACTTGAGAAACCAAATTTTGAGGAAGCATGAGCAATCTCAAGGCTACAAGTCCATCTCCAAAGACCTGAATGTTCCTGTGTCTACCGTGCGCAGTGTCATCAAGAAGTTTAAAGCCCATGGCACTGTGGCTAACCTCCCTAGATGTGGATGGAAAAGAAAAATTGACAAGAGATTTCAACGCAAGATTGTGCGGATGTTGGATAAAGAACCTCGACTAACATCCAAACAAGTTCAAGCTGCCCTGCAGTCCGAGGGTACAACAGTGTCAACTCGTACTAGCCGTCGGCGTCTGAATGAAAAGGGACTGTATGGTAGGAGACCCAAGAAGACCCCACTTCTTACCCCGAGACATAAAAAAGCCAGGCTGGAGTTTGCCAAAACTTACCTGAAAAAGCCTAAAACGTTTTGGAAGAATGTTCTCTGGTCAGATGAAACAAAAGTGGAGCTTTTTGGGCAAAGGCATCAACATAGAATTTACAGGAGAAAAAAAGAGGCATTCAAAGAAAAGAACACGGTCCCTACAGTCAAACATGACGGATGTTACCTGATGTTTTGGGGTTGCTTTGCTGCCTCTGGCACTTGACTGCTTGACCGTGTGCATGGCATTATGAAGTCAGAAGACTACCAACAAATTTTGCAGCATAATGTAGGGCCCAGTGTGAGAAAGCTGGGTCTCCCTCAGAGGTCATGGGTCTTCCAGCAGGACAATGACCCAAAACACACTTCAGAAAGCACTAGAAAATGGTTTGAAAGAAAGCACTGGAGACTTCTAAGGTGGCCAGCAATGAGTCCAGACCTGAATCCCACAGAACACCTGTGGAGAGATCTAAAAATGGCAGTTTGGAGAAGTCACCCTTCAAATATCAGGGACCTGGAGCAGATTGCCAAAGAAGAATGGTCTAAAATTCCAGCAGAGCATTGTAAGAAACTCATTGATGGTTACCGGAAGCGGTTGGTCGCAGTTATTTTGGCTAAAGGTTGTGCAACCAAGTATTAGGCTGAGGGTGCCAATACTTTTGTCTGGCCCATTTTTGGAGTTTTGTGTGAAATGATCAATGTTTTGCTTTTTGCTTCATTCTCTTTTGTGTTTTTTCATTTAAGACAAATTAAATGAAGATAATAATACCAAAGAATTTATGTTTGCAATCATTTTCAGGAAGAAACTGAGTATTATCTGACATAATTGCAGGGGTGTCAATACTTTTGGCCACAACTGTAAGCAGAGCACCACATGAAAACCGCCCCGGAGCATGAGCATATCATTAACTCAAAACTGAAAATAAAGATTAGACAACAACCACAAGATGGATTTCATCAACCAAGGTATCATTTTAATCAGTATAACGGCCCTAACCTGACACTGTCTGTAGCTTACTGAGCACAATCCTGCGGACAGGTTCCCTTTAAAGACTTCTTCTTGCCATGACTCGTCTCTACAGAGTTTAACACATATATCTTTTTTTGATTGCTTTTATAATGCTGTCCCCATTATACCATGCTTTTGTGCAGTATTAGTGACCCCTTAGTGCCTTCACACAGTGATAGTGATTCCTGTGTACCTTCAATCAGTAATAGTGTGTCCTTTGTGCCGCAACAAAGTAATGGTCTTGCCTTTGTTCCCCCCCTCAGTATTAGTGCCCCCTGTGTACCTTAACACAGTAATAGCACTCTTTTTATCTTTACATAGTAATAGTCAACTTTGTACCCCATCACAATAAAAATATTGTTCTCTCCACAGCAGATTTGAGTTTTTTATGACTGAGCACAGTAATAATCTCTGATTTGTGCCACCACACAGTAATTGTGTCTCCTCAGTGCCTCTACACATTAATAGTGCCCCCACACAGAGTAGCGTCCCCTTTCTGCCCCTACATAATTAAAATAATGCTCCCTTTTCCCAAACACAGTAGAAATATCTACTTTTTGCGGCGCAACACAGTACTAGTCTATTCTCATGCCCCCACAAAGTAATGTTCTCATTTGTGCCCTCATTGAATAATAATATTGTCTTTTGCAATGTCCTTTTTTTATAACTCCCTTTAGATTGTCCTGTGAAGGGTTAAAACTAAAATCAAAGCTGAAGTTTCGTTTTATCCATTCTCTGAAGGTTTCGTTTCTTCATTTTTGTTGCTGTAAGATACATTTTTGTAATTGGCATGGGCTGTCATGAAACCATACTGTTCTCATCAGGTGCAAAGATAAGGGGCTGGGGGGGGGGGTGTAAAACTCTGAAGAATATGCCATTATACTACTTTCTACGCTTTTTAGATACGGACATATAAGCAGTTCCGGTTTTCTTGCAATATTATTGGCTTACAAAGTGAAGCATTACCATGATGTTATTGGTAGTTGAGAACCTTGCATAATTAAGCAAAAGATTATAAAAGATGTGACTAAAATAAAGGGGCTTAGTGATCTGCCTTGATCCTCCCGTACAGAGACCCCAGTCTCCGTGTGGTCATTTGAGTTGCTAGCAACACTGTGGTATAATTTGGAAATCACTGGATTTTTTAATATATATATATTTTTTTACACAGTTCTTTCTTGCTTGCACTTATCATCTGTAGTTTTGCACTTGATATATATGTTTATATATTTATATATCATACATTAATTATAAATTTTTGTTTTCACTAGATTTTGTATGACATTATTGTTGGTGTATTTTTACTAAGTATTTACAGCTGTCCCCTGGCTGTGCCTTCATTTTGGCATTGACCTCCCCTTATTAATTTATTTTAATTATATATATAATGTATACATTTGTTTGTTAAATAATAAAATAAAGAAATTTTAATTATTGGACATTTCCCTCGGTTTTTTCGTTTGTTTTCTATGTTGAAGAAGGAAAACTGTCTATTATTATGACAAAGACGGGATGTATTGTGGTTCAAGCAAGTGACTGTGGTGTGAGGAAGTGATTGATTAAGAAGGAACTAAGATCGAGACAATGTGTCAGGCAGTCGAGTAGTTAAAAGTGATGATTTGAAAGAAGAGGTCTCCCTGCTAGATGACAATTGTACAAGGAGATGGAGAGTCACAGCCCCCACCTCTGCTGACGGCACCTATTATCATCCGCCGCCAGCCTTAGTCCCCGTTATTGCTAGTGATTATGAGTATCCACCCCTTCCATTTACCAGATCCAAAAAAAAAAAGTTTTGAGAACACTTTATCCCGCTCTGATCAGCAGAGAGAGAGAAAAAAAAAACAAGCTAGAAGCCAGCAGCTGCAGCTGTAGCAGCTCCAGTTCATCCAATAACAGCAGCCCCCACCATTGTGCCCAGCGGGCTGCAGTACACAGTCCCTTATCAGTATCAGTGGAGCACACAGCAAACTCTGCCCCCCCTCAGACTTCAGCTACTGGTAACCCTGCTCCTCAGCCCCTCCCTGCTAATGCTGGCACTGTGATTGTCATTCCCCTGCTGTTTTGATCGAAGTAGATGGTAGACCCAATTAATATACTTTTATAAACCCTATTTCTGTGGGACCTTTTCTCAAGGTTACTGTTCAGTTCGTAATCTCTCCCATATGTCCAGTAAATTTACTAGGGGCAGATTTATTATGACAATTCCGCTCCGGAATACAATTCCAAGATGATGGTCAGATGGCTCTTACGTTATATAATCCCTATTTAGATGAAGACAGTGAGGAAATATGTATTTTGCATGCCCTTCCTACAGTTATGATGGCCCTGATAGGCTCAGATCCACCCCCAATATTGCCTGAGGATCAATGACTCACCCCATACCTCTCAGAGATACTATCTAAACTCTGGTCAAAAGGGCCAAATGATACAGGAAAAATGCCTGCAGAACCAGTAAGTTCTCCTCATCACCCAACAAGCCAATAGCAAATAAAGGGGACATAATGTTTTGGTTTTTCGCATTTTCCATATTATTATTGGTAGAAGTTAAAGTTAAAGTTAGAAGATATTCAAAGACTCACAGATCAATACGATAAAGACAATGATCATAATAAGGACTGTTGGTGGTCAGACACCTTCTCCTTTCTCAATCCAGCCAATTGATTTAAGGGAATTGGGGGCTGGATAGCTGGGATCTTACAGAGCTTGTTGCACATTGCTGCCTGTATCCTTGTTGTATATGTGATACTAAAACTTGTTCTTTGGTGTATTTCTATATGTATTAGGAAAGTCTGCACTAAGACAGCTAATGATGATACCAAAGGCGTCGTTGCCCCTGCTCTTCTCTGCACCGATCTCAAAAGGCTACTTGATGAAGATGTTGAAGCCAAGCACATGCCTACCTACAAAAGATCCCCACCACCATCATCAAAAATTGTTATTTGTGAATTGCAGTATACAGGGGGGACGGGTGCGCAGCGACAGCCATGACTGGTAACACGGCATCAGTCATGTGAAGACCAGTACCCCTCAAGCTGTTAGCTTGGGATAGCACCTCTGATGCTGCATATGTGTTAAAAAATGTATCTGGGGGAATGTGAAGGGTTAAAACTAAAATCACAGCTGAAGTTTCGTTTTATCCATTCTCTGAAGATTTCGTTTCTTCATTTTTGTTGCTGTAAGATAAATTTTTGTAATTGGCATGGGCTGTCATGAAACCAGACTGTTCTCATCAGGTGCAAAGATAAGGGGCTCGGGGGGGTGTAGAACTCTGAAGAATATGCCATTATACTACTTTCTACGCTATTTAGGTATGGACATATAAGCAGTTCCGGTTTTCTTGCAATATTATTGGCTTACAAAGTGAAGCATTACCATGATGTTATTGGTAGTTGAGAACCTTGCATAATTAAGCAAAAGATTAAAAAAAGATGTGACTAAAATAAAGGGGCTTAGTGATCTGCCTTGATCCTCCCGTACAGAGACCCCAGTCTCCGTGTGGTCATTTGAGTTGCTAGCAACACTGTGGAATAATTTGGAAATCACTGGATCAACCGTGAAGGGTTAATTTAGCCCTCCCAAAATAGCTACCTCGACAGTCCTGCCTTGAGTTCTCCAGCGTGTCATTTAGCAAAAGACAAAAAGATAAAAAACAATCTCACCTAGACCACCTGGCAAAGAGATCCTCTTTAATCCTCCTCTGCAGTCCACTGTCCATTGAAGGCTACGTGATATTGTAATCTCATTGTGCTATTTAAAATTTTCTGTGTGCTCCTGCCCTCTGACAGGGTGAATCTTATTAAAGCTAACCAAACCTTGCTAGTGTAGTGTTGCAGGGAACCCATTGGCTTTTGCAATAATTCTCAGATGTTTTCAAATAATTTTATTGGTTTGTTTAGAAATAAACAGGGTAGGGAAAGGAAGGTAGGAAGGGAGTGGGGAATAAACAACCTTGTACAGGTACGGAAAAAAAAATTAAAAACTAGAGAACCCATAAATAGGCATAGAATAACATACATTGTATATCGAATAACAACATAAAAGAAAAAAAAATCGACAATCCTTATTATGGGGTAACATTCTCGGAAGGAGATACAGCATCCCAGTACTAAAGCGCCCAGGTTTAAACTTCAAAATATAATGCCTCTTGTTAAGTCTATTTGATATGAAATTTGTTGTTCCATGTCTTCCATTTTTTTGAGTATTTGTGAATGTGATTGTTGTTAATCGCAAATCTGTGTTCTAAATCGCTGTGTTGGCCTATCTTGTCAAGTATGTCTGAAAACTTGGGAACCTCTGCTTTCTTCCACCATTGTGCTAACATGGTCTTGGTCACTAAGAGGATGTGTATGATAATGTGTCTTACCGAATCATCAAATTGTTCCATGTCTAATGAAAGAAGTGCTCTTTCTGGTGTAATTGTGAAGTCCTTAGCAATGAGGTTAATGTGCTATGTGACTTGAAGCAAGAGTTTTTTGATTTTTGAACAACCCCAGAAAATATGGTAGAGGTTCCCTTGGTGTCTAAAATTTCTCCAGCACAAGGAAGATAGCTCTGTGATAAATTGCGATAACCTCATCGGGGTATAGTATCACCTATTTAACAATTTAAAATAACTCTCATGAGGACTAGTGTTGAGCGATACCGTTCGATACCCAAAAATATCGTATCGGATGGTATCGCCCGATACGAAAAAAATATCGGGTATCGCCGATTCAGATACCGGAAGTCCCATTCAAGTCAATGGGACTTCCGGTATCTGAATTAAAAAAAGCCCTTTATTTCCTTGTTGGCTAATTCTACATAATTGAAAACAAATAAGAATCATGTAGAATGTATTGTGGGAGGTGGAGGAGACATTAAAAGCATAGTGGTTTATTCAAATCACATGGCATAGTATTAATTCCAATTTTTTTTTTCAGTACGTTCGGAGTTAAAAAGATATTGACTATGTTAACCTTTTTTATATTTTGTCAGATATGTATGTTTCACAGCTTCCATGCTCTTCACGTTCTTTTGTACTTCTCCCACACTTTCTCCTTCATGATCCGCAGCAGTAGCATTTTTTTCATCAACTTTTTCTTCACCTTATTCATCTTCTTCTTCTTCATCTTCTTCCCATTAATTTTTTTCTCCATTCTTCATATTCTTCTTATTCAGCTATTATCAATTTTAATATGCTATTTCTTCATCTTCTTCCTATTCTTCTTTGTCTTCATTTTCTAATGGTGACAGGCATTCCTGTAGTACTTATCTATAAAAGTTATAAGATTACACCTTACGTTCTGACTGTCACAAAAAATTTACAACAGGATTTGTCCGCGTTCAGTTTGGCCTGCAGCAGCAGGCATTTTCCAGGGGCACCACGAGGAGGAACGGACTCACCCCCATTTACTGCTTAGTCTTCTTCTGCTTATAAATTTGATTTCTTCTATGCTGTTTTTTAGTCTTTTGCTTAATGTTCTTCTGCTTTCTGTTCTTCTGCTTTAGCTTCTTCTGCTTCTTGTTCTTCTGTCTTTTGGTCTGTATCTTGGTGGTTGTCTTCATGTTCTTTGTCCTCTTGGTCTTATTATTTAGGGTCATATTTCTGGTCTTCTTTGGTGTGGTTTTCAGGGTCGTCATCACCAGGGTAGTCGTCATGGAGATCAATAAGGATTACCAAAGACAATTTCAAAAAGCTTGATCTTGGAAATGTAGCAGAAGGTACAAGAAGGCTGAGAAACTGGCGAGAACCAGCAGACAGTGCTGGCACCTGGAAGGGTAGCAGAAGGAACAAGAGCCAATGGCACTACCGAGGACCAACTGACGGTGCTGGACCACGGTTACTAAGCAGAAGGTACCTGTGCTAAAAAGCACTACCAAGGACCAGCTTACGGTGCTGGACCTCGGATATCGAGATGGAGGCACCTAGGCCAAAGGCTGTGGCGAGAACCAGCAGACAGTGCTGGCACCCGGATGGGTAGCAGAAGGAAATAGAGCCAATGGCACTACCGAGGACCAACTGACGGTGCTGGACCACGGTTACTAAGCAGAAGGTACCTGTGCTAAAAAGCACTACCAAGGACCAGCTGACAGTGCTGGACCTCGGATACCGAGATGGAGGCACCTAGGCCAAAGGCTGTGGCGAGAACCAGTAGACAGTGCTGGCACCCGGATGGGTAGCAGAAGGAACAAGAGCCAATGGCACTACCGAGGACCAACTGACGGTGCTGGACCACGGTTACTAAGCAGAAGGTACCTGTGCTAAAAAGCACTACCAAGGACCAGCTGACGGTGCTGGACCTCGGATACCGAGATGGAGGCACCTAGGCCAAAGGCTGTGGCGAGAACCAGCAGACAGTGCTGGCACCCGGATGGGTATCAGAAGGAACAAGAGCCAATGGCACTACCGAGGACCAACTGACGGTGCTGGACCACGGTTACTAAGCAGAAGGTACCTGTGCTAAAAAGCACTACCAAGGACCAGCTGACGGTGCTGGACCTCGGATACTGAGATGGAGGCACCTAGGCCAAAGGCTGTGGCGAGAACCAGCAGATAGTGCTGGCACCCGGATGGGTAGCAAAAGGAACAAGAGCCAATGGCACTACCGAGGACCAACTGACGGTGCTGGACCATGGTTACTAAGCAGAAGGTACCTGTGCTAAAAAGCACTACCAAGGACCAGCTGACGGTGCTGGACCTCGGATACCGAGATGGAGGCACCTAGGCCAAAGGCTCTGGCGAGAACCAGCAGACAGTGCTGGAACCCGGGTGGGTAGCAGAAGGTACCCATTCAAAGCAAAGTAGCGAGGCCGCAAGCCGGCGCAGTTACCGAAACCCACAGTCCTACAGGGGGTCCATGTCCCATTGGCACTACGGATCCAGCCTTCAGTGCCAGTTCCCGCAGCCCACATAGGAGTCACCTAAACTGCAGGCACCGTAGAGTCGGCTAACCCGGCCGCAAGACGACAGGACAACGGATTGGTGGCATAGTGACCTTGACACTACCCGGAAACAGCAGGCGTGCTGAAAACAGGCTGGGCAACAGGGAGTACCCGTGCCAAAGACACTGCTGAGAACCAGCTGACGGTGCTGGAACCCAGATGGGTAGCAAAAGCTACAAGAGCCAATGGCACTACCGAGGAACAGCTGACGGTGCTGGACAACGGTTACTACGCAGGAGGTACCTGTGCTAGAAAGCACTACCAAGGACCAGCTGACGGTGCTGGACATCGGATACTGAGATGGAGGCACCTAGGCCAAAGGCTCTGGCGAGAACCAGCAGGCAGTGCTGGAACCCGGGTGGGTAGCAGAAGGTACCCATTCAAAGCAAAGTAGCCAGACCGCAAGCCGGCCGCAGTTACCGAAACCCACAGTCCTACAGGGCGTCCATGTCCCATTGGCACTACGGATCCAGCCTTCAGTGCCAGTTCCCGCAGCCCACATAGGAGTCACCTAAACTGCAGGCACCATAGAGTCGGCTAACCCGGCCGCAAGACGACAGGACAACGGATTGGTGGCATAGTGACCTTGACACTACCCGGAAACAGCAGGCGTGCTGAAAACAGGCTGGGCATCAGGGAGTACCCGTGCCAAAGACACTGCTGAGAACCAGCTGACGGTGCTGGAACCCAGATGGGTAGCAAAAGCTACAAGAGCCAATGGCACTACCGAGGAACAGCTGACGGTGCTGGACCACGGTTACTAGGCAGGAGGTACCTGTGCTAGAAAGCACTCCCAAGGACCAGCTGACGGTGCTGGACATCGGATACCGAGATGGAGGCACCTAGGCCAAAGGCTCTGGCGAGAACCAGCAGGCAGTGCTGGAACCCAGGTGGGTAGCAGAAGGTACCCATTCAAAGCAAAGTAGCCAGGCCGCAAGCCGGCCGCAGTTACCGAAACCCACAGTCCTACAGGGGGTCCATGTCCCATTGGCACTACGGATCCAGCCTTCAGTGCCAGTTCCCGCAGCCCACATAGGAGTCACCTAAACTGCAGGCACCGTAGAGTCGGCTAACCCGGCCGCAAGACGACAGGACAAAGGATTGGTGGCATAGTGACCTTGACACTACCCAGAAACAGCAGGCGTGCTGGAACCAGGCTGGGCAACAGGGAGTCCCCGTGCCAAAGACACTGCCGAGCACCAACTGGCGTTGTTGGAGCCCAGGGACAATCATGGTGTAGGCCGAGGCCTACTTGGTGGCAGTTTTAGATTGTTTGTAGGCTACAACAGACTGTCAAAGTGCTCCAATTAGGCATCTGTCACCACTCTGTTTCCAGGATTTCACGTGACCACCAACACCGCCAGTTTATGCGTACAGCAGCCGTCTGCCCAATCCACACGTGTTCCTGGGTTACTGGGGTTCTGTAATGTCAGCAGATCCCCTGATGTGTGTCTGCCACTGTCTCCTGCTCTGTCAACATTCCCACCGCTTGCAGTGGGAAGGTGGACAGCGCAGGAGACAGTGGCGGACACATATTGGGGGATCTGCTGACGTTACAGAACCCCAGTAACACAGGAACACATGTGGAATGCGTGGACGGCAACTGTGAGCAGATACTGGCGGTGTTGGAGGTCAGGGGAAATACTAGAGACAGAGTGGAGACAGAGGCCAAATCAGAGAATGTTTAAATCTGAAGTAGTTACAATTTGGAGTCAGCAGCAGTTTGCCCTCCACACAGCAGGGGATCAGCTGACGTTACCGACCCCCACTTTCACATGAACGAGTGTGTTTTTCTGTGTGGACAGCACTTCCGAGCACCAACTAGCGATGTTGGAACCCAGGGACAATCAAGGTGCAGGCCGAAGCCTACTAGGAGCCAGGTGTAAAGCTGAGGTATTTTGACTTTGGAGGGAGCAGGACACTTTGCCCTCCACACAGCAGGGGATCAGCCGACGTTACCGACCCCCACTTTCACATGAACGAGTGTGTTTTTCTGTGTGGACAGCACTTCCGAGCACCAACTAGCATTGTTGGAGCCCAGGGAGAATTATGGTGTAGGCCGAGGCCTACTTGGTGGCAGTTTTAGATTGTTTGTAGGCTACAACAGACAGTCAACGTGCTCCAATTAGGCATCTGTCTCCACTCTGTTTCCAGGATTTCACGTGACCACCAACACCGCCAGTTTATGCGTACAGCAGCCGTCTGCCCAATCCACACGTGTTCCTGGGTTACTGGGGCTCTGTAATGTCAGCAGATCCCCTGATGTGTGTCTGCCACTGTCTCCTGCTCTGTCAACATTCCCACCGCTTGCAGTGGGAAGGTGGACAGCACAGGAGACAGTGGTGGACACATATTGGGGGATCTGCTGACGTTACAGAACCCCAGTAACACAGGAACACATGTGGAATGCGTGGACGGCAACTGTGAGCAGGAACTGGTGGTGTTGGAGGTCAGGGGAAATACTAGAGACAGAGTGGAGACAGAGGCCAAATCAGAGAATGTTTAAATCTGAAGTAGTTACAATTTGGAGTCAGCAGCAGTTTGCCCTCCACACAGCAGGGGATCAGCTGACGTTACCGAACCCCACTTTCACATGAACGAGTGTGTTTTTCTGTGTGGACAGCACTTCCGAGCAACAACTGACGATGTTGGAGCCCAGGGATAGTCATTTTGCAGGCTGAGGCCTACTTGGAGGCAGTTTAAGATAAGACGTTGTTTGACTTTGGAGGGAGCAGGACACTTTGCCCTCCACACAGCAGGGGATCAGCTGACGTTACTGACCCCCACTTTCACATGAACGAGTGTGTTTTTCTGTGTGGACAGCACTTCCGAGCACCAACTAGCGGTGTTGGAACCCAGGGACAATCAGGGTGCAGGCTGAGGCCTACTAGGAGCCAGGTGTAAAGCTGAGGTATTTTGACTTTGGAGGGAGCAGGACACTTTGCCCTCCACACAGCAGGGGATCAGCTGACGTTACCGACCCCCACTTTCACATGAACGAGTGTGTTTTTCTGTGTGGACAGCACTTCCGAGCACCAACTAGCGTTGTTGGAGCCCAGGGAGAATTATGGTGTAGGCCGAGGCCTACTTGGTGGCAGTTTTAGATTGTTTGTAGGCTACAACAGACTGTCAACGTGCTCCAGTTAGGCATCTGTCTCCACTCTGTTTCCAGGATTTCACGTGACCACCAACACCGCCAGTTTATGCGTACAGCAGCCGTCTGCCCAATCCACACGTGTTCCTGGGTTAATGGGGTTCTGTAATGTCAGCAGATCCCCTGATGTTTGTCTGCCAATGTCTCCTGCTCTGTCCACATTCCCACCACTTGCAGTGGGAAGGTGGACAGCGCAGGAGACAGTGCCGGACACACATTGGGGGATCAGCTCACGTTACAGAACACCAGGAACACAGGAACAAGTGTTGAATGCGTGGACGGCATCTGGGAGCAGGAACTGGCGGTGTTGGAGGTCAGGGGAAATACTAGAGACAGAGTGGAGACAGAGGCCAAATCAGAGAATGTTTAAATCTGAAGTAGTTACAATTTGGAGTCAGCAGCAGTTTGCCCTCCACACAGCAAGGGATCAGCTGACGTTACCGAACCCCACTTTCACATGAACGAGTGTGTTTTTCTGTGTGGACAGCACTTCCGATCAACAACTGACGATGTTGGAGCCCAGGGATAGTCATTTTGTAGGCTGAGGCCTACTTGGAGGCAGTTTAAGATAAGACGTTGTTTGACTTTGGAGGGAGCAGGACACTTTGCCCTCCACACAGCAGGGGATCAGCTGACGTTACTGACCCCACTTTCACATGAACGAGTGTGTTTTTCTGTGTGGACAGCACTTCCGAGCAACAACTGACGATGTTGGAGCCCAGGGATAGTCATTTTGTAGGCTGAGGCCAACTTGGAGGCAGTTTAAGATAAGACGTTGTTTGAATTTGGAGGCAGCAGCAGTTTGCCGTACACACAGCAGTGGATCAGCTGACGTTACCGAACCCCACTTACACATGAGCGAGTGTTTTGTCTGTGCGGACAGCACTTCTGAGCCCAACTGGCGGTGTCGGAGCCCAGGGAAAAACAGGTAGTAGGCCGAGGCCTACTAGGTGGCAGTTTGTGATTGTTTCTAGACTACTACTAACTGTCAACGTACTCCAATTAGGCCTCTGTCTTCACTCTGTTTCGAATATTTCCTCTGGCTTCCACCCACGCCAGTTGCTGCTCTGAAATGCCATCTGCACAACCCACACTTGTTCCTGTGTTACTGGGGTTCTGTAACACCAGCTTCTCCCTAGAGGTGAGTCTGGCAATGTCTCCTGCTCTGTCCTCATTTTCACTACAAGTAGTGGGAATGTAGACAAAGCTGGAGACATTGCCGTGCTCACCTCTGGAGATGAGCAGATGTGACAGGACCCAGGTAACACAGGAACAAGTGTGGATTGTGCAGACGGCACTTGAGAGCAGAAACAGGCGGTGTTGTAGGCCGGAGGAAATACTCAAAACAGAGTCGAGACAGAAGGCAAATCAGAGAACATATTAAATCAGAGGTAGTCAGAAGTTGTAGGCAGCAGGAGAGTTTGCCGTACACACAGCAGGGGATCAGCTGACGTTACCGAACCCCACTTACACATGAGCGAGTGTTTTGTCTGTATGGACAGCACTTCTGAGCCCAACTGGCGGTGTCGGAGCCCAGGGAAAATCAGGTAGTAGGCCGAGGCCTATTTGGAGCCAGGTGTAAATCTGAGGTTGTTTGACTGTGGAGGGAGCAGGACACTTTGCCATACACACAGCAGGGGATCAGCTGACGTTACCGAACCCCACTTACACATGAGGGAGTGTTTTGTCTGTGCGGACAGCACTTCTGAGCCCAACTGGCGGTGTCGGAGCCCAGGGAAAATCAGGTAGTAGGCCGAGGCCTACTTGGAGCCAGGT
Organism: Dendrobates tinctorius; assembly: GCF_039654945.1. Classification (NCBI taxonomy): domain Eukaryota; kingdom Metazoa; phylum Chordata; class Amphibia; order Anura; family Dendrobatidae; genus Dendrobates; species Dendrobates tinctorius. Next base: position 56,007,747 of record NW_027361690.1, read on the forward strand.
GTAAATATGAGGTTGTTTGACTGTGGAGGGAGCAGGACACTTTGCCATACACACAGCAGGGGATCAGCTGACGTTACCGAACCCCACTTACACATGAGCGAGTGTTTTGTCTGTGCGGACAGCACTTCCGAGCCCAACTGGCGGTGTCGGAGCCCAGGGAAAATCAGGTAGTAGGCCGAGGCCTACTTGGTGGCAGTTTGCGATTGTTTCTAGACTACTACTAACTGTCAACGTACTCCAATTAGGCCTCTGTCTTCACTCTGTTTCGAGTATTTCCTCTGGCTTCCAACCACGCCAGTTGCTGCTCTGAAATGCCGTCTGCACAACCCACACTTGTTCCTGTGTTAGTTGGGTTCTGTAACACCAGCTTCTCCCTAGAGGTGAGTCTGGCAATGTCTCCTGCTCTGTCCACATTTTCACTACAAGTAGTGGGAATGTAGACAAAGCAGGAGACATTGCCGTGCTCACCTCTGGAGATGAGCAGATGTGACAGGACCCAGGTAACACAGGAACAAGTGTGGATTGTGCAGACGGCACTTGAGAGCAGAAACAGGCGGTGTTGTAGGCCGGAGGAAATACTCAAAACAGAGTGGAGACAGAGGGCAAATCAGAGAACATATTAAATCAGAGGTAGTCAGAAGTTGTAGGCAGCAGGAGAGTTTGCCGTACACACAGCAGGGGACCAGCTGACGTTACCGAACCCCACTTACACATGAGCGAGTGTTTTGTCTGTGCGGACAGCACTTCTGAGCCCAACTGGCGGTGTCGGAGCCCAGGGAAAATCAGGTAGTAGGCCGAGGCCTACTTGGAGCCAGGTGTAAATCTGAGGTTGTTTGACTGTGGAGGGAGCAGGACACTTTGCCATACACACAGCAGGGGATCAGCTGACGTTACCGAACCCCACTTACACATGAGCGAGTGTTTTGTCTGTGCGGACAGCACTTCTGAGCCCAACTGGCGGTGTCGGAGCCCAGGAAAACTCAGGTAGTAGGCCGATGCCTACTTGGAGCCAGGTGTAAATCTGAGGTTGTTTGACTGTGGAGGGAGCAGGACACTTTGCCATACACACAGCAGGGGATCAGCTGACGTTACCGAACCCCACTTACACATGAGCGAGTGTTTTGTCTGTGCGGACAGCACTTCCGAGCCCAACTGGCGGTGTCGGAGCCCAGGGAAAATCATGTAGTAGGCCGAGGCCTACTTGGTGGCAGTTTGCGATTGTTTCTAGACTACTACTAACTGTCAACGTACTCCAATTAGGCCTCTGTCTTCACTCTGTTTCGAGTATTTCCTCTGGCTTCCAACCACGCCAGTTGCTGCTCTGAAATGCCGTCTGCACAACCCACACTTGTTCCTGTGTTAGTGTGGTTCTGTAACACCAGCTTCTCCCTAGAGGTGAGTCTGGTAATGTCTCCTGCTCTGTCCACATTTCCACTACAAGTAGTGGGAATGTAGACAAAGCAGGAGACATTGCCATGCTCACCTCTGGAGATGAGCAGATGTGACAGGACCCAGGTAACACAGGAACAAGTGTGGATTGTGCTGACGGCACTTGAGAGCAGAAACAGGCGGTGTTGTAGGCCAGAGGAAATACTCAAAACAGAGTGGAGACAGAGGGCAAATCAGAGAACATATTAAATCAGAGGTAGTCAGAAGTTGTAGGCAGCAGGAGAGTTTGCCGTACACACAGCAGGGGATCAGCTGACGTTACCGAACCCCACTTACACATGAGCGAGTGTTTTGTCTGTGCGCACAGCACTTCTGAGCAACAACGGGCGTTGCTGTTGCCCAGGAAATAAAGTTCAGGTCATAGAAACATGAACACAACAGGAGACCTGGATCCTGTTGCCAGCCAATTATTTATTCTGGAAGAGGACTGGCAAATTCAGGTGAGATCCAGGCCTTGTTCATTTTCACAAAAGTAAGCCGGTCAACATTATCAGCGGATAGTCGCGTGCGACGGTCTGTTACCACACCACCTGCAGCACTAAAGACACGTTCCGATAATACACTGGCAGCAGGGCAAGCCAGCACCTCCAATGCATACTGGCTAAGCTCTGGCCATGTATCCAGCTTAGAGACCCAATACTTGAACGGGGAAGAGCCGTCTGGGAGAACACTAACAGGGCACGACAAGTAGTCTGTCACCATCTGACGGAAACGTTGCCTCCTGCTGACTGGAGCCGTCTGTGATGGTGTAGCCGTTTGTAGCGGTCCCACAAAACTTTTCCACATTTGGGCCATACTGGCCTTGCCTTGTCCTGCAGCACTGCCTCTGCTACCTCTTTGTGCAGAGCTTCCTCCACTGCCTCTACCCACATGGCTGCTTTGAAAAGCACTACCAGCAACACTTGCGGGGGGAATGGAGAACATGATGGCCTGCACAAGTGTTTCTTGGTACTCCCGCATTTTTCACTCCCGGTTCAACTGTGGTATGAGGCTTTTTAAGTTGTCCCAGTAGCGAGGATCTAGGAGGGTGTACACCCAATAATCAGCCGTGTGGAGAATGTTGGCGATGCGGCGGTCATTTAACAAGCACTGCAGCATGAAATCAACCATGTGCTGCAGACTGCCAACTGGACCGGAAACGCTGTCCCCAGCTTGAGGCAGCATATCTGCCTGCTCAGCATCACCCCACCCTCGCTGTACACACTGACTACTAGAGCCTTGTGTACCTCCCTCCTCTGGAGAGATGTGTTCCTCCTCCTCCATTGACTCCTCGTCATCCTCCTCACTAAGTGTCCCCTGCCTGGGCCTTTGTGTGGAAGCACGTTGCGCAGATTTGCCAGAAGCAGATGGCATTTCTGACTGCTCATCCTCGACCTCTTCAAAAACCTCCTCACTTAGTGCTTGTAAGGTTTTTTGAAGCAGACAGATGAGGGGGACAGTCATGCTGATTAGTGCATCATCTGCACTGGCCATCCGCGTGGAGTCATCGAAGGCACGCAAAACTTGGCAGATGTCCCTCATAGTGGCCCACTCAGTGGTGGTGAAGTGTGTCCGGCGCACAGTGTGACTTGTTTGCGCCTGATGCAGCTGGTACTCCATTACTGCTGCCTGCTGCTCACACATCCGCTCCAACATATGTAACGTTGAATTCCACCTGGTGGGGAGGTCACATATGATGCGATGTTCTGGCAGGCGGAATCGTCGTTGCAGAGATGCAATGCGCGATCTTGCCATGCTGGAACGCCGCAAGTGAGCACACTCTAGGCGAACATTGTGCAGCAGTGCATCAAGATCCGGATAGTCCCTCAGAAAGCTCTGCACGACCAAATTGAGCACGTGTGCCAGACATGGTATGTGAGTGAGGTTGCCTAGGCCCAGAGCTGCCACTAGATTTCGGCCATTGTCACTCACTACCAAACCTGGCTGGAGATTCGCTGGCACAAACCACACATCGCTCTCCTGCTTGATGGCATTCCAGAGCTCCTGTGCTGTGTGGCTCCGATTCCCCAAAGAAATTAATTTAAGGACGGCCTGTTGACGTTTGGCCACACCTGTGCTCATATCTGGCCTAACAGGCTCACGCAGTGCTGATTCCGAGGAACTAGAGTAGGAGGAGGACTCAATATGTACAGACTGCATTCCTGCAATCCTTGGAGTTGGCAGAATACGTACAGAGCCACTCTCCAGATCTGTACCCGGCTCCACAACATTGACCCAATGGGCAGTGAGGGAAAGGTATCATCCCTGTCCATGGCTACTGGTCCACGCATCGGTGGTCAGGTGGACCTTGCTACTGACGGCATTTAGTAGCGCATTTTTAATTTTTCCCTCCACATGCTTTTGCAGGGCAGGGACGGCTTGCCTGCTGAAATAAAAGCAGCTGGGCACATTGTATTGTGGAACTGCCAATGACATAAAGTTCCGGAAGGTGTCAGTCTCCACCAGCCTGAGTGACAGCATCTCAAGGGCCAGTAGTTTGGCAATGCCGGCATTCAGAGCCAGTGCTCGGGGATGGTTTGCCGAGTATGGCCGCTTTTTCTCCCATGCCTGTGCTACCGATTGCTGGTGAGTGGCCTGGGAGTGTGCTGATGACTGCGAACGTGGTTCAGTGGGTGGAATTTCACTGGGTCTCTGGACAACAGTGGCAGTGGTTCTTCCAGTGGTTCTAAACCAGGGGAAGAGTCTTGAGGAGATCATTTGCATATTCCCAGTGCCTTCTGGGATAAGTGAAGAGTCTCCGCGAGCTCAACGATCACTGGGTTTTGGCCGTTGCAGCTGAAAAGAGGAAATCGGAAAACCAGGGGAAGAGTCTTGAGGAGATCATTTGCATATTCCCAGTGCCTTCTGGGATAAGTGAAGAGTCTCCGCGAGCTCAACGATCACTGGGTTTTGGCCGTTGCAGCTGAAAAGAGGAAATCGGTAAACCAGGGGAAGAGTCTTGAGGAGATCATTTGCATATTCCCAGTGCCTTCTGGGATAAGTGAAGAGTCTCCGCGAGCTCAACGATCACTGGGTTTTGGCCGTTGCAGCTGAAAAGAGGAAATCGGAAAACCAGGGGAAGAGTCTTGAGGAGATCATTTGCATATTCCCAGTGCCTTCTGGGATAAGTGAAGAGTCTCCGCGAGCTCAACGATCACTGGGTTTTGGCCGTTGCAGCTGAAAAGAGGAAATCGGAAAACCAGGGGAAGAGTCTTGAGGAGATCATTTGCATATTCCCAGTGCCTTCTGGGATAAGTGAAGAGTCTCCGCGAGCTCAACGATCACTGGGTTTTGGCCGTTGCAGCTGAAAAGAGGAAATCGGAAAACCAGGGGAAGAGTCTTGAGGAGATCATTTGCATATTCCCAGTGCCTTCTGGGATAAGTGAAGAGTCTCCGCGAGCTCAACGATCACTGGGTTTTGGCCGTTGCAGCTGAAAAGAGGAAATCGGAAAAACCGCGCGCCGAATTTGGGCTCATCTTTCATCGTTTTTAAGAAATCTCAAGATGGAAGAGGCCAGGAGCCATTTGGTGAGCTGCATTTCTTGCTACATGTTCACAGACTTACCAGTGGAAAAGCCAAACTTCACATGCCACAAATGCAAGCTTGTGTCCCTGTTGGAGGAAAAGTTGGAAAATCTCAAAGAGAGGTTAGCTACGTTGAAGATCATTAAGGAAGGTGAAGAGTTCTTGGACAAAGCAGAATTATCTCTTCATGTTACAGAAAGAGAAGAAATTCGAAGTGCACCTGAAGAAACAGAGGAATGGAGACATGTGACCCAGAGAAGCAGGAGGATCAGGAGGCAGTCAGCACCCATACTGCTCAGAAACCAGTACCAGGCTCTCACGCAGGAAAACGATAAAGAAATACATCAGGATAAGACTTTGCCAACAAGCAGCAACCTTGTACGCCTTCAGAGTCCTCCTGGATGGAGAAAGAAAAATGTTGTGAAGAAGAAACGGAGAGTGGTGGTCATGGGGGATTCCCTGTTGAGAGGAACTGAGGCCGCTATCTGCAGACCGGATATAACTTCAAGAGAAATGTGTTGTCTTCCAGGTGCAAAAATTAAAGATGTGTCTGACAGGATATCAGGACTCTTCAGACCTACAGATGACCACCCATTCCTGCTACTACATGTGGGGACAAATGACACTGCAAGAAACGACCTGGAAACCATCTGCAGAGACTTTGAAGACTTAGGCAAGAAAGTGAAAGAACTGGGAGCGCAGGTGGTCTTCTCTTCCATCCTCCCAGTGGATGGCCATGGAACAAGGAGGTGGAATAAGATTCTGCAGGTGAACAACTGGCTACGTCGATGGTGCCGTCAGCAACGATTTGGATTTCTGGATCACGGAGTGAACTACTTATACGATGGACTACTTGCTAGAGATGGGGTGCACCTTACGAAGACTGGAAAACATGTATTTGGAAGTCGCCTTGCTACACTTGTAAGGAGAGCTTTAAACTAGAACAACATGGGAAGGGAAGCAAAAGACCAGAAAAAGCCATACACCTGACAAATGCTATTGAGAACTCTGCTATTAGAAGTGGAAAGGAAGAACAAAGACGAAAGAATCTAATTAATAAAAATATTGGAGAAAGAGAAACCAATCACAAACTAAAATGTTTCTATACTAATGCACAAAGCATGGGCAACAAACAAGGAGAATTGGAACTACTAACACAGGAAAAGAAATATGATGTCATTGGAATCACTGAAACTTGGTGGGACAATACACATGATTGGAATACAAGACTAGAAGGATACAACTTATTTGCAAGAAACAGACTTGATAAACGAGGAGGGGGTGTCGCATTGTATGTTAGAAACGCGTATATCTGCACAGAGATTGAAGCTTCAGAGACTGGGAGTTCTGTGGAAACTGTTTGGGTAAGAATACAAGGACAGAACAATGGAAAGGACACCATTGTAGGCATTTACTACAGGCCGCCTGTGCAAGCTGAAGCTATGGATGAACTCTTTATGCATCAAATGGCCAAGTTCTCCAAAAAATATGACATAGTTGTCATGGGAGATTTCAACTATCCAGACATTTGTTGGGAATCTCTCTCAGGCAAAACTAACAGGTCAAGGAAATTCTTATCCTCTCTTGCTGACAACTTTATCTTCCAAAAGGTAAGGGAGAAAACAAGGGGAACTGCTACCTTGGATCTAATCCTTATAAACAGGGAGGAAATGGTTGAGGAGGTAAAAGTGGCTGGGACCCTAGGAGGTAGCGACCATGCTATTTTAGAATTTTGGATAACTAGAGGCGGAAGACCTGTGAAGACTCAGACATCAAGGTTAGATTTCAGAAAGGCAGATTTTAAGGGATTCAGAAAGAGAATTGGAGGGATCCAATGGCTGGATATCCTTAAAGACAAAAATGTCCAGGAAGGATGGGAAATCTTGAAAAATGAAATTCTCAAAGCACAGTTGTTAACAATTCCGAAAAGAGGGAAGAATAGGAAGCAGTTAAGGAAACCAGGATGGATGAACACAGAACTTAAGCACATGCTAAAAAGGAAGAAAAAAATGTTTATAAAATGGAAAGAGGGAGGCATATCTAAAGAAGAATATAATGCTGTCTGCAGAACCTGCAGGGCACAAATCAGATTATCTAAAGCTGAAAATGAATTGAGGCTTGCAAGAGATGTCAAAAGCAATAATAAAGGATTTTGGGGATATGTCAAAAGTAAAAGAAAAGTCAAAGATGCTATAGGATTTTTACAGGATGAAAATGATGAAATGGTAAGACAGGATGTTGAGAAGGCTGAACTTTTAAATTCCTATTTTGCATCTGTTTTCTCTCAGCAAAGAAATGTAACATCAACTGTTATTCACTGTCCTATTAAGGGAATAGAAGAATCCAGGATATCTATAAACAGAAAGATAGTGAGGAAACACTTAGCTAGCCTAAATGAATTCAAGTCTCCAGGTCCAGATGAATTACACCCCAGAGTACTGAAGGAGATAGCAGAAGAAATTTTTGAACCCCTCTCTATAATCTTTGAAAATTCTTGGAGAACAGGAGAAGTGCCAGAAGACTGGAGAAGAGCAAATGTTGTTCCTATCTTCAAAAAGGGGAAGAAGGTGGACCCAGGTAACTATAGGCCGGTGAGTCTGACTTCTATACCAGGAAAGATCTTTGAACAAATTATTAAACAACATGTATGTCAATACCTGGATAAGAATGAAGTGATTAAACAGAGTCAACATGGGTTTGTAACTAATAAGTCATGTCAGACTAACTTAATTTCCTTCTATGACGGTATCACTGATTGGGTGGATCAAGGAAATGCTGTAGATATAGTATATCTTGACTTCAGCAAAGCATTTGACAAAGTCTCTCATACAATCCTTATTGAAAAAATGATTAAGTATGGAATGGACAAGGCAACTGTTAGGTGGATTCATAACTGGCTTAGTGATCGGACCCAAAGAGTGGTCGTAAATGGCTGCACATCCAGTTGGAAGAATGTCTCAAGTGGGGTACCACAGGGCTCTGTCCTGGGCCCTGTATTGTTCAACATCTTTATCAACGATTTAGATGAAGGAATTGAGGGTAAACTGATTAAATTTGCTGATGACACAAAGCTAGGAGGGATAGCTAATACTAGAGAAGAGAGAGAGAGGATTCAAAAAGATTTAAATAAACTGGAGAAGTGGGCAGCAACTAACAGAATGGTTTTTAACAGGGAGAAATGCAAAGTACTACATCTGGGCAATAAAAATGGAAAAAACATATATAGAATGGGAGGAATAGGGCTAAGTGACAGCACATGTGAAAAAGACTTGGGTATACTAATAGATCACAGACTGAATATGAGTCAACAGTGTGATGCAGCAGCAAAAAAGGCAAATGCAATTCTAGGATGTATTAACAGAAGCATACAGTCTAGATCACGTGAAGTCATTATTTCCCTCTACTCCTCTTTGGTCAGACCTCATCTGGAATATTGTGTCCAGTTTTGGGCACCACATTTTAAAAAAGACATCAACAAACTGGAGCAAGTTCAGAAAAGAGCGACCAGAATGGTGACCGGTCTGCAAACCCTGTCTTATGAGGAAAGGTTGCAGGATTTGGGAATGTTTAGTTTGCAAAAGAGAAGACTGAGAGGAGACTTAATAGCTGTCTACAAATATCTAAAGGGCTGTCACATTGTAGAAGGATCAACTTTATTCTCATTTGCACAAGGAAAGACTAGAAGCAATGGGATGAAACTGAATGGGAGGAGACACAGATTAGATATTAGAAAAAACTTTTTGACAGTTAGAGTGATCAATGAGTGGAACAGGCTGCCACGAGAAGTGGTGAGTTCTCCTTCAATGGAAGTCTTCAAACAGAGGCTGGACAGACATCTGACTGGGATGATTTAGCGAATCCTGCTTTGAGCAGGGGGTTGGACCAGATGGCCCAGGAGGTCCCTTCCAACTCTACGATTCTATGATTCTATGATTCTATGATTCCATGGCGTTCCAGTGAGGAAGCCGAACCAGCTGTGTGTGAGCTGGAGGAAGAGGCCCCAACACGAGCTGAAGAGGTGGTAGGTGCTGCTGAAGGTTGGCCTACATCTTCAGTGTGTCTGTGTAACTCCACCTCGTGCTTGGTACGCACATGTTTCCACATATTTGTGGTATTGAGGTTGCTCACATTTTTCCCTCGTTTCACTTTCTGATGACACAGCTTGCATTTGACAAAGCAAATGTCATCTGCAACTGTGTCATAAAAAGACCACACACTGCAAGTCCTGGGAGCGCCCGTTTTGAGTTTTGGAAGAGGATTGCTCCTCACGGGTGCCAAAGTGGAGGCTACAGGCAACCAAGTCTGCCCCCGCCCTCTCCCTCCTCTTTTGGCCGTTCGGGGAATCTCTTCCTCAGAGCTGCTCCCACCACCTTCCTGTGGCTGACGCCATGATGGGTCAAGGACCTCATCATCTCCACTCCCCTCTTCAAGCACCGGCTGGTCCTGGGTTGTCTCGCCAGCACCGTACGCACCAGAAATTGGCAACTGAGTCTCATCATCATCAGATGAGCACTGAGGTGTGCTGACAATAGGCACTGGCCCACCCGCCTCTTCAGACTCAGAGGGACAAAGCAGTTGCGCATCAAGTGCATACTCCCTCTTCTTCACGCTCTAGAATGCTGCTTGGCTGGCCACCTCTTTCCAAGCCAACAGATTCTGAGAACAGAAGTAAAGATTGAGATGGCTCCTGTCCAGGGCTCTCAGACTGCCTGGGCAATTTGGCAGGTGGTGAAGAGACAGATGGTTGCTCTTCAGTGCTCTGGCCTTGGGAGGATGCGGAAGTCATTGAAGTGGATGCGTTAGCTGCCATCCATCCGACAACGGCTTCAATTTGTTCGTCACGCAGCAGTGGGGTACGGCGAGGTCCTACAAAGCTGCGCATGAAGGACTGTTGCCTGGTAAAAGTGGGGGATGCCGGGTCACTGGTGGCCGCAGCAGACACCGAATCCCCACGTCCTCTCCCTGCTGAATCCCCCTGTCCTCTCCCTGCTGAAACTCCATGGCCACGACCACGTGCCTTACTCCCTGCCTTCTTCATCTTGGTAGACTGATAAAGATAGGCAGAAAAGTAAAAAAGGGGTGGCTTAGTGTTCTTATTCCTGAACACCTGCTAACCAGTATAAGAAACACTAGTTTGGCTAAGAGTGTGTGTACTACACTTTAATATGATCTAATGTGGCCTAGACAACTCTAAAGTGGAGTGTTTGGTGAACTTTATTCCCTTTTTTTTGGGGGGAGGAAAAGAAAAGGATGTGACCAAAGTTTGAAAGCTATAGTATCACAAACTTTTTGGAGCGATTACAATGCAGGAAGCTAACCTACAATGCAATTGATGAGGCTCCAAAAAACAGGGTGGTACTAGTCTGGCTGGCCCTGAAGGGCACAAGCCAGCAAAAAGGCTCCTCTATCTAATCCTATATAGTGTTTGCAACCAACCAATGACAATGGATGCGGTTGGAAGCACACTAATATAGGAGCAAAAATCTGGCTAAATTAGCTGCAAAAAAAGGACTATGTATGAGGCAGTGATGCACGCTGAGCGGAATACCGCTAGTGGTGGCTGAAGAACACACTGCAACGTGAGCTGCACTCACACACAGAGAGACCTATCAGACAGCCAAAAACAGTGCAGAGAAATTGGCTATAGCACTGAAAGGCTGCTGAAAGGCTCCGCTGTCCACTCCTTTAGTGTTTGCAACCAACGTATATGGATACGTATGGAAGCACACTATACAGGAGAAAAAAAAAGCAGCAATAAAAGAAAAATGTGTATGAGGCAGAGACACACGCTGGGCGGCCTACAAGCAGACGTGCCTGCAGGACACACTACACAGCGTGGGTCTGCACTCACACAGCCCTTGCAGACAGCTGTGAACACTGCTGCTAGGCAAAAGAAAGCTACAGTGGTGGTTTATGTAGCCTGGATAAAGCACAATATTGTTTTTAGAATCGCTATTTCTAACTGTCCCTCACAGTCTTCAACAGCAGCCTGTGCCTAACTGAATTCACAGCAGAGTGACCAGAAATGGCGGCTGCAGCGCTTTTTATAGTGCATCATGACATCATTTCAGCAGCCAATCACAGCCATGCCAGTAGTTAACATGCCTACATGCCTAACAGGATGTGCCCACACTTCTGAGGATCCCCATTGGCTGAATCAAATCGAGCGGGCTCCTAGCATTATGGGAACTTCCGATTCCGGTATTCGATATGAAAAAAGTATCGGAACTAAGTATCGGAATTCCGATACAGCTAATATCGGCCGATACCCGATACTTGCGGTATCGGAATGCTCAACACTAATGAGGACCCATTGATATGTTGGAATTGTAAGTGTTTTTGATGGCATCGTTCCAGTTCTCGAGACGGATATCAGCACCAAAATCGGACTCCCATCTCTTCATGTATATGTTTTTGTGGCTCGTTAGGTCTTTGACAACAGATCTATACAAATTACGCAGACTCCAGAGGTTTTTATTTTTAAGGTTGCACAATAGTGAAGATAGCATTTCATCTATAGTTCTCAGATGTAACCACATCCTGGTGACACATTTGAAAGTAGTGCTTACCTGAGAATCCAGGCTGGTCTCCCTCACCTCCGGGTCCGATTGTGGTCACCTGGCAATACACCACTAGCAGCATTCATTTCATAAATGTTTGACATGTCATAATGGCAGCATTGATTGGTGGAGTTTAGGAGTCGAGACCCCACTAATCAATAAACTGATAAGGCGGAATTGTGCTATAGTTCCATACATGGCTCATGCTAAAAAGAGTACCTAACTTATAAAAAGTTTATAACAGTTACATTTCGAGGCCAGAGTCACACTTGCGAGAAACTCACACGAATCGCGCATCTCAATACCCGGCACTGCCACAGCCACTCGGGACCGGAGTGTGCGGCTGCATGTATTTCTATGCAGCTAAACGCTCCGGTCCGAGTGCCGGCGACAGTGCCGGGTATTGAGACGTGAGACTCGTGCGAGTTTCTCGCAAGTGTGACCCCTACCTTACTCAGTCATCAGTGTGCACAAATCATTTAGAACTGAAAATTAAAATACTATTTCAATTTTTCTTTTACCGGAGTGTGTTACTTGTAATGGAAACGTATTTTCTGCTTTCTGCAGCAACTTTACTGCTAGTGCTTTATACAAGACACATATATCTAATTAAAGTCTTTCCTACCTAATCACCAACATAATTATACAGTAAATGCAAAATAAATGGAAAGCTAAGTTAACAGTAAACAGGAGTAGATATGCACTAGGCAGTGAAAAAATGATTAGTTATTAGTATAATTAAGTCTTTTGTTGAGTTTCTTAGTTAATATGCCGCTGTAAATGATGCATTGTCCTGCGTCATTTGTGTAACTGTTTACAGCACTGAATGTATACTTAGTATTTACAACCAACAAAAGGAGGTACAATGTAAGAATGTAGCAAAATATCACAAGAATAAGCAAAGGATGAAAAGGCATAGAGCAAAATATGGAAGATTAATGTTACATGGTGCTGTTTCATTTTAAAGACAGAAGAAACTGGAGTAAAATCTTAAAATCAACCTATTTAGCTACATCTTACTGATTGCTCTACTCATATGGATTCATGTGTTTGTTAAACTTTTAATGAACAGAGAGAATTGAAAAGAAAAAAGAAATAAAATCATTCTACTCAATGCAATTATAGGAAGAGATAAACACATACCAAAAGAGATATAATTCATGGAAACAGTGAATAATCCAATGCTGAAAAGCCACATTCATATTTTTTTTTATTGACACAAAATCACAAACCTGGACGTCTAATGAAATTTCACCTATTGAGGTTGTCTACTACTAATATTTTACAAATGGGCCCATGGCAGTGGAAAAATTATAAAACAGAAGAAAAACACATCTCACCCACGAAATTTCCTTGTCAGGAAAAATGGAGGGGTTAGCATTAATGATGAGCGAATTTGTTCGGAAAACAATCTCCAAACATAAATTTGGCATGAATTTGGCACATTCGGATTCTTGATCGGAAACACAAGCACTATTTTATAAAATTGGTAAAAATTGGTAACATTTGGTAGAAAGTGCGAGAAAATATTTGCCTTGCCACAAAAGTATTTTCAGCACTTCAGCAGCGACAATGGTGGTGCATCATGATCGTTTTACATGTTTTTGATGAGGGGAGGGGGTTTGCAGAGCTCAGAGGCATGGGGTTCTTGTAAACTTTTTTTCCCCCAACTTTATGTGTGCACATTGTGGCTAGCCAACCAGGGCGCAGGAAACATCCACAATGTCCTGACACCACGACTTGTGTGATTGGCTGCTAAAATCACATGTCCCTCTCCATATAAAGAGCGAACATCACATTTTAGCACCATTTTGACACTGTAACAAAACAGAGAGAGTGATCCTGATGCTGGTGCTGTTAGCAGCAAGATTTTAGCTAGTTAGCTAAGCGGTTGTATCAGTCAGATAGTGTAGAGCTATCTAGTGTCCAGTGTGGCTGTTAAATTTACCTTCCAACAATTTTTTTGTCCATTACTGAGGTCAATAGACAAAGCCAGCAGGGCCCATGTCCTACAAGTGTGTTGTGCACTGTTTCTATCGTGCTCCATGTACGAGTATAGTGTTCTAAATACCATATTTTCACTAGCTAAATATGAAGCAGCCTGCTGTATCTCACCTTGTCATTAAGTGAGGCTGAGAAACTGTCTGCAGACCTAATCGACATTAAAAAAAAAATATAATTTTTCTGTTGCAAAAAAATTAGACATTTTGTCATTTTGTTGGGTTGAAATTAAGCTGTATGCAGATCTCACGCACATAACTAAATTTTATTTTCTGTTCCTAAACGTCATACAATAGAGAACCTGACTTTAAAGTAGTTAGTAGCATCTAGTGTGTTATAGAGGCCTGATGCAGAGGCCATCAAAAATTCTTCCGTTCCTAGTGTGATACTGTAGGGGACATCTCAGATTCAGAGGCCACCAAAAATTCTTGCATTCATTGTCATACAGTAGGGGACCTGACGTTAAAATGGTTTGTAGCATCTAGTGTGTTAAAGAGGCCTGATCCAGAGGACATCAAAAAATTCTTCTGTTCCTAGTGTGATAGAAATATATATTTATATATTTCTACTACATCTCACTTGCCTGCTATAGGCTATATACTCATATGCACACATAGATACATATTCACAGCTATCTTGAACTTTGTAACCAGTTGCTGGGGATGACTTGTTACACCCCATGAGCCAGTCTGGGGAGCTGATGTTATCTCATGATAGCATTGTGTCATATCTCCCAGACATAGAGATGAGGAAGTAACAACAGATGTCCCAAGCCGATATTGGAGTCTTGCTGACATTGCAAGACAATGGACAGTAAATCATATGATGTTTAAAGGCCCCTTTACATTTAGCGATGCACCAGCGATCCCGACCACGATACGACCCGGTCAGGATCGCTGGTGCATCGCTAAATGGTCGCTAGTGAGCTGCCACACAGGCAGATCTCACAGCGATGCAGCAGCGATACAGTGATCGTTACTTACCATTCAGATGAGGCGATCCTGACTTCCTCCAGTCTGCGTCCACGTGTCGCTCGTCAGTGCCAGCAGGAAGCCCATCAGGAAACGCCCGACGAGAATTGGAGCTGCGCGATCTCGCGCGATTAGCGACAGACTGCGGGGTAGCCGGTCGGAGGTAAGTATCACACATAGCGATATCGCTGCTGTGTCACCAAATCGGTGATGCTTTAGCGATATTGCTAGCGATATCGCTATGTGTAAAACCCCCTTTAGTCACCCTCATGCCGGACACCCATATATGTTCATGTATTCAAACCCACCAATTAGATGAGAAGTTCAGCCTTATGTAAATGGGGTAACAACCCTTTACTGCATGCATCTATAAATATATATATGTACAATAAAGCTTCCAGAGTTCTGCTGGAATGAATTGTTGCTAACTAGGTTTGGCGTCTTTCCTTCCTTGAGCGCTCAATAAGACTCTGTCTAATTAGGACAGGCCGCAGCACACACAGAGATATATATCTATATCAATCAAATTTCCACGACAATTTTGGAGCACCAGACGCGAGGCTGTGGATGAAACGCACGGGGACCCTGCTGACCGGAGAGCACAGAGTTACCGACTAAGGCCTTTGCTCATGGGGATGGAGATTTGTGCAACTCCATAAGTAAGGTAAGAAAATCTAGTTATCTTACCTGAAGGTCCCCTGTGCCTAGTCCGGGTCAGTAACTCTAGCCGGTCAGTGTGGTCACCAAACCCAGGTAGTGTAAAAGTCCACCCTTATCCAAACCCTGGGATAAGCAAAGTGTCTGCTGTGGTCCTGTATGTCTAGATCCAGGATAGAGCTGGTGGAAACTGACTGATTGTGCTTGTGGTTGCTGGGAGACCGATAACAAGATGCTGAATCTCTCTAAGTTAAGACGGTCCCCGCACCACACAGAGGTTTTGACTTAGGAGGGATATCACAGGTGAACTCCTCTGGGTAAGCTGTCACGGTCCTTGCACCACACACGGAGGTGTCAGCTTCAAGGAGGTATCACAGGCGAATCCCTCGGCTGTCACAGTTTCCGCACACACACGGATGCTTACAGCCTGGAGAGATATCACGGGCTGATCATTGGAGAGATTGTCACGGTCCCCGAGTGCACGCGGAGGGTGATAATCTAGTCGGATATCACGGTGCCCATCTCCCACGGCGGAGGGTGATACATTCTGGTGCTAACCAAAGCACCCAGTGTGATTGGCAGTTATCGGTTACCAGCAGCTGTTTGAGATACGTGTCGCAAAAAAGGGCTTCGATTTCTCCCCGGACGTCTATATGTGCATCAACCTGTGAATTCACTGCTGGTTTCCATGAAGATCTGAAGCAGAAAAAGTTTTTTTTTTTTCCTTTTCTTTTACACTTCCTCTTTTGCCAATAGGGTACGTCGCTATTATTTTTCATATTCAATCGTTCTGTACTCTGCTATTCCCTGTTTTATCTTGCATTTGTTGGAAGTCATTTACTGTAGTGTGAGAATTTTTTGGAAAGCTGGGTCTTTTGAGTATATCACTGTAGTCTCAGTTTGCTTTTTTTTTTCTCTTCATTGTTCTCATAAGATTTTACTGAGAGACGCAGGCAAAAAAAAAAAGGGGAAAGTGTGTGTATCCTGCATTTGTGCACGGACACTTTTATTGTTGGAAGTTGTACTGAATTTTGGATTTTTGATTTCTTTTTAGAGTGTTTTTTCCAAGGCTTACCAACTTCTTGATTATTCTTTTTGCTTTCTTTCTTTTTTCCTCCATTTTCCTGAGTTTTTATAAGTTTTTCATTTTCTTTTGAAGTTTTATTTAATAAATATTTAGGTTTTGGTTTTTTTCCTTCCTTTTTTAAGCAAGATTAAAAAAGGGTTGCAAAGTTATTTTGAAGTTTTTAATCACCAGTGAAGCTGGATTGCCGTCTACATTTTTTAAAGTGACAGCGGATTTTACAGCATAGAAGGTGCTGAGAGTTAGTGTGAGCAGGAAAGGATTGCTTTTTACGTGTACAAAAGAAGAAAAAGTGTTTTCAGTGGAATTCTAGTTTGTGCCATCTGAGAGGCACCACAAGTCCAAGCATGTCTTCAGTGACTGCAGAAAAGGGGCAGGAGTCCGCTCCCCCCTCCATCTCCTCTCTCCCCAGTCTTCCCTCCTCCCATCTCTCTCATCTCTCTCCCCCCTCTATCTCCACTTTTCTCACTCCCACCTCCCTTCCCTCATCTATTTTTCCTCCTATATTTCCTCCTCCCTCAGCATCTTCCTCTCTCCCCTCTCTATATTCTCCACCCCCGCCTATCTCTCCTCCTTCTCTCTCCCTTACCTCTCCTCCCTCTCCATCTTCATCACCAATGCCCACCTCTCATCCTCCCTCATCCCCCTCATCTTCACTCTCTCCTCCTCTTCTGTCTCCTTCCTCCTCTCCTCCACCATCTCTCACTCCTCCTCCTTTTCCCAATCTCTCCTCCACCCTTCCCTGCTCCGCTCTCTCTCTCCCCTCCACCTCTCCATTCATTGTCACCAGCTGGCTCAGTGCCAAATCTAGACAATGAGATGTCCCTATCTCCACAGCGCACCCTCTCTAAAGAGACAGCTATGATACCGGGAGAAGAAAGTGAATCACTCCCCACACATAACAACACAGGTGCCGCCCCGATACAACAGCTAGCAGAAGGGAGGTGTGGGCAATCAGAGACTGCACCTGCTAGGTCTGAGACTAAGGAACTTATGTGCCAGATGGAGCTGCAGTCTCAGAGGGGGGAGTACTACCCACACACAAGACAAACACAATGGCACAGTTCCTCCTCTGATGAATATGAAGAGGGGACACCATACATGCTGCCTAGTACTAGAGGAAACTCACAGACACCAAGTAGGCAGGGGCAGATAGAGCCAGAACTCTTACACTATGTGCCCTTCACCCCTAGTCAGGTTTTCAGTATTCTGAAAAATCTGCCAGACCCAGATATGGACCCTATACCATTTTACTGAAGAATGCAGCAGAATCAGCAGACATATGCTGCAACCTGGAGTGATCTCTGGTCCATAATGGAGATAAAAGCAGGTGAAACACTCTGGCCAATCATGAAGGAACACTTCAAGCTTCCATCAGAATTAAATGTGCAATCCTGGGAATTAGGATCAAAGCTAATTGAGCAGCTCAGAGAGTGGACCAAAGCCAGACAAGCACTCAGCCTACATAACATGAGCCAGGCCGAGACAGAGTCTGTAGACGAGTTTCATGGCAGAATGAGGCAAGTATTAGGCTTCACTATTCATGATCAGATACACGGACAAATGTTGGCACAGGCCTTTGTGCATGGACTAAGAGAACCAATCAAGAAACTGCTGATAGTGGCCAGGCCTGAGTACAGGACAAAAGCAGTAGATGCCCTGCTCGCAGTAGCCAGAAGAATTGAGTCCCTCCCAGGAGTGCGGAGGGCAGTCCCTCCTATGGTGGCTACTGACATGGAGGAGCAACCACCCTGCAGGGACAGGAGACCTGTCAGGTGTTACAACTGTGGCAACCTTGGCCATTTCTGGAACCAGTGCACAGCACCCCAGCAACCCAGGGCATCACACAGAGGAATAGGCCAAGAAAGAAACACAGAAGACAATGAAGAACCCTGTCCATAGGACACAGGCAAACCAGGTCAGCCAGACGTCACGCCCCTGACATGTGAAACCCCATCAGCGGACCCAAT
The DNA here is from genome assembly GCF_039654945.1 of Dendrobates tinctorius. Lineage (NCBI taxonomy): Eukaryota > Metazoa > Chordata > Amphibia > Anura > Dendrobatidae > Dendrobates > Dendrobates tinctorius. Next base: position 56,025,943 of record NW_027361690.1, read on the forward strand.
ACCTCAAATCACTGGGGACTGTCATATCTATCCTTGTGGACACTGGTGCAGTCAGAAGTGAAAACCCCAACCCCACCAGTCTATCAGAGCACTCTGTGTCTTGTATGGGGAGTGAAGGTCAAGACAGACATTCCCCAGCTTGCAAGCCCCTGAGCGTGTGGACACAGCCAGGACACTCCATCCTGTTCCAGTTTACGGTTCAGACCTGCCCACCTCACCTGATGACAGCAGACCTATTGCAGGAACTGAAGGTGACCAAAGTGTTCCATGAAGATGTGACTATGACATCTTCTCCACCCCAGACCCAAGAAGAATCAATCATGCTGGTGGCCCTACAAGAGCCTCCCTCGAACAACCGGTGCAAGCAGGCTCGGACTGGCCCACCGAGGTACCGTTGGATCCCTCAGTGGGCCCCGCCCCCCCGACCATGAATGTCACTGAACAAGCCCGCTTGCTGCCGGCCGCTTGTACCTGTGAATCAGATCATCCAAGTAGTGCAATTACATACTCACCACCTCTCCTAGCATGTCTCTTGCAGCCCCCTGTGCTTATTCCATCTTCAGTCTCAGCGATGTTCTATCTTCCTGTATTCAGCAGCCGCTCATTACCTATGCGCATAAGTAATGAGCGGCTCATTACATATGCGCATATGTAATGAGCGGCTCAGCGGAACCACGTGGATGCTGAAAGCAGGAAGAAGAACAGCGGTGAGATTGAAGATGGAATAAGCACCGGCTGGGGGCTGCCAGAGACATGCTAGGAGAGGTGGTGAGTGCCTCTGTCCTGTCCCTGCGCTCTGCCCTGTCCTGTCCCTGCGCTCTGCCCTGTCCTGTCCCTGTGCTCTGCCCTGTCCCTGCGCTCTGCCCTGTCCCCTCAGCTGCGCTCTGCCCTGTCCCTGCACTCTGCCCTGTCCCCTCAGCTGCGCTCTGCCCTGTCCCCTCAGCTGTGCTCTGCCCTGTCCCTGCGCTCTGCCCTGTCCCTGCGCTCTGCCCTGTCCCCTCAGCTGCACTCTGCCCTGTCACTGCGCTCTGCCCTGTCCCTGCACTCTGCCCTGTCCCCTCAGCTGCGCTCTGCCCTGTCACTGCGCTCTGCCCTGTCCCCTCAGCTGCGCTCTGCCCTATCACTGCGCTCTGCCCTGTCCCCTCAGCTGCGCTCTGCCCTGTCCCCTCAGCTGCGCTCTGCCCTGTCCCTGCACTCTGCCCTGTCCCCTCAGCTGCACTCTGCCCTGTCACTGCGCTCTACCCTGTCCCTGCACTCTGCCCTGTCCCCTCAGCTGCGCTCTGCCCTGTCCCCTCAGCTGCATTCTGCCATGTCCCTGCGCTCTGCCCTGTCCCTGCGCTCTTCCCTGTCCCCTCAGCTGCGCTTTGCCCTGTCCCTGCGCTCTACCCTGTCCCCTCAGCTGCACTCTGCCATGTCCCTGCACTCTGCCCTGTCACTGCGCTCTGCCCTGTCCCCTCAGCTGCGCTCTACCCTGTCCCCTCAGCTGCACTCTGCCCTGTCCCTGCGCTCTGCCCTGTCCCCTCAGCTGTGCTCTGCCCTGTCACTGCGCTCTGCCCTGTCCCCTCAGCTGCGCTCTGTCCTATCACTGCACTCTGCCCTGTCCCCTCAACTGCGCTCTGCCCTGTCCCCTCAGCTGCGCTCTGCCCTGTCCCTGCGCTCTGCCCTGTCCCCTCAGCTGCACTCTGCCCTGTCACTGCGCTCTGCCCTGTCCCTGCACTCTGCCCTGTCCCCTCAGCTGCGCACTGCCCTGTCCCCTCAGCTGCACTCTGCCCTGTCCCTGCGCTCTGCCCTGTCCCTGCACTCTTCCCTGTCCCCTCAGCTGTGCTTTGCCCTGTCCCTGCGCTCTGCCCTGCCCCCTCAGCTGCACTCTGCCCTGTCACTGCGCTCTGCCCTGTCCCTGCACTCTGCCCTGTCACTGCGCTCTGCCCTGTCCCCCTCAGCTGCGCTCTGCCCTATCACTGCGCTCTGCCCTGTCCCCTCAGCTACGCTCTGCCCTGTCCCTGCGCTCTGCCCTGTCCCCTCAGCTGCGCTCTGCCCTGTCCCCTCAGCTACACTCTGCCCTGTCACTGCGCTCTGTCCTGTCACTGCGCTCTGCCCTGTCACTGCACTCTGCCCTGTCCCTGCGCTCTGCCCTGTCCCCTCAGCTGCGCTCTGCCCTATCACTGCGCTCTGCCCTGTCCCCTCAGCTGCGCCCTGCCCTGTCCCTGCGCTCTGCCCTGTCCCCTCAGCTGCACTCTACCCTGTCACTGCGCTCTGCCCTGTCCCCTCAGCTGCGCTCTGCCCTGTCCCTGCGCTCTGCCCTGTCCCTGCACTGTGCCCTGTCCCCTCAGCTGCCCTCTGCCCTGTCCCTGCGCTCTGCCCTGTCCCCTCAGCTGCGCTCTACCCTGTCACTGCGCTCTGCCCTGTCCCCTCAGCTGCGCTCTGCCCTTTCCCTGCCGCCACTCTCTTCTCTTTGAGTATGTGCACACGTTGTGGATTGTGCTGCGGATTTGGCTGAATCCGCAGGTAAAATGACCTGTGCTTTACCTGCAGATTTAGTGCAGATTTTGTGCGGATTTCGCTTGCGTTTTTACACCTGCGTATTCCTATAATGGAATTGGTGTAAAAACGCTGCGGATTCCGTACAAAGAAGTGACATGCTGCAGAAAATAAACCGCAGCAAATCTGCGTAGAATTTTCCGCAGCATGTGCACAGCGGATTTGGTTTTCCATGGGATAACATGGTACTGTACAATGCATGGAAAACTGCTGCGGATTCGCAGCCAAATCTGCAACGTGTGCACATACCCTTCCTCTGCCTGTGCCAACGCTCTCTTCTCTGTGCCGCTACGCTCTGCATGCACCTGAGTTTTGTACAGGCCACAATATGTTTTGCGCTGTACACAAGAAATGGCCGTCAGTGTCAGTATAACTTCAAGGAAATCTATCAGCAAAATTCACATTCCAATCTGCCTGCATTAGCGGACCTGATGAGGCTGGTGAACTGACTGCAAATCCATGTCTGGTTGGCTGGATAATCCTGCATGAAGGTTTCGCTGCCTGAATCTCCGCTGGGCGTTTTCTGAGCGCTAGTCGGGTTGTGAAATTCTCATCTTATAAGGTCCCAGGATTATACAATCATTCCTACCAGCCGTGCACCAACCGGAGGAGCACTGGTGGGAGCGCTGAGTAATTACAGGGGGTGGGAGGGTGAATGCACAGGTTACACAGCCTGGAGCTGTAATACTCCTATGTCACGGGGAGCGCTGCTCCTGCAGCTGTACATTCTATCATCCCACAGGGGTGAGACGGATGTGAACTACAGCTCTGGAATGTAATACAGCAGGTAGCTCAGGATCAGTAATGAAATGTTATAATTCTGTATGGAGGCCTATGTGGTGCCTATAATACTGTATGGAAGACTATGTGGTGCCCGTAATACTGCATGGAGGACTATGCGGTACCCATAATACTGTATGGAGGACTATGCGGTGCCCATAATACTGTATGGAGGACTATGCGGTGCCCATAATACTGTATGGAGGACTATGCGGTGCCCATAATACTGTATGGAGGACTATGTGGTGCCCATAATACTGTATGGAGGACTATGTGGTGCCCATAATACTGTATGGAGGACTATGCGGTGCCCATAATACAGTAATGTATGGAGGACTATGTGGTGCCCATAATTCTGTATGGAGGACTATGCAGTGCCCATAATACTCTATGGAGGACTATGTGATGCCCGTAATACTTCATGGAGGACTATGCAGTGCCCATAATACTGTATAAAGGACTATGTGGTGTCCATATTTCTGTATGGAGGCCTATGTGGTGCCCATAATTCTGTATGGAGGAATACATGGTGTCTCATAAATCTGTATGGAGGACTATGTGGTGCCCATAATTTTGTATGGAGAGATATGTGGTGTCCCATAATTCTGTATGGAGGCCTATGTGGTACCCATAATTCTGTATGGAGGACTACATGGTGTCCCATAATTCTGTATGGAGGACTATGTGGTGCCCATAATTTTGTATGGAGAGATACGTGGTGTCCCATAATTCTGTATGGAGGCCTATGTGGTGCCCATAATTCTGTATGGAGGACTACATGGTGTCCCATAATTCTGTATGGAGGACTACATGGTGTCCCATAATTCTGTATGGAGGACTATGTGGTGCCCATAATTTTGTTTGGAGAGATACGTGGTGCCCCATAATTCTGTATGGAGGCCTATGCAGTGCCCATAATTCTGTATGGAGGACTATGTGGTGCCCATAATTTTGTATGGAGAGATACGTGGTGTCCCATAATTCTGTATGGAGGCCTATGTGGTGCCCATAATTCTGTATGGAGGACTACATGGTGTCCCATAATTCTGTATGGAGGACTATGTGGTGCCCATAATTTTGTTTGGAGAGATACGTGGTGCCCCATAATTCTGTATGGAGGACTATGCGGTGCCCATAATTCTGTATGGAGGACTGTGTGGTGCCCATAATACTGCATGGAGGACTATGTGGTGCCCATAATTTTGTATGGAGAGATACGTGGTGTCCCACAATTCTGTATGGAGGCCTATGTGGTGCCCATAATTCTGTATGGAGGACTACATGGTGTCCCATAATTCTGTATGGAGGACTATGTGGTGCCCATAATTTTGTTTGGAGAGATACGTGGTGCCCCATAATTCTGTATGAAGTACTATGCGGTGCCCATAATTCTGTATGGAGGACTACATGGTGCCCCATTATTCTGTATGAAGGACTATGCGGTGCCCATAATTCTGTATGGAGGACTATGCGGTGCCCATAATACTGTATGTAGGGATATGTGGTGTACTGTATGCTATGCCAGGCCTGCCATTGCCATTAATGATCCCTCTTCTGGATTCTTCTGTTTGGTTCTTGTATGTACGGTGATGGCGCTGACATCCTTGTGTTCAGACATCTTTTCTCCAAGTCTCTAAATTAAAATGTCCACTATTGTACTAATGTACGGCGAGGGGTTCCGTCGGTCCGGGAGGCTTTCGCCGCTAAGACCGGCAGGCAGCAATGCTGCCTGGCTGGTCCGGGCGAATTTTAGCCCCCCCTGCAGATACGAACGCTTCGATTGGCTGGGCTGTGTAGCATCTACCATGGAACGCTTGTTGGGACAAAGTGATCACTATACCCCCTACGTCAATCCTTGGGGGTGTAGGTTCCAAAATGTGGTCACTTTTTAACTTCAAAGTAACACAGGTCAGATTTGCAAAAAATGGCCTGGGCATTAAGGTGAAAACAGGCCTGCGGCCCTAAAGGATTAAATGAATCGAAGTGCGGAAAGATCTGCAGCATATGAACAATGGTGCAGCTTTTAGTAGAATTAGGATGCTGAAATGATGCAGATTTGGCGTGGGGTATACGGCAAAAGAACCCATGGTGTAATTCCGCGGTCTCAAAGCCTAAATGTTGAGTTGTACATTACTGTAGGTGGGCCCCTAAAATTAATTCCCTTGGTGGGCCCTAGACACCCCAGTCCGACCCTGGGTGCAAGCCTACCCAAGGAGGTGCTGGACATAGTACCCGGAACCACGTACCCTCACTAAGCCCAGTCAAACTGTCTCTGACCAACAGGAGGTCTAAGTGGAGCCGCTGTTCAAGAAACAGCCTAAGAACTTTGGCATGGGTCAGGAGACTCTCAACCCAGAGGGACCATACCCGCTTCGTGTAATGGCTGCACTGCTTCCGGCTCCAGCACAATAGGATCATCTTGGAAAAGATTCTGCACCAGATCCAGGCCTCCCTGACTACTAGAAGCCATTCTGTCTTTGCCGAATAAAAAAAGAAGGTCCTGCTACCGGCGTCTTAAAACGGACCCACGGAGGAAAAACCAGAGGCCTCTAGACTACCTCTAAGCCGACTTGGATCCAGTTGCAAGGGGGGCCCTCCTGCATGAAAAAAATATTTGCAGCACACCCGCTCCTGACAAGGCTGCTTATGTCATTCTTGGACAACCACTCTCCAGTGCTCTCAGCCGTTACCTGTCTCTACTCCCACTCCCAAGGGAGATGCGGATATGGACTCTTCAGAGAAAAAATCTGCAAGATACCATAGATGGCTCCAGTTTTGCAGATGCTGAAGGAAGGTTCCACACGGGATGTGCAGTGACCAGCAATCAAGACAACCTATGGTCCAGAAGTTTGTCATCCCAAGAGCCCAAGAAGCGGAACTGATAGAGCGGATGAAAGGCCTGCCAGATTGCGAAGAATAAAACTTCCAGGTACTCGCATGGCATAGCACACGACTTCGGACCCATCTGGGCTGCAAGAGACTTCATCACAGCAAGCAGGTCGACCGTGAAGCATCATGGAGCCATCAGGGACCTGCTGGGCACTCTTCAACTACTAAAAGTGGTGGCAGTGTTAAAGGTCAAGGCACACGGAAAACTGAACACAGTAGAGACATGGGGAATCAACATGGCGGACATGGCAGCCAAAGAAGCAGCCAGAGGAAGACAATATGGAAAAATGGGAGAGGTCGTAGAGCCGGACGGCTACTACATGACGACTGAAGACGAGGAAACCTGACAAAATGACTTCCTGAAACCTGTACAAGAAGTAGCAGGACCAGACTCGAAAGGAGGAGAAGGAAAGCTGGCTGCTGAAGGGCCAAAGCACTGGGCTCCAAAAAACCCTGTCTATCTCAAACGTCTACATCAAACATCTACCTCAAACGTCTATCACAAATGTCTACCTCAAACGTCTACCTCAAATGTCTACCTCAAGACAGACCCAGTCTACCTCAAAGTATGTACCCTACAATGGTTCAATGGGCATATGGTCCAGCACAGACATGAAGACACAGGTGAATGACCTGATTGGACTGGACTCCCACCTTAACAGCCAAATTCCCAGCAGCTGACTGGCCTCCGACAAATGCAACATCGGACAAGCGGGAAAAGTTCCCCCACATCATCTGGCCTGAAGATTTCCCAGTAAGGAACCAGTTGGCGAAGACTACTGCAAAGAAGCTACTCTCGAATATAGTGTGCAGATATGGGGGTTCCAGAAACAATAGCAAGTGATCAGGGACCCACATTCACAGCAAACCTGACACAAGAGACCTGATCAGCAGTAGGGTCAGACTTAGGCCTACACACTTCCCACCATCCCGCACCATAGACTAAGTGGGACACTTAAGAGCAGCATGCTAAACAAATTGCCAAAGAGACAGACAAACCCTGGCATTAGATACTCCCATAGGCTCAGAAAAAGCTGTCACCAACATGAAATTTTATTTGGGTGTAAACCCAGGTTAGGGGTATTTTTCCCTCAGCAGTTGACTATGCAATGTGATACTTTGTTTGCATATGTAATTAAATTTATCAAGAATCTTGCTAATGTCCATTCTCGAGTTTTTTCTTTCATTGCCAGGTCCAGATTTGGTGCCTGGTATGCACGCCCTGAAGTCAGGAGACTGAGTGTTGGTGGAAAAAGTTCATAAGGAGAACACTCAATCCCAGATTTGATGGCCCTTCTCCAAGTGCGGACGTCACCAACCTGGAGGGAAAACCCCCACCTGGATCCACGCGTCACATTGCAGGAAAGCCCTCATATCAGAAGATACATCTGAGCTGGAATGATGCTGTGGATGCCCTACCTGACTGAATAAATTATCTACCTGGTAGAGAATACACATCACTGACTGAATAGACTGCTAACTAAGAGACTTTGATTACATTGCACCAAAACCCCATTAAGAACAGATCTCCTGACCACCCATTTGCGAAAGTCTGTATGGAGGGGGGCCGTGTGCACTAGGCATGCGTCAACCCACTGGCAGCATAAAAGAGTTGCAGCGCTTTGGGCCAGGAGCAGGATTTTAGGGCAAGTGATATCTAAGTGGGGATTGTGATAGAAATATATATTTATGAATTTCTACTAGATCTCACTTGCCTGCTATAGGCTATATACTCATATATACTCATATGCACACATAGATACATATTCACAGCTACCTTGAACTTTGTAACCAGTTGCTGGGGATGACTTGCTACACCCCATGAGCCAGTCTGGGGAGCTGATGTTATCTCATGATAGCATTGTCTTGTGACTTATCTCCCAGACATAGAGATGAGGAAGTAACAACAGATGTCCCAAGCCGATATTGGAGTCTTCCTGACATTGCAAGACAATGGACAGTAAATCATATGATGTTTAAGTCACCCTCATGCCACACACCCATATATGTTCATGTATTCAAACCCACCAATTAGATGAGAAGTTCAGCCTTATGTAAATGGGGTAACCACCATTTACTGCATGCATCTATAAATATATGTATGTACAATAAAGCTTCCAGAGTTCTGCTGGAATGAATTGCTGCTAACTAGGTTTGGCGTCTTTCCTTCCTTGAGCTCTCAATAAGACTCTATCTAATTAGGACAGGCCGCAGCACACACAGAGATATATATCTATATCAATCAAATTTCCACGACACTAGTGTCGTACAGTAGGGGACATCTCTCATTCAAATAGTTTGTAGCTTCTAGTTTTTTATAGAGGCTTGATCCAGAGGCCACAAAACAATTATTCTGTCCGTAGTGACATACAGTAGAGGATATCTCACATTCAAGCAGTTTGTAACATGTAGTGTTTTATAGAGGCCTGATACAGAGGCCACCAAAAAATTCTTGTGTTCCTAACGTCATACAGTAGAGAACATCTGACTTTCATTTTTTTTGTAGCATATCTTCTTTGTTATACAGGCCTCATCCACACGCAAAGAATTCTTTCTTCTGTGATTAACGTGATAGAGCACGCCATATTTCTTCTTGGAATTTACTGCTGGTGAAATTCAGCTGTTTGCAGATGTGGTGCAGAGTTTAAAACCTAAGCAATCTGAGCAACATGCCTGGGAAAAAACGAGGCCATGGTGGAAGAGGAATTATGCTTAGTATTCAAGGTGTACATGGGGTAAGTGGTAAGGTTAGTGAAAGTACTAGTGAACCAAAAATGTCACGTCCTATGCAAAGACATCTATCAACTTCTGTTACTCGATGGGCTACTCCACTACCTTTCTTTGACAGACACACAGCAGTATGCCTTGCTGATGAGGCCCAGAAAGAGCATGTGCTTGAGTGGATAGCAAGAGCAGCTTCAAGTGGCCTCTCCTCCTCTTCCTCCACCTCATCATCACACCCAGTACAGTCCACAGAGGTGTCACCCAAATTACCCTTGCTTCCTCCCCTGTGTTCCAACTAACCAACCGTATAACTGACGGTACGGAACCACAGATGGGTGAGTCTGAAGAGCTGTTCACACATTCTATGCCATGATCATCAGAAGTGTACTCAAAAGCTTCACAGAGTCAAGAGGAGGAAATCTGCACTGATGCCCACCAAATTTTTTTTTATCTTGGATCCAAGGCAGGGCGAAATAGGGTCCAAGCAGCATCCTGACCCTCGTTATCGTATGTTAACCCCTGTGGGGGAGGTGATCCTGATGAGAGTCGGATATCTGAGGCTCACGCGGACTGTACTGTGCTGTCAGGGCAGAAAGGGCGAGGAATGTGTTAACATAGAGGATGATGATGATGATGATGATGAGGTGTTAGATCCCAGTTGTTGTGAACATAGAGGATCACAGCTGAGTAGGTCATCTGATGATGAAGTCAAAGAATGTTATTTTGCACCATACATCGCAGACACTTAGTGATGCAGCCACGATGAGCAATGTATCCTCAGTCACAACTATGGCTGTGACCAGCAGCATTCACAGGTCTGTAGCTTGCAGGGGTGGCAAGGGTTGCCGATCCTTGGCCTCTTTTGACACAGCAAAGGATGAGCCAACTCACGTAATCTTCTGCCAACTTTGCAAAAAAAAAAACTGAGTAGAGGTAAAAAGTGCAATAATTTGACTACTACACGTATGAACTTTCCCATGCGGAAACAACATGCATTACTTTGGGAAAGCCACTGCGCAAAAATGTGGACCAGCGCATTTCAACAACCATCAGCCGCCTCATAAATTGCATCTGCTGCTTCTTCTTCCTCCTCTGTTACCGTGCCAGCCATTGGCATGCAAGTCTTTGACTGCAGAACCTTGGGTTCTTTAGCCGCTCCAGTCACGCTGACAGAGAGCCCGCCATCATCTTTAACGAAAGCGGACATGCCTGCTGTTTTAGACCCATCTCAGAGAATGAGCACACCACAACTTTTGCAATCCACCATAACATCTCCGCTTGCACCTCTCTCACAGTCCAGCAAGTTGTCTGGTTCACCATACTCCGCCCTCTCTCAGCACTGCAGCCAGCCCACGGTACCGCAGTTATGATCACATAAAAGATTGTTTCCTCCTACGCATGATAAAGCTAAGAGGTTGACCTCCACCATCTCCTATCTGTTGGCCATGAAAATGCTGTCTTTCTGGCTGGTAGATACAGATGGTTTCCGAAAGCTGATGGCCATGCAATCCCCCAGTACCAATTGCCCAGTCGCCATTACTTTTCTAAGAAAGCTGTGCCTGCGCTACACCATCAAGTCGCAGACAACATCACCCGTTCCTTGACTAAATCTCTGTCTGCCAGGGTGCATTTCACCACAAACACTTGGATGAGTAAGCAAGAACAAGGTTGTTACATCTCGCAGACTGGACACTAGGTGACTCTGGTAGCTGTGGGGGCAGGTGCTGCTCCACAAGTCTTAGAATCCCCATGGTTTGCAGGACAAGCCGCTACATTTCACACTTCCACCACTGCTTTTGCTTCCTCCTCTATCTCCTCTAGGGCCTCCACCTGCACTCTCAACCTCTGCCTTAAAGAGACGTGCGTTCCAATAGAGCATAGCGATTCCCCACCACCTCCGTACTGTGCAGCCATGGCTCAGTGCAATCAGGCAGTGTTAAAATTGATATGCCTTGGAGATCGCAGTCATACAGCTGAAGAGTTGTGGACAGCGCTCCAGGGTGAGTTTGATCAACAGCTGTCTCCTCTGAACCTGCATCCAGGGAAGGCTGTGTCCGATAAGGGTGCAATCCTGGTGGCACCCCTACTGCGAGGCAAACTCACACATGTGCCTTGCATGGCTCATGTCCTCAATCTGGTGGTACAGCATTTTCTCCGCCACTATCCTGCCTGGGTGAGCTGATCCAGAAAGCACATAAGTTTTGTGTAGAGTTGAGCGACTTTTGTTTTTTTAGGGTCGAGTTTCGTTTCGTGAAACCCGACTTTTCCAAAAGTCGGGTCGAGCAAGATCGTCCGATTATAGGGAAAAGTCGGGGTCGTCCCGAAACACGAAACCCAATGTAAGTCAATGGGGAATAAAAGTCGGCAGTGAGAGGAGGACAGGAAACACACCTACAGTGCCCATTTGAATGCCAAAAGCATCAATTCTTCTTACTTAAGCTTGTCAACCTTAATTAACTTCATAATACAAGTTACGCACTGAAAAATGGGGGTTATTTGGCTAAAGTTGTGGGGGGGTAGGGCTGGCTCCAGGTTTTCATGTGCCCTGGGCGAAAGAGCGCCCCTTTAACACATACCACAACTCATCATGCTCCGATACGGCAGAGAAATAGCGGTATAGTACAATGAAAAATACTTCACTTTTTACATCTCATGACGAGGCCCATCAATTTCTCCATACAGAATCATTGGTCCCATATAATGTTTGAAACAGTATATGATGAGCTCCACATAATGCTACAGTATATGTTGGTCCCCATGGATGAAGCTCCACTGTCTTATGGGCCCAAATAATGCTCCAAACATAATGGGCCCCATTTCTAATGCTCTAGTGTATAATGGGCCCTGTAAATGCTGCTCCAGTGTCTGATGTCCACCTTTGGAATGTTCCAGTGTATGGTGGGCCCCATCTATCATTCTCCAGAGTATAGTGCTCCCCTAAAATTGCTGTCCCAACATTGAAAACAATCAAATAAGTCTCCTCGCTAGGGAATCCCTATACTAGTCTGGACTCCTCGTCGTCCCCATCTTCCATCTCACTGCGCAGTATTTCAACCTTGCAAGTGCTGTGATCCTGAGCAAGCAGGGGGGGCACACTCGTTGGCGACGGCACTGGCACAGGGCCTCTGATAGTACGGTGGTGTGTCTGATGGCGGGTGGGCCGAACCTGCACTTTCATCTGCAGCTTCCTCTTTGTCACCGTGTAAGATGGAACTGTATATGGGAAGGGTAACCTGAGTTTCATCAGGGTCAGATTCAGGCCGTGTAGCGTGCGAGGGGAATGTAGTGGTCTGGGTCAATGTACCAGCAGATTCATCGAGCAGTGGCTGGGCATCAGTGCACTTGTGTCGCCCCCAGGAGTACGGTCGCCACAGTGGCATTACCTTCTTCCTAGGGAGTGTGATGTCATGCTTGGGAGCAACGAACGATCTCTCTAGCAGGTTAACTGTTTGGGCGGCGTTATTCCCACGAGTCATGACCCTCCAAACAGCGTTCATGAAGGCAAAGTGTTTGTTTTACGTGGGCAGTATGGTTGCAAAGCTGAACCTTAAAGGAATGTCCAGAAGGGCACCACCAGGAGTGGAGCCTACGGTTAAATTCGACTCCACCTGGGAAACCTCAACCATGCCAGCTACAGAACAGATGCACACATTGCAAGCTTAATTCCGTTAACGAACGAGACTCCGTCATGCCCCGCGGTCCGAGTCCGGCTTACTAGGGGGACACGTGAGGCTCTGGAACATGAGATTGGCCAATAACTGGTGTGTCATGCCCTTACATGTCCGTGGCTGCATGTGCGCTACACTGAAAAGGCCAGCGTTTGTCGCTTACAGGTGCAGATAACCCGCTGAACAACGTTAGTGATGGGGATCACTGATTACAATTATTACCCGCGAACAATGATTTCCCAGTAAGTGCAGTTCAACTGCAGTTCCGGAATTAGGCCTAACCGTCATTCCTGAAAAAATGAAAAACTTACGTGTGCAAACCACAGGTGCTGTAGCTTGCTTAACAGCTCGCCAGCCGTTCTCACGCCCAGTATGGATTACACGTGATTGCACAAAGGTTAGAAAGGGTACCGTATCCCCGGATAACATGTATGGATAGCGTACACATTCAAAATATATGTCTCAGGAGGCAGGCTCAGACGGTGTTAGGCCCAGTATGGATTGCACGTGATTGCACAAAGGTTAGAAAGGGTACCGTATCCCCGGATAACATGTATGGATAGCGTACACATTCAAAATATATGTCTCAGGAGGCAGGCTCAGATGGTGTTAGGCCCAGTATGGATTGCACGTGATTGCACAAAGGTTAGAAAGGGTACCGTATCCCTGGATAACATGTATGGATAGCATACACATTCAAAATATATGTCTCAGGAGGCAGGCTCAGACGGTGTTAGGCCCAGTATGGATTGCACGTGATTGCACAAAGGTTTGAAAGGGTACCGTATCCCTGGATAACATGTATGGATAGCGTACACATTCAAAATATATGTCTCAGGAGGCAGGCTCAGACGGTGTTAGGCCCAGTATGGATTGCACGTGATTGCACAAAGGTTAGAAAGGGTACCGTATCCCTGGATAACATGTATGGATAGCGTACACATTCAAAATATGTGTCTCAGGAGGCAGGCTCAGACGGTGTTAGGCCCAGTATGGATTGCACGTGATTGCACAAAGGTTAGAAAGGGTACCGTATCCCTGGATAACATGTATGGATAGCGTACACATTCAAAATATATGTCTCAGGAGGCAGGCTCAGACGGTGTTAGGCCCAGTATGGATTGCACGTGATTGCACAAAGGTTAGAAAGGGTACCGTATCCCCAGATAACATGTATGGATAGCGTACACATTCAAAATATATGTCTCAGGAGGCAGGCTCAGACGGTGTTAGGCCCAGTATGGATTGCACGTGATTGCACAAAGGTTAGAAAGGGTACCGTATCCCCGGATAACATGTATGGATAGCGTACACATTCAAAATATATGTCTCAGGAGGCAGGCTCAGACGGTGTTAGGCCCAGTATGGATTGCACGTGATTGCACAAAGGTTAGAAAGGGTACCGTATCCCTGGATAACATGTATGGATAGCGTACACATTCAAAATATATGTCTCAGGAGGCAGGCTCAGACGGTGTTAGGCCCAGTATGGATTGCACGTGATTGCACAAAGGTTAGAAAGGGTACTGTATCCCCGGATAACATGTATGGATAGCGTACACATTCAAAATATATGTCTCAGGAGGCAGGCTCAGACGGTGTTAGGCCCAGTATGGATTGCATGTGATTGCACAAAGGTTAGAAAGGGTACCGTATCCCCGGATAACATGTATGGATAGCGTACACATTCAAAATATATGTCTCAGGAGGCAGGCTCAGACGGTGTTAGGCCCAGTATGGATTGCACGTGATTGCACAAAGGTTAGAAAGGGTACCGTATCCCCAGATAACATGTATGGATAGCGTACACATTCAAAATATATGTCTCAGGAGGCAGGCTCAGACGGTGTCAGGCACAGTATGGATTTGACGGCCCAGATTACACAGCAGAGGAACAGGGAGAGGTAAAGATTGCAAATGCTGGGGCCCTGCCCAAGCAAGGGGGGCCCACTCGTGGGCGTCGGTACTGGCACTGGGCCCCTCATAGTACAGCGGTGTGTCTGACGGCGGGTGTGCACCACCACCGTCAGAGACACTTGATTGCACTATGAGGGACCCTGTGCCAGTGCCCGCGCCCAAGAGTCGGCCTACCCACCTGTCCAGGGCAACGGCACTCGCACGGTGTCGTGCGCTAGGTGGTGACCCCGGCCATGGGGGGGGAGGCAGCACAGTTAGGGAGTTTTAGAAAGTGGCATATGTTGATGTTGGACATTCAGCTGATGCAAAAGGCGAAATAGGTCAAGTCCCAGGAAGAGGTGGACCAAAGCAAGCCATTTTTCTGTCACCCTATGTGTCATCAGGGGAAGGTGGGACAAAATCCTTGGAAACCCATGCATGGTTCATTTTAATGAAGGTTAGATCATCCACATTTTGGGTTGACAGACGGGTCCTTTTTTCTGTCAGGATTGATCCAGCTGCACTGAAGACTTTTTCCGATAGCACACTTGCAGCTGGGCAAGCGAGCTCCTGTAAGGCATATTGTGCCAATTCAGGCCAGGTGTCCAGTTTAGCGGCCCAATAGTCAAAGGGGAATGACCTGTGTGGGATAACATCGATATGGGAGGAAAAGTAGTTTGTAACCATGGTTGACAACTGCTGTCTCCTGTCACTTTCCATCGATGCAGTATTACCAGTTGTGTGAGCGGTATTTGAAAAATCAGTCCACAACATTGTCATGAAACCCCTGTCTCCAACGCCACTTCTTCTGTGTGCACCACGAACACCTCTGCCAAGCTGCCCCCGGCCTGTACGGCTCGTGTGAGAACCATCACCGCTGCTGTGTGCTGGGAATGCCTCAAGCAACCGATTTACCAGAGTTGCTTTTTTATTAGCCAATATTAGGTCAAGGTTCTCCTGTGGCATGATGTTTTGTAATTTGCCTTTATAGCGTAGATCCAGGATGCTGGCCAACCAGTAGTCGTCATCGTTCATCATTTTGGCAATGCGGGGGTCCCTTTTTAGGATCCGCAAGGCATAATCTGACATGTGGGCCAATGTTCCCGGTGTCAATGATGCACTGCGAGTGCTGGTTGGAGGAGCACTTTCTGGCAAATCCACATCCCTCCAGTCACGCACAAACCCTGTACCAGACCTTGCCACGCCAACATTTTCACTTGCCCCACGAGATGCATCCTCCTCCCCTAAGTAATCATCCCCATCATCATCCTCCTCCTCCTCTTCTTCCTCCACCTCGTCCAGGAGAGGTCCCTGAGCAGACAATGGCTGAATGTCATCAAGGATTCCCTCCTCCTCTTCCTCCTCATCAACATTGGCTGCAGACGCCTGCTCCTTAAGGTGCGTCAAAGTTTGCATGAGCAGACGCATAAGTGGGATGCTCATGCTTAGGATGGCGTTGTCTGCGCTTACCAGCCGTGTGCATTCCTCAAAACACTGAAGGACTTTACAGAGGTCTTTCAGCTTCGACCACTGCACACCTGTCAACTCCATGTCTGCTCTCAAAGTGCCTGGCCGTGTATCCTCCCACAAATGCATTATGGCCTGCCTCTGCTCGCACAGCCGCTCCACCATGTGCAGGGTGGAGTTCCACCTTGTTGCAATGTCGATAATGAGGCGGTGGTTGGGAAGGTGGAGCAATCGCTGCAGCTTCTGCATACGAACGGAGTGTACAGGCGACCGGCGGATGTGCGCGCACAGTCTTCGCACCTTCTGGAGCAGGGCTGTTAACTCCGGATAATTTTTGAGGAAGCACTGCACCACCAGGTTCAAGGTGTGAGCCAAGCAAGGTATGTGGCTTAGTTTTGAAAGGGCTATGGCTGCCACAAAATTACGGCCGTTATCACTAACTACCTTGCCTGCCTCAAGATGTACACTGCCCAGCCATGACTCAGTTTGTCGCTTCAAGTACTCGGCCAGCACCTCGGCGGTATGTCTGTCGCCCAAACACATCATCTGCAACACAGCCTGCTGACGCTTTCCACTAGCTGCTCAATAGGGGGACACATCGTGTGCAACAGTGGCAGCTGCAGATGGAGTGCTCGTACGACTGCGCTCTGTGGACGAGCTTTCGCTTCTGGAGGAGGAGGAGGAGGAGGAGGGTGGAACGCCTACAGCCAACTGTTTCCTATACCGTGGGCTAGGCAGCACTGTCCCACCACCACTGTCCCCTGTGGACCCTGCATCCACCACATTAACCCAGTGCGCAGTGATGGACACGTAACGGCCCTGGCCATGCCGACTGGACCATGCATCAGTTGTGAGGTGCACCTTTCCGCTCACTGACTGCTTGAGTGCATGGACAATGCGGTCTTTCACATGATGGTGGAGGGCTGGGATGGCTTTGCGAGAGAAGAAGTGGCGACTGGGTAGGTCATAGCGTGGTACTGCATAGACCATGAGTTCGCGGAAAGCTGTGCTTTCCACCAACCGAAAGGGCATCATCTCAAACGAGATTAGTTTGGCAATGTGGGCGTTCAAACCCAGTGTACGCGGATGAGAGACTGAGTACTTTCTTGACCTACTCATAGTGTCTGGGAGGGTGAGCTGGACTTGAGAGCTGCATATGGTGGAAGTAGCGGTGGACAGGGCGGACTGAGAGAGGGTTGATGATGGTGATGGAGTTGGTGTTCTTCCTGATGGCCTAGAATCAGTCTTTCGTTGATATAACAGTGGGATTCCCTGACTGCTGTGGCCTTGCAACGACACCTCAACATTTGCTGCTGTGCTAACCGGTGGGCTTACAGTGCGGGAAACAATGTAGCATTGATGACTACCTTCGTTGTGATCAGTTGCACATGTGGCACGTGAGGTTTGGTGTTGTGTCCACGCTTGCAAGTGCATGCTGGTTAAAAGTCTAAGCATGCAACTGGTATTCAAATTTTTCAGATTTTTCCCTCGGCTAAAGGTCTTTGCACACTTCTTACAGATAACCTTGGCCTGATCATGAGGATTTTGTTCAAAAAAGTGCCACACTGCACTCTTCCTACTTTGGCAGACATTTTGCGGCCTAGCACGCTGTGATCTTTTGACCCTCTGGACAAGCTGTCCAGCAACTCTTTTGATGTTTGGAACCTGTCTTTGGAGTGCTCCGGGCCTGCCAGATAACAGCTGTTGCGATGTCGATGTCTGCTGTGGAAGCTCCTCATCTGAGCTATTTGAAGCAGCACCCTCTTCCCCCAATGGATGCCAATCTGGGTCAACAACTGGGTCATCCATCACCTCCTCTTCTATGCCATGTGCACCTTCCTCTGTGTCACCGTGTATGGTGGTATAGCGTGCGGGAAGGGGCACCTGAGTCTCATCAGGGTCAGAATCTGGCTCTGTACACTGCGAGGACAATGTAGTGCTCTGAGTGAATGTACCAGCAGAATCATCCATCAGCGGCTGTGCATCAGTGCACTCCATGTCAGATTCATCTTGGCCTGGGTAATTCACCATTTCACTTGATAATCCAGGCATGGTATGTGAAAACAGCTCCATGGAGTAATCAGTAGTATGGCCTGCGTCATCCTTCAATCTTGGTTGGGGTGAAGGACACAAGGAAAGGTGTGGTTCATGAACATGAGCCTCCAATGACGACTCAGTGCTTTTACTTTTTACAACTGAAGAAGAGGAGGCGATAGAGCTGGAGGCTGAGTCAGCAATGTAAGACAAAACTTTTTCCTGATGCTCTGGCTTTAAAAGCGGTTTGCCAACTCCTAGAAAACTAAGCGTTCGAGGCCTTATGTAGCCAGACGATGACGCAGGCTCAACACCTCCTGCATTCAGTCCTATTTTGCTCTTGCCACTACCATCAGATCCACCACCAACATCATCATTACCAGCTGCCAACCCCCGCCCAATTCCACGGCCTCTTCCACCAGCCTTCCTCATTTTTGGTAGAAATGTAGACAAAATCCAACAAACTATATAGTATGTAAAACAAGGTACAAGGTGTCTATAGGACAGGGGAGATTTTGAATTTCTGCACACACTTTTGGACACTGGACACTTTTGGATTGTGTGAGGCCCACTGATATCTGAGCGCTATGTGACAGGCTCGATGGCACAGCTGTGACCTAAGTGACTAGAGGATAAGTGAGATTTTGAATCTCTGCACACACTTTTGGACACTGGACACTTTTGGATTGTGTGAGGCCCACTGATATCTGAGCGCTATGTGACAGGCTTGATGGCACAGCTGTGACCTAAGTGACTAGAGGATAAGTGAGATTTTGAATCTCTGCACACACTTTTGGACACTGGACACTTTTGGATTGTGTGAGGCCCAATGAATATCTGAGCGCTATGTGACAGGCTCGATGGCACAGCTGTGACCTAAGTGACTAGAGGATAAGTGAGATTTTGAATCTCTGCACACACTTTTGGACACTGGACACTTTTGGATTGTGTGAGGCCCACTGATATCTGAGCGCTATGTGACAAGCTTGATGGCACAGCTGTGACCTAAGTGACTAGAGGATAAGTGAGATTTTGAATCTCTGCACACACTTTTGGACACTGGACACTTTTGGATTGTGTGAGGCCCAATGAATATCTGAGCGCTATGTGACAGGCTCGATGGCACAGCTGTGACCTAAGTGACTAGAGGATAAGTGAGATTTTGAAACTCTGCACACACTTTTGGACACTGGACACTTTTGGATTGTGTGAGGCCCACTGATATCTGAGCGCTATGTGACAGGCTCGATGGCACAGCTGTGACCGAAGTGACTAGAGGATAAGTGAGATTTTGAATCTCTGCACACACTTTTGGACACTGGACACTTTTGGATTGTGTGAGGCCCAATGAATATCTGAGCGCTATGTGACAGGCTCGATGGCACAGCTGTGACCTAAGTGACTAGAGGATAAGTGAGATTTTGAATCTCTGCACACACTTTTGGACACTGGACACTTTTGGATTGTGTGAGGCCCACTGATATCTGAGCGCTATGTGACAGGCTCGATGGCACAGCTGTGACCTAAATGACTAGAGGATAAGTGAGATTTTGAATCTCTGCACACACTTTTGGACACTGGACACTTTTGGATTGTGTGAGGCCCAATGAATATCTGAGCGCTATGTGACAGGCTCGATGGCACAGCTGTGACCTAAGTGACTAGAGGATAAGTGAGATTTTGAATCTCTGCACACACTTTTGGACACTGGACACTTTTGGATTGTGTGAGGCCCACTGATATCTGAGCGCTATGTGACAGGCTCGATGGCACAGCTGTGACCTAAGTGACTAGAGGATAAGTGAGATTTTGAAACTCTGCACACACTTTTGGACACTGGACACTTTTGGATTGTGTGAGGCCCACTGATATCTGAGCGCTATGTGACAGGCTTGATGGCACAGCTGTGACCTAAGTGACTAGAGGATAAGTGAGATTTTGAATCTCTGCACACACTTTTGGACACTGGACACTTTTGGATTGTGTGAGCCCCAATGAATATCTGAGCGCTATGTGACAGGCTCGATGGCACAGCTGTGACCTAAGTGACTAGAGGATAAGTGAGATTTTGAATCTCTGCACACACTTTTGGACACTGGACACTTTTGGATTTTGTGAGGCCCAATGAATATCTGAGCGCTATGTGACAGGCTCGATGGCACAGCTGTGACCTAAGTGACTAGAGGATAAGTGAGATTTTGAATCTCTGCACACACTTTTGGACACTGGACACTTTTGGATTGTGTGAGGCCCACTGATATCTGAGCGCTATGTGACAGGCTCGATGGCACAGCTGTGACCTAAGTGACTAGAGGATAAGTCAGATTTTGAATCTCTGCACACACTTTTGGACACTGGACACTTTTGGATTGTGTGAGGCCCACTGATATCTGAGCGCTATGTGACAGGCTTGATGGCACAGCTGTGACCTAAATGACTAGAGGATAAGTGAGATTTTGAATCTCTGCACACACTTTTGGACACTGGACACTTTTGGATTGTGTGAGGCCCACTGATATCTGAGCGCTATGTGACAGGCTCGATGGCACAGCTGTGACCTAAGTGACTAGAGGATAAGTGAGATTTTGAATCTCTGCACACACTTTTGGACACTGGACACTTTTGGATTGTGTGAGGCCCACTGATATCTGAGCGCTATGTGACAAGCTTGATGGCACAGCTGTGACCTAAGTGACTAGAGGATAAGTGAGATTTTGAATCTCTGCACACACTTTTGGACACTGGACACTTTTGGATTGTGTGAGGCCCAATGAATATCTGAGCGCTATGTGACAGGCTCGATGGCACAGCTGTGACCTAAGTGACTAGAGGATAAGTGAGATTTTGAAACTGCACACACTTTTGGACACTGGACACTTTTGGATTGTGTGAGGCCCACTGATATCTGAGCGCTATGTGACAGGCTCGATGGCACAGCTGTGACCTAAGTGACTAGAGGATAAGTGAGATTTTGAATCTCTGCACACACTTTTGGACACTGGACACTTTTGGATTGTGTGAGGCCCAATGAATATCTGAGCGCTATGTGACAGGCTCGATGGCACAGCTGTGACCTAAGTGACTAGAGGATAAGTGAGATTTTGAATCTCTGCACACACACTTTTGGACACTGGACACTTTTGGATTGTGTGAGGCCCAATGAATATCTGAGCGCTATGTGACAGGCTCGATGGCACAGCTGTGACCTAAGTGACTAGAGGATAAGTGAGATTTTGAATCTCTGCACACACTTTTGGACACTGGACACTTTTGGATTGTGTGAGGCCCACTGATATCTGAGCGCTATGTGACAGGCTTGATGGCACAGCTGTGACCTAAGTGACTAGAGGATAAGTGAGATTTTGAATCTCTGCACACACTTTTGGACACTGGACACTTTTGGATTGTGTGAGGCCCAATGAATATCTGAGCGCTATGTGACAGGCTCGATGGCACAGCTGTGACCTAAGTGACTAGAGGATAAGTGAGATTTTGAATCTCTGCACACACTTTTGGACACTGGACACTTTTGGATTTTGTGAGGCCCAATGAATATCTGAGCGCTATGTGACAGGCTCGATGGCACAGCTGTGACCTAAGTGACTAGAGGATAAGTGAGATTTTGAATCTCTGCACACACTTTTGGACACTGGACACTTTTGGATTGTGTGAGGCCCACTGATATCTGAGCGCTATGTGACAGGCTCGATGACACAGCTGTGACCGAAGTGACTAGAGGATAAGTGAGATTTTGAATCTCTGCACACACTTTTGGACACTGGACACTTTTGGATTGTGTGAGGCCCACTGATATCTGAGCGCTATGTGACAGGCTTCATGGCACAGCTGTGACCTAAATGACTAGAGGATAAGTGAGATTTTGAATCTCTGCACACACTTTTGGACACTGGACACTTTTGGATTGTGTGAGGCCCAATGAATATCTGAGCGCTATGTGACAGGCTCGATGGCACAGCTGTGACCTAAGTGACTAGAGGATAAGTGAGATTTTGAATCTCTGCACACACTTTTGGACACTGGACACTTTTGGATTGTGTGAGGCCCAATGAATATCTGAGCGCTATGTGACAGGCTCGATGGCACAGCTGTGACCTAAGTGACTAGAGGATAAGTGAGATTTTGAATCTCTGCACACACTTTTGGACACTGGACACTTTTGGATTGTGTGAGGCCCAATGAATATCTGAGCGCTATGTGACAGGCTCGATGGCACAGCTGTGACCAAAGTGACTAGAGGATAAGGGAGATTGGATTGCTTTTAAAAAAGCAGTTTGCGGAGCAGTGGGTAAACAGCAATGCAGGAATGTCAGGAAGCCTTAAAAGGCAGCCCAACAACCAACACCACTGATACACCACTATATAGCCTCCCCTTGCACTGCACACACAGTGACTGGTGTGTTGTGCAGGCCAAATCGCTAGCAGCAGAAGCAGTTTTTTTGTCTTCTTCCCTGCCTAATGCTCTCCCTACAGAATCAGCAGCAACCTCTCCCTATACTGAGATCGGCAGAAGTAAGATGGCGGTCGGCGTGCACGCCCTTTTATACCCCCTGTGACGCCCACCAAAGCAAGCCAATCACTTGCATGCCCTTCTGAAAGATGGTGGTGACCCGTGCCTATGTCATCACGTTGCCCACAGTGTCCGTGGATCCTGATTGGCTGAAAAAGAGCGCAAAACAAACTTTTGAAACGCGACTTTGGCGCGTAAGTCGCCGACCTCGTGGCCGACCTCATCCTAGGGTCGGGTTTCGTTTCATGAAACCCGACTTTGCCAAAAGTCGGCGACTTTTGAATTTTTTCGACCCGTTTTGCTCATCTCTAGTTTTGTGCTAATTTCCGCCGTTTGCACACCTCAGGTCATCAACTTGCACAGATACAGAGGTCTTTGTCCATGCCAATTAACAGGTTGATGTGCGACGTTCCAACATGGTGGAATTCCAATCTGCACATGTTGCAGCGACTATGTATGTCAAGTCATATAACCTGGGCCAACGCAGTACAGACTTTGGAGTGGGCACAGACTAAAGGACCTCTATACCCTTCTGCACAGTTTTGAAATGGCTACTAAGATTGTTAGCACTTGTTAGTAGAGTTGAGCGAAACGGGTCGAAAAAATTCAAAAGTCGCCGACTTTTGGCAAAGTCGGGTTTCATGAAACGAAACCCGACCCTAGGATGAGGTCGGCCACGAGGTCGGCGACTTATGCGCCAAAGTCGCGTTTCAAAAGTTTGTTTTGCGCTCTTTTTCAGCCAATCAGGATCCACGGACACTGTGGGCAACGTGATGACATAGGCACGGGTCACCACCATCTTTCAGAAGGGCATGCAAGTGATTGGCTTGCTTTGGTGGGCGTCACAGGGGGTATAAAAGGGCGTGCACGCCGACCGCCATCTTACTTCTGCCGATCTCAGTATAGGGAGAGGTTGCTGCTGATTCTGTAGGGAGAGCGTTAGGCAGGGAAGAAGACCAAAAAACTGCTTCTGCTGCTAGCGATTTGGCCTGCACAACACACCAGTCACTGTGTGTGCAGTGCAAGGGGAGGCTATATAGTGGTGTATCAGTGGTGTTGGTTGTTGGGCTGCCTTCTAAGGCTTCCTGACAGGCTGGCATTGCTGTATACCCACTGCTCCGCAAACTGCTTTTTAAAAGCAATCCAATCTCCCTTATCCTCTAGTCACTCTGGTCACAGCTGTGCCATCGAGCCTGTCACATAGCGCTCAGATATTCATTGGGCCTCAAACTGCTTTTTTAAAAGCAATCCCAATTTTTTTTTTTTGTCCTGCTGAGAAGAAAAAATAACTGCTTCTGCTGCTGATAGCAATTTGGCCTGCACAACACACCAGTCACTGTGTGTGCAGTGCAAGGGGAGGCTATATTGTGGTGTATCAGTGGTGTTGGTTGTTGGGCTGCCTTTTAAGGCTTCCTGACAGGCTGGCATTGCTGTTTACCCACTGCTCCGCAAACTGCTTTTTTAAAAGCAATCCAATCTCCCTTATCCTCTAGTCACTTAGGTCACAGCTGTGCCATCAAGCCTGTCACATAGCGCTCAGATATCAGTGGGCCTCACACAATCCAAAAGTGTCCAGTGTCCAAAAGTGTGTGCAGAGATTCAAAATCTCACTTATCCTCTAGTCACTTAGGTCACAGCTGTGCCATCAAGCCTGTCACATAGCGCTCAGATATCAGTGGGCCTCACACAATCCAAAAGTGTCCAGTGTCCAAAAGTGTGTGCAGAGATTCAAAATCTCACTTATCCTCTAGTCACTTAGGTCACAGCTGTGCCATCGAGCCTGTCACATAGCCCTCAGATATTCATTGGGCCTCACACAATCCAAAAGTGTCCAGTGTCCAAAAGTGTGTGCAGAGATTCAAAATCTCACTTATCCTCTAGTCACTTAGGTCACAGCTGTGCCATCAAGCCTGTCACATAGCGCTCAGATATCAGTGGGCCTCACACAATCCAAAAGTGTCCAGTGTCCAAAAGTGTGTGCAGAGATTCAAAATCTCACTTATCCTCTAGTCACTTAGGTCACAGCTGTGCCATCGAGCCTGTCACATAGCGCTCAGATATTCATTGGGCCTCACACAATCCAAAAGTGTCCAGTGTCCAAAAGTGTGTGCAGAGATTCAAAATCTCACTTATCCTCTAGTCACTTAGGTCACAGCTGTGCCATCGAGCCTGTCACATAGCGCTCAGATATTCATTGGGCCTCACACAATCCAAAAGTGTCCAGTGTCCAAAAGTGTGTGCAGAGATTCAAAATCTCACTTATCCTCTAGTCACTTAGGTCACAGCTGTGCCATCAAGCCTGTCACATAGCGCTCAGATATCAGTGGGCCTCACACAATCCAAAAGTGTCCAGTGTCCAAAAGTGTGTGCAGAGATTCAAAATCTCACTTATCCTCTAGTCACTTAGGTCACAGCTGTGCCATCGAGCCTGTCACATAGCGCTCAGATATCAGTGGGCCTCACACAATCCAAAAGTGTCCAGTGTCCAAAAGTGTGTGCAGAGATTCAAAATCTCACTTATCCTCTAGTCACTTAGGTCACAGCTGTGCCATCGAGCCTGTCACATAGCGCTCAGATATTCATTGGGCCTCACACAATCCAAAAGTGTCCAGTGTCCAAAAGTGTGTGCAGAGATTCAAAATCTCACTAATGCTCTAGTCACTTAGGTCACAGCTGTGCCATCGAGCCTGTCACATAGCGCTCAGATATTCATTGGGCCTCACACAATCCAAAAGTGTCCAGTGTCCAAAAGTGTGTGCAGAGATTCAAAATCTCACTTATCCTCTAGTCACTTAGGTCACAGCTGTGCCATCGAGCCTGTCACATAGCGCTCAGATATTCATTGGGCCTCACACAATCCAAAAGTGTCCAGTGTCCAAAAGTGTGTGCAGAGATTCAAAATCTCACTTATCCTCTAGTCACTTAGGTCACAGCTGTGCCATTGAGCCTGTCACATAGCGCTCAGATATCAGTGGGCCTCACACAATCCAAAAGTGTCCAGTGTCCAAAAGTGTGTGCAGAGATTCAAAATCTCACTTATCCTCTAGTCACTTAGGTCACAGCTGTGCCATCGAGCCTGTCACATAGCGCTCAGATATTCATTGGGCCTCACACAATCCAAAAGTGTCCAGTGTCCAAAAGTGTGTGCAGAGATTCAAAATCTCACTTATCCTCTAGTAACTTAGGTCACAGCTGTGCCATCAAGCCTGTCACATAGCGCTCAGATATCAGTGGGCCTCACACAATCCAAAAGTGTCCAGTGTCCAAAAGTGTGTGCAGAGATTCAAAATCTCACTTATCCTCTAGTCACTTAGGTCACAGCTGTGCCATCGAGCCTGTCACATAGCGCTCAGATATCAGTGGGCCTCACACAATCCAAAAGTGTCCAGTGTCCAAAAGTGTGTGCAGAGATTCAAAATCTCACTTATCCTCTAGTCACTTAGGTCACAGCTGTGCCATCGAGCCTGTCACATAGCGCTCAGATATTCATTGGGCCTCACACAATCCAAAAGTGTCCAGTGTCCAAAAGTGTGTGCAGAGATTCAAAATCTCACTTATCCTCTAGTCACTTAGGTCACAGCTGTGCCATCGAGCCTGTCACATAGCGCTCAGATATTCATTGGGCCTCACACAATCCAAAAGTGTCCAGTGTCCAAAAGTGTGTGCAGAGATTCAAAATCTCACTTATCCTCTAGTCACTTAGGTCACAGCTGTGCCATCGAGCCTGTCACATAGCGCTCAGATATTCATTGGGCCTCACACAATCCAAAAGTGTCCAGTGTCCAAAATTGTGTGCAGAGATTCAAAATCTCACTTATCCTCTAGTCACTTAGGTCACAGCTGTGCCATTGAGCCTGTCACATAGCGCTCAGATATCAGTGGGCCTCACACAATCCAAAAGTGTCCAGTGTCCAAAAGTGTGTGCAGAGATTCAAAATCTCACTTATCCTCTAGTCACTTAGGTCACAGCTGTGCCATCGAGCCTGTCACATAGCGCTCAGATATTCATTGGGCCTCACACAATCCAAAAGTGTCCAGTGTCCAAAAGTGTGTGCAGAGATTCAAAATCTCACTTATCCTCTAGTCACTTAGGTCACAGCTGTGCCATCAAGCCTGTCACATAGTGCTCAGACATCAGTGGGCCGCACACAATCCAAAAGTGTCCAGTGTCCAAAAGTGTGTGCAGAGATTCAAAATCTCACTTATCCTCTAGTCACTTAGGTCACAGCTGTGCCATCGAGCCTGTCACATAGCGCTCAGATATTCATTGGGCCTCACACAATCCAAAAGTGTCCAGTGTCCAAAAGTGTGTGCAGAGATTCAAAATCTCACTTATCCTCTAGTCACTTAGGTCACAGCTGTGCCATGAAGCCTGTCACATAGCGCTCAGATATCAGTGGTCCTCACACAATCCAAAAGTGTCCAGTGTCCAAAAGTATGTGCAGAGTTTCAAAATCTCACTTATCCTCTAGTCACTTAGGTCACAGCTTTGCCATCGAGCCTGTCACATAGCGCTCAGTTATTCATTGGGCCTCACACAATCCAAAAGTGTCCAGTGTCCAAAAGTGTGTGCAGAGATTCAAAATCTCACTTATCCTCTAGTCACTTACGTAGGTCACAGCTGTGCCATCGAGCCTGTCACATAGCGCTCAGATATTCATTGGGCCTCACACAGTCCAAAAGTGTCCAGTGTCCAAAAGTGTGTGCAGAGATTCAAAATCTCACTTATCCTCTAGTCACTTAGGTCACAGCTGTGCCATCAAGCCTGTCACATAGCGCTCAGATATCAGTGGGCCTCACACAATCCAAAAGTGTCCAGTGTCCAAAAATGTGTGCAGAGATTCAAAATCTCACTTATCCTCTAGTCACTTAAGTCACAGCTGTGCCATCGAGCCTGTCACATAGCGCTCAGATATCAGTGGGCCTCACACAATCCAAAAGTGTCCAGTGTCCAAAAGTGTGTGCAGAAATTCAAAATCTCCCCTGTCCTATAGACACCTTGTACCTTGTTTTACATACTATATAGTTTGTTGGATTTTGTCTACATTTCTATCAAAAATGAGGAAGGCTGGTGGAAGAGGCCGTGGAATTGGGCGGGGGTTGGCAGCTGGTAATGATGGTGTTGGTGGTGGATCTGATGGTAGTGGCAAGAGCAAAATAGGACCGAATGCAGGAGGTGTTGAGCCTGCGTCATCGTCTGGCTACATAAGGCCTCGAACGCTTAGTTTTCTAGGAGTTGGCAAACCGCTTTTAAAGCCAGAGCATCAGGAAAAAGTTTTGTCTTACATTGCTGACTCAGCCTCCAGCTCTATCACCTCCTCTTCTTCAGTTGTAAAAAGTAAAAGCACAGAGTCGTCATTGGAGGCTCATGTTCATGAACCACACCTTTCCTTGTGTCCTTCACCCCAACCAAGATTGAAGGATGACGCAGGCCATACTACTGATTACTCCATGGAGCTGTTTTCACATACCATGCCTGGATTATAAAGTGAAATGGTGAATTACCCAGGCCAAGATGAATCTGACATGGAGTGCACTGATGCACAGCCGCTGATGGATGATTCTGCTGGTACATTCACTCAGAGAACTACATTGTCCTCGCAGTGTACAGAGCCAGATTCTGACCCTGATGAGACTCAGGTGCCCCTTCCCGCACACTATACCACCATACACGGTGACACAGAGGAAGGTGCACATGACATAGAAGAGGAGGTGATGGATGACCCAGTTGTTGACCCAGATTGGCATCTATTGGGGGAAGAGGGTGCTGCTTCCAATAGCTCAGATGAGGAGCATCCACAGCAGACATCGACATCGCAACAGCTGTTATCTGGCAGGCCCGGAGCACTCCAAAGACAGGTTCCAAACATCAAAAGAGTTGCTGGACAGCTTGTCCAGAGGGTCAAAAGATCACAGCGTGCTAGGCCGCAAAATGTCTGCCAAAGTAGGAAGAGTGCAGTGTGGCACTTTTTTGAACAAAATCCTCATGATCAGGCCAAGGTTATCTGTAAGAAGTGCGCAAAGACCTTTAGCCGAGGGAAAAATCTGAAAAATTTGAATACCAGTTGCATGCTTAGACATTTAACCAGCATGCACTTGCAAGCGTGGACACAACACCAAACCTCAAGTGCCACATGTGCAACTGATCACAACGAAGGTAGTCATCAACGCTACATTGTTTCCCCCACTGTAAGCCCACCGGTTAGCACAGCAGCAAATGTTGAGGTGTCGTTGCAAGGCCACAGCAGTCAGGGAATCCCACTGTTATATCAACGAAAGACTGATTCTAGGCCATCAGAAAGAACACCAACTCCATCACCATCATCAACCCTCTCTCAGTCCGCCCTGTCCACCGCTACTTCCACCATATGCAGCTCTCAAGTCCAGCTCACCCTCCCAGACACTATGAGTAGGTCAAGAAAGTACTCAGTCTCTCATCCGCGTACACTGGGTTTGAACGCCCACATTGCCAAACTGAGATGATGCCCTTTCGGTTGGTGGAAAGCACAGCTTTCCGCGAACTCATGGCCTATGCAGTACCACGCTATGACCTACCCAGTCGCCACTTCTTCTCTCGCAAAGCCATCCCAGCCCTCCACCATCATGTGAAAGACCGCATTGTCCATGCACTCAAGCAGTCAGTGAGCGGAAAGGTGCACCTCACAACTGATGCATGGTCCAGTCGGCATGGCCAGGGCCGTTACGTGTCCATCACTGCGCATTGGGTTAATGTGGTGGATGCAGGGTCCACAGGGGACAGCGGTGGTGGGACAGTGCTGCCTAGCCCACGGTATAGGAAACAGTTGGCTGTAGGCGTTCCACCCTCCTCCTCCTCCTCCTCCTCCAGAAGCGAAAGCTCGTCCACAGAGCGCAGTCGTACGAGCACTCCATCTGCAGCTGCCACTGCTGCACACGATGTGTCCCCCTATCGAGCAGCTAGTGGAAAGCGTCAGCAGGCTGTGTTGCAGATGATGTGTTTGGACGACAGATATATCGCCGAGGTGCTGGCCGTGTACTTGAAGCGACAAACTGAGTCATGGCTGGGCAGTGTACATCTTGAGGCAGGCAAGGTAGTTAGTGATAACGGCCGTAATTTTGTGGCAGCCATAGCCCTTTCAAAACTCAGCTACATACCTTGCTTGGCTCACACCTTGAACCTGGTGGTGCAGTGCTTCCTCAAAAATTATCCGGAGTTAACAGCCCTGCTCCAGAAGGTGCGAAGACTGTGCGCGCACATCCGCCGGTCGCCTGTACACTCCGTTCGTATGCAGAAGCTGCAGCGATTGCTCCACCTTCCCAACCACCGCCTCATTATCGACATTGCAACAAGGTGGAACTCCACCCTGCACATGGTGGAGCGGCTGTGCGAGTAGAGGCAGGCCATAATGCATTTGTGGGAGGATACACGGCCAGGCACTTTGAGAGCAGACATGGAGTTGACAGGTGTGCAGTGGTCGAAGCTGAAAGACCTCTGTAAAGTCCTTCAGTGTTTTGAGGAATGCACACGGCTGGTAAGCGCAGACGACGCCATCCTAAGCATGAGCATCCCACTTATGCGTCTGCTCATGCAAACTTTGACGCACCTTAAGGAGCAGGCGTCTGCAGCCAATGTTGATGAGGAGGAAGAGGAGAAGGGAATCCTTGATGACATTCAGCCATTGTCTGCTCAGGGACCTCTCCTGGATGAGGTGGAGGAAGAAGAGGAGGAGGAGGATGATGATGGGGATGATTACTTAGGGGAGGAGGATGCATCTCGTGGGGCAAGTGAAAATGTTGGCGTGGCAAGGTCTGGTACAGGGTTTGTGCGTGACTGGAGGGATGTGGATTTGCCAGAAAGTGCTCCTCCAACCAGCACTCGCAGTGCATCATTGACACCGGGAACATTGGCCCACATGTCAGATTATGCCTTGCGGATCCTAAAAAGGGACCCCCGCATTGCCAAAATGATGAACGATGACGACTACTGGTTGGCCAGCATCCTGGATCCACGCTATAAAGGCAAATTACAAAACATCATGCCACAGGAGAACCTTGACCTAATATTGGCTAATAAACAAGCAACTCTGGTAAATCGGTTGCTTGAGGCATTCCCAGCACACAGCAGCGGTGATGGTTCTCACACGAGCCGTACGGGCCGGGGGCAGCTTGGCAGAGGTGTTCGTGGTGCACACAGCAGAAGTGGCGTTGGAGACAGGGGTTTCATGACAATGTTGTGGACTGATTTTTCAAATACCGCTCACACAACTGGTAATACTGCATCGATGGAAAGTGACAGGAGACAGCAGTTGTCAACCATGGTTACAAACTACTTTTCCTCCCATATCGATGTTCTCCCACACAGGTCATTCCCCTTTGACTATTGGGCCGCTAAACTGGACACCTGGCCTGAATTGGCACAATATGCCTTACAGGAGCTCGCTTGCCCAGCTGCAAGTGTGCTATCGGAAAGAGTCTTCAGTGCAGCTGGATCAATCCTGACAGAAAAAAGGACCCGTCTGTCAACCCAAAATGTGGATGATCTAACCTTCATTAAAATGAACCATGCATGGGTTTCCAAGGATTTTGTCCCACCTTCCCCTGATGACACATAGGGTGACAGAAAAATGGCTTGCTTTGGTCCACCTCTTCCTGGGACTTGACCTATTTCGCCTTTTGCATCAGCTGAATGTCCAACATCAACATATGCCACTTTCTAAAACTCCCTAACTGTGTTGCCTCCCCCCCCATGGCCGGGGTCACCACCTAGCGCACGACACCGTGCGAGTGCCGTTGCCCTGGACAGGTGGGTAGGCCGACTCTTGGGCGCGGGCACTGGCACAGGGTCCCTCATAGTGCAATCAAGTGTCTCTGATGGTGGTGGTGCACACCCGCCGTCAGACACACCGCTGTACTATGAGGGGCCCAGTGCCAGTACCGACGCCCACGAGTGGGACCCCCCTTGCTTGGGCAGGGCCCCAGCATTTGCAATCTTTACCTCTCCCTGTTCCTCCGCTGTGTAATCTGGGCCGTCAAATCCATACTGTGCCTGACACCGTCTGAGCCTGCCTCCTGAGACATATATTTTGAATGTGTACGCTATCCATACATGTTATCTGGGGATACGGTACCCTTTCTAACCTTTGTGCAATCACGTGCAATCCATACTGGGCCTAACACCGTCTGAGCCTGCCTCCTGAGACATATATTTTGAATGTGTACGCTATCCATACATGTTATCCGGGGATACGGTACCCTTTCTAACCTTTGTGCAATCACGTGCAATCCATACTGGGCCTAACACCGTCTGAGCCTGCCTCCTGAGACATATATTTTGAATGTGTACGCTATCCATACATGTTATCTGGGGATACGGTACCCTTTCTAACCTTTGTGCAATCACGTGCAATCCATACTGGGCCTAACACCGTTTGAGCCTGCCTCCTGAGACATATATTTTGAATGTGTACGCTATCCATACATGTTATCCAGGGATACGGTACCCTTTCTAACCTTTGTGCAATCACGTGCAATCCATACTGGGCCTAACACCGTCTGATCCTGCCTCCTGAGACATATATTTTGAATGTGTACGCTATCCATACATGTTATCCAGGGATACGGTACCCTTTCTAACCTTTGTGCAATCACGTGCAATCCATACTGGGCCTAACACCGTCTGAGCCTGCCTCCTGAGACATATATTTTGAATGTGTACGCTATCCATACATGTTATCCAGGGATACGGTACCCTTTCTAACCTTTGTGCAATCATGTGCAATCCATACTGGGCCTAACACCATCTGAGCCTGCCTCCTGAGACATATATTTTGAATGTGTACGCTATCCATACATGTTATCCGGGGATAAGGTACCCTTTCTAACCTTTGTGCAATCATGTGCAATCCATACTGGGCCTAACACCGTCTGAGCCTGCCTCCTGAGACATATATTTTGAATGTGTACGCTATCCATACATGTTATCCAGGGATACGGTACCCTTTCTAACCTTTGTGCAATCACGTGCAGTCCACACTGGGCCTAACACCGTCTGAGCCTGCCTCCTGAGACATATATTTTGAATGTGTACGCTATCCATACATGTTATCTGGGGATACGGTACCCTTTCTAACCTTTGTGCAATCACGTGCAATCCATACTGGGCCTAACACCGTTTGAGCCTGCCTCCTGAGACATATATTTTGAATGTGTACGCTATCCATACATGTTATCCAGGGATACGGTACCCTTTCTAACCTTTGTGCAATCACGTGCAATCCATACTGGGCCTAACACCGTCTGATCCTGCCTCCTGAGACATATATTTTGAATGTGTACGCTATCCATACATGTTATCCAGGGATACGGTACCCTTTCTAACCTTTGTGCAATCACGTGCAATCCATACTGGGCCTAACACCGTCTGAGCCTGCCTCCTGAGACATATATTTTGAATGTGTACGCTATCCATACATGTTATCCAGGGATACGGTACCCTTTCTAACCTTTGTGCAATCATGTGCAATCCATACTGGGCCTAACACCATCTGAGCCTGCCTCCTGAGACATATATTTTGAATGTGTACGCTATCCATACATGTTATCCGGGGATACGGTACCCTTTCTAACCTTTGTGCAATCATGTGCAATCCATACTGGGCCTAACACCGTCTGAGCCTGCCTCCTGAGACATATATTTTGAATGTGTACGCTATCCATACATGTTATCCAGGGATACGGTACCCTTTCTAACCTTTGTGCAATCACGTGCAATCCATACTGGGCCTAACACCGTCTGAGCCTGCCTCCTGAGACATATATTTTGAATGTGTACGCTATCCATACATGTTATCCAGGGATACGGTACCCTTTCTAACCTTTGTGCAATCACGTGCAGTCCATACTGGGCCTAACACCGTCTGAGCCTGCCTCCTGAGACATATATTTTGAATGTGTACGCTATCCATACATGTTATCCGGGGATACGGTACCCTTTCTAACCTTTGTGCAATCACGTGCAATCCATACTGGGCCTAACACCGTCTGAGCCTGCCTCCTGAGACATATATTTTGAATGTGTACGCTATCCATACATGTTATCCAGGGATACGGTACCCTTTCTAACCTTTGTGCAATCACGTGCAATCCATACTGGGCCTAACACCGTCTGAGCCTGCCTCCTGAGACATATATTTTGAATGTGTACGCTATCCATACATGTTATCCGGGGATACGGTACCCTTTCTAACCTTTTTGCAATCACGTGCAATCCATACTGGGCCTAACACCGTCTGAGCCTGCCTCCTGAGACATATATTTTGAATGTGTACGCTATCCATACATGTTATCCGGGGATACGGTACCCTTTCTAACCTTTGTGCAATCACGTGTAATCCATACTGGGCGTGAGAACGGCTGGCGAGCTGTTAAGCAAGCTACAGCACCTGTGGTTTGCACACGTAAGTTTTTCATTTTTTCAGGAATGACGGTTAGGCCTAATTCCGAAACTGCGGTTGACCTGCACTTACTGGGAAATCATTGTTCACGGGTAATAATTGTAATCAGTGATCCCCATCACTAACGTTGTTCAGCGGGTTATCTGCACCTGTAAGCGACAAACGCTGGCCTTTTCAGTGTAGCGCACATGCAGCCACGGACATGTAAGGGCATGACACACCAGTTATTGGCCAATCTCATGTTCCAGAGCCTCACGTGTCCCTCTAGTAAGCCGGACTCGGACCGCGGGGCATGACGGAGTCTCGTTCGTTAACGGAATTAAGCTTGCAATGTGTGCATCTGTTCTGTAGCTGGCATGGTTGAGGTTTCCCAGGTGGAATCGAATTTAACCGTAGGCTCCACTCCTGGTGGTGCCCTTCTGGACATTCCTTTAAGGTTCAGCTTTGCAACCATACTGCCCACGTAAAACAAACACTTTGCCTTCATGAACGCTGTTTGGAGGGTCATGACTCGTGGGTATAACGCCGTCCAAACAGTTAACCTGCTAGAGAGATCGTTCGTTGCTCCCAAGCATGACATCACACTCCCTAGGAAGAAGGTAATGCCACTGTGGCGACCGTACTCCTGGGGGCGACACAAGTGCACTGATGCCCAGCCACTGCTCAATGAATCTGCTGGTACATTGACCCAGACCACTACATTCCCCTCGCACGCTACACGGCCTGAATCTGACCCTGATGAAACTCAGGTTACCCTTCCCATATACAGTTCCATCTTACACGGTGACAAAGAGGAAGCTGCAGATGAAAGTGCAGGTTCGGCCCACCCGCCATCAGACACACCACCGTACTATCAGAGGCCCTGTGCCAGTGCCGTCGCCAACGAGTGTGCCCCCCCTGCTTGCTCAGGATCACAGCACTTGCAAGGTTGAAATACTGTGCAGTGAGATGGAAGATGGGGACGACGAGGAGTCCAGACTAGTACAGGGATTCCCTAGCGAGGAGACTTATTTGATTGTTTTCAATGTTGGGACAGCAATTTTTGGGGAGCACTATACTCTGGAAAATGATAGATGGGGCCCACCATACACTGGAACATTCCAATGGTGGACATCAGACACTGGAGCAGCATTTACAGGGCCCATTATACACTAGAGCATTAGAAATGGGGCCCATTATGTTTGGAGAATTATTTGGGCCCATAAGACAGTGGAGCTTCATCCATGGGGACCAACATATACTGTAGCATTATGTGGAGCTCATCATATACTGTTTCAAACATTTTATGGGACCAATGATTCTGTATGGAGAAATAGATGGGCCTCGTCATGAGATGTAAAAAGTGAAGTATTTTTCATTGTACTATACCGCTATTTCTCTGCCGTATCGGAGCATGATGAGTTGTGGTATGTGTTAAAGGGGCGCTCTTTCGCCCAGGGCACATGAAAACCTGGAGCCAGCCCTACCCCCCCACAACTTTAGCCAAATAACCCCCATTTTTCAGTACGTAACTTGTATTATGAAGTTAATTAAGGTTGACAAGCTTAAGTAAGAAGAATTGATGCTTTTGGCATTCAAATGGGCACTGTAGGTGTATTTCCTGTCCTCCTCTCACTGCCGACTTTTATTCCCCATTGACTTACATTGGGTTTCGTGTTTCGGGACGACCCCGACTTTTCCCTATAATCGGCCGATCTTGCTCGACCCGACTTTTGGAAAAGTCGGGTTTCACGAAACGAAACTCGACCCTAAAAAACCAAAAGTCGCTCAACTCTACTTGTTAGCACTCCTACGGGAGGAGATGGTGGTCCCAGAAGAAAAGAAGGAAGCAGAGGAGAATGCGGAAGGGATAACATTGTCTCTAAGTTCAAGATTGTCGTCACACAGGCGGGTGCCAGGGGAGGGTGGATTACTGCGATCAAGGGGGGCTGGTGATAACAGATAAACTGTTTTATCTACCAATGTCCTTTTTTTGGGACGCCTAGTCTTTTGCTTCTAGCAACTAAGATTTTATAATTAGGTCCAATTTTTTGTGCTGTGTTTGTAAAATGAATGTTTTCAAAACAGGAAATCATGTCATTGTCATTTTTAATTAAATATTCTTCCACCCAGAGAGCTTTCAAAGCACCTATTTTCGAGGTTTTTTCAAAATTATGATAATAAGCTGAAATTATTATTTAAAATCACAGTTCTGTTATCACAAAGTTATTAGAACTATTGTTTATACTTGAAGGAAGGTATATAATGCAATGGCATTGATGTACATTTACCAAGGCCAGAGTTATATTCGAGTGAAATTTCCGTCCAATTTTTGGGACATTGGCAGAATGCACTATCTATTTTCGATGTTTTTTTTACATGGAAATTTTTTTTTGATTCACTAGTTTTTATACATAACTCTAAATCATTTACAACTGATATGGCAGGCAGAGGTTTTTTCATTTCATTTCTTCCTTCATACCAGATAGTCTGGAAATCCCTCACCCCTCCACCCCCCTTCCCCAGTACCTTTCCGACTATATATGCTTTGTAAAACCTGATATCTCAGCTGTACCGGAGACACTCAGGAGAACAGACCCTGTAACTTGCTGGCTTGTCAGACATTGTTTACGATCACATCACAGTATGTAAGGTTGGTATTTTATATTTTTACTCATCACAATTGTTTATTTAGCTTGTTTTATGAATGGATAGTGAAATGTGAAATATATTTATATATATATTTAAAATAATAATATATATATTTATCTATAGTTTTCTAAATATTACTATACTAATTTTTGTTTTTGCTGTGTCAGCAGTAAGAACATGGCATATCGATATAAAAAACGACTTACTGTTGATGAAATACTAGGCTATCTTGAGGAATTAGATGACCAAGAAGAGGAAGTTTCTGATGTTGAAGTAGTGATTGTGCCCCCTGACCCTGATGAGGCAACTGATGAGGAAGATTTTCAGGAAAATGAGCTTCTTGCTCATGAATTGAATGATGTAGCAGGAACTTTGGAGGTATTGCACACTTCAACAGAAATTGAAGAGGCTCCTAATTCCTAATTCCTAGTCATTCAGTTACAAGTTATTTTTTGACAATTTCTTTACAAGTTTTGATGCTCTGGTGATGCTGAAAAACAAAAACATCCAAGCTACTGGCACTATGAGAGAAAATCTCACAAAACTGTGTCCTCTTATGCCAAGCAAGGAGATTGAAAAACAAAAGGAAAGTGGATTTTGTGATTACCGGTTTGCTAAAGCAAATAACATTCTTGTTGTGAAATGGAAGGATAATAAGGTTGTCATGTTTGGCACGAACTTCAGCACAATAGAGCCTTTGTCAACAGCTCGTAGGTACTCTCAAAAACAGAAAAAACATGTCCAAATCTCAATGCCGCTGATGGTTCAGGAATATAATTCCCACATGGGGGGAGTTGATTTATTGGACAAACAAATCTCCCTGTACCGTGTCAGAATCCGTTCCAAAAAGTGGTGGTGGCCCCTTTTCACTCAAATGATAGACATTGCCATTGTCAACACCTGGAGGGCATATCAAAAGGCAAATCCAGAAGAAAGTGTGCCACTGCTAAGTGTAAGGAGGAGGATTGCATTGGCCTATCTAAGCAAAAGAACACAATCAACCCCAAAGCGATGTGGACCTCAACGGAGTAAACTATTAGGTGGCCGAGTTAGTGTTGACGTCAGATTTTATCCTGGTAATCATTTGATAGAGCTAATTGCTACACAAAGAAGGTGTGCTTTATGTAAGAAAAAAACAACCAGAATTTGCAAACGGTGTGATGTTCCCCTTCATGCTAAGTGTTTTGCTGTATTCCATTCCCCTAACTGAGTTATTTGGAGAATTTTGTAATATAATATTTTGAAAAAAAGTGCATAAACACATTGTTTGCATAATAGTTTGTAAGCAAAAAATGCAAAAAAATAAAGTTGAATAAGTTCTATCTTTTCTGAGTTTTTGCTATTACTTTCTGCCAATGTCCCAAAATTGGGACGCCCTTTTCTGAAAAATCCGTACTTGGAAAAATTTGGCTAATTATGTTTCAGATTCATTAGGACCCAAATCATTAAAAATCTGTCATTTAAAAAAAAAAAATGAAAATTGCTAATGTGGCAAGTAATGGGTTAAAGGTGCAATATCTAAGGAACAAATAGAGGAGGAAGAAATGATGGGCGAGCAACTGTCAGGTGAAGAGGATAATCCTCCCCTCTCTGTTGTTCGTGGTTGGTGAGAGGGGACGGAGGAAACAAGCATCATTATTACCCAGTCACCAACACAGCATGGGCTTGGACTTCATGGCAGAGCCCGACATATGCGTGCCTTTTTGCCACACTATCTGCAACATGATCCCCATATAGTTATGATTGGGAATACTATTGATTACTGGGTTGCCACTCTGTTAGATCAAAGTTATAAAACCAAATTTTGACAGATGCTTCCCACCCTGGAAGGGACTCGCAAATACTGTAGTATCGAAACACGCTTTTACACAACCTTAATGGAGCTATTCCACAGGACAGCAGTGAAGCACACAGTTCACATCCCAGCTCTAGACTTCTAACCTCATTTCAATTCATCAACGCCAAAACATTAGCAGCATCAGTAGTGTAACTGGAAGAAGCAATTTCTGTCAGTCCTTTGACACTTTTTTAGACAACCTCGTGCACCAGCACAACAGAGTCAAAGTCTTAAATGGGGTGAACAAATGGAGAGGATGGTGCAGGAATATCTAGAACTGAATATCAATACCATCAGGGAGGGTTTGGACCCTTTCACATTTTGGTCTTCCAAAATGGATGAGTGGCCTGAGCTCGCCTCCCATGCCTTGGAGATTTTATCATGCCCGGCAGCCAGCATTCTCTCAGAACATGCCTTCAGTGCTGCTGGTGGTATCCTGATGGATAAGTGCAGTCATCTGTCCCCTGAAAGTTTAGACCGCCTAACTTTCATTAAGATGGACAAGTCATGGATCTCCAAGGACTTTTGCATTCCAATCGCAGACTGTACAGACTAGGTGATATTGCATTTTTTAGTGTGCTGCATTAATGTCATGTAACTGCACTCTGTGATATCTTTAGTGTTGCTTCTGTGCCTCTGTGGCTGCTGCTGCTGCTAACAGAAAATTGTGGAAATGTGAACAGTCATAATTGGTCATCATTTGTTGGGTTGGCTGTAGTGGAAGACGTGTCGGTCCCAATTACAGTATATTATTTCTATTTTCATGACATTTATTCCACTTCAGTGGTGTCATTCCCTCATATTTTAAAACGTGAAAACTCCAGGTTGGGTGTCGATCTGCAGGATTGGGCATAGTGGAAGACTTGTTGGTCCCTAGTGTACTATTTCTACTCTCGTAAAATTTATGCCACGTCTGTGGTTTAAGGCTCTCATTTCTTTAAATGTGAACACTCCTTTTTTGGTGTCCATCTGCTGGATTGGGTGTAGTGGAAGACCTGTCGGTCTCTATTATACTATTTCTTCTGAGCAAAATTGATGGCACTTTGTTGGTGTCTGCCAAATATCATTAATTTTTTCTGACAATTGTAGTCTATGAAACTGATATTTGTGCCACCTGAGTGTGGCTCAGCATGGGAGCAGGTAGAGGTGTTGCGTGTGGTATCAGAGCTCCCAGCAAAGTAGGCCTACACTGATCCCTCACCCACCTCGTCTTACTGTGAAATTCAATTGAAAGCTGTAAATGCTTTCCCAGACCCCAA
This sequence comes from Dendrobates tinctorius, assembly GCF_039654945.1. Taxonomy (NCBI): domain Eukaryota; kingdom Metazoa; phylum Chordata; class Amphibia; order Anura; family Dendrobatidae; genus Dendrobates; species Dendrobates tinctorius. The sequence goes on from NW_027361690.1 coordinate 56,065,626, forward strand.
TATCTCATGCCTAGCTGATTGCTGCAGTGCCATGATACAATTTGTACTGTGGGTGAATTGAGGTCACTTTCCTGGTGTCCGTCGATCATTTAATGTGTTTTGGCAGCATTTTGGGCCATTATAAGGTGTTGTGCATGCGTTTGTTTTTGCCTCCCATTGACATGAGTGGCGTTCAGGTATATTAAGCGAATATTCGTCTAATTATTTGGCGAATAATGCAAATTAGACGCTCGTAATCTGAGCCGAACATTGAAATATTCGCTCATCTCTAGTTAGCATGAGACCATTGATTGACTGTAGTGATTAAGTTCTGTTTGAGGAAGAAATGAGTCAGATAAAGTGTAGGGTTCGAGCAGGCTCACAGGATGCAGTGACGAGACACGAGACTGAATGTGGGGTGAAATAAACTTTTATAAGTTTTAAAGCCGCAAGGGCTAAAACTGCTTAAATCAGACAAAAGGGGAAACACTTATTTGTCCTCGCAGGGACTCGTAAAACAACATTAAAAAAACAAAAAGGGTCCTTATTTTCTCTATAATACACTTAGCCTTCCGGGCGTCGCTCGAGTTCACGACCACTCAGGGGTTGCAGATGTGGCTGCCTTGTAATCCACGACTTCCCGAAAGGACTTGTGCTTGTCCAGCCCCGAAGAGACCAGAACGATGGGGCGCAGCAGGCCCTTAAGAAATTGGACGGTGGGGCGCAACGGGCCCTGTAGTAACCGGAACGATGGGGCACAACAGGCCCTGAAGAAACCGGAACGATGGGGCGCAACAGGCCCTGAAGAAACTGGACGGTGGGGCGCAACGGGCCCTGAAGAAATGGGGTCGGTGGGGCACAACGGGCCCTGAAGAAGCTGGCACGGTGGAGCACAACAGGCCCTGAAGAAATGGGGTCGGTGGGGCACAACGGGCCCTGAAGAAGCTGGCATGGTGGGGCACAACAGGCCCTGAAGAAACTGTTCAGGGGGTCAATCTCCCAGGCGTCCATTTAGAGGCGCTCGTTCCCCAGCCAGGTCATGACGCAGTTTCAAAAAAGACATAAACGTTAACAAATTCTGCTCAGTGTCCCCTCAGTAACCGGGACGGGGCTCTGCGGCCGCCTAAAGCGAGGTGACGTCCCCTGAGGTCGGTGATGACGGGGCCGCAGCTGTGGGAGAAGACAGGGGGGCAGTGTCCTGGCCACTGTACCGGATTGCTGTGTCGTCGCAGCGGTCGCCTGAGATCCCGGTCCTATCACACCACGGAGGGAATCAGCGGCCGTCACTTTATCTGAATCTTTGCGGGGGGAAACTCCCGGGGAGAGTCTCTTACGCGTCAACCTTCGGTCAGTCTCAAATTTCCCTTTTTTAGTCTCCTGCCTGTCTCTCTTTTCCACACCGTCAGTTGCCACAGTCCTCTCTCTGCCGCACGGCTCTCTCCTTCCTGTCAGGCTCTCCTTCAACTGCCACCTCAGCGCGTCCCCTGCTCCTTTTACCCTCGCCCCGCCCCCTGTTGCCCTGACAACTTCAGTCGCATGTCTCCCTTTGTAATCCCCCTGATGTGGTTTCTTCAACAACCCTGATGGCGGTCCCCCTGGTTCCAGCCCAATCACTGTATGGGGGTCCTCCTCCCCACATTCCCCCACCCTGTAAGCTCGCCAGTCCTCGGGCAAGGGTGTTAGTCTATTGAGATTGGTCTGTAAAGGTGTCAATATTTGTTGCCATACGAACTGGTCTTGTTCATACCGTTCGGGGGGTTTGCCGGCTGTTGACCGCTCGGAGCGTCTAAGTTCGACTGGGGTGGAATCTTCTGGGGTGGTGGACGTCGGTGAGCTGCAAGATGCCGGTGGGTTAATTGTGTCAACTGGCTCATTATTGGGTGGAGGGCCCTTGGGAACTGGAGGGAAATCCTCGTCGTCTGAGTCCCAGCATATGGACTCCGGTTTGGATGTCTTCGGGACGGGTTCCAGTTGCTTCGGGTCGGAAGAAATACACAGGCGTAACATATTACGATGCACAATGCGAGTGGGCAGTGTTTCATCCTGCTCGGGCCGTATTTCGTACACAGGTCCTTCTGAATGGATACGGCGTAGTACCCGATAAGGACTCTCTTCCCAATGTGACTCCAGTTTATTCTGGGGGCGTTGATCTAGTACAAGCACACGGTCCCCGCTTTGGAGATGGGGAGGGGAGGTTGTATTCTTCCCGGGGTGTTCCCAGTCTTGAAGTTTGGTATGTACAATTCGGTGAAGAGTTTGCAACCTGTGGCGATGATTTCGGACCCAAGACGACACTCCGGTCCAGGGCCGAGGCTCTTCGGGGTCCAACTCTACCTCCGTGATCCCTTTACCCTCTCGTCCGAACAGCAGGAAATAAGGAGTATAGCCCGTTACTCGATGTACCCGATTATTGTAAACCCACACTAATTCAGAAACATATTCAGGCCAACGAGCTTTCTTGTCACTCTCCAGAGTGCGTAGCATTTGAATCAATGTCCGATTAAATCGCTCACAAGCCCCATTCCCTTGCGGGTGATATGGTGTGGTCCGGGATTTATCAATCCCATAAAGATGATGTAGTTCCTCCATAACTTTCCCCAAAAAACATGCTCCCTGGTCGGAATGTATGCGTTGAGGACAGCCGTACACTTGTATAAAATTTCTGCAAATTGCGGAGGCGGCTGACTCCGCGGTCTGGTCTCGAGTAGGGGTGACCACAGCGAATTTAGTGAAATGATCCACCATGACGAGGCAGTGTTCGTATCCCTGGAATGCGGGACCAATGTGCAGATAATCCACCGTCAGGAGCTCCAAGGGTTCTGAAGTCACAATCGTCTGTGTTGCGGCCCTCTGAGCAGGCGGTTTGGCCAATTCACATAAGCGGCAAGTACGGCAAACTTCGTCCACAACAGCCGACAAGCGTGGGTGATAAACTTTCTGTTGTAACCATTGCAAAGTCTTTTTGACTCCAAAGTGGGCCCCTTTTTCGTGAGCCTCTCGAGCCAGTTCGTGTAGTTGAGCTCCGGGCGTAACCACCTGCCAAACAGTCGTTGAGGTTGTTTGCGAAGTGATCTTACGGTACAGTAATCCCCTTCGGATAATCAGTCTCTCCCATTGTCGCAGCATCAGCGACAGGTCTTGGGTCAAAGCTTGTCGTTGAGTATCAGTGGGTAATTGACCAGCGGCGACCCATGTCCGGAGAAGTCCAACTTCTTCATCTTCTTGTTGCTGTTGTATCCACTTATTACGAGATTGTTCCAGGATGCCCCTGTGGGCCTCTGGGGAAGATACTTTTGCATCAACATTGGTGAGCACGGCAGCGATAAGAGCGAACGGTATTTCCTCTCCTTCTAATTCTTCGTCTCGATTCTGTCCGGGAGTTGTATGTCGAATCCTAGAGAGAGCATCTGCATGAACATTCTCGGCCCCTCTTTTGTAAATAATCTTGTAATTGTACTTCGCCATTCGGGCCACCCATCGCTGCTCCAAAGCCCCCAACTTGGCGTTTTCCAAATGAGCCAGTGGGTTATTGTCAGTTCGCACTACCACCTCGGAGCCCGCTAGGTACTCTGCGAATCTCTCCGTCATAGCCCACACCACTGCGAGGAGCTCAAGCTTAAAAGAGCTGTAATTGTCAGGGTTACGCTCGGAGTCATGGAGTGAACGGCTTCCATATGCGATCACCCTTTCCCGGCCATCCTGAACCTGTGACAACACAGCTCCTAGCCCGTGAAGACTCCCGTCAGTGTACAGGATGAACGGCTGAGAAAAATCCACATAAGCCAACACTGGGGCATCCGAGAGTGCAGCCTTGAGATCTCGGAAGGCCTCTTCCTGAGGGTGTTGCCACTGGATTTTTTGCCCATTGGCCCCAGCGGGAGCCCCCTTCAGCAGGTCATGCAGGGCTCGAGCTCGACATGCAAAATTCTTTACGAAACGACGGTAATATCCAGCTAACCCCAGAAAAGCCTGCACGTCTTTCACCGTCTCGGGGGTAGGCCATTCCTGGATAGCAGCAATCTTCTCCCGGGATGGCCTCACACCTTCTGCCGAAACGACATGACCCAGATACTCAATCTGAGAGCGAAATAGGTGACATTTCTGAGGCTTCACCTTCAACCCGTACTTTTGCAGCCGGCTGAGTACCTGTCCCAACCGCTTCAGGTGGTCCTCGAAGGAGGCGGCATAGACGATGATGTCGTCCAGGTAGATCAACGTGGCCTCAAAATTGAGATCCCCTAGACATCGCTCCATCAATCGCTGAAATGTCCCGGGGGCGTTGGCCAGCCCGAATGGCATTCGATTAAACTCAAACAGTCCCATGGGCACTATGAACGCCGTCTTAGCTCTGTCCTCTTCTGACATAGGCACCTGCCAGTACCCACTGGCCAAGTCCAGGGTCGAAAAATATGTTGCTTTACCCAATGCAGACAGAGATTCTTCTATGCGGGGCAGTGGGTATGAGTCTTTAATAGTGCAAGCATTCAATTTACGATAATCCACACAGAATCGTAGTGTACCATCTTTCTTCCGGACCAACACGATGGGGGCCGCCCAAGGGCTTTGACTTTCCCGTATCACCCCTTTTTGTAGCATCTGAGCCAGCAAAGTTTTCACCTCCTGATAGAGTTGTGGCGGGATCTGTCGATATCGTTCTCGGATAGGGGCCGCTCCTGCTGTGGGGATCTCATGAGTGATGGCGGTGGTACACTCAAAGTCGTCCTCATGACTAGCAAATACTTCATGGTACTGTCCCAGCAATGCTTTTACTTGTGAAAGTTGGGCCGCAGTTAGTCCAGAAAGCTCGGCCCGCATCTGCTCCAAAATATTTCGGCCCTTCTCTTGTGTCGAGACTTCGTGGGCCTGTAGGGTTCGTATTGTTACCTCCCCAGGATCCTCGGGGTGTACTCGTAATTGAACCGCAGCAGCGGGCAGCACTTCTTCTAGAGGCTTTACTAGTTTGGCCAGTACAGTCCGTGCTTTCAGAATGATATCTCGGTCTTCAAGGTTAACGCAGCGGACCAGGGCGGTTCCTTTTCGCACCGTAGCGAGGGAACGGGCCACCAGTATGCCAGGAGGTAAGTGCTCTGAGTGACATGGCTCCACCTGCACCTCTATGCCTTCCAAAGGTATCGGGGCCCGAATTGGCAGGGCCACCACTGTCTGTCCAGGAGGCAGCACAAGCAGGGGTGCCGCTGTCGCGATGACCTTGCCCAGAGCCTCACCCTCCTGGCAGTCCCGATGCACCCGCGCACCTCGCACCAGCTGCTGGAATACCTGTCCCTGAGCTGTGCGAGAACCCCACTGCTTCAGTGTCCTTTGTGTGGGATCATTAAGCAACAGGTTACCAAACTCTTTTAAAATATTCATGCCTAGGGTGACGGGGTGTCGTTGATCAGCTTCTCCTTGAGTCAGCACCACCCCTCTGCGGCCGAGGGGTTTACCGCACAACGTCACCTGCACCCACACTACCCCGGCAACTGGAACCGGCAGTTGGTTGGTGGCTACTAGTCTAATCATGGGCCCCCACTGAGGCCTTTCTGCCTCCGGAAAGTTTTGTTGAAAGTACGCTGCGGGCATAGTGGTTACTTGTGACCCCGTGTCCACCAGACACCGGACGGCCCGGCCCTCTACTTCTGCCCAAACTTCAGGACACTTTGCTACCAAATCTTCGGGACTTCCACCACCCCTAGTTGTGGTTTTCGGCTCCGAGCGGCGTCCCCCCAGCCCGGAGCCCTTTAGTTTAATGGCCGCCGGGGTGGGTATCTCCCACGCCGCGGACACTCTCGGGCGAAGTGGCCTGGTTCTCCACACTCATAACACCGGGCCGGTAGAGATTGACCACCTCGCGGAGAGCGTGACCCCCAGGGACCGGGATTAGCACTGGGTCGTCCAGTCTCCGGTTCGGTTCTTCTCTTTACTTCAGCCAACTCGCTCTTTATATTTTTCAATTCACGCTTCATCTCCTCCACCCATTGAGGTTCCTCAACTGTGTTCGAGGAGGCCTCCACACCTCGGACCTTCCCCACGGGGACCGCCATCCCCTGCTCTTGCTCCTGAACCCGTGCCTGACTTCCCACTTCTGAAAAGTCGATTTGGGGATTCATTCTGATCCGTTCCCTTAAAGCCTGCTTTATCAGTGGATCTCGCAGTCCAGTCACCAGTAGGTCACGTAGGGTTATGTCAACAGGTCCTACCCCTACCCCATCTTTTCTTTCAATAGCCGTATGCAACTCTTGGAGTACATTCATATACTGAGTAATCGTCTCCCCATCTGCCTGCATCCGGCTAAACAGTCGGGTCCTTAACTCTCCCACATTAGTGGGATCCCCGTGGGTCTGTTCCACTATCTGCAACACCTTTTCAAAAGTGTTGCGGTGCCCCGGAGGTTTCAACATCACTGACCTCCGCACCTCCCCGTCTAGGGTCATGAGTGCCACTTCAGCTTCCAGGTCAGGGGTCATTGGGTGCTTCCGAAAAAGCCCCCTCATCCGCTCTGTCCAGCTCCATAGCATAGTATTTGAGCCAGAGAATCTAGGCAGGTTGTTCAACATGGCCCCCAATGAAATGCTGGTACGGGGACCCTCATTATTTACAGAGCTTACAGCTCCCCCATGTTCGGGGCCACCACTGTCCGCGCTCGGAGACTGCATCCTGCCGACTACGCCAAGTGTAGGGTTCGAGCAGGCTCACAGGATGCAGTGACGAGACACGAGACTGAATGTGGGGTGAAATAAACTTTTATAAGTTTTAAAGCCGCAAGGGCTAAAACTGCTTAAATCAGACAAAAGGGGAAACACTTATTTGTCCTCGCAGGGACTCGTAAAACAACATTAAAAAAACAAAAAGGGTCCTTATTTACTCTATAATACACTTAGCCTTCCGGGCGTCGCTCGAGTTCACGACCACTCAGGGGTTGCAGATGTGGCTGCCTTGTAATCCACGACTTCCCGAAAGGACTTGTGCTTGTCCAGCCCCGAAGAGACCAGAACGATGGGGCGCAGCAGGCCCTTAAGAAATTGGACGGTGGGGCGCAACGGGCCCTGTAGTAACCGGAACGATGGGGCACAACAGGCCCTGAAGAAACCGGAACGATGGGGCGCAACAGGCCCTGAAGAAACTGGACGGTGGGGCGCAACGGGCCCTGAAGAAATGGGGTCGGTGGGGCACAACGGGCCCTGAAGAAGCTGGCACGGTGGGGCACAACAGGCCCTGAAGAAATGGGGTCGGTGGGGCACAACGGGCCCTGAAGAAGCTGGCACGGTGGGGCACAACAGGCCCTGAAGAAACTGTTCAGGGGGTCAATCTCCCAGGCGTCCGTTTAGAGGCGCTCGTTCCCCAGCCAGGTCATGACACAGTTTCAAAAAAGACATAAATGTTAACAAATTCTGCTCAGTGTCCCCTCAGTAACCGGGACGGGGCTCTGCGGCTGCCTATAGCGAGGTGACGTCCCCTGAGGTCGGTGATGACGGGGCCGCAGCTGTGGGAGAAGACAGGGGGGCAGTGTCCTGGCCACTGTACCGGATTGCTGTGTCGTCGCAGCGGTCGCCTGAGATCCCGGTCCTATCACACCACGGAGGGAATCAGCGGCCGTCACTTTATCTGAATCTTTGCGGGGGGAAACTCCCGGGGAGAGTCTCTTACGCGTCAACCTTCGGTCAGTCTCAAATTTCCCTTTTTTAGTCTCCTGCCTGTCTCTCTTTTCCACACCGTCAGTTGCCACAGTCCTCTCTCTGCCGCACGGCTCTCTCCTTCCTGTCAGGCTCTCCTTCAACTGCCACCTCAGCGCGTCCCCTGCTCCTTTTACCCTCGCCCCGCCCCCTGTTGCCCTGACAACTTCAGTCGCATGTCTCCCTTTGTAATCCCCCTGATGTGGTTTCTTCAACAACCCTGATGGCGGTCCCCCTGGTTCCAGCCCAATCACTGTATGGGGGTCCTCCTCCCCACAAAAGCATGGCTGCTGCACTGGTCATCTGATGCCCCCCACCAGAAAATAAATGAAAAGGACACTTTCAGAGGGAATTTCAAGCAGCAGTATGAAGGAGCAAGAAGAGTCTGGTAGGTGAAGTTTTAAAAAAAAAAACATGTTTTTACGCTTAAAGCGAACGTTTCGTCAGGATTCATCTAATTAATCAACATGGATTGTCAAGTTGGAGCTGTTACACTGATTAAAATGACACCTGGGTTGAAGAAATTGGTCTTGTGGTCCTTGTGTAATCTGTGTTTGCAGTTTTGAGTTAATAGGTAGTGATGAGCGAGCATGCTCGCCACTACTCGGTACTCGCCCAAGCATCTCACTGCTCGAGATGCTTGGAGCTCGCCGAGTATTTCCGTGGTTGCTTGGTGGGAGCTCAGGTCCCCTCCCTGCATGTTTGGCACTCTTTAGAGAGCCAATGAGCATGCAGGGATTGTCTGCCACACACTGTAATGCCGCAGCCATGTTGGTTGTGGCATTACAGTGATTGACTGGCCGCACAACGTCATCATGTCTATTACAGACCTGGCACCGCCATGCTCGTCACAGTCTACCCCGGAATCAGGCAGTGTAGGGAGAGGTGCTGCTGAGCTAGGGAGAGATTTGCTTGTTTCTTAGTAAGTGTAGGTATACTACAATATATTATACACATATCCATCTCAAGTAACAGTTCTTTTGAGGACTAATCCAGCTGCATAGATATCAGTGCTAGGCAGGCAGGAAGAGTATATGGCAGACTGCAGTGCATTTAGCCAGTTCTGTCTGCTGCTGCTTTTACAAATATTTCTAGACATAGCTGTTGTGAATTCTCTTTCTGGGATCCCTTTGGTGGTTACTGAAGGTAGTGAAGCTGGTCAGATTGACAGAGGCTCGCCACCTGATAATGCTGATGACGATTGGAGATTTGGGGTTTCTGACTGGTGTATTTAAGACAGCTGACTTCCTTCAATCCCTGCTGGTGATTTTCTTCCTGTGCCTTCTGAGGTCTGACATCTGATGTCTCCTGCTCTGTTCCTGCATTTTTAAGCTAAGTGGCTCATTTGCTAATCTTTTTGCATTTCACCAGCCAAACCGTAGACTCTAGGGTACTCTAAACAAGGAAAGAATTACAAAAAAAAAAAAAAGTGTTAGAATTTTTTTTTGTATATTTTTTTCCTTTTTTTTTCTGGGGCCATAGGAGGATATTTTTTTGTTTAAATGGAGGCTAAGCAATTGTCTGATCGTGTTGAGCAGCTCACTGCTGAAGTGCGGGGAATTTCTGCCTTTCTCGCTCAATCATCTGCTGTTGAACCAAAGATCCCTACTCCTGATGTGTTTTCTGGAGATCAGTCTAAATTTTTGAATTTTAAAAATAATTGTAAATAATTTTTTGCTTTGAAACCTACCTCATCGGGGAGCTCTGTGCAGCAGGTTAAGATTGTCATTTCCCTGCTGCGCGGCGATCCCCAGGATGGGGCTTTTTCTTTGACACCCGGAGATCCTGTTCTAGCTAATGTGGATGCATTTTTTCTAGCCCTAGGGTTGTGGTATGTTGAACCTAATGCTATTGATCAATGCTGAGCAAACCTTATTAGCATTGAACCAGGGTCAGGATTCTGCAGAGTTATATTGCCAAAAATTCCAAAAGTGGACAGTCCTTAGTAAATGGAATGACGATGCCCTAGCAGCTCTCTTTCCGGAGGGTTTGGCAGAAACCATAAAAGATGTTATGGTGGGATTTCCTGTCCCCTCTAGTCTTGACGACTCTATGTCATTGGTCATTCAAATTGATCGGCGTTTACGTGAACGTGAGAGGCGTTGCTGCCTTTCGAACGAACTTCTGAACCAATGCAATGCGATAGGGTTTCGTCTAGGGCACAACGTCAGGAGTTTAGAAGGCATAATAACTTGTGTTTTTTCTGTGGGGACGCCTCTCATACTATTTCTGTCTGCCCTAAACGAGAAAAGCGTTTTGCTCACGCATTTGCGGTGGGCAGTGTACAGCCTAAGTTCCTTTTGGCAATTACTCTGATCTGCTCCTTGTCTACATTTTCCGCTAAGGCTTTTGTTGATTCAGGAGCAACTTTGAATCTGATGGATTTTGACTTTGCCAAACATTGTGGCTTTCCCATGATACCCCTGGGGACTCCTATCCCTTTGAGGGGTATTGACGCTACTCCTTTGGCAGAGAATAAACCCCAGTTTTGGACCCAGGTGATAATGCGGGGCGCTCCGGACCACCAAGAGAATTGTAAATTTTTGGTGTTGCACAATTTGCATGATACTATTGTTCTGGGTTTTCCTTGGTTGCGAACTCATAATCCTGTTTTGGACTGGAAATCTGTGTCTGTGCTGAGTTGGGGTTGTCAATGTGTTCTTAGTGACACTCCTGTTTTTTCCACCTCTCCCCAGTCTCATGATATTCCTGACTATTTGGCTGATTTTTCTGATGTATTTAGTGAGACTAAGTCTGCGTCTTTGACTCCTCATAGGAGTTATGACTGCGCAATTGAGCTAATGCCCGGGTGTAAATTTCCCAAGGGTCGGCTTTTCAACCTATGGGTACCCGAACATGATGCTATCCGATCTTATGTCAAGGAGTCGATGGAGAAGGGTCATATTAGACCATCCTCTTCACCTTTAGGTGCTGGGCTTTTTGTGGCCAAGAAAGATGGCTCATTAAGGCCATGTATTGACTATCGTTCCCTTACCAAAATCACTGTTAAATATCAGTACCCGTTACCCCTGATTTCTGATTTATTTTCCAGAGTTAAAAGTGCCTGTTGGTTTACCAAACTTGACCTCAGGGGGTGTATAATCTGATTCGCAACAAGCACGGGGATGAATGGAAGACGGCATTTAATACCCCGGAGGGACATTTTGAGTACCTGGTGATGCCTTTTGGGCTCACTAATGCCCCTGCTGTCTTCCAATCTTTTATGAACTATATTTTCCGGGACTTTGTGGATAAGTTTTTGATCATTTATCTGGATGATATTTTGATCTTTTCCAGTGATTGGGATTCTCATGTGGAACATGTCCGGACTGTGTTCCGGATTTTGAGCGAAAATTCTCTATGTTAAGGTATCGAAGTGTCTTTTTGGTGTACAGAGGATTTCATTTTTGGGATTCATTTTGTCTCCGTCTACTATTGAAATGGACCCGGCCAAGGTACAGGCCATTTATGATTGGGTTCAGCCCACTTCTTTGAAGGCTCTCCTGAAGTTTTTGGGTTTTGCTAATTTCTACCGTAAATTTATAAGTAATTTTTCTGTTATTGTTAAACCATTGGCTGATTTGACCAAAAAGGGCGCTGATGTGGTGAATTGGTCTCCAGAGGCAGCCTCTGCATTTCAGGAGCTCAAGCGGAGATTCCATTCTGCTCCAGTTCTACGGCAACCTGATGTCTCACTCCCATTTCAAGTGGAGGTAGATGCTTCTGAGATTGGTGCAGGAGCTGTTTTGTCCCAAAGAGATCCGGTGACTTCTAAGATGAATCCCTGTGCCTTCTTTTCTCGAAAATTTTCCCCATCTGAATGTAACTATGACGTGGGGAATCAGGAATTGTTGGCCATGAAATGGGCATTTGAAGAGTGGAGACATTGGTTGGAGGGAACTAGACATCAAGTTGTGGTATTCACCGACCACAAGAATTTAATTTATCTTGAATCAGCTAGATGCTTGAATCCCAGACAGGCTAGGTGGGCCTTGTTTTTCACGCGTTTTAATTTTGTGGTCTCTTTTCTTCCGGGCAATAAGAATGTTAAGGCGGATGCCCTTTCTAGGAGTTTCTTTGCTGATTCTCTTGAATTGACCGAGCCTACTACCATTCTAAATGAGGGTGTAGTTCTTTCCGCCATCTCACCCTATTTGAGACGTGCCCTGGAGGAATTTCAGGAGGACAAACCTCAACGCTGCCCTATGGGAAAATTGTATGTCCCTGACCAGCGGAGGAAAAGAGTAATGTCTTATCTCGTGATGTCAGGAATTTTGTGCATTGCTGTGGGACTTGTTCTCGGTCTAAGCCCTGTTCTTGTTCTAATGGTTTGTTGATGCCCCTGCCGCTGCCGAGGAGGCAACGGACCCATATTTCAGTGGATTTTATTTCTGATCATCCTGTCTCTCAGAGAATGACTATTATCTGGGTGATCTGTGATAGATTTTCTAAGATGGTCCATCTTGTACCACTCCCAAAGTTGCCATCTTCTTCTGACTTGGTGCCCTTGTTTTTACAACAGGTGGTTCGTTTGCAAGGGATTCCTGGGAACATTGCGTAGGACAGAGGAGTCCAGTTTGTTTCCAGATTTTGGAGAGCTTTTTGGTCCAAACTGGGAATTCAGTTATCCTTCTTCTCTGCATTTCATCCTCAGACCAATGGGCAGACTGAGAGAACAAACCAGATTTTGGAATCCTATTTGAGATGTTTCATATCTGCTGATCAGGATGAATGAGTCTCATTTTTGCCCTTGGCCGAATTTGCACTAAATAGGGCTAATTCTGCCACTTTGATGTCGCCTTTTTTCTGTAACTTTGGGTTTCATCCTCGATTTTCTTCAGGGCAAGTGGAATCTTTGGCTTGCCCAAGTGTTGATTCTGTGGTAGAGAGAATGCAGCAGATTTGGGACCAAGTAGTGGATAAGTTGTCCCACTCTCAGGAAAAAGCCCAACGATTTTCCAACCGGCATAGGACCATTGGTCCCCAGTTTAAAGTGGGTGATATGGTTTGTTGTCTTCAAAAAATATTCCTATGAAGGTTGCGTCTCCAAAATTCAAGCCAAGAATCATTGGACCATATAAGATTTTGGAAATCCTTAACCCCGTTTCTTTCCGTTTGGCTCTTCCAGTTACGTTTAAGATTGATAACGTTTTTCATAAATCTTTGTTGAAGAGGTTTGTGGAGCCAGTAGTTCCCATGGCGGCTCCTCCTGACCCTGTATTGGTTAAAGGTAATTTGGAGTATGAGGTAGAGAAGATATTGGATTCTCGTTTGGCTAGAAGGAGACTCCAGTACTTGGTCAAGTGGAAGGGTTATGGATAGGAGGATAATTCTTGGGCATCTTCTTCTGACATTCATGCTGAAAGATTGGTTCGTGCTTTTCATCGGGTCCATCCTGACCGGCCTGGTGGCGTGGATGAGGGTTCGGTGACCACTCCTCAAGTGGGGGATACTGTTGTGAATTCTCTTTCTGGGATCCCTCTGGTGGTTACTGAAGGTAGTGGAGCTGGTCAGATTGACAGAGGCTAGCCACCTGATAATGATGATAACGAGTGGAGATCTGGGGTTTCTGACTGGTGTAGCTGACTTCCTTCAATCCTTGCTGGTGATTTTCTTCCTGTGCCTTCTGAGGTCTGATGTCTGATGTCTCCTGCTCTGTTCCTGAATGGTTCAGCTAAGTGGCTCATTTGCTAGTCTTTTTGCATTTCATCTGGTTTTGTCTATCTCTGCTTTGTGCGGGTCAGCTTTCTCCTGCTGGGGCTGTGCTGGATCACCACCCATATGTTGCTGCTTGTGTCAGTTTGTTTTTTCCCCTGTTATATTGGTCTCTTTTTGCCTTGCTTTCAGTATATACCAGAGTGCTGATATAGTGGGGGTGAATTCGTGCGAATTCCTTGTTTTTTGTGCTTCAGACGTGTTGGATTTTTCAGGGTTTTTTGCGTAATTGCAGACAGTGTCTTTCCTTTCCTGTCCTGTCTAGTTAGTTTGGGCCCCATCATTTGCTCAGCCTATTTTCCTGCCTGCATATGTGTTTTCATCTTGTTTCACTGACAATATATGTTTGGGGGCTGTCTATTCCTTTGGGGTCTGCTGCGGGCCAGTTTAGATTTCACCTTTCTTGCTGTAGGCTGAGTTATTTCTCAGGCCATGCTGAGGCGTCTAGGGCATCGTAGGTACGCTCCACTGCTACTGCTAGTTGTGTGGATAGGATCAGGGGTCTGCAATCCACTTAGTTTCCAACCTCTCTGGTTTTCTGTGGCTTGGCCTGGTCCTGTTATCCTCCTCGGTGACCCATTCATAACACATAACCCCAGGTATCAGTGGCCAGGAATAACTTTTTTTGGATCTTAATCCTGATTATTTGCTTAAAAAGCAATGCAGAGAACACTGTTTTTCTGCTTCATTTGCTTGCAGGCACTGCAGAATACAGCCAGATGCTTTCCATATTATAGCGCTAAAAATCCATCTATTTAAAATTGTGGTTTGTCCATCACATGGATCACATATAAGTGCACTCAAAATTCTGTCATTTCTGGCCTCCAGTTAAATTTTGTTGCAGTGTGTTTGCAAAGTTATTAACATCAGTTTGCTGTTAAAAAAAATCTGTGTCCTGAAGCGCTCTCTGCTCGCAATCAAAGAGGATGCATTGCTGGCGGAGGACCCTTACAGGGTGATTACACACATCCCAGCCTCATCTCATCCATTGTGGATTGGGTGACCATGAGGCATAGGAGGAGGAAGAATAGGAGCTATATTCATGCACTATAGATGATACTACCTGCACAACTGTCATACCGTCTGTTCAGCTTGGATGTCCTGAGGACAAGGAGGAGGAGGAGTAGAGCATGATCAGTCATCCTCTTGGTGAGGGCACAGAAGTCTTGCCTGTTAGCAGTCTGGCACGCATGCCTGAGTTTATGTTATGCTGCCTTTCCCGTGACCCTCGCGTTCTCAAAATTTTGGGTGACAGTCATTACTGGTTGGTGACACTTCTAGATCCACGAAACAAGGAGAACTTTCTATCTCTTATTCCCAAGGTGGATAGTTCTACTAAAATGGGGCAGTACCAGAAGGCCCTTGTTGTTGAATTATTTAAAAAAATTCCCATCTGTAAATGCTGGAGGCAGAGGTAACAGTTCGTTTGACAACCAAGGAGTACAGGCGAGAGAGACATAACTTCAATCCAGCAGAGGCAGGGGAGCACAGGCAAAGTTCTGGGAGAGTTTTCTCAGACCCTCACATCACACAGGCCCTGAGGCGCGGGGCACTCTGACAAGGAGTGCAAAGTTTGGGAAGATGCTGAGGGAGTACCTTGCTGACCATACCAACGTCCTCCATGTGCCTTATATTTATTGGGTATCCAAGCTGGACACGTGGCATAAACTGGCTCTCTACGCCTTGGAGGTCCTGGCCAGCCCTGCTGCTAGTGTTTTGTTGGAGCAGGTTTTTAGTGCCGCTGATGGAATTATAACTGTTAAGCGTATCCGCCTGTTAACTGAAAATGCTGACAGGATGACTATTATAAAAATGAGGAAGGGCTGGATTGGGCTAGATTTCTCAACACCACCGAATGATAGCAGCATAACATAAACTCAAATCCAGTGTCTGTTTTTGGGAGGTCTATTCCCATGCATCTCTTCACACCTATACATGGGTATACGCTTCCTAATTTTGGCTATTTGTTGATGTCCTCCTCCTTCTCCTCATCCTCATCCTCCACCACCATATCACCAGGGTGACCGTGGTCCATGATGCAACACCCTCATAATTTTTTTAAAGAGTGTTTATGATGCCCGTAAACAAAATTTGTTATACAGTATATGGCCTGCCCTGCCACTAGTGTTTTGTCAGAAGGAGTTTTTAGTGCGGCCGTGGTATTGTAACCGATAGGTGCGTCCGCCTGTCAACTGAAAATGCTGACCTACTTACTGTTATTAAAATGATCAAGGCTGGATTGAGCCAGGCTACTGTACACCACTGGATGTCAACAGCAAAACATAAACTCAAATGCAGTGGTTTTTTATCTTGTATATTAGCATGCACCCCTTTCCACTCAAACATGGGTTTCACTTCAGGTTTTCGTCTCCTTTTGTCTCGTCCTCCTCCATCTCCTTCACCACCATGTGATACCCGAATTAACAATTTTTAGAGGCCTACCTCAAGCAGATATATATATATATATATATATATATATATATTAGTAATGAGCGAGTATATTCGTTACTGTTCGCTATTTGCATGGATACTACAGTACTCGGGTTATTCGTTACATTGTGAGTATTTGTGTACTCATCTCAATATATTCGGATGCCCTGCCCTGCAGTTTTGGCATCTCCTTTGCAGCCTCTAAACAGACATCTTGGATGTGGCATTAGTATGATTGGCTGGCAGCAATAGGGTCTATTTAAGCCCTGCCACCACCATTTTGCACACATTGCATCTAAAAGCATAGCAAGAGATCGCTCAGCTGCTAGTGAGAGTATTTAGGCCTCTTGATAACACAAAATTCACTTTCAGGGCTACCTGCAGTGTATACTAGGTCAGTAAAGAGTTGGGAGAGAGAGATACTCGAGCAGGGACAGTTTAAAGGAGTCGGTCATTAGCTCCTTAATAAAACCAAAAAATAGCTCTTTTCAGAGCTGAAGACACACAACAAAGTCAGAGTACAGGGAGGGAGAGATTGTGTATTAGGTACAGAGAGGTTAAAGTGTTCTTACAATGTCCATCTTAAAAAAGCAATATTTTTCCAGCACACAGAGTAACTAGCATTTTGTGCTGCCCTTTTTTTTAGAGCACCGGTCTATGTTCCCCTCTGTTTTTGTGTTAGTGCCCTATGCAAAGCAGTAGCCCAAACATTTCCTACTGCCTGCTACCAAGCACGCACCAGGCCATTTTCCCCACTGTTTTTGTGGTCACAGCGTACTTTTGGCTGTCCACATTAGTCCACTTAAAAAGGTGGTTAGTGCCCTATGCAAAGAAGTAGTCCAAACATTATCAGAGCTGTGGCAAGCTTTAAAACAACAGACCGATCATTGGATCTCCCCACTGCACCTCCAAACCAGTCTGGTCGTCTGCCATAATGGGCGTAGCCTGGTGGAGGCTTTAAAGGTCTGCAAGCTGGTACACGTGCCATGCATGGCTCACGTGCTTAACCTAGTTGTTCAGAAATTTCTGAGAAGTTACCCTACCTTGCCGTTCCTACTTGAGAAAGTGCGCCGTGAAGTGCTCATTTCTGCCATTCCTCTACCATTTTTGCTGGTCTTACAGCGCTGCAAAAGCACTTGAATTTACAAAGTCATAGACTAATTTGCGCCCTGCCCACGCGTTAAAATTCAACCAATTATATGTTGGAGAGGATTAGTGAGCAACAAAGGACAGTAGTTGAATACCAGCTTCAACATGCCCATCAGACTGAGAGTCAGCTACCACACACGTCGAGTGAGTGTGGATTGCTGACATTTGTGAGGTTCTTGAGAACTTTTAGTACTGCACCAAGCTCGTGAGTGGTGATCATGCTATTATCAGCGTAACCATCTCGCTGCTGTATCTCCTGACACAATCACTGCATAACCTCAAAGAGGAAGCTTTGAGTGCCCAGCATGTGGGTATGGGGCCAGAATTCACAATGGGTGATAATACCCAGCCCAGTCAATATTCTGAGGCAACTTTAGGTGATGAGGAGCAAGATGAGAAGGATGGAGAGGGAGAGGACCTGTTTTTCTGTGCTACCGAGGGGACTCCTAATACTACAGAGGGGACATCCAACCCAAGTTTGAATGTCTGTGCAGCCTGGATGGGCTGGAGAGGAGGAGACGGAGGAGACGGAGGAGGAGGAGGCGAGTCAGCATGAGGAGAGGATGGGTACTGTTCCTACTGTTGGGGACCCAGAACATTTGCCTTTTTGCAGCTTGGCTCATATGGCACAATTCACGTGTAAGTGTCTGTGGCAAGACCCTTGCGTGATACACATTTTATCCCACAACCAATACTGGTTGGCCACCTTTCTCGATCCATGGTACAAGGAGAAATATCCTTCTCTCCTTTTGGCGTCAACAAAGAGTTTTACAATGGAATCATTCAAGAGGGCTGATGTAGATCAGATGCTGAAAGCATCACCCTCAGACAATGCTGGTGGCAGAGGTAGTGGCTGTTTTCAACACCAAGGGATAATGGGAAGAGACACGAACACCAAGTCCAACAGAGGTGAGGGGAAAATGTGCACAAATTGGACAATTTTCAATAAACCAGCACAATAGCAAGGGCTATCTGTGCCTATAACAATACCAAAGAGGAGAAGTTGCAGAACATGGTCAAGGGGTAGTTAAGTGACCATACGTGCGTCCTTTGTGACTCTTCAGTTCCCTTTAATTATTGGGTGTCCAAGCTGAACACTTGGCCAACCACTCCTTTTACACCTTGGAGGTGCTGGCCTGCCCGGCTGCTAGTGTGATGTCAGAGCGTGTTTTCAGTTCCTCTGGGTCAATCATCCCTGATAGGCGCACACGCCTCTCCGTGGAAAATGCAGGAAGACTTAAGCGGGAGCCACACATAGCAATCTCGCTAGCGAGATCTCTGCTGAGTCACAACTTTTGTAACGTAACAGCAATCTCACCAGCGAGATCGCTGTGTGTGACAGCGATCAGCGACCGGCCCCCCTGCCGTTATCGCTGATCGCTACAAGAAACCTCTGGACATATTTTTCGTTGCTGGTCTCCCACTGGCCAGCACACATCGCTGCGTGTGACAGGCGGGAGACCAGCGATCAGCTGTAAAAAATAGAATTAAAATAAAAAATATTGTTATTCTCACCTTCCGACGTCCCGCGCAGTCATCCTGCCTCTCTCCACGCTCCGGTCCCAGTGATCCTTTGCACGAATGACCGCGAGACTTCGCGCTCCTGCGAGACCGTGACGTCTCGCGGTCATTCTCGCAAAGGATCACTGGGACCGGAGCGTGGAGAGAGGCAGGATGGCTGCGCGGGGCGTCAGAAGGTGAGAATAACAATATTTTTTATTTTAATTCTATTTTTTACAGGGATGGCAAGTGATGCCGGGCGCTCGGCATCGCTGTGCTGATCGCTGGTGAAGCTGTCTGTGTGAGAGCTCACCAGCGATCACATAGTGACTTACCAGCGATCCTGACACCTTGATATCGGTGTCGGTATCGCTGGTAAGTCGCTATGTGTGACTCCAGCTCTACTCTGAGTAAATTTAACAAGAACTGAATATCTCCACAGTTTGCAATCCCTCCAGATAACAGCAAGCCAACCTAAATTCACCAAAAATGCTGATTCATGCTACTGCTGATAACGTCAACCTCTTCCCAGAAAAACCCATTTCCTTCCTTCGTCAACCATGACTCAGCCCATAGGGCTAATTTTTATAAAACCTGTGCACATATTCCTTATTCCCAGAAACCATATGTAAGTTAGAAATGCATGCAGACATATTCTCCAGGTTTTTCTCTTTCTATTTCATCACTTTCCCATCCATTTCAGCCTTTTCCTCAGGCCCCCAGACCCCTTTGTGGGGTCCAGCAGAAAATTACTCGCATTTCCCAATGACTTGCATTATATTTGCTATTCGGAATGAATACACAATTTTTACAATAGCGATTATGAATATTATGGTACTCGCTCATCATATATATACAGTGGGGAAAAAAAGTATTTAGTCAGTCAGCAATAGTGCAAGTTCCACCACTTAAAAAGATGAGAGGCGTCTGTAATTTACATCATAGGTAGATCTCAACTATGGGAGACAAACTGAGAAAAAAAAATCCAGAAAATCACATTGTCTGTTTTGTTTTCATTTTATTTGCATATTATGGTGGAAAATAAGTATTTGGTCAGAAACAAAATTTCATCTCAATACTTTGTGATATATCCTTTGTTGGCAATGACAGAGGTCAAACGTTTTCTGTAAGTCTTCACAAGGTTGCCACACACTGTTGTTGGTATGTTGGCCCATTCCTCCATGCAGATCTCCTCTAGAGCAGTGATGTTTTTGGCTTTTCGCTTGGCAACATGGACTTTCAACTCCCTCCAAAGGTTTTCTATAGGGTTGAGATCTGGAGACTGGCTAGGCCACTCCAGGACCTTGAAATGCTTCTTACGAAGCCACTCCTTCGTTGCCCTGGCGGTGTGCTTTGGATCATTGTCATGTTGAAAGACCCAGCCACGTTTCATCTTCAATGCCCTTGCTGATGGAAGGAGGTTTGCACTCAAAATCTCACGATACATGGCCCCATTCATTCTTTCATGTACCCGGATCAGTCGTCCTGGCCCCTTTGCAGAGAAACAGCCCCAAAGCATGATGTTTCCACCACCATGCTTTACAGTAGGTATGGTGTTTGATAGATGCAACTCAGTATTCTTTTTCCTCCAAACACGACAAGTTGTGTTTCTACCAAACAGTTCCAGTTTGGTTTCATCAGACCATAGGACATTCTCCCAAAACTCCTCTGGATCATCCAAATGCTCTCTAGCAGACTTCAGACGGGCCCGGACATGTACAGGCTTAAGCAGTGGGACACGTCTGGCACTGCAGGATCTGAGTCCATGGTGGCGTAGTGTGTTACTTATGGTAGGCCTTGTTACATTGGTCCCAGCTCTCTGCAGTTCATTCACTAGGTCCCCCCGCGTGGTTCTGGGATTTTTGCTCACCATTCTTGTGATCATTCTGACCCCACGGGGTGGGATTTTGCGTGGAGCACCAGATCGAGGGAGATTATCAGTGCTCTTGTATGTCTTCCATTTTCTAATTATTGCTCCCACAGTTGATTTCTTCACTCCAAGCTGGTTGGCTATTGCAGATTCAGTCTTCCCAGCCTGGTGCAGGGCTACAATTTTGTTTCTGGTGTCCTTTGACAGCTCTTTGGTCTTCAGCATAGTGGAGTTTGGAGTCAGACTGTTTGAGGGTGTGCACAGGTGTCTTTTTATACTGATAACAAGTTTAAACAGGTGCCATTACTACAGGTAATGAGTGGTGGAAAGAGGAGACTCTTAAAGAAGAAGTTACAGGTCTGTGAGAGCCAGAAATCTTGATTGCTTGTTTCTGACCAAATACTTATTTTCCACCATAATATGCAAATAAAATGAAAACAAAACAGACAATGTGATTTTCTGGATTTTTTTTTCTCAGTTTGTCTCCCATAGTTGAGGTCTACTTATGATGTAAATTACAGACGCCTCTCATCTTTTTAAGTGGTGGAACTTGCACTATTGCTGACTGACTAAATACTTTTTTTCCCCACTGTATATATATATATATATATATATATATATATATATATATATATATATATATATATATATATATATACGCTTAATGGCACCAGTGATATAAAGCCAGAATATTTTCCTCCAGCACTCTAAAGTGTTGACAGACTAAGCTAAAGTTGCATAAATGGGCTGGTTATATTTGGGCATTCACAGAGCAGGTGGGAGAATGTCTACCTTATCTCCTCCAGCTGAGCTGGCACCACCGTTTCTTCACAAGACCTGTGTGATGTTATAGTCATGTGATTAGTCACATGATTTAGGAGTTACATGGTCAGGGGCTTAAGTAGTTGCCTTTCAAAAGCCACAGTTGTTGAGTGCCTGGAGATGAAGACCCCAGGAGAGTGTTTGTGCACATGATGCTTGTGAAAGGACATTGCTAACTCTGAGTGGGCTGACCCCCACTAATGCAAGGACTGCACATAGTGCTACCATTTTGGCTTTTTTTGCTGTTTTGCCCAGAGGACCGTGTTTATTTTTGGCACTTAAAACTGGGTATATAATATACTCAGGGGTAAACGTTTTTCATCCCATGCACTTAGTGCATGGGCATGACAAGTCTAGAATGCCCACTCTTTTAATATTGAGAAAAAATGTTTTCAGAGGCCCTCCACTATGTCTCTTCAAAGGGGTTTTGGAGTGTCTCCTTCTCATTTCCGGCATCTCTTGGACGTAGTGCATACACTTTACCAGTGTAGGAGACCCCCTTTTTAGTAAAAGTAAAAAATGCTTTTCTATGGATCCAACTTCAAGTTGAAGGGAAAAAAATTAAACCAAACGAGCTGATGTGTTCTATTAGTATATGATCCAGTGCCTTGTTGTGGGCTATCAGGTGGTCGTCACATAGAGAGTTTACATACTGCATAACGCATTTCTCAGCCGGGACAGGAGAGTTTGTACAGTAAGGAGAGAAAATCCTGGTATCCTCCATAGTAGGCTGAGTTGATGTGAAACACTCCACTATATTCCCCAGCAGGTTTGATGAAATAACAGTCCTTGATGCTGCTACATTAAACTAATTACTTTTTCAGTGCAAATTCAAATAGATTCTATTCTATTATAATAATACCACTCTACGATGAGGTGTGGCAGTGGATATAGCGTATGACAGGCATCTAGTCAGGGATTTTCTCCTCATAAATTGTACTCCTTGCTGCTGGTTATTCCCAAGCAATCATTGACCATTAAATGTTTTTTACGGTAATCTGTACCCAGAAATTAATCAAAACTGGCAGTGTATGCATTACTCCAAAGTTTGCTGCTGCCAAGTACAAGAAAAAAAATATTCAGAGCCAATCCCTTCTATATTCTACAATAATACCACTCTTATCTGAAATTCATCGACGGTGAGATGTGGCAGTAGGAATAGCATATGACAGGCATCTAGTCAGAGATTATTGCTTTTGTAATATGTTTTTTCCATGCACTCATTGACTGATACAAGTTTTTTACGATGTTTGGTACTCAGAAATTCATAAAAGTAGGCCAAATTAAATGATGACATGTGTCCATTCACATTTTCTCTGTTGCATCTGAATGTAAAAGGTAGTGTTGGGAAACTTTTTACTACTGGAGCTGAAATTACCGCTTCTGAACTCTCCAGTGCTTTGTTTCCATATATTACTGGGTGGTTCTTTTAGTAAGTTTGGGGTCATTGTCCTGCTGGAAGACCCATGACCTACTACAATGCAAAACCAGCTTTCTGATCCCAGGAACTACATTGCGACCCAAAATCCTTTGCAGTCTTCACATTTCAAAACACCCAGGGCCACAGGCAGCAAAACAACCTCAACACATCTGTAAACCTCCACCATATTTGACTGTAACTGCATTTTTTTTATTTAAGCCTCATTCTATTTTCACTAAACAGTAGAAGACAAGACACCTGCTGGCCCTCTAACAATAGAACGAGCCACTTAATAACCCTCTAAAAATAGTGATGGCTGGCTGATGACCCTGCAAAAAAAACCCACACACCACAAGGCCAGATAAGGTATTAAAATTATTAAATTAATTTTCCTGTGGAATGTTTTTTTTTACCATTGAAACGTGTGAACTTAGCCCAAGGTGTAGTGGAGCATTTTTAATTCTTATTTATTTTGCCTTATGTACAATTAATTATCATGGTAAGAATGTTTCTTACAGTTAACGTGTGAGCAGGATTGTGCACAGTAACCTACAGACAGTGTCAGGTTGGTGCCATTATACTGATTAAAATGATACCTTTGTTGATGAAATCCGTTTTGTGGCTGTTGTATAATCTTTATTTTCAGTTTTGAGTTAAGGATATGCTTGTGCTCCTAGGTGGCCTGTGAGGGGTCTTCATGTTGTGCTCTGCTTAGCTATTCATACTGAAGACTGCTGACAGGTCACTGATCTCTCAGTAACCTGCCCCCTAGTTTACATAATGAATATTATATGTATGTAACGGGGGGCCAGGAGGATAGTCGTGGCTGGCAGCGGTGGCTCTGTCGCACCCTGGCCCACCGTCACATACACACGCTGTCCCTTCTGTAGTGCACTTACTTGTAAGGCGGGGTCCTCCCTGAACTGCTGAGCCTTCTTTTACTTCAGCACTACACAATGACAGTCAGAATCCAGGTTCAGCTTTAACACAACAAGTTTACTCAGCTCATCCAGTTTAGTCACAGAAACAGCACAAGATTCTTCACAAAACATAACCATTCTATTCCCTGTACTGTCCATAACTTCTCCAGGAATATCACAGGGTCATACTGTCGAGAAGAGGGCCCCCACAGAGTGTCCGGACCGGAACCAGGGGGACCGCCATCTAGGTTCCTAAGGAAACTGCACCCGGGGGTGGAGGAGGAAGGTGGACAGCTGAGAGTGACAGAACAGCTAGGGGAGGGGCGAGTATAAAAGGGGCTTGGAGCGTGCAGGGGAGTCAGTTAGCAGAACGGCAGACAAGGAGCAAGAGACTGTGGGGGTGTGAGAGAGGCAGGGTGACAAACAGTGACCAGAGAGGAGGCCAACAGCAGAGGGAAGATTTACAGTGGCCTTCGGGTAGGAGACGTCGAGCTTACCGACAAGAGACTGCCACTTCACTCCGATCCAGAGTCACGCGGCCGTTGCCGCCGTGCTCCGGCCTGCTGCGGCCTGTCCGCTGCTTCTCGCAGCTGCTGCCGCCTCACTTCAGCCCACGGTTATGGCCTGCCCGCTGCAGGTCACGGACACTGCCGCTCCACTTCAGCCCGCAGCTGTGGCCTGTCCATCACCGCCCGCAGCCGCCATCACCCCACTGCAGTCGGCAGTTTGGGCCTGCTCCTCGCCAACAGAGAAACTCTTTGCCCAGCCCCAGGGTGTGCACGTGGCCTATCAACCGCCACTCATAGTAACTGCGACACACCCCTGCTTGGGGACTGGAGTCTCCCCTCCTGGAACTCCGCTGTCTTTGCAGGGGGTCATCTCATCAAAGGACTCACCCAGGGCCTGTTGTGCCCCAACCCCTCCTGGGCGCTGGGGCGCCCGAAGACTATGCCAGATCTTCAGCAGCTGGGCCCAGTGGCTGCAACGCCAAAGCACCTTCTTCAGAGACGCTGAGGGACGTCAGAATGGATAAGTGACACTATAGTAACTAAGGACCCGTAGTCGGCCACACCTGGCCCTATAGTAACCGGCCTTTGCCGGGTTAGTCATGTTCTCTTCTATAGTGTTTGGTTGTACTGAGTCCCTGCGAGGACAATTGCTGTTAATTTGTTTTGGTTGCTTAGTATAGCCCTAGCGGCTCCCATTTATAAAAGTTGCTTTCCAAGGTACACCTCAGTCTCACGTCTTGTCACTGCTTCCTGCATACCTGCTAATACCACAGTACCATTGCCTTCGGTACCGCAGCTTCTTGTCTGGTCAGCCCAACTCGCTTTAGGAGTTCCCTGTCCGTTTCGCCCCAGACGTTTGGGGTTGTTCCCACAAAGTTTTCTGCTACCATGTTGATGCTGCCCTGTATTCCTCGACCACCATGTGATTATCAGCCCATAGGCCCTGGACAGCTAGGTTCCCAGCTTGAACATTGCGGGACACAACTGTCTTGTCCTGGCTCCCAGCCCTCACTAACTAACTCCAGGAAGCTCCCTAACTTACTCCCAGTTGGCCCCTCCTAACTAAATCCCATTAGTCAATCTTGTTCCTATACTACTCTATTGTATTCTGTTATGCATCCCCTAGTGGGCTAATCTAATCCTACACTTTCCCTACATATTAACATATGTACATTGCATTATACACTATAGCAGCATTATAAGACATAAGAGGTAATATATATATATATATATATATATATATATACAGAGAGAGAGAGAGATACAAGACATTACACAAAATATATCACACATGCAAATTATACCAGTTCTGCAGGAACGTATATAAGAAGTGTGTGGCATGAACTCATCTCTGTACCCTTTTACATGTACATAGTGAAAAAAAAAACCTTTTACAGGCAGGTGCCAGCTGTGGCACCTGTGCTGCAGCATAATCGTATATGTACTGTGTTTATAATTAATGTGGCTAAAGGGAATCTGTCACCCTTTTTTTCGGTTTGCAGCTGCCGGCATAGACATTGGGGGCTTATCTACAGCATTCTGTAATGCTGTAGATAAGCCTCCGATGTAACCTGAAAGATAAGAAAAACACGTTATATTATACTCACCGCGGTGGGCAGTCCGGTCCGCTGGGCGTTGCAGTCCGGTCCGACGCCTCCCTTCTTCATGCGATGACATCCTCTTCTCCCGTCCTGTAATGGCTGTGGCACAAGCGCACTGCTCTGCCCTGTTGAGGGCAGAGCAGAGTCCTGCAGTGCGCAGGCGTCGGGTGAGGTCCGGCGCCTGCGCACTGCAGAATTCTGCTCTGCCCTCAATAGCGCAGAGCAGTGCACTTGCACCGCAGCCATTACAGGACGGGAGAAGAGGATGTCATCGCATGAAGAAGGGAGGCGTCGGACCGGACCGCAACGCCCAGCGCACCGAACCGCCCACCCCAGTGAGTATAATATAACGTGTTTTTCTTATCTTTCAGGTTACATCGGAGGCTTATCTACAGCATTACAGAATGCTGTAGATAAGCCCCCGATGTCTATGCCTGCAGCTGCAAGCCGAAAAAAAGGGTGACAGATTCCCTTTAAAGTTATCCTGATATTAAATAAAAATCCATTTGAAACAGGTGCCTGTCACGCCTGTGCAGTAGTAGCTATCAGTGTATATAGAGGTAATCCGACAGCTGCTGTTGCTCAGGTGCCGGCGATGCCATCTTGCAAAAAGAAAAAAAAATACTCCTCCAGGATGGCGCTGCCAAGCCTGCGCTATAGTAACTATCGACAATCATACCACATGAAGACTCCCCCACAGGCCCGACCCAAAGTAAGAGCGTATCATTAATTCAAAACTGAATATAAAGATGAAACAACCACAAGACGGATTTCATCAACCCAGGTATCATTTTAATTAGTATAATGGCGCCGACCTGACACTGTGTGTAGGTTACTGTGCACAATCCTGCAGGTTCCCTTTAACATTTTTCCATTCAAATCCATTTTAAATGTGGTTTTGTTTGTTTTATAATCAGTCCATAGTTCCGTGATACTCTGACAACTGTTTTTAAACCAACCTGGGATTCAGAGATGCTTACAGTGGTCTTCCCCATGCTGCTCCCATGCCATTTCATTGTTGCCTCCATCGTTTTCAGCAATTTTAGACCCTCTTCAGACCTCAGAAAAATGCTCCAGTTTCCCATTGACTTACATTACACTCGTTACTCGGGTCGAGCACCAGAGCATGACGATTTGCTTGGTCGAGTAACGAGTACCCCAGCACTTTAGTACTCGTTCATCACTATCCATATAGTTTATATGATGTTTATAATCACATTTCATTCTAACAGTCATTACAATGGTTAACTCTTTGTCACACAATCTGCTCAGAATCTTCTACCACCTGTAGAATGCCAACATACATGTACACATGTGAACAAATAAACATGTGCTCCAAAAACTATGTGTACATGTTGTATGACTGGACACATAGAACAGGTACAGATTTTAAACACAGATGTATATATAAAAACAGTATGTGGGGGTCATAATAATACGAGAGAGCCTGATTTGACTGCATGATCCTTAAGGTGGTCTCAAGATT
Source organism: Dendrobates tinctorius (assembly GCF_039654945.1). Classification (NCBI taxonomy): domain Eukaryota; kingdom Metazoa; phylum Chordata; class Amphibia; order Anura; family Dendrobatidae; genus Dendrobates; species Dendrobates tinctorius. The sequence continues at coordinate 56,092,697 of NW_027361690.1, forward strand.
TAGAATTTATAACCTATAGTTATGTTAGTAATTATCATTAATGTAGTGAAATTTAAGTAATACGCTGTATCAGCAACATTGAAATGTGAATCCTGAAGGTAAACAAAACACTTCATAGTGCCCTTCAATGGTGTTCTCATATTATTCCAAAATCAGATGATTCATAACAACCAATGATGACTTGGAAACAGGCAAGGTCATTTTGGAACATGGTGTTCTGATAAAAACAACCTGTCCAGCTCTGATTTAAGAAATCTCTTTTCTATGAACTAGTGCTGTTAATTTCTGTGCAGTGCTGTGCTTCTTCCACTGTAGCAGAGCCTATTCCCTAGAGGGAAAGAAAAATATATGTACTTGGAATCCACATGCCTGCATGATGACAATCTGTTGCAGGTTTAATGAGCTTGCAGCATGCAAATTAACATTTCCTTAATGAACTGTTAATAAATGTATTGAAGTTCTCATAGCATGCTGAACATGTCCATTAAAAGCAAAGCTTCATAAATATATATTTCCAGCAAATGAGAATGCATATGTGTGCACAGACAGCATGGCGATGTCACAGAATTATGTCTTACATTGTAGCAATAATATTCTTTAAATTGAATTACTTTAAAGGGAAACTAACAAGGTTTATTCCTGCCACATCTGAGGATAGCATAATGTAGGGACAGATATGCTGACTCTAATGCTAGGCCACTTATTGGTCTCCTTGCTATAATTTTGATGAAATACTGATTTATTGACTGCAGCTCTGTTAGTACCCTCAATGATAAGCTCTTGCTGTGTAGTTCTTAAACAGGTTCTCCAATAATAAGAAAAAATTGAGTCCCTGATATATTTCAGACAAAAAACAGAGCTCCCAAGACCTGTGTCTCGACTGACAGGACCTGTATCACACATACCCCATTAGCGACAGGGAGCAGGGCTGTGATATGTGAAGAAATTTGCTTTAACCCAAGTTGTGCTTGGCAAAAAGATCTCCAGCTTCATCCATGTTCTCTTTCAGTCTGACAGCTTTATATGAGTGTACATAGGCTGACTTCACCAAGCAGGAAAACACATAAACATTGAGGTGGATGTGGCTGGAAATAAGTGTCCACTGAGAGGAAGAGATATATTTCTTCACATATGACAGCCATGTTCCCAGCTGCTGACTGAGGTACGTGTGATATAGCTCTTGTCAGTTGCGACACATCTCTGGAGCTATATGTCTTCTGTCTGCAGCCTATATTGATAAATGACTAGGACAGGCTGCATTTCTGACAGGCTGAGGGTTGGGTGTGATTATGTCATGGTGGGCAGATGCTGCTTAGCTTAGTTAGCTTACACTCCCATGTCGCTAGGTCACGACGACGTGGGGCGTGCATCCTAGGTGGTAATGGAATGTGGACCCACTGGACCACAGAGGGGGACCTGGGCCTACCCGGACTAGGGAAGGGTAGCGACCGGGGTCTGTGGCAGCTGAATATATGGGCAAGGTGGTGACATGCAGGACTAGATGACACTGCACAACTTCAGGTATGAGGAAACATAAAGTTTACTTAAACAAAGTCATATACAGAAAACAAGACATGACAATGCTAGGCTCATGATTCTGAACATCAAGGAAGGGTGAAAATCATAGGTCTGCAGACGTCAGAAGATGGCAGGAGGTCATCACGAGTTGATGCATTCCAGGGTCATCTGGCACGGCCATATCAGGAGAACCTCTCTCTTAGGCCTCAGATGTAGTGCAGGCACAGCAGGAGAACATCAGACACCGACCTCGGACAGATGTCATAGCATGATAAACCCTAGGGAACACAGAAAACATGAAAAAGGAGCAAACGTTAGCTTTTATTCTGCCATCACTAGATACAACGTTTCGACCATAACATCGTCTTTATTAAGTACTTGATAAATAATAATAATAATAATAATTTTTATTTATATAGCGCCAACATATTCCGCAGCACTTTACAATTAAGCGGGGACATGTACAGACAATAAATTCAATACAAGTTAAGACAATTCAAACAATGACATTAGGAGTGAGGTCCCTGCTCGCAAGCTTACAATCTACAAGGAAATGGGGGGACACAGTAGGTGAGAAATGCTTGTTAATTCAGGTCTGGCAATTATAATAGGGATTTTCATATAAAGCTGCATGATCCGGTCATCAGCCCGTGTGTTTAAGTGCAATAGACAAGTATCAAGTGCAGTTATCATGTGCATGAAGGGTGTGGAGACAGATGAATAGTAGGGTGCAGATTCAGAATAATATTTGGAAGGAGGGAACATAAAGACCATGTTATGGTCGAAACATTGTATCTATTGATGGCAGAATAAAAGCTAAAGTTTTTTTCTTCACCTGGAATGGATGCTGATCCTTTTTCATGTTTTCTGTGAGTCGTTGATCCTGTTGGGTTACTATAACCCAAGTTGTGCTTGGCAAAAAGATCTCCAGCTTCATCCATGTTCTCTTTCAGTCTGACAGCTTTATATGAGTGTACATAGGCTGACTTCACCAAGCAGGAAAACACATAAACATTGAGGTGGATGTGGCTGGAAATAAGTGTCCTCTGAGAGGAAGAGATATATTTCTTCACATATGACAGCCATGTTCCCAGCTGCTGACTGAGGTACGTGTGATATAGCTCTTGTCAGTTGTGACACACATCTCTGGAGCTACAGTGCCTACAAGTAGTATTCAACCCCCTGCAGATTTAGCAGGTTTGATAAGATGCAAATAAGTTAGAGCCTTCAAACTTCACACAGGAGCAGGATTTATTAACAGATGCATAAATCTTACAAACCAAAAAGTTATGTTGCTCAGTTAAATTTTAATAAATTTTAAACATACAAGTGTGGGTCAATTATTATTCAACCCCTAGGTTTAATATTTTGTGGAATAACCCTTGTTTGCAATTACAGCTAATAATCGTCTTTTATAAGACCTGATCAGGCCGGCACAGGTCTCTGGAGTTATCTTGGCCCACTCCTCCATGCAGATCTTCTCCAAGCTATCTAGATTCTTTGGGTGTCTCATGTGGACTTTAATCTTGAGCTCCTTCCACAAGTTTTCAATTGGGTTAAGGTCAGGAGACTGACTAGGCCACTCCAACACCTTGATTTTTTGCCTCTTGAACCAGGCCTTGGTTTTGCTGGCTGTGTGCTTTGGGTCGTTGTCTTGTTGGAAGATGAAATGACGACCCATCTTAAGATCCTTGATGGAGGAGTGGAGGTTCTTGGCCAAAATCTCCAGGTAGGCCGTGCTATCCATCTTCCCATGGATGCGGACCAGATGGCCAGGCCCCTTGGCTGAGAAACAGCCCCACAGCATGATGCTGCCACCACCATGCTTGACTGTAGGGATGGTATTCTTGGGGTTGTATGCAGTGCCATCCAGTCTCCAAACGTCACATGTGTGGTTGGCACCAAAGATCTCGATCTTGGTCTCATCAGACCAGAGAACCTTGAACCAGTCTGTCTCAGAGTCCTCCAAGTGATCATGAGCAAACTGTAGACGAGCCTTGACATGACGCTTTGAAAGTAAAGGTACCTTACGGGCTCGTCTGGAACGGAGACCATTGCGGTGGAGTATGTTACTTATGGTATTGACTGAAACCAATGTCCCCACTGCCATGAGATCTTCCCGGAGCTCCTTCCTTGTTGTCCTTGGGTTAGCCTTGACTCTTCGGACAAGCCTGGCCTCGGCACGGGAGGAAACTTTCAAAGGCTGTCCAGGCCGTGGAAGGCTAACAGTAGTTCCATAAGCCTTCCACTTCCGGATGATGCTCCCAACAGTGGAGACAGGTAGGCCCAACTCCTTGGAAAGGGTTTTGTACCCCTTGCCAGCCTTGTGACCCTCCACGATCTTGTCTCTGATGGCCTTGGAATGCTCCTTTGTCTTTCCCATGTTGACCATGTATGAGTGCTGTTCACAAGTTTGGGGAGGGTCTTAAATAGTCAGAAAAGGCTGGAAAAAGAGATAATTAATCCAAAAATGTGAAGCTCATTGTTCTTTGTGCCTGAAATACTTCTTAATACTTTAAGGGAACCAAACAGAATTCTGGTGGTTTGAGGGGTTGAATAATAAATGACCCTCTGAATAAACTTTTCACAATTTAAAAAAAAATTAAACAAAGAAATAACATTCTTTTTTGCTGCAGTGCATTTCACACTTCCAGGCTGATCTACAGTCCAAATGTCACAATGCCAAGTTAATTCCGAATGTGTAAACCTGCTAAATCTGCAAGGGGTTGAATACTACTTGTAGGCACTGTATATGTCTTCTGTCTGCAACCTATATTGATAAATGACTAGGACAGGCTGCATTTCTGACAGGCTGAGGGTTAGCCGGGATTATGTCATGGTGGGCAGATGCTGCTTAGCTTAGTTAGCTTACGACGACGTGGGGCGTGCGTCCTAGGTGGTAATGGAATGTGGACCCACTGGACCACAGAGGGGGACCTAGGCCTACCTGGACTAGGGAAGGATAGCGACCGGGGTCTGTGGCAGCTGAATATATGGGCAAGGTGGTGACATGCAGGACTAGATGACACTGCACAACTTCAGGTGACGAAACATAAAGTTTACTTAAATAAAGTCATATACAGAAAATAAGACATGACAATGCTAGGCTCACGATTCTGCACATCAAGGAAGGGTAAAAATCATATGTCTGCAGACGTCAGAAGATGGCAGGAGGTCATCACGAGTTGACGCATTCCAGGGTCATCTGGCATGGTCATATCAGGAGAACCTCTCTCTTAGGCCTCAGGTGTAGCGCACACACAGCAGGAGAACATCAGACACTGATCTCGGACAGATGTCATAGCAGGATAGACCCTAGGGAACACAGAAAACATGAAAAAGGAGCAAAACTTTAGCTTTTATTCTGCCATCAATAGATACAACGTTTCGACCATACCATAGTCTTTATCACGTACAGTATGGTGGCTCAGACCGGAAAGTCACTGGTTACATAGTTCTAGACACAGAAGGACTTCAAGAATATTACACAGCAGGAATCCACATTCAAGGCAAGGACTTTGGTACCAACACATAGACAGGAGAGGTCCAGGGACAAAGACATCAGCTTTCCTAGAACTGATAGCAGGCAAAACGGGAGCTGAAAACCAGGCAAACCAGGAGCAACCTGGAAGACCAAAACACACATGGCTAAGATAAGAAGCCTAACGAGAAGCTCTGGCAATGCCCAAAAGGGAAGAGGAACTTTAAATAGGTGCTGACTCTCAGCAATAGGCTTGGGATCCGTTTTTTGGATGGACACGCTGCAGCCGGCTGGAATTTAAAGCAACCGCTGTCTGGAAAAAGGAGAGAGAGAGATACTTACCATCTGCCTTGCTTCTTTGCTGCTGTGTCTGTGTTGAAGGGAAGGAAGGTATCTGCAGATAGGATGCCAGTTCTAATGTCTCATCAGGGAGATATTTGCACAAACTACAAGGCTTGTGAGGACTTGAGAAGCTGCTCTAGGACACTGATTAGGACCCTCCACTAGCTTATTAGGCGCAGGAACAGGATTCTTGGCCCAGGCACATTGCTTGGTGTAGGACAATCTCAAAGAAGGTATTGTTGCCCTTTCTGGAATTTAAGGAAAATGGATAAATATTTAATAAAAGCATAATAAAGATAACATATAATTTGACATACCTCCATGTTTCTTTACTTTTTTTACATTTTTCTGTTGAACCACAATTCAAAAGAAAATGTCTGATCTTCATCAGTTGATATTCAGTAAATTTAAATTGAATATTACTATGGCAAGTTTCAATTTCTTTTAGTGACCATTGTGGTATTGCTTTAACAGAAGAATACCAACAGGTTTGTTGACATTTATACAGCTCTGGAAAAAATTAAGACACCACCACATCAAAACCCTGTCATGGGCAGCCCATTCTCCAGACCTGAACCCCATTGAAAACCTCTGGAATGTAATCAAGAGGATGTTGGATAGTCACAAGCCATCAAACAAAGAACTGATTAAATTTTTGCACCAGAAGCAGTGTGAAAGACTAGTGGCAAGCATGCCAAGACGCAAGAAAGCTGTGATTAAAAATCATGGTTATTGCACAAAACATTGAATTCAGAACTCTTCCTGAGTAAAAACATTACGATCATTGTTTCTAAATGATTATGAACTTGTTTTCTTTGCATTATTTAAGGTCTGAAAGCACTGTTATTTTTTTATTTTGGCCATTTTTCTTTGTCATTAAAAAAATACAAAATTTATTGCTTGGAAATTCGGAGACGTTGTCAGAAATTTATAGACTAAAAGAACAATTTACTTTTTACTCAAAAATATACTTATAAAGTGAAAAATCAGACAAGCGTAATATTTGAAAGTGGTTTTGCCAGAGCTGTATATCAATAGAAGAATAAAAAATTATGACTCAGAAGCAAAGGTGAAAAAATGAAAAATCACAAAATTTGTACCTATTTGGTAGTCTATTTTCTACTTTGCATCTGTTTTTTTTTCTCTCTGTCCACAATTGTAGATGTGTTTTTTGTAAACAAGATGTTTGTGGATGATTCACTATTTGCAACTTTCAAAAATGTTCAAAATGTTTGTGCAAACATTTCTGTTCCCCCTGGAATACTTATTTTTGTCTGAATTTTTTTTTTCCCACAAAAGCTTTGTGTCACATATTAATGGAGCATCGGTTCTGAAAAGGTACAAAAAAAGTAAAAGATAAAAATAAAGAGCATTTGTGATTTTGGGAAAAATTCATGAACCTAAGTGTGTTAAAAATGGTAACAAAAAACAAGACAAAAAATAATGACTTTAAAAAAAATGCAAAGGGTAAATCAGCCATTTTACTTTTAACCCCTTTACCCCCAAGGGTGGTTTGCATGTTACTGACCCGGCCAATTTTTACAATTCTGACCACTGCCCTTTATGAGGTAATAACTCTGGAATGCTTCCATGAATCCTGGTGATTCTAACAAGGTTTTCTCGTGACATATTGTACTTCATGATAGTGGTAAAATTTATTTGATATAACTTACCTTTATTTGTGAAAAAAATGGAAATTTAGAGGAAATTTTGAAAATTTTGCAATTTTCCAACTTTGAATTTTCATGCCCTTAAATCACAGAGATATCGCACATAAAATACTTAATAAGTAACATTTCCCACATGTTTACTTTACATCAGCACAATTTTGGAACTAAAATTTATTTTTGTTAGGAAGTTATAAGGGTTAAAAGTTGACCAGCGATTTCTCATTTTCACACCACTTTTATTTTTTTAGGGACACACATTTGAAGTCACTTTGAGGGGTCTATATGACAGAAAGAAACCAAAAGTGGCACCGTTCTAAAAACTGCACCCCTCAAGGTGCTCAAAACCACATTCAAGAAGTTTATTAACCCTTCAGGTGCTTCACAGGAACTTTTTGAATGTTTTAAAAAATGAACATTAAACTTTTTTTCACAAAAAAATTACTTCAGGTCCAATTTTTTTTATTTTACCAAGGGTAAAAGGAGAAATTGGACTGCAAAAGTTATTGTGCAATTTGTCCTGAGTACGCTGATATGTGGGGGAACCACTGTTTGGGCGCATGGCAGAGCTCAGAAGGGAAGGAGCGCCGTTTGACTTTTTCAACGCAAAATTGGCTGGAAATTAGACTGGACGCCATGTCGCGTTTGGAGAGCCCCTCATGTGCCTGAATAGTGGAAATCCCCCCACAAGTGACCCAATTTTGGAATGTAGACCTCACAAGGAACTTATCTAGATGTGTGGTGAGCACTTTAAACCCCCAAGTGCTTCACAGAAGCTTATAACGACTGGGTGTGAAAATAAAAAAAAATCATGTTTTTTCCACAAACATGATATTTAGTCCCAAATTTTTTATTTTCCTAAGGGTAACAGGAGAAATCGGACCACAAAAGTTGTTGTCTAATTTGTCCTGAGTATACTGATACCCCATATGTGGGAAAAAACTACTGTATCGGGACACGTCGGGGCTTGGAAGGGAAGTAGTGACGTTTTGGAATGCAGACTTTGATGGAATGGTCTGCAGGTGTCATGTCGAGTTTGGAGAGCCCCTGATGTGCCTAAACAGTGGAAACCCCTCACAAGTAACCCCATTTTGTAAACTAGACCCACCAAGGAACTTATCTAGATGTGTGGTGAGCACTTTGAACCCCCTAGTGCTTCAAAGAAGTTTATAACATAGAGCAATAAAAATAAAAATAAAATCATATTTTTTTCCACAAAAATGATCTTTTTGCCCCCAATTTTTAATTTTCCCAAGGGTAACAGGAGAAATTGGACCCAAAAGTTGTTGTGCATTTTGTCCAGAGTAGGCTGATACTCCATATGTGGGGGTAAACCACTGTTTGGGCGCATGGCAGAGCTTGGAAGCGAAGGAGCATCGTTTGACTTTTTCAATGCAGAATTGGCTGGAATTGAGATCAGACGCCATGTCGCGTTTGGAGAGCACCTGATGTGCCGAAACAGTGGAAACCCCCCAATTCTAGTTCCAACCCTAACACACCCCTAACCCAAATCCCAAACCTATCCCTAACCCTAGCCCTTATCCTAGTCCTAAACCTAAACCTAACCCTAATGGGAAAATGGAAATAAATACATTTTTTTTATTTTATTATTTTTCCCTAACTAAGGGGGTGATAAAGGGGCGTTTGATTTACTATTTATAGCTGGTTTTTATGTTTGGCTGCTGTCACACGCTAAAAGATGCTTTTTATATAAACATAGTTTTTTGCATCACCGCATTTTGAGAGCTATGATTTTTCCACATTTTGACCTACAGAGTCTTTTGAGGTCTTATTTGTTGCAGGACGAGATGATGTTGTTATTGGTACCATTTTTGGGCATATGACATTTTTTGATTGCATTTTTTTCTGATTTTTGGGATGCAGAATGAACAAAAACCAGCAATTCATGAATTTCTTTTGGGGGGATGCATGTACACCATTCTGCGTATGGTAAAATTGATAAAGCAGTTTTATTTTTTGGGTCAGTACGATTACAGCGATACCTCACTTATATGATTTTTTTATGTTTTGGCGCTTTATACAATAAAAACCATTTTATATAAAAATAATTATTTTCACATTGCTTTATTCTGCGAGCTATAACTTTTTTTTTCAGTGGTGACACTGTATGGTGACACTGTATCACTCTTCAAGGCCCCAACTGCAATGCCTCATAAAAAATAATAATGTGTAGTTTGGGCACTTCTACACTCTTAAAGGCTTTACACACAGTGCAAAGCCAGGAAAAAGTGTTAAGGAGGGTAATACAGTCATCCATAGACCCCTGAAGGCAACAACTTGCAGGCCTCACTAAAATATTTTCAATGCGTAGTTGATGTACTCCTACACTCAAAGGCTTTGCGGTGCAGGAAAAAATTATAAGTAGGGCCATCCAACCAATCATAGACCCATGAAGGCAACAACAGGTGAGCCTCATTCAAATAATGAGTATTAAAAACATTAGGTGCTTCTGTTATCTGGTGGTGTAGAAAAGTTGGGGCTCATCCAGGATTTGCTTATTTTTTATGAGAGTGAGCCTGTCCACATTTTCTGTTGACAACTAGTGATGAGCGAGTGTGCTCATTTTTTGAGTTTTCCGAGCATGCTTGGGTGTTCTCCGAGTATCTTGGGCGTGCTCGCAGAGTATACTTTTGTCTACACAGCTGCATGATTTGTGGCTACTAGACAGCCTGAATACATGTAGTGATTGCCTAACAAACAGGCAATCCCTGCATGTGTTCAGCTTCTTCTGACAGCCGCAAATCATGCAGTTGCGGAGACACAAACAATCTATGAGCATGCCCAAGACACTCGGAAAACACCCGAGCATGCTCAGAAAACTGGAATAACGAGCACCCTCGCTCATCACTATTGACAACCAGAAGTGCCTGTTTGTTATGACTTCCCCTGGCAGCACTAAAAACCCGCACAGACAAGACACTAGCAGCAGGGCAGCACAACACCTCCAAGGTATAGAGGGACAGATCATGCCAAGTGTCCAGCTTTGAGACCCAATAGTTGAAGGTCGCAGAGGAATTAGGGAGCATGCTGGTTTTGTCAGCCAGATGTTGCTTGAAAAATACCTGGTCATCAGGACATTGATACTGCCATGGTGTCATGAATTTGGCCCAGGCCTTTGACAGGGTACCTCTTGCCTCTGCAATACCAGGTGTGTTTATTCCTCCCCTCTCCTCCTTGGTTTGGCAAGGAAGCTTGCCTCCTGCAGCTAGCAGCAACTGTTTAAGTAGGCACAGAAGCTTTATTGTTGTGCTGTTGATGGTGTCATTGTCACTCATCATCATTGTGCAGTCCTCAAAGTCCTACAGAGCCAAACAAATGTTATACATCCATGCACTCTCTTCAGTTGTTATGTGTGAAGACTGCCCAGAATACCGACGGGTGTGTTGGAGCTAGACAGCATGTGCATTGTGGAGTTCCAACAAGTTGTCACATCGCACACCAGTCGGTGACCTGCCACTTGAATGCATAGCTGCAGGACCGCCAGAGTGACGACAGCTGTAGCCGACTTGCGGAAATGGACACTGATGCAGCGCACCTTGACTAGAAGCTCTGGCAAATGTGAATAGGTTTCAGAAACCGCAGAATCACCAAGTTTATCATTTGGGTTATGCATGGTACGTGTAAACTTGCCAAGCTTCACACAGCCACCACCAGGTTATGGCCATTATCACACATGACTGTTGTGAGTTCATTTTCCCCTTCATTACTGAGGCCCGAGGAACTCCCTCTTCTGGTAAAGAAAGGTAGTGAGTCTGATTATCAAACACCTGAGGCTGATGATGATGACTGGCTGAGTGGAGTTACTGACTGGATATAAGGCTGCCGATGCCCTTCTGCCCTGCGGGTGATTTCTCTGTGGGATCCTTGGAGACCAGTCTGAATTCCTGCTCCTCTAAAGCTAAGTTTGCTGCTCGGCCTTTTGCTTTGGTGCTTTGACTTTGTTTTGCTTTGTTTTTCTGGATTTCTGCCATTCCCTGCTGGGGTGTGCTGAATTCTTTTAGCTCTGTCTTCTGAAAATACCTGAGTGCTGATTTAGTTTTTGAAGCCTAGCTGCTTCAGGGCCTTTTTCATATCAGCTTGTTGGCTTATGTCTTTGATAGGGTTTTGGCAGATTGTAGACAGCAGCCTTCCTGTCCTTTCCTATCTAGGTAGTTTTGGGCCCCGTCTTTGCTCAGTCTATCTTTCTGTATGTGTTAGTATTTTCATCTTGCTTCACCGTCATTATATGTTGGGGGCTGCCTATCGCTTTGGGGTCTGCTCTGGGGCAGTTTAGATTTCCCCTTTCTTTCTTTAGGCCTATGTAATTCTCCGGCTGTGATCGAGGGGTCTAGGGCATCGTAGGAACCCCCCACGGCTACTGCTAGTTGTGTTGATAGGTTCAGGGGTCTGCAATCTGATAGTTGCCAACTTCTCTGGTTTTCTGGACTTAGCTTGTATTTCTGTTTTTGCCTCCTACGGTGACTCATTCATAACACATGACCATGCCTGGTTGGAGGTTTACTGATGAGAGCCACAGCTCTATTTGGTCTCTTTGCAATTCAATAACTCTGCCATGGTGTGTGGTCTCCTAGACAAATTAGCTTCAGCAAGTCTGTTGCGGCTTCATTGAGGCAGCGCAGCAGATCTTCCAGCTAATATGGACGATGTGCTTCAAGATGACAAATTAGAGATGGATGATGAGGAGGAGCAGGAACTGGGGTAGGAGGTGGAGGAAACTCTGATAGAAATAGGGACAGCAATCCTCGATGTTAGTAGCACAGGTGTCAGGGTGGGATTCACAAAGTTCACTCAGTATGCTTTAAGGAAATAGAGTGTCCCTAGCCACATGTGCTTGCCCATATATCGGTCATTAAGTCTACAATCCCAGTAACTACTTTGCTAAGGGCATGGGTGATGTTTTCGGACATGTACTAGTACGAAACAAAACATCACACAGGGAAAAATAGTGGCTGCTGGAGACGAGTACCAAGAAATGGAAGAAATCCTCCGTGTCTATAAGCCTAAATGGCAACATTTTCAATGCAAGTATCCTGGAAATGTGCCTGTTAAGCATTGGGCCTGTGGATAGGAACTTTCTATTTCATTCCAAGGCCTGGGGTAGGAACATCTGAATGCTTTTTTGGAATTGCATTTTTTGGTAGTGTCTGATGATGATGTTTCAGAATGTGTAAGGACTGATGCCAGGTTGGATGCATCTGCACCAGTGTCATCCACAGGGGATTGGGAAGAACCTAGCATAGGGGAAGAGGGAGTGGTGTCATCTGCTGGCACCAACCGTGGACCCAGGTGTTCGGCCCAGCGAGTCAGGTGCTTAGATGACAAGTGTCTGATCATGCTGGTGGTTAGGCTCTTAGTGGTCTGGCACCTACTGATCTTGGCATAGCACAGGTTGTAAACTACCAATTTTTTTATGTCCGAGTTCTCTTTAAGGAACTTCCAGACTGGGAAACATCGAACTCTTTGATGAACAAATTCACCAGTGTCGGTGATCTGAGGAACAGTCGCTTGCTTTGTCCCCCTGGTCACCCTACTGCCTCTTCCTGCTTGTTTCAGTGCTGCCAATCCTTTCTCTTCAGCACTGCTGGCCTCACTCTTCCGAGCGTCCCAGTTTGGTTCAATGACTTTGTCCCCAACCACCTTTGACAAAATTTACCGTTCCCCACAGTCATCTTCTTGTGACCATGGCTGCTCTAAGTTTTGTGTATTTCTCCTGTCCCTCTTGGAACATGCAGGGTTGGAAACTACAATCTAAAAATGATGTAAAGAGCTCCTCGGAGTGTCCTAGTATGAGATTACTAGTCTAGTCTACTGGGAATTAAGAAGGGAGTAGGATCAGGGTGAGGATTAAGTGATCCATAATGTTGGCTGGTGAGACTGGACTGTGTGGAAGACTGGGTGGTGCTGGCAAACATGCTGGAAGAATTATCTGATATCCACCTGTTTGCACTAGTGTGGCTTGAGAAGTGGTACCCTGTGCCTGCCTGAAAAGTGGGACAAGAACCAATTTGTCTATGATGGGTGTGATTCCTGTGCTCCAGCAACAGGCGTAGTCACACATGCTCCACGTCGTTGTCGCCTGCGTGCACCATCATCAGCACTTCAACTTCTTCATCCCTTACCACACACCTTATTCATTTTCTAATAGCTAGGTCTCTGGAAACCAAGTTTCCATCATTAATTGAAACATTTTTTTCAATTAACCCAAAAATTTGGTGAACTGTAGCAGGCCAAGTGGTTTTAAAAAAATTTAAACCACTGTCATTTTAAACAGAGCATGTTAAACTGCATGGATGATTAAAGGGAATCTGTTACCTCATTTTTCCGATATGAGTTGCGGCCACCGCCATCAGAGGCTTATCTACAGCATTCTGTAATGCTGTAGATAATCCCCCTATGTAACCTGAAAGATAAGAAAAACAAGTTAGATTATACTCATCCGGGGGTCCAGTCCGGTCCGATGGGTGTCACGGTCTGGTCCAGTGCCTCCCATCTTCTAGTGATGACATCCTCCTCCTTACTTCTGCCAGAGCTCCTGCGCAGGCATACTATATCTGCCCTATTTAGGGCAGAAGAGAGTACTGCAGTGCGCAGGCGCCAGACCTCTCTGACCTTTCCCGGCACCTGCACACTGCAGTACTCTGCTCTGCCCTCAATAGGGCAGATATAGTATGCCTGCGCAGGAGCTGTGGCAGAAGTAAGGAGGAGGACATCATCGCTAGAAGATGGGAGGTGCCGGACTGGACCACAACACCCATCGGACCGGACTCCCGGGTGAGTATAATCTAACTTTTTTTTAGCTTTCAGGTTACATCAAGGGCTTATCTACAGCATTACAGAATGCTGTCGATAAGCCATTGATGGCGGTGGCCGCATCTCATAGGTCAAAAATGAGGTGACAGATTCCCTTTAATTGAATCCAGAAAAACATTTTTAACTATTTTTGCAGTTATATATACTACCGCAATGTATCCCTAAGCACATTAAACTCTATGAATAACTTTATCAATGAACAAAAATTTTTTTAACAGATTTGGCAGTTTTACATACCACTGTAGTATAACACTAACCACGTTGAACTCTATGGATGACAATATTTTACATTTTTTCACCCCCAAAAAAAATGTGTTCATGTACAGCACCTATATATTTAGCAACAGATGGTAAAGCCCTAAGCCCTGACCAGGAGGATGTATTTTGCTATTCTTGCAGCTGTATTTAAATGAAGAATGTATCTGATACAAGCAGCAAAGCACAGGATTAGTCCTTCGAAGAGCTGTTAGTATGATGCTACGGCATCAGCAACAGTATCAACACTAGAGGACTCTGAATTAGTCAACCTGTGCGCACACATGCATGGATAACAGCTCTCGCCCACCAATCAGAACTGTCCCTGAGCTGTGCAGTGGCATCAGTGAGCCAAATGTGGCAGCGCCTATCCTTTTTAACCTCTGATGATCAGAGGTTATAAAGATGGCTACGGCATTACAGTGACTGTCAAGTAATCAGTGCAAGATAATTGACTGTGTATCAGGTGTCAAACATGCAAGGAATGGATTTGAGCTTCAAATCTGAGCACAAGCCAATGTCCGAGCACCCAAATACTCGAATGATATACAAGTATCATGGAGCATGTTTGCTCATCCTTACTCTTTATTATTGTGTGATCCCAGTGCCTTAATTATCTCACTGCCTTGTTATTCTTTTATACACCATTAATGTACTAAATTTAGAGTACTATGGATTTAAGGACTTGCTGGCATTTCCACAGCAGTTTTACAGTAGTATAAAAGTCAAATATAATAGCCAAGGTATACAAAAGCATCCTACATGTAAAGTGATAACACATCGGTGCTCAAGTGTTGGACAATCATGGATCAGTTGCTACTATACACTGAACGTGAGTGTGGAAACCACAAAAATTACAACCAAAAGATCCTGTATCATCAGATTATAACATCTTTATTAGAAAAGGACAGAACAGGACAATAGGGGGACATGTGCAAATAGCAAACTAAAGTGCATCAGTGCTAAAGACGCGCTGGACTGACCCCAGCCATATAAGAGATATAGTAAAGAAATACAAATCTATTTAACAAGAGGCATACAATGTGTTAACATATCAATAGAACTTAAATGGCAATTATAAAAAGTATACAGTAGTACCACACCAGTACCACCTCCAATGAAAATCACAGCTATGAAGGCAAATATCTACTACCTATAATCCATGTGTATTCAAAGGGCTATAATGCCCCACTATAATGCCTATCAAGCTGTCATGTACTGCTGCAATACGTTCAAGCCATTATCTATGAGCTCACATTGCAAATGGGAGGAAAATAATCCCTCCCTCCAGGGGACTTCACTATCACCCACCCAAAAGGGGTAAAAAACCCCAAGCCAACATTACCTCAATGGAACCCTCAGATGTCCGGGCAGTCCAGGCGTCACCCCGATGCACGTTTTGGAGCCTTACGCTCCTTCCTCAGGGGGCATAGATGTAGAGCACCTCATGCAAATATTTATATGCGCCCACCGGAAGCACCGCGGGCGCACCCCGCATGTCTCGCAGCAAATGGAGCCTCCCATCCATGACGCAGCCGGAATGACACGGGCCCACGTGATCCGGCACCCAACATGGGCAGAGCCCCACTCGCATACGGGAAACAGCAGGCGCGCCTGCGCAGCAGTGATGATCCAGCGGCGGCCATTTTTATGCAGGGCAAAACAAAGGGAAACGTGCACAAACGCTCTATATAAAGCTAAAATTGAGCCAAACATCGGACATAACAAGATATCAATATGCAAAATACTTCATAAGTCCTCACTATTCAAGGGGTGTAAAAAGGCAAACTATAATGTGATCGATTAACGGTCTCTATTTCTCAAGGTAATTTATATACGCAAGTAGAAATATTATCCCATATATATTAAGTGCTTAATCAAGACACCAATGTATATTAATGTAATCCTTATAGAAAAGAGGGAGGGGAGAGACATGACATAGAGAAACATCACTTCAATCGATCAAAATATTAGTGCCCGACTGACCGTATCCCTGATGAGATAATACCCCTCCAGGGTCAAAAATTTGTACATCAAAACCGTATGTTCGCTACCTACACTTCCCATTGACTATCCCATCATGCCAATGGGTGCATGACACCTAAATATATATAAAATACTCCCCAGTATATCATCCATCAATATTACTATAAGGGGTAGGAACATGTCTCAAAATATCTTTCCTTATATATGTAAATATATATACAACGCTGAGACAATTACCAAAGCATCCAACCCCTTATAAGTGTCTACCACACCAACAAAGACCCATGATGTATAGGAAACCCCTATACACTGCATCTTGGGGCAGAGCAAACCAAGCCCCACGGACATGTGAGAATGTTAAATATACAAAAAAGTCCAAATTGACCAATGTCTGTAACCAGATCTTTATATCTTTTCGTGCCACCAGGGATATCCGGCCTTGTCCATTCGGGTACACCTGGCACCATGTCAATCTTCTCCCCAAACTCTTCCCCAGATGATCCAGGATGACTTGATGACTTCAACTACACCGCCGAGAGTAGTAGATATGAAAGTCCAAGAATGGCTCCAATGTGAACACTAATAATGAACTAAAGAGAAAACAGAGATTAAAACCAAATAAAATTATAAAAACAACACCGCTGCACCTCCATATGCATCAGCACAGTCGCAAAATGGACAACCACCTCACAGAAATGGAACATAGGACAAGCTCTCATTCAACCCATTGGAATGTACCATGTTAAGGTTCCAGATCCAACGCATCTCTTTTTGAGCTAACCTTTGGGATACTTTCCCCCCCCCCGATCCCCAAATCCACCACATCGATACCTTTAAACTTCAGGCCGCTGCTGTCACAGTTGTGGTGTATTTTGAAATGCTTAGGTAGTGCTTTGAGCAGATGTACATCCTCTTCACTAGCCGCGGCTTGTATACCTAAAACATGCTCCCTGATCCTGACCTTCAACTGTCGGGTAGTGAGCCCTATGTAGATCAAGGAACAGGGGTATGTGGCATAATAAATGACATTCCGGGACATACAATTAATGGTTTTAACAATCTTATATTGTTTCTGTCCCGAAGAGTCCGTAAAGGTGTCATCTTTGATCATATTAACACATGTCACACAGTGGCCACACACCGCACTGCCCCCCTTCCGATGCCGAGTAAACTCATCCAAAAAGGTCTTAGGGGGGTCCCCTATATAGTGACTCCGTACCAAGTGGTCTCGTAAATTCCTAGACCGCCTAAAGGTAATTTGAGGTTTGTCTGGAATAATCCTAGCTAAAATAGAGTCTGTCTTCAAGATGTTCCAGGATTTGTTTAAAATCCCCCATACCTGCTCTGATCGTGCATTATAATTAGTAATAAACCTCACTACCTCAGAATTTCTTGGCTCAGCGTTGGTTTTATACAAGAGGGAATTTCTGTTACTATGTTTGGCCTGTAAATAGGCCCTTTTAATGGACCTGTTGCTATACCCTCTCTCTACAAAACGACCCCTCAAATCTTTGGCCTGATTTTCAAACTCTTCATCCATTGAGCATAAGCATCGAAGATGCAAAAACTGGCCTACTGGTACAGACTGCACCATGTGTGTCGGGTGCGAGGAGGACGAATGCAGGAGCATGTTCGTGGCTGTTGGTTTCCTATAGAGTGTTGTTTGTATGATCCCCTCCACCCCCCTGCTCAATTAAACATCCAGGAATTCGACCTTATCCCTATCAAACGTAGCAGTAAGATGAATGTTGAGGCTATTGTTGTTTAATTCCAAAATAAAACTCTCAAGCGATGCCGAATCCCCCTGCCAGATCACAAGGATGTCATCTATGGAGCGCGTCCATAAGGGGACGCGCTCCATAGATGACAGCCGATCCGACATCAGGAGGTCTCTCTCCCACAGCCCCAGGAACAGATTAGCGTAGGACGGCGCAAATGCCACCCCCATGGCTGTCCCCTGGAGCTGCAGGAAGAAAGACCCCCGAACGTTAAAAAATTGTGCGTGAGGGCCAGCTCTAGAACCTCCAAAATAAAGGCCCTCAAGTCAGGGGAGAGATTAGACATGGACAAAAAAAATTTAGTCGCTCGTAACCCATCACTATGGCGAATATTTGTGTATAACGATTCAACGTCCATAGTGGCTAAAATCGTATCCTTGTCCAATGTGAGACCATTTGTTTTACGTAAAAGCTGATTTGTGTCCTTTAGTCCTTTAGATAGGAGGGTAGCTCCTCCACAAGTGGTTGGAGGAGGGAGTCCAGCCACTTGTTGACACACTCCAAATAGCCCCCCCGCCCCGAAACTATAGGTCTTCCTGGAGGGATCTGAACATTTTTATGTGTCATGGGGAGGAGATAGAAGGTCGGTACCGTTGGCTCGGCCACCATTAATGCCGTAAAGAGCTCACCAGAGATGATATCTGCTTCTTTCGCTCATGTGAGAATCCCCTTCAGCTGTGTACAAAAGGCGGACAAGGGGTTAAATGTCAGCTTTTTATAACACATGCTGTTAGCGAGCTGACGCATGGCTTCCTTCACATACATATGTTTAGGCCATAGTACCACATTTCCCCCCTTGTCCGCCGGTTTGATCACTATGTCGTGGAGACTCTTCAGTTAACTCAGCCATTTCCTCTCCTCCCCAGTTAGGTTGTCCCTCTGTATGTATTGTGGTAGCTTTAAAAATTCATTACTGACCACTTTCACAAACAGGTCTATAACACTACAGTTCGAGAGAGGGGGGAACTTTTTAGAGCGCATCTTCAAAGACGGAAGTATCTTACCTCCCTCAGTGGACACGTGTTCATCAGCCAATTCCTCAAGGATCCTCAGGGCTGATTGTTCTTTTTCTGTAGGGAATAATTTATTAATATTGTCATCAAAGAAAAAACATTTAAATAACAAAGACCTAGCAAAAATATGCAGGTCCTTGATGGCCGTAAATCTGTCAAAGCCAGCCACTGGTGAAAATGATATGCCTTTATGAAGTAGTGCACAATCAGATCTAGTGAGCGTATGATTACTCAGATTGATTACCTTATTGTCTCTACTCAGGCCTTCTGGTGAACGATTTTTCTTCCTTTTATATGGATGAAAGTTATAATTTCTCATCCGCCCGTAATTACCCCTGGAACGAGTAACTATCGAGGAAGTGGAGGCCTCAGATTGGGTACTAAGTGATGACATAAAAGTGTTAGATACACTCCGATGTAAAGATGACGGATTCCCGGAATGTCTTTTCCATTGGTAAACTGTTTTTTCTTGGTAGTCCTTGAGGTCTCTATTGAACTAAGAGGCCTGTGTATCATTGATTTTCTTCACTACCGTGTCTACTGATTTTTCAAGATCATCCTCATATTTTTTCAATTGTTCACTAGTACAATTGGCTCGAAGATATAACAGCGCCTGATCTATTTCCTTATCTAAACCATTGATTTATTTTGTATTATGGCCAACAAGCAATTTCATCAAGGCCACCGAACATGTCCCACATGCATCCTCCCAACTGGACACAAATTCAGCATCATCAATGGGGAAAGTAGGTAACACCCGGACTCGTAAACCCCTTGGTATCATATCCTTAGCAATGTATTTTTCTAGAAAAATTCTATTCCACCAAATTTTTGTTCGTTTGATGAGGAATTTCTTTGTTGATTCAAATAGAACATCATTCCTGTGATTTCCAGCCTGTATACCACTTGTCCCGTTCTGTCCAAAGAATTCATCGGCTTGCCCCAGCCAGGATTTCTCCCTGGCTCTGTAGTCCATTTTACCTAGGCAAAACCCTGTGCAAAACACAGAACAATAATGACAAAATATAATAGCCAAGGTATACAAAAGCATCCTACATGTAAAGTGATAACACACCGGTGCTCAAGTGTCGGACAATCATGGATCAGTCGCTACTATACATTGAATGTGAGTGTGGAAACCACAAAATTTGTGACCAAAAGATCTTTTCTATAAGGATTACATTAATATACATTGGTGTCTTGATTAAGCACTTAATGTATATGGGATAATATTTCTACTTGCGTATATAAATTACCTTGAGAAATAGAGACCGTTAATCGATCACATTATAGTTTACCTTTTTACACCCCTTGAATAGTGAGGACTTATGAAGTATTTTGCATATTGATATCTTGTTATGTCCGATGTTTGGCTCAATTTTAGCTTTATATAGAGCGTTTGTGCACGTTTCCCTTTGTTTTGTCCTGCATAAAAATGGCCGCCGCTGGATCATCACTGCTGCGCAGGCGCGCCCGCTGTTTCTCGTATGCGAGTGGGGCTCTGCCCATGTTGGGTGCCGGATCACGTGGGCCCACGTCATTCCGGCCGCGTCATGGATGGGAGGCTCCATTTTCTGCGAGACATGCGGGGTGCGCCCACGGCGCTTCTGGTGGGCGCATATAAATATTTGCATTAATTGCTCTACATCTATGCCCCCTGAGGAAGGAGCGTAAGGCTCCAAAACGTGCATCGGGGTGACGCCTGGACTGCCCGGACATCTGAGGATTCCATTGAGGTAATGTTGGCTTGGGGTTTTTAACCCCTTTTGGGTGGGTGATAGTGAAGTCCCCTGGAGGGAGGGATTATTTTCCTCCCATTTGCAATGTGAGCTCATAGATAATGGCTTGAACGCATTGCAGCAGTACATGACAGCTTGATAGGCATTGTAGTGGCCCTTTGAATATACATGGATTATAGGTAGTAGATATTTGCCTTCATAGCTGTGATTTTCATTGGAGGTGGTACTGGTGTGGTACTACTGTACACTTTTTATAATTTCCATTTAAGTTCTATTGATATGTTAACACATTGTATGCCTCTTGTTAAATAGATTTGTATATCTTTACTATATTCCTTATATGGCTGGGGTCAGTCCAGCGCGTTTTTAGCACTGCTGCACTTTAGTTTGCTATTTGCACATGTCCCCCTATTGTCCTGTTCTGTCCTTTTCTAATAAAGATGTTATAATCTGATGATACAGGATCTTTTGGTCGTAATTTTAGTAGTATAAAAGTGTAGTATTCAGACACAAGGTCATTATTCATAGAGGAAAGGAGGATACAGCTGGAGAGATGGATTAATTGATACCAATAATATCCAAGAAGTCAGCAGGCAGAAGTGCTCTGATTTTCTAACTAAATTTACCAATAGGAATGCAAGGAGTATAACATGGTTGTCAAAACTGCTCAAAATAGCAGCTTCATAGGAAAATATCCATGATCTCTCTGACCTAAACTATCTAAAAAAAGAAAAGGGATAAAAAGACAAAATAAGGACAAACTGCAAAGTCTTCACTCCAAGGCAACTCACAGTTCACTCATTCTGCAGGATATTTTTTTATTTTTATTTGTTATGCTTACTAGAGATGAGCGTTCTTTTCAAGGTTCGGATCAGTTTGAATTGGCATACATCCTGATGTTCGTCGAACGTATTCAAATCCCATTGAATTAAATGGGAGGCAAATCATAACATAAAGTAAGTGTAGGACTGCGAGTCTGGGGACCCTACTTCTAACAGGCAACACACATGAAAGTGACCCAACACATCAAAAAAATATTGCCACACACCACTAAAGTGACATCAATTTCCCCAGAGCACAGATAGTATAATGGGACTCTGACATCCCTTCCACTTCATGCAGCACACCAGATGAGACTAAAATTGGGATCTTGACATTTCAAAAAATTATTGTCACACACCAATAAAGTGGCATTGATTTCCCCAGAGTAGAAACAGTATAATAATCCTCTGACACACCTTCCCCTACTGGCAGGGCCGTATTTGCCATTAGGCACTCGTGAGCACGTGCCTAGGGTGGGACTCTGCAGGGGGGATGGCACCTGAGCAAGGTTTTTCATTTTTTTTGCTTTTTTTTTAAGTTCGGGGTCGGCCCTCCCCCTTGTTCCCCTCCCCCCATCATACTCACCTTCTACAGTGATGCCTGCTGCAGCTCCGATGGTCCTGCACCGATATCTGTTCTTCCAGTGTGAGTGCACGGTCACACTTGGTACAGCTCATTAAGATCATGAATATGGACGCCACTCCACTCTCATAGGCGTGGCGCCCATATTCATGACCTTAATGAGCGGTACCATGTGACTGTGCTCTCACACACACAAACAGGCAGGAAAAACTAGGCTGGACGAGAGACATACACATGCAGCAGCAGCAGGGAACGGACCAAGCCACAACACTGGTGAGCCAGATGGAGAAGGAGTGGCGGGAGAGAGAATGAGCCAGGTGGAGAATGGGGGCAGGGGGGTGAGCCGGGTGGAGAATGGGGGCCGGGGGGAGGATGAGCAGCAGGGGAAATGAGCTGGGTGGAGAATGGGGGCTGGGGGGAGGATGAGCGGCAGGGGGAATGAGCTGGGTGGAGAATGGGGGTCTGGTGGGATGAGCGGTGGGGGGGAATGAGCCAGGTGGAGAATGGGGGCCGGGGGGAATGAGCACCAGGGGGGCAAATGAGCCAGGTGGAGAATGGGGGCCAGGGGGGATGAGCATTGGGGAGGGCAATGAGCTCCGGGGGGAATGAGCCAGGTGGAGAATGGGGGCTGGGGGGTGAGCTGCAGGAGGGAATGAGCCGGGTGGAGAATGGGGGCCAGGGGGATGAGCACTAGGGGGGCAATGAGCGCCGGGGGGGAATGAGCCAGGAGGAGAATGGGGGCCGGGGGGATGAGCTGCAGGAGGGAATGAGCCGGGTGGAGAATGGGGGCCGAGGGGGGATGAGCGCTGGGGGTGGAATGAGTCGGGTGGAGAATGGGGGCTGGGAAAGAATGAGCGCCGGGGAGGAAAGGAGCCAGGTGGAGAATGGGGGCCGGGGGGGAATGAGCACCTGGGAGGGTGGAGAATGAGCACTGGGGGGCAATGAGCGCCGGGGATGGAGAATGAGCGCCGGAGGGGAATGAGCACCCTGGGTGCAATGAGAGCCGAGGGTGGAGAATAAGCGCTGGGGGGAATGAGCACCGAGGTGGAGAATGAGCGCCAGGGTGGAGAATAAGCTCTGGGGGGAATGTGCGCCTGGGGGGGAATGAGCGCCGAGGTGGAGAATGGGTGCACTAAGATGGCTGCACTGGGGAGATGGCTGCACTGGGGAAACGGATGAACTGGGGAGATGGCTGTACTGGGGAGATGGCTGCACAGAGGAAACGGGTGCACTGAGAAAATGGCTGCATTATAGAGATGGCTGCACTAGGGAGATGGGTTCACTGTGGAGATGGGTGCACTAGGGAGATGGGTGCACTGGGGAGATGGCTGCACTGGGGAGATGGCTGCACTGGGGAGATGGCTGCACTGAGGAGATGGCTGCACTGGGGAGATGACTGCACTGGGGGATGGGTGCACTGGAGAGATGGCTGCACTGGGGAGATGGCTGCGCTAGGGAGATGGCTGCATTGAGGAGATGGGTGCACTGATGAGATGGCTGCACTGGGGAAGTGGGTGCATTGAGGAGATGGCTGCACTAGGGAGATGGGTGCACTGAGGAGATGGGGGCACTGGGGAACTGGGTGCACTGAGGAGATGGCTGCACTAGGGAGATGGGTGCACTGGGGAGATGGGTGCACTGGGGAGATGGGTGCACTGGGGAGATGGGTGCACTGGGGAGATGGGTGCACTGCGGAGAAGGGTGCACTGCGGAGATGGGTGCACTGCGGAGATGGCTGCACTGAGGGAATGGCTGCACTGAGGGGATGGCTGCACTGGGGAGATGGCTGCACTGGGGAGATGGCTGCACTGGGGAGATGGCTACACTGGGGAAATGGGTGTGCTGGGGAAATGGCTGCACTGGGGAAATGGGTGCACTGAGGAGATAGCTGCACTTGGGTGATGCCTGCACTAGGGAGATGGGTGCACTGGGTAGATGGGTGCACTGAGGAGATAGGTGCACTGAGGAGATGGCTGCACTGGGGAAATGGGTGCACTAAGGAGGAGATGGCTGCAGTGGGGAAATGGGTGTGCTGGGTAAATGGGTGCACTGGGGAGATGGCTGCACTAGGGAGATGGCTGCACTAGGGAGATGGCTGCACTGGGGAGATGGGTGCACTGAGGAGATGGCTGCTCTAGTGAGATGGGTGCACTGAGGAGATGGGTGCACTGGGGAGATGACTGCACTGGGGAGATGGCTGCACTGGGGAAATGGATGTGCTGGGGAAATGACTGCGCTGTGGAAATGGGTGCACTGAGGAGATGGGTGCACTGGGGAGATGGGTGCACTGGGGAGATCGCTGCACTGGGGAGATGGCTGCACTGAGGAGATGGCTGCACTAGGGAGATGGGTGCACTGGGGAGATGAAGGCTACTTTCACATCAGTGATTTTTGCCAAAGTGTCTGCATTAGTCATACTCACCAATGGGGAGGCAGCACTAAAAGTGCCTAGGGCAGCATAAACTCTAAATACGGTCCTGCCTACTGACAACCCACCAGATGGATACTCAACTTGGTGTTTTCCACATTTCAAAAAATTGCTTGTAACATCTGCATCAGTAGCAACTGCAGGCACAGAAGGCAAGACAAAAGTGTCACAGACTGCAATAAAGCAAGATCAATGCAGCACACTAAAAATTAAACAATCGCCTAGTCTGCGACTGGGGTGAAAAAGTCATTGGAGATCCATGACTAGGTCCAAGTCCATGGTGCGTTGGTAGCGAGGTAACATTCAATCTTGCTTCCTCGGTACACTCCCGCCAACCATGGACAACAAAGAGGGGATCATTATCCTCTTCTTCTCCTGACTATTGAGCGCCTATCATGTGTTCCACCTTGTCCTCCTCCATTTCTTTCTCGGCTATTGCATCTTCACTAACAGTTTGTCTGATACTATGAGCCCCGACTTAATTGCTGAAATTCTGCCTCCCATGGCAACCTGCTCATGTGATGACAGTCTGGAACATAGAGATATTGTTATCCCTTCCTCAAGACAGATTGTCGCTACTGCCACAGTCATTGCAAGATGTGCAGAGTGTAATTCCATCATGTCGGCACATTGCATATCAACCTGTTAACTGGCATGGACAAAAACCTCTGCAGCGAAGTGAGTCAATGACCTGTGGAACAGCGGAGAGTGAGCACACAGCAACCAAGCATTCTGCAGCAGCACTTCCATGCAGGGGTAATGGGGAGATATTGTTATCCCTTCCACATCCTCCTCTGCTTCTACCTCTTCCTCTGGGACCACAACCTCGTCGCACAGACTATTCAAATAGTGCTCCAGCATGTAGATAACCGGAAGAGTGATGCTCATAATGGCATTGTCAGCGCTAACCATATTAGTAGCCATTTCAAAACTGTGCAGAAAGGTGCAGAAGCCCTTCATCTTTGCCCATTATGCAAGCGTGATTTGCATCACATCCACACTATATTGGCCCATGCCATGTTAAAGGACATACTGCAAGAGGGATCATTGCTACTGCCACAGTCTTTGTAAGATGTGCAGAGTAGGGATGGGCGAATCCTAAATTACTCGGAATCGCTAGACTCTAACGAGTCCGAGTGCAGGATTCGCTACTCGTTGCGAGTCTAGCGAGTCCAATGTTAATTAATGGGGAAGCGAGTTTGCAGCGATTCCTCTGCTGCTGGACCCGGATTGACTGTCAAAAATGATCCTACAGTGATAGCGAGTTAGCAAAACTCTGAATGCTCTCGGATTTAAACTCTGAAAGCAAAACTCTGATTTAAACTCTGAAAGCAAAACTCTGATTTAAACTCTGAAAGCAAAACTCTGATTTAAACTCTGAAAGCAAAACTCGGATTTAAACTCTGAAAGCAGAAAGCATTGATCTGAGAATCTGAGTAGAATACAAAACGGACCAAAACTAGGATTGCCATTGATTTACTTTGGACTCATTACTGTGCGAGTAATCGCTTGGAAACTCGCAGAGTACCGAGTCCTGCGAGTCCCCTACTACTCGCAGAGTAACGAGTCCTAACGAGTAGATTCGCCCATCCCTAGTGCAGAGTGTAATTCCACCATATCAGCTCATTGCATATCAACCTGTTAACTGGCATGGACAAAGACCTCTGTAGCAATGCAATTCAATAACCTGTGGGGTGCACACAGCGACCATGCTTTCTGCAGCAGCACATCCATGCCAGGATAGTTTGGAAGAAATTGCTGTACCACCAAATTGAAGACGTGAGTGATACAAGTCATGTGTGTAAGGTTGCACCGGCATAGGGCCTTTATCAGGTTCAGACCATTATCGCAAATGGCCTTCCCTGGCTTCAGGTTCATTGGAGACAGCCATTGCTCAAACTCATCCTTGATAGCTGACAACAACTCTTGAGCTGTGTGACTGCCATCTCCAAGGCATATTAATTTAAACACTGCCTGATTGTAGTGAGCCCTGACTGCTTAGTAAGGAGGTGGGGGAAATTCTCTCTGCACTGATAGAATGCATTCTCATTAAGGGAGAGGTTGAGGGCACGAATGGAGGCCCTAAAGGAAGTGGAAGAAACAGAAGCAGTGGAGGAAGTGTTAGATACAGAGGTTTGTCCCACAAGCTTTGAGGATTGCAAGACTTGTGGAGCACGCAATTGCTCGCCTGTCCCCACAGCCACCAGAGTCACCCAGTGCCCAGCCAGTGAGATGTAACGCCCCTGTCCATGTTTGCTCATCCAGGTGTAGGTGGTGAATTCACCCTGGCAGATGTAAATTAAATTAAAAAAACAAATACAGTCCACTGTTCCTCTGACCTCTCCCTAACCCCCCAACTCATCAAACATGTCATCCCCTGCTCATTATACAGCACCACTAACAAAGGCATTAGTGGAAACTTGATCATGAGAATATAAGGTCTTTTAAAACAGATGCATTAATTACAATTAAGCAATCATACACAAAAAGACTCCACAACTGGTTGGATAAAAAGGTTGCAGTGCTTAATATAGGATAATGATTAAATAGTAACCAATTAAACTAACAAAACTTTTTAACAATAGCGACTCAGTCCTTATTTGACTCAAGTAGCCATCCAGTCCACTGTTAAATAATCCATTCAAACCACCAAGCCAGGAGGCTATGTGTTATCTCCCTTCAATACAACAAAGCAGAAGTTGAATGAAAGAGGGATGGATAGGTGGGAAATGAGAATGACAAAATCTCTGGTGTGCCCAGGGTTAAATACAGCCAGAAAAACACCTGGAAAGAGAAGACAGAGAGGGCTGTCACATTGTAGAAGGATCATCTTTAATCTCATTTGCACAAAGACTAGAAGCAATGGGATGAAACTGAATGGGAGGAGACACAGATTAGATATTAGAAAAAACTTTTTGACAGTTAAGGGGGTTTTACACTAAGCGATATCGCTAGCAATATCGCTAAAACGTCACTGGTGACCGGTCTGCAAACCCTGTCTTATGAGGAAAGGTTGCAGGATTTGGGAATGTTTAGTTTGCAAAAGAGAAGACTGAGAGGAGACTTAATAGCTGTCTACAAATATCTAAAGGGCTGTCACATTGTAGAAGGATCAACTTTATTCTCATTTGCACAAGGAAAGACTAGAAGCAATGGGATGAAACTGAATGGGAAGAGACACAGATTAGATATTAGAAAAAACTTTTTGACAGTTAGAGTGATCAATGAGTGGAACAGGCTGCCACGAGAAGTGGTGAGTTCTCCTTCAATGGAAGTCTTCAAACAGAGGCTGGACAGACATCTGACTGGGATGATTTAGCGAATCCTGCTTTGAGCAGGGGGTTGGACCAGATGGCCCAGGAGGTCCCTTCCAACTCTACGATTCTATGATTCTATGATTCTATGACTTACCAGCGACCGGCTCCCCCGCTGTCCATCGCTGATCGCGCGAGAATGTCCGGCTCCATTTCTCGTCGGGCGCTTCCTGCTGAGACTTCCTGCTGTGACGACGAGCGACGCTGGACGCGGGCGGGAGGACGCAGGATCGCTGTGTGTGAATGGTAAGTATCGTGCGCTGCGTCGCTGCTGCATCGCTGTGAGGTCTTTCTGTATGAAAGCTCACTAGCGATCATTTAGCGATGCACCAGCGATCCTGACCGGGTCGGATCGCTGGTTGGATCGCTGGTGCATCGCTAAATGTAAAAGGGCCTTTAGAGTGATCAATGAGTGGAACAGGCTGCCACGAGAAGTGGTGAGTTCTCCTTCAATGGAAGTCTTCAAACAGAGGCTGGATAGACATCTGACTGGGATGATTTAGTGAATCCTGCTTTGAGCAGGGGGTTGGACCAGATGGACCAGGAGGTCCCTTCCAACTCTACGATTCTATGATTCTATGATTCTATTCCACCAATCCATAGGTCCAGATCTAGGTGGCAAAACAATCTCCAGGTAAGTATATTCTGCTCAGCAACCTGGACAGTTTTCTCACTCCATTTTCCTTTTATGTAACTCAGATAAGAAAACTATGGTTAGCTAATTTTTGTTATAACAGGTTCAAAAAAAACTCTCAGTCCTATATTCCCATGAGTCCTCTTTTAGCTAACTATCGGGGGTTTTCATGGGAATATAAGGAATTATTCTATTAAAACAAATACAGTAATTACAACTAAACAATCATGCACAAAAAGACTTAAAAAGGCCACAGTGCTTTATTAAGGACTAGCTGAAGAGCCCGGCGCTGCCCGGGCATAGTAACTTACTGTGGTTAGTTATAGCAAATTATAATTATCCTCCATCCCATAGTCCCGTGCCCATATACCCATCATACATATCCACCATCCCATAGGCCCGTGCCCATATACCCATCATACATATCCTCCATCCCATAGTCGAGTGCCCATATACCTATCATACATATCCTCCATCCCATAGTCCCATGCCCATATACCAATCATACATATCCTCCATCCCATAGGCCCGTGCCCATATACCCATCACGCATCCTCCATCCCATAGTCCCATGCCCATAAAACCATCACACATCCTCCATCCCATAGTCCCATGTCCATATACCCATCATACATCCTCCATCCCATAGTCCCATGCCCATATACCCATCATACATATTCGCCATCCCATAGTCGAGTGCCCATATACCCATCACACATCCTTCATCTCATAGTCCCATGCCCATATACCCATCATACATATCCTCCATCCCATAGTCCCGTGCCCATATACCCATCACACATATCCGCCATCCCATAGTCCCGTGCCCATATACCCATCATACATATCCTCCATCCCATAGTTCAGTGCCCATATACCCATCACACATCCTCCATCCCATAGTCCCATGCCCATATACATATCCGCCATCCCAAAGTCCTGTGCCCATATACCCATCATACATATCCTCCATCCCATAGTCCAGTGCCCATATACCCATCATACATATCCTCCATCCCATAGTCCAGTGCCCATATACCCATCACACATCCTCCATCCCATAGTCAACCATTATGACATCATAATGAGTGGCGGCAGGGCTTGCAACCTATGATGACATCAGCGTCGCCATGGCAACCATTGTGACATCATAATGAGGGGTGGGGCTTGATACGCACACACTGTTTCCCCAGTATGCAAATAGGGGCATTATGACATCATAATGAGGGGCGGGCTTGACACGCACACACTTTTTTCCCATTATGTAGATAGGGGCAAATTTGTTTGGTGAATTGGAACGCACGGGGTTAACATTTCGCCTCACAACATAGCTTAGGACGCTCTCGGGGTCCAGACATGTGACTGTGCCAAATTTTGCGGCTGTAGCTGCGACGGTGCGGATGCCTATCCCGGACATGTATGTATGATGGGTATATGGGCATGGGACTATGGGATAGAGGATATGTATGATGGGTATATGGGCACTCGACTATGGGATGGAGGATATGTATGATGGGTATATGGGCACGGGACTATGGGATGGAGGATAATTATAATTTGCTATAACTAACCACAGTTAGTTACTATGCCCGGGCAGCACCGGGCTCTTCAGCTAGTTCCATATAAACCACCAAGCTAGGAGGCTGTGTTACCTCCCACAAGTCATGACAGTCAATAAACCAGCATGGCCCCCCCAAGCACTGCAGCTTCAATTACGTTTTGCAGACCAACATTAAAAATATCGAGGCCGATCTCGGATAAATGAACCATATCCTGTCTGAATAACCCTGAAATAAAACCTTCCAACAGGATGTGCAGCTATGAGAAGCCACCTATGGACTGCATACGTTTTTGTAACAATCTAATAACTTTTTTTTTTTATTTTATCCAAAAATATTATCTTGTTCCATATCCATAATAATCTGTGGTTTATTTCTCAGAAAACTACCTGTAAATCTGGAAAAGCAGCCTTGCAATACAAGGATACATTCTTCATTTCCACAATCAGATCTTGTCCAACATCCTTGCCCCAGTGTGAATAATAATTAGGTTTGATGACAGGAAATCCATCTGGCATGCAGAAATTGGTTAAGTAAATCATCCCCATTTCAAACCTCTGTAACCAATCCAGCATAACAGAACAGTCTCTGGGTCAAAACCTAGATTACCACCAAACTTCTGTACCAAAGCTCTTTTTTCGGCCCAATGTATAAAGGAGTGGCCCACAATCCAAACACATCTTTTTTCAGGATCTATAAAAAAGATTAGATTAGAATCAACTGTGGTCTAACGTAAATATTAAATCTGTCAGATTTCCATTTGCCAAGCTCCTTCACTGATTGCTCACTCAAACCCAATCATATAGCTTTTGTTGCTGCTGCTAATCTAAAAGAATGGGAAGAGAAATTACAATGCTCCAAGTTAAAAACCTGTAAAGATTTCTGAAAATTAAACTTGAATTGGAACTGGGTGACAAAGGAACTATCTAAATGAATGAAAAAAGGACCTGTAAATGATGGTCAGACAGCAAGATAATCCAGCAAGCAGAGGAAAGGGCAACCACGAACCCTTTCTCAACTGGTCAGTCTTTGATTTACGTATACGGATCCTAAAACCGACTTGCTCTAAAACAATATCATCCCAAAAAATTCCTGAAGAAGAAATTTTATTATCAGACACTACTCCATTGACCCTTAATGCTGCAAAAAAGAAAATGGAAAATATCGCTTTAAACAAAAGGAGTTCAAAATTGGATGAGCACACCATATCCAAAACTGACAATAACCTATATAAAAATTCAGTAGTAATGGGGCGCCGTTTGTCTACTGAGAAGACATCTTTCTTTAATCTTTTAAAATAGCTGGATTTTCACTCTGCATTATGAAAAGGATCTAGCTGTATTCTGCAGTCACAACAAGCAAATGGAGAAAAAAAAGTGTGCTCTAGATTGCTTTTGAATTAAATAATCAGGGTTAAGATGCAAAAAAAAAATATCCCTGGCCAAAGTTACCTGGGGCTATGTGTATACGATCAATATATGTAATAGGCAGCAGCAGACAGTAATGGAATGGACCCTCTTGATGTATGCAATGAAGTATGCAACATACAATGCCTGCCTGCTACTGATATCTATATACCCACATACAATCCCTTCCTAACTAGCACTGCAATCTATATTCCCCATAATTAGTCCTTAGAAGGATTGTTGATTTAGATGGATTTGTGTATTCAGTTATGGTATACCCCCACTATCTTTCAAACCCCCAAATCTGTCCCTTTCTCGGCAGCAACTCTCCCTACACTAGCTGATTCCGGAGCTGAATGTGATGAGCAGGGTGGCACCAAGTCTGATATAGACCTGATGACGCTGTGCGGCCAGCCAATCACTGTAATGCCACAACCAGAATTTCCTGCCTAACAATCCCGGAAATGTTCGGTGCTCGCCGAGCACCAAGAGTATAGCTATGCTCAGGTGAGTACCGAGCATTACCGAGTATGCTTGCTCATCACTAGTCATATAGTGTTATTCTGCTAAAAAATTTAATATATGATTAAAATCTAGGCATAGTTGCAACCATTGACGCTTTGTCTAATTTCCAATGGCAGGATTTTCGGAGATTGGCGCCAGAAGCGGACCTCGATGGGATCCGCTACCCTCAACACTTGTGGAGCTTGATCTTCGATTAGCTTATCATTTGATTAATAGTTCTGTGTGTCCTAAACCTTGGCGAGACTATTCTTATTCATGACATTATTTGTTTTTATTTATTTATTGTTATATAGCGCTAACATATTCCGCAGCGCTTTACAGTTTGCACACATTATCATCACTGTCCCTGATAGAGCTCACAATCTAAATTCCCTATCAGTATGTCTTTGGAATGTGGGAGGAAACCGGAGTACCCAGAGGAAACCCATGCTCCTGCAGTGCTATCCACTGAGCTACCATGCTGCGACCATTAATGGTCGCCCTTTTGTGAAAGCTTCAGTGTTAACTGTTTTGCTACTGATTCTGAATTAGCTGTCAGTTTTTTTATCTTGTTTATTGAATGACAAGTATTCTTATTCTTCTGACTTTTCATTTCTTCAAAAATTGCATGATTTGAGACCACTGAGTGGTGTTTTTCAGGTTAGACAATTGTTAAATGGGTTTGCCATCCCAGTGATCACATCTGAGTGCGTGTAAAATTCTGCCATTTTTGTGCTACTGTAAAAAAAAATTTTTGAGTGTCTTATACAATTTCTTGACACCATTTTGCTGCAAAAAAATATTTAGCTGCCAAAAAAATATTTAGCTAGAGAGCAAATATTTTACACTGGGTTTTGTACGCCACACGGATTGCATATCATTGCGCTCAAAATTGTGAAATTTCAGGCCTCCATAGAATTGTTTTTTGTTGTGTCTTAGCCTACTTATTCAGGGGCGGACCTACTGCCTGGGCATTGAAAAGGGGCCCCGGGGGAGAGGGGGTCCCTCCAGCCTCCAGCACCACATGCAGGGGCGCATCTATAATGATTTTAGTTGAGCCAGCTGCTCAAGCGGCAGGCAGCAGGGGGCCGTGGCATTTTGCGCTCCTCTACCCGCAGCACCAACAATTTAGCCTCTTCTGCACGCTGGTGCTGCGGTCGTGCAAGAGGCTTATTGTAATTGATGAAGTCACAGGAGGGAAGGAGTCAGGGCCCCCTGATCATGTGACCCCTGACTCCTCCCCTCCTGTGACCTCATCACAGTTCCTGTGCACAGCCCTAGCCCTTGTTTTACGCAGGACTCTGCTGTGCTGGTTGTCATCGTGCTGGATGAGGGTAAGTAATCTTATGTGTGGGGTCAGGGGAGTTTACATGGTGGATGTAGCAGACTTGTGTGTATGAGGTGTACGGAGCGGAGCCGTGTGTGTGCGAGGTGTAAGGAGCGGAGGTGTGTGTGTACGAGGTGTATGGAGCGGAGCCGGTGTGTGTACGAGGTGTACGGAGCAGAGCCGTGTGTGTGTGGTGTACAGAGCGGAGACGTGTGTGTGAGGTGCACGGAGCAGAGCCGCGTGTGTGTGAGGTGTATGGGGCGGAGGCGCGTGTGTGAGGTATACGGAGCGGAGCCGTGTGTGTGAGGTGTACGGAGTGGAGCCGCGCGTGTACGAGGTTCACGGAGCAGAGCCGCACGTGTACGACGTGTATGGAGCTGAGCCGTGTGTGTATGGAGCAGAGCCGCATGTGTACGAGGTGTACGGAGTGGAGCCGCACGTGTACGAGGTGTACGGAGTGGAAACGCACGTGTACGAGGTGTACGGAGCAGAGCCGCACGTGTACAAGGTGTAAGGAGCAGAGCCGCAGGTGTACGAGGTGTAATGAGCACAGCCACATGTGTACGAGGTGTACAGAGCAGAGCCGCACATGCACAAGGTGTACGGAGCAGAGCTGCACGTGTACGGAGTGGAGTTGTGTGTACGAGGTGTACGGAGTGGAGCCGTATGTGTACAGAGTGGAGCCGCGTGTGTGCGAGGTGTACAGAGTGGAACTGCATTTGTACAAGGTGTATGGAGCAAAGCCACAAGTGTGCAAGGTTTATGGATCGGAGCAATGTGTGTACAAGGTTTACGGAGCGTGGACACATGTGTACAAGGGATACGGAGCAGAGCCGCATGTGTACGAGTTTTACAGAGTGGAGCCATGTGTGTACTGAGTGGAGCCGTGTGTGTGCGAGGTGTACAGAGCGGAGTCGTGTGTGTACAAGGCATAAAAAGCGGAACCGTGTGTGTATGTGGTGTGTGCAGCCATACGTGTACAAGGTGTATGGTGGGGAGCATTCATACCTCCCAGCGGGACAGTCCCGATTTTGAGAGAGAGTCTGCCTCACTGCCCCAGCTGGGAGCTTATTTTTCCCGCAGACACAGGAGTAAACGGTGGAGCCCCAAGGAGCACTTTAAAATTCGCACGTGACTTTCCAACGGAAGTGACGTGCTGGAAGCTGACCGGAAATGAAGTAATTTCTGGAGGAGATTGTGACAGAACCATGGAGGCACTTCAGGGAATGCTTCAGATCCATCATCGTGTCCTCCTCCAACACTGCGGACAGTGTCCTTTGACAGATTGTGGTCTTGATGCTATACGCTATGGTGAAGACTCTTACTTACCGTATAGATTTATATGCGGAAGCTGATAAGGTAAAGCCAGGGATCATTATACTACAGGCCTAAAACCCCATTCTGCCTCCATACAGCAGGATTACAGCCAACATTTGCAGGCTGGTGAGTGATAACACTGCTTCTTTGCATTGTAATTCAATTCATTCTATGCTGTTTATAAATATATATATATATATATTTATATATACTAGCTGAAGAGCCCGGCGCTGCCCAGGGCATAGTAACTAACTGTGGTTAGTTATAAAAAATTATAATTATGCTCCCTCCCATAGTCCCGTGCCCATATACCCATCACACATCCTCCATCCCATAGTCCCATGCCCATATACCTGTTACACATCCTCCATCCCATAGTCCCATGCCCATACACCCATCATACATATCCTCCATCCCATAGTCCGGTGCCCATATACCTATCATACATATCATCCATCCCATATTCGAGTGCCCATATACCCATCATACATATTCTCCATCCCATAGTCCCATGCCCATATACCCATCATACATATCCTCCATCCCATAGTCCAGTGCCCATATACCCATCACACATCCTCCATCCCATAGTCAACCATTATGACATCATAATGAGCGGCGGCAGGGCTTGCAACCTATGATGAATCAGAGTCGCCATGGCAACCATTATGACATCATAATGAGGGGCGGGGCTTGATACGCACACACTGTTTCCCCAGTATGCAAATAGGGGCATTATGACATCATAATGAGGGGCGGGGCTTGACATGCATACACTTTTTCCCCATTATGTAGATGGGGCAAAATTGTTTGGTGAATTGGAACGCGCGGGGTTAAAATTTCACCTCACAACATAGCTTAGGACGCTCTCGGGGTCCAGACGTGTGACTGTGCCAAATTTTGTGGCTGTAGCTGCGACGGTGCGGATGCTTATCCCCGACATACACACATACACACACACATACATACACACATACATACACACTTTGAGCTTTATATTATTAGATACATATATATATATATATATATATATAATTGAAGAGCCCGGCATTGCCCGGGCATAGTAACGAGCGGTGGTTAGTTATAAAAATTATAATGATTATCCTCCATCCCACAGTCCCGTGCTCATACAACCTATATGTTTACTTAAAGGGAACATGTCACCCCCCGCAGGTGTTTTTAAGTAAAAGAGCCACCTTGTGCAGAACTAATGCTGCATATTGTCAAAGTGGCTCTTTTATTTAAAGTACCTTGCACCGCAGAAATAATCATTTTTAAAATTGGTCAGACATACCTGATATTTGTCAGGGGGCAGGTGTTTCCCCATCTGACAGAGACGCCTCACATCCATCACTCATGTATTCCTGCATTGTGTCTCTGCCTCCAAATCTTTATTTTCAAATCATGGCACCTGCGCTGTACTATGTCTTCTTGGTTACTGTCGCCCGTCCTCTGTCATGGCAACATAGGACCCAACAAACTTAAATACTCTATAATAAATAAATGAGACATCCAGACATATGTGGAGAAAAGTGGCCATGTAAACTTTATTAAGGGTTACTGAAATCCATGGGAAAAACCAAAATCCACCAAATAATTAATTCTTTAATAAATAATTCCATAAATAATTCCTATATTAATCCGATAACCAAAATTCGCTAATTGAAAAGAGCAATCGTACCCAACTCTAATAAAGTTTTCATGTCGGAAAAAGAGAGAATTACATAAAATTGGGGAGGGCGGGCGGGCATCTTCTTAACTTCAAAGTTGAAAAGTGATGAAATCACCTCAGGTTCCAGTATATATAGTCATTTACTCCCGCCGAAAAGGCAGACCAATCAAAGTCCGTTACCGGGTCAATTCACACAACTCGATTTCTTATTGGTTAATAACCAGCCAATTAATAAAACAATTCCTCAGAACCTGAAAGAAGAAACTTAGAGACAGCATTAACCCTTAAACTACCCAACCCAAATAAAAACAGGTCCATGTTGCCATGTAACCGTCGGACAAGGGTCCACTGCTTTGACATGGCAACATAGGACCCAACAAACTTAAATACTCTATAATAAATAAATGAGACATCCAGTCATATGTGGAGAAAAGTGGCCATGTAAACTTTATTAAGGGTTACTGAAATCCATGGGAAAAACCAAATCCACCAAATAATTAATTCTTTAATAAATAATTCCATAAATAATTCCTATATTAATCCGATAACCAAAATTCGCTCATTGAAAAGAGCAATCGTACCCAAACGGGCAGACATCACGAATTGCTGACCACCCCCAAAACAAACAGCCACTGCTCCACAACCGTCTGGAGGCCCAAATTAAAGATATCGAGGCCTATGTCCCCCAGATGAACACCATCCGGACGATATAGGCCCGGCAAAAAGCCTTCCAAATCCAAATGGCGAAAAGAGAAAAAACCTAGACTAGACATGAATCTTTCCATCCTCCTGTTAATCCTCTTCCTGATACCGTTCACAAAACCTAACGGGCCACCATTCCAGATCAAACGGGGAACGACTTCGGAAAAAACTAGAAAAGTCCCGGGAAACATAGAACGGAGTAAATTCATATCCCTCTGCATTAACCAAAACAAATCCCAAGTCCGGATCTTACCCAAGTCGTTCCCCGAGAGATGAACAATCAACAGATCGGGAAGAGGACAGGAGGATGAGAGCTCTCTAATAAGCTGGCACAGATCCCCCCAGCGCAAGCCACGAACGCCATGCCAAAAAATACGGACGGTAGCCGGATCGAAAGACAAATTGTTTGTATAAGGCCGAAAACTTGCTCTACGATGAGCCCAATGAACGTAAGAATGTCCTACTATCCATATAGTCCTTGGACCTATAACAAAAGAACAAAAATTAAACTGTGAATGCCAGGTCAGGACGAATATACAATTCTGCTCTATTAGATTCCCACCTTCCCAGACGTTTAATCCTGTCTTCTGACAGCCCAAGACGGGCCGCTTCAGTTGCGGCCCCGATCCTAAAAGAATGTGGGGTAATTCTTAGGTGTCCCAGACCCAAAAATAGCAAACATTTCTTAAGTAAAACACCAAATTGGAATTTCATGACCGGCTCCAAAGAGCCGTGCAAAAATAATGGGCCATTGACTTTAGGGCGGAAAGAAAACCAACGTTACAAGTTTGCCTTAGGGCAAAGCGGAGAATCTGGAACGGCCCCAAGCCGAATCAACACGCCTTTACCCAGTTGATCTGTTTTGGAATGACGGAGCCGAATAATGACCGACGAAAAATAAACGGTAACGTCAGAGACCTGTAAACCTGACGGCGAAACCTTGTTCAAGGCGACCAGCTCGCAAACCCGAAACGCGGCAAAAAATGCAAAAACGAAGCACGTCCGGAATAAGCAAGTTTCGAATGAATCGAAACAGACCTTGGGCAAAGTGCCCCATAACCGCATCAGCAGGTCCACTGATATAGGCCGTCTACAGTCCGGAAGAAAATTCGCTTTCCTTAAACCCTTTAGAAATTGGCGCACCGGAAAAAGCCCATGTAAAGACGTCCGACCGTAAAGTTGCATGAAAAAGGAGATCCCAGCCAAAATCCGATGGAGACCGGAAGAACTGACACCAAACTTTACCTTTTCTTGCAAGAAGGCTAGGGTTAAACTAGCGTCGAAGGACAAACAATGACAATTATGTACTGAACAGAACATCTTCCAATCAGACCAAGATGCTGAATAAGAACACCAAGTCGAAGGAGCCAGAGAATTACGTATCAGTGACTGGATGATATCCCCATCACACCCCACAAGGATTGCGGGCAAGGGACACTTTCTCGCTCCATCCTTGGATGTTGACACAGAAAGTCTTCCAAACGCTGTCGTGAGACAAAACCACCAAAAAATTGACCTTGCTCCTGATGCAAAGAAGCCTTTAACCAAATGTTATGCAAAAGACAGGTCAAAACCAACTCCCTCAAAACCCTAGCCATGAAACTGCATTTAGTAGCCAAAGTGTTAATCGCAAAGACCGAACCAACCAACTCCAGCCTCACCCGGACACGTTTATTAGCTAAACATTCACCCCACCGCGTCAACAATACCAATACTGCGAACACTTCCAGAAGAGCAGAGCCAGAAACAATCCCAGAAGACACCCATTCCGACGGCCACGACCATGAATCCCACGTGGAACAAAACATATCACAAAACCAGAGGAAGGAAAAGAACGAATAAAAACCGACAATGCGTCGGAGTCCACAAAATCCTCCTGCATTACACTAATCCCATTAAAGGACACAAGGAAATTCCTCCAAACACCAAGATCCGAACGAAGCTCCGCTGTTAACCAAATATGATCGCCTGCACCATGGACTCCCTTAATACTGTCATACAGCCGACGGGAAAATGCTCTAGCCATTGGCAAGATCCTCAGGGCAAAATTCAAAGATCCCAAAAGAGATTGGAATTCTCTCAAAGTAGCTTTTTTCCTAAGCAGCAAGGAATCAATCAGGGAAATCAGTTTTTGAACTTTGACCTGAGGAAGCCTCAATTCCATTGCGGAAGTATCTAAAATCACACCTAAGAATTCCAGACACGTACAAGGACCAACTGTTTTCTCAGGCGCCAGAGGAACACCAAAAAACTCCATTAAACGCTGAAAAGTATCCAGCAGTTTAAAGCAATCTCCCGAAAACTCCGTACCGAAAAACAAAAAATCATCCAAATAATGTAAAATAAACCCGCAATTCGCTTCTTCAAAAGTCGCCCATTCCAAAAACGTCGAAAAAGATTCAAAGTAAAAACAAGAGAGCGAGAATCCCATCGGGAGGCATTTATCAAAATAAAACAAATTGTCGAACGAAAAACCCAGCGAATTAAAACCCTCTGGACTGACCGGGAGAAGACGAAAAGCCGACTTGATGTCCGCCTTAGCCAAAAGAGTGAAACGGCCAAACCGACGCAGAGCGTCCACTGCTACATCAAACGGCGTGTAAGAAACAGGAAACTCCGACGGATCGACTTGATCATTTAATGACGATCCTTTTGGATAAGAAAGATGATGAATCACTCTTACCGCATGCAAATCCCTCTTGGGTACGGCACCCAAAGGGGATACCCGAAAACGGAGGTTCTAAAAACGGCCCCGCGATCCGATCCAAAGACAACTCCTTTTCAATATGAGCCCGAACCTCAGAGGAAAACGAACGCACTGAAGACAAATTACCTGAGACCGTACAACCAATACCAGAAAAACCAGGTACAAAAAAAAACAAACAAAAAACCATTACTGATTAACTTGGCCTTCTTGCGGTCGGGGTAACGGTCCAACCACGGGACCATATTTAGTACCTTCACAGGCATCCGAGCTCTTGAAAATTGAGTCCCTCCCACCACCTTGTGGCTGCTGAGACAGCTGATTTGCCTTCTTAAAACATTTTGCGGCGGGATGACTGCCGCCGCAAAAGGAGCACTCGTGGCGAAATCGACAGTTTGCCTGCCACTTACACATAGAGTCATTAAAAGCAAAGCAGAAACCCTTTTTCAAAGGCAAGCTGCTTTGCTGTTTAGGTCCTGCGGACCTCTGAGGCAGCATAAGGTTGAGCCAAAGGCCCACATCCTTAGTACCCCACGCCAGCGAGGGGTGCACGGCCATTTTCTGACTAAACGCTTCGTCATAATGAAGCCATGCGACCCCTCCAAAGCTTTTGTAAGCCTCCAAGATAGAGTCTGAGTGCTGAAACAGCCCACTGCATAGCGAGGGATGTTTTTCCCCTAAAACAGCGGCAAAAATATTGAAGGCCTGAAGCCACATATGAAAAGATTTAAAAGTTTTCTTCTTCTCATCGTCGTCTGCTTCTTTCCTCTCAAGCCGAGAACTATAATCCTTCCCACCAGGCAGCAATGAGAAAATGTCAACATATTCCTTATTCCATATTTTATCTTTGACTGTCTGACTGAGATGGAAGCCCAAAGGGGAGACATCGCAGGTCATAGCCTAGCGGTAAAGGGATTCATCCACTCCCACAGCTCCGACAGCTGAGGGTAACATCTGAGAATTAACCCCCATTGAACTTCTAACTTCCGCCACAACCCTATTAACTAAGTCCTGAACAAAAGCAGGAGAAGCCCTATCTGCATTAAGAGAAGAAAAAGCGTCAATCTCACCACCAGCAGCAGGTCGTTCCATGTTCGGTTCCTGTGAAGTCGAAGAGGTCCGGCACCTAGGTGGAGGCTGAACCTCGGCCTGAAGATCATGAGGCATCCACACCGCAGCCAGATCCGGGGCTTCTGATCCTCTGGCAGCCCCAGTCTGCCCTTGGCTAGAATGAGCTCGGGCGTAGCGAAAATCAACTCCAACATCTCCTCTTCCCGTGGGTACTTGCAGAACCTGGGCTTGTGCTTGAGCCTGTGGCAGAACACAATCATCTCTTCTCCTCTCAATAAACCTCTCCTGAGGTTGCAATTCCCTGGCCGAACACAAGATGGCGCCAGAGTCCCGTGATAGAGAACGAGATCCTCTCCTCCTGTCAATTCTGCTTCCAGATGGGGCCCTGGCCCGCTGAGCCTCCACAGGGAACCTCCTCACTGCAGCATGGTGTCTGCGAGGGGTAGGGGGCGGTGGGGAATAAGCTTCTCTTGGCCTCCGCCTCCTGGGTCCACTCCTGCTTTCACCACTCTCCATGGCTTCAGCTGCAGGAACAATCACATCGGGGGCATTCTCCACAGAAACCCCCGCAGCTGCTGAGGTATGAGATAACACAGGCTGAGATAAGCAGTCACGTAACCATGACTCCCCTCCTTCTTCACTCACACGAGATAACAGCTGTGCTAGCAGAGCGTCCATCTTCTTAACTTCAAAGTTGAAAAGTGATGAAATCACCTCAGGTTCCAGTATATATAGTCCTTTACTCCCGCCGAAAAGGCAGACCAATCAAAGTCCGTTACCGGGTCAATTCACACAACTCGATTTCTTATTGGTTAATAACCAGCCAATTAATAAAACAATTCCTCAGAACCTGAAAGAAGAAACTTAGAGACAGCATTAACCCTTAAACTACCCAACCCAAATAAAAACAGGTCCATGTTGCCATGTAACCATCGGACAAGGGTCCACTGCTTTGACATGACGTCGGTGGCTAGAGATCCGGCCCTGCAGTCGCTTATGGTTTATTCACACTGTGGGGCTGGGAATCTTGGGCACAGATAACTACTACACATGCCCCGCAGTGTGAATAAACCATAAGCGACTGCGGGGCCGGATCTCTGGTACCCTAAATAAAAGAGCCACCTTGACAATATGCAGCATTAGTGCTGCACAAGGTGGCACTTTTACTTAAAAATGCCTGTGGGGGTGGTGACAGGTTCCCTTTAAATTTGTTGCAGTATTGGGGGGGCCCGGGAAGATTTCTTGCACAGGGGCCCTCTGCAGTCTGTGTCCACCCCTGTACTTATTGACACAATTTTGTTGGCAAAGAAAAAAAAAATAGGCCAGATATTTGAAAGTGGGCTATCTCCTTCAGATGCCTCAACTATCTGTGGGCTAAAGGTTGTGGCATTTCAGGCCTCCATTCAACTGTTTTTGCTGTGTCATAGCCTAGTTATTGACACTATTTTTCTGTAAAGAAAAAGAAAAAAGGCCAGATATTTGAAAGTGGGCTATCTCAATCAGACGCCTCAACTATCTGTGGGCTAAAAATTGGCATTTGAGGCCTCCATTTAACTCTTTTTGCTATGTATTACTCCAATTATTAACACTATTTTGCTGTAAAAAAAGCACAGGGCATATATTTTACAGTGTGGTATCTCCGTCACACGCCTCATCTTTCTGTGGGCTACAAATTGTGGCATTTCAGGCCTCTATTCAACTGTTTTTCCTGTGGCTTAGGCTACTTTCACACTAGCGTTTTTTTGCGCTGCATGCGCAGTCCAAATGCATACAGAAAATGCATCAAGAATTTTGCATGCGTTTGCTTATTTTAAGCGCATGCGTTTTAACCAGTTTGTTGCCATGTGAACTCTTAAAACGCATGCGTTTTTAAACGATGCCGTGCGCATGTCCATGCGCACGCCAGCGTTCCCATAGACTGTAATGTGATTTTTTGCGCATTCCGTGCACTTTTGTGCACATGCGTTTTTTTTACACAGGTTGGGCACACAAAAAATGCAACTGATCCTACACTTGGACGTTCTGAAGAGCTGTGGTCACACTCAACGAGCTGGTGAAGATATTGCTTAATTTATTGGCACATGTTACACATGTCGGGCTGGGGGAGTGACATCAGGAGTGCAGAGGGAGCTGAAAACGATTGTTTCACGCTATCCAAGCTCTTCGACGGGCCATTAGTAGATTCGGGCTTCTCACTTGGTCCTCTTGAAGCGGGGCACACGATGGCGACAGTGGGAATGTGTCATGAGAGGAGGATGATGATGAGACACAATTGCTTGAAAGCCAGGAGGAGGACCAGGGTGCGGAAGTGGAAGTTGAGGTGGTGGATGATATAATAACTGACCCAACCTGGCCGGACATGCAGAGCGAGGACAGCTGTAGTATGTTGGTGTTTTCTACCATAAACAATGGTGATGCAGTAATTTAATTCTGGTGTTTTCTATTCTAAACAATGATGATGCAGTAATTTCTTTCAGCCACCAGAGGTCACCTTTGAGTAATAGACAAGAAAACTCTAGAAACAGGAAATGAAGTCTCAGAGATTTTCCCGGGCTGATAAAAGAGAAGCAGTGTGATGGAGAAACAGAGTGGAATCCAGAGCTTGAAGTATTCCTCTTTGGACTGTGTGATTACAGGAAAGTGGCTCCTGTGAGTAAACTGAGAAGTATGACCGGTCACCGACTTTGTAGTTAGCTAGGAATAGCTAGAAAGGAATTAAAGCCTATTCAAGGATGCTCTTGTTACTACGGGTGGTTTATGGCCGCTGCTAAGCCCCACCCCCTGCTGCACCTCTGCCGATAGCTCCGCCTACGGGCATATGACGCTGCATGCGTCCTGCGTCATTCATAGCAGCACTGTATTCCATTCTTGTGTGACAACCGACGTATCAGCTGTTACACAGCAGCACACAGGGGGAGGGAGGCATAGCACCCCAACAGGCAGGAAAAAGCATTGTGGTGGCCGCAGACAGAAGGCAGTCAACCATTCCTCGTAACACCAACACGACGGAAGTTGGCAGTACAACTATTAGGTCTTTGCGAGTCTGGTTGTTTTTCAAAGACTCTGCTGATAATGCCAAGCAGGCCATTTGCACCATTGCCATGCCCGTATCAGTAGGGGTAGCAAAACTACTAGCCTGACCACTACCAGCATGATCAGGCAGATGGCAGCAAAGCAAATGACTTTGTGGGCTGAACCCCAGGCTCCAGGAACAGTGTCTGGGGGTGACACCACTGCTTCTTCCACTGTTATGCGTGCAAGCTAATCCACTGTCCACGGTGCATGAGAAGATGACTCCTGCCCTGCATCTGTCATTGCGCACACTCAACTACCACCATCTCAAGCACGTCCACGTTCAATGTCTGCTTCCAGAGGCAGACAGGTGTACTAAAATGGTGCAGTACCAGAAGGCCATTGTTGCGGAATTATTAAAAAAATTCCCATCTGAAAATGCTGGTGTCAGAGGTCTCAGTTTGTTGGACAACCAAAGAGTACAGGTGAGAAAGACACAACCCCCATCCAGCAGAGGCAGGGAAACAGTAGCAAAGTTCTGGGAGAGATTTCTCAGACCCTCCCATCGCACTGGCCCTGAGGCACGGGGTACTG
This sequence comes from Dendrobates tinctorius, assembly GCF_039654945.1. Taxonomy (NCBI): domain Eukaryota; kingdom Metazoa; phylum Chordata; class Amphibia; order Anura; family Dendrobatidae; genus Dendrobates; species Dendrobates tinctorius. Next base: position 56,136,955 of record NW_027361690.1, read on the forward strand.
TCACAAGGAGTGCAATGTTTTGGAAGATGCTGAGGAAGTACCTTGCTGACCGTACTAATGTCATCCATGATTCTTCTGTGCCTTATGATTATAGGGTATCCAAGCTGGACATGTGGCATGAACTGGCTCTCTATGCTTTGGAGGTCCTGGCCTGCCCTGCTGCTAGCATTTTGTCAGCGCGTGTTTTTGGTGCCGCTGGTGGAATTATAACTGATAAGTGCATCTGACTCTTATTAAAATCAACAAGGGCTGGATTGCGCCAGACTTCTCTACACCACTGAATGATAACAGGGAAATATAACCTCAAATCCAGTGTCATTTTTTGGGATATATATTCCCATGCACCACTTCACACCCACACATGGGTATATGCTTCCTGATTTTGGCTATTTGCTATTATCCTCCTTTTTCTCCTCATCCTCATCAGCCACCAACACTATTTCACCATGGTGACCGTTGTCCATGATGCAACAGCCAAGTTACTGTGTTAAAGAGTGTTTTTGATGGCCATAAAAAAAAAATTTTTTCACAGTATGTTGATGTGTACCCCCGAGAGGGAATTGTTTGTCAGCCCATACACTTAGTGATGGGCATTTCAACCATAGGAGACCCGCTCCTTTAAAATGGGAAAAGATTTTTGGTGGGCCATCCTCCACGTCTCTTTTGACACCACTGCTAGATCACCAGGTTGAACGTGTTCCGTGATGCAACAGCCAGTTTTTTTTATTTTTCAAGAGTGTTTATGATGCCCGTAAAAAAAAGTTTACACAGTATGTTGATGTGTCCCCCCCAGAGGGAAATGTTTGTCAGCCCGTACACTTAGTGTATGGGCATTACAACCATAGGAGACCTGCTCCTTTAAGTTGGGAAAAGACATTTAGTAGGCCATCCTTCACATCTCTTCCAAGGGGTATTGAGGTGCATCCAAATTTGTGGCAGGCCTTGCATTCACTGCATAGGCAAACAGTATGGGAGACCCACTTCCTAATAATGTGAACTTTTTTGTTTGGTCAGCTTTAACAATGCAATTCTTGACTGCCAGTTCTTCTGCCTCAATTCTCCACTGCTGGCTCTTCAGGCTCCACACTGCAATGCTCCACTGCCGTGTTTTCAGCCTCAACTATGCAATGCTCCAATGCCGAGTCTTCTGCCTCAACACTTAAGTGTTCCACTGTCGGGTGTTCAGCCTCAACTATGCAATGCTCCAATGCCGGGTTTTCAGTCTCAACACTTAAATGTTCTACTGTCAGGTCTTCAGCCTCAACACTTAAATGTTACACTGCTGGGTCTTCAGCCTTACGTATGCATGGTTACAATGCCGGGTCTTCAGATTCAGCATTGCAATGCTCCACTGCTAGTTCTTTAGGCTCAACACTGCAATTCTACACTGCAGTTTCGTTAGCCTCAACAATGCAATTATCCACTGCACTTTCTTAAGCTTCAACACTGCAATTCTCCACTGCTGGTTCTTTAGGCTTAACACTGTATTGCTCCACTGCCGGGTGTTCAGCCTCAACACAGCAATGCTCCACTGCCGGATCTTCAGCCTCAACACTGCAATTGTCCACTGCAGGTTCTTCAGGTTCACCACTGCAATTCACCAATGCAGGTTCTTCAGGCTCAACACTGAAATGCTCCACTGCAGTTTCTTCAGCCTCAACACTGCAATACTCCAATGCAGGCTCTTTAGCCTCAACACTTGCACTCACTTCATAGGCAAATATTATGGGAGTACCAAATGAATAATGGGAACTTTGGTTTCATGTGGCCATCCAGTACGTTGGTGTGAAAGGTTATTGGGGTGCATGTAACTTTTGGGCATTGTAGGCATTGCATTCAATGCATAGGCTAACATTATGGGAGTAGAAAATTAAGAAAAATTGGAACTTTTGTTTTCATGTGGCCATCCAGGACGTTGGTTCAAAGGGTTACTGAGGTGTGTCCAAATTTGAGTCAGGCCTTGCATTCAATAGTTTGGGTCAGGCAATAACAGTATAGGAGACCCACTGTTAATAATGGGAACAACAAAGCATAGCTGGCTGATGGCTCTCTCAGGCTACTTTCACACTTGCGTTTTTTGGCTGTGCGTTTTTTGCGCACACAAACGCATGAAAGAAATGCATCATGCGCTTGTATGCGTTTTTTTGTGGGTTTTGGTGCATTTTATAAAAAAAACGCATGCGTTTTTTGCGCATACGTGCGCATTACAATGCGCACGTATGCGCACCCATAGACTTTAATGGGTGTTTTGTTGTAAAAAAACGCATTGCGTGCGGATGCGTTTTTTGGGGGCAAGTCGGACGCACAAAAAATGGAACAGGATACATTTTGTGCGCCCGAGCGCACACTGCAAAAAAACGCATGCGCATACGTGCGCATATGTATGCGCACATATGCGCACCCATGTTAAAGTATAGGGGAAAAAACGCATGCTTTTTTGCGCTAAAAAGCAGCGCAAAAAGACGCAAGTGTGAAACCAGCCTTAGGCTACTTTCACACTTGCGTTTTTTTGTGCTGCGTTTTTGCGCATAAATGTGCATGCGTTTTTCCCCTATATTTAACATGGGTGTGCATTGTCATGCGTATGCGTTTGTATGCGCATGCATTTTTTTGTAGTGTGCGCCCGGGCGCACAAAATGCATCCTGTTGCATTTTTTGTGCGTCCGACATGTCTCAAAAAGCGCATGCGCACACAATGCGCACGAAATTCACCCAAAACCCATTAAAGTCTATGGGAGCGCTGACGTGCGAATGGTTATGCGCACGTCAGCGCAAAAAAAGCATGCTTTTTTTTGCAAAAACCATGTGCAAAAAACAAGAAAATGCATTAAAAACGCATGATGCGTTTTTATGCGCGTTTGTACTGCGCACGCAGCGCAGCACAACAAGAACGCAACTGTGAAAGTAGCCTAAAAATAGTGAGGCCAAACTGCTGTCCCTTTTAAGAAGATTAAAGTCCACCTGATGGCCCTCCTCTTTTAAATGTCCCTCCTTCATACATGAAACAGGATGTGTCTGATGATGTGTCACACTCCACATGGCCAGCTGAGGTTGTAAAATGTTAAAATGACATTTCCCAGTGAATGCATTTGGCTTGGTCGAAAGCAATGCTAAAGATGAAAAACGCATCAAAAACGCTACGTGTGAACATAGTCCATGTGGTGTAGGAACATTTTTGTTTTGGCTTCTTTATTTGGCCGTACATACAAATCATTCCCTGTAAAGGATGTTCCTTAACATATTTCCCAGGAAAATCAATTTTGGTTTCGTTTTTGTATGTTTTATTGTGTGCCCGGAAAATGTCTTTCCCATATTATTTCAGCACTGTTCCCATCAATTTCAGACGTTTCAGACCCTAAAAAGACCCCTGGGTGGGTCACGGCAAAAATACTCGGGTTTCCCATAGACTTACATTGGGCTCATTGCTCTGGTCGAGCGCCCGAGCATTCCAATTTGCTCGACCGGAGCAACGAGCACCCGATCATTTTTGTGCTCGCCCATCACTACATATGACTCAAAAGCTTCACAACCATGACATTTTGGGAATTTAAGGTATTTAGTGCAAAAATAACAGCCTCATTGTCCAAAAATATACAAATTCTTCTAACCCTGAAATAATGTCCCCAAATCACTAAAGAGACAAAGGTGGAAACAAGGAACAACTCCAACAAGACTGAGTTTTTGCAAATTTGTCTTTGACTCCAAGACACATGCCAAGGCTCTGCACACCAATGTCCGGACCACAAACACCCGAAACCCTCTGAGCTGAAAGATGTAAAGAAAGACAAGAAAAAATTGGAGAAATTCTGTTCATGGATCAGATTACAACCATTTGCATTTATTAAAAAGAAATACCACATGCCTTAATCATCCCGTAACTCAGCTGTCAGCCTAATATGCGAACCAGGAGATAAAAGAGCTCTGTTTGCAAAATACAATCTATTCGAAAAAATTCTGCCCAATGGGATAACCCGCAAGGCGAAAGCTAAACATAAAGATTGCATTTCCTTCAACAGAATTTTTTTTGCGTTTAACCCCTTCCTGCCATCCGACGTACTATCCCATCCATGGGACCTGGGCCCCTATGCCCATGGACGGGATAGTACGTCTCAGCGATCAGCGGCGCCCACGTGGTGAGCGCCGCTGATCGCGGCCGGGTGTCAGCTGATTATCACAGCTGACACCCGGCACAATGTGTCAGGGGCGGTCACGGACCGCCCCCGACACGTTAACCCCTTGCACACCGTGATCAAACATGATCGCGGTGTACCGGGAGTTAAAGGGAAGCATCGGCAGGGAGGGGGCTCCCTCTGTGCTTCCCTGAGCCCCCCACGGCAGCGCAATGTGCAGCGCTGCTGTGGGGGGCTCCTTTCCTGCAGGCCCCCGAATCCGAGATGGCAACGGGGGCCTTCGGGGGCCTGCAGGAAGCTGGCTTCCTCAGTGCCTGCAAAGCGCAGGCATGAGGAAGCCTTCGGCCCTGCCTGTGACAGATCGCTGATCTGTCACAGTGATCTGTGATGTGACAGATCAGCGATCTGTCACAGGACATTGATGTCCCACCTGGGACTATGTAATAAAGTAAAAAAAAATTAAAAAAAGTGTAAAAATAATTTTTAAAAAATCGCCAAATAAATTAGTAAAAAAAAAAAAAATATTCCCCAATAAATTCATTTTTTGAAAATAATAAAAAAAAAACAATAAAAGTACACATGTTAGGTATCGCCACATCTGTAACGACCTGCCCTATAAAACTGTCCCATTAGTTAACCCCTTTAGCGAACCCCTTAAAAAATAAAAATAAAAAACTAAGCAAAAAATAATGATTTATTATCATACCGCCAAACAAAAAGTGTAATAACGCGCGATCAAAAAGACGCATATAAATATCCATGGTACCGCTGAAAACATCATCCTGTCCCGCAAAAAACAAGCCACCACACAGTATCATCAGCGAAAAAATAAAAAAGTTATAGCTCGCAGAATAAAGCGATGCAAAAATAATAATTTTTTATATAAAATAGTTTTCATTGCATAAAACTGACAAAACATAAAAAACGACCTAAATGAGGTATCGCTGTAACCGTACTGACCCGAAGAATAAAACCGCTTTATCAATTTTACCGCACGCGGAACGGTGTAAACGCACTCCCCCAAAAGAAATTCATGAAACGCTGGTTTTTGTTCATTCTGCGTCCCAAAAATCGGAATAAAAAGTGATCAAAAAATGTCACGTGCCCGAAAATGGTACCAATAAAAACGTCAACTCGTCCCGCAAAAAATAAGACCTAATATGACTCGGTGGGTCAAAATACAGAAAAATTATAGCTCTCAATATGTGGTGATGCAAAAACTATTTTTACAATAAAAAGCGTCTTTTAGCGTGTGACAGCTGCCAAACATAAAAACCGCCATAAATAGTAAATCAAACCCCCTGTTATCACCCCCTTAGTTAGGGAAAAATAATAAAATAAAAAAAACGGATTTATTTTCATTTTTCCATTAGGGTTAGGGTTAGGGCTAGGGTTAGGGTTAGGGTTAGGGATAGGGTTAGGGTTAGGGCTAGGGTTAGGGTTAGGGCTAGGGTTAGGGCTTGGGTTAGGGCTAGGGTTAGGGTTAGGGCTGAGATTAGGGTTAGGGGTAGTGTTGAGCATTCCGATACCGCAAGTATCGGGTATCGGCCGATACTTGCTGTATCGGAATTCCGATACCGACTTCCGATATTTTTTCAATATCGGAATTCGGCATCGGAATCGGAAGTTCAAAGTTGATTGACAGCCTGACGTCATCATGATGCGCGGTGTGTGCGCATCATGATGCGCCGTCATTTCGGGCCTTCCGGGGGTCTCTGCCGGCCTGCCGGGGGGCTGTGTAGACTGCCCGGGGTCTGTACCGGCCTGCCGGGGGGCTGTGCCGGCCTGCCGGGGGGCTGTGCTGATGTCCGGGGGTCTGTGCAAGCATCGTCCGATGGGACTACAAGTCCCATCTGGCGATGCCTGCTACCATGACAGTGATTGACACATTAGCCAATGATGGGACAGTAGTAGTCCCATCATCCGGCTAATGTGTTAAATGTTAAAAAAAAAAAAATACTACATACATACTACATACATACTACATGCATGCTACATACATACTACATGCATGCTACATACATACTACATGCTACATACATACTACATGCTACATACATACTACATATATACTACATGCATGCTACATACATACTACATGCTACATACATACTACATATATACTACATGCATGCTACATATATACTACATGCATGCTACATACATACTACATGCTACATACATACTACATGCTACATACATACTACATATATACTACATACATACTACATACATGCTACATACATGCTACATACATACTGCATGCTACATACATACTACATGCTACATACATACTACATACATACTACATACATACTACATACATACTACATGCATGCTACATACATACTACATGCATGCTACATGCATGCTACATACATACTACATGCTACATACATACCACATACATACTACATACATACTACATACATACTACATACTACATATATACTACATGCATGCTACATACATACTACATGCTACATACATACCACATACATACTACATACATGCTACATGCTACATACATACTACATATATACTACATGCATGCTACATACATACTGCATGCTACATGCATGCTACATACATACTACATACATACTACATGCTACATACATACCACATACACTCACTGGCCACTTTATTAGGTACACCATGCTAGTAAGGGGTTGGACCCCCTTTTGCCTTCAGAACAGCCTCAATTCTTCGTGGCAGAGATTCAACAAGGTGCTGGAAGCATTCCTCAGAGATGTTGGACCATATTGACATGATGGCATCACACAGTTGGCGCAGATTTGTCGGCTGCACATCCCTGATGCGAATCTCCCGTTCCACCACATCCCAAAGATGCTCTATTGGATTGAGATCTGGTGACTGAGGAGGCCATTTGAGTACAGTGAACTCATTGTCATGTTCAAGAAACCAATCTGAGATGATTCGAGCTTTATGACATGGCGCATTATCCTGCTGAAAGTAGCCATCAGATGTTGGGTACATTGTGGTCATAAAGGGATGGACATGGTCAGCAACAATACTCAGGTAGGCTGTGGCGTTGCAACGATGCTCAATTGGTACCAAGGGGCCCAAAGAGTGCCAAGAAAAAATTCCCCACACCATGACACCACCACCACCAGCCTGAACCGTTGATACAAGGCAGGATGGATCCATGCTTTCATGTTGTTTACGCCAAATTCTGACCCTACCATCCGAATGTCGCAGCAGAAATCGAGACTCATCAGACCAGGCAACGTTTTTCCAATCTTCTACTGTCCAATTTCGATGAGCTTGTGCAAATTGTAGCCTCAGTTTCCTGTTCTTAGCTGAGAGGAGTGGTACCCAGTGTGGTCTTCTGCTGCTGTAGCCCATCTGCCTCAAAGTTCGACGCACTATGCGTTCAGAGATGCTCTTCTGCCTACCTTGGTTGTAACGGGTGGCAATTTGAGTCACTGTTGCCTTTCTATCAGCTCGAACCAGTCTGCCCATTCTCCTCTGACCTCTGGCATCAACAAGGCATTTCCGGCCACAGAACTGCCGCTCACTGGATTTTTTTTCTTTTTCGGACCATTCTCTGTAAACCCTAGAGATGGTTGTGCGTGAAAATCCCAGTAGATCAGCAGTTTCTGAAATACTCAGACCAGCCCTTCTGGCACCAACAATCATGCCACGTTCAAAGGCACTCAAATCACCTTTCTTCCCCATACTGATGCTCGGTTTGAACTGCAGGAGATTGTCTTGACCATGTCTACATGCCTAAATGCACTGAGTTGCCGCCATGTGATTGGCTGATTAGAAATTAAGTCTTAACACACAGTTGGACAGGTGTACCTAATAAAGTGGCCAGTGAGTGTATATACTACATACATACTACATACAATACATTCATACAATACATACATAGACATACAGTACATATAACATAGAGTAACATACTTACCAATACTTGTCACATTGTTCCCCGAAGCCATTGTCTTTTCCGGAATAAATATTAACATAACAAACCACAAAAATACTCACCCACGATCCGAAGCAGTCCACGAGTGTGTCCCACGACGATCTTGGGTAGAGAACTGCAGCATCAGATGATGCTGCCGTTCTCTACGGGCTGCAGGAATCCAATGACGGAAGGTAGGTATCCTTCCGCACTGTATTCCTCCGCCACTTAAAAAAAAAAAGTCCCTAGTCTCACTTTATGCCATTGCTGCGTGGGAAATTCCCACACAGCAATGGCATAAAGTGAGACTAGGGACTTTTTTTTTTTAAGTGGCGGAGGAATACAGTGCGGAAGGATACCTACCTTCCGTCATTGGATTCCTGCAGCCCGTAGAGAACGGCAGCATCAGCTGATGCTGCAGTTCTCTACCCAAGATCGTCGTGGGACACACTCGTGGACTGCTTCGGATCGTGGGTGAGTATTTTTGTGGTTTGTTATGTTAATATTTATTCCGGAAAAGACAATGGCTTCGGGGAACAATGTGACAAGTATTGGTAAGTATGTTACTCTATGTTATATGTACTGTATGTCTATGTATGTATTGTATGAATGTATTGTATGTATGTAGTATATATGTGGTATGTATGTAGCATGTAGTATGTATGTAGTATGTATGTAGCATGCATGTAGCATGCAGTATGTATGTAGCATGCATGTAGTATATATGTAGTATGTATGTAGCATGTAGCATGTATGTAGTATGTATGTGGTATGTATGTAGCATGTAGTATGTATGTAGCATGCATGTAGTATATATGTAGTATGTATGTAGCATGTAGTATGTATGTAGTATGTATGTGGTATGTATGTAGCATGTAGTATGTATGTAGCATGCATGTAGCATGCATGTAGTATGTATGTAGCATGCATGTAGTATGTATGTAGTATGTATGTAGCATGCATGTAGTATGTATGTAGTATGTATGTAGTATGTATGTAGCATGCAGTATGTATGTAGCATGTATGTAGCATGTATGTAGTATGTATGTAGTATGTATGTAGCATGTAGTATGTATGTAGCATGTAGTATGTATGTAGTATGTATGTAGTATGTATGTGGTATGTATGTAGCATGTAGTATGTATGTAGCATGCATGTAGCATGCATGTAGTATGTATGTAGCATGCATGTAGTATGTATGTAGTATGTATGTAGCATGCATGTAGCATGCATGTTGTATGTATGTAGTATGTATGTAGCATGCAGTATGTATGTAGCATGTATGTAGCATGTATGTAGTATGTATGTAGTATGTATGTAGTATGTATGTAGCATGTAGTATGTATGTAGCATGTAGTATGTATGTAGCATGTAGTATGTATGTAGCATGCATGTAGTATGTATGTAGTATGTATGTAGTTTTTTTTTTTTTTTTTTAACATTTAACACATTAGCCGGATGATGGGACTACTACTGTCCCATCATTGGCTAATGTGTCAATCACTGTCATGGTAGCAGGCATCGCCCGATGGGACTTGTAGTCCCATCGGACGATGCCTGCACAGACCCCCGAAGCCTGCACAGACCACCGGCAGGCCGGCACAGCCCCCCGGCAGGCCGGCACAGCCCCCCGGAGCCTGCACAGACCACCGGCAGGCCGGCACAGCCCCCCGGCAGGCCGGCACAGCCCACCGGAGCCTGCACAGACCACCGGCAGGCCGGCACAGCCCCCCGGCAGGCCGGCACAGACCACCGGAGCCTGCACAGACCCCCTGGCAGGCCGGCACAGCCCCCCGAAAGGCCCGTACAGACCCCAGAGAGGCTGTACAAGGCAAAAACAGGGTTTTTCTTATTCCGATACCGGAAGTCCCATAGACTTGAATGGGACTTCCGGTATCGGAATCGGCGATACCAATACTTTTTTTAAAGATCGGCCGATCCATTCCGATCCGATACTTTGAAGTATCGGACGGTATCGCTCAACTCTAGTTAGGGGTGTGTTGGGGTTCGGGTTGGAGTTAGAATTGGGGGTTTCCACTGTTTGGGCACATCAGGGGCTCTCCAAATGCAACATTGCGTCTGATCTCAATTCCAGCCAATTCTGAGTTGAAAAAGTCATATGGTGCTCCTTCCCTTCCAAGCTCTGCCATGCGCCCAAACAGTGTTTTACCCCCACATGTAGGGTATCAGCCTACTCAGGACAAATTGCAAAACAATTTTTGGGGTCCAATTTCTCCTGTTACCCTTAGGAAAATAAAAAATTGGGAGCAAAAATATCATTTTTGTGGAAAAAAATGATTTTTTTATTTTCACGTCCGAGCGTTATAAACTTCTGTGAAGCACTTGGGGGTTCAAAGTGCTCACCACACATCTAGATAAGTTTCGTGAGGGGGTCTAGTGTCCAAAATGGGGTCACTTGTGGGGAGTTTCAATAGTTTAGGTACATCAGGGGCTCTCCAAACGCACATGACACCCGCAGACCATTCCATCAAAGTCTGCATTCCAAAACGTCACTGCTTCCCTTCCGAGCCCCGACGTGTGTCCAACAGTAGTTTTCTCCCACATATGGGGTGTCAGCGTACTCACGACAAATTGGACAACTTTTGGGGTCCAATTTCTCCTGTTACCCTTGGGAAAATGAAAAAATTGGGGACTAATTGATCATGTTTGTGGAAAAAATACGATTTTTTTATTTTCATGCCCTGGCATTATAAACTTCTGTGAAGCCCTTGGGGGTTCAAAGTGCTCACCACACATCTAGATAAGTTCCTTAGGGGTTCTCGTGTCCAAAATGGGGTCACTTGTGGGGAGTTTCAATAGTTTAGGTACATCAGGGGCTCTCCAAACGCACATGACACCCGCAGACCATTCCATCAAAGTCTGCATTCCAAAACATCACTACTTCCCTTCCGAGCCCTGACGTGTGTCCATACAGTAGTTTTCTCCCACATATGGGGTGTCAACATACTCAGGACAAATTGGACAACAACTTTTGGGGTTGAATTTCTCCTGTTACCCTTGGGAAAATAAAAAAATTGGGGACTAATTGATCATGTTTGTGGAAAAAATACGATTTTTTTATTTTCATGCCCTGGCATTATAAACTTCTGTGAAGCCCTTGGGGGTTCAAAGTGCTCACCTCACATCTAGATAAGTTCCTTAGGGGGTCTAGTTTTCAAAATGGGGTCATTTGTGGGGGGTTTCCACTGTTTAGGTACATTAGGGGCTCTCCAAAGGCAACATGACACCCGCAGACCATTCCATCAATGTCTGCATTCCAAAACATCACTACTTCCCTTCCGAGCCCTGACGTGTGCCCATACAGTAGTTTTCTCCCACATATGGGGTATCAGCATACTCAGGACAAATTGGACAACAACTTTTGGGGTCCAATTTCTCCTGTTACCCTTGGGAAAATAAAAAAAATGGTGACTAAAAGATCATGTTTGTGGAAAAAATACAAATTTTTTATTTTCACGTCCGGGCGTTATAAACTTCTGTGAAGCACTGGGGGGTTCAAAGTGCTCACCACACATCCAAATAAGTTCCTTGGGGGGTCTAGTTTACAAAATGGTGTCATTTGTGGGGGTTTCCACTGTTTAGGTACATCAGGGGTTTTCCAATCGCGACATGGTGTCCGATCTCAATTCCAGCCAGAAACGTCAAATGGCGCTGCTTCCCTTCCGAGCTCTGCCATGCACCCAGATAGTGGTTCACCCCCACATGTGGGGAATCAGCGTACTCAGGACAAATTGCACAATAACTTTTAGGGTGCTGTTACCCTTGGAAAAATAAGAATTGAGGGTGAAAAGATCATTTTTGTGGAAAAAATATGATTTTTTAATTGTACGGCTTTATGTTATAAACTTCTGTGAAGCCCTTGGGGGTTCAAAGTTCTCACCACACATCTAGATAAGTTCCTTAGGGGGTCTAGTCTCCAAAATGGTGTCATTTGTGGGGGGTTTCCACTGTTTAGGTACATCAGGGGTTTTCCAATCGCGACATGGTGTCCGATCTCAATTCCAGCCAAAAACGTCAAATGGCGCTGCTTCCCTTCCGAGCTCTGCCATGCGCCCAAATAGTGGTTTACCCCCACATGCGGGGTATCAGAGGACTCAGGACAAATTGCACAATAACTTTTAGGGTGCTGTTACCCTTGGAAAAATAAGAATTGAGGGTGAAAAGATCATTTTTGTGGAAAAAATATGATTTTTTAATTGTACGGCTTTATGTTATAAACTTCTGTGAAGCCCTTGGGGGTTCAAAGCTCTCACCACACATCTAGATAAGTTCCATAGGGGGTCTAGTTTCCAAAATTGTGTCATTTGTGGGGGGTTTCCACTGTTTTGGTACATCAGGGGTTTTCCAATCGCGACATGATGTCCGATCTCAATTACAGCCAAAAACGTCAAATGGCGCTGTTTCCCTTCCGAGCTCTGCCATGCGCCCAAATAGTGGTTTACCCCCACATGTGGGGTATCAGCATACTCAGGACAAATTGCACAATAACTTTTAGGGTCCTGTTACCCTTGGGAAAATAAAAATTGGGGTGAAAAGATCATTTTTGTGGAAAAAATATGATTTTTTAATTGTACCGCTGTACGTTATAAACTTCTGTAAAGCCCTTGTGGGTTCAAAGTTCTCACCACATATCTAAACAAGTTCGTTGGGGGGTCTAGTTTCCAAAATGGGGTCACTTGTAGGGGGTTTCCACTGTTTAGGTACATCAGGGACTCTCCAAACGTGACATGGCGTCCGATCTGAATTCCAGCCAATTTTGCATTGAAAAAGTCAAACGGCGCTCCTTCCATTCTGAGCTCTGCCATGCGCCGAAACAGTCGTTCCCCCCCACAAATCAGGTATCAGCATACTCAGGACAAATTGCACAATAACTTTTGCAGTCCAATTTCTCCTGTTACCCTTGGTAAAATAAAAAAAATTGAACCTGAATTATTTTTTTTGTGAAAAAAAGTTAGATGTTCATTTCTTTTTAAATATTCAAAAAAATTCCTGTGACGCACCTAATGGGTTAATAAACTTCTTGAATCTGGTTTTGAGCACCTTAAGGGGTGCAGTTTTTAGAATGGTGTCATTTTGGGTATTTCTATCATATAGACCCCTCAAAGTGGCTTCAAATGTGATGTGGTCCTAAAAATAAAATGGTGTTGTAAAAATGAGAAATCGCTGGTCAACTTTTAACCCTTATAACTTCCTAACAAAAAAAAAATTTGGTTCCAAAATTGTGCTGATGTAAAGTAAACATGTGGGAAATGTTAGTTATCAAGTTTTTTGTGTGCCGTATCTCTGTGATTTAAGGGCATAAAAATTCAAATTTGGAAAATTGCGAAATTTTCAAAATTTTTGCCAAATTTCCGTTTTTTTCACAAATAAACGCAAGTTATTTGAATGAAATTTTACCACTATCATGAAGTACAATATGTCACGAGAAAACAGTGTCAGAATCACCGGGATCCATGGAAGCGTTCCAGAGTTATGACCTCATAAAGGTACAGTGGTCAGAATTGTAAAAATTGGCCCGGTCATGAACGTGCAAACCACCCTTGGGGGTGAAGGGGTTAATAAGAGGACAATGTCTAACATTTTTTTAATCTTCTGAGCAGGAAGTTTGAACTCCATGGAAGAAGAATAAGGCTGTGTGCACACACAGCGTTTTTTTAGAGGATTTGCCAATAAATCCACTATAAAAACGCTAAAAATAAGATTCCCACTCATTTCTATGCATTTTGCACTTTTTGTGCATATTGATGCGTTTTTTATAGCGAAAAAATGCTTCACGGTAAAACCCGCAGCATGCTCATTAATTTTGCGGATTTTTCTGCATTTCTGGCCATTTCTATGGGTCTGGAACCACGAGGAAAAAAATGCATAAAAAGCGTGTTTTTTGCACAATAACCGCGCAAAAAATGTGCGGAAAACGTGCAGAAAAAAACACGCAGTTTCTGGGAAGGGAGTCCAGTTTTTAAGCAGAAATTTTCTGCTATGTGTGCATATAGCCTTAATCTCAATACCTAGAAAATCTATGGAATGGGTTGGAAAAACAGTTTTTGTCTTCAGCTAATGGAAAACCGAAATCAGCAGCCACTGAAATTAATTTTTACAACAAATTTAAACATGCTTTGGACCCAGCAGGACCGATAAACAGAAAATTGTCCAGGTAATGAACAATACCACCAACTGCTACCGCTTCGAAATAAAAACAAGAAAGATGGAAACCCATAGGAAGGCATTACAGTGGGGAAAAAAAGTATTTAGTCAGTCAGCAATAGTGCAAGTTCCACCACTTAAAAAGATGAGAGGCGTCTGTAATTTACATCATAGGTAGACCTCAACTATGGGAGACAAACTGAGAAAAAAAAATCCAGAAAATCACATTGTCTGGTTTTTTTTTTTCATTTTATTTGCATATTATGGTGGAAAATAAGTATTTGGTCAGAAACAAGCAATCAAGATTTCTGGCTCTCACAGACCTGTAACTTCTTCTTTAAGAGTCTCCTCTTTCCTCCACTCATTACCTGTAGCAATGGCACCTGTTTAAACTTGTTATCAGTATAAAAAGACACCTGTGCACACCCTCAAACAGGCTGACTTCAAACTCCACTATGGTGAAGACCAAAGAGCTGTCAAAGGACACCAGAAACAAAATTGTAGCCCTGCACCAGGCTGGGAAGACTGAATCTGCAATAGCCAACCAGCTTGGAGTGAAGAAATCAACTGTGGGAGCAAAAATTAGAAAATGGAAGACATACAAGACCACTGATAATCTCCCTCGATCTGGTGCTCCACGCAAAATCCCACCCTGTGGGGTCAGAATGATCACAAGAACGGTGAGCAAAAATCCCAGAACCACGCGGGGGGACCTAGTGAATGAACTGCAGAGAGCTGGGACCAATGTAACAAGGCCTACCATAAGTAGCACACTACGCCACCATGGACTCAGATCCTGCAGTGCCAGACGTGTCCCACTGCTTAAGCCTGTACATGTCCGGGCCCGTCTGAAGTTTGCTAGAGAGCATTTGGATGATCCAGAGGAGTTTTGGGAGAATGTCCTATGGTCTGATGAAACCAAACTGGAACTGTTTGGTAGAAACACAACTTGTCGTGTTTGGAGGAAAAAGAATACTGAGTTGCATCCATCAAACACCATACCTACTGTAAAGCATGGTGGTGGAAACATCATGCTTTGGGGCTGTTTCTCTGCAAAGGGGCCAGGACGACTGATCCGGGTACATGAAAGAATGAATGGGGCCATGTATCGTGAGATTTTGAGTGCAAACCTCCTTCCATCAGCAAGGGCATTGAAGATGAAACGTGGCTGGGTCTTTCAACATGACAATGATCCAAAGCACACCGCCAGGGCAACGAAGGAGTGGCTTCGTAAGAAGCATTTCAAGGTCCTGGAGTGGCCTAGCCAGTCTCCAGATCTCAACCCTATAGAAAACCTTTGGAGGGAGTTGAAAGTCCGTGTTGCCAAGCGAAAAGCCAAAAACATCACTGCTCTAGAGGAGATCTGCATGGAGGAATGGGCCAACATACCAACAACAGTGTGTGGCAACCTTGTGAAGACTTACAGAAAACGTTTGACCTCTGTCATTGCCAACAAAGGATATATCACAAAGTATTGAGATGAAATTTTGTTTCTGACCAAATACTTATTTTCCACCATAATATGCAAATAAAATGAAAAAAAAACAGACAATGTGATTTTCTGGATTTTTTTTTCTCAGTTTGTCTCCCATAGTTGAGGTCTACCTATGATGTAAATTACAGACGCCTCTCACCTTTTTAAGTGGTGGAACTTGCACTATTGCTGACTGACTAAATACTTTTTTTCCCCACTGTATCAAAGAAAAAATAACCATCAAAATAAAACCTCAAAGACGAGAAACAGATAGGGTAAATGGGAAGGAGTCTAAAATCTGATTTGATATCTGCCTTAGCTAAGGCCCTATTCCGCCAATTGTTTAACAGTAGAATGGCATCTTCAAAAGAAGCGAACCTGACTAAAGTCAGATTTATCTACCTCATTGTTCAAAAAACATTCGAATGGAAAGGTCAGATGATGGATAATTCTGTAGCTATTAGCTTCCTGTTTAGGAACAACCCCTAACAGGAAATGCTAAAATTCTTGAAAGGCAGGACAACAAATGGACCGGCATTGTTCCCTTCTTCCAATTCTCTAAATAATTTGTGCCTAACAATTGACATTTGAAGTTTAGCTGATTTTAAATTATCAATAATCTTACAACCTACATTTTTAAAAGGGGGAATAAAGAAACCTTCAGAAAAACCTTTGAACACCATTGCTGCCATCTCCCTGTTTGGGAAGGCTTCTAGCGAATGCGCCATTCTGTCCCACTTGACTGTGGCTGAGTGGTACTGACAACCCTTTTAAAGCAATGGAAAACTGAGTGATTACCCGAGCAAAATGAGCATTCATGATTATACCTGAAATTCTGCAACCACTTGCAACTTGAATCTTTAAATGAATGATGAAGCGGGTCTTTGATGGAGCATTATGTTCAGCCACAGGCCAACATCATTAACTCCCCATTTCACATATTTATAAACTGAAATTTTCTGCTTGAACTGTTCATCATAATTGAACCAAGCAAAACCCCCAAAGTTTTTAAAAACCTCAAGAACAATACCTAGATGTTGAAAAAGACCACAGCACTTTTCAGGGAACTTTTCACCAATAATTTGTGCAAATATACAAATGGCTTGAAGCCAATTATGAAATGATCTTTGGACCACCTCTCCGCATATCATCATCTCTCACCATTTTTTTATCATAACGTTAAAATTCCTTTGAAGATGGAAGAAGGAATAGAATATCAACAAATTCAGTCTTCCAAATTTTTTCTTTCATGTTATTCAAGAAGTGAAAACCTAATGAAGAGGCATCACAAATCAAAGCCTCTTTAAAGCGAGACTCAGTAACACCCTGGGGTGTATCATTACTTCTTATAGCATTAGCATTAAGATTCTTACTCGCATTAGAACTATTAACAGATGTAGCAAAATCTACAGTCATGTAATTAAAAGCATCCTTTAGGAAAGGATCAGCATTAAAATTATATTGAGAGGCGGACCCCTCATTTATCTCACCTGGTCTGCAGTTGATGTCCGTGTTCCCGATCCAGATCCACAGAAGTACCATCTAATCTTGCTGTAGTGGCCTGGCCCATTTCAGCCTGCCTTGTAGCAGCAAGCAGACCAGGAGACCCAGTACAAAGGCATGGGCTGTCAGCCTAGGAATCAGCCTTGTAGCAGCTGGAACCTGCTACCGCCCTGTACTGGAAGGCCCTGCTGTTCCCAGCTGGTAACTGCAGTGAGGCAGTAGGGATCACCTGGCAGGCCAGAAGATAATGCTCACTGGCTTGGAAAGGGAGGAAAGGGAATGGAAGCGAGCTGACCCAGGATCTTTTACTCGGAGAGCGGTCTCCTGATCACAGCTTTCTGCCATCTCCTATTCTGGCGGCCATCTTGTGCATGCAGCGAATAGGAAGTCAGGGGCCTTTGGGTCCTGACTGACATCCAGACATCATCATTATTGGCCGCTTCTTCCTGCACTTTGGCTCGTGTACCTGGCTGGAGTGAAATTGAATCCTCCACTTGCTGCACCAAAATCTCTGTTGCTGGTCCCTCGGCTAAGCATCTCCTTAGCCATTCTTCACCACCTGCTGCCTGGGACATCTCGATCAAGGAACATAGTAAGTCCTCCATGAAAAAAATTTTCTTCAGTGTCTGGTCAGAATTCCTGGCAGAATGACATCATCTCTGGTGTGCCCAGGGTTAAATACAGCCAGAAAACGCCAATCCATAGGTCCAGATTCAGGCGGGAAAACCATCTCTGGGAAAACCATCCCCAGGTAAATATATTCTGCCCAGCAACCCAAGCATTTTTCTTAACCCTTAATGTAACTCAGAGAAGAAAACTATGGTTATCAAACTTTTATTATAACAGATTCTAAAAAACTCTCAGTCCTATATTCCCATGAGCCCCTTTTTATCAAACTATTCGGGGGGCTTTCATTTACTGAGCTGGCCAAATTTTGTAGATTTTGAGGAAAATGTTTGGGAATCTGAGCGCGAATCCAATTGTGAAACATTCGTGTCGAATTTGAGATTGGCAAACGTTTTCGGAACAAGTTTGCTCGTCTGTAATGCTTACTTATATAGCGCCATTAATTCCTCATCACTTTACAGATATCAGCATATTTTTCTTGGACATGTGACAATAAATGCCATAAAAAACTGGGATACTTTACATATTGCTTAGGTTAAGGAAATGTGCATGCAGAAGTCTTTTATGAGTTTTTGGAGCAGAAACTCTTCAAATCCTCCTCAAAAACTAAACACTCCTTAAAAACTTACCACTTAAACTCTGATCATAAAACTCAGCACTTTTCTTTCCATACCTAAAACTTTTTGCCTTTTGAAAAGATTTTTTATAATTTTTTCTATTTTTTCTCTGGCGCCCCCTTTGGGTCGGCGCCCTAGGCGGCCGCCTAGTTTGCCTATATGTTCGGGCCGGCCCTGCAGCACTGTCTACATCTGCAGATCCACTAAGCCGATTGATTGTCTGCTGTGTCGGTTTGGGCTCTATTCCTGATGCCACTACTACAGAGACCAGAGTAATGTTGAGATGGAAAGCCAGCACTGTTTGCAATTGTTTTGTTATGTATAATGGGCTCACACATTGAGGTGGATAAGTTAACCCCAGTGACCTGGTGGGAACACGGGCCAAGGGAATTGGTGCAGCAGCCAAATGGATCATGCAGAACAGAAACACATAGAATGCAAACTGAAAGTTAAGTAAAGTCCGGGCAACCACAGACAGAGAGCAGAGTTACTGAACAGTTGGGCATGTTGCAGAGTCACTAAAGAATGTAGGCAGACATGAAGCATCAAGAAGATACAGATAGGCAGCAGTGAAAACTCTAGAATGACAAGAAAGTCTAAAGGGCCTTTTACACTAAGCAACGCACCAGCGATAACGATAGCGATCCGACCAGGCATAGATCGCTGTTGTGTCGTT
Source organism: Dendrobates tinctorius (assembly GCF_039654945.1). Classification (NCBI taxonomy): domain Eukaryota; kingdom Metazoa; phylum Chordata; class Amphibia; order Anura; family Dendrobatidae; genus Dendrobates; species Dendrobates tinctorius. The sequence goes on from NW_027361690.1 coordinate 56,156,081, forward strand.
ACGTGATCGCTAGATAGCTTTCAAACAGTCCACTCTCGTCAACGACTCTAGAGAGATCAGCGATCTGCATAGCGACCTCGTTGCTCATTGAGTACCTTTCACATTACTAAACAAAAAACGATTCAGACCTCGGTGGGCGTGCTTCAGCGTTTAATTTACAACGCCCCCCAAAGCGCCGATTGGTGGTCACCGCTGCGCTGTCATTGGCCGGCGGCGTCATTAAAGAGGACGTAATAGCGTTACAGTTTAAATCTCTGGAGCGCCGTGGTTAGCTTCTAAACCAGCATTTTTCTCCCTAGAGACAAAAGTGCATTTTTGGTTAGATTTCGCTATTCGTCCTTCAGCAACCCTCTTGAAGAATCATCATCGTTGGTTATTTTCAAATACCTCCATTTTTAAGATCATCTTAAGAATCAACAGTGCAAATTTTTTTATATTTTTTCTCCATAACTTTCGGATTTTTCGCAACGTCAAAGGTAAGTTTATTTTGGTTCCAAAGTTTTATTTTTTTTTTTATGCCCTTTTTTTTTTTGTTTTATTTTATCGTTTTATTTTAGTTTAGTGTAGAAACCGCGCCCGCCCCCATTTTTGTAATTGTTGAACGGGATACCTTTCTAGGACAGCGACCAAGCTTATGCGATTCAAACTCTTTTTTATTGTGTCTATGTTCATTTTGTCCATATGCACATGTCCGAGCAGCCATTTTAGTTTTGAAACCGCGCCCGCCCCCATTTTTGTAATTGTTGAACGGGATACCTTTCTAGGACAGCGACCTAGCTTATGCGATTCAAACTCTTTTTTATTGTGTCTATGTTCATTTTGTCCATATGCACATGTCCGAGCAGCCATTTTAGTTTTGAAACCGCGCCCGCCCCCATTTTTGTAATTGTTGAACGGGATACCTTTCTAGGACAGCGACCAAGCTTATGCGATTCAAACTCTTTTTTATTGTGTCTATGTTCATTTTGTCCATATGCACATGTCCGAGCAGCCATTTTAGTTTTGAAACCGCGCCCGCCCCCATTTTTGTAATTGTTGAACGGGATACCTTTCTAGGACAGCGACCAAGCTTATGCGATTCAAACTCTTTTTTATTGTGTCTATGTTCATTTTGTCCATATGCACATGTCCGAGCAGCCATTTTAGTTTTGAAACCGCGCCCGCCCCCATTTTTGTAATTGTTGAACGGGATACCTTTCTAGGACAGCGACCTAGCTTATGCGATTCAAACTCTTTTTTATTGTGTCTATGTTCATTTTGTCCATATGCACATGTCCGAGCAGCCATTTTAGTTTTGAAACCGCGCCCGCCCCCATTTTTGTAATTGTTGAACGGGATACCTTTCTAGGACAGCGACCAAGCTTATGCGATTCAAACTCTTTTTTATTGTGTCTATGTTCATTTTGTCCATATGCACATGTCCGAGCAGCCATTTTAGTTTTGAAACCGCGCCCGCCCCCATTTTTGTAATTGTTGAACGTGATACCTTTCTAGGACAGCGACCTAGCTTATGCGATTCAAACTCTTTTTTATTGTGTCTATGTTCATTTTGTCCATATGCACATGTCCGAGCAGCCATTTTAGTTTTGAAACCGCGCCCGCCCCCATTTTTGTAATTGTTGAACGGGATACCTTTCTAGGACAGCGACCAAGCTTATGCGATTCAAACTCTTTTTTATTGTGTCTATGTTCATTTTGTCCATATGCACATGTCCGAGCAGCCATTTTAGTTTTGAAACCGCGCCCGCCCCCATTTTTGTAATTGTTGAACGGGATACCTTTCTAGGACAGCGACCAAGCTTATGCGATTCAAACTCTTTTTTATTGTGTCTATGTTCATTTTGTCCATATGCACATGTCCGAGCAGCCATTTTAGTTTTGAAACCGCGCCCGCCCCCATTTTTGTAATTGTTGAACGGGATACCTTTCTAGGACAGCGACCTAGCTTATGCGATTCAAACTCTTTTTTATTGTGTCTATGTTCATTTTGTCCATATGCACATGTCCGAGCAGCCATTTTAGTTTTGAAACCGCGCCCGCCCCCATTTTTGTAATTGTTGAACGGGATACCTTTCTAGGACAGCGACCAAGCTTATGTGATTCAAACTCTTTTTTATTGTGTCTATGTTCATTTTGTCCATATGCACATGTCCGAGCAGCCATTTTAGTTTTGAAACCGCGCCCGCCCCCATTTTTGTAATTGTTGAACGGGATACCTTTCTAGGACAGCGACCAAGCTTATGCGATTCAAACTCTTTTTTATTGTGTCTATGTTCATTTTGTCCATATGCACATGTCCGAGCAGCCATTTTAGTTTTGAAACCGCGCCCGCCCCCATTTTTGTAATTGTTGAACGGGATACCTTTCTAGGACAGCGACCAAGCTTATGCGATTCAAACTCTTTTTTATTGTGTCTATGTTCATTTTGTCCATATGCACATGTCCGAGCAGCCATTTTAGTTTTGAAACCGCGCCCGCCCCCATTTTTGTAATTGTTGAACGGGATACCTTTCTAGGACAGCGACCAAGCTTATGCGATTCAAACTCTTTTTTATTGTGTCTATGTTCATTTTGTCCATATGCACATGTCCGAGCAGCCATTTTAGTTTTGAAACCGCGCCCGCCCCCATTTTTGTAATTGTTGAACGGGATACCTTTCTAGGACAGCGACCTAGCTTATGCGATTCAAACTCTTTTTTATTGTGTCTATGTTCATTTTGTCCATATGCACATGTCCGAGCAGCCATTTTAGTTTTGAAACCGCGCCCGCCCCCATTTTTGTAATTGTTGAACGGGATACCTTTCTAGGACAGCGACCAAGCTTATGCGATTCAAACTCTTTTTTATTGTGTCTATGTTCATTTTGTCCATATGCACATGTCCGAGCAGCCATTTTAGTTTTGAAAACGCGCCCGCCCCCATTTTTGTAATTGTTGAACGGGATACCTTTCTAGGACAGCGACCAAGCTTATGCGATTCAAACTCTTTTTTATTGTGTCTATGTTCATTTTGTCCATATGCACATGTCCGAGCAGCCATTTTAGTTTTGAAACCGCGCCCGCCCCCATTTTTGTAATTGTTGAACGGGATACCTTTCTAGGACAGCGACCTAGCTTATGCGATTCAAACTCTTTTTTATTGTGTCTATGTTCATTTTGTCCATATGCACATGTCCGAGCAGCCATTTTAGTTTTGAAACCGCGCCCGCCCCCATTTTTGTAATTGTTGAACGGGATACCTTTCTAGGACAGCGACCAAGCTTATGCGATTCAAACTCTTTTTTATTGTGTCTATGTTCATTTTGTCCATATGCACATGTCCGAGCAGCCATTTTAGTTTTGAAACCGCGCCCGCCCCCATTTTTGTAATTGTTGAATGGGATACCTTTCTAGGACAGCGACCTAGCTTATGCGATTCAAACTCTTTTTTATTGTGTCTATGTTCATTTTGTCCATATGCACATGTCCGAGCAGCCATTTTAGTTTTGAAACCGCGCCCGCCCCCATTTTTGTAATTGTTGAACGGGATACCTTTCTAGGACAGCGACCAAGCTTATGCGATTCAAACTCTTTTTTATTGTGTCTATGTTCATTTTGTCCCTATGCACATGTCCGAGCAGCCATTTTAGTTTTGAAACCGCGCCCGCCCCCATTTTTGTAATTGTTGAACGGGATACCTTTCTAGGACAGCGACCAAGCTTATGCGATTCAAACTCTTTTTTATTGTGTCTATGTTCATTTTGTCCATATGCACATGTCCGAGCAGCCATTTTAGTTTTGAAACCGCGCCCGCCCCCATTTTTGTAATTGTTGAACGGGATACCTTTCTAGGACAGCGACCTAGCTTATGCGATTCAAACTCTTTTTTATTGTGTCTATGTTCATTTTGTCCATATGCACATGTCCGAGCAGCCATTTTAGTTTTGAAACCGCGCCCGCCCCCATTTTTGTAATTGTTGAACGGGATACCTTTCTAGGACAGCGACCAAGCTTATGCGATTCAAACTCTTTTTTATTGTGTCTATGTTCATTTTGTCCATATGCACATGTCCGAGCAGCCATTTTAGCTTTGAAACCGCGCCCGCCCCCATTTTTGGAATTGTTGAACGGGATACCTTTCTAGGACAGCGACCAAGCTTATGCGATACAAACTCTTTTTTATAAAATGTATGTCCGTACCTAAATGAAAGAGTTCTCACGATTTCATTTCTTTTTTATTACAGATGGCATCAAGTAGCCAAGTTGCAAACAGCCAAGACTTCATACGCCTATTTATTGAGATGTATCGGTCACTGCCCTGCCTCTGGAAGGTGAAGTCTCCAGACTACAGTAACAAATACAAGAAGAAGGTTGCATATGAAAAACTTGTACAGCTATATCAAGAAAATCACCCTAGCGAAACGGTTGATGAGGCTGTTATTAAAAAAAAAATTCAAGCTCTACGCACTGTGTTCAAGAAGGAATTGAACAAGGTGGAAAAGTCTACAAGGTCTGGGGCGGGTACCGATGAAGTGTATGTTCCGAAGTTGTGGTACTACAACTTGCTGGAGTTTACGCGAGACCAGGAAATCCCCAGGGTTATGCACTGTTCTATGTCACTGCCACAAGAGGAAGAAACAGTGACACGGCCTGATTCCCCTCTAGTCGATGTAAGTATGTTTTGGGTTTCCCTCCAATAACCTATGATACATATACACTCACTGGCCACTTTATTAGGTACACCATGCTAGTAAGGGGTTGGACCCCCTTTTGCCTTCAGAACTGCCTCAATTCTTCGTGGCAGAGATTCAACAAGGTGCTGGAAGCATTCCTCAGAGATTTTGGACCATATTGACATGATGGCATCACACAGTTGGCGCAGATTTGTCGGCTGCACATCCCTGATGCGAATCTCCCGTTCCACCACATCCCAAAGATGCTCTATTGGATTGAGATCTGGTGACTGAGGAGGCCATTTGAGTACAGTAAACTCATTGTCATGTTCAAGAAACCAATCTGAGATGATTCGAGCTTTATGACATGGCGCATTATCCTGCTGAAAGTAGCCATCAGATGTTGGGTACATTGTGGTCATAAAGGGATGGACATGGTCAGCAACAATACTCAGGTAGGCTGTGGCGTTGCAACGATGCTCAATTGGTACCAAGGGGCCCAAAGAGTGCCCAGAAAAAATTCCCCACACCATGACACCACCACCACCAGCCTGAACCGTTGATACAAGGCAGGATGGATCCATGCTTTCATGTTGTTTACGCCAAATTCTGACCCTACCATCCGAATGTCGCAGCAGAAATCGAGACTCATCAGACCAGGCAACGTTTTTCCAATCTTCTACTGTCCAATTTCGATGAGCTTGTGCAAATTGTAGCCTCAGTTTCCTGTTCTTAGCTGAGAGGAGTGGTACCCAGTGTGGTCTTCTGCTGCTGTAGCCCATCTGCCTCAAAGTTCGACGCACTGTGCGTTCAGAGATGCTCTTCTGCCTACCTTGGTTGTAACGGGTGGCAATTTGAGTCACTGTTGCCTTTCTATCAGCTCGAACCAGTCTGCCCATTCTCCTCTGACCTCTGGCATCAACATGGCATTTCCGGCTACAGAACTGCCGCTCACTGGATTTTTTTTCTTTTTCGGACCATTCTCTGTAAACCCTAGAGATGGTTGTGCGTGAAAATCCCAGTAGATCAGCAGTTTCTGAAATTCTCAGACCAGCCCTTCTGGCACCAACAATCATGCCACGTTCAAAGGCACTCAAATCACCTTTCTTCCCCATACTGATGCTCGGTTTGAACTGCAGGAGATTGTCTTGACCATGTCTACATGCCTAAATGCACTGAGTTGCCGCCATGTGATTGGCTGATTAGAAATTAAGTCTTAACACACAGTTGGACAGGTGTACCTAATAAAGTGGCCAGTGAGTGTATATGTACATGGTACAGTTGAGTTTTATTCATTAAGTTGATGATTTGAAACTTTGTTCACAGCTGATACCTCTTCATTTTAATTTGGTTTATCATAACATAATTTCTACAAATTGTCGATGTCAGTACATAGCCAGTACCAATGTTCACACCCCTTCTTAATAAATTATTGTTATGTGTTTACAAAACACTCGTTTTACTTTTTCTGTGTTTTAACCTTGTTTTTCTGTTCTTGCAGCATGTAACAGAAGAGGTGTCACCTACACCATGTGTAATTCCTGAAACCCCTGCAACATCAAACCCAACCGACGAGGAGGCAGAGGAGGCAAGTGTGTCCGTGGGAGCGTACACTGTGCAAAGGCGTAACCCTGTGAGTAGAAAAAGAAAGGCCACCGCTCCACCTTTTCCTGAGTTTGTCGATATAGCAAAGAACATATTGGTGCTGCAGGAAAAGCAAGCCATTGGGGGCTTTGCACACATGGTGGACGAAAGACTTCGGTCTCTGGACGTTACGCAAAGGCTTCAGGCTGAGAGAATTATATTTGAAGCGCTAAATAAAGCTGCTGTTGGACAACTAAAAGACAGTTATATTCTGGTGGATTCCCAAGCAATGTCAATAACCCCATGGCCGCAGACACAAGAACAGGTAACAAGCACGCCAAGAAGGGTGATTCAGCCGCTACACAGCATGAACTTTGGAACCCCACATTTGCAGTCTGGCCCATTCATAAATCCTGGAAGGCAGCAACTGAATGACTCAGACTTTAGTTACACTCAATTATAGTTTTTATGTTTACTTGTTGTATTAACAAAATTGTTTGGTTTTTCTTTTTTGTTTGTTTATAAAAAATAAAAATTGAAATTTAAATTTTTGCATTACACATGACTACAATTTCAAGTCCTTTCTAGACTGAGACAAAAATTGTTTTGCCAATTAGGCTTTTTAATTTCTTTCTTTAAGACTGATTTTTAAACAAACCATTTTAGTTTAACATATGTCAACATGACATAGACAATTTTTGTAAACAAAAAAAAAAAAAAAATTAAATGTTATCACCCTGCGGTTGGGCTGCCACAAATTGGTCCAGCATCACTCCGAGTTGGTGTAACGCAGACATCGCCCTCCTGTGTGCTGCCAAGAGTTCAGGTAAGGTTGGTATTTCTGTTGAGGAAATTTACATTGTTGATGGCGGTTTTGTAAATGTGCATGCATACGGTGCCATAGTATGTGGAGCAGCATTTGGTGGCATAATGTGGGTTTGGTAGCAAATGGGGCCATATCCTATGGATCGCAATATGGGGCCATAGTGTTAAGTGGCAGCAGATGGGTGCATACGGTTCATGCTTGTGGTCAAACACTTACGTTTTTGTTGCGCCTCTGACTCTTCAGACGAGGAGATAACAGCCCTTCCACGTCGAGTGGCAACACGTACTAGAAAAGAAAATGTCTAAATAAAGAATATGCCAGCAACTGTTACACAAATTATAATTTCTCACATGCTTAAAAAAAAAAAAAAAAAAAAAAAATGATTACCGGAGGTCGAGTCAGCTCCAGCTTCCCGGAGTGATACTGGAGAAAACACACCAATTGGGGATGAAGTGGAGGAAGCAATTTGTGGTTGAGGCGTTGAGGGGGGCGAGGGGGTCCTTACGGGCTCAGGTATCTAAAAATATGAAATTGAGCATTGAACATTTCCAAAGCGGTGAAAACATTAAAAAAAAGAAACGGTATTGTAATACTCCATTATTGTTTCCTCCCTGGAATAAACTTTGGTTTTTATTTACCGTTCGGCTTATGTGAACCATGACTTCTTTCCCCCCCCCCTATTCTTGTAATTTTCAACCCATGGATGTCGCACATAGCCAGGAAGATGTCCGGAAAACTGAAGGAAGGGACATAGAGAGGCCCTAGAAGACATGGCACAGGTAGCAGACAGAACTCTGGAGTGAAAAGAAAGTCGAAAAATCCATGGGCAGCGAGGAAATATCCTGGAAACCATAGACAGGTTGATACTGGAAACCATAGGCGAAGGTAGCGATACCAGAAACAAGCAAGTATGTAAATGGAACTGGAAATCATAGAAAAGCCAGGAAAACATCCAAGAAACTGCAGACAGGTTGATACTGGAAACCGCAAGCAAACAGGAAGGTCTTTCACTGACAGGTAGCACAGTTTCTAGACACCACAGACTAGCGGCTAAAGTCCTGAAGATGACTGGCAGGTGGCAGGGTTACTGTAAACTGCATACAAGCAGGTAAAGTCCTCCACTGACAGGTAGCAAGGTTTACCGGAGAGAGCAAACAAGAAACTCAGGAAGTTCATGACATTGGAGCACATCGGGCTAATTGCAAATCCCAACATTGAACACAAGACAATCAAATGCACCAGTGCATGTGTGTAATATGTTTAGACACAAGTTTTTTAAAAGTAGGGAAGGCATATCACATTCTTGATTTTAAAGTAATAAGATTTTATGTGTGATCATCATATGACCAGGATAGATTTGTATCTTTTGAAAGTAAAGAATAAAGATTTCTGTTAAATAGCAGCAAATAGAAATGTTGAAAATACTGAGAAATCAATACAGAAAGGATTGGAAATTTTAGGTAGGAATTAATTTGAAAATGCCGCTATGGGAAATTGGATTATTATTATGCAAAGAATAGCAGGTTTCTGCTGGCAGGCATTAGATAAGTGTCAAGAAAACTAACCAAAATTGGCATAGTATTAGTGAGGGTGTAAAGTAAACCTGTCATCAGATTCACACTGCCTAAACAAAGGGCAGCATAAATCAGAGCCTGGCTGCATAATTACAGCGAGACATACTTTTCTCTGAAACACTGCCAAATTTCAGAAAATATATACAGTGACTTGTAAAAGTTTGGGCACCCCTGGTCAAAATTACTATTATTGTGAACAGTTGAGCAAGTTGAAAATAAAATGATCTCTAGAATGCCTAGGGTTACAAATGACACATTTCCTTTGTATTTTAGGCAAAAAATATAAATCATTTTTTACATTTTAAAAATTACAAAAAGCAAAATGGGCTGATGCAAAAGATTGGACACCCTAGAAGATTTGTGTGCTCAGATAACTTGGACCAAGGTTACAGACCTTAATTAGCCTGTTAGGGTTATGACTTGTTCACGTTATCATCATTAGGAAAGGCCAGGTGTTGCAAATTTCCCAGATTTAAAAAAATTCAGCCTCCTCTAACCTTGTGCCAAAAAATAAACAGGAGAAGGCTATGAGAAGATAACCAAGCATTTTCAAGTGTCCCTTTCCTCAGTTTGAAATGTTATTAAGAAATGGCAGTTAACAGGATGGAACAGTGGAGGTCAAGATTAGATCTTGAAGACCAAGCAAAATTTCAGTGAGAGCTGTTGATAGGATTGCTAGAGGCAAATCAGAACCCCTGCTTTTCTGCAAAAGACCTTCAGAAAGATTTAGCAGACTTTAGCATTGTGGTACATTGTTCTACTGTTCAGAGACACCATCATCAGAAGAAAACCTATCCTGCATCCTCATCATATAATTCAGCATCAGGAGTATGCAAAAGAGCATCTAAACAAGCCTGATGCATTTTGAAAACAAGTCCTGTGGAGCAATAAGGTTAAGATAGAACTTTTTGGTCACAATGATCAAAGGTATATGTAGAGAAAAAGGGCATAGAATTACAGGAAAAGGACATTTTGCCAATCATTAAGCATTGGGTTAATCAATCATGCTTTGAGGTTGTGTTGGAGCCAATGGCGCTAAGAATATTTCATGGGTATTGGGAAGAATGGATTCAATGAAAATTCAACAAATTCTTGATGGAAACATAACACCATCTGTAAAAAGCTGAAGTCGAAAAGAGGATTAAATAATAAACTACCACAATAAACTATCTCAAAAGGCACAAGCTGAAGGTCTTACAATAATCCTCACAGTCCCCTGATTTGAACATTATTGAAAATTTGTGGTAGATCTCTAAATGGTAGCGCATGCAAGATGAACCAGGAATCTCACAGAACTGGAAGACGTTTCCAAGCAAAAATGGATGAAAATCTTTCAAACATGAATTGAAACATTCTTGTCCGGCTATAAAAAGTCTTTACAAGCTGTGATACTATTGAAAGGGAGCGCTACTAGGTACTAACCATGCAGTACTTAGTAGCTTTTGCATAGACCCATTTTCTTTTTTGTAATTTTTTTAAAATGTAAAGGATGAATATATATATATATATATATATACAGTGTATGTATATATATATATATATATATATATATATATATATATATATATATATACTGTCATGGTTAGGACATGGTTAATGTCCTGTTCTCACAGGGTTAACTTTTGCCAGCCTCTCTTTGGATCTGGGAGGGGTATTTATACTCACTCCAGACTAGGATTCCCTGTCAGCTATACTGTTATTCTGGCTGTGTGTATGACCCCCCTGGTGTGTGTGGATACTGCATTGCTTGTTTGATTCCCGTGTATGATCCAGTCTGTCCCCTCACTCAGTTCTCTGTCTCACGTTTCGGTATTATTGTCTTCTCTGGTTCTGACCTCCTGGTTTGGCTATTGTTACTCTGTTACAGTTTGTCCCTATTGTACCGTTGATTGCCCGTTCTGGTTTTCTGATCTGTTGCTACGTCCTGACTATCCGTTGTGTCTAACCCTTTGGTACTGTCTTGCTATCTTGTGCTTTGACCTGGCTTGAGCTGTTTTACGTCTCTGTCTGTGCCCCTTGGTAACTTGTCTCGTAGTTACTTTTCTAGGAGTTTCCTTGCAGCTCCTAGCTCTGTGGAGCTTAGGTCATGCCCCCAGTAGTCACGTGCTTCAGGTCCTGATAGTCTGAAGCACGTATCATCACCGCTGCTGCCCTGCTCCACAGGTATCTTTGAGCACTGTTTTTGTACTAAGGACACGCACACTGGCTCAGTGACCAAGTGTTCCTGACATTATAGCTGACCATTTCAGTTTTTTTTTTCCTCTGAAGGAAAAAAAAAGTGTGTTATCCTCATGGATCCCATACAAGCTTTGGCTGATCAGGTCAAGCACCTGACTCAAATGTTCCACAAACTAAATGTGGAACAGCGCACGATGGCCCATACCCAGCAACAGTTGGTGGATACTGTGCAGGGTGCTGTCGCTGCAGAGGCTCCTAGTGCTGGGGATAGAGATGTGTCATTAGCATCCCCCGAATCTCTGGTCAAATTGCCAGACCCTTTCTCAGGGGATAAAAGGGAGTTCAGGTCGTTCAGAGAAGGATGCAAGCTTTTTTTTTAGGCCCCGCTCCTCCGGGGATGAGTTCCAGAGGGTGGGGGTCGTCATTTCCCTACTTCGGGGGGCTCCACTGGCATGGGCTTTCTCTCTCTCTTCCTCTGCTCCTGAACGTATATCTGTGAATTTGTTCTTTGAGGCTCTGGGGCACATTTATGATGAGCCTGATAGAGTGCGTCTGGCAGAGGATATGGTAATGAGTGTGACACAGGGGAGGCACTCTGCTGAATGGTTCTGCTCTAATTTCAGACGCTGGGCAGCGGAGGTCTCCTGGGATGATGCTGCCCTCCGGGGTTTGGTCTGTAGAGGCCTGTCCGAACGTTTGAAAGATGCCCTAGCCCTTCACCCTCCACCGGATTCTTTGGAGGACGCTATGACCCAGGCTGTCCGCATGGACCGTAGGCTGTGGGCAAGAGGGGTCATGCTGCAGGAGACCCCTTTATTCTCCAATCTGAGAGACTCTGCATCTAGTCCTGAGCCCATGGAGATTGGTGCCACATCATTGAAGGAAAAAGAGAGGAGACACGGTAGAAACAACCAATTGTGCTTTTACTGTGGATCTGCTGGACATTGGAGAAAGAACTGTCCTTCTTGCCCTTCTTCAGTGAAGCCCTCAGGAAAACGACTAAGTTTGGGTAAAAATCGAGGAAGTTGCCCAGACTCCCAGATACCCTTTTCCTCACTTACTAAAATTCTGCTTCCGGTGGAACTAGAACTTACAGGCGGTCCAGTTGTGACTACTGCCTTTGTTGACTGTGGTTCTTCTATTAATCTGATCGATGCCAAAGTTGTGACTTTTCATAAGATAGGGACAGCCAGGTTAAAAGATCCTGTTAAAATCGTGGCAATTGATTATTCTCCTATCACCAAGAAGGGAATTTGTTTCATGACTGATACCTTTTCTCTGAAAGTGGGTTCCACTCACGTGGAAAAATTAAGGTGTTTTGTTCTAAATAATCTGCCGGCTGGACAGGTACTGGGTATGCCTTTGCTTCAACGTCACAATCCTATTATTGACTGGGTCACGGGGGAGATCATTCAGTGGGGTTGTATGGCTAACGGTCTATGTTGTAACTTGACAACTCTTGTCATCCCAGTAAAATCTGTGTCAGTGTCGTCTGTCGATCTGGAAGGTATTCCGGAGTACCTGAAAGATTTTGAAGACATATTTTCTGAAAGTGAGGCTGAGGCGCTACCACCACATAGACCCTTTGATTGTGCCATTAATCTAGTGCCTGGAGCCAAGTTACCCAAGGCTCTCCTGTCCAGGCCCGAATGTCTAGCCATGAAGGAGTACATTACCGAGAGTCTCCGTAAAGGGCATATTAGGCCTTCTGTTTCACCTGTGGCAGCGGGCTTCTTTTTTGTTAAGAAAAAAGATGGTGGCTTGTGGTCGTGCCTCGACTTTCGGGAATTAAACAAAATTACTCTGAAAAATACATACCCTCTCCCCCTAATTCCTGATCTATGTAACCAACTCACCGGGGCCAAGTGGTTCTCTAAACTGGATTTACGTGGGGCATATAACCTTATAAGAGTCCGGGAAGGGGACGAATGGAAAACAGCATTCCTGACGACTGAAGGGCAGTTCGAAAACTTGGTTATGCCCTTTGGTCTCACCAACGTTCCTGCTGTTTTTCAGAATTTTATTAATGCAATTTTCTCTGATTTAATTGGTCATTTTGCGGTTATCTATTTGGATGACATTCTGGTGTACTTGGTGGACAGTCAATCTCACTTGCACCATTTGCGGATGGTTCTCATGAGACTGAGGGAGAATCATTTGTATGCCAAGTTGGGAAAAATGCTCATTTTTCATGCAAGAAGTATCCTTTCTGGGGTTGATTGTGTCAGGGGAGGGGTTCCGCATGGATCCTAAGAAGGTCCAGGCTGTTATGGAGTGGGTGCAGCCTCATGACTTGAAAGGGTTGCAGCGATTTTTGGGCTTTGCCAACTTTTATAGGAAATTTATTAAGGGCTTCTCGCAGGTGGTAAAGCCTCTAACGGACCTCTGTTGTGAGTTCATTTTCTGGTCCAGTTGTGAGTTCTCCTTCCAGGCTCCCTCTGGTGGCAACAGGAGGTAGTGAGGCTGATTTAATCAGTAGAGATCTGCCACCTGATAATGAGGATGACGATTGGATCTCAGGAATCTCAGATTGGATTTAAGACAGCCGACGCCCTACTCTGGTGCTGGTGATTCCTTCTGCTTGTCAGGTCTTGGTTCTCAGCTCTGTTCCAGTCAGCTCAAGCTAAGTTTCTCTGTTAATGATCACACTTGATTTTGTTATTCTATTCAGTTTTTTGTGTGGTCAGCCAACCCCGGCTGGGGCTGTGCTGAATTTCCACTCTTATTTATCTGTATTTGCCAATTTACTTTTTGTCCCTTATTAGATTGGCCTCTTTTTGCTCTGTCTCAGAATATTTCAGAGTGCTGATATAGTGGGAGAAGTCTAGTGACTTCAGGGTTAATTTGTTATCAGAAGTGTTGGACATTATTTTGTAGGGTTTTGGGCAGATTGCAGACAGTGTCTTTCCTTTCCTCTCCTTTCAAGTTAGTTTGGGCCCTATTGTTTGCTCAGCCTATTTTCCTGCCTGTGTTTGTGTTTTCATCTTGTTTCACCGTCAATACATGTGTGGGGGCTGTCTATTCCTTTGGGGTCTGCTCTGGGGCAGTTAGTTTTCCCCTTTTCTTGCTTTAGGCTTATTTAGTCCTCCGCCCGTGAAGAGGCATCTAGGTTCATCGTAGGTATGCTCCACGGCTGCTGCTAGTTGTGTGGTTAGGATCAGGGATCTGCAATCTGCATAGTTACCAACCTCTCTGGTTTTTCTGGGCTTAGCATGTTTAGGTTTTTTCCTCCTCGGTAACCCATTCATAACAGAATTACCAGCCATACCGCAGATTCTAGGGTACTCAAAAGCAGGAAAAAGTTGTTAAAAAAAGTGTCAGAATTTTTTTTTTATATGTATTTTTTCCTCTTTTTCTTTGGGGCCGTAGGAGGATTTTTTTTCCCTAATGGAGGTTAAGCAATTGTCTGATCGTGTGGAGCAACTTGCTGCTGAAGTGCAGGGAATTTCCACCTACCTCATTCAGTCACATGCTGCTGAACCAAAGATCCCTACTCCTGATGTGCTTTCAGGGGATCGGTCTAAATTTCTGCATTTTAAGAATAATTGTAAATTATTTCTTGCCGTGAAGCCTAACTCACTGGGGAGCTCTGCCCAGCAGGTTAAAATTGTCATCTCCTTGCTGCGCGGCGATCCCCAGGATTGGGCTTTTTCTCTGACACCTGAAAATCCTGTTCTGACTAATGTGGATGCATTTTTTTCAAGCCTTGAGTTTGTTGTATGATGAACCTTATGCTGTTGATCAAGCTGAGAGAACCCTGTTGGCATTAAACCAGGGTCAGGATTCTGCAGCGTTATACTGTCAAAAATTCCGAAAGTGGGCGGTCCTTACTACATGGAATGATAGTGCTTTGGCAGCTCTCTTTCGGAAGGGTTTATCAGAGACAGTAAAATATGTTATGGTGGGATTTCCTGTTCCCTCTGGTCTGGATGATTTCATGTCATTAGCCATTCAAGTTGATTGGCGTTTACGTGAACGTAAAACTACACGGGAGGCGCTGCCACCTTTTGAACAAACGTCTGAACCTATGCAATGTGATGGGGTTTTGTCTAGGGCGCAACATCAGGAGTTTAGATGGCGTAATAAGCTGTGTTTTTTCTGTGGAGATGCCTCTCATACTATTTCTGTCTGCCCTAAATGAGAGAAACATTTTGCACACACATTTGCTGTGGGCAGTGTACAACCTAAGGTTCTTTTGGCAATTACCCTGATCTGCTCCTTATCCATGTTTTCCACTAAGGCTTTTGTGGATTCAGGAGCAGTGTTGAATCTGATGGATTTGGACTTTGCTAAACGTTGTGGTTTTTCCATGACGCCTCTGCGGACGCCTATTCCTTTGAGGGGTATTGATGCTACTCCTTTGGCGGAGAATAAACCTCAGTTTTGGACCCAGGTGATAATGCGAGTTACCCCAGACCACCAAGAAAATTGTAAATTTTTGGTGCTGCATAATTTGCATGATACTATTGTTCTGGGTTTTCCCTGGTTGCAAACTCATAATCCAGTTTTGGATTGGAAATCTGGGTCTGTGGTGAGTTGGGGTTGTCAGTGTTTTCTTAGTGACGCTCCTGTTTTCTCCACCTCTCCTCAGTCTCATGATATTCCTGATTATCTGGCCAATTTTTCTGATGTATTTAGTAAGTCTGCATCTCTGCCTCCTCATAGGAGTTATGACTGTGCAATTGGGTTGATGCCTGGGTGTAAATTTCCCTAGAGTCGGTTTTTCAACTTATCAGTACCCGAACATGATGCTATGCGATCCTATATTAAGGAGTCGTTGGAGAAGGGTCATATTAGACCATCCTCGTCACCTTTAGGTGCTGGGTTTTTTTTTGTGGCTAAGAAAGATGGTTCATTAAGACCGTGTATTGATTATCATTCCCTTAACAAGATGACGGTTAAATATCAGTACCCGTTACCTCTGATGTCTGATTTATTCTCCAGAGTTAAGAGTGCCTGCTGGTTTACTAAGCTTGACCTCAGGGGGGCGTATAATCTTATTCGCATCAAGCACAGGGATGAATGGAAGATGGCGTTTAATACTCCGGAGGGACATTTTGAGTACTTGGTGATGCCTTTTTGTCTCACTAATGCCCCTTCTGTCTTCCAATCCTTTATGAATGATATTTTCCGTGACTTTGTGGATAAGTTTTTGATCATCTATCTGGATATTTTGATCTTTTCTAGTGATTGGGATTCTCATGTGGAACACGTCCGGATTGTGTTCCGGATTTTGAGGGAGAATTCCCTGTTTGTTAAGGGATAGAAATGCCTCTTTGGTGTACAGAGGATTTCATTTTTGGGATTTATCTTGTCCCCATCGACTATTGAAATGGACCTGGCCAGGTACAGAGGAGCAATGTGTGGGGATAATAATCTTGTTCCTTCAGGGGAACCCCCAAGCATAGGTGTTTTCTCTCCCGTCTGAATCCCAGTCACATCAGATGGTGGAGGATTTTTTTCTGCCTCTGGATCTTACATATGATGACCCCATTAGCAACCCAGATGTACTTATCACTTCCGTGGGTAGGGCACAATGTTTTCTGTCTGATGAGATTCATCTGGGTGAAATTAAGGTGGTTGTGTCTGCATTTCTGGACAGTGTGGCGGGGTTTAACTTGATTGACGCTAGGTTCGTCCAGGTCCAAGGCCTCAATTCACATACTCTGTCCAGAGCCATACCCATAATTCCCATCAACTCTGCCCCCTTGAGACAGGGGTATTTCACTCGTCGTCTGTGGCTTACATCTTCAGGTAGGGGCCATGCACTCTGACACAATTGACTGTTATGTGCTTGAGGGTCTGCCCTCTTCTGTGGTTCTTGGACTTCCTTGGCTCGCTCTGCACAATTCTGTGGTAGATTGGCAGACTTGGGAAGTGGTAAAGTGGAGTGAGTTCTGTCAAGGACACTGCTTGGTTACTCAGCTTGCTTGGGAGGATACTCAGACTGTACCTAAACACCTGTCTGACTTTGGGTATGTGTGATCAGAGCAGGGGTGCCAAGACCATCCTCTTCATCGTCCTTTTGACTGCGCTGTTAATCTGGTTCCTGGGGCCAATCTGCCTAACAGCAGACTGTATAATATCTGTGGTCCAGAGAGGCAAGCCATGAAGTACTAAATCGCGCAGAGTTTGGCAAAGGGTCATATCACACCATCCTCTTTCCTCATTGAGGCAGCATTTTTCTTATTTAAGCATAAATATGGGGGCTACGCCCCTGCCTAGATTTCTGCAAGCTCAATGTGATTACGGTTCCGGGATCCAAATCTGCTCCCTCTCATACCGGACCTATTTAATCAGAGTGTAGGAGCAGTGGTTTCAAAACTGGACCTCATGGGGGCCTATAATCACATTTGCATTAAAGAAGGGAATGAGTGGAAAACAGCTTTCAATACATCTCAGCAGGGCCGCCATCAGGGCATTACAGGCATTACACTTGTATGGGGCCCGGTGCCGCCCCGGTGATTAGGGGGGCCCAGGGCCGCCATCAGGGCATTACAGGCATTACACTTGTATGGGGCCTGGCGCCGCCCCGGTGATTAGGGGGGCCCGCCCAGGCCCAGCGGTTGCGGCGGCGCCTGAGCACGCTAGGCGCTGCAGCCTGGTCCGCGCTCGCCACTCGGGTCCCGGCCGGGCCCCCCTTACAATTTGTTGAGCGGTTCGGGCCCCCCCCCGTCCTCCCCTTCAGGCTGCTCTGGTGTTTTACATAGCATTCACTGAAAGTCCGGCCAGCGCTTGGCTCCTCCTCCTCTCTCCCTCCCCGGGCCCCCATTGCACCATGCATGGTCAGATGGCCGTCCACCCTCCAGCACCGCCCGCCCCCGGCTCATGTGACGTGACGTCACACGCTGCTGCTCTTCACTTCCTCATTCCTGAGAAAGCAGAAGAGCGGTGGTGGTGTGCACGTGGTGTCGGCATGGGACCGGGAGCGGCTGCAGGCCGCAGAGTAGAAGACGTCGGTCCTGGACCCTGGGTGACCGTCTCGGTCTGACGGTGCGGTGCACGGCCAGCGAGCAGGTAAGTCACGTTCATATTCTTTTTATGTCTCTCTCATGATGTGTCTCTGTATGTCTGACTCTGGCTGCAGCACAGCCTGCTGCTCATGGGGACATTGGGGGGCCGCCGGGGGCCTGTCTCAGTCTGATCATGGGGGGGATTCTGAAGTCTGGGGGCCCCGGTGCCAGGGGCCGGTTGTTGTCTGAAAATTGGGGGGAAGTCTGGGGGCCCCGGCGCTGGGGGCTGGTTGTCTAATCATGGGGGGGGGAATCTGGAGGCCCGGGGGGCTGGTCCTGAGGGGACCCAGGGGCCAGCTGATGGTGTGGGACCCAGGGGCATGCCTGGCTGTCCATGGGGGGTCACCCAGGGGCCCGCCGTGCTGTCTGTGGGGAGGTCTAGGGGATCCAGGGGCCCTGCTGTCCGTGGGGGGTCACCCAGGGGCCCGCCCGTCTGTCCGTGGGGGGTCACCCAGGGGCCTGCCCGGCTGTCCATGGGGGGTCACCCAGGGGCCCGCCCGGCTGTCCATGGGGGGTCACCCAGGGGCCCGCCTGGCTGTCTGTGGGGGGTCACCCAGGGGCCCGCCCTGCTGTCCGTGGGGGTCACCCAGGGGCCCGCCCGGCTGTCCATGGGGGGTCACCCAGGGGCCCGCCCGGCTGTCCATGGGGGGTCACCCAGGGGCCCGCCCGGCTGTCCGTGGGGGGTCACCCAGGGGCCCGCCCAGCTGTCCGTGGGTGGTCACCCAGGGGCCCGGCTGATGATTGGGGGGACCCAAGGGCCTGGTTGTTCACGGGGGGGTATGAAGGGCCCAGCTTATGATGGGGGGGACCTAGGAGGCCCGGCTGATGATGGGGGGAGCAGGGGGCTGATGGGGTGAGCCAGGGCCCAGGGGGACAGATCTCCAGTGCCAAGATTAGTAGGCACATTGTTGACTGTCTCCTCCTGCAGCTCAGCCCGTAGTCCTATCCTTTTCGTCACCACAGACTGTGCTGCACATGCACAGTACCAGCATGTTGACTGTCTCCACCTGCAGCTTAGCCTGTAGTCCTATCCTTTTAGGCAGCATAGACTGTGCTGACCAGTACCGTACCAGCATGTTGACTGTCTCCACCTGCAGCTCAGCCCATAGTCCTATCCTTTTAGTCAGTACAGACTGTGCTGACCACCCAGTACCAGCATGTTGACTGTCTCCACCTGCAGCTCAGCCTGTAGTCCTATATAGGGTATCAGCCTACTCAGGACAAATTGCACATCTACTGTTAGGGTCCAATTTCTCATGTTACACTTGGGGAAAAACAAACATTGGGGGTGAAAAGATCATTTTTGTGAAAATAAAATTAGATTTTTGATTTTTATGGCTCTACATTATAAGCTGTTAAACACTTGGGGGTTCAAAGTGCTCACCACACTTCTAGATAAGTTCTTTAAGGGGTATACTTTACCTTATTGTTAACTGACCGTGGGAACATAGCCAAAAGAGTTTTTGAATTCTGACTGTATAATGCTATGTGCACACAGCAAACGGTGGGGATTCTGCTGTGGATTTTTCTGCACAGATTTTACTATATCCGCAGGTCAAATGATCAGCATTTTTCTTGCGGATTTAGTGCATATTTTGTGTGGATTTACTGATGTTTTTGTGCGGTTTTTCCCTGCGGATTTGTAGAATGGAGCAGGTGGAAAGCTGCAGCAAAACCGCCGCTGCTTCTTTTAATTCCGCGCAGAAAAATCCGCAGCATGTGCACAGCGGATTTTGTTTTACATAGCCAATAATGGTACTGTACATCACCTGCAGTTCTGCTGCGGATCCGCAGCGGCAAATCCGCTGCGGATCCGGAGCAGAATCTGCACCGTGTGCACAGGGCCTAAAAGTTAGTAAACTAAATGGGGTGATCAGCCCTATACTCTTGACTCCTATTTTATTAATTGTATTTTTTTACATAATCACTTACAGTTAAGTTTTGAGGTGTATTTACGTTCTATAATTTATCGGTTTTTAATAATTACCAATAAAGATATTTTTTTGTAGTGTATATTCATTGATTATATATGCAATAATATACCCTTTCCATTTATTTGGTGGGCAGGCTGAGACGACCATTAGATTCTTCTTGTCTGGGTGGTGGGCGCGGTGGCAACATCGGCTATGAGTAAATAACAAGTCCATGTTTTTGTTTGTCCACCATTTATTTCAGTATGTGATTGTACTTACCCTATATATACATTGCTATTGGTGAGTCGAAGGGGGAGGGGGGGAGGAATGATTGTATAATCCTCATACATGCTGTGAGGCTACTGAGTTCAGGTCAGGAGACACGTGGCCAGTCCATGCACTGCGGTCCAAGTGCAGACCGATATTCACCAACGATTCCTCTAGTCTGCATGTCTGTGGCGCTGCACCTGTAACCATGAAGCCAAAGGGTACGTGCACATGCTGCGGAATCTACTGCGTATTTTGGTGCCATCTTGTACACGCAGCTTCTGACTGGCTGTAAGTCAGAAGCTAAGTCATAAGTAGAGTTGAGCGAATATCTTTGGGTCCTTGCTCATTCTGCAAGCTGTAGTGCTTACCGATTAAGCTACAGCGGGAACCCGGATACCTGGAGCGCTCCCGATGATCAGCTGTTCGGCGTCGCATCTGCATGTGTCATCATGGCTGTGTGACAGTCACAGCACATGCATGGAGACCCTTTGTTTTGGGCTCTCCATGCATATGCTGTGATTCTGACACAGTCGTGACACATGCAGCTGCGGTGATGTTCAGCCAGCTGCTCCCATGTATCCAGGTTCCTGCTGTAGCTTATTCGGTAAGCGCTATAGATTGTTCAGGTCCTCACTTATTCTTCAAATTTGCTCATCTCTAGTCGTAAGCTCTCAATGCAAGTATGTGAGCGCTACAACAATGTTCTCATAGATTAGATCTGGTCATGGTGTTGCGGTATTTATCTATATGGTGTAGTCATTGTGTAATGGTATTTGTCCCTTGTATATGGTATTTTTCGGCCACAATGTGGTGGGAATATGTGATCTGGTCATGGTATGGTGATATCTCTCCATTTAATGTGGCATTATGTGTTTGTTATACATGATCTGCTCATGAAGTGGTGGTATTTATTCCTTGTATGTGGTATTATTTGGTCACTGTGATGGTAATATGTGGTCTGGTCATGGTGTGGTGGTATTTGTTCCTTCTTTGTCACATTATTGCTCTTGGGACTGAGAATCTGTGATATGTATGGAGGTCTCTTGTTTTGTGATATCAATAAAGGGAATTCTTTATTTCCAATATAGATTAATTACTTGAACATTTAACTTCATGTAACTATTAGACAGTTTCCATTGTTCTTCCGTGTATGTGGCGCTTCACACTTCTGTCCACAGACCTTTGCTGGCTCCAGGAATCTCTTTCCTGTAATCAGAGCAGCAACAAATCTAGGGGACTCATCATTTTGACTGCCCAAAAAATGGTCTGCCAATTTTTTTTTTTGGGTTAACTGTCATGACTGCACTGCATAGCGTAATTAAGCAGCAGCACCACCTCCGCTCGTTCTTGTCACCATCGAGACAATGCTGACAAAAAAGGCTGTTTTAGACTGTTTAAATATTATTTGACATCCCCGTATGATGATGTAGTGTTGCCATTTCCAAGCATATTCTGATTTGGCATTCTCATATGTAGGTTTTCCTCGTTTACAAATCAACGTGCAAGCAGTAATTGTGGACGTAGACCCAAAAAGAAGATGTACAAACATAAATCAGGCTCTCAAAAACGAAAGGAGAAAAGGGATCGTGATTAAGAGGAGGAAAGGCTTAAAAAGAAAAGCATTCTATCTCAGTACTTTAAAAAGCCGCAAAGCACCAAGGAAGGTGATGATGACGCTTGTGAACCCCCTCAGATGCAAGATTATCATCAAATGCTTGAGCATCCTGCGTCATCAATTGAGGTGGCTGCCACTTCAAGCTTTTCTTCAATAATGCAAGAAGAGGCTGCAGCTATGGCAACTTGTGCGGAAACAGAAAAATTTGCGGAAACACGTTCCAGAACCACGTCACCTCCTCACAGTCCTCACAAAATGCTTTCTTCCACTGTTTGTATGCAGATGGAAGAAGAGGAAATGCCTTCATGTTCAAGTTCCATTTTAGAACATGTGTCTGAAGAACCACCTTGCGGCCAGAGTGCAGAGTCTCTTTCTCCAGAAGAGTGCAGTCAGATAACAGAAGAAGAAGATGAAGAAAAAGAAGATAAGCAAGAAGAAATTGATTGGAAAGACCCAGCAATGTGGCCAGATGTCCTCAAGGATAAGGAACGGGAGAAGATTGTTCTTTCAGGGCTTTCTAATGAAGAAGAAATGAAGCAGATGGTACAATCTTTGACTAAGGATGTTGATGATCGTTCCTTTAGTGAATTTCTCCTATATGCAAAGTCATCAAATGGACGAGAAAAATTTGTAAGGGATTGGCTAAGATGGAGCACAAGTAGGAAGGTAATATATTGTGTGACATGTATGGCATTTTCTGATGATCACAGAGGCAAAACAGGGAGCATCCTTTGCTGGAAAGAAGGTTTTAATCCTTTGGTTTCCAAATGGCATCGACTGTACCTCAAGTTACCAGAGCATGAACATAGTGCACTGCACAGGAAGCACTACTGGAGTGGGAGAACACGCCAAAAGGCCATAATTGGCCATGGTATAGACTTCGAGATGCAAAGAAACTTTGCGAAGGAAGCGGAGAGGCTTGTGGCTCTTCTTGAAAGACTTTTGGATGTGACACTGCATTTAGCTTCACGCAACCTGGCTTTCAGATGAACATCGCAGAGAATTGGAGACCTACATAATGGCAATTTTCTTGGAACCTTGGAAATATTGTCACGATATGACAGTGTACTAAAAGAGCACCTAGAAAAGGTCAAGCTTAGTCAAGAAAAGGGAATAAAAATGCCAGCTCATTATCTATCTTGGGCAACACAAAATGAATTCATAAATATTTGTGGAAAACATGTCCTGGATGCCATACTCTCAGAAAGGAAAGAGGCGATTTATTTTTCTGTTATTTGTGATGCTACTCCAGATGTCTCTCACACTGAACAGAATGTTATAGTTTTAAGGTATGTATCCAGAGACACCCAAACTGGAATTTGGCATGTGCAAGAAAGGTTTTTGGAATTTTTTGACTTTTTTCAGAAGACTGGAGAACAAATTGCAGAAATGATTATATCAAGACTGCATGAGCATGCCATTGACCTTAAAGACTGCAGAGGACAGGGATATGATAATGGGGCAAACATGTCTGGTAGGATTAAAGGTGTAAGAGCCAAAATTCAAGAGAAATTTCCAAGAGCTCTCTTTTCTCCTTGTGCTGCCCATTCTTTAAACCTCGTGGGTGTTCATGCTGCTGCAAGCTGCCCTGAAATGAAGACTTTTTTTGGAAGTGTAAACCGGCTATACATTCTGTTTAGCAACAGCCCTGAGAGATGGAACACCTTGTCTGAAGTAGTTGGAAGATCTTTGCATGGTCAAAGTGACACCCGGTGGAGCTCAAGAATAGAGGCTGTACGTCCCATTGCTCAAAATTTGCCAAGTATGTTGAAGGCTCTTGATAAAGTTATTTCTTCCGGAAAACTCACAAATGATGCGCATTCAGAAGCTGAAGGTCTCTCTGACTATTTTTCATCTTTCCGAGCAGTGGTTTTGGCTTCCTTTTGGGTAAAAGTTCTTACCAGTTTTGAGGAGAGAAACAAAATACTACAGTCTAGAGCTGTGTCCTTGGAAGTTGGAGCGGCCAACATTAAAGCTCTCTCTGAAGAGATGAAATTACTTAGAGAAAAGTGGCCCAACCTGCTTTCTGAAGCCAGTTTGGTGGCAGATTGCATGGGCATTCCGAAGGACCTATTAAATGCTCAACAATTGCGCCAAAGAAAATCAAAGCGTCATGAAGCTTCAAGTCCTGAAGAGCACTTCAAAGTTAATGTCTTTCTTGTGGCAATGGACACTATAATTTCTGATCTTCACCAACGCTTCAGATCGATGGAAGATATCTGCAAGTTGTTTGCTCCAATTCTTAAGATGACAACAATTAGTGAAGAAAATCTGGTGGCATCCACTGAAGAATTGATATCTGCATACCCTGAAAATTTCACATCGTCGTTACTCTCAGAGCTGCAACATCTTAGGAAAGTTTATGAAGCTACATTTATAGACAACATGGGTCCACTGGGTTTACTAAATGCCATCTACAAATTTGAGCTTCAAGGAATATTTGGAGAGGTGTGTATTGCCCTCAGAATTTTCATCACCCTACCACTTTCAGTAGCAGAAGGAGAGAGAGCATTTAGCAAACTCTCATTGGTCAAGAACTATCTGCGTTCTACAATGACAGAACAACGATTGAACAGCCTAGCCCTTCTATCAATTGAACAGGAGCTTGCCAGACGCCTGAATTTTAAAGATCTGATATCGGATTTTGCGAAACAGAAGGTAAGACGACTGCCTGTTCCACATATGTAAATGTAGACAGTTTTAAATTTTTCTGTTATTGCCACATATGTTACCCTCTATTGTGGTTGAGTGGCATTGCCTGACTGTGGGTTTACTGACCTTATGTCATAAACATTAGAGAGATGTAGCATATCACTAATGTTTAAGTTAGGGGATTTGCACATGTGTACCCGAGATTGGAATGGCACTTTAATATTAGGCCTCAGTTCTTGGCACAGTGTTTTTTATCAGGGCTCAGTGTCTTGTTTGTTCTTACATTTTTGTAAATACGTATTTATTATTATGGTTCAGTTCCACAGATTGTGTGCAATATTCTTTGTTTTTAGCTTGTTTTTCTGACCTCACGAAATCACTTCATTTTCATTGTAATGATTGGTTATATTTGTTTGTTTTGGTTGTTTGTCTGTCTGTTTTCTTGTTTTGCACTTTAATTTTGCACTTACGTAATTGACCAAAGGATTTCACTAAATGACTCTTATTAATAGATTTAGTTAGCAAAATGTTTAATGGGAATGTGTTACGAACCTTTTATGTTAAGGGAATTGACCACTCTGGTTTTTGTTAGCCAATGTGTTTGAGATGATTAAAAGCCACTTAGTGTAGGTATTCAGCATAGCCTATATTTCTGTTTCCCTTTCTTCAAATTTGGTGCCAAAATTAAAGAAAGGCCATATTAGTAAGTCACGTGCCTTAACTCAAACACCTTTGTCAACAATAACCTTAAAATGTCCAATCCTTGTAATAGTTTAACATTATGGAAGAATTTAATTTAAAATATGCTATCACTTATATCATTAAATAATTAACAGCTTTTTTAGTAGGCTTAAGGCCCTGTCAAACTTAGCGATGTACCAGCGATCCCGACCAGCGATATGACGCTGTCAGGATCGCTGGTGCATCACTAAGTGGTCGCTAGTGAGCTGCCACACAGGCAGATCTCACTAGCGACATCGCTGGGGTCGGGGGTCGCTACTTACCTGTCACACTAGGCGATCCTGCGTCCTCCCGCCCGGCTCTACGCTCGTCACTCGTCTCTCCACAGGAAGCGCCGCAGGAAGCTGACGACGAGAAACAGTCCTGGACGTTCTCGCGCGATCAGCGATAACCAGCGGGGGAGCGGGTCGTAGGTAAGTATCAGACACAGCGATATCGCTAACAATATCGCTATAACGTCACAAGTTATAGCGATATTGCTAGCGATATCGCTTAGTGTGACTGGCCCTTTACACTTCCAGAAGATTACCATCACAGATAACAGAATCCACCATTCAAAATAGGTAGTGTCATGATTACCTCTTCCCCTTCCTGCACAATTACATTTACATGTCAGTAAACATGATGAGAAATGAACATGTATAGGAAAGTCTCCCAAAGAAAGAGTCTCCTATTATGTCTTAAGATAGATATACACATGTGCATATGTCCAATGTCCATATCTCCAAACAGGCGATAGAGCAGTTTACATAAATATACAGAAAACAGAATATAATAACCTGCAACCAGAAAGACAGAATACATATATCTTTTCAATTAGTTTAAAAATTGTATGTGACACATTCCCTTGAAGAAAGGTAATTAAAATATACCCAAAAAAAGTTTACAAAAAAATTACAAAAAAAGTTTGCAAAAAAGTTTACCAACAAAAAAGTTTACAAAAAAAAACTAACAAAAAGGTTACCAAAAAATAAGTTTATAAATGTTAGGTTAGAGTAGAGTAGGGCCCTGCCAATAGAGTCTACCTTGTCGTGGTGGCAGGCTTAAAAAAATCCTTTGGCCAAAACAAAACCTGATGGCTAGGTATGTGATATGGTGTTAATGTGTGATTGAGGGCATGGTGAAGTTTTTCGATGAAAGCGCGGAGGGATTTTGGAAGGTTTGCATGGTGGAGGAGGAGCTAGGGTGGAGGCGGAACTGGGGGTGGATCCTGGGCGGAGTCTCAAGGGGGGCCCCATAAATTTTGCCGGTATGGGGCCCCGAAATTCCTAGTGGCAGCCCTGCATCTCAGGGATATTCTGAGAACCTGGTGATGCCATTTGGGTTGACAAACATGTCTGCCGTCTTTCAGCACTTTGTCAACTACAACTTTAGTCACCTGGTAGGCAGATTTGTTGTGATATATCTTGATAACATATTAATTTATTTACCTTACCTTGAGTCACATCAGGTACATGTCAGGCAGGTCTTACGAATACTCAGAGACAATAAATTATTTGTCAGACCAGAGAATTGTATGTTGTTAGTTGAGGAGATCCCTTTTCTTTAGGATATGTGTTAATGTCCACTGGTTTTCACATGCATCCAGCAAAAGTCCGGGCGGTACTGGATTGGGATTGTCCTGAGGATTTGAAGGGGGTACAAAGGTTTTTAGGTTTCGCCAACTACTACCGTAAGTTTATCAAAAACTTTTCGGTAGTAGCCAAAACCTCTGACAAATATGACTAGGAAGGTAACGGACTTTTCCAAGTGGTCTAGTCCAGCCAGGGAGGCATTTTATACCTTTAACAGGTGTTTTGCATCTGCTCCGATCCTCATACAGCCTGACATCACTCAATCTTTTATCATCGAGGTTGACTAGTCAGAGGTGGGAGTGAGGTGAGGGCTATATTGTCGCAAGGGTGCGTCTTCTGGTAAATGGCATCCATGTGCATATTTTTCGAAAAAACTCATCTGCAGAAAAAAATTGACGTTAGAACTTTTAGCAATCAAGTGGCATAATGTTTTAGAGGGAGCAGTTCATCCGGTTATGATGATCACGGATCATAAGAATCTTTTATATTTAGA
The DNA here is from genome assembly GCF_039654945.1 of Dendrobates tinctorius. Classification (NCBI taxonomy): domain Eukaryota; kingdom Metazoa; phylum Chordata; class Amphibia; order Anura; family Dendrobatidae; genus Dendrobates; species Dendrobates tinctorius. The sequence goes on from NW_027361690.1 coordinate 56,183,165, forward strand.
ATCTGCGAAATGTCTATTGCCTCGACTGGCAAGAGGGGCATTGTTCTTCACCAGGTTTAACTTTTTTGTCACTTATAGGCTGGGGAACAAAAACATTAAGGCAGAGGAAATAATTGTGAACCGGTACCTATTCTTAAAAAAGGGGCGGTTGTAGTGTCTATTTGCCCAGGTCCCGGGTCACCTGACAACCTAGCCTTGACAATATGCTTCAGTAACTAGATTAAGATGACATTTAAAAAAACATAGGTAGATGTTATATATAGTGATGAGCGAGTGTATTCGTTACTATTTGCATGGTTAGTCGTTACATTGCGAGTAATTGTGTACTCGCATCGCAATATTCAGATGTCCTGTTGTGCTGTTTTGGCGCCTCCTTTGCAGTCACCAAACATGCTGGGCTTTTTAACCAGTCACAGTGATGTTGCAGACATCTTGGTTGCGGCATTACCATGATTGGCTGGCCGCCCAGCGTCATTGTGTCTATTTAAGCCCTGCCATCGCCATTTTGCGCACATTGCATCTGGAGCCTGCATTCTACAAGCGTAGAGAAAGATTACTCAGCTGCTAGGGAGAGTCTTTAGGCCTCCTAATAACACAAAAGCCCTTTTCAGGGCTACCTGCAGTGTATACTAAGTCAGTGTAGAGTAGGGTGAGAGAGATACTCGAGCAGGGACAGTTTAAAGAAGTTGGTCACTAGCTCCTTAATACCACCAAAAAATAGCTCTTTTCATAGCTGAAGACATACAACAAAGTCAGAGTACTGGGAGGGAGAGATTGTGTGTTAGGTAGGGAGAGGTTAAAGTGTTCCTCCAGTGTTCATCTTAAAACTGCTCTTGTTATAGGCAAAGCAACATTTTTCAAGCATACAGAGTACTAGCAGTTAGTGCTGCATTGTTTTTTAAAGCATCAGTCTTATTTTCCCTGCTGTTTTGGGGGTCAGAGACTGGCTTCTGCTGTTCACATTAGTCCACTTAAAAAGGTGTTTCGTGCCCTACACAAAGCAGTAATGATACCAAGCATGCACCAGGCCATTTTCCCCGCTGCTTTTGGGGTCAGAGCCTGGCTTCTACTGTCCACTGAAAAAGGAGGTTAGTGCCCTACGCAAAGCAGTAGTCCAAACATTTCCTACTGCCTGCTACCAAGCATGCACCAGACCATATTCCCCACTGATTTTGGGATCAGAGCCTGGCTTCTGCTGTCCACATTAGTCCACTTAAAAAGTCATTAAGAGTGCCCTATGCAAAGCAGTAGTCCAAACATTTCCTACTGCCTGCTACCAAGCACGCACCAGGCCATTTTCCCCACTATTTTGCCTTTTGTGCCGTCCCTGCATTACACAAGCACGTGTTAAACAATCTGAACTGTGCTCTCACCAACGCCGTTAACCAAAAAGGTCCACCTAACAATAGACACTTGGACAAGTTGTTGTGGACAGGGTTGATACATTTCTGTCACAGCATACTGGGTGAACCTGGTGGAGGATGTGACAAAGGCGCAAACTGGAACATCACACATCCTACCCACGCCAAGAATAGCGGGCCCAACTTCTGTCAGGGTTTCTGCCTCTTCATATTCCAATTCCTCTCTCCCCTCCTCCTGCTCCTCATCCTCTCCTGAAGTACCCTCCCCATCACTGCCAAGCTGAGTTCTGTGCAGCAGCACATTGGCAAAGCAGCCACATGCTCTGCTGAAGCTGATCTGTTTAGGTCATAAACCACACACTGCAGCAGAGCTGTAGCAATCTTTAAAAAAACAGATTAGTGACTCTCCCCACTGCACCTCCAACCCGGTCTGGTCATCTGTGATAATGGGTATAAGCTGGTGGTAGCTCTAAAGGTCGGCAAGCTGGTACATGTGCCATGCATGGCTCACATGCTGAACCTAGTAGTTCAGATATTTCTGAAAAGTTACCCTTCCCTGCCATACCTACTTGAGAAGGTGCACCATATTAGTACCCATTTCTGCCATTCCTCTACCGCTTTTGCTGGTCTTACAGTGCTGTGAAAGCACTTGAATTTGCCAAGTCAAAAACTTATTTGCGAACTGCCCACATGGTGGAATTCAACCTTTTATATGATAGCAAGGATTAGTGAGCAGCAATGGGCAGTAGCTGAATACCAGCTTCAACATGCTTGTCAGACTGAGACTCAGACACCACACACATCAACTGTTGAGTGGGTGTGGATCGCTGACATTTGTGAGGTTCTTGAGAACTTGGAGTACTGCACCAAGCTTGTGAGCGGTGATCAGGCTATTATCATCATAACCATCCATCTGCTGTGTCTCTTGAAACAATCACAGCATATTCTCAAAGAGGAAGCTTTGAGTGCCCAGCATGGTGGTATGGAGCCACATTTCACAATGGATGATACTACTCAGCCCAGCCAATATTCTGAGATAACATTGGGTAATGAGGAGGAAGATGAGGAGTATGAGGAAGGAGAGAACTTGTGTTTCTGTGCTAGCGACGGGACTCCTAATTCTACAGAGGGGACACCCAACCCACGTTTCATGTCTGTACAGCCAGAATGGGCTGGAGAAGAGAAGATGGAAGAGAAGGAGGAAGCGAGTCAGCATGAGGAGAGGATGTGTACTGTTCTTACTGTTGAGGACACAGAACATTTGCCTTTTTGCAGCTTGGCTCGCATGGCACAGTTCATGTGTAAGTGTCTGTGGCAAGACCTTTGCGTGATACACATTTTATCCAACAACCAATACTGGTTGGCCACCTTTCTCGATCCACGGTACAAGGAGAAATTTAATTCTCTCCTTTTGGAGACACCAAAGAGTCTTACAATAGAATCATTCAAGAGGGCTGTTGTAGATCAGTTGCTGAAAACGTCACCCTCAGACAATGCTGGAGGCAGAGGTAGCAGCTGTTTTCAACACCAAGGCATAATGGGCAGAGACACAAGCACCAGGTCCAACAGAGGTGGGGGGAAAATGTGCACAAACTGGGCAATTTTCAATAAACCAGCACAAAAGCAAGGGCTATATGTGTTCCTGTAGCAATGCCAAGGAGGGAGAAGTTGCAGAACATGGTTAAGGAGTACTTAAGTGACCATACGTGCATCCTTTCTGATGCTTCAGTTCCCATTAATAATTGGGTGTCCAAGCTGAACACTTGGCCTTACCTCTCCTTATACGCCTTGGAGGTCCTGGCCTGCCCGGCTGCTAGTGTGATGTCAGAGCGTGTTTTCAGTTCCGCTGGGTCAATCATCATTGACAGGCGCACAAAAGACAAAATTTGAATTTTTATGGACATCACCTGGTGTTGGATTTTCCTTTTTTTGCCTGCATTTACAAGTGGACTCCAGCCACATTGACCCTGGCACCCATGGTCCTGTGATTCTTTGGTGAGCACTGTAAAAATCCTTTTCCCCTTTTCTCATGTTGATCAAAGACAAAAAAGGAAGAAAGAAATGTTTATAAAATGGAAAGAGGAAGGCATATCTAAAGAAGAATATAATGCTGTCTGCAGAACTTGCAGGGCACAAATCAGATTATTAAAGCTGACAATGAATTGAGGCTTGCAAGAGACGTCAAAAGCAATAATAAAGGATTTAGGGTATATGTCAAAAGTAAAAGAAAAATCAAAGATGCTATAGGATTTTTACAGGATGAAAATGATGAAATGGTAAGACAGGATGTTGAAAAGGCCGAACTTTTAAATTCCTATTTTGCATCTGTTTTCTCTCAGAAAAGAAATGTAGCATCAACTGTTCTTCACTGTCCTATTAATAGAAGAATCCAGGATATCTATAAACAGAAAGATAGTGAGGAAACAGTTAGGTAACCTAAATGAATTCAAGTCTCCAGGTGCAGATGAAATACACCCCAGAGTAGTGAAGGAGATAGCAGAAGAAATATCTGAACCCCTCTACATAATCTTTAAAAATTCTTGGAGAACAGGAAAAGTCCCAGAAGACTGGAGAAGAGCAAATGTTGTTCCTATCTTCAAAAAAGGGAAGAAGGTGGACCCAGGCAACTATAGGCCTCTGAGTCTGACTTCTATACCAGGAAAGATCTTAGAACAAATTATTAAACAACATGTATGTAAGTACCTGGATGAGAATGAAGTGATTAAATAGAGTCAGCATGGGATAGTAACTAATAAGTCATGTCAGACTAACTTAATTTCCGTCTATGACAGAATCACTGATTGGGTGGATCAGGGAAATGCTATTGATATAGTATATCATGACTTAAGCAAAGCATTTGACAAAGTATCTCACACAATCCTTATTGAAAAAATGGCTAAGTATGGAATGGACAAGGCAACTGTTACGTGGATTCATAACTGGCTTAGTGATCGGACCCAAAGAGTGGTCTTAAATGGCTGCACATCCAGTTGGAAGAATGTCTCAAGTGGGGTACCACAGGGCTCTGCCCTGGGCCCTGTATTGTTCAACATCTTTATCAACGATTTAGATGAAGGAATTGAGGGTAAACTGATTAAATTTGCTGATGACACAAAACTAGGAGGGATAGCTAATACTAGAGAAGAGAGAGAGAAAATACAAAAAGATGTAAATAAATTGGAGCAGTGGGCAGCCACTAACAGAATGGTTTTTAACAGGGAATAATTCAAAGTACTATGCAAAGTACTACATCTGGGCAATACAAATGAAAAAATCATATACAGAAAGGGAGGAATAGGGCTAAGCAACAGTACATGAGAAAAAGACTTGGGTATACTAATAGATCACAGACTGAATATGAGTCAGCAGTGTGATGCAGCAGCAAAAAAGGCAAATGCAATTCTAGGATGTATTAACAGAAGCATACAGTATAGATTACGTGAAGTTATTATTCCCCTCTACTCCTCTTTGATCAGACCTCATCTGGAATACTGTGTTCAGTTTTGGGCCCCACTGTTGTGAATTCACTTTCTGGCCTGCCTCTGGTTGCTGGTGAAGGTAGTGGAGCTGGTTGTATTGACAGAGGAGTCGCGAGTTCTCTTTCCGGGCTCCCTCTGGTGGTTACAGGAGGTAATGGAGCTAATCTAATTGACAGAGGCCTGCCACCTGATATTGAGGATGACGATTGGACATCTGGAGTCTCTGACTGGATTTATGACAGCCAACTCCCACTATCCCTGCTGGTGATTTTTCCTGCCTCCTGAGGTCTTAGTTTCCAGTTCAGTCCCTGCATGCTCAAGCTAAGTGTTCTTTGCTATTGTTCACATTTGATTTGGTTTTGTCTATTCAGTTTTGTGTGGTCAGCCAGCCCCGGCTGGGGCTGTGTTGAATTTTCATCCTTATGTTACTGTTTGTGTCAGTTGGTTTTTTGTCCCTTATTAGATTGGCCTCTTTTTGCTCTGCTTTCAGAATATGCCAGAGTGCTGATATAGTGGGAGAAGTCTAGTGACTTCAGAGTTTTTGCTATCAGAAGTGTTGGATATTTTTGCAGGGTTTGCGTGATTGCAGACAGTGTCTTTCCTTTCCTGTCCTTTCTAGTTAGTGTGGGCCCCATCCTTTGCTCAGCCTATTTTCCTACCTGTGCTTGTGTTTTCATCTTGTCTCACCGACAATATATGTTTGGGGGCTGTCTATTCCACTGGGTTCTGCTCTGGGGCAGTTTAGATTTCCCCTTTTCTTGCTTTAGGCTTATTTAGTTCTCCGGCTGTGTCGAGGCTTCTAGAATCATCGTAGGCACGCTCCACAGCTACTGCTAGTTGTGTGGATAGGATCAAGGGTTTGCAATCCACTTAGTTACCAACCTCTCTGGTTTTCTGTAGCTTAACTTGGTCTTGTTTTCTTCCTCGGTGACCCAATCATAACACCCCACATTTTAAAAAAGACATCAACAAACTGGAGCAAGTTCAGAAAAGAGCGACCAGAATGGTGACCGGTCTGCAAACCCTGTCTCATGAGGAAAGGTTGCAGGATTTGGGAATGTTTAGCTTGCAGAAGAGAACACTGAGGGGAGACTTTATAGCTGTCTACAAATATCTCAAGGGCTGTCACAATGTAGAAGGATCATCTTTATTCTCATTTGCACAAGGAAAGACTAGAAGCAATGGGATGAAACTGAATGGGAGGAGACACAAATTAGATATTAGAAAAAACTTTTTGACAGTTAGAGTGATCAATGAGTGGAACAGGCTGCCACGAGAGGTGGTGAGTTATCCTTCAAAAGAAGTCTTCAAACAGAAGCTGGACAGACATCTGTCGGGGATTATTTAGCGAATCCTGCTTTGAGCAGGGGGTTGGACCAGATGGCCCAGGAGGTGCCTTCCAACTCTACGATTCTATGATTCTATGCCTACTGGTATGTTGTACAGTAGCTGGCCTTGTAAAGTGCTGGGGAATAGCTAACTAATATGTGTAAGTCAGGGCCCTCCCAATTGTAATAGGCAAAAAAAAACAACACAACAGTACGTGTGAACAAACTCTAAAAGGGAAATTTTTTGTCTCTCTGGTTTATTTAGCCTTATATACAAGGGAACATGCAGGAAAGATGGTTTCTTGACCTTTTTGGTGTGTTAAATGCAATTTAGGTTAGGTTTGGTGGTTGCTCTTGTGTATCTGTAAAAGTGGCATAATACTGCAACAAACTTATTCCCAGAAACCATATGTGAGTCAGAAATGCATGGAGATGCACTTCTTCCCAATCTGTTTCATCACTTTCTCATCCATTTCAGCCTTTTCCTCAGGTCCCCAGACCCCTTTGTAGCGTCAAGCAGAAAATTACTCGCATTTCCCATTAACTTGCATTGTACTCGCTATTCGGAACGAATACGCGTTTTTTACAAAGTACTTGTTACGAGTAAAGCGATTATGAATATTACAGTACTCGCTCATCACTAGCTATATAGTCTTGGTTTATGCATTTTGCCTAAAAAAACAGAGAAACTCGTACGAACCGAAGATGCAAGCAAACCTTTATTCACACGCAAGTCACTCAAGGCTTGAGTGTCAATAAAGGTTTGCTTGCATCTTCGGTTGGTTCCTTGTGGTCTAGCGCGGATATACCCCGGCTTTTCTCTTCATCTACTGTATACATCTTAATACATGGCACTGCTACCGGAACTGAATGTGGCTGTAGAAATACATGCAGCCACACGCTCCGCTCCTGAGTGCCAGCGGCAGTGCCGGGTATTAAGATGTGATACTCATCTGAGTTTCTCGCATGTGTGACCACGGCCTAACAATGAATGTAGCATAAAAATAAAACACCAGATCTGGAACGTCTGTTTTCTGTGATCTATAAATAGTCCATCCTTCATTTGATGCCATTGCCTGGGTGTTGCTAATGGATCTTGTTGCACCTCTATCACTGCAGTGACATCCCCTCAGTTAACACAAAGCCTTAATTACATGATCCCTGCATTGTTTAGACATGTCCCCTGCCTGGTGATTTACATTCCTGGGCACTGCTCATGCTGGCACCCTCTATGACAGTGCTTGTGCCTTTCATGTTTACTTACTATTCCCACCACTGAATTGCACAACTTCAATTTGTCATTACACGTCTTCTACCAGACAGGCAAGTGGACGGTGTCAGCACAAGATGGACAAGATGCTGCAGAAAGCATGTAACTGTTGACTAATTTAATCTGAAAACATGGACAAAATTGGAATTGCAATGCGCGGCTTCACCAGTCCACTTACGCCTTCACAGTTCAATGCAGAAGGGTATTTGCTGATTTCCACCATTCTATATTATCTACTGTAGCTATGGTTGTTCTCCTCCATTAATAAGCTGCATTTTAAAATAAATCTAAGTTTCCAAGGTGTCCCAAGTTGCAGAGTAAGAGAATCTGAGAGTTCAGTATAAGATTTTGTATTGTTTTCAACACATTATTTTCTAAAAATGGAAATTGAAAACTAGCAATATGCACCTGTAGTATCAGTAAGTATTTCAGGCTCTGCAATGCACCATTTACTTGAAAAATGAGACATTAATGCAAAACTAGTTCATAGACCTCGGCATGCTAAAACCATTCCCATTCTTGTTTATTTCTTGTTGATTTCCCTTTCTGTGCGTATGCATTATATTTAGACAATTTAAATCATCTCAGTCCTAATCATATACAGTAGTTCTAGGCACTTTTGCCATTCTGGAAAATTATAGTACTTACCAAATATCCTAACTTATGGTAGGAACTATTTAATATGTCTATAGTATTTTGATGTATAATTTTAAAGGGAACGCAATATATGATTAAAGCTGCCTGATACACGGGCAGCATGAATTCGTCACTGACGGCCCGATTACAGCCGTGTATGTTTTAATCTGAAATCTTAATGTTTGAAAAGAAATACGGTATACTTTGAACAGTTTCTCCATATGTGCATAGAGTGAGACCTGTCAGTCTAAGCAAGCAAAACAATTACATTGTGTGCAGAATGATTAGGCAAAAGATTATTTTGATCACATCATCCTTTTTATACATGTTGTCCTACTCCAAACTGTATAGGTTTGAAAGCCAACTGCCAATTATGTAAATCAGGTGATTTGCATCTCTGTAATGATGAGGGGTGTGGCCTAATGACATCAACACCCTATATAAGGTGTGCTTAAATATTAGGCAACTTCCTTTCCTTTGGCAAAATGGGTCAGAAGAGAGATTTGACGGACTCTGAAAAGTCAAAAATTGTGAGATGTCTTGCAGAGGGATGCTGCAGTCTTGAAATTGCCAAACTTTTGAAGCGTGATCACTGAACAATCAAGCGTTTCATGGCAAATATCCAACAGGGTCGCAAGAAGCGTGTTGATAAAAAAAAGGCGCAAAATAACTGCCCATGAATTGAGGAAAATCAAGCGTGAAGCTGCCAAGATGCCATTTGCCACCAGTTTTGCCATATTTCAGAGCTGCAACGTTACTGGAGTATCAAAAAGCACAAGGTGTGCCATACTCAGGGACATGGCCAAGGTAAGGAAGGCTGAAAAACGACCACCTTTCAACAAGAAGCATAAGATAGAACATCAAGACTGGGCCAAGAAATATCTTAAGACTGATTTTTCTAAGGTTTTATGGACTGATGAAATGAGAGTGACTCTTTTTTTTATAATTCTTTTTTTAAAGACTCACAACGATGTCCAGGTTAACATAATAATTGAAACCAGACAAATAAATGAATACAAGCAATAAAACTTAACTCCCGACCAAGATATTCATCCACGAGTCCTTAACATCCGGGAACCCAGTAGTAGAGGTCAATTCGGAGGGTCTTTCATTTTTTAACTTTTAACAAACAGTATAGGAAAGAAAAGACAGAGCAGAGGAAGAAGAAGGAAAGCAGTCGAAGCGAAAAAAGAGAGTGGGGACAAATAAGTAACTGAGCCAAGAGAGGCAAATTAAAAAAAAAGGGGGGAGGGAAGGGAAGAAAAAAAAGGGGGTAAGGGAAAGAGTACCCACCTGACCAAGTCCACCACTCAGCCTGATGTTTTCAGTTAACCTCAGGGGGGTTTGCCTCCAGCATTAGATCACAATACTCACTAGAGTTTCGAAAATCCATCCATCCAAGCCAAGTAGCCCAAAACTTTGGGTATGATTCATGCATGGATGAGGTGAGGTCCTCCATATACATAATTTCATTGACTTTTGCGATCCACTGAGTTATGGTTGAAGGAGCAGGACTCTTCCATATCTCTGGGATGCAAGCCCTTGCAACCATGATCAAAAATTTCAACAAAGAGGATTATGTGAGTGACTCTTGATGGGCCAGATGGATGGGCCCGAGGCTGGATCAGTAAAGGGCAGAGATCTCCACTCTGACTCCAACACCAGCAAGGTGGAGGTGGGGTACTGATATGAGCTGGTATCATCAAAGATGGACTTGTAGGACCTTTTCAGGTTGAGGATGGAGTGAAGCTCAACTCCCAGACCTACTGCCAGTTTCTGGAAGACACCTTCTACAAGCAGTGGTACAGGAAGAAGTCGGTATCGTTCAAGAAAAACATGATTTTCATGCAGGACATTGCTCCATCACATGCATCCAAATACTCCACAGCGTGGCTGACCAGTAGAGGTCTAAAAGAAGAAAAAATAATGACATGGCCCCTTTGTTCACCTGATCTGAACCCCATAAAGAACCTGTGGTCCCTCATAAAATGTGAGGTCTACAGGGAGGGAAAACGGGTCACCTCTCGGAAAAGGAGGCTGTGGTGGCTGCTGCATGCAAAGTTAATCGTAAACAGATTCAAGCAACTGACAGAATCTATGGATGGAAGGCTTTTGAATGTTATCGAAAGAATGGGGGGGCCCGAACATCCAGTGTTTGTCACGCTGTCATTTGCATGACAGTGTGGCAAACACCACTTCTGATCGGCGGAGAAATCTTCCCCTCCGGTCAGAGAGCCATGGTTCCCATGCTGTCAAAAGACAGTGTGAACACTCAGCTGTGCTCGGAGATATAAAATTTACCTTCGGTCACTGGTGTCAGCGGATGGGACTGCCGCTCCCATCATCCCACACCTGCTGCAGCTAATAACTGCGAGAGCAAGAACAGCTGATGGGAGTATTCATAAGCCTGCTTCTGTGCTGTAAATAATAAAAAAAATGGCATAGGTTCCCCTGTATTTTTGATAATCAGCCTGGCAAAACTCACAGCTGAGGGCTGCAACTCTCAGTTGTCAACTTCAACAAGACTGTCTATCAAGAATAGAGGGGTCCCCACACCATATTTTTTAATTATTTAAATAAATAATAAAAAAACGACGTGGGGTCCCCCCATTTTTGACAACCAGCCTTGCTAAAGCAAAGAGCTGGGGGTTTATATTCTCAGGCTTATAAAGGTCCATGGATATTGTCCCTCCAGTCTGAAAATAGCAGCCCAGAGCTGCCCAGAAAGCGTACATCTATTAGACATGCCAATTCTTGCACTTTGCCTGGCTCTTCCCACTTGTCTTGTAGCGGTGGCAAGTGAGGTTAATATTTGTGGGGTTGATGTCATCTTTGTATTGTCAGGTGACATCAAGCCCACAGCTTAGTAAAGGAGAGGCATCTATGAGACACCTATCCATTACTAATCCTATAGTTGTATGATAAATAAAGACACAGCCAGAATAAAGTCCTTTATTAGAAATAAACAGAACACACATTTACTTTTTATTTCAAAATAACTAACACAGCTATACTCACCAAACGCCTATTCCACCAAAGCCCTCGTCTTCTGTAAGAATACAAAAATAAAAACAACAATATCCCTCACCTCTCTGTCATTCTGGCCCTTGTCGTAATCGATCTCTGGGGGAAAAACAGTTTTCAACTTCGATGATGCCAAGATGCAACCGTCCAGGCTGAGAACCACTGGTGACTGAACGATTGCGAGTGCAGCCTCGGTGACAGGGGGTGATGTCATTGAGGTTACCTCCAGTCACAGAGGCTGCATTCCCAGCTGGCCTGAACAGCCATGACCTTGGTGAGATTTCCGCTAGCACCGTGAGGGTTTTTTCAACCCCACAAATATTAAGCCACTTGCCACTGCTACAGGGAAAGTGGGAAAAGCTGGGCAAAGTGCCAGAATTGGCACATCTAATAGATGTGCCTTTTCTGGTCAGTTGTGGGCTGTTCTTTTTAGGCTGTGGGGGACAATATCCATGGCCCTTTACCAGCCTGAGAATTATAGCTCCCAGCTGTCAGCTTTAGCAATGCTGGTTGTCAAAAATGGGGAGGACCCCACACCTTTTTTAATATTATTTAAATAATTAAAAAAAACAGCATTGCGACCCCTCTATTCTTGATAACCAGCATTACTGAACCTGACAGCTGACGGTTGCAGCCCCCAGCTGTGAGTTTTGCCTGGCTGGTTATCAAAAATATAGGGGAACCCACGCAGGTTTTTTTTTATTTCTTTATATCACAGGAGCTTATGAATGCTAATGAATACTCCCATCACCAGCTCTTGCTCTCGCTGTTATTAGCAGCAGCAGGCATCTGATGATGAGAGCAGTAGTCCTGTCAGCTGACACCAGTGACCAGAGGTAAACTTGATACCTCTGGTCACAGCTGAGCTTTTGACAGTGTGGGAACCGTGGCTCTCTAACCGGCGGGGATGATTTCACCGTCGATCAGAAGCAGTGGTGGCTGCGCTGTCATTAACATGACAGTGTGACAAACACCCAGTGTTCAGGCAGCTGAACCCGAGCAATAACACGGACTTCCTGGTGAAGTCTGTGTTCGGTGTCCATGCCCGAACAGTAGGTGTTCGGTACGAATGCCGAACTTTACTGTTTGGGTTCGCCCATCTCGAGTAACCAGTCCTTCTCAAATGAACTATAACTTATGTCCTTAGGTCTGCTGAAATATTATGTCTAGATAAATCAGAATAAATATGGTATTGATACATTAGGGAATCCCCACATTTTTTGAGTCTGTCTAGCAGCTGCATATACCAGAACATAATATACGAGCAATCCCAGAGGCCCCGATAACACCCGAGCAAGCTCAGATAAGACATTATCCGAGCATCTTCGCCCATCACTAGTCCTAATGTTTTTCTTAACACAATCAACTCAGTGATGGCAAAACTATTCTGCTTATAAACAGTAATGTATATGAAAAAAATAATAAACAATAGAAAATGTAAAAGAAGTGGGAATAAAGAAGTCAAAAAATCTACAATTATTTCCCTGTAGTTCCCTGATATGCTTTATGCAAAAAGCAATCTGGCATATACAGCTGTTGTCGTCAAGTCATCACTTTGCTCAGTTCAAAGAGTAAAGTTATAGAAGGTTATAGACCTCCTTCACAGTCACTTTTTTAGCATTATAAAGGGTCATGTCCTTGAAACAAACTTTGAATAAATCCAAAGTTTGAACAAATATACGAACCTTAGTAACATTTCATCTGAGAAGATGTTTGTTTTTCCACTTATCAGCCACTTCTTCGCTTCACATCTTCTAAAGTCTTCATTCACTCTTACAAACAGCTAAAATTCATCTTGGTCAAAATTTAAAGGACTGATGATTCAATGAAGTGTTAGATTAATGCTGTATACTGAAGTGCATGCAAATGGGAATGTAGGAGGAGAAAGGGTAAAGTGACAGTGAGAAGCAGAGAGACAATGAGACAGTTCTTTGCTTTCTAGTAAGTGTTTCTCACGCTGGAGCAGGCTTCACAGCTACATTGACCAGTAATACTGTGAAATGTCCAATGTGCTCCTGATTCTTCTGAACATGTACTTACTTAAAAACAGGATAGCAGGATGGTATGGGAGACATTACAGAAGCTAGTCTTTAAAACCCACTATCTCAAAAGCAACTGAAAATTCGAGACAGAGCCCACAATGGTTAAAACTGATGAAAAATGCAGGACATAAATCATGTAATAGCTAGGAATAATGTCATTACAGGTTATTCAGAAAAGTAATTTTTAAATGACAGTCACGCTTGCAATGTTTGTAGCTCTTTCATTATTGTTGTTTTTGCTGGAGTTTTTTTTCCCTACTATTTTCAGCATACCTTTTTTCTGCCATATTTCTAGTCCTGTGAAAAATCTATGTGAAAAACTTCAGAGAAAACATCATACCCAGAGGGGGTTGCATATTGAAAAAAAAACACAATACTAATGAATACTACTTGACAGATTAGATAAGTGACCTTAGAGTTTAAAGAAATCACATCTAGCAAAGTGAGGAAATTACTGCAGACTAGAAAATGTTCTGTTTCTAACCAGTTTACCCTATGATTTACAGTTATCTGAAAAAGTGTTTGCGCCCTTCCTGATTTCCTATTCTTACATTTAAGTGTGACAAACATGCAAAAGAATAGGAAATCAGGAAGGGGGCAAATACTTTTTCACTCAACTGTATATCTGATGTAAGAGAGATAGATTTATGTAGATAGTGCTGACAGGCACGTGTCCCTGCTGTTTGGTGCCAGGGAAAATGTAACAAGTTACTCTTGAGGTACTGTCACACTTAGCGATGTACCAGCGATCCCGACCAGCGATATGACGCGATCAGAATCGCTGGTGCATCGCTAAGTGGTCGCTAGTGAGCAGCTACACAGGCAGATCTCACCAGTGACATTGCAGGGGTCGGGGGTCGCTACTTACCTGTCACACTAGGCGATCCTGCGTCCTCCCGCCCGGCTCCACGCGTCGCTTGTCGTCACAGCAGGAACGCCACAGTCCAGGACGTTCTCGCGCGATCAGCGATAACCAGCGGGGGAGCAGGTTGTAGGTAAGTATCACTATAATGTCACAAGTTATAGCAATATTGCTAGCGATATCGCTTAGTGTGACAGGCCCTTTAGTGAGGAGCTGATGTTCTGGTATCTAAACTGAACTTTTTAGAAAGTTCGGTTCGGGTACTGGAACGGTGACCAAACTTCCACCAGAACCAATAATGGCTACCTGAACTGGTAAGACAGAAAAAAAATTCTCTCTTCCTCTCTCTGAACTTAACCCGAACGTTGCATCAGACTTCAGCAGAAAGTTCGTGTTCGACGGTCAAGCTTGAAGAGTGACTGTCCGGTATGAACGCTGAACATTTCTGCTCGGATTTATCCATCTCTAGTCACTCTGTTAATGGACTCTGTCCCTGTTTACAATGTTTGGGTGAATATATACCGGAGGATTTTATAAGATGGTGACTATTGCATCCTGTAGATTGTCTTCACTGAGTATGCTGAGGACATTTTTTTTCTTTTCATCAAATGAATTTTCTTAAAAGACATCATTATTATTATGATGATGATGATTATTATTATTTCTACTATAGACAGTCATATTGTGGACAGACGAATATTACAACTAATAAAAGTAAACGGAGACCTTTAAAATGGATATGCGGGATTTAGTAAAAGAAAATGTGCCTAACCACTAACAAGCAGTTTCTAACTACCTTACTGTTGTGTTCGGCGCCATTCTTTGCTGTAACAGAGTGGTCACAGACCACTCCTGCCGATGATACATCTGCTTCTGCTGACATCACATCAGCAGAGCGGCAGTGTCATGTAGTAACTAGGCACTGTGGGTACCTGATATCTCAAACTAGGGGGCGTATTAGTTTCTTTCCCATGGATTTCCCCAGAAAGTGCAGATGGTGGGATCACATACCTTGTTATGCTTCTATCATAAGTCTTCTGGCCACTCTCTGTGGCGGTATGTCAGTTACACGAGGCTTCATTTCCGCTCTGCTTTGTTGATAGGGTGGAACTGCCGACATCTCGCTGCCTAACTGGGGAGCTAGCTGCTAATCTGAATGATGTTGGCATTCACGCCCCATCTACACAGCAGCCCAGAAGAAGAGCTGCACTGTTGACAGGGAGCAGCTGAATCGTCGGCAGGAGTGATCTCTGACTTCTCTATGCCGACGAAGATCGGTGCCGAGCACAACATGCAGGTACCACATTTTTGTAGTATAAGAAGCACTTTATTCCTCCAACATGTTAAAGGAAAGTGGGAGGTGAATCTTATAGCCCAGATGCACCTTATAGTTCAGATGTGGCCGTGAGGGGGAGCAGCAGCAGTGGATGGTCACAGGAGGCAGGATCCAGCAGCTGCAGCTAACACATATGTGTGCACTCTGTTAAAGAAAATAAATATACACTGCTCAACACGCTAATATTCATTCTCTTTAATAGCGTCCCGCAGCCTCTGACTCCTGCAGCTGCTGGGTGATCACGTGTGCCCGCTTTTAAAGAGCATAAATATTCACTGCTTCACAAGCCCAGAGTACTACCCACCACTATGCACTGAAGCTGATGCCAAGAGGTGGGTGGGACTATGGGAATGGACAGCAGTGAATATTCATTATCTTTAATAATGGACACACTTGATCGCCGAGCCAGCAACTGTGGCTAACACGTATTCCCGCTATTAAAGAAAATTAATATTCACTGCTCTCCATGCCCATAGTCCCGGGCATGGGGAGCAGTAAATATTCGGCAGCTGATGCTGTCAGTGATGTCATGCGCTGCTTACATGTTGAAATCAGCTGCTGGCACCAGAACAGGAGGTCGTGCTGTGAGGGAGCATAGTGAAGGTGATTAGAGTTGTTTATTTTTTATGTTTGCGGCGTCATGGGGGACCATGATTATTGGGATGGGGATGAGGCTATGTATTCAAGGATGGGTGCCAAGTAAATGAGAATGGGGATGGGGGTCATGTATGCCAAGATGAGGGGCCGTGTAAACCAGGATGGGGGGCAACGTATACCTGTATGGGGACATATAAATCCCATGATGGGGGATATTAGAATAGAATTAGTGGACCTTACCCCTATAACAGTGTGAGCAGCAGATCCCCCAACCCCCCCTCTATAATTGTGCGTCCTGACTAGTGATAAGTGAGCACTAAAATGCTCGGGTGCTTGTTGCTCGGGTCGAGCAAACTATAAAGCTTGAGTGCTCGACCCGAGCTACGAGCCCAAATTAAGTCTATGGAAAACCCGAGCATATTTGCCGTGACCCCCCCCGGGGGTGCTTTAAGTGTCTAAAAACATCTGAAATCCATGGGAACAGTGCTCAAATGATATGGGAACATCATGGGGAAGACCTCTGGAAGCATTTCTGACTCCTAGGTCATTGCTGTGATCGATGTTGTCAGAATGTTATGCTATTTTAACAGGCACAAACTAAAACATACAAAACAAAATAGATTTTCCTGGGAAATATGTTAAGGAACATCCTTTCCTGGGTAATGATTTGCATGTAAGGCAAAATAAATAACCCACCCAAAAAATGTACCTTCACTACTTGGGCTATATTCACATGTGGCATTTTTTATGCGTTTTTCAACTTTAGCATTGCTTCAACCAATACAGATGCATTCACAGGGAAGTGTCATTTTAACATTTAACAATCTTAGCTGGCCATGTGGTGTGTGACACATCATCAGACACATCCTGTATCATTTATGAAGGAAGGACTCTGAAAGTCATAAAGCCTATTTTTATAGGGGCATCAGGCAGCATTAATTTTCTTAAAGGGCCATCAGCCGGCTATGCTTTGTTGTTCCCATTATTAAACAGTGGGTCTCCTCTACTGTTATTGCCTATGCAGTGAGTTGCTGGGCTGCCAAAAATTAGGACTCACCCCAATACCCCTATGATGAGACCTACAGGAGGACCTCATGAAAAAATGTTTCCATTATAAGAAAATGGGTCTCCCATAGTGTTTGCCTATGCAATGAATGCAAGGCCTGCCTTGCTCCAAAGTTACACGCACCCCAATAACCCTTTCAACTGACGTACTGTATGGCCACATGAAACCAAAGTTCCCATTATTATTTATTTGGTACTGCCACAATGTTTGCCTATGCATTGAATGCAAGGCCCACCATGCCACAAAGTTACACGCACGCCAAAAACCTATTGAACTGACGTAGTGGATGGCCACATGAAACCAAAGTTCGCCTTATGCTTATTTTTTACTCCCATACAGTTTGCCCATGAAGTGAATGCAAGGCCTGCCCTGCCACAAACATACACGCACCCCAATAACACTTGGAAATGATGTCCTGTCCAAAGTTCCCATTATTAGAAATTTTCTACTCCCATACTGTTTGCCTATGCACTGAATGCAAAGCCCGCCTTGTCACAAAGTTACACGCACCCCAGTAACCCTTTGAACCGATGTACTGGATGGCCTCATGAAACCAAAGTTCCCATTTATTTTTTTTCGTTTGGTACTGCCATACTGTTAGCCTATGCATTGAATGCAAGGCCTGCCCTGCACCAAATTTAGATGCAAACTTATACCACTTTTAAGAGTTGTACAGGAGGTGTGAAGATCTAGAGTTGTGGGTGTTAGTAATCACCTAGGCAGGTTAACGATGCCACAAATTTTATTTGTATCCATACAAGCATTTCAGTAAGTCCAGGTAGATGATCCCAATGTAATGCCCCCAGTCCACGGGATCAGCAACAAGTTAGTAAAAATAGTCCATGGGATAATTCCTAGGGGAATATAGATCTCACGACTGAAGCCCGAGAAAACTTAGCTCCAAGTTCGATAGTCCATTCATGGGTTCCAGGAGCGGCCTTAACTCTGCTCCTTTTGCTTCAGATCCCCAGACACAACTGCACTCCCCCATCAAGTCTCTCAGCTCTGCTCCCAACCCCCTAACCAATGTACATTGAATTCACAGCCAGTGAAGTCTCCGGCCAGTCTGGAGTGGTGTGAACGCAAGTGGCCCCCCTGCCGAGAGAAAGAAAGGCACATATTCCCCCACCAGATAAGGTCATTGCATGTAAATACAACATAAATTGAGGTAACTAGTCATCTGTGCTGGGAAAGTATTTCAGTTCCTCACATTCCTCCCCCACTTTTCCAGCACGGCAAGCATTGGACTCCAATTCATTAAATTGACTATCCTTCTTCTGATGACAATTACCAGAGTTCGTGGCTTCCTCAGTCTGTCTCGATAGTCCATCAGCATTGCCGTGGTCTCTCCCACACTGGCGGGAGGTTATTTGGCACGTCGAGGTCTTCTGATGCAGCGGGAATGAGTCCTTGGCTTCGGGTTGCGACACTGGTCCAGTGGCACACCAACCCTGCTCCTAAGTTATTGCCCAGCAACACATCCACAGGTAGGTGTTGCACTACCCCCACATCCACCATTCCCTTGCTGTGTCCCCAGTCTAAATGTAGTCGGGCTGTCCTAATGTTCAGAGATTCTCCTCCAGCTACGTGGACTCGAATGTGCCCGGCATTCCCTGGCGAAGTGTCCCTTGCGTCCGCAGTTATGGCAGCTTAATCCACCTCGCCCTGATGTGGGCCGTACTTGGGGTTTTGGGGGACCTCCCCCTCTTTTCTCGCCCCCAGCATTCCAGCCCCATTGCAGTACACTGTTCACAGGTTGGAAATGCGGATGATGTGGACCCGAATGGGCCCGGCATTCCCTGGCGAAGTGTCCCATGAGTCCACAGCTATGGCAGCTTAATCCCCCTCGCCCTGATGCTGGCCGTACTTGGGGTTTTTGGAGACCTCCCCCTCTTTGTAGAGTACGAAATCCTCGCAGTTCCTCCTCTCGCTGGACCATGGGTCTTGCTGGCCTCTCGGGAAGCCCCTGTTCCCGACTTGCCGGAGCTGTTCTCCCACACCGCCCTGGACGATTGGCAGACCATTCATCAGCCAATCTTGCAGCCTCCTCCAGACTCCGTGGTTTTCTATCCGCCACCCATTCCTTTATGTCACGTGGGAGCTTGGACATAAATTGCTCCCGCATGAATATATCCAAGACATGTTCAGCTTCCCGAGCTCCCAGTCCTTCGATCCACCGAGCACATGCTGTACGTAATGTGTTGGCAAACTCCCGGTGCGTATGTGCATTGGGCTTTTCAGTCTCCCGGAACTTCCTCCGGTAGGTTTCAGGTGTGACGGCATACCTCTCCAGTAATGCGCTGCGAATGGTAGAGTAACACCTCTGATCCCCAGAAGACAAGTTATTAAAAGCTTCTCTGGCTTTCCTGGTCAGGCCAACACTCAAAAATCTCGGCCAGTCCTCAATGGACACCTCATGAAGTAGGTAGAGGTTCTCAAATAATTGAAGATGGTCATCAATACCCGTGGTGTCTTCATTAAACTGTGGTATGTCCCGGTACCTCAAAGATGCGGGTCCCTCTCTCCCATTATCCACTGTCATCTGCGCAGAGGGTGGTGGGGTTACGGCTACATGGACACCCAGATATTTGCTTATCACAGCCGCCCGTTCTCTTTCTGTGGCCCGCTCTCTTAGCGCAGCCAGCACCCGCCCCAACTCGGTCAATCGATCCTCTGCCATCGGAATGATTGCCCGCAGCTGTTGTCTGTCCACTGGGCTGTCCTCTTCTACATCTGGACTGATCTCCTCCTGTGGGTGTTCTCGATCCCACTCGTCCAAGCGTTGTATTAGGGCCATCCGGTTGTCCACCATCGACCACTCCAGTTCTCTCCCAGAGCACAGGGCTCTCAGCTGCTCATACTTGAGTCTCTTGTAGATGGAGTCTGCCATCTCTTCTGCCAAGTCACCATCAGTAACTTTCTCTGTTACGCTGTTCAGAGATAGGTGATCCCACCGCTGCCACCACTTGTGAAGATCTAGAGTTGTGGGTGTTAGTAATCACCTTGGCAGGTTAACGATGCAACAAGTTTTATTTGTATCCATACAAGCATTTCAGTAAGTCCAGGTAGATGATCCCAATGTAATGCCCCCAGTCCACGGGATCAGCAACAAGTTAGTAAAAATAGTCCATGGGATAATTCCTAGGGGAATATAGATCTCACGACCGAAGCCCGAGAAAACTTAGTTCCAAGTTCGATAGTCCATTCATGGGTTCCAGGAGCGGCCTTAACTCTGCTCCTTTTGCTTCAGATCCCCAGACACAACTGCACTCCCCCATCAAGTCTCTCAGCTCTGCTCCCAACCCCCTAACCAATGTACATTGAATTCACAGCCAGTGAAGTCTCCGGCCAGTCTGGAGTGGTGTGAACGCAAGTGGCCCCCCTGCCGAGAGAAAGAAAGGCACATATTCCCCCACCAGATAAGGTCATTGCATGTAAATACAACATAAATTGAGGTAACTAGTCATATGTCCTGGGAAAGTATTTCAGTTCCTCACAGGAGGGTCTCATGAAAAAATGTTCCCATTAGGAGAAAGTGGGTCTCCCATAGTGTTAGGGCTGGCGGAACGCACCAAATATTAAAAGATAGTAATAAGGTGCGTTCGCAGCCCAGGGTCCACAGTGCAGGGGTGGTAAACTGCTGTTGAGTAATGGTGGATGCTATATGGCGGTATAATAGAAAAACACACATGGGTTAGCATCACCCAGTGTGTACAGGGGTGGACTCTGTTACTTCACAGAGCCGCACTACCACAGAACATAAATGCCGGAGCCAGTTTAAAGCTCACAGAGCTCGGCAAGGGAGCGCACAGAATGCGGTCACAGATCTCTGCCTCCAAGGACACGGGGTCAGAGTCCCTCTCGACCTTCTGGGCACGTGGCATCGCACCTGCATATGCCACTATAGACGCTGACTATGGTGGAGTGTCGAGCACGTGCACCGTAGCGTGCAGAGCCAGCAGTGGACACTGATGCCAGTCTCAGACTCTGCCTCTACCTTCACCTAAGCCTGGGCGCTTAACAGGCTAGGCTGCACAACACATGCGTACCAAGGGTAGGGATTTCTTAATGAGTCATTCACCAGAGACATTCATACATGCATATAACACTCACTCCTCATAGTCTGGTAATGCAGTCTATACTAGCGCATGGTCGAGCGGCCAATGCGAACCTTTCATAGCAGTGTCCTTCTACAACCTTCCTGACCTTTCTGATGGTCCAATCCGAGCTGGAGAAGGACCTGAGCATGTGACCTCCGATCTCCAATGAGAGATGGTCCCACAGACATGCTCAGTGGACCGAAAGGAGGACTTAGTCCCTGGAGTAGGTTGCTGCTGACCAGCATGCGTTGCTATAGTTGGACCAGAGGTGCCAGCAGCAACCAAACCCACAGAGCTGGTCTGAGCAGAGCGCCGGGATCGACAAATCTGCTGAGCAGTCTCCTCTGCGGCCGGAGAGGAATGGGAGACTGCCGAATGCAAAGCTCGGGATTCCTGCTTTGCAGCGACAGGAACCCGATGCCTAACATTCCCACCACTCCTAGGGCCCTCTCCTCTCTGAGCCTCGCTACGCTCAAATGCCGCAATGAGAAGTGGAGCGTGGATGTTCTCCACTGGCTCCCAGGTCCGAGCCTCTGGATCGTGACCCTTCCAGTCCACCAAATAAAATTTTTTACCACACACCACCCTGCATGCCACAATGGCATTAACCTCAAATTTGTCCGAGGACAGGTCAGATGTCCCGGCAGATGACTCAGAGAACCGGGACATGAGGACAGGCTTAAGGAGGAACACGTGAAAGGTGTCAGAGATAGCCAAATGTGTTGGAAGGGCCAGACGAAAGACCACAGGGTTGATGTGCTCAAGGACCTTGAAGGAGCCAATGTAGCGAGGTGCGAATTTTGTGGACTCGACCAGCAGCCTGATGTTACGGGCCGAGAGCCACACCAAGTCGCCAGGAGCAAAGGCCCTCATTCTCTCCTTGGAGGCCCGGATAGCATCCTGAGTGCGATCCCAAATGTCACGTGCCTCCACCGCCCAGTCTGCCACCCTGGAATCGGTGGACGACACAGGCATGGGTACAGGGACGCGTGGATGCTGGCCGTAATTTAGGAGAAATGTCTAGCCGGTGGAGTCAGCCACAGCATTGTTCAAAGCGAACTCCACCCATGGCAGCAAGGATGCCCAGTCATCCTGCCAGGCTGAGACAAAATGTCATAGATATGTGACTGTAACGAATGGAAGCGGAGGCAGAGATAGTGAAGTTCACATTCGTTTTTTATTTTTAAAGTGGAACCTCGGGACCACGGTCCGGGGGGCTTGGAAGGGGGTGTGAGGCGTGACTAGTGAGCCCCGGGTACCCATAATAAAGCCCCTCAGACAGGACCAGAATAGAATACCCGGAGGATACAGGTGCTACCTCCAGTTAGACCATGGACACGTGGCAGCTGTCCCAGGGGGACCAAAAGGGATAACA
Source organism: Dendrobates tinctorius (assembly GCF_039654945.1). Lineage (NCBI taxonomy): Eukaryota > Metazoa > Chordata > Amphibia > Anura > Dendrobatidae > Dendrobates > Dendrobates tinctorius. Next base: position 56,205,641 of record NW_027361690.1, read on the forward strand.
GAAGTAACTGCAGAGTCCATAATGAGACGGGTCCTGGATCCAGGTAGTTGGTAAGTAGCTGGTTCCAGTGACCTTGATACAGTCCTCGGACTCGGATGGCTTTCGCCCAAATGGTTGCAGATATAACCAGGAAGATCAGGATACTGATACTCTGTGGAGACAAAAAGAATTAGAGAATGCACAGAGACTGCAGACGCAGCACAGACAGGTTAGCAAGAGAACTGGATGTAGCAATGATTGATACTCATTGCTCCAGCACTCTCCTCATGGAGGAAAGGCCAGAAATAGCAGCCAGTGCACTGCCATAGGATAATTGCTCTTTTTGAAAAATGCATGCTGTCCCTTTAAGAAGGCAGGAGAGCACGCGGACATGCCCTAATAGCTTTAGTTACAGATCTGCCGACAGGACGCCAAGAGGTGGAGGCAGGGGAGAGACCTGAATGCTGAGCAGCAGCATGAGACACAGAGGAAGCCGGCTGCTGCCTAAGGACAGCGTGCGAGGCACGAGGTGAGTGCCCAGAATGGGCGGCAGTGGCAGACCTGGATGCAGCGCCAGGAAGGGGACTAGGTGTAACAGTGGCAGACCTGGGCGCCATGCCAGGACAGGAACCAGGTGTAACAGTGTCCAGGGTCTGGTTGGCTCTCTCTACCAACCTGTTTGTTTCGGGATGATAGGCCAAGGAGAGATTTAGCTCAATGCTGAGCAGGCTACAGAGCTCTCTCCAGAATCGAGATGCAAACTGGGGACCCCGGTCACTGACTATCTTGTCCGGCATGCCATGCAGGCAGAAAACGTGCTCAATGAACATCGCTGCAGAAGGTAACCGGGAGAGAGGTACCAGGTGCGCCATCTTGGAGAAATGGTCAGTGGCAACCCAAATGACCATGCTGCCACTGAATTTGGGCAGTCCCACCACAAAGTCCATACCGACCATCTCCCAGGGCCTGTCTGCTACCGGCAGGGGGTAAAGTAGCCCAGCGGGCCGCTGCCAGGAGAACCTATTCTGAGCGCAGGAGACACATGCCTGAATATAGTCCCTGATGTCACGGGCCACATGCGGCCACCAGTACGTCCTCGCCAGAAGCTCAGACATCCGTTTTGTCCTGAAATGTCCACCCACCCTGGACAAATGAGCCCAAGAGAGGACCTCCGGCCACAGACGGGCAGGGACAAATGTCTTGCCCGGAGGTACTGACTCAAGGGCGACTGGAGCCACAGTCCTCAGGCTCTCGGATCGGACGATCAGCTGAAGCTCCTCCTCCTCTTCCTCTGATGACACCACTGAGCAGGAGAGAGCATCGGCCCGGACGTTCTTCTCCCCGGAGAGAAAATGGAGGGTGAAGTGGAGCCGGGAGTAGAACAAGGACCATCTGGCCTGGTGAGAATTTAGCCGCTGGGCTGTTTGCAAATACACCAAGTTCTAGTGGTCAGTGAACACCTGGAAAGGGTGGCGAGCCCCTTCCAGGAGGTGTCTCCACTCCGAGAAGGCCAACTTCATCACTAACAACTCCCTGTCCCTGATGGAATAATTCCTCTCCGCCGGTGTGAAGGTCTTGGAGAAAAAGAAGCATGGGTGCTTCCGACCATGCGTGTCCTTCTGGAACAGGACCGCTCCAGCACCGACAGAAGAGGCATCCACTTCCGGAATGAAGGCTTTATCTACATCAGGGCGATGTAGAATGGGAGTGCGAGTGAAATGGGACTTAATGGAGGAGAAGGCCTTGGAGACAGGTTCCGACCACAACTTGGGATTTGCACCCTTCTTGGTGAGGGCCACCAAGGGGGTCACCAATGTCAAGAAATGGGGCATGAATTGGCGGTAATCATTTATGAACCCCATAAAGCACTGCACCGCTTTGAGAGAATGGGGCTCCTGCCAATCCATCACCGCATGTAGCTTGGCAGGATCCATGGCCAATCCCTGGGCGAAGATGATATAGCCCAGGAAAGGCAAGGACTCTTGCTCAAACACACACTTCTCCAACTTGGCATAGAGGGAGTTTGCCCGTAGGAGGTCAAAAACTTTGCAAACATCTATCTGGTGAGAGTCAATATCTGGAGAGTAGATGAGGATATCATCCAGATAGACTACAACTGAGGTGGTGAGCATACCCCAGAAGATGTCGTTTACAAAGTCTTGGAAGACAGCTGGAGCGTTACAGAGCCCGAAGGGCATCACCAGGTATTCATAGTGCCCATCCCTGGTATTAAAAGCTGTCATCCATTCGTCCCCCTCATGGATGCGAATCAGGTTGTAAGCCCCCCCCGCAGATCAAGCTTAGTAAACACTCTCGCTCCCCATAGCCTATCGAACAGTTCCGATATCAGGGGCAGAGGATACTTATTCTTAACAGTGATGGCGTTAAGACCCCTGTAATCGATGCAGGGATGTAATTATCCATTCTTCTTCTGGATGAAGAAGAATCCCGCCCCCCGCTGGTGACACCAACTTCCTAATGAATCCTCTTGCCAGATTCTCCCTGATATACTGAGACATGACCTCTGTTTCCAGGAGAGAAAGGGGATAGACTCGACCCCGGGGAGGCTCAGCACCAGGCAAGAGGTCAATAGGACAGTCGTAGGAGCGGTGAGGCGGAAGGGTCTTCGCCGCCTTCTTGGAGAATACATCTGCATACTGTCGATAGCATTTGGGGAGAGAGGAAAGATCTGCGGGGACTTCAGTGGAGGCAACCTAAACGCACTCCCTCTGATATCTACCCTCACAGGATTTACTCCACCCAAGAATTCTTCATGAGGACCACTCTATATGGAGAGAGTGATGATGCAACCAGGGGACCCCTAAGAGGACCTGGTCGATACCCTAGGGCATGACAAGGAGAGATAGCATCTCATGATGGGAAGGAGATAGCGAGAGTATCAGTGGGGTAGTCTGGTGGGTGATCTGAGAGGGTAGTTTCGCTCCATTCACCACTCTGATGGTGACTGGCTGAGGTAGTAAAACCAGAGGAATTGCGTGCCGTTGGGCGAAGGCAGACGACATGAAATTGCCCTCCGCCCCAGAATCCACGCAAACTTCCACCGTCAGAGGGGATGACCCAAACTCAAGCATGTCCTCAAAGGACAGCTTGGAGGAAAACGTTGCAGTATCTAGTAGGCTTCCTCCAACAGCCACTAGACGTGAGTGTTTTCCTGGCTGCTGTGGGCACCTGTTGGCAGGGTGATGAGACTGCAGGCAAATGTGACAGACCACAGGTGCTCACGCAGACCGGGACCTGGATCCCGGGCAAGAATTCCCCATGGCCTCTTGGGGCTCAGACGCCCGATAGGGAGGTTCCGGAGGTTTAGTAAAACTAGGTGCCAACCTAAACCTCTGCCTACACTGGGACTGCTCCAACCTTTGCTCCGAAAATCATGCGGGTGGATATGGTGATAAGCTCCTCCAGTGTGGCAGGAATCTCCCTGGTGGCCAGGGCGTCCTTTACATGGTCAGCCAGACCTCTCCAGAACACCAGAATGAGGGTCTTATCTGACCACTCCAGTTCTGAAGCCAGCGTCCTGAACTGGATTGCATAATGGCTGACCAGCGACGAGCCCTGCGATGACGTCAGCAGCTGGAGCGCGGTATCATGGGTGACTCGTGGTCCCAAAAAAGACCTGCTTCAGAGTGCCCAAGAACCGCGAGGCATTCTGCACCACATGATCACCACGCTCCAACAGTGGTGTGGCCCACTCCAGAATCCTGCCCGACAAGAGGGAAACAACAAATCCCACTTTAGTCTGCTCTGAGGGGAATCGTGCAGCCAGCAGCTCCAGCTGTATGGTACACTGGCTCACGAAACCCCTACAAGAAGCACTATCGCCCGAGAACTTCTCGGGCAATAGGAGGCGGCACAAAGTCGGGGCAGGGATGGCAGGGGACACATGGGAGACAGCCTCTGTGGCTTCCTGAACAGCGACTGCGGTAACATCCACAGCTGAGGCTGAGCGCTCAAGCTGCTGGATGTACTGCTGCAGTCATTGTTCGTCCTCCATTACTAGCAAGACCCTGGCACTAGTATAATGTTAGGGCTGGTGGAACCCACCAAATATTAAAAGATGGTAATAAGGTGCGTTCTCAGCCCAGGGTCCACAGTGCAGGGCTGGTAAACTGCGGCTCAGTAATGGTGGACGCTGTATGGCGGTATAATAGAAAAACACACGCAGGTTAGCGTCACCCGGTGTGTACAGGGGCGGACTCTGTTGCTTCACAGAGCCGCACTACCTCAGATCATAAATGCTGGAGCCTGTTTAAAGCTCACAGAGCTCAGCAAGGGAGCGCACAGAATGCGGTCACAGAACTCTTCCCCAAGGACACAGGGTCAGAGTCCCTCTCGACCTTCTGGGCGCAAGGCGTCGCACCTGCGTACGTCACTATAGACGCTGACTATGGTGGAGTGTCGAGCACGTGCACCGTAGCGTGCAGAGCCAGCAGTGGACACTGATGCCAGTCTCAGACTCTGCCTCTACCTTCACCTAAGCCTGGGTGCTTAACAGGCTAGGCTGCACAACACATGTGTACCAAGGGTAGGGGTTTCTTAATGAGACATTCACCAGAGACATTCATACATGCATGCAACACTCACTCCTCATAGGCTGGTAATGCAGTCTATACTAGAGCATAGCCGAGCGGCCATGTGAACCTTTTATAGCAGCGTCCTTCCGGGACCTTCCTGGCCTTTCTGATGGTCAAATCCGAGCTGGAGAAGGACCTGAGCATGTGACCTCCGATCTCCAATGAGAGAATCCTGCTTTGAGCAGGGGATTGGACCAAATGGCCCATGAGGTTCCTTCCAACTCTACGATTCTATGATTCTAAGGCCTGCCACAAATTTGGACGCACCCCAATACCCCAATAACCCTTTGAACCAAAGCACTGCATGGCCACATGAAACCAAAGTTCCCATTTTTCTTAATTTTCTACTCCCATAATGTTTGCCCATGATGTGAATGCACGGCCTGCTCCAAATTTGGATGCACCCCAATACCCCTTGGAAGAGACGTGGAGTATTGCCTACTAAAAATATTTTCCCAATTTAAAGGAGTGGGTCTCCTATGGTTGTAATGTCCATACACTAAGCTTATGGGCAAAAAAATATTTTCCCCTGGGGGGTACACATCAACCTAATGTGTAAAAAAAATTTTTTAAGGACATCAAAAACATCCTTTAGCACCAATAACATGGCTGTTGCATCACATATCACGGTCACCATGGTGATCTAGTGGTAGTGGCTGATGAGGATGAGGAAAAGCAGGAGGATAACAGCAAATAGGCAAAATCAGGAAATGTATATACATGTGTGATTGTGAATAGGTGCATGGGAATATACCTCCCAAAAAATAACACAAATCTTGAGATTATGTTTCGCTGTTATCATTCGGTGGTGTAGAGAAGTCTGGCCCAATCCAGCCCTTGTTCATTTTTATAAGTGTCAGCCTGTCTGCATTTTCAGATGACAGGAGGATGCGATTATCAGTTATTATTCCTCCAGCAGCACTAAAAGCCCACCTGACAAAATGCTAGCAGCAGGGCAGGCCAAGACCTCCAAGGCGTAGAGAACCAGTTCATGCCACGTGTACAGCTTGGATACCTAATAATTAAAAGGCATAGTGGAATCATGGAGGATGTTGGTACAGTCAGCAAGTTACCCCCTCAGCATCTTCCAAAACTTTGTACTCCTTGTGGGAGTAACCCACGCCTCAGGGCCAGTGCGAATGTAGGGTCTTCCAGAAATTTTGCCAGTGTTCCCCTGCCTCTGCTGGATTGAAGCTGTGTCTCTCTCGCCTGTATTTCTTGGTTGTCCAATGAACTGTGACCTCTGCTGCCAGCGTTTTCAGAATAAGAATTTTTTTAATAATTCCGCAACAAAGGGCCCTCTGGTACCTGCCCATTTTAGTAGACCTTTCTTCTTATTATTATTATTATTATTATTAATATTATTATTATTATTATTATTATTATTATGCATTTATATAGCGCCATTTATTCCATGGCGCTTTACATGTGAAAAGGGGAAATATAGACAAGTATAATAAACATGTGTAAGACAAGGGACACACAAGTACATAAGGAGAGGGGACTCTGCCCGCGAGGGCTCACAGTCTACAGGGATGGGTGAGGATACAGTAGGAGAGGGTAGAGCAGGTCATTCAGTGTTTCAGTAGACCGAGGATCATTGCAGGCTGTAGGCTTGTCGGAACAGGTGGGTCTTCACGTTCTTCTTGAAGGTTTCTGTGGATGGTGAGAGTCTGATGTGTTGTTGCAGAGAGTTCCAGAGTATGGGGGAAACACGGGAAAAGTCTTGTATGCGGTTGTGGGAAGAAGAGATAAGAGGGGAGTAGAGAAGGAGATCTTGAGATGATCGAAGGTTGCGTGCGGTTAGGTACTTAGAGACCATGTCACAGATGTATGGAGGAGACAGGTTGTGGATGGCTTTGTATGTCATGGTTAGGGTTTTGAATTGGAGACTCTGGGCAATAGGAAGCCAGTGAAGGGCCTGGCATAGGGGGGAGGCTGGGGAATAGCGGGGAGACAGGTGGATTAGTTGGGCAGCAGAGTGTAGGATGGACTGGAGCGGAGCCAGAGTGCTAGAGGGGAGGCCAGAGAGTAGGAGGTTGCAATAGTCAAGGCAGGCGATGATAAGAGCATGCACTAGCGTTTTTGTGGTTTCGTGGTTGAGGAATGAGCGGATCCGGGAAATATTTTTGAGTTTGAGGCGGCAGGAGGAGGCGAGGGCTTGGATATGTGGTCTGAAAGAGAGAGCAGAGTCGAGGATCACCCCAAGGCACCGAGCATGCAGGACTGGGGAAAGAAAGCAGCCATTGACATTGATGGATAGGTCTGGTGGAGGGGTAGAGTGAGATGGGGAAAGATGATGAATTCTGTTTTGTCCATGTTTAGTTTGAGAAAGCGAGCAGAGAAGAAGGCTGAGATAGCAGACAGACATTTGTGGGATTTCAGTCAGTAAGGAGGCGAGGTTGGGTCCAGATAGGTAGATCTGCGTGTCATCGGCATAGAGGTGATACTGCAAACCGTAGGATTCTATGAGCTGTCCCAAGCAAAAGGTGTAGATAGAGAATAGTAGGGGTCCTAGGACAGAGCCTTGAGGAACACCAACAGACAGGGGGCGAGGTGAGGAGGTGGTGTGTGAGAGGGAGACACTAAATGTTCGGTCTGTTAGGTATGATGAGATCCAGGATAGCACCAAGTCTGTGATGCCAAGAGATGAGAGAGTCTGTAGCAGGAGGTAATGGTCTACGGTGTCGAAGGCAGAGGACAGGTCCAGGAGAAGGAGGACAGAGTAGTGTCGCTTGCTCTTGGCAGTTAGTAAGTCGTTAGTGACTTTAGTTAGGGCAGTTTCAGTTGAGTGATGCGGTCGGAAGCCAGATTGTAACCGGTCAAAGAGGGAGCAGGAGGAGAGGTGGGAGGACAGTTCAAGATATACATGCTGTTCCAGTAGTTTTGAGGCGTAAGGGAGAAGAGATTTTGGGCGATAGTTAGACACAGAGGATGGATCAAGGGAGGGCTTTTTGAGGATGGGTATGATTGAGGCATGTTTGAAGGATGAGGAAAAGACACCATTTGTAAGTGAAAGGTTGAAGAGGTGTTTTAGAGATGGGATGAAGACTGTGGCCAAGTTAGGGATGAGGTGAGACGGGAGTGGGTCGAGGGCACAAGTGGTGAGGTGTGATCTTGACAGATGGGTGGAGAGCTGATCTTCTGTCATGGTGGAGAAGCTGGCTTTTGCAGAACAGGGCTGAGCGGCTAAGAGGTGCATTGGGGGCTGCGGGCCAAAGTTTTGTCTGATCTTGTCGATCTTCTGCTGGAACAGCAGATCTTGTCGATCTTGATCGATCTTGTCGATCTTAGTTCTTGTACCGTGGGTCTAGAAGCGTCACCAACCAGTAATGGGTGTCACCCAAAATTTTGAGAATGCAAGGGTCACGGGAAACGCAGCATAAAGTCAGCCTTACGTGCCAGACTGCTAACAGGCAAAACTTCTGTGTCCTCACCAAGAGGATGACTGACCATGCTGTCCTTCTCCTCCTCCCTGTCCTCAGGCCATCTATGCTGAACAGACAGGATGACAGTTGTGCTTGTAGTTCTGTAAATAGCGCATGAAACTAGCTCCTGTTCTTCCTTCCTCCTTCCTCTGGCGTTAGTGCCAGATAGTGCCATTCAGCTCAACGCACCACTGTACCGCAAGAGCAGCAGCGTTCCTTGCAGCAACACCATGCGCAAGTCAAGCGCTTACCTCCCTGCTCAGGGTGGTTAGTGGTGTCTGCTGAACCAGTGCACTGTGTAATTGGTGCAATTAAATTATTTGTTCTGGAATCGCAGTTGCGATGTCGAACACAAGTGGGACTAGAGGGACTCTAACCCTGTGTCCTTGGGGCAGAGTCCTGTGAGGTTAACAGGCTCCGGCATTTACATTGAGTGGTAGTGCAGTTCTGTGAGGTAACTGAGACGGCTTCCTTTCACACCGGGCCAGTGGTTACCCACCGGTGTTGGTTAGTTCTACTCCATATAGTGTCCGCCATTAACGAGCAGCAGTTTGCCATCTCTGCGCGGTGGACCCCGGGCTGCAAATGCACCTTATTCCTTCTTTATTATTTGGTGTGTTCCGCAAGCCTGTAACATTGGGATGACATAAGGCTGAGTTATGTGTAATCACCCTGTATGGTTCCTTGCTCCATCTCATCGTGCTCTGCTTGGAATGCATCTTTTTTCACTGTGAGCCGAGAGCTTTTCAGAATACAGAGAAGCAGGATGGTGACGCTAATTATGGTGTCATCATCGCTCACCATCTTGGCGAACTCCTCAAAGTTTTATAGGATGATACATATGTCTGACATCCATGTCCACTCCTGAGGTCTTATGTGTGAAGTCTGAACTGAATAGTGACGGTCTTGTTGATGCTGGTAGTCAACAACTGTCCTCTTCTGCTCGCAAATCCTTTCCAACATATGCAGTTTAGAGTTCCAATGCGTGGGGACATAACACACCAGTCAGGGAGCCGTAAGCTGCTAATGCTGCTTAAGCATGGCAAGGGCGGCGGAAATTGTATCTGACTTTCTAAAATGGGCACACAGGCAGCGTACTTTCACAAGTAGATCTGGCAGCTCCGAGTAGCTTTTGAGAAACCGTTGAACAACGAGGGTAAGCAAATGGGCCAGGCATGGTACGTGTGTGAGCCCGCTTCGGCTCAGAGCCGCCACCAGGTTATGGCCACTGTCACTCACGACCATGCCTGGCTGTAAGCTTAGTGGTGTCAGCCACAGATCTGCCTGCTCATTCAGAGCTGTCCACAACTCTTCAGCATTATGTGGTCACCTAAGCATATTAGCTTCAGTACAGCCTGTTTTTGCTTGGCTGAGGCAGTGTTGCAGTGCTTCCAGTTTGTGACTGATGTGATCATTTTGGAGATGGAGGCTGAAGAGGATGAGGAAGACCTGCAGGAGCTGTAAACTGTGGAGGCAAACCTGATTGATGTAGGGCCCACAATCCTCAGGGTCGGGAAGATGTGTTGTATCCCAAGTTCTGAATGGGTCCAAGCTTCCACTGTGATGTCACGGTTGACTAGATACTCCGCCTCCAGCAGGGTGAATTTTGATGACACCCGTGACCCTGGGTACACCGCCTCCAGCAGGGCGAATTTATACAATGAAACGTGCAGCCGGATACACCGCCTCCAGCAGGCCAATTTCAATATTTACATGTGTATCTGGATACACCGCCTCCAGCAGGGGGAATTTACAGAGATAAGGGAAACACCTAGGAAACCGATACAATGGAGGGCCCTGCAATAGGGAACGGGGACATGAAGACCTCCTGCACTCCCCTGAGTCAGTGTCTCTACACTCCTGACGGTCCCTAGGCAGCTTCCACATCTGGTAATGAGCAGGATACCTAATAACACTAGCTCGCCCTGCACCTATCCCTTTCTAATGAATTGGACGGTGCAGAAACTAATCCCACCACTGAACTAAAACACACATAAGGAAAGTTACAAACAGGGAAAAACCACTTAGTTTTGCTCTGTTGCTATTGCTCCCAGCAACAGAGTCCAGCACCTGAGTGCAGCTTTCCTCCTGAATAGCTGCTACTTCACCAAAGCTTTGTCAGAGCTGCAAGGAACTCCTCACTGTTGTTCCTTCCACACCAGGACTCTGACTGAGCTGAAGAAAATAGAAGAAATCCAGCTCCACGAGAAAATATGATTTCCAAATTTTATTCCAACATGGATATAAAATATTTCAGCTCCAGGACTGCATCAGCTCAGACAGGAGAGACATAAGCATCGCTTTTCGATCGCTACATGCGATCTTTATCTTTGAGCTGGATTTCTTCTATTTTCTTCAGTGGATTAAACCACTACAGGATGGTGTTCCGTGCTCCCTTTGGAAGTCGGTGAGCTGGCTTTATGTTTTCATATGATACTCTGACTAAGCTGCAAAGAACTCTTCTCTAGCTCCTTCCTCCACCAAGGATGGTTGGAAATTACCAATATCACCAACAGTGAGTGACACCTTCTGACTCTCCTTTATAGGCAAGAGCCAGAGCCATCACACCTGCTTGTGATTCCTGAGTAATAATACTAGCCACCACCGGGGCAAAACTAGAACTAAAAACACCACTGTGTAATGACCCTAATGGCCACCGGGTGCAAAACTAACTTTAAGCAAACAGCTTAATGGAAAAAAAATGGTTACATGTGCTTTTATCTTTCACAATCCAGCATGGATCATGACAGTACCCTCCCTCAATGAGGGGGCTCTGGACCCTCAAGACCACTCCCCATCAAGGAACCACCTACAGAGGGGACGCCCAGATCCAGAGTTTACCCCAGCCCCTTCCTGAACTTCAGGTTCATGAAAAACGAGCACCGCTGGTATTGGCAATGTATGTTCTGGAGGCACCACACATCTCCAAAGTGCCGACCTGGGGAACGGGTTGTGTATGTGCATGTTTGGGGGGTAAATCGAGCTGGCAAGACTCCGCAACACACTTCCACTGGATGTTTTTTGGTGGCCACCCATACATGCTCGTTCACACACAGGTCCGGACCTGAACGTTTATTGCCACACATTAGTTTGTCACAATATGGTGTACTCTTACTGGAACTGACAACAGAGGCATCCCCCTGTGTCACCACACTCACACCCCCGCAATTCACCAAGGGGCTCACCACCCTCCAACTCCTTCCACCACGAGGTCTGCGGCTCTCAGGGTTGGCTAATGGCGAGGGTTGAGACTTGCCCCATCTCTCCTGCAGCACATCTGCTGCTCCCACGGGAGAGGAAGGGGCCAGTTGCAGAGAGACGGCAGAGACAGTAGCCCCAAGGCAGCAGCCCTCACACGACTGCCCCCAGCTGACTACTTCCCTAGCCCGCCAATCTATTACTGGGTTGTGTTTTTTCAGCCAAGGGAGGCCTAAAACGATAGGCACCAGCATTCCCTCCAAGACATAGCATGCCAAGGACTCCTCATGATGTCCTATCCGCAGATGGATATTTTCTACGACTTGAGTCAAGCTCTCCTGGCTCTGTGGAACAGAGTTAATGGCCTGGACGCTTATAGGTTGGGCTAGCGTCCTACACCTCAGACCATGAGTCTGGACAAAGCGAGTATCCACGAGACTGACTCCTGCTCCGCTGTCCACAAGCCGCAGTATCACCTCCGGTACCCCGCCAGCCAACACCTCCGCTGACATAGTACCTTGGGAGGGCAAAATGGAGGAAATATACACTCCTTGGTTGCCTCCCTCCAAGCGACCAGGGGAATGTGGCTTCTGAGATGGCATAGATAATTTGGCGCGTGTAGGGCAAGCCTTAAGGACAGGACCAGTCTGCCCGCAGTGGAAACATGCCGACACCACTCCCTGAACCGTAGGCAGCCTTGTACACAAACTAGCTCCTCCTACTTGCATGGTTCATCTGGAGACTTGGCACGCACTGGGCAGGCTCCCATGAAATGGCCCGGCTTCCCACAGGAAAAGCATAACCCCCCACGGCGAGCCGCCGACAACCCCTTTTTTGTACCAACAACACAGGGCTGCCTGGGTTCCTCCGTCTGCACTGGTGGGTCTTCCTCCCTAGCGAGGACAACAGGGGGCACATTTTGTGTATGTCTCTCCCTAAGGTGTCTATCCACCTGGATGGCCAGGGACTTGGCGGCCTCCAGCGACCTGGGGGCGGTGTACTGCACCAGAGTATCCTGCAACTTTGGAAACAGACCCAGCACAAATTGACTCCTAAGTGCAGGGTCATTCCACTGACTGTCAGTGGCCCACCTCCTAAACTCTGAGCAGTACTCCTCAGCAACCCGGGCTCTCTGTTTACGCCTACGGAGTCGGGATTCCGCCAGGGAGACGCCATCAGGATCCCCATACACTAGCGCCAAAGCTGCAAAAAACTCGTCCACAGACTCTAATGATGGTGAATCATCCGGCAGGGAGAAGGCCATGGATTGGGGATCCCCCTTAAGAAAGGACATAATGATTCCCACCAGTTGCTCTTCACTCCCTGATGAACGAGGGCGCAGCCTAAAGAGTAATTTGCAGGCCTGCTGAAAAACCAAGAATTGATCTCTCCCTCCAGAAAACCTGTCAGGGAGGGATATCTTGGGCTCTGGCTGAGCCTGTTCCTGAACCAAGCCCCCAAAGCCCACCAACAGCTGCAGTTGCTGCACCAACTCACCGCGCAGTCCGCTAATCTCATCAGTAAAGATCTGCAGCATTTGGCAAAGGTCTGCATTGGGTCCATGACTCAGCAGAAAAAATGTAAGGTTGGTGATAATGTGATGTCACGGATGACTGGATACTCCGCCTCTAGCAGGGCGAATTTTGATGACACCCGTGACCCTGGATACACCGCCTCCAGCAGGGCGAATTTAAACAATGAAATGTGCAGCCGTATACACCGCCTCCAGCAGGTCAATTTCAATAGTTACACATGTATCTGGGTACACCGCCTCCAGCAGGGCGAATTTACAGAGATAAGGGAAACACCAGGGAAATCGATGCAATGGAGAGCCTTGCAATAGGGAACGGGGACGTGGAGACCTCTGCACTCTCCTGAGTCAGTGTTTCTACACTCCTAATGGTCCCTAGGCAGGTTCCGCACCTGGCAACGAGCAGGATACCTAAAAACCCTAGCTCGCCCTGCACCTATCCCTTTCTAATGAATTGGACGGTGCAAAAACTAATCCCACCACTGCACTAAAACACACATAAGGAAAGTTGCAAACAGGGAAAAAATACTTAGCTTTGCTCTGTTGCTATTGCTCCCAGCAACAGAGTCCAGCACCTGAGTGCAGCTTTCCTCCTGAATAGCTGTTACTTCACCAAAGCTTTGTCAGACCTGCAAGAAACTCCCCACTGTTGCTCCTTCCACACCAGGACTCTGACTGAGCTGCAAGGAACTCTTCTCTAGCTCCTTCCTCCACCGAGGATGGTTGGAAATTACCAATATCATCAACAGTGAGTGAGACCACCTGACTCTCCTTTATAAGCAAGAGCCAGAGCCATCACACCTGCTAGTGATTCCTGTGTAATAATACTATCCACCACTGGGGGCAAAACTAGAACTAAGACACCACTGTGTAATGACCCTAATGGCCACCAGGGGCAAAACTAACTTTAAGCAAACAGCTTAAAGGGAAAAAAAAGGTTACACGTGTTTTTATCTGTCACAATCCAGCATGGATCGTGACACTACTATGTTAACCCAGAGTACCGTCAGCAAGATGTAACGTCCCTGCCCACAAGCAGTTGTCCATCTGTCCATGGTTAGGTGGACTTTCCCAGTAACAGCATTGTTGAGGGCACGGGGAATGTTGTAGGACACGTGCTTGTGTAATGCCGAGACGGCACACCGGGAGAAATAGTGGAGGCTGGGGACTGAGTACCTTGGGATGGCCACCGTCATCAGGCTTCTGTCTCCATGAGCCTAAAAGGCAACATTTCCAGTACAAGCAGATGAGAAATGAGTGAATTTAGTACTGTGGCCTGTGGGGCATTGGCTGCATATTTCCGCTTCCATTCCAATGTCTGGGGTATGGCCAATTGAAGACTGCACTGGGAAAAGGATGTGGACGTGCTTGATGATGGTGTTAGTTGAGTATGGGCAACGACAGGTGCAGGGCAGCAGGCATCTTCGCAAGCACTGTGGACAAGGGATTGGCTTGCATGCACAATAGCGGAAGAAGCAGTGGTGTCATCCGCAGACACTGTCCCTGGAGCCTGGGGTTCAGCCCACAAAGTCAAGTACTATGCTGCCATGTGCTTAATCATGCTGGTGGTGGTCAGGCTGGCAGTTTTGCTACCCCTCCTGATGCGGGCATGGCAGGTGGTGCAAATGGTTTGTTTGGGGCTATTGGCAGATTCTTTAAAAATCAACGAGACTCGGAAAGACCTAACAGTTATACTGCCAACTTCTGTCATATTGGTGTTAAGAGGAATAGTTGCCCATCTTCTTTCTGCGTCCATCACACTGCTTCTTCCTGCCTGTTGGGGTGCAGGGAATTTTTTCCTTATGTGCACTGTTCAGATTTAGTGTTAGGGACTCACAGAATTTGGGGACCCTTGAAGTTGGGTTGTGAGCTAATCTGCTTTGGCCAAAATAGTAACTAATACCCCATATCTTTTAATCTTTTTGTACTTTTTATCATTTTTGCAGGATGCAGCTAGACCTCTTCATGTTGGCTTGGTTTTTTCTGTGTGATGCATATATATAGTGCTGAGCAGCACACCTGCTAATACTATGGGCGTCATTAATAGGCTGTTCAGACACTTTGCACCACACTTATTTGTGTGACTGATGTCCTATGCAAGCCCTATTTGTGGGCATTTTTTCCACTAGGCAGTCATACCCTCTTGGGTTACTGGCTGTTCTCATCAGTGGCTTGCACCCGTGCTGCCCCAGCATTTATCAATGGAGGTCTGCTGCATCCTGCTAGTGCAGTAGTCAGGGTTTTGGTGAGTCAACCTTTCAAATGTGTTTTTTGTTTTTCATTTTTTTTTTCATTTTTGGGAATTTTTTCCTTATGTGCGCTGCTACGCCTCCCTCCCCTTGTGTGCTGCTGTTCTCGCTATGCATGTACTCCGGCCAGGTTGGGTTACTATAACATCCACCACCTCGTCTTCCACTTCTGCACCCTGGTCCTCCTTCTGACTTTCTGGCAATTGTGTCTCATCATTGTCCACCTCTTGTTACATGTTCCCACTGTCGCCTTCGTGTGAACGTGGCTGCTCAAATATTTGGGCATCGCTACATGCAATCTCATCTAGACCCGCTTCAAGTGGATTGGGCGAGAGACCCAAATCTATAAATAGAAAAGTGAACAGCTCTTCAGAGTGTCCAA
Source organism: Dendrobates tinctorius (assembly GCF_039654945.1). Taxonomy (NCBI): domain Eukaryota; kingdom Metazoa; phylum Chordata; class Amphibia; order Anura; family Dendrobatidae; genus Dendrobates; species Dendrobates tinctorius. The sequence goes on from NW_027361690.1 coordinate 56,221,003, forward strand.
GTGTAGGATAAGTTGTCTCTGGGCACTTGGGATAGTGGGAGGAAAGAGGATCAGGGTGAGAAATATGCGGTCCAGACTCACGGCTAATCAGATTTGACCATGTGGAAGACAGGGTGGCGGTGGTGGTGGCAAAGTGACTGGAAGCATTATCCGCTATCCAGCAAACAACCTTTTGACACTGCTCTGGGTTAAATAGTGATGTGCTGCGGCAGTCCCCTAGTAATTGGGACAGGAAGGTTGAGCGAGAAGATGTGGGTGTTTTTTGTGGCCCAAATTCAGCTTGCCTGCTGCCTTGGCTTCTGCATGCACCATCACCATCATGTCCACTTCCCCGTTCCTTGCCACATGCCTTGCCCATTTTCAATGGACTACAATATTTTCCATGTTCACTACAAATGGCTGAATTTGTAGCGAACTTGTATGTGATCCATGTGCGGGAAAACCACAGTTTAAAATATCTGGCCTGTAGGTAACAACTTTTTTTTTCAGAAAACTGGTGTCAATAACTAGGCAAATAAATAATTAGATTAGGGTGCACACTGTGTGAAATTCTGAGGTGCCGGTGTAATGGACTCTAGGTCTCAAATCAATAGGATTAATATTCACCGCACACTCAAGTGGAATGACTTGCATAAAGAGTAAATTTTATTGTGATACAAACAATAGGCCAGGGAGCAGATTTACATATGCGATTATAGGTGACATTTCAACCCTACCAGGGTCTTAATCATATATCGCTGCAATAAAAATAAATAAAATGTATAAATATTAACACAATGTACAAATATTAATTAAGCACAAAAAATAATAAAAGATCATCCCAAGTACATAGTGGAGAAAAATAGGAGAAATACACATGGAAATATGCACACTATATACAATGAGCACAGCTAAAAATTGGAGATAAGATTACACATTTTATGGCATAGCATAGATTCTTCTTTAGAGAACAAACCAGAGACGTGAAAAAAGAGGTAATCATTACCTGAAGTTTCAGTGCATATATGAAAATAGAGCACAATGGTGCAGAAAGGGTAAAGAGCGGTCCCATAGGCTGCAATGAATTATAGCATGGTAAGAATATGAATTGCAATATGGTAGCGTTAACAAATAATAAAATGTTAATTACACTAGAATTGTCCAATAAATAATTAGGATCTGGCACTTCGAAGATACATATAATCAGAGAAATTTCCGGACTTACATAGTAGTATTTGCCGAAAAAAATGAAGAGATCCAGAAATATATATTAAAATATCATATTTATTAATTGCACATAAAAATAAAAAATAGAAAAAATGCCCAGTAGGAGGCGCTCATATGCCCTAACAATAATAATGAAAATGAGGCTTGTATAGGCAATAAAAGTCAGATATGAAAAACATTTAAAGAGCCATAATTAACTCCATGAACCCTCAAAAAATAAATGAGGCCAATGTGTTTAATGAATAAGGTACAGCGGCAACATAACAACTGAGTTTAAGTCCCTGTACCAATGAAAGTGTACAATCAAGATAAATTAATAAGGTACAACGGAAAACATGACAACTAAGTCTAAGTCCCTATACCAACATAAAAGAACAACTAGTAACCCAGTGAGCCAAATGAGGATAAATAAGCCATAAATGACATTACCTAAATGCTGTGAACAAGTAGCGGTGGGCGCTGCAGCCTCCTCCACCCCAACGCGCGTTTCGCAACAAGCTTCTTCCGGGGGCGTGAAGAAGCATGGTAAGAATATGAATTGCAATACGGTAGCGATAACAAATAATAAAATGTATAAGGTGGATACCTAGTGTAAAATGGAAGGTGCCAAAGAAGCGCTGTTACAGCGCAATGTTGCTTCTTGGACTGCAGTAAAGGACCTATAGAGTCATGGATATAGTCAATGTTATTACTCAAGTGGCAGCACATAATAGAGCAGAAGGTAGTGTGCATCAGAGGTATTTACCTTGTCCCACTGTGTGGCAGAGCGGCGCTCCAGCACCTGGCTGTGGCAGTGTGCATCTGTGGGGAAAGTCCCACTATTTATGCCATGTGAGTGTCCAGACCTGGAAGTATAGCACTAATCCCGGAAGTGTTATGTTGTGGTGACTGTGGGGCAACTGCGCATGTCCATGACATCAGAGGGAAGCCGTTCTTATGTAAACTAAACAACATTTGCCAGCGCTTAGTGAAATGAAAATTAAGGAAAAAATAAGGAAACAAAATGATAATAAATGATAATGAAAATAAAAATAATGAAAATGAGATAAAAAATGAGATAAAAATAATGAAAAGTGAAAATAAAAATGAGAAAAATAAAAATTGAAGTGAAACACCTATGCATTTGAAAAATTAGCGCATCTGAAAAATAAAAAAACGAGATTAATGAAACATCATTAAATGTGCCAGTCTATCTCTCTATTTAAGCCCCTTGGTTCCAACATATCCAAGGTATAAATCCAAAATGATTCTCTTTGCTTGAGTAATTTTATGCGATTACCACCTCTCCTGGAATAAGAAACCTGCTCTATTATCTGGAATTTCAATTGTGCCACAGAATGATGCTGTTTAGAAAAGTGGTCCGGTAGGGGAAGTCAAGTCTTGCCACACCTGATAGTGGATTTGTGGCTCGCTATTCTATCCTTCACATGTTGTGTGGTTTCCTCTACATAGAGGAGACCACACGGGCACTTGATTAGATAAACAACGAAATTGGAGTTGCAGTTGAAATGTCCCTGGATAAGGTAACTTTTTCCTGTCCTGGGGTGGGTGATGTTATCTGATCAGATTGCATTGGAACATGCCGCACAGTTGAGGGAGGGAAAAGTGCCAATTAGTCTCTGTGACATAGCAGAGCATGTGCTGCCTATTTCGGCTCGTATAATTTGTCCTTAATATTCGATGGTCTCAGTACAGATCAACATGGGAGTATTGAAAGACTCAATTTTTGGGTAAGCTTTAGATAGCAATGGCCAATGCTTTCTAATGATCGAGTATACCTTAGGCATGACTGGGTGGTATGTATGTACAAATGGGATTCTCTCTCCTTTATGTATTGGTGGGGTTGGGGATCGTGGTGTAAGAGCTCGGTTTTTTCTTTCTCTAGTAATTTGACTGGGTAATGTCTTGTCTGAAATTTGTGTGATATACTGTCGAATCTGGTAGTAAGGATTTCTGGATCAGATACGATACGTGAAACCCTACTGAACTGTGAGCACGGCAAGCTGTTTTTAGTTGCTCTTGGATGGCAGCTGGAATAGTGTAATAGAGTGGTACGGTCAGTGGGTTTGCAAAATAAGTTAGTTGACAAGGTTCCTTCTTCATCCTTGATTACTACTGTATCAAGGAAAGGAACTTGATCTTTACTATAGTGTATAGTGAATTGTAATCCTGGGAAGGTGGAATTAAGATGCTGGTGGAAGGTGTTAAGAGAATCTAAAGTACCTGTCCAGACTAAGAAGATATCGTCGATATAGCTATGGTAGCCGATTGTATGTTTTATAAATAGATCATGGGAGAATACATGCTTATTCTCAAAATGATTAATGAAGGCATTTGCCTAACCGGGCGCTAAATTCGATCCCATGGCAGTCCCACACCTTTGGATAAAGAAGGTGTCTTCATATAAGAAGAAATTCTCATATAATACTAGTTTGAGTAGATCAATGCAAAATTCGATTGAATCAGCTGATAGGTCAGATGTTTCAAGAAGTAGTCTGGTGGCTTCTATGCCTTTATCGTGTGGAATAGACGTGTATAGACTGTTTACATCCATTGTCACCAGAAAGCTATTAGGTGGTATTTGGCCTAACTGTTTGATGATTCCCAAAAAGTGTCCCGTATCCAGTAGGAATGCTCTAGTGGTTTTGATCAATGGTGTGATGATTTTCTCGAGAAAGATAGACAAAGGGGATAGGATTGAATCCGTGGAGGCCACAATGGGTCTGCCTGGTGGATTGCTCATTGATTTATGTATTCTTGATAGTATATAAAATACTGGTGTGATCGGATGAGGTTGTGTTAGGAAGGTAACCGTTTTCTGGTCGATTACATGTCGATCCAGATAGTACGAGACTAAGTTGTGCATCTTCAGCTTGATTATTGAGGTGGGGTCTCTAGAAATTATTCTGTATGTATTAGAGACTGATAACTGTCGGCAGATCTCATTGCAGTAAGATGAATGGTCCATGATTACAATCCCACCCCCTTTGTCTGCCGGATTGATGATAATAGTTTTATTGCTTTCAAGTAATTTTAAAGCCATTTTTTCACTATGTGAAAGATTAGAGGGTGTAGGAAAAAAGCCCAATTTTTGGTCGTGAGAGAGTTGTTTGTCCTCACGGTTAACTGGTTCTATAAAGGTCTCAGTGGCATGGTGAGTACGGGGAGGACAGAAATTACTAAGGTTTCTAAGACCCAGAGATAAGATAGACAATTCAGGAACAGTGATCTCCCCATTTGGAGAGGTTCTGTTAGATGGAGTGGGGGCCTGTTGGCCAAAATGAGTCTTTAATCTGATAGTGTGATAAAAATTCTGGAGGTCCTTCTCAAGCTGGAAAGCTTGGGGTAGGGCAGCTAGGGGTAGGGCAGAAGGATAGACCTTTTGGAAGCAGAGAAAGTTCCGCAGGGGAGAGGAGATAGCTTGATATATTGATCACCAGGTTAGTTACCTCACCTGTGATCTTGTAGTCATTCTTTCGCCTCGATCGACTGGTACGTCTTGATGATGTAGACCTCCCCTGCGGCCTTTCTGTAAAAAACACTGTCTGCCGGTGCCAGCCGAAGAATCGCTGCTGGAGCTGAAGGAGCTGTAGTGCCGTTGATTTTGTGGTCGACGCCAAGTAGAAGAGTTGTTCCATCGGTACACCGTGTTGTTAATATAGTTTTCGTTATCCCTTTGAAACTTCTGTCTTTTTCGTTCCTGTACTGTTTTCTGGTGTTCAGCGAGGATCTTGTCTGTCTTAGTCTTCAAGTTGGACCAGTCACTCAAAGATAGGGCAGTTGTAAGCTGTGTCTCAATGGCTTCTATATTACGTTTAGTATCAGCAATGGCTTTTTGTAAGTATTCCACTGTAATGATTATTATATTTAGGGAACATTTATTGAGAATTTTCCTATATTTCTCACAATATTCCTGGTTATCTGAAAATAAAGTCGGACATAAGTTACTTCTGAGACCTATAGGGATTTTATTTTGGTGATGATATTCTGCCAAAGTAGTACAATGGAGATCGTACAAGATTAAGCGTCGTCTCTCTTTTTCATAATCACTAGTTTTAAGCTCCTGAGCTTGAGTTTTGAGGAATTCATTAGAACCAATAACTTGAGAAAGAATACTGGAGCTCGTAGCTGTGTCACAAGCAAAGATGTCAGTAGACATGGGGAGTCACAGGTGCATCAGCCAAGAAAAGACCTAATAAATAATTAGATTAGCGTGCACACTGTGTGAAATTCTGAGGTGCCTGTGTAATGGACTCAAGGTCCAAAATCAATAGGATTAATATTCACCACACACTCAAGTGGAATGACTTGCATAAAGAGTAAATTTTATTGTGATACAAACAATAGGCCAGGGAGCAGATATACATATGCGATTATAGGTGACGTTTCGACCCTACCAGGGTCTTAATCATATATCGCTGCAAGAAAAATAAATAACATGTATAAATATAAACACAATGTACAAAAATTAATTAAGCACAAATAATAATAAAAGATCATCCCAAGTACATAGTGGAGAAAAATAGAAGTACACATGAAAATATGCACAATATACACAATGAGCACAGCTAAAAATTGGAGATAAAATTATACATTTTATGGCATAGCATAGATTCTTCTTTAGAGAACAAAACAGAAACATGAAAAAAGGTAATCATTATGTGCGCTGCTACGCCTCCCTCCCCTTGTGTGCTGCTGTTCTCGCTATGCATGCACTCCTGCCAGGTTGGGTTACTATATCATCCACCACCTCGTCTTCCACTTCTGCACCCTGGTCCTCCTTCTAACTTTCTGGCAATTGTGTCTCATCATTGTCCACCTCTTGTGACATGTTCCCACAGTCGCCTTCGTGTGAACGTGGCTGCTCAAATGTTTGGGCATCGCTACATGCAATCTCATCTAGACCCACTTCAAGTGGACCAGGCGAGAGACCTGAATCTATAAATGAAAAAGTGAACAGCTCTTCAGAGTGTCTAAGTGTAGGATAAGTTGTCTCTGGGCACTTGGGATGGTGGGAGGAAAGAGGATCAGGGTGAGGAATATGCGGTCCAGACTCACGGCTAATCAGATTTGACCATGTGGAAGACAGGGTGGCGGTGGTGGTTGCAAAGTGACTGGAAGCATTATGCGCTATCCAGCAAACAACCTTTTGACACTGCTCTGGGTTAAATAGTGATGTGCTGCGGCAGTCCCCTAGTAATTGGGACAGGAAGGTTGAGCGAGAAGATGTGGGTGTTTTTTGTTGCCCAAATTCCGCTTGCCTACTGCCTTGGCTTCTGCATGCACCATCACCATCATGTCCACTTCCCCGTTCCTTGCCACATGCCTTGCCCATTTTCAATGGACTACAATATTTTCCACGTTCACTACAAATGGCTGAATTTGTAGCGAACTTGTATGTGATCCATGTGCGGGAAAACCACAGTTTAAAATATCTGGCCTGTAGGTAACAACTTTTTTTTTCAGAAAACTGGTGTCAATAACTAGTGTCACAATAACTGGTGTCACACAGTGGGACAAGGTAAATACCTCTGCTGCACACTACCTTCTGCTCTATTATGAGCTGCCACTTAGGTAATAATATTGACTATATCCATGACTCTATAGGTCCTTTACTGCAGTCCAAGAAGCAACATTGCGCTGTAACAGCGCTTCTTTGGCACCTTCCTTTTTACGCTAGGTATCCACCTTATACATTTTATTATTTGTTAACGCTACCGTATTGCAATTCATATTCTTACCATGCTATAATTCATTGCAGCCTATGGGACCGCTCTTTACCCTTTCTGCACCATTGTGCTCTATTTTCATATATGCACTGAAACTTCAGGGAATGATTACCTCTTTTTTCATGTCTCTGGTTTGTTCTCTAAAGAAGAATCTATGCTATGCCATAAAATGTATAATCTTATCTCCAATTTTTAGCTGTGCTCATTGTATAGAGTGTGCATATTTCCATGTGTATTTCTCCTATTTTTCTCCACTATGTACTTGGGATGATCTTTTATTATTTTTTGTGCTTAATTAATTTTTGTACATTTTGTTAATATTTATACATGTTATTTATTTTTCTTGCAGCGATATATGATTAAGACCCTGGTAGGGTCGAAACGTCACCTATAATCGCATATGTAAATCTGCTCCCTGGCCTATTGTTTGTATCACAATAAAATTTACTCTTTATGCAAGTTATTCCACTTGATGTGCGGTGAATATTAATCCTAATAACCAGGCTAAGACACAGGAATAACAGCTTAATGGCGGCCTCAAATGCCGAATTTGTAGCCCACAGATAGAAGAAATGTGTGACGGAGAAGCCACACTGTAAAATATGTGGGCTGTATTTTTTTTGCATCAAAATAGTGCCACTAACTAGGGTAGCACACAGCAAAAAACAGTTCAATGTAGGCCTGAAATGCCACAATTTTTAGCTCACAGATAGATGAGGCGTGTGACGGAGATACCACACTGTAAAATATGTGGCCTGTATTTCTATTTTTTTACAGCAAAATAGTGTCAAGAACTAGGATAGCACACAGCAAAAAACAGTTGAATGGAGGCCTCAAATGCCTCAAGTTTTAGACCACAGATATGAGGCATGTGATGGAGATACCACACTGTAAAATATGTGGCCTGTATTTTTTTTGGCACATAAAATTTTGTCAATAAGTAGGCTAAGACACAACAATAGCAATTCTCTGGAGGCCTGAAAAGGCACAATTTTGACCGCATTGATATGCAATCCGTGTGTCGGACAAAAACCTGTGGAAAATATCTGCCCTGTAGCTAAACTTTTTTTGGCAGCTAAATATTTTTTGGCAGCAAAATGGTGTCAAGAAATTGTATAAGACACTCCAAAATATTTTTACAGTACCACAAAAATGGCAGAATTTTCTGCGCACTCAGATGTGATCGCTGGGAAGGGCAAAACCTTTTAAAATAGCTGGATTTTCACGCTGTTCTATGAAAAGGATCTGGCTATATTTTGCAGGGTCAACACGCAAATGGAAAAAAAAACTATACTCTTTATTGCTTTTGATCAAAATAATCAGGATTAAGATGCAAAAAAAATATTCCTGGTCACTGATACCTGGGGCTATGTATATGTAGGATAGGTGAGGGGAGTGATGTTCCAACAGGAATGGGGGGTGACCCACTTCTTGCCGCCGACAGACACGAGACTGAGACAGGAGTAATATTCAACAGGTCCATTTTTATTGGCCGCCTCTCTGACGACCGATGGCTCACAGACCCGGGTACCTTCACTTCTTAATTTCACCTTCGTGGTGTCCTTTGTGGCTCTCCTCACTGTGGCTGCCCTAGGCACATCCACCATAGCGCTTCACCAATCAAAGTACACTGTCCACTTGGTACCCCCAGACCGTCTCCGTCTGCAGCTACTGTCCTTTGGGTCACCCCCGTGACCGTCTCAACCGTCAGTTACTCTCTGATGGCTTTTACCGTCTTTCTACGGCAGATCCTCCTCTCTAGTGAGCTTCCCTGGCTGACTCGACTTTCCAGAACCTTCCCTCAGCCTTTATACTCCCAGTCCTGGCAGCTCCACCCACTATCACCTGACAGTTACCTTTGAACAATGGAAGTTACTTTGACCCATGACAGTTACACAGTCACTTTCTCTTACACTCCCCACTACCCTCTAATGGTCAAACTACCACATGACACCCCTTTCTCTGTATCTCAGCCTACACTGCGCTATCCCTCTGCCTCTCGACACAGGCAGACCTGTCCGTCAGTTCAACCTCCCCACATATATACGGTCAATATATGTAACAGGCAGCAGCAGTAGACAGTAACTTAATGGACCCTCTTTATGTGTGCAATGAAGTATGCCACATACAATGTCTGCCTGACTAGCAGTGATATCTATATGCCCACATACACTCCCTGTCTACCTAGCACTGCAATCTATATATCCCATAATTAGTCCTTAGAATGACTGTTGATTTAGCTGGATTTGTGTATACAATTATGGTAAACTCACAGTAACTGATACCCCACCTATTCTGTCCCTATCACTGCAGCAACTCTCCCTACACTGGTGATTACGGAGCTGACTGGGACGAGCAGGATGGTTCCAGGTCTCATATAGACCTGATGACCCTGTGCGGCTAGCCAATCACTGTAATGTCACAACCAACATGGCTGCGGCATTACAGTGCGTGGCAGACAATCCCTGCATGTTGACTGGCCCTCTAAAGAGTGGCAAACATGCAGGGCGGGGACTCTAGTTCCTGCCGAATAATCCTGGAAATGATCGGCGCTCGCTGAGCACCGCAAGTACAGCGATGCTCGGGTGAGTACCAAGCATTACCGAGTATGCTCGCTCATCACTAATCGTGACCAAATATTTTTGCTTCAATTTTTTTCAATTTTCCTCCTCTAAAACGTAGGTTTGTTTTATGGTCCATTGCGTTTTAAAGTCCGAAAAATATGGTGGTTACCAACTACTTACCAGTTAGTGCTTAGGCACATTTTTTTTTACAAAGTCCCAGAGATCTCCTTTAACCACGTATGGATGGATAGGTAGATAGATAGATAGATAGATAGATAGATAGATAGATAGATAGATAGATAGCTCTTGTATTCCCATAGTCTTTTCTACAGTGTTGTGTTGGCCCCTTAAATCTCACTAAATTTTGAAGCAGATCAAGAGGGAAATATAACAAGTACAAAAATATCTGCCATCTGACACTGAGTCATACTTCTTTAATTGTGCCTACCTGGCAGCAGCAACTGCATGCAGTTAAGGTGGCAAAGATAAAGATAACAAAATGTGACTAAGCAGTAAAACCGAAGTCTTCATAAACAAGACTCCACTCTACTTACTGTACAGTACATATATTATACCAAATAGCTTATATGGGTTTATTGCTTTTCTATTGCTTTAGGCAGCAGGATGTTATTTTTAGAGTGAAATAAGCAGTGGTAGAAATTGTTTTTATACAATTAAACATAATGCCTGTGTTTGTACCTTATAGTTTCTTATCATAATCTAGATATCTTTAAATAAGGAAGAAACAATATATTCTGCCAAAGTCAAACTGAAAAGACAAAAGCATTTATATAGCATTTTGCTATGTAACTTTACTGTATGGTAAAGTATGCTTAGCGTGGTTCATACAGCCTTCAATAGCTCTGGCTGTCCTTGGAAAGTACACTACATGAACTCAATATGAAATTTTTTTTGACTTTGGAATAAAGCTAAATAATATGTGATGAAAGTAATATAGATATTTACTAAAATTACAATAAATGTGAAAATGGCAATGTATCATGTGAGGGACATCTCAGGCACATCCTCCCTATAGAGATCTTCAGGGTATAGAATTCAGTTTCTATTACATTATGTCCTGGATGCATGAGAAATACGTGATTTTGTTTAGCTGAAATGCAAGTCTTCACGTTTGCTACAAAACACTGCCTTTGAAAAAATAATATTGTATCACCCTGAAAGTATAGACATGCACTTAGTGATCCTGAAGTGAACCCACGATATGTTCAAATCATATCCACCAGCAATAACAATTTTTTCTTTTGTTATCTAGATATCCTAATTGCAAATATTTATTGCCCTATAAGGCTGTTAAGGGGATTTCTCAAGTTATTATGTGGTTAAAATTGCAAATTGCATGTAAAGTCAAGCAACTATGCCATTTAAATCTGATTAAAAATCAATTATGATCTCAAGATCGGAATGATTTTTTAATTTTATATAGCATGTGACTTATGTTACCAATTACCCAGTGGAAAAACTGGCTGGATACCTCAGCAAGAAGGTCACCATACTAGCAGTCACAATGCTTTAGATTCTTTTGGCGCTATTCTCAAGCTGGCTGGATCGCTTGATTTAATCACCTTTAACTTCCCTGCACTTGTCAAGCTGCAGAAGTAAAGTTGCCTCTGCTAGCTGCATGGGAGAGTGCTTAGATCGGACAATTACTGCATTTATGCTGAATTATCAGTATTAGGTCTTGTTCACACATTCAGTATCTGGTCAGTGTGTTACATCAGTATTTGTAAGGTGGAACCTGGAGTGGGTGAAAAAACACAGAAGTGGTGATGTGTTTCTATTATACTTTTCCTCTGATTGTTCCACTTCTGATTTTGGCTTACTGATCAATTACTAAGCTTGTGAATGTGGTCCTAAGGAGAGGATAACCCCCTGTAAAGCAGAAAGCATGTAGAGTGCAGATCGGTGCGCTTCTAAAGAAAAGTTGAGAACACCCCTTTAGGCCTGTTTCACACTTCCGTTTTTTTGTGTCAGTTAAAATCCACCAAAATGGCGGAAAGCGGATCCGTTGTTAAATTATGCGAACGGATGCCACCGGACCGTTTTTTTTGACGGATCCGCCGAATGAAAAATTTTAAAGGAACCGCTGCCCGGGGAGGGAGAGCGAGAGAGAGAATTTTTTTCTGTCCGCCAGAAATGATTTCAGGGTTTAATGTCCTCCTGACTTTATTCCTCCGGGCATGCGCTGTATAAAAATGCGGATCCTGCAGTACAAAAAACGTTACATGGTCCGTCCAGGCATCTCGGCGGACCCAAAAAAATTGACGGATCCGCAAAAAAACGGATCCAACGGATGGCCATCCATCAAGATCCCCCGGTAATGCAAGTCAATGGGGAAAAAAACGGATCCACCCAAAAAAATGGCGGATCCGTTTTTTTGCAAAAACGGCGGATTTTGACTGATGGTCAAAAACGGAAGTGTGAAACAGGCCTTACTTATACGGCAGCTCTGACTTCCTCTTGATTACTTATTTGTCCTAATAGTGGATAACCCTATTAAGACTCCTATGGTACAGCAGGAATATCCCCCTCAAGGATTTGCATGGAGGAAAGGCATCACATACTTGGGTTGATAAACAAAATTAAAGTATTTGGCTCAGGAATTGTTATGACACTGGTCTTGTTAACCTAATTTTGGCACAAATACTTTTACCTTGACAAAGTTTCAAAAGAAACAGGAATGGGTTGTAGCAATGCCAGGTAGGCCATGGTTAAATTCTAGCTTTGTAAGATCTTGCTGGCCCTGCGTATAAACAGGCTTGGTGTTCATTTGAGTCAGTCAACTCAGGGCAGCTAACCAGACTGGATGTGTCTTGAAGCTGAAAAGAGAAATAAGCTACAATCACTCTCTGAGAAGAGTCTGCACAGGCCATGTGCAGAGAACTGCAAATATCAGTGGTTGATATAGATGTTTTGTTTGACTGAAGTGGGGCTAGTTAAGCCGTGTATGAGTTGTCAGGGACTATGCTGTTTAGTTAGTACCTGGACAAGGCTAAGGATTTATATTTATGAGTTTTTTGGTGCTGTTCAACCTGTGGAAAGCAATAAAAACTGCAAGTGTTTGACCGAAAACTGCATTTTCTGTTTGAATCCTACCTATCGCCTAATGCCTATCAGAGGAGGTGAACCCCTGCAAGGTTCACATACATCTGTGTGCTATCCATTTTTTAAATGGACAGTTTTTGTTCACATTCAGTTTTTTCTAACCCATAAACACACCAATTTTAAAAATGGGTCTGTGTGATGTCAGTGACAATCAGAACATAGTTGATTTCAGACTGTTTTATAGATCAGAATCTGCAATTAAAGGGCCAGTTTCATTAAAACTGGTGTAGTTCATACTAGTCTGGATAATAAGATGTGCTGAAGTAAGATGCTCATGAAGAGCGTCAGATGAGTGGCGTGCTCTTCCATATAAGCCATTGCCACAAATTCTACAAACGCCACCACTAATCACCAATTTTATGATCGGCGGTGCAGGGCAACAATGACTTGATAACCCCAAAAGTTGCAAAATTTTAGTGCAGCCTCCATTTAGTGAGCCAAAAGTATGCGACTTTTCAAGGATTTTACAAGACCAGCGTAAAAGCTTTTGATGAATCATGCCTAAAGGCTATTAAAAATGGATATAAAAAGGAAGACATTCTTCTTACTTCGGCGTTACATCCATGTTAAATTAGTCTTTAACTGATCTACTGCTAAGACCGGGATCACACATGCGAGAAACACGGCCGAGTCTCGCATGTTAATACCCGGCAATGCCGCCGGCACTCGGATCTGAGCGTGCGGCTGCATAGCAATACATGGAGCCGCACACTCCACTCCTGAGTGCCGGCCGTGTTTCTTGCATGTGTAATTCTGGCTTAAGAGTCAATGAATGATAAAAGTTCAGACAGCTTACCTCCTTCAGTTTTAAAATATGATGAGAAAAAAACTGGTGCAATACAGATGTAAAATATAGACAAAAGAGTTGACTCATGAGAAAAAAGGTCATGAGTGCGTTTTTGTGCGCTTGGTGCAGCGCTAAAAGGGCGCAAGCGCCGGCAAAATCATCCCAGCGCACGGCCAGCATACCCAACGCTAACTATAGGGTACGCTGATCGCATGCAGTGTCATGCGATCAGAGGAGAAGCTGACCGGTGGAGGCGTGGCCAGGGCGGAGCTTAGCGGCGGCCCTGCGCTGCGCCTCCGAATGCTAGTCTGAAACTAGCCTTAGTTGTGTGATTTTAGTAGCCTCAGCACTGACTGAAGCATACATTTTCTGTTGCAAGAGGGTCGTGACCACACTAAAGTATGCAAACAGTGGAGATAATAGAAAAGTAATGTAACAAAAGTGATTTCAACTTGTGGAAACAGTGACTGGTGATGACATGGCAGCTCCACTACATCAGGAATATGGCAGACAATAATTGTAACTTCCTGGTTGAAAATTAGGAAGAAAGTAGCTGTCTGCAACACAAATGACTGAGCTTGAAGGAAATGGTTTACTAAGATACTGATAACGTTTTAAAAGCACTGCCAAGTTTTTATTTCTCTCTGGATGTTTGCTATAAACATTGCAATTTGCAGCAAAACATTCAGGGAAGGAGAGAGGTTTGTGCTCTAGCTGATAAATATGCATCTCACAGAGCATTGTCTATACCAGTTGTAATAGTCGTGAGAAGAATTAGGGCTATGAAAGTTTTCAGCCTCTGGATGCAATCAAGAATGCAACCCTTCAGGGCTTAGTTAAATGTCAGTTTTTCATATGAGTTTTATCTGTGTTTTACAAATAAAACTTGAATTTATTGTAGTCCCTAGGTTGTTCACATTCTGTGTATTTTTGCCCACTGAGTGGTCCACACCAAAACAGAGATGTTTCTGATTTTGATCCGAGTCAGCCATCAAACTCACCAATGCTAGTCTATGAATCCATGAAATAATCAGACAGCAATCGGATGCCACTAGCGTTCTTTCCGATTTTCATATTTCTTTGATATGAGAAGCTTGAGAAAATGTCTTTTACACACAATAGAAAAACTGATGATACTCTGATTGCACAAACTGACACACTGATGAAAAACACTAATGAAAATCTAATCCTAAACACTGGTGAAAATTAGTCCACTTTTGACACAGGAGAAAAATAGTTGACTTCTGGATGATCCTTTACAGACAGAGATCTATCTGGGAAAATGGTGAATAAGTACAAAGAAAAATTTGGTGCAACTTTAAATCACCACGCCAGAATTTTTTTTTTAATATCAGTGCTGGAATGGTAGCTAATTTAAGTTCCCTGTCCCTAGTATTCGACTTATCAGCTGAGGTCTTCATGTCTTCATGTTTGCTGGTCACTTCACATGTTATGTCTACTCCCCAATTATTTTTTTCTAAAGTTGCAATTTATAAATCTGACTTGCAGCCAATTTACATGTCTGGCTAAAAATACTCACTTTGAAATTCAATTTTCCTACTTTGGTAGAGGCTGCATACATTTTTTTTAAAAAATCACACATTTTTTCTTAGAAACAAAATGTAAAAAAAGTGCAACTTTTTTAAATAAACCCACTGAAATTAAAATGTGTTAGCTAAAGATAGCAAGTGTTGGTAAAAGATGCTTGCAAGGAACTTAGTTATAAATCCCTCAATGGGCTAACCTTCCCTTCTAACCACACAGCACCAGCCACCAGTCACTTACACGGTCAGGAATCTAGCACAGGCGCAGTGAGAGTCGATAGTGAAGGTTTAATATCAAAGTTTGAACCAGTATATGATTTATGCTATATTTTGGTCAATTGTTATCCAGGGGCAGTTTTCTGCTGAGATGAATTTCATAAGCATGCCCTGTGTAATACTGTCTTGTGAAGTTTGGTATTTCCATCATTTAAAAACTGAATTTATTGCATTATGTGTGTCCAGAGGCTCAATATCAGGAAAATTGGATAGGTTTTAAATTGTAATTTTTATTATTGGAGATATATTTATAAACATTTTAGAAAATATATAAAGTACTACAATAGTGTTGATCATCACCTGAAGATGTACTACAGATTTAGCAGCTACCAAATCAATGGCTGCTGGGCTTTATTAACAACATGGCATTCATTGGTGCTCTAACCTGTTTGTCCTATTCTTCTCTTCCCATTCATTTTAAAGGGCTTATATGCTCTAAAAATATTCTAGGCTTGTTACACTTTCATTGTATCATGATACAGCTGTCAGGTTGGTGACTACTATGTCTTTATACCCCTACTTTGAGGCAGGACTGCATGTAACAGGTAACCAGATCATAGTCATCTACATGGCTTTGTATGATGCATTATAAGGTTATTTTCACACATCCATGTGACCTTTCCATGTGCTGTCTCTTTGTTTCTCGGACAGGACATGAACCCATAAAGATTCATTGAGCCATTCCCAGATCAGTTTTCACTCCTGCACAACATCTGTCGTTCATGCACTGCGCATGTTGGAAGTGGGTGTATGGAGCGATGTATTCAGCAGGTGATGGTGTGTATTACAACCAGGACTTACCGCTAACAATTGCTGGTAAAGCAGCGCTCCACCCGCCATTGTTAACTTGGCAGAAATTAACAAGGCCATTTAACAACAGCATTTAACATTTATCAGTGTCATTATCTCGACCCCTTAGCGCACCTGTGCTGCGATCGCGAGTCGCCGATGGGTTATCATGTCAGTGGGGGGTCAGCTGATGACTCTTGTTCCTGTCATTAGTGAGCTCCTTTGCAACCCTGCCGGGCTTCAAATGAGACAGTGATTTCTGCTTTATACAGCGATGCTGTCACAATACTGTGTAAAGGACAAGCGAGACAATCACATCTTAAAGTCCCTAAGTGAACTAACAATAACAGTAAAAAGTTAAAAAAAGTTTAAAAAAACTAAAAGTTCAAATCACCCCCTTTTTCCACCAATGAAAAGAAAGAGATAAAAAAATACACATGTGGTATCGCTGCATTCAGAAAAGTCCGATCTATCAAAAAATAAACATAATTAACCCATAAATACTATAAACAAAAAAAATCAAGAATGCCAAATTCTGGGGGCACCCTAGCTATCCCTGCTCCCCAGGTTACTTCTGATGGTAAAGATGCTGGGGCCATGTACATTTCTGTCCTCCTGAGTAAGCCCTTATCTGTACCATCACCTTCACAAAAACCAGACAAACAAAGAAGGATGAGAACAAGCAGAAATAAGAGCAAAACGATGTCCTTAATTAAAAATAAAAAGGTCCATATTTATTAATTAATGTACAAAATTACATATAGAATCACACAAATAAAGTGCCAGTTCAATGCAGAAAAATTACCCCCGCCCCCCCAAAACACCTCAATAAAACAACTTCATGTAAAAATGTAAGTCAATTGAAAGACAAAGGGGTAGTAGAATGTCCACAGAAAGCTCTAGAAAGACAATGTAAATCAATTACTATAGTAATAAGGATTCCTCAATGGGAACCCATTAGGATGTTCCCCATAGATTAAAAGTCACATGGGCATTAGAAACCAGCAGAGCTTACCAGTAGACAAGGGGAGGAGAGGGGTCAGATGATGTGAGGAGCCCCGACGCACGTTTCGCGGCAACACGCAGCAGCTTTCTCCCCTTACATTTCCCCATTCCCCAAGGCAGAACTGCTCCAGCACTTTCAAGTATTCTGTTCACCAGAGGAAAACATCTATCTTCAAGTCTGACAACAGATTATAAATTTGACTAAGGTCTGGGCTTTGACTAAGCCACTCCAAAAAATTTACAGGTTTCCCCTTAAACCACTCTAGTAATGTTTTAACAGTATGCTTTGGGTCATTGTCTTGTTTGAAGCTGAACCTCCGTCCCAGTCTCAACTCACAGAAACAGGTTTACTCAAGAATATCCTTGAATTTTGCCCCATCCTCCTCATATTACCATCGACTAAGAACATTTTCCCTGTCCCTGCTGCTGAAAACCATCTCCACATCATGTTGCTGCCACCACCATGCTTCACTGTAGGAATGTTGATCTTTAGGTGATAAGTTGTGTTGGTTTGACACCAGACATAGCGTTTACCTTGGAAGCCTAAAAGATCAATTTTTTTTTATCTGATCACAGCACCCTCCCCCATACATTTTGGGAGTTTTTTTACATGTCTTTTGGCAAACCTTACACTTTTTGGCCACCTCTATGGGAATTTCCGGCTTATTATGGTCCTATGGTCGAATATTCCAGTCTCTTCTTGGGAACTCTGCATTTCCTTCAGGGTCAACTTTGTACTGCTTCTCTGATTAATGCTCTCCTTGCCCAGGCTGAGTGTTTTCGCAGGTAGTCCTCTTTTGGCAGGTCTTCTTTCCGTTTGATGATAAAGGATTTGATGGTGTTCTGGGGAATCATCAGAGATTGGGATATTTTTATAACCGAACCCTGACTTGTACTTCTCAGCAACTTTTTCCAGACTTTTTGGCGATCTCCTTGGTCTTCATAGTGTTGTTTGGTTAGTGGTGCCTCTGGCTTAATAATGTGGCAACCTCTGTGGCCTTTCAGAAAAGGTGGACTTCCTTTCACTAAGCATGTGATTTATTAAGGGATAGCTTGAAATTTTTAGGGGCTTCATCACAAAAGGGGTGAATACATATGCTCACTTCAATTTATATTTATTTGATCTCATAAATTAAATTTTTGCCTATATTTTTCTCACTTCATCAATGTAGAATATTTAGTGGTGATGCATCACATACAAATCTGATTACAAAAATGTTGAAACAAAGGTTGCAATGTAACAAAATAGGTAAAAAGCCAAGGGTGGTGAATACTTTTGCAAGCCAATGTATCTACCCAAAAACTAGTATCCGTAAAAATGTCATCTCACAGCGCAAAAAATAAGCCCCCACCCAGCCCTATTTCCATAAAAATGGAGATATTACGGGTCTTAGAAAATAACGACAAAATTTTCAATTTTTTTTCATCATTTTTTAAAAAAAAAGAAAACGATATGTTTGGTATTTACATATTTCTACTGTCCTGAAGAATCATATTACCAGTTCAGTTTTACCATTTAGTGTACATGGTAAAATAAAGAAATCAGAAACAATTGTAGAATTGCACTTTTGTTTGCCACTTTAATGCAAACGGAATTTTTTCCTGCTTTCCAGTGTATCACATGATAAAATGAATGGTGTTATTTGAAAGTCCCACAATTAAATAGTCTTCATATGGCTATGTGGATGGAAAGAAAAAAACTTATGGCTATTGGAAAGAGGGAAGGGAAAACGAAGCCAAAAAAGTTGAAAATCACAAGATCATGAAGTGGTTAACAGGAAACACCCCGAAGAAATATTGTTTACTTCAGAGTTCCATCTGAAGTTCATCAATGGAAAGAAAATAGTGATGAGCGAACGTGGTCGGAGAAGGTGTAATCGGAGCATACTCGTGTGCTAACGGAGTGTCTTTGGTGTGCTCGAAAAATATTTTTGATTCCCCACTGCTGCATGTCTCAGGGCTGACCACAACCGCAACACATTCAGGGATTGTCTGTCTGTTAGGCGATCCCTGCATGTGTTGCAGATGTTGAATAGCCCTGAGACATGCAGCAGCGGTTACTCGAACATATTATTCAAGCCCGGCAAAGACACTCGGCACACGAGCATGCTCCGATAACATCTCATCTGACCACTTTCGCTCATCACTAGAGTTGAGCGAAACGGGTCGAAAAATTTCAAAAGTCGCCTACTTTTGGCAAAGTCGGGTTTCATGAAACGAAACCCGACCCTAGGATGAGGTCGGCCACGAGGTCGGCGACTTACACGCCAAAGTCGCATTTCAAAAGTTTGTTTTGCGCTCTTTTTCAGCCAATCAGGATCCACGGACACTGTGGGCAACGTGATGACATAGGCAAGGGTCACCACCATCTTTCAGAAGGGCATGCAAGTGATTGGCTTGCTTTGGTGGGCGTCACAGGGGTTATAAAAGGGCGTGCACGCCGACCGCCATCTTACTTCTGCCGATCTTAGCATAGGGAGAGGTTGCTGATTCTGTAGGGAGAGCGTTAGGCAGGGAAGAAGAAAAAAAAACTGCTTCTGCTGCTAGCGATTTTGCCTGTACAACACACCAGTCACTGTGCAGTGCAAGGGGAGGCTATATTGTGGTGGATCAGCGGTGTTGGTTGTTAGGCTGCCTTCTAAGGCTTCCTGACAGCTGCATTGCTGTTTACCCACTGCTCTGCAAACTGCTTTTATAAAAGCAATCCCAATTTTTTTTTTGTGCATTTTTTCACACCATACAGCGGTGTACGCTCCTCACACAGTACCGTGTAACGGCTGTTATCACAGCCACAGTGAAGCTATCTGTGTGTCACTCTGTGAGAATAAGTCGAGGACATGTTCCGTTCTTACAGACCTGCACCTACTAGTTTTGTCTAGCTTTCAAACAGTTAAATATATTTGCTGTTTGATCACATTCAAAACTATATAGAGACAGCGTGTGTCAGTCCGTATACTTAAAAAACACGGAGCTTGACAATTTTACGTACACCGGACAGCCGTGTACGTGCACGCTCCTCTCAGTACCGTGTAACGGCTGTTATCATGGCCACAGTGAAGCTATCTGTGTGTCACTGTGGAAGGATAAGAGGAGGACTTGTTCCGTTCTTACAGACCTACACTCTAGGGAGATTCCTATTCTGCCCAATTCTACATACACCTTGTAGTTTGTGATACACTCTGTTCGTATGCAGAAGCTGCAGCGATTGCTCCACCTTCCCAACCACCGCCTCATTATCGACATTGCAACAAGGTGGAACTCCACCCTGCACATGGTGGAGCGGCTGTGCGAGCAGAGGCAGGCCATAATGCATTTGTGGAAGGATACACGGCCAGGCACTTTGAGAGCAGACATGGAGTTGACAGGTGTGCAGTGGTCGAAGCTGAAAGACCTCTGTAAAGTCCTTCAGTGTTTTGAGGAATGCACACGGCTGGTAAGCGCAGACGACGCCATCCTTAGCATGAGCATCCCACTTATGCGTCTGCTCATGCAAACTTTGACGCACCTTAGGCCGGTTTCACACTAGCGCATTTTCAGCGCGCGCACGGCCGGGGGTAGCTCCGCCCCCGATCCGGCTCTCTGCCCGGCGTGCCCGCCCCTTCCTTGTAGCGCCGCCTCCTAGCGGACAGCGGCGCCTGCGATCGGCGCACCCTATCTTTAGCATAGGGTGCGCCGATCGTGCGCAGGCCGTGCGCTAGTTGCGCTTTGACCTGCGCTGCGCACTTTTGACGGTGCGCCGTGCGCGCCAAAATCCGAAAAGTTTGATTTTGGCGCGCACGGCGCACCGTCAAAAGTGCGCAGCGCAGGTCAAAGCGCAACTAGCGCACGGCCTGCGCACGATCGGCGCACCCTATGCTAAAGATAGGGTGCGCCGATCGCAGGCGCCGCTGTCCGCTAGGAGGCGGCGCTACAAGGAAGGGGCGGGCACGCCGGGCAGAGAGCCGGATCGGGGGCGGAGCTACCCCCGGCCGTGCGCGCGTTGAAAATGCGCTAGTGTGAAACCGGCCTTAAGGAGCAGGCGTCTGCAGCCAATGTTGATGAGGAGGAAGAGGAGGAGGGAATCCTTGATGACATTCAGCCATTGTCTGCTCAGGGACCTCTCCTGGATGAGGTGGAGGAAGAAGAGGAGGAGGAGGATGATAATGGGGATGATTACTTAGGGGAGGAGGATGCATCTCGTGGGGCAAGTGAAAATGTTGGCGTGGCAAGGTCTGGTACAGGGTTTGTGCATGACTGGAGGGATGTGGATTTGCCAGAAAGTGCTCCTCCAACCAGCACTCGCAGTGCATCATTGACACCGGGAACATTGGCCCACATGTCAGATTATGCCTTGCGGATCCTAAAAAGGGACCCCCGCATTGCCAAAATGATGAACGATGACGACTACTGGTTGGCCAGCATCCTGGATCCACGCTATAAAGGCAAATTACAAAACATCATGCCACAGGAGAACCTTGACCTAATATTGGCTAATAAACAAGCAACTCTGGTAAATCGGTTGCTTGAGGCATTCCCAGCACACAGCAGCGGTGATGGTTCTCACACGAGCCGTACGGGCCGGGGGCAGCTTGGCAGAGGTGTTCGTGGTGCACACAGCAGAAGTGGCGTTGGAGACAGGGGTTTCATGACAATGTTGTGGACTGATTTTTCAAATACCGCTCACACAACTGGTAATACTGCATCGATGGAAAGTGACAGGAGACAGCAGTTGTCAACTATGGTTACAAACTACTTTTCCTCCCATATCGATGTTCTCCCACACAGGTCATTCCCCTTTGACTATTGGGCCGCTAAACTGGACACCTGGCCTGAATTGGCACAATATGCCTTACAGGAGCTCGCTAGCCCAGCTGCAAGTGTGCTATCGGAAAGAGTCTTCCGTGCAGTTGGATCAATCCTGACAGAAAAAAGGACCCGTCTGTCAACCCAAAATGTGGATGATCTAACCTTCATTAAAATGAACCATGCATGGGTTTCCAATGATTTTGTCCCACCTTCCCCTGATGACACATAGGGTGACAGAAAAATGGCTTGCTTTGGTCCACCTCTTCCTGGGACTTGACCTATTTCGCCTTTTGCATCAGCTGAATGTCCAACATCAACATATGCCACTTTCTAAAACTCCCTAACTGTGCTGCCTCCCCCCCCATGGCCGGGGTCACCACCTAGCGCACGACACCGTGCGAGTGCCGTTGCCCTGGACAGGTGGGTAAGCCGACTCTTGGGCGCGGGCACTGGCACAGGGTCCCTCATAGTGCAATCAAGTGTCTCTGATGGTGGTGGTGCACACCCGCCATCAGACACACCGCTGTACTATGAGGGGCCCAGTGCCAGCACCGACGCCCACGAGTGGGCCCCCCTTGCTTGGGCAGGGCCCCAGCATTTGCAATCTTTACCTCTCCCTGCTTCTCCGCTGTGTAATCTGGGCCGTCAAATCCATACTGTGCCTGACACCGTCTGAGCCTGCCTCCTGAGACATATATTTTGAATGTGTACGCTATCCATACATGTTATCCGGGGATACGGTACCCTTTCTAACCTTTGTGCAATCACGTGCAATCCATACTGGGCCTAACACCGTCTGAGCCTGCCTCCTGAGACATATATTTTGAATGTGTACGCTATTCATACATGTTATCCGGGGATATGGTACCCTTTCTAACCTTTGTGCAATCACGTGCAATCCATACTGGGCCTAACACCGTCTGAGCCTGCCTCCTGAGACATATATTTTGAATGTGTACGCTATCCATACATGTTATCCGGGGATACGGTACCCTTTCTAACCTTTGTGCAGTCACGTGCAATCCATACTGGGCCTAACACTGTCTGAGCCTGCCTCCTGAGACATATATTTTGAATGTGTACGCTATCCATTCATGTTATCCGGGGATACGGTACCCTTTCTAACCTTTGTGCAATCACGTGCAATCCATACTGGGCCTAACACCGTCTGAGCCTACCTCCTGAGACATATATTTTCATAGAATCATAGAATCGTAGAGTTGGAAGGGACCTCCTGGGCCATCTGGTCCAACCCCCTGCTCAAAGCAGGATTCGCTAAATCATCCCAGTCAGATGTCTGTCCAGCCTCTGTTTGAAGACTTCCATTGAAGGAGAACTCACCACTTCTCGTGGCAGCCTGTTCCACTCATTGATCACTCTAACTGTCAAAAAGTTTTTTCTAATATCTAATCTGTGTCTCTTCCCATTCAGTTTCATCCCATTGCTTCTAGTCTTTCCTTGTGCAAATGAGAATAAAGTTGATCCTTCTACAATGTGACAGCCCTTTAGATATTTGTAGACAGCTATTAAGTCTCCTCTCAGTCTTCTCTTTTGCAAACTAAACATTCCCAAATCCTGCAACCTTTCCTCATAAGACAGGGTTTGCAGACCGGTCACCATTCTGGTCGCTCTTTTCTGAACTTGCTCCAGTTTGTTGATGTCTTTTTTAAAATGTGGTGCCCAAAACTGGACACAATATTCCAGATGAGGTCTGACCAAAGAGGAGTAGAGGGAAATAATGACTTCACGTGATCTAGACTGTATGCTTCTGTTAATACATCCTAGAATTGCATTTGCCTTTTTTGCTGCTGCATCACACTGTTGACTCATATTCAGTCTGTGATCTATTAGTATACCCAAGTCTTTTTCACATGTGCTGTCACTTAGCCCTATTCCTCCCATTCTATATATGCTTTTTTCATTTTTATTGCCCAGATGTAGTACTTTGCATTTCTCCCTGTTAAAAACCATTCTGTTAGTTGCTGCCCACTTCTCCAGTTTATTTAAATCTTTTTGAATCCTCTCTCTCTCTTCTCTAGTATTAGCTATCCCTCCTAGCTTTGTGTCATCAGCAAATTTAATCAGTTTACCCTCAATTCCTTCATCTAAATCGTTGATAAAGATGTTGAACAATACAGGGCCCAGGACAGAGCCCTGTGGTACCCCACTTGAGACATTCTTCCAACTGGATGTACAGCCATTTACGACCACTCTTTGGGTCCGATCACTAAGCCAGTTATGAATCCACCTAACAGTTGCCTTGTCCATTCCATACTTAGTCATTTTTTCAATAAGGATTGTATGAGAGACTTTGTCAAATGCTTTGCTGAAGTCAAGATATACTATATCTACAGCATTTCCTTGATCCACCCAATCAGTGATACCGTCATAGAAGGAAATTAAGTTAGTCTGACATGACTTATTAGTTAGAAACCCATGCTGACTCTGTTTAATCACTTCATTCTTATCCAGGTATTGACATACATGTTGTTTAATAATTTGTTCAAAGATCTTTCCTGGTATAGAAGTCAGACTCACCGGCCTATAGTTACCTGGGTCCACCTTCTTCCCCTTTTTGAAGATAGGAACAACATTTGCTCTTCTCCAGTCTTCTGGCACTTCTCCTGTTCTCCAAGAATTTTCAAAGATTATGGAGAGGGGTTCAAAAATTTCTTCTGCTATCTCCTTCAGTACTCTGGGGTGTAATTCATCTGGACCTGGAGACTTGAATTCATTTAGGTTAGCTAAGTGTTTCCTCACTATCTTTCTGTTTATAGATATCCTGGATTCTTCTATTCCCTTAATAGGACAGTGAATAACAGTTGATGTTGCATTTCCTTTCTGAGAGAAAACAGATGCAAAATAGGAATTTAAAAGTTCAGCCTTCTCAACATCCTGTCTTACCATTTCATCATTTTCATCCTGTAAAAATCCTATAGCATCTTTGACTTTTCTTTTACTTTTGACATATCCCCAAAATCCTTTATTATTGCTTTTGACATCTCTTGCAAGCCTCAGTTCATTTTCAGCTTTAGCTAATCTGATTTGTGCCCTGCAGGTTCTGCAGACAGCATTATATTCTTCTTTAGATATGCCTCCCTCTTTCCATTTTATAAACATTTTTTTCTTCCTTTTTAGCATGTGCTTAAGTTCTGTGTTCATCCATCCTGGTTTCCTTAAATGCTTCCTATTCTTCCCTCTTTTCGGAATTGTTAACAACTGTGCTTTGAGAATTTCATTTTTCAAGATTTCCCATCCTTCCTGGACATTTTTGTCTTTAAGGATATCCAGCCATTGGATCCCTCCAATTCTCTTTCTGAATCCCTTAAAATCTGCCTTTCTGAAATCTAACCTTGACGTCTGAGTCTTCACAGGTCTTCCACCTCTAGTAATCCAAAATTCTAAAATAGCATGGTCGCTACCTCCTAGGGTCCCAGCCACTTTTACCTCCTCAACCATTTCCTCCCTGTTTATAAGGATTAGATCCAAGGTAGCAGTTCCCCTTGTTTTCTCCCTTACCTTTTGGAAGATAAAGTTGTCAGCAAGAGAGGATAAGAATTTCCTTGACCTGTTAGTTTTGCCTGAGAGAGATTCCCAACAAATGTCTGGATAGTTGAAATCTCCCATGACAACTATGTCATATTTTTTGGAGAACTTGGCCATCTGATGCATAAAGAGTTCATCTATATATTCGGCTTGCACAGGCGGCCTGTAGTAAATGCCTACAATGGTGTCCTTTCCATTGTTCTGTCCTTGTATTCTTACCCAAACAGTTTCCACAGAACTCCCAGTCTCTGAAGCTTCAATCTCTGTGCAGATATACGCATTTCGAACATACAATGCGACACCCCCTCCTCGTTTATCAAGTCTGTTTCTTGCAAATAAGTTGTATCCTTCTAGTCTTGTATTCCAATCATGTGTATTGTCCCACCAAGTTTCAGTGATTCCAATTACATCATATTTCTGTTCCTGTGTTAGTAGTTCCAATTCTCCTTGTTTGTTGCCCATGCTTTGTGCATTAGTATAGAAACATTTTAGTTTGTGATTGGTTTCTCTTTCTCCAATATTTTTATTAATTAGATTCTTTCGTCTTTGTTCTTCCTTTCCACTTCTAATAGCAGAGTTCTCAATAGCATTTGTCAGGTGTATGGCTTTTTCTGGTCTTTTGCTTCCCTTCCCATGTTGTTCTAGTTTAAAGCTCTCCTTACAAGTGTAGCAAGGCGACTTCCAAATACATGCTTTCCAGTCTTCGTAAGGTGCACCCCATCTCTAGCAAGTAGTCCATCGTATAAGTAGTTCACTCCGTGATCCAGAAATCCAAATCCTTGCTGACGGCACCATCGACGTAGCCAGTTGTTCACCTGCAGAATCTTATTCCACCTCCTTGTTCCATGGCCATCCACTGGGAGGATGGAAGAGAAGACCACCTGCGCTCCCAGTTCTTTCACTTTCTTGCCTAAGTCTTCAAAGTCTCTGCAGATGATTTCCAGGTCGTTTCTTGCGGTGTCATTTGTCCCCACATGTAGTAGCAGGAATGGGTAGTCATCTGTAGGTCTGAAGAGTCCTGATATCCTGTCAGACACATCTTTAATTTTTGCACCTGGAAGACAGCACATTTCTCTTGTAGTTATATCCGGTCTGCAGATAGCGGCCTCTGTTCCTCTCAGCAGGGAATCCCCCATGACCACCACTCTCCGTTTCTTCTTCACAACATTTTTCTTTCTCCATCCAGGAGGACTCTGAAGGCGTACAAGGTTGCTGTTTGTTGGCAAAGTCTTATCCTGATGTATTTCTTCATCGTTTTCCTGCGTGAGAGCCTGGTACTGGTTTCTGAGCAGTATGGGTGCTGACTGCCTCCTGATCCTCCTGCTTCTCTGGGTCACATGTCTCCATTCCTCTGTTTCTTCAGGTGTACTTCGAATTTCTTCTCTTTCTGTAACATGAAGAGATAATTCTGCTCTGTCCAAGAACTCTTCACCTTCCTTAATGATCTTCAACGTAGCTAACCTCTCTTCGAGATTTTGCAACTTTTCCTCCAACAGGGACACAAGCTTGCATTTGTGGCATGTGAAGTTTGGCTTTTCCACTGGTAAATCTGTGAACATGTAGCAAGAAATGCAGCTCACCAAATGGCTCCTGGCCTCTTCCATCTTGAGATTTCTTAAAAACGATGAAAGATGAGCCAAATTTCGCGCGCCGACAGGCGCGCGGTTATTCCGATTTCCTCTTTTCAGCTGCAACGCTCGCGGAGACTCTTCACTTATCCCAGAAGGCACTGGGAATATGCAAATGATCTCCTCAAGACTCTTCCCCTGGTTTTCCGATTTCCTCTTTTCAGCTGCAACCGCCAAAACCAAGTGATCGTTGAGCTCGCGGAGACTCTTCACTTATCCCAGAAGGCACTGGGAATATGCAAATGATCTCCTCAAGACTCTTCCCCTGGTTTTCCGATTTCCTCTTTTCAGCTGCAACCGCCAAAACCCAGTGATCGTTGAGCTCGCGGAGACTCTTCACTTATCCCAGAAGGCACTGGGAATATGCAAATGATCTCCTCAAGACTCTTCCCCTGGTATTTTGAATGTGTACGCTATCCATACATGTTATCTGGGGATACGGTACCCTTTCTAACCTTTGTGCAATCACGTGTAATCCATACTGGGCGTGAGAACGGCTGGCGAGCTGTTAAGCAAGCTACAGCACCTGTGGTTTGCACACGTAAGTTTTTCATTTTTTCAGGAATGACGGTTAGGCCTAATTCCGGAACTGCAGTTGACCTGCACTTACTGGGAAATCATTGTTCGCGGGTAATAATTGTAATCAGTGATCCCCATCACTAACATTGTTCAGCGGGTTATCTGCACCTGTAAGCGACAAACGCTAGCCTTTCCAGTGTAGCGCACATGCAGCCACGGACATGTAAGGGCATGACACACCAGTTATTGGCCAATCTCATGTTCCAGAGCCTCACGTGTCCCTCTAGTAAGCCAGACTCGGACCGCGGGGCATGACAGAGTCTCGTTCGTTAACGGAATTAAGCTTGCAATGTGTGCATCTGTTCAGTAGCTGGCATGGTTGAGGTTTCCCAGGTGGAGTCGAATTTAACCGTAGGCTCCACTCCTGGTGGTGCCCTTCTGGACATTCCTTTAAGGTTCAGCTTTGCAACCATACTGCCCACGTAAAACAAACACTTTGCCTTCATGAACGCTGTTTGGAGGGTCATGACTCGTGGGAATAACGCCGCCCAATCAGTTAACCTGCTAGAGAGATCGTTCGTTGCTCCCAAGCATGACATCACACTCCCTAGGAAGAAGGTAATGCCACTGTGGCGACCGTACTCCTGGGGGCGACACAAGTGCACTGATGCCCAGCCACTGCTCGATGAATCTGCTGGTACATTGACCCAGACCACTACATTCCCCTCGCACGCTACACGGCCTGAATCTGACCCTGATGAAACTCAGGTTACCCTTCCCATATACAGTTCCATCTTACACGGTGACAAAGAGGAAGCTGCAGATGAAAGTGCAGGTTCGGCCCACCCGCCATCAGACACACCACCGTACTATCAGAGGCCCTGTGCCAGTGCCGTCGCCAACGAGTGTGCCCCCCCTGCTTGCTCAGGATCACAGCACTTGCAAGGTTGAAATACTGTGCAGTGAGATGGAAGATGGGGACGACGAGGAGTCCAGACTAGTACAGGGATTCCCTAGCGAGGAGACTTATTTGATTGTTTTCAATGTTGGGACAGCAATTTTTGGGGAGCACTATACTCTGGAGAATGATAGATGGGGCCCACCATACACTGGAACATTCCAAAGGTGGACATCAGACACTGGAGCAGCATTTACAGGGCCCATTATACACTAGAGCATTAGAAATGGGGCCCATTATGTTTGGAGCATTATTTGGGCCCATAAGACAGTGGAGCTTCATCCATGGGGACCAACATATACTGTAGCATTATGTGGAGCTCATCATATACTGTTTCAAACATTATATGGGACCAATGATTCTGTATGGAGAAATAGATGGGCCTTGTCATGAGATGTAAAAAGTGAAGTATTTTTCATTGTACTATACCGCTATTTCTCTGCCGTATCGGAGCATGATGAGTTGTGGTATGTGTTAAAGGGGCGCTCTTTCGCCCAGGGCACATGAAAACCTGGAGCCAGCCCCCCACCCCACAACTTTAGCCAAATAACCCCCATTTTTCAGTGCGTAACTTGTATTATGAAGTTAATTAAGGTTGACAAGCTTAAGTAAGAAGAATTGATGCTTTTGGCATTCAAATGGGCACTGTAGGTGTGTTTCCTGTCCTCCTCTCACTGCCGACTTTTATTCCCCATTGACTTACATTGGGTTTCGTGTTTCGGGACGACCCCGACTTTTCCCTATAATCGGACGATCTTGCTCGACCAGACTTTTGGAAAAGTCGGGTTTCACGAAACGAAAAGCGACCCTAAAAAACCAAAAGTCGCTCAACTCTAGTAGTCACTTTTTTCACACCTGTGCCATCGAGCCTGTGACATAGCGCTCTGATATTCAGTGGGCCTCACACAATCCATAAGTGTCCAGTGTCCACGAGTGTGTGCAGAAATTCAAAATCTCCCCTGTCCTATAGACACCTTGTACCTTGTTTTACATTACCATATAGTTTGTTGGATTTTGTCTACATTTCTACAAAAAATGAGAAAGGCTGGTGGAAGAGGCCGTGGAATTGGGCGGGGGTTGGCAGCTGGTAATGATGGTGTTGGTGGTGGATCTGATGTTAGTGGCAAGAGCAAAATAGGACCGAATGCAGGAGGTGTTGAGCCTGCGTCATCGTCTGGCTCCATAAGGCTTCGAAGGCTTAGTTTTCTAGGAGTTGGCAAACCGCTTTTAAAGCCAGAGCATCAGGAAAAAGTTTTGTCTTACATTGCTGACTCAGCCTCCAGCTCTATCGCCTCCTCTTCTGAAGTTGTAAAAAGTAAAAGTACTGAGTCGTCATTGGACGCTCATGTTCATGAACCACACCTTTCCTTGTGTCCTTCACCCCAACCAAGATTGAAGGATGACGCAGGCCATACTACTGATTACTCCATGGAGCTGTTTTCACATACCATGCCTGGATTATCAAGTGAAATGGTGAATTACCCAGGCCAAGATGAATCTGACATGGAGTGCACTGATGCACAGCTGCTGATAGATGATTCTGCTGGTACATTCACTCAGAGCACTACATTGTACTCGCAGTGTACAGAGCCAGATTCTGACCCTGATGAGACTCAGGTGCCCCTTCCCGCACACTATACCACCATACACGGTGACACAGAGGAAGGTGCACATGACATAGAAGAGGAGGTGATGGATGACCCAGTTGTTGACCCAGATTGGCATCCATTGGGGGAAGAGGGTGCTGCTTCCAATAGCTCAGATGAGGAGCATCCACAGCAGACATCGACATCGCAACAGCTGTTATCTGGCAGGCCCGGAGCACTCCAAAGACAGGTTCCAAAAATCAAAAGAGTTGCTGGACAGCTTGTCCAGAGGGTCAAAAGATCACAGCGTGCTAGGCCGCAAAATGTCTGCCAAAGTAGGAAGAGTGCAGTGTGGCACTTTTTTGAACAAAATCCTCATGATCAGGCCAAGGTTATCTGTAAGAAGTGCGCAAAGACCTTTAGCCGAGGGAAAAATCTGAAAAATTTGAATACCAGTTGCATGCTTAGACATTTAGCCACCATGCACTTGCAAGCGTGGACACAACACCAAACCTCAAGTGCCACATGTGCAACTGATCACAAAGAAGGTAGTCAGTAACGCTACATTGTTTCCCCCACTGTAAGCCCACCGGTTAGCACAGCAGCAAATGTTGAGGTGTCGTTGCAAGGCCACAGCAGTCAGTGAATCCCACTGTTATATCAACGAAATACTGAATCTAGGCCATCAGAAAGAACACCAACTCCATCACCATCATCAACCCTCTCTCAGTCCGCCCTGTCCACCGCTACTTCCACCATATGCAGCTCTCAAGTCCAGCTCACCCTCCCAGACACTATGAGTAGGTCAAGAAAGTACTCAGTCTCTCATCCGCATACACTGGGTTTGAACGCCCACATTGACAAACTAATCTCGTTTGAGATGATGCCCTATCGGTTGGTGGAAAGCGCAGCTTTCCGCGAACTCATGGCCTATGCAGTACCACGCTATGACCTACCCAGTCGCCACTTCTTCTCTCGCAAAGCCATCCCAGCCCTCCACCATCATGTAAAAGACAGCATTGTCCATGCACTCAAGCAGTCAGTGAGTGGAAAGGTGCACCTCACAACTGATGCATGGTCCAGTCGGCATGGCCAGGGCCGTTACGTGTCCATCACTGCGCACTGGGTTAATGTGGTGGATGCAGGGTCCACAGGGGACAGCGGTGGTGGGACAGTGCTGCCTAGCCCACGGTATAGGAAACAGTTGGCTGTAGGCGTTCGACCCTCCTCCTCCTCCTCCAGAAGCGAAAGCTCATCCACAGAGCGCAGTCGTACGAGCACTCCATCTGCAGCTGCCACTGTTGCACACGAGGTGTCCCCCTATCGAGCAGCTAGTGGAAAGCGTCAGCAGGCTGTGTTGCAGATGATGTGTTTGGGCGACAGACACACCGCCGAGGTGCTGGCCGAGTACTTGAAGCGACAAACTGAGTCATGGCTGGGCAGTGTACATCTTGAGGCAGGCAAGGTAGTTAGTGATAACGGCCGTAATTTTGTGGCAGCCATAGCCCTTTCAAAACTCAGCCACATACCTTGCTTGGCTCACACCTTAAACCTGGTGGTGCAGTGCTTCCTCAAAAATTATCCGGAGTTAACAGCCCTGCTCCAGAAGGTGCGAAGACTGTGCGCGCACATCCGCTGGTCGCCTGTACACTCCGTTCGTACGCAGAAGCTGCAGCGATTGCTCCACCTTCCCAACCACCGCCTCATTATCGACATTGCAACAAGGTGGAATTCCACCCTGCACATGGTGGAGCGGCTGTGCGAGCAGAGGCAGGCCATAATGCATTTGTGGGAGGATACACGGCCAGGCACTTTGAGAGCAGACATGGAGTTGACAGGTGTGCAGTGGTCGAAGCTGAAAGACCTCTGTAAAGTCCTTCAGTGTTTTGAGGAATGCACACGGCTGGTAAGCGCAGACGACGCCATCCTAAGCATGAGCATCCCACTTATGCGTCTGCTCATGCAAACTTTGACGCACCTTAAGGAGCAGGCGTCTGCAGCCAATGTTGACGAGGAGGGAATCCTTGATGACATTCAGCCATTGTCTGCTCAGGGACCTCTCCTGGACGAGGTGGAGGAAGAAGAGGAGGAGGAGGATGATGATGGGGATGATTACTTAGGGGAGGAGGATGCATCTCGTGGGGCAAGTGAAAATGTTGGCGTGGCAAGGTCTGGTACAGGGTTTGTGCGTGACTGGAGGGATGTGGATTTGCCAGAAAGTGCTCCTCCAACCAGCACTCGCAGTGCATCATTGACACCGGGAACATTGGCCCACATGTCAGATTATGCCTTGCAGATCCTAAAAATGGACCCCTGCATTGCCAAAATGATGAACGATGACGACTACTGGTTGGCCAGCATCCTGGATCCACGCTATAAAGGCAAATTACAAAACATCATGCCACAGGAGAACCTTGACCTAATATTGGCTAATAAACAAGCAACTCTGGTAAATCGGTTGCTTGAGGCATTCCCAGCACACAGCAGCAGTGATGGTTCTCACACGAGCCGTACGGGCTTGGGGGCAGCTTGGCAGAGGTGTTCATGGTGCACACAGCAGAAGTGGCGTTGGAGACAGGGGTTTCATGACAATGCTGTGGACTGATTTTTCAAGTACCGCTCACACAACTGGTAATACTGCATCGATGGAAAGTGACAGGAGACAGCAGTTGTCAACTATGGTTACAAACTACTTTTCCTCCCATATCGATGTTCTCTCACACAGGTCATTCCCCTTTGACTATTGGGCCGCTAAACTGGACACCTGGCCTGAATTGGCACAATATGCCTTACAGGAGCTCGCTTGCCCAGCTGCAAGTGTGCTATCGGAAAGAGTCTTCAGTGCAGCTGGATCAATCCTGACAGAAAAAAGGACCCGTCTGTCAACCCAAAATGTGGATGATCTAACCTTCATTAAAATGAACCATGCATGGGTTTCCAAGGATTTTGTCCCACCTTCCCCTGATGACACATAGGGTGACAGAAAAATGGCTTGCTTTGGTCCACCTCTTCCTGGGACTTGACCTATTTCGCCTTTTGCATCAGCTGAATGTCCAACATCAACATATGCCACTTTCTAAAACTCCCTAACTGTGCTGTCTCCCCCCCCATGGCCGGGGTCACCACCTAGCGCACGACACCGTGTGAGTGCCGTTGCCCTGGACAGGTGGGTAGGCCGACTCTTGGACGCGGGCACTGGCACAGGGTCCCTCATAGTGCAATCATGTGTCTCTGATGGTGGTGGTGCACACCCGCCGTCAGACACACCGCCATACTATGAGGGGCCCAGTGCCAGTGCCAACGCCCACGAGTGGGCCCCCCTTGCTTGGGCAGGGCCCCAGCATTTGCAATCTTTACCTCTCCCTGCTCCTCCGCTGTGTAGTCTTGGCCGTCAAATCCATACTGTGCCTGACACCGTCTGAGCCTGCCTCCTGATGTATAGACATATATTTTGAATGTGTACGCTATCCATACATGTTATCCGGGGATACGGTACCCTTTCTCACCTTTGTGCAATCACGTGCAAGCCATACTGGGCCTAACACCATCTGAGCCTGCCTCCTGATGTATAGACATATATTTTGAATGGGTACGCTATCCATACATGTTATCCGGGGATACGGTACCCTTTCTCACCTTTGTGCAATCACGTGCAAGCGATACTGGGCCTAACACCGTCTGAGCCTGCCTCCTGATGTATAGACATATATTTTGAATGTGTACGCTATCCATACATGTTATGCGGGGATACGGTACCCTTTCTCACCTTTGTGCAATCACGTGTAATCCATACTGGGCGTGAGAACGGCTGGCGAGCTGTTAAGCAAGCTACAGTACCTGTGGTTTGCACACGTAAGTTTTTCATTTTTTCAGGAATGACGGTTAGGCCTAATTCCGGAACTGCGGTTGACCTGCACTTACTGGGAAATCATCGTTCGCGGGTAATAATTGTAATCAGTGATCCCCATCACTAACGTTGTTCAGCAGGTTATCTACACCTGTAAGCGATAAACGCTGGCCTTTTCAGTGTAGCGCACATGCAGCCACGGACATGTAAGGGCATGACACACCAGTTATTGGCCAATCTCATGTGCCAGAGCCTCACGTGTCCCTCTAGTAAGCCGGACTCGGACCGCGGGGCATGACATAGTCTCGTTCGTTAACGGAATTAAGCTTGCAATGTGTGCATCTTTTCTGTAGCTGGCATGGTTGAGGTTTCCCAGGTGGAGTCGAATTTAACCATAGGCTCCACTCCTGGTGGTGCCCTTCTGGACATTTCTTTAAGGTTCAGCTTTGCAACCATACTGCCCACGTAAAACAAACACTTTGCCTTCATGAACGCTGTTTGGAGGGTCATGACTCGTGGGAATAACACCGCCCAATCAGTTAACCTGCTAGAGAGATCCTTCGTTGCTCCCAAGCATGACATCACACTCCCTAGGAGGAAGGTAATGCCACTGTGGCGACCGTACTCCTGGGGGCGACACAAGTGCACTGATGCCCAGCCACTGGTCGATGAATCTGCTGGTACATTGACCCAGACCACTACATTCCCCTCGCACGCTACACGGTCTGAATCTGACCCTGATGAAACTCAGGTTACCCTTCCCATATACAGTTCCATCTTACACGGTGACAAAGAGGAAGCTGCAGATGAAAGTGCAGGTTCGGCCCACCATCAGACACACCACCATACTATCAGAGGCCCTGTGCCAGTGCCGTCGCCAACGAGTGGGCCCCCCCTGCTTGCTCAGGATCACAGCACTTGCAAGGTTGAAATACTGTGCAGTGAGATGGAAGATGGGGACGACGAGGAGTCCAGACTAGTACAGGGATTCCCTAGCGAGGAGACTTATTTGATTGTTTTCAATGTTGGGACAGCAATTTTTGGGGAGCACTATACTCTGGAGAATGATAGATGGGGCCCACCATACACTGAAACATTCCAAAGGTGGACATCAGACACTGGAGCAGCATTTACAGGGCCCATTATACACTAGAGCATTAGAAATGGGGCCCATTATGTTTGGAGCATTATTTGGGCCCATAAGACAGTGGAGCTTCATCCATGGGGACCAACATATACAGTAGCATTATGTGGAGCTCATCATATACTGTTTCAAACATTATATGGGACCAATGATTCTGTATGGAGAAATAGATGGGCCTCATCATGAGATGTAAAAAGTGAAGTATTTTTCATTGTACTATACCGCTATTTCTCTGCCGTATCAGAGCATGATGAGTTGTGGTATGTGTTAAAGGGGCACTCTTTCGCCCAGGGCACATGAAAACCTGGAGCCAGCCCTACCCCCCCACAACTTTAGCCAAATAACCCCCATTTTTCAGTGCGTAACTAGTATTATGAAGTTAATTAAGGTTGACAAGCTTAAGTAAGAAGAATTGATGCTTTTGGCATTCAAATGGGCACTGTAGGTGTGTTTCCTGTCCTCCTCTCACTGCCGACTTTTATTCCCCATTGACTTACATTGGGTTTCGTGTTTCGGGACGACCCCGACTTTTCCCTATAATCGGCCGATCTTGTTCGACCCGACTTTTGGAAAAGTCGGGTTTCACGAAACGAAACTCGACCCTAAAAAACCAAAAGTCGCTCAACTCTACTCATCACTAATAGAAAACTTTCCTCTATCTGCTTCAGTGAAAAAAAACCTAGCCAACTAAGATGACACCTAAAAAAATACAAATCTATCCATTTCTCTCAGGTAACACCTAGGCCAGGTTCACACGAGTCTATAAAAAATCGTTAGAATTTCATCTGGAAAGCTTGGACGATTTTATTCTCACTTTTCATCTGTGTGCAGTTTGTTTTTTAGCGGCAGATAATTTACGAGATCATTTATATTTTCTTATTTTACAGAATTGTAATACATGTGTCAAAAAAAAAGATGCTGGACAGATGTTTTGCATGGAATCTGTTTCTTTTTTGCGCACTTATAGATTTGAATGGGTGAGTCTGATCCTACATACGGAAAAAAACTCATGCATGCTGCAGTTGTTTTCACATGGTGGCCACCAAAATGAAAAGCATAAATACAGTCATATGTTAAAGTTTGGGCACCCCTATTAATTTTAACCTTTTTTCTTTATAACAATTTTGTTTTTTGCAACAGCTATTTCAGTTTCATATATCTAATAACTGATGGACTCAGTTATATTTCTGGATTCAAATGAGGTTTATTGTACTAACAGAAAATGTGCAATCTGCATTTAAACAAAATTTGACCGGTGCAAAAGTATGGACACCCTTATCATTTTCTTGATTTGAACACTCCTAACTACTTTTTACTGACTTCCTGAAGCACTAAATTGTTTTTTGTAACCTCATTGAGCTTTGAACTTCATCGCCAGGTGTATCAAATCATGAGAAAAGGTATTTAAGGTGGCCACTTGCAAGTAGTTCTCCTATTTGATTCTCCTATGAAGAGTGGCATCATGGGCTCCTCAAAACAACTCTCAAATGATCTGAAAACAAAGATTATTCAACATAGCTTTTCAG
The DNA here is from genome assembly GCF_039654945.1 of Dendrobates tinctorius. NCBI lineage: Eukaryota > Metazoa > Chordata > Amphibia > Anura > Dendrobatidae > Dendrobates > Dendrobates tinctorius. The sequence goes on from NW_027361690.1 coordinate 56,257,565, forward strand.
GGGAAGGATACAAAAAGTTGTCTCAGAGATTTAACCTGTCAGTTTCCACTGTGAGGAACATAGTAAGGAAATGGAAAAGTTCTTGTTAACCCCAGAAGTGGCAGGCCAAGAAAAATATCAGAAAGGCAGAGAAGAAGAATGGTGAGAACAGTCAAGGACAATCCACAGACCACCTCCAAAGACCTGCAGCATCATCTTGCTGCAGATGGTGTCACTGTGCATCGGCCAACAATACAGCGCACTTTGCACAAGGAGAAGCTGTATGGGAGAGTGATGCGAAAGTAGCCGTTTCTGCAAGCACGCCACAAACAGAGTCGCCTGAGGTATGCAAAAGCACATTTGGACAAGCCAGTTACATTTTGGAAGAAGGTCCTGTGGACTGATGAAACAAAGATTGAGTTGTTTGGTCATACAAAAAGGCTTTATGCATGGAGGCTAAAAAACACAGCATTCCAAGAAAAACACTTGCTACCCACAGTAAAATTTGGTGGAGGTTCCATCATGCTTTGGGGCTGTGTGGCCAATGCCGGCACCGGGAATCTTGTTAAAGTTCAGGGTCGCATGGATTCAACTCAGTATCAGCAGATTCTTGACAATAATGTGCAAGAATCAGTGACGAAGTTGAAGTTACGCATTGGATGGATATTTCAGCAAGACAATGATCCAAAACATCGCTCCAAATCTTCTCAGGCATTCATGCAGAGGAACAATTACAATGTTCTGGAATGGCCATCCCAGTCCCCAGACCTGAATATCATTGAACATCTGTGGGATGATTTGAAGCGGGCTGTCCATGCTCGGCGACCATCAAACTTAACTGAACTGGAATTGTTTTGTAAACAGGAATGGCCACAAATACCTTCATCCAGGATCCAGGAACTCAGTAATAGCTACAGGAAGCGAATAGAGGCTGTTATTTTTGCAAAAGGAGGATCTACGAAATATTAGTGTCACTTTTATGTTGAGGTGCCCATACTTTTGCACCGATCAAATTTTGTTTAAATGCAGGTTGCACATTTTCTGTTAGTACAGTAAACCTCATTTGAATCCAGAAATATAACTGAGTCCATCACTTATTAGATATATGAAACTGAAATAGCTGTTGCAAAAAACAAAATTGTTATAAAGAAAAAAGGTTAATATTAATAGGGGTGCCCAAACTTTAACATATGACTGTAATCCGAAGCATGTTCACTGGTGACACCCCAAAATCATGAGGTGTGGTTCTTGTGGTGGTAATTGTATTCACATAAAGATTCAGTGAGTGAAAACACCCATCTGAACAGCCCGATTGAATAACATTGGTCCTAGTGCTGACTTTTCTGGTGGTTTTTCACAGACAGAACTCAGAGCAAAAATACATTTTGCGCGAACCTACCCTTACACGGATGTGTGTATGTAAGCTAAGGCTGTGTACACACGGTACGGATTCTGCTGCGTTTCCGCAGCGGTTTTGGCCCTGCGGAAACACAGCAGTTTCACTGACAAAGTACAGTACAATGAAACCCTATGGGGTTTCAAAAACGCTGTGCTCACGGTGCGGTTTTTTCCGCGTAGTTTTTCTGTGGTTTACAAGCCGCAGCATGTCAATTGTTTGGGCGGTTTCCTGTTATGAATGGGTCACCGAGGAGAAAAAAGCAAAACAAGCTAAGTCACAGAAAAGCAGAGAGGTTGGTAACTATGCAGATTGCAGATCCCTGATCCTACCACACAACTAGCAGCAGCCGTGGAGCGTACCTATGATGTTCCTAGATGCTTCGTCACAGCCGGAGGACTAAATAAGCCTGAAGCATGAAAAGGGGAAAACTAACTGCCCCAGAGCAGACCCCAAAGGAATAGATAGCCCCCACACATGTATTGATGGTGAAACAAGATGAAGGCACAAACACAGGCAGGAAAATAGGCTGAGAAAACGATGGGCCCCAAACTAACTAGAGAGGAAAGGAAAGGAAAGACACTGTCTGCAACCTGCAAAAAAACCCTACAAAAATTATGTCCAACACTTCTGATAGCAAAATTAACCCTGAAGTCACTAGACTTCTCCCACTATATCAGCACTCTGAAATATTCTGAGACAGAGCAAAAAGAGACCAAACTTGTAAGGGACAAAAAAGCAAATTGGCAAAATACTGATAAATAAGAGTGGAAATTCAGCACAGCCCCCAGCCTGTGCTGGCTGACCACACCAAAAAACTGAATAGACCAACAAAATCAAGTGTGAACATTAGCAGAAAAACTTAGCTTTAGATGACTGGAACAGAGCTTAAAACCAAGAGCTGATAAGCCAGAAGGAATCACCAGCAACTGAATAGGGCGTCAGCTGTCTTAAATCCAATCTGAGACTCCTGAGGTCCAATCGTCATCCTCATTCTCAGGTGGCAGATCTCCACCGATCAAATCAGCCTCACTACCTCCTGTTACCACCAGAGGGAGTCTGGAAGGAGAACTCACAACTGGTGAACCAGAGGATGAACTCACAACAGTTTCCGCAGCGGTTTCACACCTTTAACATAGTAGAGGTGTGAAACCGCAGGGCAAAACCGCAGACCAAACCGCAGGAAAAGTCATTTTACCTGCGGTTCTGCGTGGAAAAACCCGCAGGTAATTCTGCACCGTGTGCACATAGCCTTAACCTTATTCAGAGGATCCTCATCATAGCTAAAACATGGACCGTTGTTCATCAGTGTTTTCAATCCGAGTTTTATCAGTGTTTTAGACTTTCTCATCAGGGTCTCATCAGTGAATTTCATGCATGAAAAATTAAATATATAAATTGTAAAGCCTTTCCTATCATTTATGATGTTAATCGCGGACAGCACACAGGTGGCACAGTGATGACATCAACGTAGTGCCCGTGATTTTCACCGACCCATAGACCTGCATGGATAATATTGAACAGTGACTGCAATCAAGATCGTACATGTCTTCATGATTTCTTTCTGTAAGCAAATATTTTGCAAAAAAAATGCACAGACTCGGGAATAGCTAAATAGACTGTAATGGACATGTATTGTTTACATGAAAAACACAGATCATGTATGTAAAAAATAGATGTCTGAATGAGACCTTAGGGCTATATGAGGTTAGAGGAAAGGGTTTCCTTTTATCAGAAATAGCCTCCTCTCGTTCATGGGCTATATCTGATATTACCACTATTCACGTGAAATTTGCTGGGCTGCAATACCAAACATGGCCTATGACTTTTAGGTGGTGCTGTTTCTGAAAAACACGAGACCTTTTTATTTTGGAATTTCATACAGTCAATTTAAAATAGCATATAAGTGAGTTGTAAGTCTTTGTGCATTATAACGTATCTGTAAAAGTGTTTATGAATTTTAGTAAGCCCTATTCAGAATTTTAATGATGCCTTTGTTACCTATTCGCAATAAAAGGCTGAAAAACAAAAAAGATTTGCTTTTACATGTAATAGTGTTTGTATAAACACTATATTTTTACTGCCAATATAACAAAATAATGTTTAAGAACTCATCTTATTGTTACTTAGAATAAAATCCTGAAAGAAAAGACAATGTTTCTGAACTGATCTTAAAAGGGTTATTCAGTACTATGTTATTATTTTTTGTACTGTTGGCCTAAAAACTAATGATGGGAAGTCACCTGTCAAACAGCATGACATCAGCAGTTACACCCCGTCGACAGAGGAACCTGGAAGAAGACCTGTTCTGTAGAGGTAGAGCTGCAGAGTCACCAGTGGGATTGGTAAGTGACTGCTCTGAACTGATACAGGGAAGATATATATATATTTGTACTGTATTAGCCAGTAGATAGAATAGATAGAAAAATATTTAGAATTGAGAGTCCTCAGTGGTTGATACCTTTTAATGGCTAACTGAAAAGATGGTAATACATTGTAAGCTTTCCAGACTACTCAGGTCTCTTTATCAGGCTAGACTAATACAAAATCTGAAAAATCACAAATTTATACACAACACAGCACAGAACTGTCATTATGGGAGAATGATAAACAGTTGTGTCCATAAATATTAGAGCAGTTCATAGATAAGGAGTGTGAAAGTTTTATTGCCCTCTGATTGGGGTCTGGTTCTGTGTTGTGTGATGCCTCCACAAGGTCTGAAGAGCGAATTCCTTAATTGAGGTAAAAAGACATAAATCCATGCGACACATTCATTCCTGCACTGAGTGTGTCAAAGGTTGTCATAAGTTTATGCTTCCAGACTCTCCTGTCTCTCTGAGATTTGAAGTTACCTTTCAATACAAGTAATCTCATGTCCATGGTGCTGTGATCAGGCATACAAAAATGTTTGGCCACAGGTAGATCCATTCTTTTTTTCTCTTATTGTGTGGTGGTGAGAATTCATACCTGTTCTAAGCTTTTGCCCTGTCTCCCCTACCTACAGACAGAACATTTAGTACAAATAATTAATACACCGCACTAGATGTGATGCAGCTGAAAGTACCAGGGATCTTGTAGTCCTGATCAGCGCCGGACTGGAGTACCTGGGGCCCACCAGGAGAACTCAATCTTGGGGCCCACCAGCCCCATGCAGTTACCGTACTGTATATAAAAATAACATAAGTCCACAAACTCTTTCAAAATTAATTAACTTTATTAACCAATAAATAACCAATAAAATGAATAAATAACAAACTAAAGAAACACTCTGGCAAAAGAGGACACACTGGTGTCTTATTCACATCAGTGTGGGATAAAGTGCCATAACAGAACAATAAATACTTTCAAGGTACATTCTCTTAAAGTATAAGTGCCACAAATTGAACCTGCATCTATCTAGTATCCCAGCAGCCAGCATCATTGTAGCAGTACCAAACTTGCCCCACTCGGAAAACTTAATGAATTCTATAGGCATTTTGGAAGTTTGTATTGCACGTTTTCCTCTCATCTATAATACAATACGATTCAATTTTTATGGGTTCACACTACCATTTTTAGCAGGTTTTATCGGCATCTGCTAAAAACTTATAATCTTTTCCAGAAGCGCATAAGCGCTAAAGAGCTCTTTAGCGCTTATGCGCTTCTGGAAAACATTCTAAGTTTTAAGCGGATGCCGATAAAACCTGCTAAAAATGGTAGTGTGAACCCAGTCGTATATTGAAAGGACCTATAACAACAAATAAACACACAACAACGGTCATGAAGCAGCAAAATTACAAAAGTTTTTTTTTCCAGAATAGAAGATGACATTGCATATGTATTAATAATGTCATCATAGTCTAAGTTCCTTGAAATGTCATACTCAATGTTCAACAAAAGGAGTGACTCTAAAAGCTCCTGTCCAATCGAAGACCTCAGACGATTTTTTACAATCTTCAGCTTTGAAAACACTCTTTCACATGAAACCTGGGTGCAAGCTAATGTAAGAAGTGTCTTGTAAACGGCAAAAAGGTTTGTGTAAGCAGCAGAATGTAAATTAGAATCATAGAATCATAGAATCGTAGAGTTGGAAGGGACCTCCTGGGCCATCTGGTCCAACCCCCTGCTCAAAGCAGGATTCGCTAAATCATCCCAGTCAGATGTCTGTCCAGCCTCTGTTTGAAGACTTCCATTGAAGGAGAACTCACCACTTCTCGTGGCAGCCTGTTCCACTCATTGATCACTCTGTCAAAAAGTTTTTTCTAATATCTAATCTGTGTCTCCTCCCATTCAGTTTCATCCCATTGCTTCTAGTCTTTCCTTGTGCAAATGAGAATAAAGTTGATCCTTCTACAATGTGACAGCCCTTTAGATATTTGTAGACAGCTATTAAGTCTCCTCTCAGTCTTCTCTTTTGCAAACTAAACATTCCCAAATCCTGCAACCTTTCCTCATAAGACAGGGTTTGCAGACCGGTCACCATTCTGGTCGCTCTTTTCTGAACTTGCTCCAGTTTGTTGATGTCTTTTTTAAAATGTGGTGCCCAAAACTGGACACAATATTCCAGATGAGGTCTGACCAAAGAGGAGTAGAGGGAAATAATGACTTCACGTGATCTAGACTGTATGCTTCTGTTAATACATCCTAGAATTGCATTTGCCTTTTTTGCTGCTGCATCACACTGTTGACTCATATTCAGTCTGTGATCTATTAGTATACCCAAGTCTTTTTCACATGTGCTGTCACTTAGCCCTATTCCTCCCATTCTATATATGCTTTTTCCATTTTTATTACCCAGATGTAGTACTTTGCATTTCTCCCTGTTAAAAACCATTCTGTTTGTTGCTGCCCACTTCTCCAGTTTATTTAAATCTTTTTGAATCCTCTCTCTCTCTTCTCTAGTATTAGCTATCCCTCCTAGCTTTGTGTCATCAGCAAATTTAATCAGTTTACCCTCAATGCCTTCATCTAAATCGTTGATAAAGATGTTGAACAATACAGGGCCCAGGACAGAGCCCTGTGGTACCCCACTTGAGACATTCTTCCAACTGGATGTGCAGCCATTTACGACCACTCTTTGGGTCCGATCACTAAGCCAGTTATGAATCCACCTAACAGTTGCCTTGTCCATTCCATACTTAATCATTTTTTCAATAAGGATTGTATGAGAGACTTTGTCAAATGCTTTGCTGAAGTCAAGATATACTATATCTACAGCATTTCCTTGATCCACCCAATCAGTGATACCGTCATAGAAGGAAATTAAGTTAGTCTGACATGACTTATTAGTTACAAACCCATGCTGACTCTGTTTAATCACTTCATTCTTATCCAGGTATTGACATACATGTTGTTTAATAATTTGTTCAAAGATCTTTCCTGGTATAGAAGTCAGACTCACCGGCCTATAGTTACCTGGGTCCACCTTCTTCCCCTTTTTGAAGATAGGAACAACATTTGCTCTTCTCCAGTCTTCTGGCACTTCTCCTGTTCTCCAAGAATTTTCAAAGATTATAGAGAGGGGTTCAAAAATTTCTTCTGCTATCTCCTTCAGTACTCTGGGGTGTAATTCATCTGGACCTGGAGACTTGAATTCATTTAGGCTAGCTAAGTGTTTCCTCACTATCTTTCTGTTTATAGATATCCTGGATTCTTCTATTCCCTTAATAGGACAGTGAATAACAGTTGATGTTACATTTCCTTTCTGAGAGAAAACAGATGCAAAATAGGAATTTAAAAGTTCAGCCTTCTCAACATCCTGTCTTACCATTTCATCATTTTCATCCTGTAAAAATCCTATAGCATCTTTGACTTTTCTTTTACTTTTGACATATCCCCAAAATCCTTTATTATTGCTTTTGACATCTCTTGCAAGCCTCAATTCATTTTCAGCTTTAGCTAATCTGATTTGTGCCCTGCAGGTTCTGCAGACAGCATTATATTCTTCTTTAGATATGCCTCCCTCTTTCCATTTTATAAACATTTTTTTCTTCCTTTTTAGCATGTGCTTAAGTTCTGTGTTCATCCATCCTGGTTTCCTTAACTGCTTCCTATTCTTCCCTCTTTTCGGAATTGTTAACAACTGTGCTTTGAGAATTTCATTTTTCAAGATTTCCCATCCTTCCTGGACATTTTTGTCTTTAAGGATATCCAGCCATTGGATCCCTCCAATTCTCTTTCTGAATCCCTTAAAATCTGCCTTTCTGAAATCTAACCTTGACGTCTGAGTCTTCACAGGTCTTCCGCCTCTAGTTATCCAAAATTCTAAAATAGCATGGTCGCTACCTCCTAGGGTCCCAGCCACTTTTACCTCCTCAACCATTTCCTCCCTGTTTATAAGGATTAGATCCAAGGTAGCAGTTCCCCTTGTTTTCTCCCTTACCTTTTGGAAGATAAAGTTGTCAGCAAGAGAGGATAAGAATTTCCTTGACCTGTTAGTTTTGCCTGAGAGAGATTCCCAACAAATGTCTGGATAGTTGAAATCTCCCATGACAACTATGTCATATTTTATGGAGAACTTGGCCATTTGATGCATAAAGAGTTCATCCATAGCTTCAGCTTGCACAGGCGGCCTGTAGTAAATGCCTACAATGGTGTCCTTTCCATTGTTCTGTCCTTGTATTCTTACCCAAACAGTTTCCACAGAACTCCCAGTCTCTGAAGCTTCAATCTCTGTGCAGATATACGCGTTTCTAACATACAATGCGACACCTCCTCCTCGTTTATCAAGTCTGTTTCTTGCAAATAAGTTGTATCCTTCTAGTCTTGTATTCCAATCATGTGTATTGTCCCACCAAGTTTCAGTGATTCCAATGACATCATATTGGACATCATATTGGACATCATCATATTGGACATCAAATTGTAGTCATATAAAAGTCTGTAGCAGCAGGAAAGACAGTTTTCACAAGCTAACTTTTTGGTATCAATGACCTCCTCTTCATCATCCTCTATTTCATGTGTGATTTCATCCATAGGAGGGCATGGATTTTTGAGAGCAGAATAGTTTTCTTTAAAACTAACTAGCTCAACTTTAAGTTGAATAACATCAACTTCAGCCAGTGTAGCTACAGTCTGCAAAGCCTCTGATGGAATGTCAGTATAGCTAATACGGTCAAACTGTCTGGGGTCAAAGTACGCTAGATCTTGAATCAGGTTTTTGTTTTTTGAGAATTTGTTTTCAATGCTCATTGTTGCCTGGTCAATGACAACATAAAAAACATGATGCTGAAAAGTTTTCAGGGGGTCAGAAGAAGGCTCATCCTTTGCTAACTCACCAGGCATAATTTTTTTTCTACCTATTCTTTTCTGGGGTAAGGCTTTTTCAATAATAACATTGATTGACTGTTCGTCAAGTGTAGAATCTACATTTTCAATAAACGAATTGACTGTTTTAATAAGGTCAGAGAAGGAATCCCTGAGCCTAAAGATCTGAATTCTGGCACTTTCAATCATGCGCCATGCCTGTAAAACATCAAGTCCACGAGTTTGGAGGTAATCAGAAATCGGATTAGCAATTTCAAAAATTTGCATAAACAAAAATGCAACAAGCAAGGTTTCATACTTTGTCCAGCAGTGAAGTAGATTAGTTGCCTCAGTTATTGCTTTGTCATCAAAAGTTGGGCAAGTTGAAATGTAATGCAAGCAGTACAATAATGTGCTGTACAGTTGCCTCGATTGGTCATGGTAGGATCCAAAAATGATATGCAAAGCCCTTGGTTTGCTCCACCAGCGAGTGTCAGCAATTTTCTTAAGTCTAGCCAATTTGTCGTGACCTTCAGTCTGTGATCTAACATGTTGAGTCCATACACCAGATCTTTTATAGGATTCTGAGAAAAAGACAGCTGTCTTCTCTAAAAGGCCAAAGAATGATTTTACCTGATAGGCAGATTTTGTAGCATCAACAATGACCAGGTTAAGTATATGCGCATAACACCAAGTAAACACAGAGTTGCATGACATGGTCTTTATGTGGGCCTGTACACCATTGTAGCATCCACTCATATTAGCAGCTCCATCAAAAGAACAACCAACAATATTGGTAACACTCAAAGAAAACTTATCTAATTGTTCTTTCATTCCTGAGAAAAGATCTTGCCCAGTTGTGCTACTGACATTAATTAGAGAAAAGAGTCTTTCATGTACCGTCCTGTCCTTCACATAACGCAAAATTATGCTGCACTGTTCTTGAACAGAAACATCTTGTGTGCTGTCCATTTCCACACTGAACTTAACAGCATTTTTCACATCGAGACTTATTTGGTCTTTCACCATTTTTCCCATTATTACAATTAGACGGTTGACTGAAGTCTTACTTAAAAATGTCACCAAACCACCACGTCCTTTGCTATGTGGGCGTGCTTTTTTTTGTTTCTCACTAATTGCCACAACGTCATCTACATGTTTTTTCAGTATACTATCACACTTGCTAATAAGCAGTGCTATCTCTAGAAAATTTCCATGATTTAGATCAGGATTTAGCAAAGAATGAGCAGCTTCTTCCTTTCCTCTGTACGCAAGGTTTAGTTTGGCTATGCAGAGTATAATGTCAATTACTCTTTTAACAACTGTTCTATTTTGTTGTATTTTTTCTTTGTTTTTATTGACTAAATTTATATTGATCATTGTTTCAATGTCTTTTTTTTTTTCAGCAGACAAATAGGCTGTTGCAGATGACTGATGTAGGATCGATTCCTCATGTTCCTTTATGCGATCATACACATGTGTTTTATCAACTACCCAGCCATTAATAAAATGGCTTCTTCTGTTGCTACAAAATGCCATGCAAGTAGAGCAAAATAACTTTTGACTTTGTGCACAGTAAGAAAGCCATTTTCTTTGAATGGCACTACCACCTGGTACAGCTCTGAAGTAAACTTTGTGTGCATGGAATGGCAATGTATGGGTTGCATCGGATGATGGTTGAATTGGATGTTTATGCATAAAGTGCAGCTTTGCAGTTAAACTGCTCATCTGATCTGGTGCTCTAAAAGCAATGCAAGTGTCAGACAATGAAGACACATCTGAGGATATGACATCATAGGCTGAAGCAGAACTCTCTGAATCGGAGTCACTTATTGGCTCACAAGTTTCATCTGTGCAATACTGTTCAACTGTATGTGATGTGTAAGGTTCTTTTGCATCACATATTGCATCTACAGTAGTAGCTTCATCTGGCAATACCTCAGGTTGACTAGTAGCAACGTCCGAGGTTGAGGCTGTTTGCTGCACAAATGTTTCACTGGCAACACCTCTTGGTTGCCATAACCTCTGCTGTCCTGGTGCTGAACTGGCTTTGGCTAGCCCCTTTCTTGATGTCTCCTGTCTCTTTATTGCACCAGATTTATATATTTTTTTTTTTGCCACCCTCTTCTTCTGCCTTGTCTTTTGAATCAGAATTTCTTTTAGAAGACATTGCGCTGTCTTCTTCCTATTGACGAAAAGGTAATTGTAAGTTATAACTAATTAGTGGATTCTCATGAATAAAATCAGTTTCCCACCACGGCAGGATCAGGTCCGGGGCTGTCCGATGTCAACCTGACACCTCGGACCCGATTTTCACACAATACAGACCTATGGTGCCAGACAGGACTGGATGGCAGTTATTTGCCATCCGGTTTTGTCCCTGTCCGGCATCATCAGGCTGCAAACGATTTTTGCCCCGGACACAAAAATGGAGCTTGCAGCATTTTTGTGTCTGGGCCGAAAAATTAAAGCAAACTGGACCCTGCCGTATTCTTACGGGTCGACAGCGATCCGGCGCCCCTCAACATGGGATTCTATGGGGCGACCGATCTGACAGAGAATCTGTCATGTTCCCAGACTCCGGCTGCTGCAGTTCAGCGTGACCTCTGCTGAACTTTAGCACTGGGGAGCTGTCTCATGTGAAGAGGTTTAGCACCATTTCAGCAGGGGACAGCTTCCTCAGCTGCGTTCTGTAGAATCCGGCTATAAACAGGACTGGAGGGCATAATAACCCTCTGGTCCTATTTGTCTGGAGCTGTCCTGCAAAGCACCGGACACAGCCTTACAGGGCAAAAAACGTGGTATGAAACCGGCCTAAGTACAATCTTAGCATACGAGCCTATGCACTTGTACTTCATAAAGCCATGTCAAACTTATATTGTAGCATTTAGAATCAGTATGGATACACAATATTCAGCCAAACATACTCCAGCTGCCACAAAATAGAGACTTTGCATTTGCTTCTAAAAAAGAATACTATATCAATAGGGAGAACTGTCATATTACATGTATGGTGTGTGAGGTGAGTCTTTACAGAATCATAGAGGAGAGCCAACACATCCTCTATATACACACCACACAAGACACTTCCTCTATATATTACACCATACAGAAATGCTGACATATCCTCTTGTTTTAAATAGCACTTTAGGGAATTTTTTTATTTAACCACCAGAGCGGTATCACTAATTTAGATTACGGTATGTGTGTGTGTAGTAAAATACCGGTGGGTGGCTATAGTCTACTGCTTCTGTCAACAAAAAGAGGAAAAGCAAATGACACAGTGGCAGAAGACAATGACTGCCTGCTATGTATTTTATTACACACTGGGAACTTACATTAATCCCTTCATGATGCGGGTATTTTTCGTTTTTCATTTACGTTTTTTTGCTCCTCGGCTTCCAAGAACCATAACCTTTTTATTTTTCTGTCAATATAGACCAGAGGTCCCCAATGTCAGTCCTCGAGGGCTGAACCAGTGCAGGTTTTCAGGATTTCCTTACTATTGCACAGGGATTGGAATCATTACCTAATGTGCAATACTAAGGAGATCCTGAAAACCTGCACTGGTTTGGCCCTCGAGGAATGACATCGGGGACCTCTGATATAGACATATGAGGGCTTTTTTTTTGCGGGACGAGTTGTACTTTCAGGTGCAATCATTTATTTTACCATATAATGTACAGGGAAATGGCACCAAAAATTCCAAGTACAGTAAAATTGCAAAAAAAGTGCAATTACATGTTTGTTTATTGGGTTTTTTAGACGTCATGTTCACTATAAGGTGACGTAATGGTGTGATGCCTTAGGTCGGTACGAGGACCTTTTCAGGGGTCCCTCCGGTTCTCAGCTTTCCGGTTTCACAAACCGGAGCCCGGTTCCGACGTCCAGTTTTAGGAAAAGACCTGTCATAGTCCCCTATGCTTTGATCTATGAGCGGCCACACATACAGCGCTTTTGCAACCGCTTTTCAACGGTGCACAGGAAACGTGGCATGCCACGTTTCCTGTGCACCGTTTAAAAGCAAACCACAAAGCGCTGTATGTGTGGCCGCAGGGAGCTGACAGCATGGGGGCAGATGGTACCACGTTTGAAGGAACCAGACACCAGAACCAGACTCCGGTTTCAGAATACCGGAGTCCAGAAAATCTGAGGAAGCCGGAAAACTCCCAAAAGCGGTATGTGTGACCCTAGCCTGAGTGCATCTCTGCTGCTGTGTAGTAGTCACAACACAGGGAAAGGTGAAACAAAGTATTCAATATGTATTGCAAATAAAGAATGTTCCCATTCTTAATATCCGAAAAAACAAATGACTGACAACAATTCACTATACCCAGACTAATAATACCACATAGAAGGGAGAAATACCGCCACACCATGACCAGAACACATATAGTGATCAGATACGGTGCTACCAAGTACAACAAGGTATATACACTAAAACAAGTAATGCAGACCGACACTGGTGTCTCAGGTTACAGCAACACTTCAAACAGCATGGCATATATACAGATCCCCAGGGTGTCTTCGCTCTAAAGCACAACTGATAAGTCCATACAAAAGCAGAAAAGAGTGGCACTCACCGGGTTTCTTGCAAGCATTGGGGTCTTTATTGGAGACAGTGGCTGTACATTGTGCAGGGAGGGGGTCACCGTGCGGATGACGATAGCGTTTCGGACGTAGTGCCCTTCGGCTGGTCCTGGCACCAGCCGAAGGGCACTATGCCCAAAACGGTATCGTCGTCCGCCCGGTGACCCCCTCCCTGCACAATGTACAGCCACTGTCTCCAATAAAGACCCCAATGCTTGTAAGAAACCCGGTGAGTGCCACTCTTTTCTGCTTTTGTATGTAACAACAAGGTATATATATTGTCACATCATGAGAAAACCACATATTACCACAACATAATGACTGTCCGAATAATACCACATACAAGGGACGAATACCGACAAGCCATGACCAGAGCACAACATGGCACCAGATTGTGACCGATAGTGAAAATTTAAAAAAGCTCTGTATATAGAGTCAGGGTACAGATAATGTAGAGATTACCAGTAACATTATACACAGGAGCTCTGTATATAGAGTCAGGGTACAGATAATGTAGAGATTACCAGTAACATTATACACAGGAGCTCTGTATATAGAGTCAGGGTACAGATAATGTAGAGATTACCAGTAACATTATACACAGGAGCTCTGTATATAGAGTCAGGGTACAGATAATGTAGAGATTACCAGTAACATTATACACAGGAGCTCTGTATATAGAGTCAGGGTACAGATAATGTAGAGATTACCAGTAACATTATACACAGGAGCTCTGTATATAGTGTCAGTGTGCGTGTATAGGTAATACACAAACTCACCAGTGATGTCTCTAGGTGAAATTCTTTATCTGTCGCAGACCAATATCGTGTCTTCTTTGCAGGACTTATCTCTGCAGAAAATAACATAGTGAGCTATAACCGATCACTTCCAGAGAACAATCCACACTTTTCCCAAGATTTTTACACTACATAAAAGGGACAAAAAAAGCAACATAGTGCTGCAATACACAGTAACAGTGCTCCAGTGTCATTCTGTGCCTGCTCATCTCTGTCAGCAGACATATTTGTGTAATGACAAAGATGTAGCAGACCTGAAGACAGAAGACCTGTGGATTACGTCGAAGCAAGGATTTTTTTTTTTTTGAAGATGGAGTCCCTAAATGTGTTTTGTGTTGGATTTTTATTAAACATTTATATTCTCTGGGTTGTGTTTTTTTTTTTTCCTGTTTACTATAAAATCATAGTGACCATGTCTAGTTTGGCGTGACACTATGAATTTCAGGCTTAGTACCAGCTGATAATACAATGCTGGTACTAACCCCGTTATTACCAAGCGTGCCGCACCCACCAGGGCCGCTGGAAGAGCCGAAGAAAGCCCCTTGACATGGTACTATGATGAAGGCACCATTTTCAGGGGTGGCTGTGGGCTATGATTTTCAGCGTGGGGGGGCCAAGAACACTTGGGCTTTAGCATGCTGAGAATCCCAGCCCCCAGTTGCCTTGCTTTATCTGGCTGGCAATCACCATATTTTGATCGCCAGCCAGGTAAAACCAGGCAGCTGCAGGCTGGGATTCTCAGCATGGTAAGGCCCAAGCATTTTGGGCCCCCCACGCTGAAAACGGCAGCCCGCAGCCCCCCTGGAATTGGCGCATTCATCGTAGCGCCATTTCCAGGTGCTTTATCCGGCTCTTCCAGTGGCCTTGGTGGGGGGTGGCACCCTGGGTAATAATGGGGTTAGTACCAGCTTTGTATTATCAGCTGATACTAAGCCTGAAATTCATGGCGTCACGCCAAACTAGACATGGTCACCATGAATTTCTAGTAAACAGAAAAAAAAACAACCCAGAGAAAATAAATGTTTACTAAAAATCAAACACAAAAGACATTTAGGGACTCCATCTTTACTAAAAAAAATCCTCGCTCCGATGTAATCCACCGATCTTCCGTGTTGAGCTCTGCTACATCTTTGCCATCGGACAAATATGTCTACTGACAGATGAGCAGGCACAGAATAAGACTAGAACACAGCTGTGAGAGAAGCGGTCACTGTACAGCTGGGCTCCAGCCGCCAACCGTTTTCCAGTGCATTGAAAATAACACATACCGTATATACTCAAGTATAAGCCAAGTTTTTCAGCACAAAAATTGTGCTGAAAAGTGCCCCTCTCGGCTTATACTCGAGTCACTATGGTATACAGCCCCCCAGCAGTGGAATACAGCCCCCCTGCTGGCACACCGCCCCCATCCCTGTATAGAGGCTCCCCCTCCCCCCCCGCCGAAGCAGCACTGATCTCACCCTCCGACGTCTTCTTGCATCCACCGGGGGTCCTCGGTCCTCCGTACTTGCTGTATTGCCGGCTCTAATAATGTGACCGCGGGCGCAGCAGCGATGACGTCATGCTGCTGTGCCGCCCACAGCAATAGAAGCGGCAATACAGCGAAGACAGAGGACCCCCGGTGGCTGCAAGAAGACGTCGGAGGGTGAGATCAGTGCTGCTTCGGCGGGGGGGGGGAGGGGGGGTCTCTATACAGGGATGGAGGGGCGCCACGGTGTGCCAGCAGGGGAGTGCTGTATTCCACTGCTGGTGCCTGCTGTATACCACTGCTGGGGCCTGATGTATACCAGTGATGGGCACTATATACCAGTTATGGCCGCTGTATACCGGGATTGGGGGCTATATAACAGGATGGCGGTCTGCTGTATTTCTTACCCTAGGCTTATACTCGAGTCAATAAGTTTCCCTAGTTTTGGAGGGTAAAATTAGGGGCCTCCGCTATACTCGGGTCAGCTTATACTCGAGTATATGTGGTACTTTCAAATGCATGCCTATTTTTGCAAGTGTTAGTATGCGTTTTTGCAATACAAGTGTACGGTACATTGCATTTGTGCTTATTTACAACTGATTCGTTGTAACGCACAGCTTAAACGCAATCTTAACCCAGCCTACCAGCAGCGAGGTGGGGAGATGGAGCTGTGGAGAATCAACTGGTGGTACTATCATGCCCATTGCCCAGTATGTCCTCCCAGCCTTTGTGGCACTATTATGCCCATTGCTCAGTATGTACTGCCACTGCCAGCCTCTGTGGTACTATCTTGTTAGTACTACCACCAGTGGCTGTCAGGACATGCTGGGTGGGCATGGTAGTACCACACACGCTGGCAGGACATACTGGGCAATGGGCATGATAGTACCACCAGAGGCTGGCATGACATGCTGGCCAATAGGCATGATAATCATGCCCATTGAGCAGTAGTATGCCCTGCCAGCCTCAGCCAAGGGTCCCTGCCCAGGCAATTACCTCCTCATCCTTCCTGCTGCTGGCTGTGAGTCATGTACAGTGTAGCATGAAGTTTGAACGCCACACTAAGGAGATGCTGCTTCTACTACTGCCAAGTGGAGGCGAGGGCCACAAGAGATTACAGGGGCCCCATTAGGGACGGACATGGGTCCCTATCAGGGGTGTACATAGAGATCATGGCCGGGGCCCACTCAGGGGCATGCATAGAGATTACGGGGCCCAGTCAGTGGCGTACATAGAGATCATGGGGCCCAGGCAGGGATTGTACATAGAGATCACGGGCCCAGTCAGGGATTGTACATAGAGATCATGGTGCCCTGTGAAGTGAGGATCTCACTGCCCCAGTATGGTGTCCTCAGGGAGCTCCCACAGTGTTTGCTTCATACTAAGGCCTGTAATGCCCTGTGGGAGCTGGGAGCTCCCTGATGGCACACCATAATGGGGGTAGTAGTAGAAGCAGCATCTCCAGTGTGGCATTCACATCACATTACATGCTGCACTACAGGCCCCCAGCCAGCAGGACAGAAGGAATGGTGGAGGCTGGAGCACTGTCTTGGACCCCTGGCCCCAGGCTGGTGACTGAGGAGCCTATCTTTTATGGCAAAACAGATGGGCGGCCACTGCTGGGGCCTGCTCATGGGCCCCCTCAGTCACCACTGCCCTACAGGCCCCCAGCCAGCAGGACAGAAGGAATGTGGGGGCTGGAGCACTGTCTGGGACCCTGACCCTGGCCCCAGGCTGGTGAGGTGACTGAGAGGAGCCCATCATTTATGGCACTGGCAGAACAGATCATGGGCCCCCTCAGTCACCCTCACCCTCACCCACCGGCCACCACACTCAGAGAGTCACCACCAGCACCAACACCCTCCCCCAATCCCCCCCCCGCTCACCCTTCACCCGGCCCCCCGCCTTCCATACTCATCAATCATGCTGCCATGGTTTTTCTCCTTCAGGCAGCCGGGTTCTTCCTCCGCAGTGCGACACAGCAAGCGCCGGCACCCGCGGCACAGGAAGCAGGAAGCAGACAGTCATGACTCTTCATCTGTCTCCTCCTGCGCGCATGTGCCGGGCAAGGCAGTGTCGCGCTGCGCAGAGGAGACTCAGAGCTCCTGGCAGCAGCAGCAGCACTAGTCTGTGCGGAAGCCGCTGCAAAGAGGGGGAACAGAAGAACATGATCACATTCCCTGTGTGCTTTGTCATTGACTCACTGATCATATCGGCAGTGCGCCGATATGAGACAGTGTGTACTGCCATTACCGGACGGGGGCCCCAGGGGGTGTAGGGGGCGGGGCTTCGGGGGCATGGCCAACAATGGTCGGGGCCCACCGGGGATTTCCCCGATCTACCGGTGGGCCAGTCCGCCCCTGGTCCTGATGAAGAGACCTGAGTAGTCTCAAAAGCTTGCAATGTGTTACCATCTTTTCAGATAGCCATTAAAAGGTATCAACCACTGAGAACTCTCAATTCCAAATATTTTGCCCTGAGTTGGCACGGAATAAAACAGGCAGGTCGCTGCTACCTAGTGACTGACTGTCTGTTAGTGTTTTGGCTCATAGTAAAAAAAAATAATTTAGTCCTTTAAGGGGTTATCTCATGAAGATAAAAGCTTTCATTATTCCCTTTTAGGATATAGACCATACTGACATTGCAGAATTCAGGGCATCCATGAATGACTCAGAAATCTTATTTTCTTGAGTGTACCATGAACGAAGCAAAAATTAAAAGGACGGTTTATAGTGATGAGCGAGCATGCTAGGATATAGTGTTATCCGAGCATGCTCGGGTGTTATCGGAGTACAAGTAGGGCTCGAGTAATTTGATAGGCTCCCTGCGGCTGCATGATTCGCACCTGCTAGACAGCCACAACACATGCCGAGATTGCCTAACAAGCAGGCAATCGCCATATGTGTTGTGGCTGTGTAACACCTGTTAATTATGCAGCCGCAGGGACTTGAACATATTACTCAAGCCCCCACGATACTCAAATACTCAAAAACACCAGAGCATGCTCGGATAATGCTATATCCGAGCACACTCACTCAATAGACGGTTACTCCCTTTTGCTTTTGTGGCATTATTATTTAATGTTCAGCACAGGTAACCCAACCAGCTTGTACATTCCCACAACACACCAAGCATAACAAAGCTCAAAATAGTTTTACATATTTCCAAGCAATAAATATGGACTATTAATTAAAGGGCAATCATTAGCATATGAATATTATAGCTTGACATTACTCATAGGTCCAACACAACAATAAGGTTGAATAATGTTTCCTTCAAAAGGTTGTAGAAAAACTTCTCAATTTAAGAGGTTGTCTAGTCTAAATTGATAAATCTGCAGTCTCTCTGTGTGACTGCAGACTTCTGAATCTCCCGAGCACACCACTGTCAAATAGATAGAGATTAGGCCTCTTTCACACTTCAGTTTTTTGCATCAGTTATAATCCGCCAAAAAGGCGGACAAGCGGATCCGTTCTCAACTGATGTGAACGGATGGCACAGGATCCGTTTTCAGACGGATCCTGAAAATGAAGAAATTTAAAGGAATCGCTGGCCGGGGAGAGAGAGAGAGAGAGAGAGAGAGAGGGAGAGGGAGAGAGAGAGGGAGAGGGAGAGGGAGAGAGAGAGGGAGAGGGAGAGGGAGAGAGAGAGAGAGAGGGAGAGGGAGAGGGAGAGGGAGAGGGAGAGAGAGAGAGAGAATTTTTTTTCTTGTTTTGTCCGGCACCCAGAAAGAAATTCGGGTTAAATCAGTGTTTGCAGGAT
Source organism: Dendrobates tinctorius (assembly GCF_039654945.1). Classification (NCBI taxonomy): domain Eukaryota; kingdom Metazoa; phylum Chordata; class Amphibia; order Anura; family Dendrobatidae; genus Dendrobates; species Dendrobates tinctorius. Next base: position 56,276,781 of record NW_027361690.1, read on the forward strand.
CCGCCAGAGAAAAAAACGTTACAAGCTCCGTTTTGAAATTTTTGAGGATGGTCACGGACAGCAACTTTTGGCGGATCCTCACAAAAAACGGATGCAACGGACAGCAATCCGTCACAATCCGCCATTAATGCATGTCAATGGGAAAAAAACGGATCCTCAAAAAAAAATTGAGGATCCGTTTTTTTTAAAAACCTGGCGGATTGTGACTGATTGTAAAAAACGGAAGTGTGAAAGAGGCCTTAGGAATGAAAATTACTTTGCTTTTGGATCACCCCATTGAAGGGAACCTGTCAGCAGGATTGTGCGCAGCAACCTGCACACAGTGTCAGATCAACACCGTTATACTGATTAAAATGATACCTTGGTGATGAAATCTTCTGGTGGTTGTTATTTAATATTCATTTTCAGTTTTTAGCTAATGATATGCTCATGCTTTGGGGTGGCCTGGAGGGGGGTAATTTATGAGGTGATCCCTCACTGACCTGCCCCTAATTTGCATAATGAATACCGGTACAAAAAAATTCTTCCTCCAAAATGGTGCCGCCCGTGAGTGCGCAGTAGCAGCACTCGGTGATCTCCGAGAGCTGCTACTGCGCATGCGCGGGCAGATCCATCTTGGAGGATGAATTTGCTTTTCTTCTCCTGCAAAATGGCGCCACTGGCGCCTGTGCAATAGCAGCTATCTGATCTCTATACACACCAAGAGCTGCTACTGTGCATGTATGGCGGGCACCAGTTTCAAATTGATTTTTTTTAAATTGATCAATTACATGAAGAACAGTGATTACTAGGACACTAAAGATGCGATTATGCAGCAGCACAGGTGCCCTGGCCGGCACCTGCCTGCAGAAGGGTTTTTTTGTCTTCAGTACGTACAGGTATTCATTATGTAAACTGAGGGATCAGTGACCTGTCAGCAGTCTGCATTATGAATACCTAGTCAGAGCACCACATAAAGGACCCCCCTCCTGGCCGCCCCAAGACACGAGCATATCATTACCGTAAAACTGAAAATAAAGATTAGACAACAAGATGGATTCCATCAACTAAGGTATCATTTTAATCAGTATAATGGTGCTGACCTGACACCGCCTGTAGGTTACGGTGCACAATCCTGTTGTAGGTTCCCTTTAAGGAAAGAAGCACTTGAACAAGTTGCAATAGCATTAGATATTTATAACTGTGAACCCAGCAGTAAGTTGGGGCTTTTTCATGTTAGATTAATAGTAGATATCTCAGGTATACAACAGGCATATTTCTAGCAATATTGACCTTCTGTATGTCACCCGTAGGCTAACATGTTAAAAACATATTCCGTGTTGAATAATTTATTCGCCTCTGTAAGAATAAGCAAGACAACACTGTAAAATACAACTAAAACAAGGTTAAGTATACGAATATAAATGGCCTGTGTTGGCAAAGTTTTTTTGGAAGATTTTTGAGATATGTACCAGACACTACAAATACAAATTGAATTCAGCTTCATGAACTTGAGAGCAACACCCAACACTAAGCAAAGCTACAAATTAATTCTGTAATGTTTAGATCTGTCTTCAGTGTGCAGTTTCCGCATGGCCATAATAATGCTTACTCTCATGCCAGGTTTCACTTGGGTTTGTAATATGACCACAAGTCCACTGAGAAGGAAAAGCCCAGACTATGAATCAATTGCAAATAGTCTTCAGATCCGTATTCATATGGTAATTGCTTAGTCACTAATAAAGCTAAGCCTGAATTGAATCATAGCCGAAATGTGAGGGACTCTATTCTGGTGCCAATCAGTTCTCTAGAATCTTTTCTTTAAAACTGCCCTTCCATTGCATTCTGCCTGTTAATCTGGGGGAGAAAAAAAGCTGAATGTTGAAAGGCCTGCCAGATAATTCTAGTAACAATTTAACTGGGGTTGCATAAAAAGATAGATATACAAGCAAATAAACCCACAGGCTCAAAGCTTTGGTGCAGTGCAACAGGAAAAGGCTTGTAAATGATGTATGTGAGGTATGTAAGGCGTCCTGTAATATGAAAACATAAAAAGCTTTGTGATCTAATTAGGCAAAACAAATATTGTATCAAAAAGCATTTTCATGCAGAAAGGATGGATTCATGAATTCAGTTATGTTACATGTATAAATGGAGTATTAAATAGGATCGGTCATCAGTATAACCTCTAAAGGCCTATGCGTAAGGCATCTTTAATACTTATTAGAGCCACACCTTATAGCAATTCATTTGAAAATTGTAGAGATATTCAACCGTTTTAAAAGTGCAGAGGATGGACACTGCACTTTTGGCTCTCCAGCTTCTCTCCCTGTGTCCATGCCCACTGCCGGCCTCCATTATCTGACAGACAGATCACTCTTCTCTCAGTGACCTGCCTCCCCTGCCCAAGATTCTGTACAAACACTGTTACTGACCAGAGTCATCTTCTTAAAGTTTGCAGTGCATGTACAGTTATCTCCTGACAATATTGCGAAAATGAGCATACCCTATTGGCATCAATAGACATGGAAGCATTATACAGTAGTATTCCCCATTGGGCAGACATTAAGAGGATGGAGTATTTCCTTAATACAGGGGTAACACAGTATGTCAAACATAACTTTTCAGCCTCAACTTTGTGTCTTTCATATTCACCCACAACTATTTCCTTTACAAAAGGAGGACCTACCACCAGCTCAGGAGGACAGCAATGGGGAGTCCCTGAACCCCATCATATGCCAACCTGTTTCTTGGCTGGTGGAGGAGACTGTTATCTTCCTAGAAGATGCATGGTGGTATCCTAATATTCTTTTCTGAAACAGGCGTATAGATGTTTTTCTGTGGTTGCCTGGAACCATTGATAAATTCCATCTTTCTCTGCAATGCCTTAATTATAACGAGATCGGCAAGAGATCTAAATCAGAGATCCATAAGAATGAAATATCATTTCTCGAGTTTACAATTGGAAGAGACAGTCAGGGATAACTCACCACATGGAAACCAACAGCTACTATCAGTCTCCTCAGGTGTGAAAATCATCACCCAGGTTCTCTCAAAAAGGGAATTTCTAAACGGCAATTTCCGTGTATCATGAGAAACTGCACAAAAAACAGGTGATTTTCACACACAAGCCACAACCTGGGTTCAAGGTTTGAAAGAAATGGAGTTAGTGCACTGGAGTCAAGTCAGCTTGGTCTAATGCAAATAGTTGAAATAGACAGACATTGCTATGTCCAAAACCAAGGAAGACACAGGAATACCAAGAATTAAGGTACTTTTGACAACCAGGCAAATGAGGTATATAATGTAATAAAAGGACACTTGGGAATGTTAAACAACAAAGAGATATACCCCTTGTTAGACATATAAGGTAATACTGCAGCCATCGTATATAACACCACAATAACAGCAACACTCGATTTGGCCGTTCTCATGCACAGCAAAAACTCGTACAATCAACAGGCAACCCTGGTTGACCAGCCATGATCAAAGAACTGGACTTCCAGGGCTGCTGAGTGGCGATGGAAGAGATCGCGTACTGCCGAGCACTTTATCGCATACAAGCAGTCCCTTGCCAGCTTCAAATCCACGCTCACTGCCGCAAACAAACTTACTTCTCATCTCTCATATACTCCCTGTCTCACAACCCTAAACAACTTTTCAACACTTTCAATTCTCTACTCCATCCCCCAGAACCTCCTCATTCTCCTCTTATTTCTGCTGAAGACTTTCCCTCTTTCTTTAAGCAGAAGATATCAGAGAAAGCTTTGGCCTGCAGCCCCCAATGCCCCTCCTCTTAACTGCTCAGCCCTTTTCTTCCAAAACCAGCTTCTCCACCATGACAGAAGAACAGCTCTCCACCCTTCTGTCAAAACCACATCTCACCACTTGCACGCATGACCCATTCCTGTCCCACCTCATCCCTAACCTCACCATGGTCTTCATCCCAACCCTAACACATCTCTTCAACCTTTCACTTACAAATGGTGTCTTGCCCTCTTCCTTCTGACTTGTCCCCAGAGGTCGTGAGGTACTCGGTGCCGGGCCCGTTGATTTCAATGGGAGATGTCACAGTGGCAGTGACCCAGTCTGTGGCATCAGGCAGTCAATGTAAAAGAGGTAGAGTGATGGGGATAAAGTTATTGAGATGATTCATGATGCCACCTGTGGTTTCTGGTCAGTTTGACCAGCGCTGCAGGGTTGCTTCTCTGGGACAGTTGGTGTGTTGCAGCAATGATGTTGAAGCTCTCCACAGGAGGAGCTGTAGTCCCAGGGCAGTAGGAATAGGTGTTGAGGTAGATGGTGCAGTGTTAGGCACAGAGATGTAGCAGTGCTAGATGAGTGGCGCAGGAATAATTGGAGGACACAATGGCTTGCATTTCCAAGGCTTTACTCACTGTCTGTTGCGCATACAGATGCCCACTTCGGTGCCGTGTCCTCCAGGTCAGGGGCTCAGCCAACTCCCAGGCAAGATAGAGTACACCTTCCCAGGACTCCTCCAACATATGCCTTTCTTGAATGTCTCCTCACTAGCGCCTAAACTGAAGTACTTGTAGTTGTGAATTAAACTCAGTTCCTCCTTCTAGATGTTACTCGGAACTCCACTCATACGGCAGATAGCTGTAGCCCGCTTCAGGGACTTCCTACTCTCAGGTCCCGGCTCACACACATGCTATTGTGCCCCCGAGTCTTAGGTGGGAATAAAGTGTTGACAACTTCTATTCCTCTGGTTTCTGCTGCAGGAACTTCAGTATCCATACAACCTCGGAGACCGGACTCCGGACCATGCACTTTATCTTAAGGAAGGTCTCGGCTCTCACCCTTGTCCTCAGGTCTCTTCTCCCCACGTTCTGTACTAGTCTATCTCTCTTCTGAAGAATCAGGCTTTCTCTTGCTCCTTCCCGTGCCAAAAGCTCCAGATCACAGGATAATAATAATAATAATAATAAATTTTATTTTTATAGCGCCGACATATTCCGCAGCACTTTACATTTCAGAGGGGATTTGTACAGACAATAGACATTACAGCATAACAATAATCACATACAGTAGATTATAACAAATACCAAGAGGAGTGAGGGCCCTGCTCGCAAGCTTACAGTCTATGAGGAAAGAGGTAGACACGAAAGGTGGGTGGTAACAGTTGCCCTGATTGTATGGACCAGCCATAATGTTAAGTGTGTAACAGTACAGACACAGAGGGCTAATGGATGCATAAAGCATGTGGGAACATGATGCTGGGAACCTGGTTATGGTAAAACTTTTGGCTCTGCCACACAGGGATAGGTTAGGTTAATGTGTTGAGGCGATAGGCCAGTCTGAATAAATGCGTTTTCAGGACACGCTTAAAATTGTGGGGATTGGGGACTAATCGTATTGACCTGGGAAGTGCATTCCAAAGAATTGGCGCGGCACGTGTAAAGTCTTGGAGACGGGAGTGGGAGGTTCTGACTATTGAGGATACTAACCTCAGGTCATCAGCAGAACAGAGGGCGCGGGTAGGGTGGTATACTGAAACAAGGGAGGAGATATAGGGTGGTGCTGAGCCATGGAGGGCTTTGTGGGTGAGGGTAATAAGTTTATACTGAATTCTGGAGTGGATGGGTAGCCAGTGTAATGACTGGCACAAGGTAGAGGCACAGGAGACTGCTGCAGCACTTGCTTTCACTCCATCCCTCTCCGGGGATCTTCTCTCACTAACTGACCCTTTCCTAATCTTCTTCCGCTCTCTTGTGCAGTCTAAGCTCCACCCGCTTCCCCAGCACCCTTCGTGAACCAAAGCAGCTGACTTACAGGGTGCTCTGCTATTCTAAAGTGTCTTTGCTGGGTGCAGGTGTTGGAGTATGGTCAGGTTTCTCCACCTTACCTGGATAGTGGGGTACCACACCTCAGGAGGAGGTGCAGTACCTCTGTGGCGACTGAACCCTCTGGGGCGCCACACTTCAAACATGCTTCAATCACACTCATCCTCAAAAAGCCCTCCCTCGTTCTATCCTCTGTGTCTAGCTGTCACTTCTCCCTTATACCTCAAAACTACTGGAACAGCATGTCCATCTTGAACTGTCCTCCCACCTCTCTGCCTGCTCCCTCTTTGACCAGTTGCAATCTGGCTTCTGACCGCATCACTCAACTGAAACTGCCCTAACTGAAGTCATCAATGACCTACTAGCCGCAAAGAGCAAGCAACACTTCTCTGTCCTCCTTCTCCTGGACCTGTCTTCTGCCTTTGACACTGTGGACCATTCCCTCCTGTTACAGAATCTCTCATCTCTTGGCATCACAGATTTGGCCCTATCCTGGATCTTGTCATATTTAAAAGACCGGACATTCAGTGTCTCCATTTCCCACACCAACTCCTCACCTCACCCCCTGTAGTCATTGTTATCCAAGTGTCAGTTCTAGAACAATGACTCTTCTCCATCTACACCTTCAGCATGGCACAGCTCATAGAATCCCATGGTTTACAGTGTCATCTCTACACCGATGACAAACAGCTCTACCTATCTGAGCCTGACATCGCAATCCTACACTGTCTGTTCGCTATTTCATCTTTCTTTTCTGCTCGCTTTTTAAAACTGAACATGGACAAAACTGAATTCATTATCTTTCCCCGATCTCAATCTACCCCTCTACTAGACCTATCAATCAATGTCAATGGCTGCTCACTTTCCCCAGTCCCGCATGCTCGATGCCTCGGGGTGATCCTCGACTCTGCACTCTCTTTCAAGCCACAAATCCAAGCCCTTGAATCCTCCTGCCGACTCCAACCCAAAAATATTTCCTGGATCCGTACATTCCTGGACCAAGAAACTGCAAAAACGCTCATGCACACCCTCATCATCTCCCGCCTCGAATATTGCAGCCTCCTACTCTCTGGCCTCCCCTCTAGCACTCTTGCACCACTCCAATCTATCCTAAACTCTGTTGCCTGACCAATCCACCTATCTCCCAGTTATTCCCCAGCCTTTCCTCTCTGCCAAGCCCTTCACTGGCTTCCTGTTGTCCAGAGGCTCCAGTTCAAAACCCTATCTATGACATACAAAGCTATACACCACCTTTCTCCTCCATACATCTGTGACATGGTCTCCCGGTACTTACATACATGTAACCTTCGATCCTCTCAATATCTCCTTCTCTACTCCCCTTCTATCTCTTCTTCCCACAACCGCATACAAGACTTCTCCCGTGCTTCCCCCATACTCTGGAACTTTCCACCCCAACCCATAAGTCTTTCGCCTACCACGGAAACCTTCAAAAGGAATCTGAAGACCCACCTATTCCGACAAGCCTACAACTTGCAGTGATCCTCAGTCTACTGAACCGCCGCACGACTAGCTCTACCCTCTCCTTGTGTATCCTCACCCATCCCCTGTAGATTGTGAGCCCTCGCGGGCAGGGTCCTCTCTCCTTCTGTACTTGTGTGTGCCTTGTGTTGCTCATGTTTATTGTACTTGTCTATGTATGCTCCTTTTTCACATGTAAAGCTCCATGGAATAAATGGCGCTATAAAAATGAACAATAGTAATAAAAATACCATCAAAACAACCCCAGATGTATATCATTCTGTATCTTGGAGGTAGTGAGAAAAAATATATGTGGGGGGGACTGGAATAAACTGCTCCTTCAAATTGAACGCCAGTGGATATATAGGCTCTGTACTCTTGTACCAGATGGCCTCAATGAGCAACAAAATTATTGCTGTTTCATTTGATTCCCTTACCATCAGCCTGCCAAGTTACTTAACTTTTTTTTGCTTGTAATTCATAAGTAATGAAACACTATGGTTATCATATATAAGCAATTTCTTTAAGTCTGAAGTTTTTATGTCCATCAGTTCAGTTGCATCTTTTATCTATGGATATATCCCCATGTACTTTTTTATAAATTGTAGCATGCTGAATGATCCCATTATGGACATAGTTATATATCTATATGCTTTTACTGGATTTTGTAGCATTGGGGGCAATCACCTGTACCATATGGGCAATCTATTGTTGTTTAGACAACCCCTACAAGCCTGATGTGCGCAATGCACTAGGACTAGAACTAGGACAATGCACTACTTCACACACTGTGCAGATGCGGACATCTCAAATGACCACAGCAATCTTGTCTCCTGGACCGCGGCCTTATATTTGACTACTGTGCTTTCACAGTCAGACTTGTGTGAGGTGAAAGACTACTTGCACTCTGTGTACTTTCACTCAGCTGTCTACTGCACAGACAGGAGCATCATCATTAAGAGTCATGTCTCCTGCAGACCAGGGTAGATGCTCCTAATCAACTCATTATCTGTGTTAAAGACAACTTTCTTACAAAGTCCCCTTTATAAAAGACTCCTGTCCACAGACTCAATTAATCAGTCAGACTCTAACCTCTACAACATGGGCAAGACCAAAGAGCTTTCTAAGGATGTCAGGGACCAGATTATACACCTGTACAAAGCTGTAATGGGCTACAAAACCATACGTAAGGCGCTGGGTGAGAAGGAGACAACCGTTGGTGCAATAGTAAGAAAATGGAAAAAATACAAAATGACTGTCAATCAACATCAATCTAGGGCAACATGCAAAACCTCAACTCATGGGGTATCATTGATCATGAGAAAAGTGAGAGATCAGCCTAAAACTACACAGGGGGAACTTATTAATGATCTCAAGGCAGCTGGGACCACAATCATCAAGAAAACCATTGGTAACACATTACTCTGTAAAGGTTTAAAATCCTGCAGTGCCAGCAAGTTCCCCCTGCTCAAGAAGGCGCATGTGCAGGCCCATCTGAAGCTTGCTAATAAACACCTGGATGATTCTGTGAGTGATTTGGAGAAGTTGCTGTGGACAGATGAGACAAAAATTGAGCTCTTTGGCATTAACTTAACTCACCATGTTTGGAGGAAGAGAAATGCTGCCTATGACCCAAAGAACACCATCCCCACTGTCAAGCATGGAGGTGAAAACATTATATTTTGGGGGTGTTTCTTTGCTAAGGGTACAGGACTACTTCACCGCATCAATGGGAGAATGGATGGAGCCATGTAACGTAAAATCATGAGTGACAACCTCCTTCCTTCCTCCAGGACATTAAAAATGGGTCGTGTCTGGGTTTTCCAGCAAGACAATGACCCAAAACATACAGCCAATGCAACAAAGGAGTGGCTCAAAAAGGAGCACCTTGAAGTCATGGAGAGGCCTAGCCAGAGTTGAAGCTCCGAGTTGCCAAGTGACAGCCTCAAAATCTTAATGATTTAGAGATGATCTGCAAAGAGGAGTGGACGAAAATTCCTCCTGACATGTATGCAAACCTCATCATCAACTACAAAAACGCCTGACTACTGTGCTTGCCAACAAGGGTTTTGCCACCAAGTATTGTCTTGTTTGCCAGAGGTATACTTATAAATACTTATTTCTCACTGCAAAATGCAAATACATTTATATAATTTATACAATGTGATTTTCTGGATTTTATTTTTGATATTCTATCTCTCAATGTTAAAATTATCCTGCCCTTAAAATTATCGACTGTTCATGTCTTTGTCAGTGGGAAGACTTACAAAATCAGCAAGGGATCAAATAATTATTTCCTTCCTGTAAATAAGGATAACATGTGACTAAAGGTGCAAAACTATCTGCATATTAGCCCAACTTTGACCTTTTCATACTACAGATCTCCTGATTAACCCATATCCGATGGGGAAACACGACACCTAATGATGAGTAACATAGCTATATTATTTACTGTTATTGACTCCGCGCGTATATCAGTTTAAATATATGGGATACAACTATTGCTTATCATAGAACCCACATCTGGGATATTAGTCATTACAGCTTTGCTCACATTTGTGCTCCCCTTATGGGATTGTTCTTTCCAGGTGTCCTCTGTGGCTCATTTATATGGTTATCTATTGTGTGAACTGGATTTAGCATGAATTTTGTCTGACAAATACAAAGGATTGGTTCCAGTTGTTGTCTATATGTTTATAGACATGAGGTATTTTTAACCCCTTTCTGACATATGATGTACTATCCCGTCCATGTGCCCTGGTCCTCAATGCCCATGGACAGGATAGTACGTCACGCGCGATCATGGGGGGAGTGCAGCTGATTGCGGCCTGGTGTCAGCTGATTATCACAACTGACAGCCGGCACTTTAACCGCCGGAACAATACGATCAACATGATCACAGCGTTCTGGTGGCATAGAGAAGAATCGCACAGGGAGAGGGCTCCCTGCATGCTCCCCTCAGACCCTCCGAACAACGCAATGTGATCTCATTGTTCTGAGGTTCTCCCTGCCTGCAGACCCCGGGATCCAAAATGGCTACGGGGTCCTTCCGGGTCCTGCAGGGAGGTGGCTTCTTAGTGCCTGCTGATCTGAGACAGTGCTGTGCAAAGTGTCAGATCAGCGATCTGACTTTATACAGTGATGTCCCACCCTGGGACAATGTAAAATGTAAAAAAGGAAAAAAAAATTAAACTGTGTAAAAACTTTTTTAAAAAATTCCTAAATAAAGAAAAAAATAAATATTTTTCCAATAAATACATTTCTTTATGTAAATAAAAAAATAAATAAAAGTACATATATTTAGTATCGCCGTGTCCGTAACGACCCGACCTATAAAGCTGTCCCACTAGTTAACCCCTTCAGTGAACACTGTAAAAAAGGGCAAAAAACAATGCTTTATCATCATACAGCCGAACAAAAAATGGAATAACACACAATCAAAAAGACAGATATAAATAAGCATTGTACCGCTGAAAACGTCAGCTTGTCCTGCAAAAAAAGCCACCATAGAGCGTCATCAGCAAAAAAATAAAAAAGTTATAGCTCTCAGAATAAAGCGATGCAAAATAATTATTTTTTATATAAAATAGTTTTTATTGTATTAAAGTGACAAAACATGAAAAAATCATATACCATTTATATACTCGTGTATAAGCCGAGATTTTTAGCCCATTTTTTGGGGCTGAATGTCCCCCTCTTGGCTTATAAATGAGTCATATACCTGTGGGTCGGCGGGGAGGAGCGGGGGTGTCAGAGATCATACTGACCCCCCGACACATCTCTGCAGCCCCCCTGCTTCTCCACGGTCTCCCTTCCTTCAGCGGTCACTTGGTACCACTTATTAAACTCATGAATATGCGCACATTCATGAGTTTAATAAGCGGTACCACGTGACTGCTGAAGGAAAGAAGGGAGACCATGGGAGAAGCGGGGGGAGGCTGCAAAGACCGCGCCAGGAGGGGGTAAGTATATTTGATATTCACCTGACCCCAGTCCATAGCTGCTTGCTGCTGTCTGCTGCATCCTCTGTCAGTGATGTTTAGGCAGCTGAGGGCGTGGTGACGTGATTAGTGTGACATAGGACGCGGCAGACAACAGAGATGGACGAGGGACTGGTGAATATCTCAGGTGCTGTGTCCTGAGCCAGCGGCAACACTGGCACCTGTCCCACATAGTGCGCCTTTATCTCCGCCTGCTCAGGACCCAGCACCTGGCCCCCAGCGACGAGAGGTGAGTATGTCTTTTCTTTGCAGCCGCAGCAGCAATATATGGGGCATAATCTGTGGAGCATCTTATGGGGAAGCATATGGGGGGCATAATCTATGGAGCATCTTATGGGGGCAGCATATGGGGGGCATAATCTATGGAGCATCTTATGGGGAAGCATATGGGGGCATAATCTATGGAGCATCTTATGGGGGCAGCACATGGGGGCATAATCTATGGAGCATCTTATGGGGGCATAATCTATGGAGCATCGTATTGTCACGATGTGACTGGCCCTGCATGCTGCGACCCACCGACCGGTTAGTCACAAAACCAACAGAGGTAAACAAGGGGACACCGGGGACACAATTACAACGGTGGGCCCTGCAATAGGAAATGGGGAAATGGACACCTTCTGCACTCTCCTAAGGAAGTGCCCTGGACTCTCCTCCCTTTCCCTATACAGGTTCTTTCAACCTGTCGCCGACCAGGATACCTAGGTTCCTCTCTTGCCCTGCACCTATCCCTTACTAGGGAACTGGCAAGTGCGGACACTGGTCCCACCGCTGTACTAATATGACACCAAGGAAAATAACAGACAGGGGAAAACAAACAACACTTAGCTTGCTCTGCAGTCATGCACCGGACCACAGAGTAAGGCACCCAAGCACAGTATCCAGCAGGAAAACCACTGCTCCAGATCAGCTTGCAAACACCGCTACTCAAGATAAATTCTCTCTTCTGAAAGGTTGGCTTCCAAATGACCTGCATTACCAACCGTGAGTTGCAGCACCAGTTGGCCTTATAAAGGGAGGTGGGAGTGGCACCCACCTGCATAGATCATTAATCACAATGCAGTAACACCAGCCGCCACCGGGGGAAAAACCCACCAGCAGACTAACTAAAGTTGTAGTAACACCAGAGGCCACGGGGGGAAAAACTGACATTAACCCCCGATGGCCAGAAAGGAAAAAAGTTTATATCAGAGAAGCCCAAACTGACATATGCAAAAATGGATCATGACACTTATGGGGTAGCATATGGGGGCATAATCTATGGGGCATTTTATGGGGGCATAATCTATTCAGCATCTTATGGGGGCATAATCTATGGAGCAGCATATGGGGGCATAATCTATGGAGCATTTTATGGGGGCATAATCTATGGAGCATCTTATGGGGCATAGTCTATGTAGCATCTTATGGGGGCATAATCTATGGAGCATTTTCTGGGGGCATAATCTATGGAGCATCTTATGGAGCAGCATATGGGGCATAATATTCTATGGAGCATCTTATGGGGGTCATTATTAACCTTTGTGCAGCATTATATGGGGCGTATTTTGTATGGAGCATCTTATGGGGCCATCATGAACTCTATGAAGCATTTTATGGGGCTTCTGATTCAAAATGGATATTCAAAAACATTTAACCTACTGATGTCTCATTTAATTTTACTTTTATTGGTATCTATTTTTGTTTTTGAAATTTACCAGTGGCTGCTGCATTTTCCACCCTAGGCTTATACTCGAGTCAATAAGTTTTCCTAGTTTTTTGTGGCAAAATTAGGGGGTCGGCTTATACACGGGTCGGCTTATACACGAGTACATGCGGTAAGTGTGGTATCGCTGTAAACTAACCCGAAGAATAAAACTGCTTTATCAATTTTACCACACGCGGAACGGTATAAACGCCCCACCCAAAAGAAATTCATGAACTGATGGTTTCTGTTCATTCTGCCTCCCAAAAATTGTAATAAAAAGCGATCAAAAAATGTCATGTGCCCGAAAATGGTACCAATCAAATCGTCAACTCGTCCCGCAAAACAAAACCTCACATGACTCTGTGAGCCAAAATATGGAAAAATTATAGCTCTTAAAATGTGGTGATGCAAAACCTATTTTTTGCAATAAAAAGCGTCTTTTAGCATGTGACTGCTGCGAAACATAAAAACCCGCTATAAATAGTAAATCAAGCCTCCCTTTATTACCCCCTTAGTTAGGGAAAAATAATAAAATAAAAAATGTATTTATTGCCATTTTCCCATTAAGGTTAGGGTTGCGGCTAAAGTTAGGGCTAGGGCTAAAGTTAGGGTTGTGGCTAAAGTTAGGATTTGGATTCGGGCTAGGGTTGGGATTAGGGTTAAGGGTGTGTTAGGTTTGTGGTTAGGGTTATGGTTAGGGCTGGGATTATTTTTAGGGGTGTGTTGGGGTTAGGGTTGGAGTTAGAATTGGGGGATTTCCACTGTTTCGGCACATCAGGGGCTCTCCAAATGCAACATGGTGTCCAATCTCAATTCTAGCCAATTCTGCAATGAAAAAGTCAAATGTGCTCCTTCCCTTCAGTGCCCTGCTGTGTGCCCAAACAGTGATTTACCCCCACATATAAGGGATCAGCATACTTGGGATAAATTGTTCAACAACTGTTAGGGTCCAATTTCTCCTGCTATCCTTGGGAAAATAAAAAGTTTGGGGCGAAAAATCGTTTTTGTAAAAAAAATATGATTTTTATTTTTACGGCTCTGTTATGAACTTCTGTGAAGCACTTGGGGGTTCAAAGTGCTCACCACACATCTAGATCAGTTCCTTAGTGGGTCTAGTATCCAAAATTGGGTGACTTGTGGGGGGTTTCCACTGTTTAGGCACATTAAGGGCTCGCCAAATGTGACATGGCGTCCGATCTCAATTCCAACCAATTTTAGTTTAAAAAAGTCAAGCGGCGCTCCTTCCCTTCCGAGCTCTGCCATGCACCCAAACAGTGGTTCCCCCCACATATGGGGTATCTCCGTACTCAGGACAAATTGGACAACAACTGTTGGGGTCCAGTTTCTCCTGTTACCCTTAGTAAAATAAAAAAATTGGATCTGAAGTACTTTTTTTGTGAAAAAAATTTAAATGTTCATTTTTTTTAAACATTCCAAAAATTCCTGTGAAGCAAAAGAAGGGTTAATAAACCTCTTGAATGTGGTTTTGAGCAACTTGAGGGGTGTTGTTTTTAGTATGGTGTCACTTTCGGGTATTTTCTATCATATAGACACCTCAAAGTGACTTTAAATGTGATGTGGTCCCTAAAAAAAATGGTGTTGTAAAAATGAGAAATCGCTTTTAACCCTTATAACTTCCTAACAAAAAAATGTTGTTTCCAAAATTGTGCTGATGTAAAGTAAACCTTTAGGAAATGTTTCTTGTGCAGTACTTTGTGTTACATATCTCTGCGATTTAACGGCATGAAAATTCACAGTTGGAAAATTGTGAAATTTTCAAAATTTTTGCAAAATTTCCATTTTTTCACAAATAAATGCAAGTCATATCAAAGAAATTTTACCAATAATGTGAAGTACAATATGTCACGTGAAAACAATGTCATAATCACCAGGATCCATAGAAGCATTCCAGAGTTATTACCTCATAAAGTGACAGTGGTCAGAATTGTAAAAATTTTCCCAATCATTAACATGCAAATTACCCTTGGGGGTAATGGGGTTAAGTAACATTTGTCGCATTGCCTATGGGGTGAAAGAGCTGGAACTGTTGTGTAAATCCCTTGCAATTCTGATTAAAATTTTATTGCTGGATTTCTCTACAATTTACAAATGAAATATGTAAGAAAAGTATGGATATAAAAAGCTTTATAGAATCTTTACTAGAGATGAGAGAATATTTCAGTGATCGGTTCGGATTCTGATCACCAAATTTGCAATAGTCGCCCATTAATTTGCCGCACATTTGCCGAACATAGCCGAACACCATTCAGGTCAATGGGAGGCAAAAACAAACGCACAACACCTTATAAAGGCCCCCAATGCTGCCAAAACACATGAAATGAGGGGCAGACACCAGGAAAGTGGCCTCAATTCACCCACAGTACTAATTGTAGCATGGCACTGCAGCAATCAGCCAGGCATTAGTAATCAGGGTCTAGGACTGCATTTACAGCTTTCAAATGAACGTCACAGTAAGACGAGGCCTCTTGTGCAGGGAGCCCCGATACCACATGCAGCAGCTCAACCTGCTTTCGTACTCAGCCACACTCAGGTGGCAAAAATATCATATAAATTTTGCAGACTATTGTCAGAAAAGGATAGAAACACAGGTAGTTGACTCCAAGGAAGTGGATGCCTGACAGTCTTGGAGGCCTACTGCTACAGGGAACATGCATGAAGGAGACACAACCAGGAGTTTACACATTTACAAAAATTAGTGGCAGACACCAACAAAGTGACATCAATTGCAATAAAGTAGAATTAGTATAGCAGGGACCGACACCTCTTCCACTACAGCCAACCCAGCAGATGGAGACTGTAACGGGCAAGGTGGTGGAATCACTGTTCCATATCCCTCTGAAAATTTTGAAGGGACGTAATCGTGTGGCCTACCAAATCCCTACTCAGACAAGTGGCAGCAGGTGAAAACTGCGACCCAAGGAGGTGCAAAGAGATGGCACCAGGTGCTACTCCATGGCCTACAGAAGGTGGCAGCTGACCTCCTACAGCGGGTAAGCTGCTACAGCCTAAAGGAGGGATGGAAAATGCAGGCAGGCACTGTAGGGACTCTGGAACCACAGGTACAGATGGGCCTGGCTGAGGAACAAAAAAGCACTGGCAGGTGCAGGCTTGACCGAGTGTTATACAGATGGGCCTGACAGGTGGGATCTGAACCAGCTAATGAACAGAAGAGAACAGATAGGCATGAACAGATGGGCACAGATGGGTACAGGGTAGACCACCAGGCAGGCAGACCAGGGGAACCTGACAACTAGCTAGAATTCAAGGCAAACTAACAACGTAGCTCAGGCACCTCCATATTGGAGTAGAAGCCTTATATAGAAGGTGGCACCCAGCTATAGGTTGGGAATACCTTAGGTCCTTTTAAGAGGGAGCGAGAGTGCGAGTGCACCCTCTAAGTATAGTTCCCGGTCCTACAACTGAACCTTGGTGGAGGAGTTCCAACAAAGGGCCATGTCTGTAATGTCAACAGACCAGAACATCTGTAGTAAGAGGGAATGGTCCACTGTGTCAAAGTCAGATGCCAGGTCCAGGAGGAGGACAAACTCACGTCGCTTTAATTTGGCGGCTACTAAGTCATTGGTGACTTTAGTTAGGACAGTTCAGTGGAATGGTGCGGTCTGAAGTCAGATTGTTAGAGGCCAAAGAAGGAGTTAGAGGAGAGATGGGAGGAGAGTTCAAAATGGATGTATTGTTCCAGTAGTTTGGAGCTATAGGGGAGAAATGATATGGGGTGATAGGTAGACACAGAGGATAGGTCAAGGGTGGGCTTTTTGAGGACGGAAAACACCAGTTGTTAGTGACAGTTTGAAGAGGTGGGTTAGGCTTGTGATGAAGATTGTGGTAAAGTTTGGAATGAGGTAGGACGCTATTGTGTAACGTTCACAGGTGGTGAGGCAAATTATTCAGCTGAGATGAGAGGAGAGGGAGGGGGGACTGGTGGATGCAGTAAAGAATTGAAAGTACTGAATAGCTGTTTAGGGTTGTGAGACAGGCATGATGTGAGGGATGAAAAGTTGGTTTGTTTTGCTGCAGTCAGAATTTGAGTAGCATTTTTACTTCTGTTATTGGATGGGCAACTCCGTTCCCTTTCTTTTGCAGCCATACAACGGTACGCTTTGCAGATGAGGGCCAGAAAGAATATGTGCTCCAGTAGATGGCAAGCCCTACATCAAGTGGCCTCTGCTTCTCTTCCTCCACCTTAAGCACCCCAATTTCCCTTTTTTTTCCCCACATCACAACTCTTCAAGCACTCAACTGACTGTTGGGAACCACAGATGGCTGAGTCTGCAGATTTCTTCACACACTGTATGCCATGGGCAAAGAAAGTGTACTCTAAAGATTCACAATGTCAAGAGGAGGAAATCATCTGTACCGATGGCCATATTTTTTCTCACTTTGATCTATGACCGGACAAAGTTTTGTCCGAGCACAAACCAAACCCTCGTCAGAAGACATTAATCCTGTTGGGTGAAGGTGATCCATTTGTGATGAGACTCAGATATTTGAGGCGCCTGCAGACTGTACTCTGCTGTCAAGGCCAGAAGAGGAGGAGGGTGACTCTCAGGGAAAAGAGTGGGAGAACAGAGGGGATGATGATGAGATAGTAGATCACACTTAGTGTAAACCCCGAGCCATGCAACTGACTAGATCAGCAGAGGAGGAGGAGGAAGAAGACAAGGATGTTACATTACATACAGATGTACTGCATCTTATTAAAACACCCCCTTTTCACTTGCAATCATTCACGTGTGTGTGCCAAGTTCTTTTATACTAGCATACGGATTGGGACCCTACTTGTGCACCACCACTTTGAAGTTGTGCCAAAACGTCTTTATATATTAAAGGATGTTACATTGACACGGAGTTATGCAACCATGACAATGAATGCATTCTGAGACTCAACTATGGCAGTGGATAGCAGCGTTCTTTTTTTCAGACCAACAAAAATCTACAAAATTATGCTATCTGTCAATTTTTTTACAAACAACCTAGTAGAGTAAATAAAAATGAATTAATTTCAGTCCAACATGCATGACCTGGCACATGCATGATCAACATGCGTTAATATGGGAATGTCACTGTGCTAAAATGCAGAATAGCGGGTTTCGCCAATCGCCATCCACCCCAACAACCGCATCTTCTGATTTTTCCTCCTCCACCATGTGTCAGCAAACTCTTGTTTGTGCAGTTGTGCTCTCGTAAAAGATTCTTTACTCCTACACATTGCAAAGTTAACAGCTTGAATTTCATCATCTTCAACCTACTTATAATAATAACCTTTATTTATATATCGTAAACACATTCTGCATAGCATTACGAGTCAGCAGTTCATATAAAACATTCAAAAGTTACCAAGTTTAAGATAATCAAACAATTAAAACATTAAAAGCAATAATGATGACCCTGCTCTTCAGAGCTTACTATCTATAATGAGGTGGGGGTGACACCAATTAGAGGTGCTTATTTACAATGATAGTACAACCATCTTGAGGAAATTGGGGTAGAAAAATGCTGCATGAGCCTTTTGGGTATGGTTGAGTTTGATGGCAAATTATGTTTAGAGAAATAAAGAATAAGCTATATACATAAAAAGGACATTGATTAGGGAACCTTATAGACTGCCCTAAACAGATGTGTTTTTAGGGAGCACCTAAAAATGTCCAAGCTGTGGTTATACTCCTACAGTAATTTCATGGGGGACAAAGGGTAAGAGGTGAGTCATCTAGATAGGAGACTGAACTGAACCAAAGTCCAGATCAGGGGTGTAACCATCTTTATGTGTCTCAGAGTATGAAAGTTGTTAGAGGCCACGAGAATTGGCTAGAGATAGAAGCTGAGATGAAGTTGGGGAGGTGGAGCTGTTGATGTCTCCCAGGATAAGGGTTGTCAATTCTGAGGACATGAAATGTGGCCGCAATGCATAAAAGTGGTCAAGGAAGTGGGTTGGTGAGCCTGGAGGCCAGTATATGACTGCTACTCTGAGGAAAAGGGGATGAAACACCATGATGGTGTGAACCTCAAAAGAATAATGGCATCCAATTGGACTGTATTCATTTATGGGGTTAAGAACAGGATTGTTGATGGCAGCGAGGAGTGTAAGATTATCGTGGAGTTAGCAGTGATCCTACAGAGGGAAATACGCATATTCCATGTGTTGTAATTTGGACATGGATAAGCCGTAAGCTCATTATTAATTTTCTGAGAACTAATTATTGTTGACAGCCTGAGGCCTCTTCATATGATTCGTCGCCCAATCATATCAATGTCTGCATGATAGGGACCACAAGTCAAATAAGTCAAAAGTGTTAGGTGTCAGATTCCTAACACTGCACAGTGGGAATCCAGAGCCAGACATCCAGCGGTCTCCCATTCTCTCCCGACCGCTCCGGATGCTGCTCAGACTTGCTCTGACAGCCTGGATGTTGCTGCCACCTCTGGTGCAGCAATGGTAGCGCAACCTGTTCTGCAGGGAACCGCTCCAGAGGCTAAGTCCTCATGCTGTGCTACTGGGCATGCCCGCAAGGTGACCTCTCACTGGAGAGCAGGGGTCACATGCTCAGATCCTGCTTCGGATCTGATTGGTCCTTTCCAGGGTACTGGAAGGTCCCGGAAGCGCATGGCTATAAAAAGCCCGCATGGCGGCTCAGCCATGCGCTAGTGTAGCATATTATGCTGTGTGTGTATGGTGATGGATGCATGGCCTGGTGACTGACTTATTATGAAACCCCTTTCCTCTGATAATACGAATGGTGACAGAGTGTTGGTTAGACAGCTCCAGATTGTGGCAAGCTACACGCCACTGTGCCTCCTGCACTGCACACTAGCGTCCGACGGTGCTCGGTCTTCCGGCGCCGTCGTCCAGCGGCTTTAGTTATTGCCGCACTGCGGTAGCAGTGTCTCTTGGCGGTTGCGGCTGCAACGCCACCCGCTGAGCTTCCTGTGAAGCTAACAGGGCCAGCGTCTTTATATTTATTACTGCCAAGCGACTCTGTGTCTGAACAGAGCCGCTCTTAGCGTTAGGGTGATGTTAACCCGAGCGCAGTACTTCACCTTCTGGTGCATCTGCCAGCAGCGGTCTTACCATCTACCGCACGGTGGACCCCGGGCGGCGAACGCACCTTCTATTATTTATATCTGGTGCGTTCCACGGACCCTAACATTACACTAGCGCCAGGGTCTGGCTGGTAATGGCAGATGTGCAGCAGTTGCAGCGCTATATTCGGCAGCTGGAGAGCAGGTTGGCGGCTATTGAGAGCGCCAACTCAGCTGCGAATACCGCGCTAACTGAGACAGCCTCAGACAGTTGCTGAGGCTGTCTCACGTGTGCCCACACTATTGCCCACACCGACAATCTCTCGCCTCCCGCTCCCCGACAAGTTCTCGGGTGTCAGCTCCACGTGTAGGGGATTTATCAGCCAGTGCTCAATTCAGCTTGAGTTACTGGCTGCACGGTTCCCTACAGAGCGGGCTAAGGTGGGATTTATCATTTCTTTATTGTCTGGCAGAGCATTACAGTGGGCTACACCGTTGTGGGAACGTGATGATCCTGTGGTTCAGGGTGCCGCTCAGTTCCTTGCAGCCCTGAAGCAGGTCTTTTTGGGACCACGGATCACACACGACATCTCTCTCCAACTTCTGTCCTTAATACAGGGGTCACTCTCAGTCAGCCATTACGCCGTCCGGTTCCGGACATTGGCTTCCGAATTAGAGTGGCCGGACAAGGCATTGTCCCAGTGTTTTGGAGAGGGTTGGCTGAGCATGTAAAGGATGCTCTAGCTACTAGGGAAATTCCACAAGTCTGGAGGAATTGATTGCAGTCTCCACCCGCATTGACTTCCGGTTTACGGAGCACGGGCTGGAACGTGCACAATCCAGACGAAGGGTTAATTTGGCTCCCACCTTCACCGAGCCACTGAGATACCCTGCACAGGAGCACGTACCCTCTGAACCTATGGAGGTGTCCCACACTGACTCCAAGCCACCACCGGTGCATAGTTATGTACGTTGCTACCAGTGTCGACAAGTTGGACACTCGGCCAGCACGTGTCCTTTGCAGGCGAAAAAACGCCCACGTCCTGTGGTTATAGGAGGTGGTCACTCCAGCAAGAAACCCTTCTCACCCAAACCGGTATTCCGAGGTACCTTAGACAGTGGTCCCCTCACCTGGGAGGTGGAGGTTATCGCGGATTCCGGGGCCGAAGGGTATTTTATGTCCTCAACCTTCGCCCAGAAACATGCTATCCCACAGGTGTTGCTGCCTCAACCATTGACCATCATGGTGGTTAATGGGGCGCATTTGCCTACCCAGGTAACCCATCAGACAGTCCCACTCGGGCTTTCTATCTCTCCATCCCATCGAGAGATCTTGTCCCTGCTCATTTTGCCTGACGGTATTGACCAGGTGCTACTTGGTCTTCCCTGGCTCCGTTGCCACTCTCCTCATATTGAGTGGGCATCAGGGAAAATACTGGCCTGGAGCAAAAATTGTGAGGGAAAGTGTCTGAAGGGCAGTCTTCAGGTGGCTTCCACTGAAGTGCCTACGGATCTCTCCACTCTTCCTAAACCCTACCATCAGTACGCGGACATCTTCTCCAAAAAATCTGCGGAGACGCTCCCGCCACACCGCCCATATGATTGCCTGATAGATCTCATGCCAGGCACAGAACCTCCCAGGGGTTGTGTGTATCCACTATCACTACCCGAAACTGAAGCTATGTCACAATATATTTGGGAGAACCTGGCTAGAGGTTTTATCAGGAAGTCGTTGTCGCCGGCTGGTGCAGGGTTCTTTTTCGTTCAGAAAAAGAGCGGAGAGTTACGTCCCTGCATTGATTACAGAGGTCTCAATGCCATAACAATGAAGAACAAATACCCTCTTCCTCTGATCTCAGAACTGTTTGACAGGTAGCGAGGGGCCCGGATCTTTACAAAACTAGATCTACGGGGGGCATACAACCTGATCCGCATTCGCGATGGAGATGAGTGGAAGACAGCCTTTAATACCTGGGATGGCCACTATTAATATCTGGTCATGCCCTTTGGCCTGTTTAATGCGCCAGCTGTCTTCCAAGACTTCGTCAACGACATCTTCCGTGATATGCTGTCTACTTCAGTGGTGGTCTATCTGAATGATATACTCATCTTCTCGCCAGATTTGACCACTCACCGGAGAGACGTATGCAGGGTCTTCGACCGTTTACGGGCGAACTCTCTATACGCCAAGCTGGAGAAGTGCCAGTTTGAGCAGGAGTCCTTGCCATTCCTGGGCTATATCATCTCAGCCCAGGGATTGGCTATGGATCCGGCCAAACTACAAGCGGTGATGGACTTGCAAGAACCCCATTCACTCAAAGCGGTGCAGCGCTTCTTAGGGTTCGAAAATTATTAGCGCCAGTTTATACCGCACTTCTCCACATTGGTGGCTCTTTTGGTTGCTCTCACCAAGAAAGGAGCTAACCCTAATGCTTGGTCAGAACAGGTCTCCAACGCCTTCTTGTCTATCAAATCCCACTTTGCTGGCGCTCCCATCTTACATCATCCCGATGTGAAAAAGCCATTTATTCTGGAGGTAGATGCCTCTTCCGTCGGTGCAGGAGCAGTCCTCTTCCAGAAGGATGCTCAAGGTCAGAAGCATCCATGCTTCTTTTTCTCAAAGACCTTCTCACCGGTGGAGAAGAATTATTCCATCGGTGACAGGGAGCTGCTGGCCATGAAATTGGCCTTTTCTGAGTGGAGACATCTCCTGGAGGGGGCTCGATTTCCCTTCCAGGTATACACGGACCATAAGAATCTGGTCTATTTGCAAATGGCCCAGCACCTGAACTTCCGTCAGGCTCGATGGTCGCTTTTCTTTTCCCGCTTCCGCTTCACCCTGCATTATCTCTCCGGAGAGAAGAACGCCCATGCAGAAGCTCTTTCACGCTCGGTGGTTTCGGCGGAAGAGGGAGAGGCTGAGCCTCGGCTTATTCTCCCGCCAGAGAGTTTTACAACCGTGGCTCCAATTTCACTCGAGTCAGTGCCACTGGGCAAGACCTTGGTGCCTCCTCAGCTACGGCCGGAGGTCCTCGCCTGGGCACACGCCTCCAGGGTAGGTGGTCATTTTGGCAATAAATGGACCACCGAACTCCTGGCTAGGTCATATTGGTGGCCACATATGGCTCGAGACGTTAAGGAAAACGTGCAAGCATGCATTTCGTGTGCTCGGAACAGACCCTCTAGACAGAGGCCGGCGGGGCTGTTATATCCCCTGCCAGTGGCGGATAGACCGTGGGAGATGGTTGGCATGGATTTCATAGTTGGCCTGCCCAAGTCTGGTGGCAGTGCGGTCATCTGGGTGGTCACCGACCATTTTTCCAAAATGGTGCATCTGGTGCCACTCGCACGGCTGCCTTCCGCCCGTGGTCTTGCCACTTTGTTCATAAAGCACATGTTCCGTTTACATGGCATGCCGGACAACATCGTGAGTGACCTAGGTCCCCAGTTTGCATCTCGGTTTTGGAGGGAGCTCTGCAGCCTACTCAGCATCGAGCTAAATCTGTCCTCCGCTTACCATCCTGAGACGAGCGGCTTGGTCGAGAGAGCCAATCAGACCTTGGTTACCTACCTGTGGCATTTTGTCTCTGTCAGGCAGGATGACTGGGCATCCTTGCTACCTTGGGCTGAATTTGCCCTAAACAATGCAGTGGCTGATTCCACTGGTCAGACGTCCTTCCTTCTAAACAACGGTCAACATCCTCACGTCCCTGTTCCGATGCCAGTGTCCTCCACTGACTCCAGGGTGGCAGACTGGGCAGTGGAGGCCCGGGACATTTGGGATCGCACTCAGGATGCTATCCGTGCTTCTAAAGAAAGGATGAGGGCGTCCGCTGACACACATTGGCGACCCGCTCCAAACTTCTCCCCTGGCGACATGGTGTGGCTCCCCACCTGAAATATTAAACTACAGGTCGAGTCCCCTAAGTTCGCCCCGCGATATATTGGACCTTTCAAGGTCCTCGAGCGAATTAGCTTGGTGGTCTACCGCCTGGCTCTTCCTCCACATTTAGCCATTTCGGACGTGTTTCATGTGTCCCGGTTTTCTGAGTCATCGGCCGGGTCGTCAGACAAGTTTGAGGTTAATGCCATCGATGGGCGCAGGTTTGTCCGTGGCAAAAAATTTTATTTAGTGGATTGGAAGGGTCATGGGCCCGAGGCTCGGACCTGGGAGCCGGTGGAAAACATCCACGCACCGCTCCTGATCGCGGCTTTTGAGCGCAGTGAATCACAAAGGGGAGGGGGCCTTAGGAGGGGGGGTAAAATTAGGTGTCGGATTCCTGACACTGCACAACGGGAATCCAGAGCCAGGCATCCAGCGGTCTCCCATTCTCTCCCGACCACTCCGGGTGCTGCTCAGCAATCACAGTGAGCCAGGCATGCTGCTCAGACTTGCTCTGACAGCCTGGATGTTGCTGCCACCTCTGGTGCAGCAATGGTAGCGCACCCTGTTCTGTAGGGAACCGCTCCAGAGGTTAAGTCCTCGTGCCGTGCTACTGGGCATGCCCACAAGGTGACCTCTCTCTGGAGAGCAGGGGTCACATGCTCAGGTCCTGCGTCGGATCTGATTGGTCCTTTCCAGGGTACTGGAAGATCCCGGAAGCGCATGGCTATAAAAAACCCGCAAGACGGCTCGGCCATGCGATAGTGTAGCATATTATGCTGTGTGTGTATGGTGATGGATGCATGGACTGGGACTGACTTATTATGAAACCCCTTCCCTCTGATAAAACGAATGGTGACAGAGTGTTGGTTAGTCAGCTCCAGATTGCGGCAAGCTATACACCACTGTGCCTCCTGCACTGCACACTAGCGTCCGACGGTGCTCGATCTTCCGGTGCCGTCTTCCAGCAGCTTTAGTTATTGCTGCGCTACGGTAGCAGCGTCCCTTGGCGCCACCCGCTGAGCTTCCTGTGAAGCTAACAGGGCCAGCGTCTTTATATTTATTACTGCCAAGCGACTCTGTGTCTGAACAGAGCCGCTCTTAGCATTCGGGTGACGTTAACCCGAGCGCAGTACTTCACCTTCTGGTGCATCTGCCATTGTCCAGCAGCGGTCTTACCATCTACCGCACGGTGGACCCCGGGCGGCGAACGCACCTTCTATTATTTATATCTGGTGAGTTCCGCCGACCCTAACAAAAAGAAAGTCATAACATGGAGGACCGTGAAACCAAATATGAAAAGCACAAGAGAAAAGTCCTCCAAAAATAAAGTTTAAAAATATGTAAATTTTATTGATCAGGTAAATACAATATAAAATAAGACTAAGCAGACCATACAGAAATAAGATAGCAAAAGATAAGCACACTGGGTGACTCCATAAATAATAAAAATAGATTACATTATAAATAGCACATGTGGAAGCACAGAAAATTAATATCAAGACAATTGTATACATATATATAAAGTGCTTAATACAAAAATATCCTTTCAAAAATCTAGACATATAAATTAATCCATGCTGGTGATCCTGGTTTTACCCATGTCCAGCTTGATCAGAAAGGGATCAGAACAAAAGACCCTTAAATAAATGATATACAGTTGTGGCCAAAAATATTGACACCCCTGCAATTCTGTCAGATAATATTCAGTTTCTTCCTAAAAATGATTGCAAACACAAATTAGTTGGAGAACTAAACTAATAGAAAACAGGGATTGGAGAACAAAACTACTAAACAGCTTGGGTTGGAGAAATAAAAACTACTACACTCCAGGGGATGGAGACCTAAAGCAGTAGACACCAAGGTGTCATTAGACACCAAGTCTTGGAATCCTCAGCGCTTGCAGAACAAACCTCTGTGTGGAATATTTCCTGCAGTGCTTCTACTTCATCCACTTCCTCTAGGGTATCCACCAGCGTCCTCAACCTCTGCCTTAATTAATCACATGTTCCAGCACTGCAGAGAGAATCCCTCCCCCACCACCGTACTGCGCAGCCAGGGCTCACCGCAATCAGGCAGTGTTAACAATAATATGCTTTGGAGATTGCAGTCATACTGATCAACAGTTGTGGACAGCTATCGATGCTGAGTTTGAGCAATGGATGTCTACACTCAACCTGTAGCCAGGGAAGGAAATGTGCAATAATGGTGCAAACCTGGTGGCGGCCCTTCGCCGTGCCAAACTTACATATGTGCCTTGCATGGCTCGCATCCTGAACCTGATAGTACAGCAATTCCACAGCCACTGTTCCAGCCTGGATGCGCTGCTGTAGAAACCACTTCCCTGCTTACTTCCTCCATTCCATTTCAGCTGGTATAGAGATCTTTTAGACTACTGGTTAACCGGTTGATATGCGATATGACCACACCATGGAGAAAAATGTCATTCTGCACCATGCCGAGACCTGGTGCAGAATGAAATTTTTCATACCTTGGCACAACAGACGTGGTGCAATTCACACTGTACTGGAAACAGATGAAGGACCTCTGCACCCTTCTATATGTTTTCTTAATGGCTACTAAGATGGTTAGCGGTGATGATGCTGTCATCAGCATCCGTATTACTGTCATCTAAATGCAGGAGCACACTTTAAATTTTGTGGGTGGGCAGGTGGTGATCCTGGGGGAAGATAAAGAAGCAGAGGAGGATACATTTGGGGTTAACAAGATCTATAAGTTCAGGTCTGTCATCTCACAGATGTTTTCCATGGGAGGAACAAATGGAGAAGGACCATGAAAAGGACGAGAACGAAGAGGTGATAGAAGCCAACAGTTAGCAGATGAAGACGATAATTATTCCCTCTATGTTTTCCTTGGTTGTTGATAGAGGAAGAAAGCTTGAGTTTTATACCACCATCAACACACTGTGGAGTTGGACCTCATGAAAGAGAACGACCCATGAGCGCCTTCTTGTAGCACTATCTGCAGCATGATTAATAAACGTATAGTTATGATTCCAAACAGTGCTGACTAATGGGTTGCCAGTGTGTTCTATCCACAATGCAAAAGTAAATTTTGCCTGTTGCTTCCCCTGTGGAGAGGGATGCGCCCGTGCTGCAGTATCAAAACATTCTGGAAGACAATCTTGACAGTGGTTTTCCCCAACACAGCAGTGAGGCACCCAGTTTGAATGACAGTGATAACCTTCCAACCAGAGAAACATACAGTTATCAAAGCAAAAACCTTGCAGTGCTGTAGTCCTGTTACAACCCCACCAAGGATAGCATCTGCAAAGAGTTTATATGTTCTACCCAATTGGCTGGATTGAGAAAGGAGAAGGTGTCTGACCACCAACTGTCCTTATTACGATCATTATCTTTATCGTATTAACCTCTGAGTCTTTGAATGTCTTCTAACTTTAACTTCTACCAATAATAATATGGAAAATGCAAAAAAAACAAAACATTATGCCCCTTTATTTGCTATTGGCTTGTTGGGTGTTGAGGAGGACTTGATAGGAACTGTCATACAAGGGTTCTAGTCTGTGCTTTCTGACATGCCTCTTCGCGACTATCAAATCACCAGGCTTCAGGTTATAACAGGTGTCGGTTTCTGCTGAATCTGGAAAAGAAGAAGAAACTAGAGCATGAGTGTTAGCAAGATTTTTACTAAGCTGAATAGCACATTGAACAGCACGGTCAGTTTCTTGTAATAACTGCTGAGGCTGGAAATTTGCAACTGGCGGCCTAGTACCAAGCAATATCTCATATGGGGACAGGCCATATTTTGTAATAGGGGTAGTACAAATGAGGTATAATACAATGGGTAGGAGCTCTGGCCATGGAGCCATAGTCTCCTGCATCATTTTGGTCAATTGTCCCCTCAGTGTGCCATTTAACCTCTCAACTTCCCCACTGGATTGTGGGTGGTACGGAGTATGGAGGGCTACAGTGGATCCAAGCATTGTCAGAACTTTTTGGTACACATGAGAAGAAAAGGCCGGACCTTGCTCACTTTCAACAACTTCTGGAACCCCATATCTGCATATAACTTCCACCACCAGTTTCTTTGCTGTGGTTTTTGCAGTCATATTGGTAACAGGGAATGCTTCCGGCCAACTGGACAACGGGGACCCAGTAGAATTTTTGCACCAGTGCAAGGGCCTGATTCTTTCCTCGATGTGTAGGCCCATGTGCCCATGTGACACTAGCAGGGTACAACCGCTTAGGGAGACACACGAGTTGGTCCTGTTTTTTCCAGAGACCATTATCAATTCGTGTCCCATCAGTCTTCCATTGCTTCACCTCTTCCTTTGGAGACATTCTCTGCATCGTCAACAAGCGGTCTCGCGGGGTCCGACAGAAAACTTCAGTCTGTTGTAGATCATCAGGTTCTTGTAGGGTCAATGCTTCTTGTAACTGTTTACGCTGAGAGCGTGTGGTCACCATAGTTGGTATGGTTGGATCAACGGGTAAAAGAGCGGTGGCTTTTGCTTGCATATCCACAAATGCGTTGCCAACAGTCTGTGGACTGGTCCTAGGACCGTGTGCCTTAACTTTGATAATAGCCACCTGAGTAGGTAATTTGATTGAGTCCATGAGGGTTTTAACAGCTTCAGCATTTTTCACTGGGGTTCTGGCTGTAGTAATAAACTCTCAATTGGCCCATAGAGACCCAAAATCGTGAGCAATACCAAATGCATACCATGAGTCCGTGTATATATTAGCCCGTCTGTTCTTGGCCAAAGTACATGCAGTAGACAGAGCCTGGAGTTCTGCTTCTTGTGCTGAGTGTGATGGCGGGAGTGCAGCTGCATGCACTACAGTGTCCTCTATGGTAACAGCATATCCCATGTGGAATCTACCAAACTCATCAGCATATCTTGAACCATCCGTGTATAACACCAGATCAGGATTTGGAAGTGGATTCTCACTGACATTTGGTGGAGTAGCTGTTTCTTCAGTCAGAAGTTGGGAACAATCATATTGGAGGTAATCCTCATTACTGCCATCTTTCCTCATAGTTCATTATGCCGTCTTTCAAGGCATTGTAAAGGGGTTGCATTATGCGGGATACATCTGGTATCCATTGCCAAAAATAAGTGCATAGTCCAAGAAAATGCTGGAGTTCAGCTTCATCTTTTGGGGAAGGAAGGGAGCTGACAGCTATTTTCTTTCTTCTGTGAGGTGTCTGGCACCCTGAAGGAGACAGTGACGCAAGAATATCACTTGACCAAGGCAGAACTGAAGTCTCGAGGACGAAACCTGACAGTTCAGAGCTGCCAGATACTTGAGGAGGCTAACAGTGGCAGCAATGGCAAAAGACACCTGCTCATATTTTTTTTTTCAAACTGGTTGGGACTGTTTTGGGCCTCTTGTGGCATCTGTGGGAAAGGCATGCAAAATACAGATTTCCTCACTGTCTTCATCTACATAGGGGTTATGTAACGTAAGAACCATCTGACCATCATCTTGGAATTGTATTCTGGAGCGGAACTGTGATAATAAATCTGCCCCTAGTAAATTTACTGGACATGTGGGAGAGATTACAAGCTGAATAGTAACCTCTGGGAAGGGTCCCACAGGGATGGGGTTTATAAAAGTATATTTATTGGGTCAGCCATCTACTCCGATTAAAACAGCAGGAGAATGACAATCTCTCTGAAAGTGTCCGAGTTGGGCACAGTGCCAGAATTGCAGACGAGAAATAGCAGGGTTCCCAGTCATAGGATTGGAAGAGATATTGGGCGCGGGAGCTGGAATTTGAGGGGGAGCTGGGGTTTGCTGTGTGTGAACGAGCTGTGTGTTCACAGCTGCAGTGGGGGCGATGATGGGGGCTGGAGCAGCTACGGCTACTAGCTTGTTTTTTTTTCTCTCTCTCTGCTGAACAGAATGGGTTAAATTCTTCTGTAAACTTTTTTATTACTTTCAATGCATTGTCCGGAGTGGAATTCTCGACCACAGGTCTAACTGAAATTATTGCCTCTTGCAATTCAGGTCTGAGGCCGGACATCAAAGCTGCCACAAAAAGATGTGTATGGGCTGCATTATACAGTGAGAATCCCAGATCTCTAAATACTACCATAAGACGCCCATAGAACTTCTCGGCGGTCTCCCCTTTGGCCTGTGTGATATCTGTGAGAGAGGTAGCTTGGTCCACTAATCTATCTTGTGCCCAAACCTTTAAAGCATTGCTGAAATCAACACCACTCTCATAGGTTTCCCCATCCAGGTTCATATTATATATTATGCCACCCTCAATAATTGGAAAATACCCCTCCCCATCTTTTACTCAAAGTATGTGTAATAGATCTCTTCGGGGAGTGGAATAAATCTCTCGATTTGCTGCCATTTGCCTGTAGAAAGCCATGGGGGAAGTCTCTGGATCGGGTAATTGATTGCAAAGGGTGTCTATTTGGGAAGGGCTAAAGGGGGTGGAAACTCATAACTAGTGTTGAGCGATACCATCCGATATTGAGAAATATCGGATCGGATTGGATCGGCCGATACCCAAAAAGTATCAGGTATCGCAGATTCCGATACCGGAAGTCCCATTCAAGTCAATGGGACAGAAATATCGGAATTAAAAAAACCCTTTCTTTACTTGCACATCCTGTTCGGGAGGGGGGAAGAGTGTGGGCGGTGCGTGGGTGGACACTGTGCGTGTCTGTGTGTGCGGGCGGGGTCTGCGCGGGCCTGGTGGGGGTCTGTACGGGCCTGCCGGGGGTCTGTGTGGGCCTGCCGGGGGTCTGTACGGGCCTGCCGGGGGTCTGTGCGGACTGCCGGGGGTCTGTGCGGAAAGCCAGGGGTCTGTGCGGACTGCCGGGGGTCTGTGCGGACTGCCGGGGGTCTGTACGGGCCTGCCGGGGGTCTGTGCCAGCTGCCGGGGGTCTGTGCGGACTGCCGGGGGTCTGTGCTGACTGCCGGGGGTCTGTGCGGGCATGCCGGGGGTCTGTGCCGGCCTGCCGGGGGTCTGTGCCGGCTGCCGGGGGTCTGTGCTGGCTGCCGGGGGTCTGTGCGGACTGCCGGGGGTCTGTGCGGACTGCCAGGGGTCTGTGCGGGCCTGTCTGGGGTTGTGTGTGGGTGCAGGCATCGTCCGATGGGACTACAAGTCCCATCGGGCTATGCCTGCTACAATGACAGTGATTGACACATTATCCAATGATGGGACAGTAGTAGTCCCATCATCATCCGGCTAATGAATGTAAAAAAAAAAAAAAAATACTACATACATACTACATACAGTTGTGGCCAAAAGTATTGACACCCCTGCAATTTTGTCAGATAATATTCAGTTTCTTACTGAAAATGATTGCAATCACAAATTCTTTGGTATTATTATCTTCATTTAATTTGTCTTAAATGAAAAAACACAAAAGAGAAAGAAGAAAAAAGCAAAACATTGATCATTTCACACAAAACTCCAAAAATGGGCCAGATAAAAGTATTGGCACCCTCAGCCTAATACTTGGTTGCACAACCTTTAGCCAAAATAACTGCAACCAACCGCTTCCGGTAACCATCAATGAGTTTCTTACAATGCTCTGCTGGAATTTTAGACCATTCTTCTTTGGCAAACTACTCCAGGTCCCTTATATTTGAAGGGTGCCTTCTCCAAACTGCCATTTTTAGATCTCTCTACTAGTGTTCTATGGAATTCAGGTCTGGACTCATTACTGGCCACCTTAGAAGTCTCCAGTACTTTCTCTCAAACCATTTTCTAGTGCTTTTTGAAGGGTGTTTTGGGTCATTGTCCTGCTGGAAGACCCATGACCTCTGAGGGAGATCCAGCTTTCTCACACTGGGCCCTACATTATGCTGCAAAATTTGTTGGTAGTCTTCTGACTTCATAATGCCATGCACATGGTCAAGCAGTCCAGTGCCAGAGGCAGCAAAGCAACCCCAAAACATCAGGGAACCTCCGCCATGTTTGACTGTAGGGACCGTGTTCTTTTCTTTGAATGCCTCTTTTTTCTCCTGTAAACTTTATGTTGATGCCTTTGCCCAAAAAGCTCTACTTTTGTCTCATCTGACCAGTGAACATTCTTCCAAAACGTTTTAGGCTTTTTCAGGTAAGTTTTGGCAAACTCCAGCCTGGCCTTTTTCTGTCTCGGGGTAAGAAGTGGGGTCTTCCTGGGTCTCCTACCATACAGTCCCTTTTCATTCAGACGCCGACGGATAGTATGGGTTGACACTGTTGTACCCTCGGACTGCAGGACAGCTTGAACGTGTTTGGAAGTTAGTCGAGGTTCTTTATCCAACATCCGTACAATCTTGCATTGAAATCTCTTGTCAATTTTTCTTTTCCGTCCACATCTAGGGAGGTTAGCCACAGTGCCATGGGCTTTAAACTTCTTGATGACACTGCACATGGTAGACACAGGAACATTCAGGTCTTTGGAGATGGACTTGTAGCCTTGAGATTGCTCATGCTTCCTCACAATTTGGTTTCTCAAGTCCTCAGACAGTTCTTTGGTCTTCTTTCTTTTCTCCATGCTCAATTTGGTACACACAGGGACACAGGACAGAGGTTGAGTCAACTTTAATCCATGTCAACTGGCTGCAAGTGTGATTTAGTTATTACCAACACCTGTTAGGTGCCACAGGTAAGTTACAGGTGCTGTTAATTACACAAATTAGAGAAGCATCTCATGATTTTTCGAACAGTGCCAATACTTTTGCCCACCCGCTTCTTTATGTTTGGTGTGGAATTATATCCAATTTGGCTTTAGGACAATTTTTTTAGTGTTTTTTCATTTAAGACAAATTAAATGAAAATAATGATAACAAATAATTTGTATTTGCAATCATTTTCAGGAAGAAACTGAGTATTATCTGACAGAATTGCAGGGGTGTCAATACTTTTGGCCACAACTGTACATACTACATATATGCAACATTCATACAACAAATATACATACTACATACTACATACATACTACATATATACTACATTCATACAGCACACAAACATACTACATACATACTACATATATACTACATATATGCAACATTTATACAACATACATACTTCATACATACTTCATATATACTACATTCATACAACATACATAAATACTACATACATACTACATATATACAACATTCATACAACATACATACATACTACATATATGCAACATTTATATAACATACATGCTACATACTACATACATACTACATATATACAACATTCAAACAACAGACATACATACTACATACATACTACATGTATACTACAATCATACAACATACATATATGCATACTACATACATACTACATATATACTACATTCATACAACATGCATACATAGTACATACTACATACATACAACATACATACAACATGCTACAGACATACAAAATACATACTACATACAATACATTCATACATTCATACAATACATATAGACATACAGTACATATAACATAGAGTACATACTCACCATCACTTGTCACTTTGTTCCCCGAAGCCAGTGTCATCTATAAAAAATATGAAAATAACAAACAAGCGATATACTCCCTGATCCGCAGAAATCCACGAGTGTCCCACGACGATCTCCCATGGAGAACAGCAGCATCAGCTGATGCCACCGCTCTCTAGGGGCCCCAGGAATGCAATGACGGGAGGTAGATATCCTTCCGCACTGTATTCCTCCGCCACTGTAAAAAAATAGTCCCTAGTCTCACTTTTGGCATTGCTGTGTGAGAAAGTTCCCACGCAGCTTTTGCCATAAAGTGAGACCAGTGAACTATAGTAACCTCTCAGTGATGCAGTGCAGGAGATCGTCGTGGGACACTCGTGGATTTCTGCGGATCAGGGAGTATATTGCTTGTTTGTTTTTTTCAGATTTTTTATAGATGACACTGGCTTCGGGGAACAAAGTGACAAGTGATGGTGAGTATGTACTCTATGTTATTTGTACTGTATGTCTATATGTATGTATTGTATGAATATATGAATGTATTGTATGTAGTATGTATGTAGTATGTATTTTGTATGTCTGTAGCATGTTGTATGTATGTTGTATGTATGTTGTATGAATGTAGTATATATGTAGTATGTATGTAGTATGCATGTATGTATGTTGTATGAATGTAGTATATAAGTAGTATGTATTTAGTATGTATGTATGTTGTATGAATGTAATATATATGTAGTATGTATGTAGTATGTATGTATGTTGTATGAATGTAGTATATATGTAATATGTATGTAGTATGTAGTATGCATGTATGTATGTTGTATGAATGTAGTATATATGTAGTATGTATGTAGTATGTATGTATGTATGTATGTTGTATGAATCTAGTATATATGTAGTATGTATGTATGTTGTATGAATGTAGTATATATGTAGTATGTATGTATGTTATATGAATGTAGTATATATGTTGTATGCATGTAGTATGTATGTATGCTGTATTAATGTAGTATATATGTAGTATGTATGTATGTTGTATGAATGTAGTATGTATGTAGTATGTATGTATGTTGTATGAATGTAGTATATATGTAGTATGTATGTATGTTGTATGAATGTAGTATATATGTAGTACGTATGCATGCTGTATGAATGTAGTATATATGTAGTATGTAAGTAGTATGTATGTTGTATGAATGTGGTATATATGAAGCATGTATGTAGTATGTATGTATTTTGTATGAATTTTCTATATATGTAGTATGTCTGTAGTATGAATATATATTTTTTTTTACATTTAACACATTAGCCGGCTGATGGGACTACTACTGTCCCATCATTGGCTAATGTGTCAATTACTGTCATTGTAGCAGGCATAGCCCGATGGGACTTGTAGTCCTATCGGACGATGCCTGCACACAGACACAAAGACCCCCGGCAGCCCGCACAGACCCCCAGCAGGCCAGTACAGACCCCCGGCAGTCCGCCCAGACCCCCGGCAGCCGGCACACACCCCTGGCAGGCCCGCACCGGCCCCCGGCAGCCGGCACAGACCCCCGGCAGGCCCGTACAGACCCCCGGCAGGCCCGCACATACCCCCGGCAGTCCGCACAATCCTCTGTCAGCCGAGACAGACCCCCGGCAGGCCCGTACAGACCCCCGGCAGTCCGCACAGACCCCCGGCAGCCGGCACAGACCCCCGGCGGCAGGCACAGACCCCCGGCAGGCCCGTACAGACCCCCGGCAGGCCCGTACAGACCCCAGGCAGGCCCGCACAGACCCCCGGCAGGCCCGCACAGACCCCCGGCAGGCCCGCACAGACTGCGCATCATGATGCACACAGACCACGCATCATGATGACATCATTTCAGCAGCCAATCACATTGCATTGCATCATTGCATTATGGGAACTTCCAATTCCGGTATCCGATATTGTAAAAATATCGGTACTCGGTATGGGAATTCCGATACAATGAATATCGGCCGATACCCGATATTTGCAGTATCGGAATGCTCAACACTACTCATAACTAGTGTTGAGCATTCCGATACCGCAAGTATCGGGTATCGGCCGATATCAGCGGTATCGGAATTCCGATACTTAATTCCGATACTTTTTTCATATCGGATTCCGGGATCGGAATCGGAATAGGAAGTTCCCATCATGCTATGAGCCTGCTTGCTTTGATTAAGCCAATGGGAATCCTCCGAAGTGTGGGCACATCCTGTTAGGCATGTAGGCATGTTAACTATTGGCATGGCTGTGATTGGCTGCCGAAATGATGTCATGATGCACTATAAAAGCCACCGCAGCCGCCATTTCTGGTCACTCTGCTGTGAATTCAGTTAGGGACAGGCTGCTGTAGAAGACTGTGAGGGACAGTTAGAAATAGCGATTCTAAAAACAATATTGTGCTTTATCCAGGCTACATAAACCACCACTGTAGCTTGCTTTTCCCTAGCAGCGCTGTTTTCACAGCTGTCTGCAAGGGCTGTGTGAGTGCAGCTCACGCTGTGGAGTGGGTCCTGCAGCCACGTCAGGCTGTAGGCCACCCAGTGTGATCACTGCTGCCTCATACATCTTTTATTTTTTGAGCTGCATTTTTTAAATAATTTCAATCTAGTGTGCTTCCATCCGTATCCATATACGTTGGTTGCAAACACTAGTAGTAGACAGCGGAGCCTTTCTGCAGCCTTTCAGTGCTAGTGTCCACTTTGCTGCACTGTTCACGGCTGTCTGAGAGGTCTCTGACTGTGTGTGAGTGCAGCTCACGCTGAGTAGTGTGTCCTGCAGCTACGTCTGGCTGTAGGACGCTCAGCGTGCGTCACTGCCTCACACATATTTTTATTTGAGTGCAGCTCATTTTTTCTTCTATTAGTGTGCATCCATCCGTCTCCATCTACGGTGGTTGCAAACACTATATAGGAGTACACAGCGGAGCCTTTCTGCAGCCTGTCAGTGCCAGTGCCCACTTAGCTGCACTGTTGACGGCTGTCTGAGAGGTCTCTGACTGTGTGTGAGTGCAGCTCACGCTGAGTAGAGTGTCCTGCAGCTACGTCTGGTTGTAGGACGCTCAACGTGCGTCACTGCCTCACACATATTTGTCTCTGAGTGCAGCTCATTTTTTCTTCTCCTATTAGTGTGCATCCATCCGTATCCATCAACATTGGTTGGTTGCAAACACTATATAGGAGTAGATAGAGGAGCCTTTTTTTCTGGCTTGTGCCCTGCCGGCGCAGCCAGATTAGTATTACCCAATTTTTTTGGAGCCTCATCTTTTGCATTGTAGGTTACCTGCCTGCATTGTAATAGCTCCAAAAAGTTGGTGATACTATCAGTTTCAATTCTTTGTTCTCATACTTTGAGTTTGTTTCAAACAAAGAAACCACATAAAAAGTTCACCAAACACTACATTTTGAACTTGTGTAGGCCACATCAGCTCCTATTAAAGTCTAGTCCACACACACACACTTCATAAAATTAGTGTTTCTTGTACCTGTAACCAGCTGTTCAGGAATAAGCACACTAAGGCCCCCCTTTGTCCTTTTTTGCCTATCTTAAGCAGTCTTGCAAGATGAAGAAGGCAGGGAGTAAGGCGCGGGGGCGTGGGCGTGGGCGTGGAGTTTCAGCAGGGAGAGGACGTGGGGATTCTGCAGGGAGAGGACGTGGGGATTCTACAGGTAGAGGACGTGGGGATTCTGGGCCTGCTGCGGGCACCAGTGGATCAGCATCCCCCAGTTTTAGCAGGCAACAGTCCTTTATGCGCAGCTTTGTAGGACCTCAACGTACCCCACTGCTGCGGGAGGAACAAATTGAAGCCGTTGTCGGATGGATGGCAGCTAACGCATCGACTTCAATTACTTCCGCATCCTCTCAGGGTCAGAGCACCGAAGAGCAACCATCTGTCTCTTCACCACCTGCCAAAGTGCCCAGGCAGTCAGAGAGACATGGACAGGAGCCATCACAATCTCTACTTCTGTTCTCGGAATCTGTTGGCTTGGAAAGAGGGGGCCAGCCAAGCAGCATTCCTGAATGTGAAGAAGAGGGAGTATGCAGTGATGCGCAACTTCTTTGTCCCTCTGAATCTGAAGAGGCGAGTGGGCCAGTGCCTATGGTCAGCACACCTCAGTACGCATCAGATGATGACGAGACTCAGTTGCCACTTTCTGGTGCGTACGGTGCTGGCGAGACAACCCCGGAGAAGCAGCTGTTTGAAGAGGGGAGGGAAGATGATGAGGTCCTTGACCCATCATGGCGTGAGCAACAGGAAGGTGGTGGGAGCAGCTCGGAGGAAGAGATTCCCCTACCGGCCAAAACAGGAGGCAGAGGGAGGGGGAAGACTTGGTTGCCTGTACCCTCCACTTCGGCACCCGTTAGG
Organism: Dendrobates tinctorius; assembly: GCF_039654945.1. Lineage (NCBI taxonomy): Eukaryota > Metazoa > Chordata > Amphibia > Anura > Dendrobatidae > Dendrobates > Dendrobates tinctorius. Next base: position 56,314,474 of record NW_027361690.1, read on the forward strand.
AGCATTCCTCCTTCCAAAGGCAAACCGGGCGCTCACAAGAGTTGCAGTGCGTGGTCCTTTTTTGACACAGTTGCAGATGACATTTGCTTTGTCAAATGCAAGCTGTGTCATCAGAGAGTCAAAAGAGGGAGAAATGTCAGCAACCTCAATACCACAAATATGTGGAAACATGTGCGCACCAAGCACGAGTTGGAGTTGCAGAGACACCCTCAAGACGTAGGCCAACGTACAGCACCACCTACCACCTCTTCAGTTCGTGTTGGGCCCTCTTCCTCCAGCTCACACACTGCTGGTTCGGCTTCCTCACAGGATCGCCAAGGAAGAACCTCTGCCACTGTTGTCCGGAGACCCTGTCAGATTCCACCCATAACAGCACGTTCCCATCCATCACAGCCATCGGTAGCACAGGCATGGGATAAAAGGCGCCCTTACTCGGCAAACCATCCCAGAGCACAGTCTCTGAATGCTGGCATTGCCAAACTTCTGGCAGTTGAAATGCTGTCATTCAGGCTGGTGGACACTGACACCTTCCGGGACTTAATGGCATTGGCAGTCCCCCAATACAACGTGCCCAGCCGCTTTTATTTCAGCAGGCGAGCCGTCCCTGCCCTGCAGAAACATGTTGAGGGCAAAATAAAACATGCGCTACTAAACGCCGTTAGTAGCAAGGTCCACCTGACCACCGATGCGTGGACCAGTAACCATGGACAGGGACGATACCTTTCCCTCACTGCCCACTGGGTCAATGTTGTGGAGCCGGGTACGGATCTGGAGAGTGGCGCTGTACGTGTTCTTCCAACGCCACGGATTGCAGGACTCCAGTCTGTACACATAGACTCCTCCTCCTACTCAAGTTCCTCAGAAACAGCAGAGCAGGAGCCTGTTACGACCGATATGAGCACAGCCGTGGCCAAACGTCAACAGGCTGTACTCAAATTAATTTCTTTGGGGAATCGAAGCCACACAGCGCAGGAGCTCTGGAATGCTATCAAGCTGGAGAGCGATGTGTGGTTTGGGCCAGCGAATCTCCAGCCGGGCTTGGTAGTGTGTGACAATGGCCGAAATCTGGTGGCAGCTCTTGGCCTAGGCAACCTCACACACATCCCATGTCTGGCACATGTTCTTAACTTGGTCGTGCAGAGCTTTCTGAGGGACTATCCGGATCTTGATGCACTGTTGCACAAGGTCCGCATAGAGTGCGCTCACTTGCGACGTTCCAGCACGGCAAGATCGCGCCTCGCTGCTCTGCAGCGACGATTTGGCCTTCCAGAACATCGCATCATATGTGACCTACCCACCCGGTGGAATTCAACGTTACATATGTTGGAGCGGTTGTGTGAGCAGCAGGCAGCAGTCATGGAGTACCAGCTGCATCAGGCGCAAACAAGTCGCACTGTGCGCCGTTCACACTTCAGCACCATTGAGTGGGCCTCTATGAAGGACATCTGCCTCGTTTTGCGTGCCTTCGATGAATCCACGCGGATGGCGAGTGCAGATGATGCACTAGTCAGCATGACTGTCCCCCTTATCTGCCTGCTTCAACAAACACTGCAAGCACTAAGGGATGAGGTTTCAGAAGAGGTGGAGGATGAGGAGTCCCAAATGCCATCTGCTTCTGGACAGTCTGCGCTACGTGTTTCCTCACAAAGGCCTAGGCAGGGGACACTTTGTGAGGAGGATGAGGAGGAGTCGATGGAGGAGGAAGACATCTCTCCAGAGGAGGGAGGTACACAAACCTCTACTCAGTATGTACAGCGAGGGTGGGGTGATGCAGAGCAGGTCGAGGTCACGCCTCAAACAGGGGACAGCGGTTCTTTGGCAGTTGGGAGTCTGCAGCACATGGTTGATTTCATGCTGCAGTGCCTGAGAAACGACCGCCGCATCGCCCACATTCTCGTCTCGGCTGATTATTGGGTGTACACCCTCCTAGATCCTCGCTACCGGGACAGCGTACAAAGGCTCATACCAACGTTGAACCGGGAGCGTAAAATGCGGGAGTACGAAGAGTCACTGGTGCAGTCCATAATGTTTTCCATTCCACCCGACAGCATTGTTGCAAGTGCTTTACAAAGCAGCTCTGTGCGTCGAGGCAGTGGAGGAAACTCTGCACAAAGAGGGAGCAGAGGCAGTGCCGCAGCACAAGGCAAGACCACTATGGCCCAAATGTGGCAAAGTTTTGTGTGTCCACCACAATTGTCTACACCATCAGCGACGCCTCGAGTCAGCAGGAGGCAACGCTTCCGTCAGATGGTGTCAGACTACATGTCTTGCCCTGTCGCTGTACTCCCAGATGGCTCTTCCCCCTTCAAGTTTTGGGTCTCTAAGCTGGATACATGGCCAGAGCTTAGCCAGTATGCATTGGAGGTGCTGGCTTGCCCTGCTGCCAGTGTATTATCGGAACGTGTCTTTAGTGCCGCAGGTGGTGTACTAACAGACCGTCGCACGCGACTATCTTCCGATAATGTTGACCGGCTGACTTTTCTGAAAATGAACAAGGCCTGGATCTCCAAAGACTTTGCCATTCCTCTTACAGACTAAATTAGTGGTTGGCAACTGTATCCAGGTCTGCTGGTGTGTTCATTTTTCTACCACCTGAACTATAATCCCTGTGCTTCAACACAGCCAGTTGTCGCTCAGATGTGTCGTCTGCACAGAGAAACACACTAGCTCCTGTGTTACTGGGGTTCAGTAATGCCAGCTGATCCCCTGCTGTGTGGACGGCAGAGTCACCAGCTCCATCAACATTCAAACCACTACTGATTTTTAACCGTGCCCAACTTAGGTCTCTGGCTCCACTGTCTCTACTATTTCCCCTGACCTCCAACCCCGCCATCTACATCTCTGAAGTGGCGTCAGCACAATCTACACTTGTTCCTGTGTTCCTGTGGCTCAGTCCCATCAGTTTATCCCCTGATGTGTGTCCGGCAAGGTCTCCTGCTCTGTCCACATTCCCATAACCAGTAGTGGGAATGAGGACAGAGCTGGCGAACTTGCCGGACAAACATCAGGGGATCAACTGATGGGACTGAGCACCAGTAACACAGGAACAAGTGTAGATTGTGCTGACGCCACTTCAGAGATGTAGCTGGCGGGGTTGGAGGCCAGGGTAAATAGTAGAGACAGTGGAGCCAGAGGCCTAAGTGGAGCATGGTTAGAATCAGTAGTAGTCCACAACCTCCATAAAAACCGCTGCCCATTGGCCTCTGCATGCGGCATGCGTAATCCTGGGCACCAACAGCGTCAGTTGGTGTTCAGAAGTGTCGTCTCCACAGAGCCAAACACATTCGTTCAAGTGTTAGTGGGGTTCAGCACTGCCAGCTGTTCCCCTGCTGTGGAGATGGCAAGTCTCCTGCTGCATTCACCTGCCAAAATCCAGTAGGCCCCAGCCTGCTCCTCGCCTAATCCTGGGCTCCAACAGCGTCAGTTGGTGTTCAGAAGTGTCGTCTCCACAGAGCCAAACACATTCGTTCAAGTGTTAGTGGGGTTCAGCACTGCCAGCTGTTCCCCTGCTGTGGAGATGGCAAGTCTCCTGCTGCCTTCACCTGCCAAAATCCAGTAGGCCCCAGCCTGCTCCTCGCCTAATCCTGGGCTCCAACAGCGTCAGTTGGTGTTCAGAAGTGTCGTCTCCACAGAACCAAACACGTTCGTTCAAGTGTTAGTGGGGTTCAGCACTGCCAGCTGTTCCCCTGCTGTGGAGATGGCAAGTCTCCTGCTGCCTTCACCTGCCAAAATCCAGTAGGCCCCAGCCTGCTCCTCGCCTAATCCTGGGCTCCAACAGCGTCAGTTGGTGTTCAGAAGTGTCGTCTCCACAGAGCCAAACACGTTCGTTCAAGTGTTAGTGGGGTTCAGCACTGCCAGCTGTTCCCCTGCTGTGGAGATGGCAAGTCTCCTGCTGCATTCACCTGCCAAAATCCAGTAGGCCCCAGCCTGCTCCTCGCCTAATCCTGGGCTCCAACAGCGTCAGTTGGTGTTCAGAAGTGTCGTCTCCACAGAACCAAACACATTCGTTCAAGTGTTAGTGGGGTTCAGCACTGCCAGCTGTTCCCCTGCTGTGGAGATGGCAAGTCTCCTGCTGCCTTCACCTGCCAAAATCCAGTAGGCCCCAGCCTGCTCCTCGCCTAATCCTGGGCTCCAACAGCGTCAGTTGGTGTTCAGAAGTGTCGTCTCCACAGAGCCAAACACGTTCGTTCAAGTGTTAGTGGGGTTCAGCACTGCCAGCTGTTCCCCTGCTGTGGAGATGGCAAGTCTCCTGCTGCATTCACCTGCCAAAATCCAGTAGGCCCCAGCCTGCTCCTCGCCTAATCCTGGGCTCCAACAGCGTCAGTTGGTGTTCAGAAGTGTCGTCTCCACAGAACCAAACACATTCGTTCAAGTGTTAGTGGGGTTCAGCACTGCCAGCTGTTCCCCTGCTGTGGAGATGGCAAGTCTCCTGCTGCCTTCACCTGCCAAAATCCAGTAGGCCCCAGCCTGCTCCTCGCCTAATCCTGGGCTCCAACAGCGTCAGTTGGTGTTCAGAAGTGTTGTCTCCACAGAACCAAACACATTCGTTCAAGTGTTAGTGGGGTTCAGCACTGCCAGCTGTTCCCCTGCTGTGGAGATGGCAAGTCTCCTGCTGCCTTCACCTGCCAAAATCCAGTAGGCCCCAGCCTGCTCCTCGCCTAATCCTGGGCTCCAACAGCGTCAGTTGGTGTTCAGAAGTGTCGTCTCCACAGAACCAAACACATTCGTTCAAGTGTTAGTGGGGTTCAGCACTGCCAGCTGTTCCCCTGCTGTGGAGATGGCAAGTCTCCTGCTGCATTCACCTGCCAAAATCCAGTAGGCCCCAGCCTGCTCCTCGCCTAATCCTGGGCTCCAACAGCGTCAGTTGGTGTTCAGAAGTGTCGTCTCCACAGAACCAAACACATTCGTTCAAGTGTTAGTGGGGTTCAGCACTGCCAGCTGTTCCCCTGCTGTGGAGATGGCAAGTCTCCTGCTGCATTCACCTGCCAAAATCCAGTAGGCCCCAGCCTGCTCCTCGCCTAATCCTGGGCTCCAACAGCGTCAGTTGGTGTTCAGAAGTGTCGTCTCCACAGAACCAAACACGTTCGTTCAAGTGTTAGTGGGGTTCAGCACTGCCAGCTGTTCCCCTGCTGTGGAGATGGCAAGTCTCCTGCTGCCTTCACCTGCCAAAATCCAGTAGGCCCCAGCCTGCTCCTCGCCTAATCCTGGGCTCCAACAGCGTCAGTTGGTGTTCAGAAGTGTCGTCTCCACAGAACCAAACACGTTCGTTCAAGTGTTAGTGGGGTTCAGCACTGCCAGCTGTTCCCCTGCTGTGGAGATGGCAGTCTCTCCTGCTGTCTCCGCATTACAAAGACAGTAGGCCTCTGCCTACACCCTCCTATTTCCTGGGCTTCAACACAGCCAGTTGTAGTTCGGAAGTGCCGTCCACACGGAAAGAGATACTTGCTCCCGTGTCTCAGTGGGGTTCAGTAACGTCAGCTGATCCCCTGCTGTGTGGATGGCAGTCTCTCCTGCTGTAAACTCATTCAAAATACAGTAGGCCTCTGCCTACACCCTCCTATTTCCTGGGCTTCAACACAGCCAGTTGTAGTTCGGAAGTGCCGTCCACACGGAAAGAGATACTTGCTCCCGTGTCTCAGTGGGGTTCAGTAACGTCAGCTGATCCCCTGCTGTGTGGATGGCAGTCTCTCCTGCTGTAAACTCATTCAAAATACAGTAGGCCTCTGCCTACACCCTCCTATTTCCTGGGCTTCAACACAGCCAGTTGTAGTTCGGAAGTGCCGTCCACACGGAAAGAGACACTTGCTCCCGTGTCTCAGTGGGGTTCAGTAACGTCAGCTGATCCCCTGCTGTGTGGATGGCAGTCTCTCCTGCTGTCACCTCATTCAAAATTCAGTAGGCCTCTGCCTACACCCTCCTATTTCCTGGGCTTCAACACAGCCAGTTGTAGTTCGGAAGTGCCGTCCACACGGAAAGAGATACTTGCTCCCGTGTCTCAGTGGGGTTCAGTAACGTCAGCTGATCCCCTGCTGTGTGGATGGCAGTCTCTCCTGCTGTAAACTCATTCAAAATACAGTAGGCCTCTGCCTACACCCTCCTATTTCCTGGGCTTCAACACAGCCAGTTGTAGTTCGGAAGTGCCGTCCACACGGAAAGAGATACTTGCTCCCGTGTCTCAGTGGGGTTCAGTAACGTCAGCTGATCCCCTGCTGTGTGGATGGCAGTCTCTCCTGCTGTAAACTCATTCAAAATACAGTAGGCCTCTGCCTACACCCTCCTATTTCCTGGGCTTCAACACAGCCAGTTGTAGTTCGGAAGTGCCGTCCACACGGAAAGAGATACTTGCTCCCGTGTCTCAGTGGGGTTCAGTAACGTCAGCTGATCCCCTGCTGTGTGGATGGCAGTCTCTCCTGCTGTAAACTCATTCAAAATACAGTAGGCCTCTGCCTACACCCTCCTATTTCCTGGGCTTCAACACAGCCAGTTGTAGTTCGGAAGTGCCGTCCACACGGAAAGAGATACTTGCTCCCGTGTCTCAGTGGGGTTCAGTAACGTCAGCTGATCCCCTGCTGTGTGGATGGCAGTCTCTCCTGCTGTAAACTCATTCAAAATACAGTAGGCCTCTGCCTACACCCTCCTATTTCCTGGGCTTCAACACAGCCAGTTGTAGTTCGGAAGTGCCGTCCACACGGAAAGAGATACTTGCTCCCGTGTCTCAGTGGGGTTCAGTAACGTCAGCTGATCCCCTGCTGTGTGGATGGCAGTCTCTCCTGCTGTAAACTCATTCAAAATACAGTAGGCCTCTGCCTACACCCTCCTATTTCCTGGGCTTCAACACAGCCAGTTGTAGTTCGGAAGTGCCGTCCACACGGAAAGAGACACTTGCTCCCGTGTCTCAGTGGGGTTCAGTAACGTCAGCTGATCCCCTGCTGTGTGGATGGCAGTCTCTCCTGCTGTCACCTCATTCAAAATTCAGTAGGCCTCTGCCTACACCCTCCTATTTCCTGGGCTTCAACACAGCCAGTTGTAGTTCGGAAGTGCCGTCCACACGGAAAGAGATACTTGCTCCCGTGTCTCAGTGGGGTTCAGTAACGTCAGCTGATCCCCTGCTGTGTGGATGGCAGTCTCTCCTGCTGTAAACTCATTCAAAATACAGTAGGCCTCTGCCTACACCCTCCTATTTCCTGGGCTTCAACACAGCCAGTTGTAGTTCGGAAGTGCCGTCCACACGGAAAGAGACACTTGCTCCCGTGTCTCAGTGGGGTTCAGTAACGTCAGCTGATCCCCTGCTGTGTGGATGGCAGTCTCTCCTGCTGTCACCTCATTCAAAATTCAGTAGGCCTCTGCCTACACCCTCCTATTTCCTGGGCTTCAACACAGCCAGTTGTAGTTCGGAAGTGCCGTCCACACGGAAAGAGATACTTGCTCCCGTGTCTCAGTGGGGTTCAGTAACGTCAGCTGATCCCCTGCTGTGTGGATGGCAGTCTCTCCTGCTGTCACCTCATTCAAAATTCAGTAGGCCTCTGCCTACACCCTCCTATTTCCTGGGCTTCAACACAGCCAGTTGTAGTTCGGAAGTGCCGTCCACACGGAAAGAGATACTTGCTCCCGTGTCTCAGTGGGGTTCAGTAACGTCAGCTGATCCCCTGCTGTGTGGATGGCAGTCTCTCCTGCTGTCACCTCATTCAAAATTCAGTAGGCCTCTGCCTACACCCTCCTATTTCCTGGGCTTCAACACAGCCAGTTGTAGTTCGGAAGTGCCGTCCACACGGAAAGAGATACTTGCTCCCGTGTCTCAGTGGGGTTCAGTAACGTCAGCTGATCCCCTGCTGTGTGGATGGCAGTCTCTCCTGCTGTAAACTCATTCAAAATACAGTAGGCCTCTGCCTACACCCTCCTATTTCCTGGGCTTCAACACAGCCAGTTGTAGTTCGGAAGTGCCGTCCACACGGAAAGAGATACTTGCTCCCGTGTCTCAGTGGGGTTCAGTAATGTCAGCTGATCCCCTGCTGTGTGGATGGCAAAGTCTCCTGCTGCCTACACAGTCGTACCACTACTGATTTTTAACCGTGCTCCAATTAGGCCTGTGGCTCCACTGTCTCTCGTATTTCCCCTGTCCTCCAACCCTGCCAGTTACAGCTCCGAAGTGGCGTCTGCACAATCCACACTTGTTCCTGTGTTACAGGTGTTCAGTCCGATCAGTTAATCCCCTGATGTGTGTCCGGCAATGTCGCCTGCTCTGTCCACATTCCCATTATCGGAATGTGGACAGAGCAGGCGACATTGCCGGACACACATCAGGGGATTAACTGACCGGACTGAACACCTGTAACACAGGAACAAGTGTGGATTGTGCAGACGCCACTTCGGAGCTGTAACTGGCGGGGTTGGAGGACAGGGGAAATACGAAAATCAGTGAATCCACAGGCCTAAGTGGAGCTTGGTTCAAATTAGTAGTCTACAACCGATCTTAAAATTTCTTCAATGCAGCCTAAGCCTGCTCCGTGCTTGTCCCTGGGCTTCAACACAGCCAGTTGTTGCTCGGAAGTGCCGTCTTCACAGAGTAAAACACTAGCTCCTGTGTTTGTGGGGTTCAGTAACGTCAGCTGTTCCCCTGCTGTTTTGATGGCAATCTGTCCTGCTGCCTCCCAATTGACAGCACATCAGGCCTCAGCCTGCTAAGTGCTTGTCCTGGGCTCCAACATCGCCAGTTGCTGCTCATAACTGACTTTGGCACGGGTACTCCCTCCTGCCCAGCTTGGTTCCAGCCCTGCCTGCTGTTTCCGGGAAGTGTCAATGTCAGTTTGCCACCCCAAGTTGCCATGTCGTGTTGCGGTTGGGTTAGCCGAGGCTAGGGTGCCAGCAGTTTAGGTGCTTCCTATGTGGACTGCGGGTTCTGGTAAGAAAGGTTTGTTCCATAGTGCCAGTAGGACAAGCACCCCCTGTAGGACTGTGTGATTCGGTAACTGCGGCCAGCTTGCGGCATGCCAACTTTGCTTTTCAGGGGTAACTTCTGATACCCCTCCGGGTTCCAGCACCGTCAGCTGGTTCTCATCAGAGCCTTTGGCCTAGGTGCCTCCATCTCGGTATCCGAGTTCCAGCAACGTCTGCTGGTCCTTGGTAGTGCTTTGTAGCACAGGTACCTCCTGCTTAGTAACCGGGTTCCAGCACCGTCAGCTGGTCCTCGGTTGTGCCATTGGCTCTTATTCCTTCTGCTGCCCCTCCGGGTGCCAGCACTGTCAGCTGGTCCTCGCTATTTCCATTTGCTCTTGCAGCTTATGCTACCCCTCCGGGTTCCAGCACCGTCAGCTGGTTCTCGTCAGAGCCTTTGGCCTAGGTGCCTCCATCTCGGTATCCGAGTTCCGGCAACGTCTGCTGGTCCTTGGTAGTGCTTTGTAGCACAGGTACCTCCTGCTTAGTAACCGGGTTCCAGCACCGTCAGCTGGTCCTCGGTTGTGCCATTGGCTCTTATTCCTTCTGCTGCCCCTCCGGGTGCCAGCACTGTCAGCTGGTCCTCGCTATTTCCATTTGCTCTTGCAGCTTATGCTACCCCTCCGGGTTCCAGCACCGTCAGCTGGTTCTCGTCAGAGCGTTTGGCCTAGGTGCCTCCATCTCGGTATCCGAGTTCCGGCAACGTCTGCTGGTCCTTGGTAGTGCTTTGTAGCACAGGTACCTCCTGCTTAGTAACCGGGTTCCAGCACCGTCAGCTGGTCCTCGGTAGTGCCATTGGCTCTTGTTCCTTCTGCTGCCCCTCCGGGTGCCAGTACCGTCAGCTGGTTCAAGAGGACAAAGAACAGGAAGACAACCACCAAGATGCAGAACAACAAGAGAGAGAAGACAAAGAAGCATAAAAAAAACAAAGCAGAAGAACATTAAGCATAAGACTAATACTCTGAGCAAATGATATTATCTTATTTATAAGCAGAAGAAGACTAAGCAGTGTATGGGGGTGAGTCCGTTCCTCCTCGTGGTGCCCCTGGAAAAGGCCTGCTTCTGCAGGCCAAACTGAACGCGGACAAATCCTGTTGTAAATCTTTTGTGACAGGCAGAACGGAAGGTGTAAACTTCTAACTTTTCTAGATAACAACTACAGGAATGCCTGACACAAACAAGAATATGATGAAGAAGAATAGGAAGAAGATGAAGAAGCTGAATATGTAGAATAATAATTGTTGAATAAGAAGAATATGAAGAATGTAAGAAAAGGAAGAAGAAGAAGAAGAAGAAGAAGAAGAAGAAGAATGTAAAAAAAGGAAGTAGAAGAAGAAGAAGAAGAATGTAAAAAAAGGAATAAGAAGAAGAATGTAAAAAAAGGAAGTAGAAGAAGAAGAAGAAGAATGTAAAAAAAGGAAGTAGAAGAAGAAGAAGAAGAATGTAAAAAAAGGAAGTAGAAGAAGAAGACATACATGTCTGGCAAAATATAAATGAGGCTAACATAGTCAATATCTTTGTAACTCCTAACATCTTTAAAAAAAAAAGTTTAATTCCTGCTATTCCATTTGATTGGGCTAAACCTCTATGGCTTTAATGTCTCCTCCACCTCCCACAATACATTCTACATTATTCTTAGTTGTTTTTCTTCATGTAGAATTAACCTACAAGGAAAGAAAGGGTTTTTTTTAATTCCGATATTTTGGCCCCATTGACTTGCATTGGTTCCCGGTATCGGAATCGGCGATACCGATACTTTTTTTTAAGATCGGCCGATCCATTCCGATCCGATATTTTCAAGTATCGGCTGGTATCGCTCAACTCTACTCATAACCACTAACAATATTAGGCATAACGGGGACTGAGGCTGGCGGCGGATGATAATAGGTACAGTCAGCGTCTCCCGGTCTCCTGGTACAATTGTCATCTAGCAGGGAGACCTCTTCTTTCAAATCATTGTTAACTATTTGTCTGCCTGACACATCAGTCTCGATATCCGCTTCTTCTTTAATCACTTCCTCAATTCTCACACCACAGTCACTTTCCTGAACCACAAAACATCCAGTCCTTGCCATAATAATAGACAATTTTTCCTTCTTCAACATAGCAGTAACAGAAACAATCAGAATTCACTTTCTCTGTTCTTCCTAACACTTTCATCACACAATTAATGTGCCAAGCCACAAAATTCTTCTTTTCCTTCCACAGATTCTCACATTTAGAGTTAAATATCCTTACTTCTGTTGTGCACAGATCTGGAGCGGCCGTATCAGTCTGTTCCACTGGGCCAATAATCCCCCTCCCAAGATTCAACGAGGTACTCAGTGAAAGGAGGAGGGCATCTCAGACTATCCCTCTGGACACCTCTGGTTATATATATCTATCTATATATACCTGAGTTACGTATCCTACCCAGTCTTCGATCACATCACCATGCCTGACTCGAATAGTGAATTCATGATTTCAGGATATTTTGGATATAAAGAGAGCCACAATCACTGGTCAATCTGGGGTGTCCGACCTTTATGAGGTACGGTTCGAGCACTAGGCCCCCAATGGGACTGCACCTCTATATGATTCCACCCATGAATCACCCCCCCATCAAAGACAAACCTCAGATCCTCTTTGCAGCAATAAGCACAGGAAAACCACACAAACCATCAGTCTGAACAGTATAACTGCCAACTTACCGTGGTTGTTGTGGGGGATGATCAGTCCCAATTTTCCAGCACCTGTGTCCACTCCGAGGGTCCTTTGTCTTGTTGTCCTCTGGGAGCAGAGGCGTCCCTGATTGGGCCCCACGTTGGGAAGCCAAGCTGTCTAGGTAGCTATTGAGGAAGGGCTAAATTAACCCTTCACGGTTGATCCAGTGATTTCCAAATTAATCCACGGAGTGTTGCTAGCAACTCAAATGACCACACGGAGATGGGGGTCTATATACGGGAGGATCGAGACAGATCACTAGTTCCCTTTATTTTATTCACTTCTTTTATAATCTTTTGCTTAATTATGCAAAGTTCTCAACTACCAATAGCATCATTTCACTTTATAAGCCAATAATATTGCAAGAAAACCGGAAACTACATATATGTCCATATCCAAATAGCACAGAAAGTAATATAATGGCATATTCTTCAGAGTTCTACACCCCCGATTCCCTTATCTTGCACCTGATGGGAACAGTCTGGTTTCATGACAGCCTGAATTTTTTCATCCTAATTACAAAAATTTATCTTACAGCAACAAAAATGGAGAAACAAAACCTTCAGAGAAATGGAGAAATGAAACTTCAGCTCTGATTTTAGTTTTAACCCTTCACAACATCTCCAGCAGCCGCAACAACAGCAGGCACAAAAGCCCCACTAAATATATCAGAGACTGCAATTATGCAAGAACAATGCAGCACACTAAAAACTGCCACATCCAGTAACAGAAGTCACAAGTTGCGTTTGGATAGGACATCTTTCTAGTGGTTCACTAGTGCTTTCAGAAACATTAACACCTACCTCACATACCCCTCGAACACCAAGCCTAATCCCCCTTCCTCCACGGCCTCACTTTTTCCCAGTCATGTTGCTCAGATAGTGTGCTAGGAGCACACTATTAGCAACTAAAAATAGATTTTATTTTATTCTGCACAACCTCTGCACACAGCTGAATTTCAGTTGCACAAAATTGGAAGGTGAAATATGGCGTGATTAATCACATTACTCACAGCAGAAAAAATTGTTTCAGTGTTGATGAGGCCTATAGTGAGATGTCTCCTACTGTAAGACATTAGTAACAGATTTTTATGCTTTTTTGGTGTGGATGAGGCCTGTATAACATTGACTAGATGCTACAAACAATTTCTAAATGAGGTGTACCCTACTGTATTAACGTTAGAAGCAGAAGAAATTTTGGGGGGCCTGTCGATGAGGTCTGTATAACATTGACTAGATGCTCCAAATAATTTCAAAGTGAGGTGTCCCCTACTGCATGACGTTAGTAACAAAAGCATTTTTTGGGCCTGTCGATGAGGCCTATATAACATTGAATAGATGCTGCAAGTGTAGCGCCCCTGCAGGTCCAGTAGTCACAGAGGTACTGCACCTTATCCAGAGGTATGGTATCTCACGACCGGGTAAGATGGGGGCACTTGACCACACTCCTAACACTGCACCCAACACACACTAGTTAGTCAGGGCATCTGGGTGTACCCTTCGGGAGGATGCCCTCATCCCAGACTGGCTAGGAAAGGGTGTTGGGGGATTAGTGGGGAAGGTAGGTAGAAGGGGAGGAGCTTAGAAAGTGGAGTGATTTAGAACAGCCATTGAGTGACAGCGAGTGGGCAGAGCTTAGAGAAAGAGTGAGAGATTTGAAGTCGGTTTAGGGCGTTCCCTCAGAGGAAGAGCAAGTGAGGAGGAGCTGCTGGACGGATTGGCTTTGAAGGAAAGCTCCCTGAAGGAAAGAGTGATATTTCTAGAGTCCCATGCTGATAGCCATCAGGTGGGGGAAGAAATTAGGTCACAGAAGGGTCTCAGCCCCTAACCTAGCGAAGTGAACAACGAACACCGGGTCCTGTGTGCCGATGATTTGATGGATTTGAGAAATAAAAATGCCTAAAAGGTGTAAAGAAGCAGATTTATTGAACTGTGATTTGGACTCTAAAGATGGCTGCCAGAGTGGTGAAGAGGGGCGTGGCATCACAGGTGACACTCAATGAAGAGCACGAAAAACCTTTAAGTCCCCCTGCCTGTATTATTATGTGACTGTGTCATGGCCAACGCCCAGGGGAGTAGGGGCCCTAGCCTGGTGTGGTGGAAAAGGGAAGCGACGCCGCCCCCAAGGGGAGGAGAGAAGCTCAGTGGTGGGAAAAGCCTCAAAGGAAGAATCAGAACACCAGGCAGCCATGATGGAGAAAGAGCAACCTGAGGAGCGTGGGGAAGCATGTCATCCTTCGCCCAGCCCTGCGGTGCCCGGCTCCGGCCCAGAGGAGGAGTTGAATGTGGCCCAGCTGGAGCAGGTGATCCACCGCCTACAATAAGATCTGCGGGACCACCAGGCTCAATTGGAGCTAGTGAAGTAGCAGGCCCAGGAGAGGTCTGGCCCAGTGTACCACCGACACCGGTACCAGATTCCAGCACTCTACCCTCACCAGATCTGGAACCTGTGGCCGCAATGACACTGGAGGTCACCACCGCTATCAAGGAAGTACTGACACCCATTCCAGGAGGCGGCTCTCTTGCACCCTCCACCGTGGATCCAACTGCCTCTTCAGTGTCCCTGACACTGGAGCCTGAGGAAGAGACCAGCAGTGCAGCAACACCAGGTACCGCTGGCGCCCTTGTGTCCTGGGAGGCCCTACTAGGCTCGGTTAGGTCCCCATCACCCCCGAAGTCTGGCCAGGTGGTATTAGATCTGGTCTGGGACCGGAAAGTGACATCTGGGGGGAAGCAGCAAAACAAGGCCCCATACCACCAGCAGTCAGTGACGAGCCTGTCCAGGAGGCAGATAACTTTTGTACCCAACAGCTACGCCAGTATGCTAAAGAGCAAGAGGAGAGGAGGAGAAGGCATCTGGCCCTGGAGGAAAAAGACCTCCAAATTAAGAGGTGGACCCGGAGTGTTACAATCAAAGACCCGGAATGAGTGGGCTGGGGTAAGGTCCTAGAGTTTGACAATAACCAGGGCAATGGGTTTGTAGCCGATTCCAGGGGCTCCCCAGACCTCTTCGTTAATCGCCGTGATGTGGAGGCCCACCTAATAAAGGGACAGCAGGCCGCAATCTGACACCAAGCGACCTGGTTTCCTTCACCCGGTATCTGAGGCCATGAGGCTGATACGCCCTCAGTGTTAGGAGGATCCCACCAGAACTGGCCACTGCATAAGAACAGCAGGAGGCAGCCAATAAAGTGGCAACAGAGATCCCCAGGCCTGATACAACAATCTATCCTGGAGGGAAGATAATAACCACTCTAGTCCCTGCATCTGGAGCAGCTACACCCCAGGCTGCTATTGCCCCCTCCACAGCAAGCACCAAACCAACCCCACCAGGAGGGGCTCAACATGTCAGGCCGCCTATAAGTGGCCATCCAGATCACTTACCCTGGGAGCAGAAGGGTTATAAGGCTTCCATCACCCCAGGGAGTGATTACAATTGAAAAGTTCTCATAAAGTACTGAACAGTTGCCAGGAGGGTATAAGCACCGTTGTGCCACATTTATTTTTCATGTTTACAGTTCTGCCCCAATTGGGCATCAGTTCAGTTGCAACTAGAAACTGATAGATCTTGAACTGGAAGTGGTCTCAAACTTTTTGTAAATAGTTTGCACTTCTTCAGGTGCTCTATCTTGGTTTTACTAGAACCTTTGATAAAAGGACTACCTTGGACCTGAACAAAAACTCGCGGGTGTGACCAAAAACTAGGTCTAAAAGAAAGGACAGCATCAATTACATCCTGCATTCCACCCAGGACCGCCTTTGGAGGTTTATAGCGGGTCCTCCACAAGCAAAAGGACACTTCAAGATAGCCCAGCTGGAGTTACCAAGAATTCCATTGGATTTATGATAAAATGTTGCTAGTATTTATATATTGATAGTATTTATTAAAGATAGAATTAGAAGTATCTTAGTATAGAATTAATTGCAAAGATAGTGTTATTAAACAGAAAAAAGAGAATAAAAATGTGAAGTTTTTAAATAAAAATTTGAACCAGGTGGCGAACCATAGTTAGCGGTTGTCACCAGTAGTGACAACTTGAACCAGGTGGCGAACCATAGTTGGCGGTTGTCACCAGTTAGCACTTTGAGTTATAGGTAGCAAAAATAAAGTTATAAAAAAAAGTTATTCTAGGTAACGTTAAAAGAAAAGGTACCTCTCTCTGGAGAAGAAGTTTTAGTCCGTATTGTTATCTACCGGTAGTAATACTTTAAAAATGTTTTGTATGTTCTTTTGTAACATCTTGTGCTTTCTCTTCAGCATGCGGACGTGATGGGTTTAACAGGGTGGCGAAGGGGCGCCTCTGCGGGTCCAGTAGCCACAGAGGTACTGCACCTTATTCAGAGGTGTGGCATCTCACGATCGGGTAAGATGGGGGCACTTGACCATACTCCTAACACTGCACTCAACACACACTAGTTAGTCAGGGCATCTGGGTGTACCCTTCGGGAGGATGGCCTCATCCCAGACTGGCTGGGAAAGGGTGTTGGGGGGTTAGTGGGGAAGATAGGTAGAAGGGGAGGAGCTTAGAAAGTGGAGTGATTTAGAACAGCCAATGAGTGATAGTGAGTGGGCGGAGCTTAGAGAAAGAGTGGGAGATTTGAAGTCGGTTGAGGGCATTCCCTCAGGGGAAGAGCAAGTGGAAGGACATATTGAGGGCAGCTCCTGTCAGGAGGAGCTGCTGGACGGATTGGCTTTGAAGGAAAGCTCCCTGAAGGAAGGAGTGATATTTCTAGAGTTCCACACTGATAGCCATCAGGTGGGGGAAGAAATTAGGTTACAGAAGGGTCTCAGCCCCTAACTTAGCAAAGTGAACAACGAACTTAACTAGCAAGCTGACAGTTGTGGTTGCTGTATGGGCCACAACGAATCCCACAGTTACCTTCCCAGAAAGGCAGCTACGTAGGAATAAGAAGTCACCTGAGTGACGAATTCTGACAGGATCCGCGGCAGCTAGCCTGGGACACTGACTGTGAAGGTGCTGGGTAGGAGAGTGGAAACCAGCACAGTGAGATGGCCTAGGAAGGAATATACTGACAGGGAGTGTTGGAGGTGTGTACTCATCTACCCGAGACTTTACTGGACCCCTGACCTGGAGGACTCAGCACCGAAGTGGGCGTCTGTGTTCACCAGACAGTGAGTGAAGCCCTTTGGAACTTCATTTAACTGAGTCCTTGTCTCCTTTCTACATCCGAACACTCAGCACTGCTTCATCCTCCACTCCGCTTGACAACATAACCCCTAAAAACAACTCTTAACAGCCCTGGAACTATTGCTCTACCCGTGGAGAGCCATTTTCACCTCAGCTGTGTTACACCAACAGTCTCAGGAGAACAACATAGCAGCGCTGGTTACCTCTGACCAGAATGCCACAGGTGGCGTCACGTTTTCATCTATAAACCTTTATTCCCATTTTATTACACTTCAACAACAGCAAACAACTTTCCTTTTCATTTGACCGCTTGGGGCCACGGACCGGGTCGCAGCCACTGTGACACCATCCCCCATTGAAGTCGACAGGCCCGGTACTGAGTACCCCACGGCACGTCACAAACAATTTCAAAGTGAGATGTCCCCTACTGTATGTCATTAGTAGTAGAGTTGAGAAAATTTGTTTGGTTTCCTTCATATTCGACAAGCTATAGCTCTTACCAAATAAGTTGTAGAGGGAACAAGGCTTCCGGAAATGCACCGGCTGATCAGCTGATCAGCTCCACAGATTCATGTGTCATGGCTGTGGCACAGTCACAGCATATGCATGGAGAACCTGTTTGTTGAGCTGTCCATGCATGTGCTGTGACTGTGACACAGCGCTATAGCTTACCGAATAAGAGGGTACCAGAACAAATTTGCTCAACTCTAATTAGTAACAGAAGAATTTTGGGGGGCCTGTCGATGAGGCCTGTATTACATTGACTAGATGCTTAAAACAATTTCAAACTGAGATCTCCCCTTCTTAATTCTGTTAGTAACATAAAATAATTCACTTTTTAATGTGGATGAGGCCTGTATAATCTAGAAGATTGGTGTTGGAATGCCTTCTTTCCTACAGTTTCTGCTGGTAAGGTGCAGGTTTGCTGGAGAAATATGGCCGAGATGTTGCTACATGAACTGATTAGGAAAAGGGCCATGACGACGGCGGGAATTAGAACGTACAACAGGATCAATAACAGGGCAGCTATGGGAAGTACGAGATTCAGGATCCATCCTACAACGATTACCATACTCACTTACTCAACACCAATTACCAGAGAGCATTTGATGCTCATCAGAAGATAGGTGTAACAGATGCGTGTCTCAAGCTAGGTATAAAAGATGTCCATGAGAAATTGCATGCCAAAGATGCAGATGATCTAGAAAATAGGCTCAAAGCAATTTCAAACTCAGATCTCGGCTGCGGTATCACGTTTGTAAAAAAAAAAAAAAAATTGATTTTAGGCTGGTTTCACATTAGCGCTTTTTAAGCGCACGCACGGCCGGGGGTTGCTCCGCCCCCGAGCCGGCTCTCTGCCCGGCGTGCCCGCCCCTTGCTTGTAGCGCCGCCTCCTAGCGCACAGCGGCGCCTGCGATCGGCGCACCCTATCTTTAGCATAGGGTGCGCAGATCGTGCGCAGGCCGTGCGCTAGTTGCGCTTTGACCTGCGCTGCGCACTTTTGATGGTGCGCCGTGCGCGCCAAAATCAAACTTTTCGGATTTCGGCGTGCTCGGCGCACCGTCAAAAGTGCGCAGCGCAGGTCAAAGCGCAACTAGCGCACGGCCTGCGCACCCTATGCTAAAGATAGGGTGCGCCGATCGCAGGCACCGCTGTGCGCTAGGAGGCGGCGCTACAAGCAAGGGGCGGGCACGCCGGGCAGAGAGCCGGCTCGGGGGCGGAGCTACCCCCGGCTGTGCGTGCGCTTAAAAAGCGCTAATGTGAAACCAGCCTTAATGTGCAACAGCTCTGCACACAAAAGTGCGCAGCGCAGGTCAAAGCGCAACTAGCGCACGGCCTGAGCACGATCTGCGCACCCTATGCTAAAGATAGGGTGCGCCGATCGCAGGCGCCGCTGTGCGCTAGGAGGCGGCGCTACAAGCAAGGGGCGGGCACGCCAGGCAGAGAGCCGGCTCGGGGGCGGAGCTACCCCCGGCCGTGCGTGCGCTTAAAAAGCGCTAATGTGAAACCAGCCTTAATGTGCAACAGCTCTGCACACAGAATAATTGCAACACCACTAAATGAAACAGTTGGATATAGTGGGCTGTATCACGTTTATCAACAGATAGTAATTCTGCTATATAGAGGCAATCTGATCATCGCCTCTATGTAGCAGAGCTGATCGGGTTATGGCAGCTTCTAGTGTCCTGGAGACTATTGAAGCATGCCAAAAGTAAAAAAAAAAAATGTTTTTTAAAAAATAAAAAAATATAAAATTTCAAATCACCCCCTTTGGCCCCATTCAAGATAAAACAATAAAAAAAATCAAACATAACCATATTTAGTATCGCCGCATTCAGAATCGCCCGATCTATCAATAAAAAATGGATTAACCTGATCGCTAAATGGCATAGCAATAAAAAAAGTAAAAACGCCAAAATTATGCTTTTTTGGTCGCCGTGACATTGCATTAAGGTGCAATAATGGTTGATCTCAAGATTGTATCTACATCAAAATGATATCATCAAAAACATCAGCTTGGCATGCAAAAAATAAGCCCTCACCCAACCCAAGATCACGAAAAATGGAGACGCTACGGGTATCGGAAAATGGCGCAATTTTTTTTAACAAAGTTTGGAATTTTTTTTCACAACTTAAAAAAGAAACTAGACATGTTTGGTGTCTATGAACTCACAACTCTCTGGAGAATCATAATGGCTGGTGAGTTTTAGCATTTAGCGAACCTACTGAAAAAGCCAAACAAAAAAACAGGTGTGGCATTGCACTTTTTTTTGCAATTTCACCGCACTTGAATTTTTTTCCCAAAAGTACACGGCATGGTAAAAACAATGGGGTTGTTCAAAAGTACAACTTGTCCTGCAAAAAGCAAGCCTTCACATGGCCATTTTGACCAAAAAGTAAAAAAGTTAAAATGAAATGCAAAACCAAAAATAGCTATAGTCATTAAGGGGTTAATGGAATGATGACATCCTAGCCATATCTCCTGTGCTGTCTGCTCAACTGATCTATAGGCTATGCTCTCACGATCAGTGTTTGTTGAGTTATTGACGCTTCAGAATTTGTAATCTTAGTTTAAGTGCATTTTTTCTTTGCGTTTATGTGTGCGTTTTTTGACCCTGTGGTTTTATTGCGTTTTTATCTCTGCGTCTTTTGTATGTTTGGTGTTTCATGCTTTAAATAAAGATGCTTTGTTTTTGAAACTTCCAAATATTGACATCTTGAGGATTACATGTGTTTTTGATGCATAAACGCACTAAAAATGGCGCCTGTAACTTCAATGTCTTTCTATGAAGCGTCTTCCCTGAACTTTCTTCCTCTGTTTTCTGCCGCATTTCTATCACTTTCTGGAATCAGAAAAGTATTAAGTCCTATAAAAACTCCACCCGCAGAGCCGCACTCCACATAGAGAATAACGGAGCCGCCAGCACCTACCTACCTATTTAAGAGAATTTTCCTGATTTACCCATTAAATATAGATATGGACAGAGACAAGATGGCAGAGAGGATATTACACCTCACATTAGAGATCCTCTTCTGTCTTACTGGTGAGGATTACATGGTAGTGAAGAAGACATATAAAAACTTTTGACTAGTACAGCAGTTTGACTATTTCTGTAATAGCTGTTAGCTAAACTATTAAGCTTGACCACACACGAGGTAGCTGTCTACTGAAGGTTGCTTTTGCCTATTTTTTGGCTGGCAGTCATCTCTACTGCCACTTTCATACACAAGAGTGCACTCATGGCCAAGTGCTCCTATATTTTGTATGAGAAAGCTTCCTCCAGAAGAGTATGGAGGCAGTTTAACTTAGAGAAAACAAAATATCGGCAGTTTGAAATCAGACATTTTGAATCCAAACTTGTCAAAACTATCCAAAGGGCAGATTTCACAAATATAAGCAACAAAGTTAGAAACATCTACCTTTGAACCAAAATGTTCTGCATTTTTGAAATAAGAAATGGCATTAGTGTGATAAAGTTAATATAATGCAAAAGTATCTTTCTTTGTAAATAGCTACATGGGCCTACATTTTTGATGTAGTGCTGTGTATTATACAGTATTTTTCATCTTACAATGGCTCTACTGTGATAGGGGTTAGAATATCGTCCTGGTTTGACCATCTATCTTCAAGTTCTGTTTCAGGAGAATGTTGGAAAGGAGTTATGACCCTGTACGCCATACTGTGTGAGAAGAGTGAGTAACATATAATGCCTTCCCTATGTGGGAATCTATTGATAATAATTGCTGGTGAATGCAGGGGCACAGGAAT
This sequence comes from Dendrobates tinctorius, assembly GCF_039654945.1. Lineage (NCBI taxonomy): Eukaryota > Metazoa > Chordata > Amphibia > Anura > Dendrobatidae > Dendrobates > Dendrobates tinctorius. The sequence goes on from NW_027361690.1 coordinate 56,335,527, forward strand.
TTTGTGCTATAATTTTCTAGTGGACAAAACCAAGAGGTCAAATCCGAAGTGTGAAACAGTAAAGAACCTAAAGAGATGAAGAATCCTAAAAGGAATGCAATGCATTGCTTTGAACGACAGTAGAAAGCTGAGGTAGTATAAATGCCTCAATATCACTTTGCGTCTGTACTTATACACATACTGGCTGGTGATTGGTTCTTGTAGTCTTATTTGAATGCCCATATTTATTATATTTATGGCTGGAATGCATGACACTTTATTTTTACCTTTTGTGTCTCTCTTTTTCCTCATACTGTAGATTGTAAACATGTGAGCAAGGCTCTCACTCCTTTTGGCAGGAGTTGGACTATGTGTTACTCTATAACGTCTCACCTTGTTTGTCTAACTACTCATTAAATTGTAAAGCGCTGAGGAATATATTGGTGATAAAAAAATAAAAAAGGATAATTACTATTATTAGAATATTGTTAGCCCCTCAATGAAGCAATTTTCATACTAATATACCAGGAGCAAAATAATAAAGGAGTCTCTGTACTAAGAATAATGAGCCAAAACAGAAAGACAGCCTGCACCTCAGTGCCAGCCAAGGTAACTACTGTGAACCATACTATCAGTTGTATTGTTGATTTCTAGGGAAATGTAAATTAGCAAACCTGCAGACATTTAAATTTGGCAGATTCATTCTAATTTTGAATCAAAATTATCCAGAAATTAAGTATGCATGTGCAGTGACCTTCAGGGTCTACGATTGGATTTCGCAGACTGGGATCTTTTTTATTGTACAGTGCACTCCAGGGTCTACTCGCGGGCCAAAACATCGGGCCAGAGATGTGGTGAGACAGAGTGACGGAGGACCAGACAGTGGACTAGGATACCTCACTACTGACCTTTCCGGCCACATCCTCTCTTCCGTTCCCACTGTTTAGTCCTGCATGCCTCCGTCATCCTCAAATCTCCTTGAGTAAGTCGCAAAACATGAACTGTGAACTCCTGAGTCTGCTCACAACTGCAAGTCATGGCCTGCATTATATACTAGGCCAGAGACATGATGCAGAGGACCTGACTGTGGGTAAGAAGCAGCAGTGTTAGCTGGAGAGGTTAACAGTGAGGTGAGACTCATTTCAATTAGATAAATTCTGAAATTGTGGTTTTGAAGTTTTGTGCTGACAAATAATCCGCATTTCCGGATACCAATTAGCCTGCAAAACCCCTTTACCTTAACAGTCAATCAATATTATAAATACAATGCAAACATTTCATGGTTTAGTTGTCATTTTGAGTTCACTTATGAGATAATGTCTAAATCTCAAGTTTTCATATTTCTGCTCTCATGTGTCTTATTTGACCTAGCACCTCTTATTTTAGCCTAATGTTCGCAGCACACTTTTTGTCCTTATCTAGCATTTATTCTTGCTAGTTATTTGCAGCTTACTCTTCAGTTAATATTGGCCAATATTCATGACAATGAGAAATAGATTAAGGATTTTGTCTGGATTAAAGATTTAGAACGGTCTCACATCTGTACCGATCATGGAGATATCTACTTAGAATCTATTACTGCATAATCATAAATAATGCATAATTATGGCCACTTATTTCAGGGACATTGGTCAGATCACTTTTTTGACATTTGAGAATCGTTTGCTAATTGAAATGTAGCAGAGCTCTCGCTGTTTGCAGTTAGCCCGATACGGCTATAATATCAAACATGCTAATGTATATATTCATTGCTGTGATTACTTAGCATGCATGGGATTTGCAGATGGTAGAGAACTGCAACATTTTCATCCTCGGGTAGATCATCTTGAGTTTACACCATGTGTTTGACAGAAGATTAACAACAAAAATCCCTGCTGCTAAACCTTCTGTGAAAAGAGCAGTATAGGCAGCCATTCTGAACCAGGGATTATGGACAATATGTTTGACAATTCGTAAGTTAAATGGAAGGATTTTAAATGCCCCCTCCTCCTTTCTTCTGTAAGCTCAGTTTACACTGAGGAGGCTCACTAGTTTTAATCCTTTGTTGATGAAATGAATAGGAAGTACATGGGGTAGGAGCAAGCGTACAAGAGTCTGCGGTTGGAGTGCTGAGAGCCTTCTTGACGTTAAGTCCTGTGTTGTTGGAGGCCTGCCGCTACATTGTTATTTCACACCGTGCAAAGCAAACAGCGCATAAGTGGCCAGATGTAGGGAACTCTGCCGGATTAGGTTAATGACACTGGCAGGTGCGATGGTCTTATCATGTAGGTGCCAATGACGCCAGCAGAGAACTGCACCAAAGTCCCATCACCTATCTCTGAAGGAATAAGCTTTTGCTTGCTTCATATAAATAGGCTTAACCTATTTCACTTTTGGAAATGAATACATTTTCAGAGATGTCGTCCATCACACATTGTCCGTAGAACACTCACAGTCTCCTGATCCAATGTTGACCTGTAAAAGCCACTCTTCTTTATTTAATATGTTAGATTTTTTTGCACAGAAGAAGAATAAGATTAGAGTTGTCACAAAAAATAATTGCAAATGTTATAAATTCCAACATGCCCTTGATATGTATGTCAGTAGAATAACCAATTATCTAAAGTGGACACTTTTATTTAATTCTCCCAAAAAACTAGACTGGTTTAAAGCCATTTCACAAATTAAAAAGGTGTCCTCAAGCACAAATCACTGTGAACACTACCATAAAATCTACTTTAGGTAGCTTCTCTCTCCCTCAAGTTTTGCGCACATAAATCCAAATGTACAAGATGTACAGTATGTTTGAGAGGGTATATGTAGATCATTAGGTACTTATCTGCACTGCTGATGTGTGTACAAATGGCAGAACTTTTGGGCAACTATTTCCCGAATAATTAATAGTTTATTCACAACCAGCCTGAAACCCTGACTGTTATGAGCTCATTTTCTGCTCCACCAGTTGAGAGTTCTCCTTCTGTTCTCCCTCTGGTGGTGACAGGAGGTAGTGAGGTTGGTTTAAGTGGTAGTGATCTGCCACCTGATGAGGAGGAAAACGATTAGATCTCTGGAGTATCAGACTGGATATAAGACAGCCGACGCCCTATCCTGGTGCTGGTGATTTAGTCTGCTTCTCAGGTCTTGGACTTCAGCTCTCTTCCAGTCTTCTCAAGTTAAGTTTGTTTTTTGCTAATGTTCACACTTGCGCTTGTTGGTCAATTCAGTTTCTTGTGTGGTCAGCTCGCCCCTGCTGGGGCCATGCTGAACTTCCACTCCTATTTATCTGTATTTGCCAATTTGCCTTTTTGTCCCTTATTAGATTGGCCTCTTTTTGCTATGTTTCAGAATATTTCAGAGTGCTGATATAGTGGGAGAAGTCTAGTGACTTCAGGGTTAATTTTGCTATCAGACGTGTTGGACATTATTTTGGTAGGGTTTTTTGGCAGATTGCAGAGAGTGGCTTTCCTTTCCTGTCCTTTCTAGTTAGTCGGGTCCCATCATTTGTTCAGCCTATTTTCCTGCCTGTGTTTGTGTTGCTTCATCGGCAATACATGTGTGGGGGCTGTCTAATCTTTTGGAGTCTGCTCTGGGGCAGTTAGTTTTCCCTTTTCTTGCTTTAGGTTTATGAAGTCCTCTGGCAGTGACGAGGCATCTAGGAACATTGTAGGAACGCTCCACTGCTACTGTTAGTTGTGTGGTTAAGATCAGGGATCTGCAATCTGCATAGTTACCAACCTCTCTGGTTTTCTGGGACTTAGCTTTTTGTTGTTCCTCCTCGGTGACCCATTCATAACAGAATCACCAGCCATACCGCAGATTCTAGGGTACTCAAAAGCAGGGAAGAATTGTTTGAAAGAAAGAGAAAAAGAAAAAAAAAAAGTGTCAGTATTTTTTTTTTTTTTTTAAATATTTTTTTTTCCTCTTTTTTTTTCTGGGGCCGTAGGAGGATTTTTTTTTTCCTAATGGAGATTAAGCAATTGTCTGATCATGTGGAGAAACTTGCTACTGAAGTGCAGGGAATTTCCACCTACCTCATTCAGTCACATGCTGCTGAACCTAAGATTCCTACTCCTGATGTGTTTTCTGGGGATCGGTCTAAATTTCTGAATTTTAAGAATAATTGTAAATTATTTCTTGCCTTTAAGCCTAATTCATCAGGGAGCTCTGTGCAGCAGGTTAAAATTGTCATCTCCTTGCTGCGCGGCGATCCTCAGGATTGGGCTTTTTCTCTGACACCTGAAAATCCTATTTTGACTAATGTGGATGCATTTTTTCAAGCCTTAGGGTTGTTGTATGATGAACCTAATGCCGTTGATCAAGCTGAGAGAACCCTGATGGCATTAGACCAGGGTCAGGATCCTGCAGAGTTGTACTGTCAAAAATTCCGAAAGTGGGCGGTCCTTACTACATGGAATGCATTGGTAGCTCTCTTTCGGAAAGGTTTGTCAGAGACCATAATGGTGGGATTTCCGGTTCCTTCTGGTCTGGATGGCTCTATGTCATTAGCCATTCAAGTTGATCGGCGATTACGTGAACGTAAAACTACATGGGAGGCGCTGCCACCTTTTGAACAAATGTCTGAACCTATGCAATGTGATGGGGTTTTGTCTAGGACGCAACTTCGGGAGTTTAGAAGGCCTAATAAGCTGTGTTTTTTCTGTGGAGACGCCTCTCATACTATTTCTGTCTGCCCTAAATGAGAGAAACGTTTTGCACACACATTTGCTGTGGGCAGTATACAACCTAAGTTCCTTTAGGCAATTACTCTAATCTGCTCCTTGTCCACATTTTCCACTAAGGCTTTTGTGGATTCAGGAGCAGCTCTGAATCTGATGGATTTGGACTTTGTTAAAAGTTGTGATTTGTTCATGACGCCTTTGCAGACGCCTATTCCTTTGAGGGGTATTGATGCCACTCCTTTGGCAGAGAATAAACCTCATTTTTGGACCCAGGTGATAATGCGAGTTGCCCCAGACCACAAGGAAAATTGTAAATTTTTTGGTGCTGCATAATTTGCATGATACTATTGTTCTGGGGTTCCCCTGATTGCAAACTCATAACCCAGTCTGCGTCTTTGCCTCCTCATAGGAGTTATGACTGTGCAATTGACTTGATGCCTGGGTGTAAATTTCACAAGGGTCGGCTTTTCAACTTATCTGTACCCGAACATGATGCTATGCGATCCTATATTAAGGAGTCGTTGGAGAAGGGTCATATTAGACCATCCTTGTCACCTTTAGGTTCTGGGTTTTTTTTGTGGCCAAGAAAGATGGTTCATTAAGACCGTGTATTGATTATCGTTCCCTTAACAAGATGACGGTTAAATATCAGTACCTGTTACCTCTGATGTCTGATTTATTCTCCAGAGTTAAGAGTGCCTGCTGGTTTACTAAGCTTGACCTCAGGGGGCATATAATCTTATTCGCATCAAGCACGGGGATGAATGGAAGACGGCGTTTAATACTCCGGAGGGACATTTTGAGTACCTGGTGATGTCTCTAATGCCCCTTCTGTCTTCCAGTTCTTTATGAATGATATTTTCCGAGACTTTGTGGATAAGTTTTTGATCATCTATCTGGATGATATTTTGATCTTTTCTAGTGATTGGGATTCCCATGTGGAACATGTCCGGACTGTGTTCTGGATTTTGAGGGAGAATTCCCTGTTTGTTAAGGGATCGAAGTGCCTCTTTGGTGTACAGAGGATTTCATTTTTGGGATTTATCTTGTCTCCATCGACTATTGAAATGGACCCGGCCAAGGTACAGGCCATTTATGATTGGGTTCAGCCTACCTATTTGAGGGCTCTCCAGAAGTTTTTGGGTTTTTCTAATTTCTATCGTAAATTTATAGGTAATTTTTCTAGTATTGTCAAACCACTGACTGATCTGACCAAGAAGGGAGCTGATGTGCTGAATTGGTCTCCTGAGGCTGTCTCAGCATTTCAGGAGCTTAAGCGGAGATTTACTTCAGCTCCAGTTTTACGGCAATCTGATGTCTCACTTCCATTTCAAGTGGAGGTAGACGCTTCTGAGATTGGTGCAGGAGCTGTTTTGTCCCAAAAAGACCCTGTGACTTCTAAGATGAATCTCTCTGCCTTCTTTGCTCAAAAGTTTTCCCCATCTGAACGCAACTATGACGTGGGGAATCGGGAATTGTTGGCCATGAAATGGGCATTTCAGGAGTGGAGACATTGGTTGGAGGGAACTAGACATCAATTTGTGGTCCTCACCGATCACAAGAATCTGATTTATCTGGAGTCGGCCAAACGCTTGAATCCTAGACAGGATAGATGGGCCTTGTTTTTCACGTGCTTTAATTTTGTGGTCTCTTTTCTTCCCGGCACTACGAATATTAAGGCAGACACCCTTTCTAGGAGTTTCTTTGCTGATTCTCTTAATGTGACCGAGCCTACTACTATCCTAGGTGGGGGGGTAGTTCTTTCTGCCATTTCGCCCGATTTGAGACGCGCCCTGGAGGAATTTCAGGAGGATAAACCTGAGCGCTGCCCTATGGGAAGATTGTATGTTCCTGACCAGTGGAGAAAGAGAGTGATGTCTGAAGTCCATTGCTCTGCATTGGCTGGTCATCCGGGTATTTTTGGTACCAGAGATTTGGTGAATCAATCGTTTTGGTGGCCTGCCTTATCTAGTGATGTCAGGAATTTTGTACAGTCCTGTGGGACTTGTTCTCGGTCTAAACCCTGTTCTCGTTCTAGTGGGTTGCTGATGCCCCTGCCGGTGTTTGTTTGTTGTTCCTCCTCGGTGACCCATTCATAACACCTGACCTACTTTAGACATATGCTTTCTGGAAATGTCCTCCATCCCACACCATCTATCGAAATCCTATTGCGTTTACAAAGCAGATACTTTTTGCTACTTACACGGAAAAGTCACTATTTCGTCACCAATGCAAAACTTGGCTATCATAATAAGGAAAGCGTACATCCTGTATTTTGGCTGCAGAAAAAGAGATCAGACAAGAGTTAGGCTCCACACACATGCTGCTATAGATGTGCATCACATCTTTCCAAGTGATTGCAAGGGAAGAGGCAATCTATGCTTTTTGCAGTTTCAATGATCTGGAGAGAGCCAGCCGATCACACTACCAATTGCTATTTCTGCATGGTGCCTCTTTTAGAAAAGGAGTCATTATCCAAACATTCCATCTGCAATACACCCAGTACCACAAATAGAACTGCCAGTTCCAAAAGCACAAGTCAAGTGAAGAAGGAGAGGGCGCTTGTTGTCATGAAACATCTTCCTCTCATGACCTAGGCTTTCTGTCAGTAACTTCAACTGAACAACAGAAAGAGAAGAAATTTGTAGTGCACCTGAATAAAGAGGGGAATGGAATCATGTAACCCAGAGAATCAGGAGGCAGTCAGCTTTCATACTGCTCAAGAACCAGCAACAGGCTCTCCCGCAGGAGAACAATGATCAAATACATCAAGATAAGACTTTGCACACAAAGAACAAACTTGTATGGACTCAGAGTCCTCTAGGAGGGAGAAAGAAAAATGTTGTGAAGAAGAAATGGAGAGCTGTGACCATGGGGGATTCCCTGTTAAGAAGAACAGAGGCCGCTATCTGCAGACCGGATATAACCTCAAGAGAAATGTGCTGTCTTCCAGATGCAAAAATCAAAGATATGTCTGATAGGATATTAGGAGTCTTCAGATCTGCAGAGGACTACCCATTCCTGATAATACATGTGGGGACAAATGACACCGCAATAAAGGACCTGGAAACCATCTGCAGTGAATTTGAAAACTTAGGCAAGAAAGTGAAAGAACTGGGAGTGCAGGTGGTCTTCTCATCAATCCTCACAGTGAATTGCCATGGAACAAGGAGGTGGAGCAAGATTCCACAGGTAAACAACTGGCTACGTTGTTGGTGCCATCAACAAGGATTTTGATTTCTGTATCATGGAGTGAATTACCTATATAATGGACTAATTGCTAGAGATGGACTGCACTTTACCAAGACTGGAAAACACATATTTGTAAGTCACCTTGCGACACTCATCAGGAGAGCTTTACCCTAGAAGAAGGGAAGTGAAAGGCCAGAGAAAGCCATACAGTGAACAAATACTGAGGAGTCTGCTATTTGAAGTGGAAAGGATCAAAGAAAAATATCATAATAATAAAAATATTGGAGAAAGAGAAACTGGTCTAAGGCTAATATGTTTCTATACAAATGTACAGAGGATGGGCAACAAACAAGGAGAATTCAAGCTACTAATGCAGGAAAAGAAATATGATGTCATTGGCACCACTGAAATTTGGTCGGACGATACACATTGTTAGTCGTCGAGTTTTCCTCACTGCATTCATGCTCTCTGCAGTCTCGCATTACTCTCCAGCCGCAGAGATTCCTGCTCAGCAGGGTCGCCGCTCCAGGTGTCTTGCCCAGGCTCCTTCTGGCTCTGCTATAACTCCATGCCTGAGTCAGCAGCAAGTAAATCCTTCTGGGACAAAGTCCTATCTTTTACTGAGCATGCCCGTGGAACGACCTCTCATTGGAGGTCGGAGGTCACATGAGCAGGTCCCGCTCCTGCTCGGATTGGTCCATCACAGGGAAGGTCCCGGAAGGACGCCACTATAAAAGAGTCGCATGGCTGCTCAGCCATGCGCTAGTATAGACTCTTATGCTTATTTGTGTGTATGATGATGGATGCATGTATCTGGTGACTGACTCATTAAGACTCCCCTCCCTTTGATACACATGTTAGTTAGGGATTCAGAGTAAGAGTCAGCACCAATGGATGGCTATGCTCAAGCCACTCTGCTCCCAGTAGTCTACGCACACTAGCATCCGACTGTGCCTCCCTGCTATGGGAACTGTCGTACCGCACCAGGTAGCTGTGACCGCCGTGCAGCGCCGTGCACACCTCTAGCGCTTTCCTCCCCGTCCTGGGTGGTTAGTGGCATCCGCTGAAGTGGCACTGTATGGACTTGGTGCAATTAAATATATTATTACCTTTTGCTGGCACCGCAGCCGCGGCGCCGAGTGCTGATGGTCTAGAGGAGCTCTATTCCGGTGTCACTATGACAGGGTTCTGTGACCCTAGTTAGCGCTCACTCAGCCGAGCTCTGTGAGTACAACAGGCTCCGGCGTTTGTTTCAGCGGCTCTGTGGAGTAACAGATTTTACCTCTTTTCACACTGGGTGAAGTTAACCCACGTGTAAGCAAGCGTTTAGCCACCATCTTGTTCCACCAGTAATCAGCAGCAGGTTCCATCTCTGCACGGTGGACCCCGGGCTGCGAACGCACCTCATATCTCCTTTCATATTATTTGGTGCGCTTCGCAGTCTCTAACGCACATGTTGGGAATACAAGGTTGAAAGAATACAACATATTTGCAAGAAATTGACTTAATAAATGGGGAGGAGTTGTCGCAATGTATGTTAGAAACGTGTATAATGACACCGAGATTGAAGCTTCAGAGGCTCTGAGATCTATGGAAACTGTTTGGGTAAGAATACAAGGCAAGAACAAGAGAAAGAGCACCATTGTAGGTGTTTACTACAGACCACCAGGGCAATCTGAAGATATGGATGAACTCTTTATATATCAGATGGCCAAGTTCTCAAAAAAATATGACATAGTGGTCATGGGAGATTTCAACTATTCAAACATTTGTTGGGAATCACTCTCAGGCAAAAGTAACAGGTCCAGCAAATTCTTATCCTCTCTTGCTGAAAATTTTATTTTCCAAAAGGTAGAGGAGAAAACAAGGGGAACTGCTACCATAAATATAATCTTCATAAACAGGAAGGAAATGGATGAGGAGGTTAGAGTGGCTGGGACCATAGGAGGCAGCGATCATGCGATCATAGAATTTAGGTCAACTAGAGGAGGAAGACCTGTGAAGACTCAGACATCAAAGTAGGATTTCAGAAATGCAGATTTTAGGAATGCAATGGCTGGATGTCCTTAAGGACATAAATGTCCTGGAAGGATGAGAAATTTTGAATAATGAGATTATTAAAGCACAATCTTTAACAATCCATAAAAGAGGGAAGAATAGGAAATGTTTAAGGAAAGCAGGATGAATAAATACAGAACTTACACATATTTTAAAAATAAAGAAAAATGTTTATCAAATGGAAAGAGCGAGGCATATCTAAAGAAGAATATAATGCTGTCCACAGAATCTGCAGGCCATGCATCAGATTATCTAAAGCTGATAATGAATTAAGGCTTGCAAGATAAGTCAAAAGCAAGAAAAAAGGATTTGTACAGGCTGAAAATGTTGATTTGGTAAAAAATGATGTTGAGAAGACTGAACTTTTAAATTTCTATTTTGCATCTGTTTTCTCTCAGGTAGTAAAAGTAACATCAACTGATCTTCACTGCACTATTTAAGGAGTAGAAGAATCCTCATTATTTATAAACAGAGAGAGAGTGAGGGAATACTTAGCTAACATAAATTAATTCAAGTCTCCAGGTCCTGATTAATTAGATCCTAGGGTACTGAAGGAGATAGCAGATGAAATTATCGAATCACTCCATAATCTTGGAAAATTCTTAGAGAACAGAAGAAATTCCAGAAAACTGGAGAAGAGCAAATGTTTTCCCTATCTTCAAAAAGGGGAATAATACCCCAGGGAACTATAGGCCTGTGAGCCTGATTTCTATACAAGGAAAGCGTTAGGCTAGGTTCACATTGCGTTTAGTACAATCCGTTCAACGGATCCGTTAAATGAATGTGCTGAAATGAGCCAAATTTTGTCTATATTTGGCTTCGCATTAACGCTTGCATTAACGCATGTGACTCTGTTTTGTCATTTTGATGTCCATTCGTGAAGCATCCGTTTGTCTGCATTCAGGCACTGTCAATAAAGTTGTTCTTTTTTTTCCTTTTGTCAGCGTCGGGTGTGGGTGGACACACATTCTCCATTTTGAAAGCATTGAGTGAACTTTTGCTGCAAGCAAGATGGTTTTGTCTGAGCTTGTAAGATTTCGCTTGATGCAGCTGCGACGTCAGCAGAGAAGGCGTATATCCCAAAGGAGATATTGGATCCATGAAGTGAATTTTTTTGCGGAATACATATGGTGCCTTTCACACCCTGTATGTTCAGCTTCGGGATCATCCCTTTAAATTTCAATGTTATCTGCGGATGTCCATCGAAACCTTTGATATCCTGCTCTCACATGTGAAGGATGAGATACATCATCAACGCAGCACTTTCCGTGAAAATATTTGTGCTGAGCAACGTTTAGTGGTGACTCTAAGGTAAATGTCCTTTTGATAACATTATTCTATTAACAAAGACAGGATGTAATTTATTGTGGTGCATGTCTTTTAATTTTCTACACGTTGCCAATTGTCCTAGTCCATTTTAACTTGCCTTAGTTTTGTTGTCATTGAAAATCTGTACAATATGTCCATAGTGCTAATTTTTTTTTTGCTATGGTCGATAGATATCTGGCTACGGTAGAAACTTTTGCGTCACTGCATTTTTAATTTCGGCTGGGGAAATCGAACATTTGCCAACTAGTTCAGGAAACTTGTGATGCCATTTGGAACAACTTCCAGCCACTTGTGCTACCAACCCCGTCAACAGAAATGTAGCTATCGATTTCCAAAAATTTTGAGGATGTGGCTAATTTCCCCAATTGCATTGGTGCCATGGAAGGGAAGCACATTCCGATTCAGAAACCAGTGCATAGTGGATCCCTGTACTATAACTACAAAAAATACTTTTCCATTGTATTAATGGCTATTGAGGATACTAGATATCGTTTTGGAGCTGTGCATATCGGTGCATATGAATGGACGAATGATTCCAGAGTCTTCATGGGGTAATGTTTGTACAGCAACAGCTTCAACATACCCTCAGCACAACCACTGAATGCCCAATTTTGCCCTATGTTTTAGTTGGGGTTGAGGCGTTTTAACTCGGACAAAATCTCCTAAAGCCGTACTCAAGCCGTAGTCTAAACTACACAAGACACATTTTTAATTATCGCTTGAGCTGGGCAAAACGTTATGTGGAATGTACCTTTGGTATTTTGACCTCAAAATGGCGTATTTTACAAACTTGCATGCAACTACAGCCTGAAAATATGGACCGTGTAGTGAAGGCATGCATCTGCCTGCACTATTTTGTGTCCAGACATGAACCCCTGCTGGTTGACCCCGATGACTGTGAGTCGAACCTCATGAGCATTGATACGACTACTGTTCAGTTTACAGTTGAGAAAATGAGGATTCATGATCAATTTGCAAATTATTTCATACATGAAGGTCTTGTTCCATGGCAAAACATCCATGTGTGAAAATTTTAAAGACTGTTTATTTATTGGTGTAAGTGCTATGTCTGTGGCAATTTTTTTATTGTTTTTTTTGCACTTTATATAACCTTAATAAATTTGAAAAATTAATTCAATCCATACAATATTATGAAATGTTGAATAATAGCAAATTTTACTGAAAATTTTTGGAAGACAATGGTCTTTCACTCTGAATGTTGGTAGACATTTTTAACATATACGATCCCATAGGGATGAACAAAAATATACAAAATTAACTTTGGTTACACAAACATTTTAAAGGCTATATTGCCAAACTTTGGTTATTTTTTTAACAGTAGTTACAGACTGTGATATTGCGCGGGCGTATTGTCTGCCCAACTGTACGCTGGACTGCTACATTGCCTTTGCATTTCCATACCCGGTTCACCCTGGCCTCTGTATTGTGCTTGGTATGACGGCATGTCCATGGTTTTTGGTCTCGAGGAATTGGGTTCCTGAGGGGCCAAAAATTCCTTGAATAGATCATGAAATCTTTGCCTAAACAGTAAATTTCTGTGCGTCGGTATCTTTTGGGCTATAGGCACATATGATAAAAACAGGAGCTTCCACTCATTGGCTGCATATACTGATTCACGGGATTGCAATTCTGTAATTTCCCATCTTATATCTCTGTGTTCACTGCGACACAGATCCTCTAAGTGCTGCAGTCCGTCGACAATGATGGCATCTACTTCATTTTTGGCTGATGAGCTCTTGCGTCCGCGCTGTGCTTGCAAATGGGCACTGACAACAGAAGCCACAGTACTGCTGTCCATTGATCGTGGCTCGCTAAGGACTGACACATCTTCAGTGCCTGTCTGTTGGCTTGTTTCCTGTCGAGATGGCTCCGATGCCTCAGCCTCTCGAGGTGCAGCGGTACTGCATATCGCTCTATGCAAAAAAAGAAAAATAATATTTTAGAGATTTTAATAAAGACTTGTTGCTCTCTCGCATTTTAACACTGGAAAAAGTTTACTTACTAGCACTGGGACAACGTTATCTGTAGAAACATCCATTGAAGCGAAAAAAGAAGAAATATGCAGCACTCACCGATATAGCTGAAAAACTGTGCGTCTTTATTTCACATAAATTCCATCAATAGATGTGTAGACATGCAGGACGTTAGAGGAATGCTAGGGGAGGGAGATGCCGGACAACGGCCGTTTCGCGATCACTCGCTTCTAAGGTCCAGGTGAGAAATGTTTTTTCATGCAAGCACCTCCATTTTTTGACTGAATTATATGCCGCAATACTTCAGATAAATAGCTCCGTCTGGTAATGTGGTCATTTGTGTGCCCTAGTATGCCGTTCATCTGCTTGCTCTTTGCTAGAAACATCAATAGTTCATAATTAGTGTTGAGCGATACCTTCCGATATCGGGAAATATCGGATCGGATTGGATCGGACTGATACCCCCAAAATATCAGATATCGCCGATTCCGATACCGGAAACCAATGCAAGTCAATGGGACACAAATATCGGAATGAAAATAAACCCTTACTTTCCTTGTAGGTTAATTCTACATGAAGGAAAACAACTAAGAATAATGTAGAATGTATTGGGGGAGGTGGAGGAGACATTAAAGGCATAGAGGTTTAGCCCAATCAAATGGAATAGCAGGAATCATATTTTTTTTTAAGATGTTCGGAGATACAAAGATATTGACTATGTTTAACGGGTTGTCCGGGCTTTTCACATAATCTCAGTGTATATCTGGGCTGCAGAATGCTGACAATAAGTAATTTACCTTCTGTGGCTAGTTTGCACGGTTTCCAAGATATCATCTCTTGCTTCTGAGATAAACGTCCGGTGGGGTGTGTTCTGGCATTGAAATGAGAACTGGTTGTTTCCTCACTAGTTTCACTTTCCATAGATCACTGTTCAGCGTATGTCTGGGGGAGGAGCAGCTGGATGGTCTCCTCGCAGCCAATCACAGCCATGCCATTAGTTAACATGCCTAACATGCATAACAGGATGTGCCCACACTTCTTAGGATTCCTCATTGGCTGAATAAAATCAAAATGGCTCATTGCATTATGGGAACTTCCGATTCCGGTATTCGATATTCTAAAAGTATCGGAACTCAGTATCAGAACTATGATACAGCGAATATCGGCCGATACCCAATATTGCAGTATTGGAATGCTCAACACTATTCATAATGAACATATGGGGTGACTCGTTTGCCACCAGATCCACTGGGGGTGTCTTGGCTGTTGCGGAAGTCCCGTACAAATCAATCTCTAATGGATCTCCACCGGGTATGGACTGCATCGACTACAATAAAAAAAAAATAATTTTATATCTTTTTCAATCTTTACATTTTAGCAATTTTAGTTGAGCGTTACAATTTTTTTTTTAGAGGAGGCAGACTTCTCCAGATACCGAGGGTCAAACTGGCATATTATCTTCTCCCACAACCTCCGGTTTTTAATAATATCATTGTGGGAGCTGTCACTTTGATCCCATATTGTTATTATTATTATTTATTTATAAAGCACCATTGGTTCCATGGTGCTGTACATGAGAAGGGGGTTACATACAAACTACAGATATCACTTACAGTAAACAAACTAACAATCACAGACTGATATAGAGGGCAGAGAGGACCCTGCCCTTTCGGGCTTACATACTACAGGATGGTGGGGAAGGAGACCGTAGGTTGGGGGGTTGCAGCAGCTCCAGTGATTATGATGCACTAGCTCCAGTAGTGGTGAGGAGGCAGCGGGGATCATTGCAAGCTGTAGGCTATGCTGAAGAGGTGAGTTTTCAGGTTCTGTCTGAAGGATCCGAGTGTGGATGATAGCCGGACGTAGTGGGGCAGGGTATTCCAGAGGATGGGGGCTATTCGGGAGAAGTCTTGGAGGTGGTTGGGTGAGGGGCGAATAAGTGTGGAGGAGAGAAGGAGGTCTTGGGAGGACCGGAGATTACGTGAGGGAAGGTATCGGAAGATTAGGAGATTAGTTCAGAGATGTATGGAGGAGACAGGTTATAGATGGCCTTGTAGGTCAGTATTAGTAATTTGAATTGGATACGCTGAGGCAATGGGAGCCAGTGGAGAGATTTGCAGAGGGGAGAAGCGGAGGAGTAGTGAGGAGAGAGATTAGTTAGTCTGGCGGCAGAGTTGAGGATGGACTGGAGAGGTGCAAGTGTGCTAGCAGGGAGGCCACAGAAAAGGATATTGCAGTAGTCGAGGCGGGAGATGATGAGGGTATGCACAAGTAGTTTAGTAGATTGAGGGTTGAGGAAGGGATGGATTCTGGAAATATTTTTGAGCTGGAGGTGACAGGAGGTGGAGAGAGCTTGGATGTGTGGTTTGAAGGACAGGGCAGAGGCAAGGGTTACTCCAAGGCAGCGGACCTCTGGTACAGGGGAAAGCTTTAAGTCGTCAATTGTTATAGAAAGGTCGGGTAAGGAAGATCTGTAGGAGGGGGGAAAGATGATTAGTTCAAATTTGTACACATTGAGTTTGAGGAAGCGAGAGGAGAAGAAGGAGGATATGGCTGATAGACACTCTGGGATTCTGGAGAGCAGAGAGGTGATGTCTGGGCCAGAGAGGTAGACCTGAGCATCATCGGCATAAAGGTGGTACTGGAATCCATGGGACTTTATGAGTTGCCCCAAGCCAAGTGTATAGATTGAGAAAAATAGGGGTCCTAGAACAGAGCCTTGGGGGACTCCAACAGAGAGAGGGTGGGATGAGGAGGTAATGTGGGAGTGGGAGATGCTGAATGTGCGGTTGGAAAGGTATGAGGAGATCCAGGGTAGGGCGATGTCTTTGATGCCAAAGGAGGAGAGGATCTGTAGTAGGAGGCAGTAGTCAACTGTGTTGAAAGCAGAGGACAGGTCTAGAAGGAGGAGTATAGAGTATTGTCCGTTAGCTTTGGCTGTAAGTAGGTCACTGGTAATTTTGGTCAGGGCTGTCTCAGTGGAATGATGGGGGCGGAAGCCAGATTGTAGTTTGTCAAAGAGCAAGTTAGATGAGAGGTGGGAGGAAAGTTCAGTGTGGACATGCTGCTCCAGGTGTTTAGAAGTGAATGGGAGCAGCGATATTGGGTGATAGCTGGACGTGGCTGTTGGATCAAGGGTTGGCTTTTAAGGATAGGTGTGATTGTGGCATGTTTGAAAGCAGAAGGGAAGGTACCAGACATTAGTGATAGGTTGAAGAGGTGGGTTAGGGATGGGATAAGAGTGGTGGTGATGTTGGGGAGGAGGTGGGATGGGGGTCAAGTGCACAAGTGGTGAGGTGTGATTTGGAGAGAAAATGAGCAAGCTTCCCTTCAGTGATGTTAGATAAGGAGGTTATAGAGTTTGGGCATTGGTCTGGTATGCAAAGGGGTTGTGGTGGTTGAGCAATAAAGGCTTGCCGTGTTTGGTCTCTCTTGTTTTTGAAGTGTGCGGCAAAGTCCTTGGCAGAGATTAGGGAAGTCGGAGGGGGCAGTGGTGGGTGGAGGAGGGAGTTAGAAGTATTGAACAACTGTTTGGGGTTGTGGGATAAGGAAGATACAAGGGATGTAAAGTAGGCCTGTTTAGCAGAGGTGAGGGCAGATTTGAATGCAAGTGTTGCTTGTTTGAGTGCAGTGAAGTCGTCTTGCGAATGTGTTTTCTTCCAGCACCGCTCTGCAATTCTGGATGCTTGCTGAAGCTTTTTAGTGATGTTATTGTGCCAGGGTTGTCTATTGATTTGTCGCACTGTGTTATGCATGACAGGGGCGACAGAGTCGATGGCTGATGCAAAAGTGGCATTGTAGAAAGTAGTGGCAGTGGCAGTGTCGTGGAGTGAAGATATGGAGGACAGTGGTAGGAGAGAGTCAGAGAGTGTGCGAGTGTCTAGATATGCGAGGTTTCTGCGGGGGTGCGCATGCTGCTGGACATGGGTGACAGGTGAGGAGGACAGGGATGAGAAAGTGAGTAGATGGTGGTCAGATACAGGAAGAGGGGAGGTGGTGAAGATAGAAAGTGAGCAGAGGCGGGTGAAGACCAGGTCTAATGTGTGTCCATCTGTGTGGGTGGCTGAGGAGGACCACTGAGTAAGTCCAAAAGATGAAGTAAGGGACAGGAGTTTGGAGACAGCTGGCTGGTGAGTGTCAATGGGGATGTTGAAGTCACCCATGATGATGGTGGGAATGTCAGCAGAGAGGAAGTGAAGAAGCCAGGTAGAGAATTGGTCAATGAAGGCAGTGGTCGGGCCTGGAGGTTGGTATATGATGGCCACTTGCCTGTTGTAGGGAGAATAGATGCGGACAGAGTGGACTTCAAAAGAGGGGAGGACAAGGGAGGGAAGAGGTGGGATTGGGTTGAAAGAGCAGTTGGAAGAAAGGAGAAGGCCCACTCCTCCTCCATGTCTGTTGCCAGAGCGAGGAGTGTGGGTGAAGTGGAGGCCCCCGTAACTAAGCGCAGCAGGGGAGGTGGTGTCGGAGGGTGTCAGCCATGTTTCGCTGAGGCCAAGGAAGGAAAAATTACAAGAGGTAAAGAGGTTGTGAATCACATGGAGTTTATTGCAGATGGAGCGGGCATTCCAGAGTGATCCAGAGAGTGGGAGCAGGGTGGTGGTTGTCATTGGCACGGATTTGAGGTGGGAAAGATTTCTGGTGTTTGTGTTGGTTTGGGAATGATAGAAGGGGAAATAATGAGAGGTATGGGCTGTGTGGTCCATGGTTGGGAGATATGTCGCCAGCAGTGAGAAGCAGAGAGAGGGAGAGCATGTGGGAGAAGGAGGGTAGGTGGCTTGTTTTCTATTTTATTAGGAGAGCTCTGAGGTTCAGGAGTAGGTCAGCAGAGGAGGTCAGGTGGGAAGGCAAGAGGGAAGGAGAGATTATTACTTGGTTAGAGGGTGCTGGGGTTTGTGGATAGCGAAGTAGAGTGAGGAGTAATGGAGCCAATATTGTTAGAGCGTGTGTCAGCATGGTGAGAGTAATTTAGAAGGCTAAAGAAATTTAGTACATTTATACGCAGCGGTTTGTCGTACCGTCTGGTCAATTCAGGTCCATTTCAGGCATATATCAGATTTTATCCTTAGAAGACATCCTTGGAATGACATACAGACCAAGGTCCAGACAATCCCATATGGACGGATTTGCTTCCACTAGTGTTATTAGTGTCTCATTTTCTATGTCCAAGGGCTCGTCAAAATCAATGTGCCTTTTTTTAGTGGGCTGCTTGGACTATGTAAACACAAAATGTTGTATTAAAATGTATAAGGTCATTAGTTGTTACTACGTTTATCACATCCCTGAAACTACAATATTTTTAATTATTTGTACTGTTTGTTTGGTTAATATTATGAAATGTATGTAGTTTGTTAAAAAGGGTTTTAAACGTTGTTATATTGTGTTGTTTCTTGTGTTATGTTGGTTTTGTATGTTTAATGATTTGTTATAAAAAAAAATAAAATTAGTTTTGTTTTCTTCAAAATGTATATTTTGTGTGATATTTACAACTTCTAGGTGACGTGATGAAACACGGCGAGGCTGTTTTTTTTTTTCATTTTGAACAACCTACAATGTAGGAAAAAAAAAGTTTTACAATTCATGTATCAATTTATGTTAAAAAAAAACATAATTTGTGGCATGTACCTTTTTGGCCACTTTTGACTGTTTTTTGGGGGGTGGCCTGGTAGGTTCGGGATCAGAAGATTCCTATTTGCAATAAAAACATGATTACATATGATTAACCTCAATGCACTCGATTGCCACGCAATATTTATTGGGGCTTTTTAAATTGGAAGCCTACCGATTGTGAAGAGAAGACGGCAGACTGCTGCTGCTGCTCGATCCCTCACTATCCGACATATGTGTACAAACAAAACCATACATTTAGTACACATACATCGGACAGCCACTACACACTCACCACTACACACTCAAAGGATGTATATAGACATAGAATATATATAGAATTATGCTTACATTGCCTCAGGTCGCTCATATGATAGACACACTGTGCAGCTGGTATTTAAAGGTTTGTTTGCAGAGTGTATGCTAGAAAATGGCCAAAATCTTATTTCCTCTCACATGACCACATGGAAAAGCCTAATTAACGCAATCCAACTGTCAAGGAGTGACCAGTTCTCTGTGCAGCCACCCGCAGGAAGGCACTCAGGACAAACAAGGGGAACCACCAGGGAAACCTCCTGCACTTCCCTGTGGCAGTGTCCCTGAACACTTATACCGTTCCCTGTACAGGCTCTTCACCTGTCGCCGAGCAGGATACCTCAATCCCTAACTCGCCCTGCACCTATCCCTTACTAGTAAACTGGATGGTGCAGCCACTAGTCCCACCGCTGTACTAATACACACAAGGAAAATACAACAAAACAGGGAAAACACACAACTTAGCTTTGCTCTGCTGCTATTGCTCCAACCAACAGAGTACGACATCCGGATACAGCTTCCACCTGGATAGCTGCTACTCCAAAGCTCTGGCTGAGCTGCAAGAAACTCCTTAATAGCTCCTTTCTCCACCAAGGTTGGTTGGGAATGAACAATATCATCAACAGTGATTGAGAACAGCTGATGCTCATATATAGGTAGGAGCCAGGGTAATCACACCTGCTTGGTAATTTAAATGTAATAACCCCAGCGGCCACCTGGGGCAAAACCAGAACTAAAGCAACTACAGTGTAATAACCCCAGTGGCCACCGGGGCAAAATTAACCTTAAGCCAAAGGCTTAAAGGAAAAAAAAAAGTTATCTGTGCTAAATCTGCCACAATCAAACATGGATCGTGACACCAACGCATGGTTTCATTTGGACATTTTACTAGATTTGCGTCTGGCTGCGTTTGCAATAGACTTCAATGACAGAATTAAAGCTTCCGTTACCCGTGCGTTAGCTTGACCGGACCCAAAAACGCTGCAGGCCACGTTGGAAGGTGCTTCACAAAAAAACGGAATGTTGCAAATGCATGCCAATTTTGACATGCGTTACGATGCATCATACTAATGCAAGTCTATGGATGCATTACAATGTCCGTTACATTGCATTTTGGCTAATTAAAAACATGTCCGTTAGGCGGACTGCCATAGCGCAATGTGAACCCAGCCTTAATAACATAAGTTTGCTGATACACAGTACACAGCATAAAGGGGAAACTGAAGACATGCCAACAATAGACAGATACACAGGTGTGAAAAAGTGATCAGTAATGGATGATAATAAAATCAGAAGACATAACAGTGGATGAAATAGATTGATTATCAGATCGGGAGTGAAGATAACACTGAATATTATATACCATGGGATTACATTTCTGGTATTACTGGTACATTTCTGTTGCACACTTATAAAGCCACACATAAATGCGGCCACAAAGACCCCCTGGTCAGTTACAGGATTTGGGAATGTGTAGATTGCAAGAGAGGAGACTTAAGGCCCTGTCTCACATAACGTGATTGCTAGCGAGATCGCTGAAATGTCACAGATCTTGTGATGCAACAGCGATCTCGCTACGTGTGACACATAGCAGTGACCACCCCCCCTCGCTGGATATCGCTGATCGTGCTCAAATATCCTGTGCCATTTTTTCATCGTTGGCGTCCCGCTGGTCAGCATGTATCACTGTGTTTGACGCCGACGAGCGACCTCATTGGCGACGCAGAACTCAGGGACGCAGGCGTGAGTCGTCAGAGAAGCTGCTGTGTGACAAGGTACCAACGACCGCCGAGGTCATTATATGGATTGCCGCATCGCTGCTGCGTCGTTGAAGATGTCTGCCTGTTTGGCAGCTTGCTAGTGACCATGTAGCGACGCACCAGCGATCCTTACCAGGTCGTATCGTTATCAGGATCACTGGTACGTCACTATGTGAAATGGGACCCTTAAAGCTGCCTACAAATATCTCAAGGGCTGTCAAACTCAGCTTTATTCTCATTTGCACAAGAAAAGACTAGAAGCAATGGAATGAAACTGAATAGGAGGAGACAGGGGTAAGTGACGAGCACGACTAGAGATATTTCGGCTACACAGAAAATGTATCAAGGAAAATAACATCCATCAATGCTTGTAGATTACTGTTGGACAATTGTAACATATAATCTGATGCAGGAGTAAAAGAGACATGCAAAAAAAAGTTGCCACTGAATGAGGTCCAAATTTTGTAATGCAATTTCTGTAGCTTTTTATAATTCGTAATAGTGTTTAGACATGTTTTAGTTATTTAAATTGTTGCTAAGTTTCCATTACAGTATATATACAGTGGTAAGAATAAGTTTTTGATACACTACCGATTTTGCAAGTTTTCCCACCTTCAGAGAGGTCAGTATTTTTTTCATAGGTACACTTCAGCTGTGGCACAGAGTATCTAGAAATAAAAAACAGAAAATCAAATTGTATGATTTTTAAATAATTAAATTGCATTTTATTGCATGATATAATTATTTGATCTCATACCAACTAGCAAGTATTCTGGCTCTCATAGACATTTTAGTTTTTCTTTTAGAAACCCTAGCTAATACAATGCAATCCTCCGGATTTTTTTTCAGATTCCATCTCTTGCAGTTGAATAAAAACTTATTTTCCCCACTGTGTGCATGTGTGTGTGTGTGTGTGTTATATATATATATATATATATATATATATACTGTATATATATATATAGTGTGTAATGTACTGTCCAAATAAACATTTTATCACTGTACGTTCTCAATGCATAATGGTCTGAGAGCTGTTGCCTCAGTATGATGATGCATATTTAAAAAAAAAAAAACTATTACAACATTCCCCAGAAACTACTGCAGAATTCATAATTAAGAGATATGAAGTCATGTTGACACATTCTGAAGACTGCTTTATTTATTAACATTCCATTAAAAAGTGTTTCCACATGTTATATTACTGACAGGTTTCCAATGCATGCAGCGTTTTTAAGCCTACAAGTGCGCCATGTGCGTTGGCAACATTTACTTAATCTTACAAGTGGAATCACTTTTTATTGAAATACTAATAAATAAGGAAGGAATTTTAATATTTGCATGGCCTTTCTCACATCTGCGTTTAAACAAAAATTGCTCCAATGTTTATCCTGAAAAGTTGGATGAGTGTAGTGCGATTTTCTGTTGTATGCCACTCCGTATGTCATGCGTGTGGAATGCGAGCCTGCAAATTTTTTTCACCTAGCATCCTTATGACACCGATATGACAGTCTTATGCAATCCAGCTTTAACATCATCTTTTACATACTTAAAGCTAGTTTACAAACCTAATAAAGCTTTTTCATATAAAGATATAAATAAATTGATAGATAGATAATATATGGACATGAGCGAACCATACAATGCTTGGATGGTTATTACTCGAACCAAGCAATTCCTAATACTCAAATGCTCATTTTCAGTAACAGGTATACTGTAATGGAAGCCAATGGGAAATCCGAGTATTTTTCCCACAGACTCTACAAGGAGATCTGGGGGCAGTGAAAATGTTGAAATGGATGGAAAAAGTGCTAAATGGATTGATAACAGCATGGGGAAGACCCCTGGAAGCATCTCTGACTCCCAGATCGCTGCTGAGAACAACAGTGTCAAACTTTTCCTCCACTTTAAGGAGTGACAATAAACCATTCAAAATCGAAGAGAACTTGTTGTTTACAGGAAAAAAAATGTTAAGAAACTTTTTCACTTTATTATGAATTGTCTTTAAAGCAAGATCTAAAAAGGATTTAAAAAAATAATAATTTATTTTAATTTTATGTTTAATCTATGAAGGAAGCAAGAAGTGCCAAAATTAGGGACTCGGAGAAACTCAGAGAAACCTAGATACTCCCTGTATTAGACATAAAGGAGGACCTCACACATATTCTTTTCAGATTGTCATGTAGTCATAATCCTACAGTCATAAAGGCTATGCACTAAGTGCAAAACCTGCCAAAAATTACAATCAAAGTCATCCATGCAGCAACTATTCTGACTTATTCAAAGATTGTGAACAAAGTGTAGTTGTGGTACTTCTCACTCATAAAAGCTGCTCACACAGTGTAATGTCTGTCAAAAATACAAGCTGGGTCATCCATACACCCTTTAAGGCACCAACTGTAGAACCTCTTTCAAATATTGTGAGCAAAGTGTAGTTGTGACATTTTTACACTCATAAAAGCTCTGCACACAGTGCAAAGTTTAAAAAAAATTACAATCAGGGTCATCCATACATTCCAAGGCCTAAACTGTAGTGTGTCATTAAAAAAATAAGAATGTGTAGCTTTGGCACTTCTACACAGTGCAAAGCAGGTAAAAACTGATAGGAAGGGTAATCCATCATTCATAGACACTTGAAGGCAACAACTTTCGGGCCTTGTTAATATATTTTGAAAGTGTCATTGATGTACTCCTACACTCAAAAAAAAAGTTTTGTACAGAGCCAGTAAAAAATTCTATGGAGGGTCATCCATACACCCTTGAAGGCAACAACGGGAGGGCCTCATTCAAATATTAAAGATTAAAAACACTTTATGTGCTGCTGACATCTGATGCTGTGGAAAAGTGGGGGCTAATCCAGACTTTGTTCATTTTCATCAGGGTAAGCCTGTCAGCATTCTCTGTTGACAGGGGAATGCACTTGCCTGTTATGACCCCCAGAGGCACTAAAAAAATGCTCGGACAAGACACTAGAGGAAGATCAGCACAGCAACTGCAAGGCATTTGTAGGACAGGTGTCCAGCTTTGAGACCCAATAGTTGAAGGTCAAAGAGGAATAAGGTAGTAAGATGGTTTGGTTGGCCAGGTATTGCTTGGCCATTTTCAAAAGGAGGTCCTTGTCAAAAATATCGGTCATCAGGGCATGGATGCTGGGAGGGTGTCATAAAATTTTCCCAGGCCTTTGGCAGTGTACCCTTGCCTCTGCTATGTGTCTACCTCACCTCTCCTCCTTGGCTCGACAAGGAGGAAGCTTTCCCACCTGCTACTAGAGTTTTCTGATGGGAATTTTTTCCAAATATTTTCAACAATGGCCTTCAGGTATAGCATCATTTTAGAATTTTGGAAATACCAAAAATTTTGTCCTGCCCATTTTTGTAGTTTTGTGTGAAATTCTGTCCAACTTGCCTTTTTGTTTTTGTTTCTTGTGTTGTTTCAGTACCCACAAAGGAAATAGACATGTGTATAACAAAACATGTGTAATTGCAATAGTTTTCTGTGAAAAATACATCATTTTCTGGAAAACTTTCGATCATGACTGTATATGAGGGAGACAAATTATGGATGGCTTTATAGATCAATGTTAATAATTTGAACAGGATATACTAGGGAATTTAGAGCCAATAAAAGTATTTGCAGAGGGATGAAACATAGGAATAGAAAAACGAGAGATGGATTAGGCCTGTTTCACACTTCAGTTTTTTGTGTCAGTTAAAATCTGCCAAAAAGGCGGAAAGCGGATCCGTTCCTAACTGATGTGAACTGATGCCACCGGATCCGTTTTTTGACGGATCCGCCGAATGAAGAATTTTAAAGGAACCGGTGCCCGGGAAGGAGAGAGAGAGAGAGAATTTTTTTCTCTGTCCGCCAGAAAAGATTTCAGGGTTAAATTTGCTCCTGACTTCATTCCTCCAGGCATGCGCTCTATAAAAATGCGGATCTTGCAGTACAAAAAACGTTACATGGTCCGACCAGGCATCTCGGCGGATGCAAAAAAAATTGACGGATCCGCAAAAAAACGGATCCAACAGATGGCCATCCGTCAAGATCCGCCGGTAATGCAAGTCACTGGGAAAAAAAATGGATCCACCAAAAAAAATGGCGGATCCTTTTTTTGCAAAAGCGGCGGATTTTGACTGATGTTCAAAAACGGAAGTGTGAAACAGGCCTTAGTTGTACAGCAGAGTCAAGGATGGACTGGAGAGATGTTATTGTTTTACTAGTGAAGCCACAGAGGAGGATATTGCCGAAGTCGAGGCAGGAGGTGATGAGGGCATACACTAACATTTTAGTAGATTTAGGATTAAGGAAAGGATCGATTCTTGAAATGTTTTCTAGTTGGAGGTGGCAGGAGATAGCTTGGCTGTGAGGTTGGCTGAGCGACAGGACAAGATTGAAGGTTACTCCGAAGTCAGTGGACTTGTGGCACTGGGGAAAGCATGATATCATTTATTGTGATAGATAGATCAGGTAAGGGAGTTAGGCGAGAAGGAAAGGTGATAAGTTCAGTTTTTTCCAAATTAAGCTTTAGAATGCCTCATGAGAAGAAGGAAGATATGGCTAATAGACACTCAGGGATTTTGGACACCATAGAGGTGATGTCTGGGCCAGAGGGGTAGCTCTAAGTATCATCAGCGTATAGATGGTACTAGAAGCCATGGGACTTTGAGTTGTCCCAGGCCAAAGGTATAGATTGAGAAGAATAAGGGTCTCATAAAAGAGCCTTGAGGAACACTAACAGAGTATGCACAGCATGATGAGGTAGAGGAGTGGGAGACACCAAATGTGTGCTTGGAGAGATATAGAATCATAGAATCATAGAATCATAGAATCATAGAATCATAGAGTTGGAAGGGACCTCCTGGGCCATCTGGTCCAACCCCCTGCTCAAAGCAGGATTCGCTAAATCATCCCAGTCAGATGTCTGTCCAGCCTCTGTTTGAAGACTTCCATTGAAGGAGAACTCACCACTTCTCGTGGCAGCCTGTTCCACTCATTGATCACTCTAACTGTCAAAAAGTTTTTTCTAATATCTAATCTGTGTCTCTTCCCATTCAGTTTCATCCCATTGCTTCTAGTCTTTCCTTGTGCAAATGAGAATAAAGTTGATCCTTCTACAATGTGACAGCCCATTAGATATTTGTAGACAGCTATTAAGTCTCCTCTCAGTCTTCTCTTTTGCAAACTAAACATTCCCAAATCCTGCAACCTTTCCTCATAAGACAGGGTTTGCAGACCGGTCACCATTCTGGTCGCTCTTTTCTGAACTTGCTCCAGTTTGTTGATGTCTTTTTTAAAATGTGGTGCCCAAAACTGGACACAATATTCCAGATGACGTCTGACCAAAGAGGAGTAGAGGGAAATAATGACTTCACGTGATCTAGACTGTATGCTTCTGTTAATACATCCTAGAATTGCATTTGCCTTTTTTGCTGCTGCATCACACTGTTGACTCATATTCAGTCTGTGATCTATTAGTATACCCAAGTCTTTTTCACATGTGCTGTCACTTAGCCCTATTCCTCCCATTCTATATATGCTTTTTTCATTTTTATTGCCCAGATGTAGTACTTTGCATTTCTCC
Organism: Dendrobates tinctorius; assembly: GCF_039654945.1. Taxonomy (NCBI): domain Eukaryota; kingdom Metazoa; phylum Chordata; class Amphibia; order Anura; family Dendrobatidae; genus Dendrobates; species Dendrobates tinctorius. Next base: position 56,361,997 of record NW_027361690.1, read on the forward strand.
CTGTTAAAAACCATTCTGTTAGTTGCTGCCCACTTCTCCAGTTTATTTAAATCTTTTTGAATCCTCTCTCTCTCCTCTCTAGTATTAGCTATCCCTCCTAGCTTTGTGTCATCAGCAAATTTAATCAGTTTACCCTCAATTTCTTCATCTAAATCGTTGATAAAGATGTTGAACAATACAGGGCCCAGGACAGAGCCCTGTGGTACCCCACTTGAGACATTCTTCCAACTGGATGTGCAGCCATTTACGACCACTCTTTGGGTCCGATCACTAAGCCAGTTATGAATCCACCTAACAGTTGCCTTGTCCATTCCATACTTAGTCATTTTTTCAATAAGGATTGTATGAGAGACTTTGTCAAATGCTTTGCTGAAGTCAAGATATACTATATCTACAGCATTTCCTTGATCCACCCAATCAGTGATACCGTCATAGAAGGAAATTAAGTTAGTCTGACATGACTTATCAGTTACAAACCCATGCTGACTCTGTTTAATCACTTCATTCTTATCCAGGTATTGACATACATGTTGTTTAATAATTTGTTCAAAGATCTTTCCTGGTATAGAAGTCAGACTCACCGGCCTATAGTTGCCTGGGTCCACCTTCTTCCCCTTTTTGAAGATAGGAACAACATTTGCTCTTCTCCAGTCTTCTGGCACTTCTCCTGTTCTCCAAGAATTTTCAAAGATTATGGAGAGGGGTTCAAAAATTTCTTCTGCTATCTCCTTCAGTACTCTGGGGTGTAATTCATCTGGACCTGGAGACTTGAATTCATTTAGGTTAGCTAAGTGTTTCCTCACTATCTTTCTGTTTATAGATATCCTGGATTCTTCTATTCCCTTAATAGGACAGTGAATAACAGTTGATGTTGCATTTCCTTTCTGAGAGAAAACAGATGCAAAATAGGAATTTAAAAGTTCAGCCTTCTCAACATCCTGTCTTGCCATTTCATCATTTTCATCCTGTAAAAATACTATAGCATCTTTGACTTTTCTTTTACTTTTGACATATCCCCAAAATCCTTTATTATTGCTTTTGACATCTCTTGCAAGCCTCAGTTCATTTTCAGCTTTAGATAATCTGATTTGTGCCCTGCAGGTTCTGCAGACAGCATTATATTCTTCTTTAGATATGAGAAGATTTAGGAGAGGGTGAGGTCTTTGGCACCAAGGGAAGAAAGGATTTGTAGTAGGAGGGAGTGGTTGACTGTATCAAAGGCAGAGGACGGGTATAGAAGGAGAAGTCTAGAGAATTGTCTGTTAGCTTTGGGAGTATCTCCTTGGTAATTTTGGTCAGGGCAGTTTTGGTGGAGCAGTGGGGACAGAAGCTGGATTGTAGGTTGTCAAAGTCTGAGCTAGATGAGAAATGGGAGGAAAGTTTAGCATGGAGTTTGGAGGTGAAACAGTGCAGCGATATGGGGCGATAACTGCACCTGGAGGTCAGATCAAGGGATGGCTTCTTTAGGATAGGTGTGATAGTGGCATGCTTTAAAGCCAAAGCAAAGGTACAAGAGGTTAGCAATAGGTTGAAAAAAAGATGGGTTAGGGTTGAGATAAGCATGGTGGTGAAGTTGGGTCAAAGGTGGGATGGGGCAAAGTGCACAAGTGATGAGATGCAATTTGGAGAGGAGATAAGTTAGTTTTCCTTCAGTGACAGTGGGGAGGAAGGTTATGTGGGAAAGGCAGTGGTGTGTTATAAATAGGGGTTGTGATGGATGGGCAGAAAACACTTGCTTTGTTTGGGAGAGCTTATTTTTGAAATATGCGGCAAAGTCTTCTGTAGAAATGAGGGAGGTTGAAGGGGTCATTGTAGGGTGATGGAGGGAGTTGAAAGAGTCGAATAACTGTTTGAAGTTGTGAAATAAAGAATATACAAAGGTTGTGAAATAGACCTGTTCAGCAGAGGTGAGTGCCCATTTGAATGTGAAAGTTGCAGTTTTGAATACGGTAAAGTCTTCTTGAGAATGTGTTTTCTTCCAATGCCGCACCACAACCCTAGGCACTTGCTAAAGCATTTTTGTGAGGTTGTTGTGCCAGGGTTGTTTATTGATTCATCGCACTATGCAGTGCACAATAGGGGCAACTGAGTGACTAGCTGATGCCAGTGTGGTATTGTAGAAAATGGTTGCACTGTCTGTGTCATGGAGTGAAGATACGGAGGACAGCAGTAGAATAGAGTCAGAGAGCGTAATTCCTCTTTTATTTATTCTTTTTGTGGCTTTGCTTTTAATTTTAACAATATAGCACAGTATAAGGGATTATTTTCTTGGATCAGTGCTGATTAATCAAGATACATAATTTGCCACATTAATTTATGAGATTTTCTGCTGCACTAAACAGTAACAAATGGAAAATAAAATAAAAATTTTGGATATAAAAAGGCAATCCAACAATTAGACTAGTAGAACATTCCAAATTTTCCTTCCTGTTCATTTTAGAAATTGCACAAAATAGGAACATGGTCCAGTTCCAGGAGCCAGACATGAACATAGAAATAAACTGTGCAGTAGGCTCACTTCACAAATAGAAATACCACATGAAGCCTCATTAAAATGACGGCTTCGTATATAGAAAGCATAAAAGACAATAGCTTAGAGTCTGAAAGTGAGAGAAATGGTTAGAACTAAATGCATATCACTAAGACATGAATTAATCTTTCTACATTAAATCAAAAGACATTAAAGGATTTCAGTTGAATATAAAATCAATGGCATCATTTAACATGAGTAATAATTTACTGCATGGCTTATGTTAGTACTTCCAAAAGACTGGCACTCACAATGAGGTTCTGTATCTGTAATTGTAATTTATTAGTAGTAAAATTGTTTTCAAATAATATTTTGTATTGGAAAAAAATTTGTCCAGAATGAGTATTGCTCCCCCTCGAAATAGTGAAATCCTACAGTAAGGAACCTTGTGTAAATGGTATAAGGCCAGGACACCTATTGTTCCTTCTTGTGGTCTTCAAAGTGATTCTTGCCAGATTGCTGCCCCCAAATGTGAATTTGCCAAGGGAAGCTCTCTTTACACAAACATTTTTAACTATAATATTAAATTAAGAGTAATGGGTACCTAATGTATTTATTACAACCCTGCAGGCTAACCCTCTATGATGCCCATATGCCCCAATTAACACAAATCTCCATAAATCAAACTGTTTAAACCAACCATTATACACAATGTCAGGAAGATGGAAGTAAGGCCAAATTAAATGCAGGAAAGAAGATTGCTTTACAAGGTGCTTGGACTTTGTCTATTGAATGTAAGAGCATGTAACACAACATTAAGAGACAAGCAGAAATCAGAATACAGCTCTAAAGTATGAAATTGTTTCCACACTGCAGATTAGAAAGAGCACACACTGAGCATAGCAAATATATATATCTCCATTTTAAATGACTTAGTAGCCAATATGAACTTGTAATTTTATATATCTGCTATTGGATATATAAATGGCAGACAATTTGGATCAAAGCAGGAAAACATAAGAGGAAAATACCGAATATATGGTCCAGAAAGATACAAAGCACGAGTTTAGAAAAATAAAAAACTTTTATTGGCCAAACCAAGATATAAGGTGGCACTAAAAGCAAAAGAGTGCCCTCACTCAAATACAAAACAAAAAATAGTATTTTACATCAAGCAAAAATAAAAACTTAGGGACCACAATGAAGGTAATTATGGTATATAACAGTGATTTGGTAGGCAACTTGAAATAATTTATAAATACAAGATCCCAAGTACGGAGTACATAATAGTAATCCTTCTTAAGTCACCCTCAGTGACTTTTTGGAGACAAATCCCCTATGGAGCTCCTGATATGTATTAACACCAAGCAAGCGGAGCAATAACCACTATAATGCCAAAATATCCAAAAATATTAAAGAAGTCTTTAATGTAATAGTATCAAAATATGAAATTCACATAGATGAATAGTACAGCATGTAACACGAAACAGATAGTTGTTAACACATGAGCCGGGAAAAAATGGATGAAAAAGCTGTCCTGCGTCCAGACATGGACATAAATGGGCTAAGAAACAAGAAGGATTAGTTCCTTAATTAGGATCATATCCCTTAGTCTGTAGTATAATGCCATCAGAGGATAAACCCCAGTCACCATATAATACTCTTCCCTGTAGTAGATCCCGTACACATGTAACCATGGCTAGTAAATGGATCCAGGTATAAGGGACAAAACATGCGGCACATAGACAGAGTAATCAGGGGTTAATCTTACCCACGTCCTTGGTAGGGGGGTGAGGGGACCATGCATACCATGATAGGTATGAGGGGGGTACCATGCATACCAGGATTGGGGGGTGAGGAAACCATGAATACCAGGATTGGGGGGTGAGGGGACCATGCGTACCAGGATTGGGGGGTGAGGGGACTGCATTACAGGATTAGGGGTGTGGGACGATGCATACCAGGATTGGGGGGTGAGAGGACCATGCATATCGGATTGGGGTGTGAGAGGACCATGCATACCAGGATTGGGGTGTGAGGGGACCATGCATACCATGATAGGGGGTGAGGGGACCATGCATACCGTGATAGGTATGAGGGGGTACCATGCATTCCAGAATTGGGGGGTGAGGGAACCATGAATACCAGGATTGGGGGTGAGGGGACCATGCGTACCAGGATTGGGGGGTGAGTGGACTGCATTCCAGGATTGGGGGTGAGGGGACCATGCATACCATGATAGGGGGGTGAGGGGACCATGCATACCATGATAGGTATGAGGGGGTACCATGCATTCCAGGATTGGTGGGTGAGGGAACCATGAATACCAGGATTGGGGGTGAGGGGACCATGCGTACCAGGAATGGGGGGTGAGTGGACTGCCTTCCAGGATTGAGGGTGAGGGGACCATGCATACCAGGATTCGGGGTTGAGGGGACCATGCACACCAGGATTAGGGGGTGAGGGGACCATGCATACCAGGATTGGGGTGTGAGGGGACCACGCATACCAGGATTGGGGGGTGAGGGGACCATGCATACCATGATAGAGGGGTGAGGAAACCATGAATACCAGGATTGGGGGGTGAGGGGACCATGCGTACCAGGATTGGGGGGTGAGGGCACTGCATTACAGGATTAGGGGTGTGGGACCATGCATACCAGGATTGGGGGGTGAGGGGACCATGAACACCAGGAGTGGGGTGTGAGGGGACCATGCATACCAGGATTGGGGTGTGAGGGGACCATGCATACCATGATAGGGGGGTGAGGGGACCATGCATACCGTGATAGGTATGAGGGCGTACCATGCATTCCAGAATTGGGGGGTGAGGGAACCATGAATACCAGGATTGGGGGTGAGGGGACCATGCGTACCAGGATTGGGGGGTGAGTGGACTGCATTCCAGGATTGGGGGTGAGGGGACCATGCATACCATGATAGGGGGGTGAGGGGACCATGCATACCATGATAGGTATGAGGGGGTACCATGCATTCCAGGATTGGTGGGTGAGGGAACCATGAATACCAGGATTGGGGGTGAGGAGACCATGCGTACCAGGAATGGGGGGTGAGTGGACTGCATTCCAGGATTGAGGGTGAGGGGACCATGCATACCAGGATTCGGGGTTGAGGGGACCATGCACACCAGGATTAGGGGGTGAGGGGACCATGCATACCAGGATTGGGGTGTGAGGGGACCACGCATACCAGGATTGGGGGGTGAGGGGACCATGCATACCATGATAGAGGGGTGAGGAAACCATGAATACCAGGATTGGGGGGTGAGGGGACCATGCGTACCAGGATTGGGGGGTGAGGGCACTGCATTACAGGATTAGGGGTGTGGGACCATGCATACCAGGATTGGGGGGTGAGGGGACCATGCACACCAGGAGTGGGGTGTGAGGGGACCATGCATACCAGGATTGGGGGATGAGGGGACCATGCATACCATGATAGGTATGAGGGGGTACCATGCATTCCAGGATTGGGAGGTGAGGGAACCATGAATACCAGGATTGGGGGGTGAGGGGACCATGCATACCAGGATTGGGGGGTGAGGGGACTGCATTCCAGGATTGGGGATGAGGGGTACCATGCATACCAGGATTGGGGCTAAGGGGACCCTACATACCTGAAATGGGAGGAAAGGGGTTCCATGTATACCAGGATTGGGGGTAAGGGGACCATGCATACCATGATTTGCGGGTGAGGGGACCATGCATACAATGACAGGGGGGTGAGGGGACCATGCATACCATGATAGGTATGAGGGGGTACCATGCATACCAGGATTGGGGGGTGAGGGACCCATGAATTCCAGGATTGGGGGGTGGGTTGACCATGAGTACCAGGATTTGGGGGAGAGGGGACTGCATTACAGGATTAGAGGTGTGGGACCATGCATACCCGGATTGGGGGGTGAGGGGACCATGCATACCAGGATTGGGGTGTGGGTGGCCATGCATACCATGATTGGGGGTGAGGGGACCATGCATGCCATGATAGGTATGAGGGGGTACCATGCATTCCAGGATTGGGGGTTGAGGGCACCATGCATACCAGGATTGGGGTGTGAGGGGACCATGCATACCAGGATTGGGGTGTGAGGGGACCATGCATATCAGGATTGGGGGGTGAGGGAACCATGAATACCAGGATTGGGGGGTGAGGGGACCATGCGTACCAGGATTGGGGGTGAGGGGACTGCATTCCAGGAATGGGGGTGAGGGGACCATGCATACCAGGATTGGGGGTTGAGGGGACCATGCATACCAGGATTGGGGGGTAAGGGGACCGTGCATACCAGGATTGGGGGATGAGGGGACCATGCATACCTTGATAGGGGGGTGAGGGGACCATGCATACCATGATAGGTTTGAGGGGGTACCATGCATACCAGGATTGGGGGATGAGGGAACCATGAATACCTGGATATGGATGAGGGGGTACCATGCATACCCGGATTGGGGGTGAGGGGACCATACATACCTGGATAGGGATGAGGGGGTACCATGCATACCAGGATTGGGGGTGAGGGGACCATGCATACCAGGATGATGAGTGGGGTACTATGCATACCAGGATAAGAGGGGGCAGCACATACCAGGATGGGAGACCATATACCAATAGAAATGCTTGCCAGCTGGGCGTAGAACGGGTTCATAGCTAGTATATATACACTCACTGGCCACTTTATTAGGTACACCATGCTAGTAAGGGGTTGGACCCCCTTTTGCCTTCAGAACTGCCTCAATTCTTCGTGGCAGAGATTCAACAAGGTGCTGGAAGCATTCCTCAGAGATTTTGGACCATATTGACATGATGGCATCACACAGTTGGCGCAGATTTGTCGGCTGCACATCCCTGATGCGAATCTCCCGTTCCACCACATCCCAAAGATGCTCTATTGGATTGAGATCTGGTGACTGAGGAGGCCATTTGAGTACAGTAAACTCATTGTCATGTTCAAGAAACCAATCTGAGATGATTCGAGCTTTATGACATGGCGCATTATCCTGCTGAAAGTAGCCATCAGATGTTGGGTACATTGTGGTCATAAAGGGATGGACATGGTCAGCAACAATACTCAGGTAGGCTGTGGCGTTGCAACGATGCTCAATTGGTACCAAGGGGCCCAAAGAGTGCCCAGAAAAAATTCCCCACACCATGACACCACCACCACCAGCCTGAACCGTTGATACAAGGCAGGATGGATCCATGCTTTCATGTTGTTTACGCCAAATTCTGACCCTACCATCCGAATGTCGCAGCAGAAATCGAGACTCATCAGACCAGGCAACGTTTTTCCAATCTTCTACTGTCCAATTTCGATGAGCTTGTGCAAATTGTAGCCTCAGTTTCCTGTTCTTAGCTGAGAGGAGTGGTACCCAGTGTGGTCTTCTGCTGCTGTAGCCCATCTGCCTCAAAGTTCGACGCACTGTGCGTTCAGAGATGCTCTTCTGCCTACCTTGGTTGTAACAGGTGGCAATTTGAGTCACTGTTGCCTTTCTATCAGCTCGAACCAGTCTGCCCATTCTCCTCTGACCTCTGGCATCAACATGGCATTTCCGGCCACAGAACTGCCGCTCACTGGATTTTTTTTCTTTTTCGGACCATTCTCTGTAAACCCTAGAGATGGTTGTGCGTGAAAATCCCAGTAGATCAGCAGTTTCTGAAATTCTCAGACCAGCCCTTCTGGCACCAACAATCATGCCACGTTCAAAGGCACTCAAATCACCTTTCTTCCCCATACTGATGCTCGGTTTGAACTGCAGGAGATTGTCTTGACCATGTCTACATGCCTAAATGCACTGAGTTGCCGCCATGTGATTGGCTGATTAGAAATTAAGTCTTAACACACAGTTGGACAGGTGTACCTAATAAAGTGGCCAGTGAGTGTATATAAATAGGTAAAGTACTGGCATATAGTAAACCATGTCTACAGGTAAAATAATGGCATATAATATAGGGTGCCTGCAACTGAATAAGGTGCCTACAGCCAAAAGATTACATAAAAAATGATAGCATGCAGTGACAAATGCCTATTGCTTTAATGCTGACCGATCAATCCATACATAAAATGTAAAGGTATATTTGTATACAAATCAAATGAGAGAGTACTCCCACAGAATGTGTACTTAAATAACCATGAAGAGACTTGGGAAGCAGTAATGTGTAAAAAGTTACCTGAGTGGTCTTGGGATTAAGTGCAACGCACACCCCCACGCACTTTTCGAAGGAGGTCCTTCGTCAGGCAGATTAGCAGAAGCATATTACATTTGCAATCATTAAAAATTTGCACCATGCTCATACATGTGACTTTTGAATTGTACAGTTCCTTGAAAAAGTATTCATACACCGAGAAGTTTTCTACATTTTTTCACCAACAAGGTTAAATGTATTTTATTTAAATTTTCTGTGATATACCAGCACTAAGTAGTAAGTATTTGTGAAGTGTAAGGGAAATAATACATGATTTTCTAAATATTTAAAAAATTTAAATGTCAAAATTGTGACATGCATACATTTTAAGCCCACCTGAATCAATACTTGGTAGGACCATCTTTCGCTGCAATTACTTCTGTGAGCCTTTTGGGGTATGTCTCCTAGTTTTGCACAGCTGGTGGCTGACATTTTGGCCCATTCTTCTTTGCAAACTAGCTCTAGCTCAGTGAGACTGGATGGAGAGTTTCAGTGAACAACAGTTTTCAAATCTTGCCACAGATTCTCAATGAAACTTAGGTCTGGACCATTCACACAAACGAATATGCTTTAATCTAAACTATACATGTCAAACAGACTGCAATAATATTTTCCCCATGCTAATACTACAAATATTGCATTTCCTTACCGACATACTCCCTGATTACTACAAGGATGAATGCAACATGGTCTGTAAAACCTAAGACAGAAACAAAATAAACATATACCCTGCTGTAAGTAAATAAATAAAAGCAATAGTGTATATAAATACTGTAACACTGCTTTTGACCAAAAAAGCGAAAAAGCCATCCCACCATCATCAAGGTGTACCCAAATTGGGATGGTCCCAACATCTATTATTAAATCCTTACCATGTGTCAAAGTGAAGTCAATGTAAATTAGGGAAGAGCAGGACGGGGTCCCAAATATGGACACCTAGAAATGGGAAGCTAAATTAACTTAATATCCAGCTCAAAGAAAAGGAGGCCATATCCTTACATGCACCAATAAAAAGTGTCATAGTTTTTAAGGTTGAAGGTAGATTTAAGTCCTTTGAGTTCAACCTAAAGCATAACACATTATTCCAGTGGAAGGCAAGAACCCCATGGGGCAGAAAATAATAACTTCCTATTAGGGGGAAAGTTCCATACCAATTTACGGAAATCAGACTAGCTCCCTTGATCAATGCCCCATCAGAGAATTTAGTGCCCATAACCTGTTTTATTATATTTATCACAAATGACATCCAGATTAGAGTAGAGCGAAACAGGTGGGTCAGATTCAAAAGTCGCCGACTTTCGCCAAAGTCGGGTTTCATGAAATGAAACCCGACCACAGTGTGAAGTCGGCCATGCGGTCGGCGACCCAAGCGTCAAAGTCGGGTTTCGCCGAATGCTTGCACGTGACTTTTTGCAGCCAATGAGAGAAGTGGAGCGTAGCGTAGTGGGAGCGTAGCTGGAGTGGGAGTGGGAGAGAGGGAGAAGGAGAGAGAGAGGAGAGAGAGATTTTGCCGCCTCTAGGGTTAAAATTCATGCCAGGTGTGTTTACAGTCCTCCACTCACTGCCGACTTTTCTCCCCATTGACTTGCATTGGGTTTCGTGTTTCACGACTTTTCCTGACTTTTCCCTATAGTCGGCCGATTTTGTTCGACTCGACTTTTGAGAAAGTCGGGTTTCATGAAACCTGACTCGACCCTAAAAAAGGCAAAGTCGCTCATCTCTAATCCAGATCCTTCAGCTAGAAAAAAAGTCAGGATTTACTTTCTGATGTTAAAAACAAAATAAATTGTTTTTCCCTTATTTTTGTCACTTCTTAAAGGGAGAAGCTCCATGGCATTAGGAGTATCATAACTAAATATTAATCACTACTATCCATATGACTCTTTAAAATATGCTTTGAAAGTAATTAAAAATTGTCTAGCATATATCCAACTATAAAGCCTGCATACACATTAGATAACTAATGGCTGAACAATATTTTGGCCAGTCATGTCTGACAGCGGCTTTTCTGAGCAAGACAATGTAATTGGCAGTCCAAAATAGGATATGTTGGATCAATATTTCCTCTTACAATTAAAACCTTAATGACCACCAATGCACCTTTTAACAGCAGCAGATAAGGGTACTTATGCCTCAGCGCCCTTTTTTAACGGCACTGAGAAATAAGTGTATTGCACCCCTCAGAGTCAGCAGTAGCTGAGACCCCAGAGAACATGATGTGAATCGATTTTAACCAACCTTAGTGTTGCGATCACCGTTATTCACGGAATAACAGCGACCGCAAACAAAAGATAAAATGTTTTCCCATTTAATTTCTCTCTCCTCTGATGTGAGGAGATAGAAATAGGGTCCGCCGATTCCCCAGGTGCCTCCCGGTGTCCCTAGACCCTCTTGCATCCCTCACGGGTGATGGCGTCTTCTTCCGGACAGAAAATAGCAGGTGCATGCGCAGTGTGACCACCAAGATCTGCTGGCCAGCACCAAGGCAACAATCGGAAATTTTTCCTATTGGTTCATTTTGATCACTGTGATAGACCCTATCACAGTGATCAAAATAAAAAAAATCATAAATCAAACCCCCCTTTATCACCCCCTTAGTTAGGTAAAAATAATAAAATAAAAACAGTATTTATTTCCATTTTTCCATTAGGGTTAGGGTTATGGTTTGCCTTATAGTTGGGGTTGGGCTAAAGTTAGGGTTGGACTAAAGTTAGCTTTAGTATTGGGCTAGGGTTAGTGTTGGGCTAGGGTTAGGGTTGGGGCTAGGGTTAGGGTTGGGCTAAAGTTAAGGTTGGGTTAAAGTTAGGGTTGGGCTAGGGTTAGGGTTGTGATTATGGTTGGGATTATGGATACGATTGGGATTAGAGTTAGGGGTGTGTTAAGGTTAGGTTTGTAGTTAGGGTTATGGTTAGGGTTGGGATTAGGGTTAGGGGTGTGTTGGGGTTAGGGTTGTGGTTAGGGTTATGGTTAGGGTTGGGATTAGGTTTAGGGGTGTGTTAGGGTTAGGTTTGTGGCTAGGGATAGGTTTGGGATTAGGGTTAGGGATGTGTTGGGGTTAGGGTTGGAGTTAGAATTGTGGGGTTTCCACTGTTTAGGTACTTCAGGGGTCTCCAGACTCGACATGGTGCTATCATTTATCCCAGACAATTTTGCGTTCAAAAAGTCAAATGGTGCTCCCTCCCTCCTGAGCCCTGCCATGCACCCAAATAGTGGCTTTCCCCCACATACAGGGTATTGCCGTACTCAGGAGAAATTGCACAACAAATTTTGTGGTCAATTTTCTCATGATACCCTTGTTAAAATAAAAAAAAATTGGTTACAATTTAAATTTTTTGTGATAAAACTAAAATGCTCATTTTTTCCTTCCACATTGCTTTTGTTCTCATGAACCACTTGAAGGGTAAATAAACTTCTTGAATGTGGTTTTGCACACCTTGAGGGGTGCAATATTTAGAATGGTGTCACTTTTGGGCATTTTCTGTTATTTTGACCACACAAACTTACTTCAAATGTGAGGTGGCCCCTAAAAAATGGTTTTGTAAATTTTGTTGGAAAAATGAGAAATCGCTGGTCAATTTTTAACCCTTATAGCATCCTAACAATAAAAAAAAATATGTTTCCAAAATTGCGCAGATGTAAAGTTGACATATGGGAATTATTTATTAACTATTTTGTGTGACACCGCTCTGATTTAAGGGTACAAAAATTAAAAGTTTGAAAATTGCAAACTTTTTAACATTTTTGACAAATTTCCATTTTTTCATGAATAAATGCAAGTTATATCGAAGACATTTTGCCACTATCATGAAGTACAATATGTCACGAGAAAACATTCTCAGAATCAGTGGGATACATTGAAGCGTTCAAGAGCTATCACCTTATAAAGTGACAGTGGTCAGAATTGTAAAAATTGGCCTGGTCATTAAGTACCAAATTGATTGTGTTACTAAGGGGTTAATTGTCCAGAATCTCCTATTCACATTTGATTGTTGACCAAATCCATCAACCCCTGCAGATTTGGCTGACATTATTCTAATGTGTATGGAGGGGGCTTAACACTCTTTTATAATCAATCAATATATTGTTAAAAACCACACACCCTGTAATAATAATAATAATAATCTTTATTTTTATATAGCGCTAACATAGTCCGCAGCGCTTTACAGTTTTGCACACATTATCATCCCTGTCCCTGATGGGGCAACGTGGGTAAACACATCCAGGCTTTTATAGAGAGATGATTATGTTGGCAATATTTACATAGAAGTAAAACAATATATGTTCTTTGTAATAGCAAATACATGATATATTACATACAATACAATTATAGTCTGCAGTTCACTATATGCCAGGTGGGCTGCATTGTCCAAAAGTTGAAGGAATGAGTTGGAGAACACAGAGAATCCTGTAATCTGAGAGCTCAGGATTAGAGATGAGTGACGTTGCCTTTTTTAGGGTCAAGTCGGGTTTAATGAAACCCGACTTTCTCAAAAGTCGAGTTGAACGAAATCGGCCGACTATAGGGAAAAGTCGTGAAACACGAAACCCAATGCAAGTCAATGGGGAGAAAAGTCGGCAGTGAGTGGAGGACTGTAAACACACCTGGCATGAATTTTAACCCTAGAGGCGGCAAAATCTCTCCCACTCCCACTACAGCTACGCTCCCGCTACGCTACGCTTCTCTCATTGGCTGAAAAAAGTCACGTGCAAGCATTCGGCGAAACCCAACTTTGACGCTTGGTCGCCGACCGCATGGCCAACTTTACACTGTGGTCGGGTTTCATTTCATGAAACCCGACTTTGGCGAAAGTCGGCGACTTTTGAATCTGACCCACCTGTTTCGCTCAACTCTACTCAGGATCAATCTCATGTGTCAAACATTTTTGCACAGCGCATTCTAGAGATCTATCAACTTTCTGTTTTTACTGGAATAACAAGGTTAACAGACCTATTAAACATGTCAGCTAAAGAAGAGTTCTTCTAAATGACCACAAATACTAGATATTTATGCTAAATTCTCATATATAAACGGATTAAATGAAGACCTATTTTTGCATTGGCATTTTATCCTATATGTTGTTTTTAGTCAGTTTTTAGAGTGGATTTTATTTTTTTCAACTTTTTTTTTAATTTCGATAGACTAGAAAACAGGTGGAAGAAGTGTGGTCGATTAAGAACATATCACCCCCCCATGTATGCTTAGGAACATAAGACTACAAGTAAAGATCATTAAAAAATGACCAATTTCCAATAGCCAGTGCCTGATGTACTAACTTATTGCCTTTTCTACAACTAAGAATGTTTTTTTTTTGTGTCTAAAGGAAGAAACAATATTATATTTGGTGGTGGACTTTTCGGGATACCTGGAGAGTTGTTAGATGTAGGCAAGTGAGCTGACAAAACATCCTCTGTGAAACATACTCTAAAATATGATATTCTAAAGCAATTTTGAGAGATCCACAGCAGAATATTTTAAGGTGGTGATCAATAGGCATTAAGTATTGTTCCCAGTCATTGACATAAGAAGTACAAGGTGGTCAGTGTTATATTTAAAGTGGATCTGTTGGCAAATGTAACAATATAAACACCATACATTATTAAATAGACCTAATAGACTTCATGAGGTTGGTGTACACTTACAGAAAAGCTGTATAATCCCTTTTGAAAGTGTCCATTTCTATTATGAAAAGAAACATTTTATGATTCCGGTTCAAGATTTCGTATCTGCATTGGTTTCCTAGGGGTAACTGGTTATTTAAATTTTACTTTTTTACGGAAAAAACTTTTATATGCTAGTCCTCACGGCTCAGTGACCTTGTTGCATAGTGGTTAGACACTTGTGCTTGAACCTCTTATTATTGATGTTATTGTAGGCAGACTAAATAATGATGAAATATCTCAGTGCTTTTCTGAATATGTAATTTATAATACCACTGAGATCTGGGGAAAACCCACAAGAATCTAGGTCTGTGAATGCCAATTCTGTAAAATATCTTCAATTGTCATATTTGTTTCTAACAGGTATGATGTTATCTTTCACACAGCTTGGACATTGCAATGAAGATTCCCCTGATTGGCCTGATGGGCAAGTACAAACACAACACAGAGACTTTAATCAGTGACAACAACACGGGTCAAAAATTCTTTAGGTGTCTCACCAACTTATTTGAAAAATGTTACAACACTGTCTCTTATTTTACAAATCCAGACCTCTTTCACCACAGTCTGCACAGGACCTTCTCATGCTTCAGTCCACACCTCCTATAGCTCTATCCTTAGTCTGATTACAGCTTGCACCCAGCCTGCCCTCTTTCCCCCCACTTTATACTCTTAAGCCCCTGTCACACTAAGCGAAGCACCAGCGATCACGACAACGACTTGACCTGGTCAGGATCGCTGGTGTGTAGCTACATGATCACTGGTTAGCTGTCAAACAGGCAGATCTCACCAATGATCAGGACCAGCGACGACGCGGGTAACAAGTGCGCCTGTCGCTTACTTACTCACTGTGTACCCTGGTTACCAGTGTGTTCGAGCTGGGAGCTGGTATCCAAGGTAAACAGCGCGCGGAGCTTAGTTACCCATTTTTTACCTTGGATACCAGCTCCCTGCATGAAAAGTTGGTATCCAGGGTACACAGCGGGTAACTAAGAGACGCGCGCTTAGTTACCTGCTGTTTACCTTGGATACCACCTCCCAGCGTCTGCTTACAGCGCTGGGAGCTCGCTGATCGATGGTCTCCCGCTACCACACGCAGTAATGCGTGCTGGCCAGCAGGTGACCAACGATAAAAAAAAGGCCCAGGACATTAGAGCACGATCAGCAATACCCAGCTGGGGGGGCAGTCGCTGATACGTGTCACACACAGCGATCTTGCTTAGTGTGACGGGGGCTTTGCACTGGGCCTTCCTCCCCATTAGTGGCACATTTTCTCACTCACAGCATGACCACTTCTCCATGATAATCCTGCTTGCCTGTCCTCTTTTGCTTGTCAACACTTCTGGCAGTGGATACTCTCCTCACAGCTGGTTTTACACTTGCCGTGTTTTTTTGCAGCCCGCTTTTACAAGCCGTTTTTGCTGGCAGTATTGCCGTGATTTTTGTGGTCTCCCGCAAAAACGGGCAGTAAAAAACCTTCTCGGATCGCCGTTTTTCCCTGTTATAACAAATATCAGGGAAAAAAACGGCGAACGCAAATAAGGTGTACTGCAAAAACAAAAAAAAATAAAGTTGTTTTTGCGGTACCATTGAAATGCATTGCGGCCATGTCCATAAGCCGTGAAAAATATCGAGCAAGCTCAATATTTTTTCATGTCCAGAAATACGGCCCTCATGGCCATATGGAGCACGGCCCTCCTACTAATTTTTGTGGGATGATTTTGTGGCCCCATAGAAATCTAATGGCCAGAAAAAATACGGTAAGTGTAAAACCAGCCTAATGACCACCCCACTCTGGTGTCAAATTCTCCTTGCTCTCCCTTGAAGTTCCATCTGTCCTTTTCATTGACACATCACTTCAGGCATTATGTCTTTCCCTGTTTCTCATTGACTATTGAGAGCTAGGGTAGCCTAGATTTCAATGCTTGGAGTCACCCAGACAATCTCCTTTACTTGACATTCAGTAGCATTGGACAACAGTCATAGGCTACTCAAGATGCTGCTCCAGTCTGCTTTTCATGTCCTCTCTGACTGTCCCTGATTGTCAGGAGCTTAGCCCTTAAAGGAATTGTGTGGCCTTAGGGCCCATCACACATAGCGACGCACCAGCGATCTCAGCAACGATATGACCTTGTCAAGAATGCTGGTGTGTCGCTACATGATTGCTGCTGAGCTGCCAAACAGGCATCTTCACCAGCAGCAATCAGCACCAGCAACACGTGGGTAACAAGTAATGCACGTCGCTTAGTTACCCACTGTGTACCTTAGATACCAGCGCGCTGGTCCAGGGAGCTGGTAACCAAGGTACACATTGGGTTTCTAAGCGGCGCGCAGCACTTAGAAACCCGATGTGTACCTTGGTTACCAGCTCCCTGCACCGGCGCGCTGGTAACTAAGGTACACATCGGGTTTCTAAGCATTGCGCACCGCTTAGAAACCCGATGTGTACCTTAGTTACCAGCGCCAGCTCGCTGATCGCTGGTCTCCCGCCTGCCACATGCAGCGATGCGTGCTGGCCAGCGGGAGACAGGTGATCAAAAAAATGTCCTGGCCATTCCAGGATGATCAGCGATACCCGGCAGGGGGGCCCGTCGCTGGTAAGTGTCACACACAGCGATCTCGCTGGTGAGATCGCTGTTGCATCACAAAACTTGTGATGTGAAGGAGGCTTTAGGCTATAAAACTGCTGTCACTTTTTTTGACTACTGACTTGTAGATACTCACATCGCGTACACTACACACTCTGAGTATTCTCCGGTACCGGAGCCAGGAGTGGGAGGTCTTGTGACCACAAGAATGCGATTTGCACACTTCTGGCCACCGTCTGAATAGACAGTATCTGGCCTCATTCACTACACTTTCACTGAATGAGGCTGCACTCATCTAGCTGGAAAATGATTACATGTATGCAAATCACAAACTCGTGGTCACGTGCTTGCCAATCCCAACCTTGATGCCAAAGAATCCTTACTGCGTGCAGTGTGCGCGATGTGGCAATTCACAATTCTGCAGTCAATTCTTGTAGCCTAAGGATGGACAATCACTTTAAGTGACCAAGGACACATCAACCATGCCTTCCTATGTTACGTTTCATATCTATGCTCATTCAAACTTAATGTAAATACATTTAATACCATAGTATAAGTGCTATAACAGGTCAAAGCAGCAAGGCTTTAAATGGGCAGCACTAAAGGGCTAGTCCTTTGTATGAATGTGGATGTTCTCAATGATTTTTTACACTGTCTTACAATCTCACTAATATTTTTTATGTGAGCCAGCTCTACTAATTTACAATTGGTTGAAACTCAGTCAGCCTATAATTTAATATCATTTTAAAAATATATTTCTAAATACTAGAAAGCTAGGTAATATTTTCCTTTTGCTTTCTTATTATCAGTCCTTTTACCAGCATTTCATTTCATACCCATGAACTCTAGTCTTACTGTTATGTACTGTAGACTTCTCAATGAGGGATGCCTCTTCAGTTACTGGGAAAATATCATTTTCTGTGTTTTCATCCACCAATTACTTGCTCTCTTGACCTGTGCCCTACCTCTTTCTTATCTTACAGTAAGCTAAGCATTGCCATATGTTCCCTCTGGACAAGTTAAGGGTTACAACAATTAACCTACATCTTTATAAAGACTAACGACAACTGTTCATTGCCACTGATTCTTTCATTTCTAAATGTATTGGATTGCAAACAAAAAAAGAATCAAAAAGAGTTTAGATATTTATAACCATTGTGTATGTGCTAGAACTACTCCTCTGTCTGCACCAATAAACTGGCGTAAATGCCTTTTGTCATAATTATGTGTTTTCAACACTTTTTGCACCTCACTAGAACGAAGGTTTGAAGATAGTCTAGAAAAAGAGTGCCACATAGAGAAGTCTCGAAATTCATGAAACTGTCAAATCTGTGCCAATAATTTGATTAAAAGTTAGCCCAATAGCAGATGGTAAAAAGTGCCTAAAGACCCGTTTGGCTGGCAGCATTCTATCCTAAATCTCCATATTGCTTTTTATGTTTTTTTGTGTTTTTTAATTTTTTTTATTACTATATCACAATCTGAATTCAAATTTAAAAAATAGAAATCTTGCAATTTTAACACTGGCCACTGGGGCTTTTTTAAACTCTAACTTCTTGTTTTTTTCAGTTGACAACACATGTACATTAGCCACAATGGATAAACGCTGACCCTGCCTTTTCTAATGTGGCATCTAATGAGCATGTGCAAAGGTCATTATAAAGTGAGAGGAACAGGGTCAGCTGTGACATCACTTATTTTGATTGGTGGATCTTGTGTTTTAGGTTTGCACAGAGGTGTTACCTGTCATTATTGCCCTGCCTTTGCAGATAAGCAACCTTGCTATAAAATGTTCCCGATAAAGACTCGGAAAGGCTCAGACTGAAAAAAATCTCTTCTAATTAAAAATTGCAAGGTTACTATTTTTTTAAGTATAGATTGTGGCATAAAAAAATTTCCAATGTTTAAATTAAATACATGTAACTCAGAATCTGATTTTCATGATATACCATTTTCTGCTGCTTCCCTTTAACACTTTCATTCTCCATTGTATTTTAAATCACATTAAACTTACTATGACACAAGCTTAATCTTGGACTGGCAGAAAGATAATGCCAATCAAAATGGTTTAGTGATAAAACACCAGTAACAGTAAAGTGCGTGCACTGGTTGGACGCCTCGTAGCGCCTCCATATAGTACCGTACCTTACAGTGCGGTGTTATTTTTCTGCTACACTGCTGCATTTTGTAATCTGCACCATATTTATACTTTTTTTTCTGTAATGAAAATCACTGAATAGAGCTCAGATGAGAACACAAGGTAATTGTGTTCAACACAGCAGCAGAAAGCAGAATTTAAAAAAATGAAATAAAGGGTTGAAGGCCATTTATATTTATTATATTATATACAGTATAGATGTGTACTAGACTGCTCAAGTCAGAAAGAGGGAGAAGATGGAGCAAAATGGAATTTAAAGGGTGGAAAGGTAAAGGCTGTCACTGGATGTCTATGACACTGCTATTCCAACTGGGGCAGGGGTCAGGCAGGCAAGATCACAGAATCACACCTGATTTCCAGGCATTACTAAAGATATAAACTCGTGTAATCCTTTGATTTATTTATATTGAAACCTACATTTATGTGTGTGTGGCACCCCAGAGTCCAGTTGGCACGGTGACATTGCCTACCTCTAAGGGGTGATGTCATGCCTGGAGGCAGGAGGGGGGTCCCAATGCCAGGTAACAAAGTGTACATGTCAATTTCTGCTGCAGGCCCGAAAAGGGAGCTTCCTTATAAATTCTGGCCAGCAGGTGGGGTTAGTGAGTCAGAAAAAAGTCAGCTGAGAGAGTAAACAGGGGAGTTGTCATGGAAACGAGAGTAGTTGGAGCTCATGACAAGACAGTTAAGTTTGTCTGTGGAGAGAGAAGGGACAGGAGCAGAGACAAGGGCTCTGGGGAACTAAAATTGCGCATAGTTGACCCCAGAGCGAAGCGTTGATAAACAGCGGGACGCTAGAGCCTTGGCTGGGCAGGAGCTGTTCGCCCTGACAGCCGAATCTGGAGCGCAGGAGACTGCAAGTTCCTTGGCCACACTGAACACCTGATGGTACGGTATCAGACCAAGAGCCCGGGGCTGACAGTGAACAGGACAGTGCCCAGGATATAGGCTCAAGCTGTCTGCCATACAGGTTAGCAATCATCACGCAGGAGAGGGCCGCAGCTTAGCTACAAGCAGCATGGACCCAAAAAGACAGCGCAGAAGCAAGGTCCCCAACACCAACTGGCAGGGTGGATCCCTTGAATGCCTCCAGGTGAGCCGGACTCAATCCATCACCTGTATGTGGTACCCCAGATTGCATTTACGTTCAAGTAAAAGGTAAAGAAAACTGCACCTCTCTGTGTCCTTCACTTATTCTCTGCACCCCAACGTTCACCACCATCTGAACAATCAAATATATTTGCCCTGGGGCCCTTCTCTACCTGTGGGGAGCTGAACCATCTTTGCTGTGTCACCATCAGCCCCAGAGGACCAAAACCACAGCGTCGGCCACCCATTGCCGAACACCACGGGTGGCGTCACGATTAAACACTACATAACTTTTCTCTATTTTTACCTGCCCGGTACCGAGTAACCTAAGGCCCTGTGAGGCACTCCATGTGTTCTATAGAAAAATATAAACAAGTAAGCAGGTCTACGATGATTATTGGCCAGAATCAAATGCATAGCCTTTCTTCAAAAGAAACAACTACAGGTATATATATTTCCCCACATGTCCTAGAGTCACCTGTGGTTGTCAGGAAATAAGGGGATTTGTACTTCCACAGCAACTTAAGGCCAGGTTCATATTGTGTTAACCCAGCCCGTTCAGCGCATAGCGTTGACGGGCTGCGTTAACGGTATAGCATAATGCGATCGCGTTATGCTATACCCACTAGCGCAGATGATTCATCTGTGCTAGCGGTGACGGAGCCTCAGATGCTGGGCCCGCATCTGCTGAGACTCCGTCACTGAATGACAGCACATCGTGAGCCATAAAAAAAGCCATAATACTAAGGATCAGGTTAGAACAATCTGGTAGAAATACTTTTACTGTTGGTTGGATAAGACCCTATTTGTGCTACTTTTTTCTCAGTGTTCTAATATGTTTGGTTGAGCAGACTTTATTCTTATGTGTCTGAGTACATTTTATTATTAAATTGCCTATAATGTAACCAAGGGCTGGTAGTCGAATACTGTCAGTAGTATCTGGGAAATAAAGGCAATGCTTTGCGTCTTTTTTATATACTGGATGAGTTAGTGGATTGCTTAGTTCTTGAAATATTTTAAATATGTCAGAAAATAACACTTATGATTGGGAAGTGGAAAAAAGGTTCAGATGATCTGCAATGTATGATGACTCAGGCTTTAGTCAGATAGGAATGAAAGTGGGATAATAGTACTTCCAAGCAAATTGAGTAAGAACGTCTCAGGAGAAAAACTAGAACCTCAAGATTATTATAGTGTAGGTAGGTGTAAATATCACAAAGAGCCAGAAGCTTGAGATAATCCTTATGTCTGCGGGCACCTGTAGCTAATACTAATGAGACTGAACACCTACATTATACAGTTTAGATGACCTCTGATCTCAGTACTGACAGTCACTAATGTATTTCTTCAAAGCCCATTCAGCCAATCAGATCTATTGTGTTTCGTGCCACCTGCTGATACTCATTCGATATCTATCACGGTACACATACATCAGAAATAAAAAACCAGAGATGTCAATCTGGGATCTTTACTAATTGGTTTCTCTGACTGTGAAGCATCTGTTAATTCCTGTTTTGCTTTCACATTAAAAGGGAACTATATTTATATTAGGCACAGCTGCAAAAACTGTGTGTCATTTTGTAACTTTTTTCAAACTTTGTATGTACTTGTTAAGATCAGGTTCTCAGCCACTGATGCTGAGGATTGTTTCTACATGAGTGACAATGCATGCCTTTTCAGTTCACCTAAAGGCCTTAGCTTGCATTTACTCTGAAAGATTATTGGGAACTAGTGTTTCTGCTTGAGATATACAAAAATGAACTAGAAGTTGTAACTGGGACTAACATTCAGCAATAGCATTTGAAAGCACACAGGCCCATGCTGTCCCCATCTCCTTCCCAAGATTGGGCCTCTATTACCACACAGTAAAGTGGTCCCTACACAGCATGATAATCTCCATAACCTCCACACATTATAACGGTTAACCAACAACCCCCCACAGAGTATTGAAACGGAGGCCAGGGGGTAGTCTTGGCTAACGGTGGCTGCTCTGTCGCACCCTGGCCCACCGTCACATAAACACAATTTCCCTGTAGTGCACTTACTTGTAAAGCGGGGTCCTCCCTGGACTGCTGGGCCTTCTTTTCCTTCAGCACTACACAAAGACAGTCAGAGTCCAAATCCAGTTTCAACAAAACAACTTTACTCAGCTCATCCAGTTTAGTCACAGAAACAGCACAAGGTTCTTCACAAAATATCACCATTCTGTTCCCTGTACTGTCCCTTACTTCTCCAGGAATATCGCAGGGTTGTACCGTCGCCTTCGGTACCGCAGCTTCCTGACTGGTCAGACTAATCCGCTTCAGGAGTCCCCTGCCCGCTTCCCTCTCTAAAGGTGAATTTGAAGTATGGCTCTTCCATTCCTTGCTAGGTCGTAGACCCAGGACGTTTAGGGTTGTTCCCACAAAGATAGCTGCTACCATCTTGATGCTGCCCTGTATTCCCTCTGCCATGCCACCACTGTATACTCACCCTGCCTCCGCTCCCACGCCGCAGCCCCTCGCCGCCCGGCAGCCGCTGCGGCCCCTTCTGACAGGTCTACGGCCAACGGCGTCCTGCATGCTATGCACATGCGCCGTAGGCCGCGCCTCCCTCCTGTCTCTTGTGCTCTGGCGGTGGCCTGACCAGGAAGCACCGCCGGACCAATGGGAGACCAGGCAGGGGCATATCAGGCCGCCCTCATTTAATGGAGGCACCTGATCTTCATGTTTGATAGCACACTAGGCCCCCTGTTTCACCTTGTTCTCACTTGTCTCTGGCAGTCCTACTCTGGTCCTGTCTTCCGTGTCCCTGCTCTGTCCTGCTGTCCATGCTCCAGCCCCGCAGTCCTACTCCAGTCTTGTCTTCTGTGTCCCTGCTCCGTCCTGATGTCTGTGCTCCAGTCCCGCAGTCCTACTCGGCTCCTGTCTTCCGTGTCCCTGCTCCAACCTGTAGTCCATGCTCCAGTCCCGCAGTCCTACTCCGGTCCTGTCTTTCGTATTTCTGCTCCGTCCTGCTGTCCGTGGTCCAATCCCGCAGTCCTACGCCGGTCCTGTCTTCCGCGTCCCTGCTCCGTCCTGCTGTCCGTGCTCCAGCCCCTCAGTCCTACTTCGGTCTTGTCTTCTGTGTCCCTGCTCCGTCCTGCTGTCCGTGCTCCAGTCCCGCAGTCCTACTCCGGTTCTGTCTTCCGTGTTCCTGCTCCATCCTGCAGTCTGTGCTCCAGTCCTGCAGTCCTACTCCGGTGCTGTCTTCTGTGTTTCTGCTCCATCCTGCTGTCCGTGGTCCAGTCCCACAGTCCTACGCTGGTCCTGTCTTCCGTGTCCCAGCTTCGTCCTGCTGTCCGTGGTCCAGTCCTGCAGTCCTCCGCTGGTCCTGTTTTCCGTGTCCCTGCTTTGTCCTGCTGTCCATGGTTCAGTCCTGCAGTCCTACTATTTATGCAATACATTATACAACATGGCAGTATTATAAGACGTATAAAATATATCAGCTTCTCAGGGACATACACAAGGAGTGTAGGGCATGAACTAGTCTCCGTACCCCCTTACAGTATAATGGTCACTACACACATTATGATGATCCTCCTACAGATCTCCATATAGTATGATGGTCCCCCCATAGCCCTCATATAATATAATGGTCCCCCCACAGCTCTCCACATATTGTGATGATCACTCACAGCCCTAATACAGTATGATGGTCCCTCACACAGCATGATGGTCTCCCACTGCCTTAATAGAGTATGATGGTCCCACACAGGCCACTAAATAATTTGATTATCCCCCTACAGTCCCAATACAGTACAATGGTTCACCAACATATATCCATATAGTATGATGGTTTCCCACAGCCTCAACACAGTATGATGTCCCCCCACAGTGTAAGTAAGGTCCGGCAGCTCTATGCTCCACCACAGCTGTTAAGTGTGCCATTACTTTTAGCAGAGTCATAGTTGATGTGGCCCATGGCTATCCTTGACCATCTGGCATTTGCCAGATGGTCAGTCCAGCAGTGGTTGTAAATAACTTCAACCTACATGTTGATCACTCAAGATTCAGCAACAACACCCGAAAGTCAATAGGAAACTAGCTATGGACAAAAAAAACAATGAAGTCACTGGACAAGGTCATCAAATAGAGGAATATTTCACTGCAATGAAGACAATACACGTATATAGTCTGGACTTTTCTGTGGTAACATATGAATGCAAAACCTGGACTATAAAGAAACAAGACAGAACTCCTTCATATTCCTTCAAAATGGGGTGCTGGAGAAAGATATTATCAATACCATGGATGGAAGGAAGAACAAATATATGAATTTTGGAGCAATTAAAGCAAGATATGTCACTCGAAGAAAGAAACATCAATCTACGAATTCACTGCTTTGGACACATTATTTGAAGAGAGCAATCACTGGAGAAGAACATCATAGTTGGATGAATAGAAGGAACAAGGTGAAGAGGAAGACCAGCAACGCGATGGCTTGATTTGATACTATCAAGATAATAGTGGAAATGCACTGGAGGAACTGTCTAGACTTGCACAAGATGCATCTTCCTACAGATCGTTCATCCATCAAGTCACTATGGCTCGAGATTGGGCAGCAAGCAACTGACCCCTTCATGACTGCCGGTAAATAAATGTTGTCTCTTGCTGGGCTTTGTGCAGCGCCAAAATTTCTCTACAGGCAGCAGTCATGCAATGCTCAGGATTCCAAGAATCCTGTAAACACTGGTATTCTGGTGCAGAACAATAGTGCCGACTGGCAACACCATTGGGACATTGTTGGCTCAAGTCCAAATAATATTAATCCTGTGTTATCTTCTAGATGCCACTGCCAATACCATTCATGACATTTACAATTTTGTGAGAGGGTAAGAGCTCCTTCTCAGTCCCCTCTGGCACCCTGCAATGAGATCACAGGGAGCCAAGGGTTGTCATGGCAGCTGAAGGTCAAATGATGACCTCTGGGTCTACCAGCTACGGTGGCCTGATAGACACAGCCAGGAGAAGAGTCGATCAGATGTTCTGTCAGTGTAAAACTGACAGCTCTTATGCATTGCAATAAATATGTTTACCAGGTGCGACAGACAGTCATTTTGGATCCGGCTGTAGAAGGTCTTTGCGCTTGGCTTTGAAAGCATCTTCTTGATTTTCATCTCTGTATGGAGTGGTATCCTTCTCCCTTTAGAAACTAGTAGTGACCGCCACCTTCTGCTTCTTATTAAGAATAAAGAGGATAGGAGACATGCATATACACAGGGATCACAGTAGAAAAGGAATTATAATAATTTAATTTATTTAATTAATTAAACACACACCACTGCAAAAATGATTAAAAATATTTAAAACAAGCCAAACACAATAAGCCCATGATAAGGCAAGGACCCTAACCCTCCTCTCTCAATAACAAGAATATACCTTCACACATATCAAATCATTTTAGTGAGGTAGCAGTATGCACATATGCCCAAATATCCATGATATAGATGTGATTGTAAATCACAACCTAAGGAAGCTCTTTACTAGAGAGCAGGCAATACACCCATGTAAGCAAATATCACAGGGCAAATGAGTTCCATAGGTAAGAGGCACCCATATAAATCATAGAATCATAGAATCGTAGAGTTGGAAGGGACCTCCTGGGCCATCTGGTCCAACCCCCTGCTCAAAGCAGAATTCGCTAAATCATCCCAGTCAGATGTCTGTCCATCCTCTGTTTGAAGACTTCCATTGAAGGAGAACTCACCACTTCTCGTGGCAGCCTGTTCCACTCATTGATCACTCTAACTGTCAAAAAGTTTTTTCTAATATCTAATCTGTGTCTCCTCCCATTCAGTTTCATCCCATTGCTTCTAGACTTTCCTTGTGCAAATGAGAATAAAGTTGATCCTTCTACAATGTGACAGCCCTTGAGATATTTGTAGACAGCTATTAAGTCTCCTCTCAGTCTTCTCTTTTGCAAACTAAACATTCCCAAATCCTGCAACCTTTCCTCATAAGACAGGGTTTGCAGACCGGTCACCATTCTGGTCGCTCTTTTCTGAACTTGCTCCAGTTTGTTGATGTCTTTTTAAAAATGTGGTGCCCAAAACTGGACACAATATTCCAGATGACGTCTGACCAAAGAGGAGTAGAGGGAAATAATGACTTCACGTGATCTAGACTGTATGCTTCTGTTAATACATCCTAGAATTGCATTTGCCTTTTTTGCTGCTGCATCACACTGTTGACTCATATTCAGTCTGTGATCTATTAGTATACCCAAGTCTTTTTCACATGTGCTGTCACTTAGCCCTATTCCTCCCATTCTATATATGCTTTTTTCATTTTTATTGCCCAGATGTAGTACTTTGCATTTCTCCCTGTTAAAAACCATTCTGTTAGTTGCTGCCCACTTCTCCAGTTTATTTAAATCTTTTTGAATCCTCTCTCTCTCTTCTCTAGTATTAGCTATCCCTCCTAGCTTTGTGTCATCAGCAAATTTAATCAGTTTACCCTCAATTCCTTCATCTAAATCGTTGATAAAGATGTTGAACAATACAGGGCCCAGGACAGAGCCCTGTGGTACCCCACTTGAGACATTCTTCCAACTGGATGTGCAGCCATTTATGACCACTCTTTGGGTCCGATCGCTAAGCCAGTTATGAATCCACCTAACAGTTGCCTTGTCCATTCCATACTTAGTCATTTTTTCAATAAGGATTGTATGAGAGACTTTGTCAAATGCTTTGCTGAAGTCAAGATATACTATATCTACAGCATTTCCTTGATCCACCCAATCAGTGATTCCGTCATAGAAGGAAATTAAGTTAGTCTGACATAACTTATTAGTTACAAACCCATGCTGACTCTGTTTAATCACTTCATTCTTATCCAGGTATTGACATACATGTTGTTTAATAATTTGTTCAAAGATCTTTCCTGGTATAGAAGTCAGACTCACCGGCCTATAGAATGGAAATATTAATGCAACCTGCAGTTGCCAAAACAAGCCTGTTGGTAGACAGGGAGCCCTGTGTATTAAGACATCCTTGGTATCAGAGCGGTGGAGAAAGGAAAGGGGCAAGACAAAGATTTCCCAAAGCATGTTGCCAGACACAGCTTCTTTGGCGGCTGAAGATGCAATGGCATGAGTCCAGTATAAGTATCATTCATGATAAACTATTGATAAGGCACAGCTGAGGAACTTACTAGGAGCCGTGGTCACGTCAGATGCACTGCATGATTCAGAGCAGGAAGTGACACAACGCCACTGTTTGCATCTGTTACCAAGGGAGTGACCAGATCATGCATGCACATAAAAACCAGAGCGATATGAAGCCCAGGCAAGTGGCGTAGCCAGTCAACAGATAAATAAGCCGAAATGATGCTTGGGCCGGAGTCACACTAGCGATGAATACGGACGAGTGCCATATGATAAAACATTTCAAAGCACTCGGACCAGTTTTCATCTATGGGGCAACTCCCATCAGAGTTTTTTTCCTTGGCCATTTTCTATGTGCAAGTGAAATCGCAGCATGCGACTATCGACTCACTCGCACTCATATATGTCTATGGGTACAAGTGACACAGCGCACATCACTTGGACATCATCTGAGTGCTGTGTGATATTCGCTGACCCCAGCAATGGAGGAGATGAAGAAATTACTTTCTCCGCTTCCTCTGCAGCTGTGCTCTGATCCACTTTGTACGAAATGCTCGGAGCCATACGCTAGTGTGACCCCAGCCTTTTGCAGAGTGTACAACTCTGTCTTGGTACCAACTCCTTGACATTACATTATTATTATCATAATTATATTTAATTGTATGTTTATCTTCGATATTCATTTTTATTTTCATTTTTATATGATTTTTTTTATTTATTTTTTTTCATGATTATATATAAGAAAAATCTCATAATTCAGAGATTTTGATGAAAACCCTGATGTAAGTGATCAGGGTAGAGCACTCTTCTAAGATTAGGTCATCAATGATAAAGTAGTGGATAACCTGTTTAACTATTTAGTGCAATATAAGTATTTGTTTTAAAGGAATAAAACTTAAAAGCTTGAAAATTACAAAATATGAAAAAAATTTCACCAAAATTACGATATTAGCTGTGATTGGTTGCTATGAGTAATAGTTTTCTCACTCCATGACAACACCTAAGCAGAGACTGACCTGGTGAAATCTAGCATCCCTGGGAACATAAGCTCCCAGCCATTGTCTGACCCCCCAGAAAGGAGCAGAGCACATGACAGAAATGAATCCCCCCTGACAATATACCCATCACACATCCTCCATCCCATAGGCACATCTTCCTTCTTAAAGGGATCATTGGTATGGAAGTCAGGGCAAATCCATCCAGCGCTTTGGTTTTGACCCCAGGCCTCTCTTAAAGGGATCCCCGATATGGAAGTTAGAATGAGGGATATTAGTGGTAGTAATCCGGTGGCTCTGGCTGATGGGATGATGTGGGATATTAGGGGTAGTAGTCCGATGGCTCTAGCGACAGGATGATGTGGGATAATAGGGGTAGTAGCCCGGTGGCTCTGATGGAATGATGTGGGATATTAGGGGTAGTAGCCCGGTGGCTCTGATGGAATGATGTGGGATATTAGGGGTAGTAGTCCGGTGGCTCTGGCTGATGTGTTTATGTGGGATATTAGGGGTAGTAGTCTGGTGGCTCTGGCTGATGGGATGATGTGGGATATTAGGGGTAATAGTCCGGTGGCTCTGACGGGATGATGTGGGATATTAGGGGTAGTTGTCCGGCGGCTGTGCCGACATGATGTGGGATATTAGGGGTAGTAGTCTGGTGGCTCTGACGGGATGATGTGGGATATTAGTGGTAGTAGTCCAGTGGCTCTGGCTGATGGAATGATGTGGGATATTAGGGATGGTAGTCCAGTGGCTCTGGCTGACGGGATTATGTGGGATATTAGGGGTAGTAGTCTTGTGGCTCTGGCTGACGAGATAATGTGGGATATTAGTGGTAGTAGTCCGGTGGCTCTGACTGATGAGAAGATGTGAGATATTAGGGGTAGTAGTCCGGTGGCTCTGACGGGATGATGTAAGATATTAGGGGTAGTAGTCTGGCGGCTCTGATGGGATGATGTGGGATATTAGTGGTAGTAGTCCGGTGGCTCTGGCTGATGGAATGATGTGGGATATTAGGGATAGTAGTCCAGTGGCTCTGGCTGATGGGATGATGTGTTATATTAGGGGGATGTACTCTGGTGGCTCTGTCGGGATGATGTGGGATATTAGTGGTAGTAGTCCGGTGGCTCTGAGGGGATGAGCTGGGATATTAGGGGTAGTAGTCTGGTGGCTCTGATGGGATGATGTGGGATATTAGGAGTAGTAGTCCAGTGGCTGTGACGGGATGATGTGGGATATTAGGGGTAGTAGTTTGGTGGCTCTGATGGGATGATGTGGGAATTTAGGGGTATTAGTCCAGTGGCTCTGATGGGATGATGTGGGATATTAGGGGTAGTAGTCCGGTGGCTCTGGATGATGGGATAATCTGGGATATTAGGGGTAGTAGTCCGGTGGCTCTGACGGGATGATGTGGGATATTAGTGGTAGTAGTCCGGCGGCTCTGGCTGATGGAATGATGTAGGATGTTAGGGTTAGCCGTCCAGTGGCTCTGGCTGATGGGACGATGTGGGTTATTATGGGTAGTAGTCCGGTAGCTCTGGCAAACAGGATGATGTGGGATATTATAGTGAATGTGGCTGTGCAGAGTAGGTGGGGCTCTACAATCAACATTATATATATATAAATATATATATATATACTGCATATAATCATTATAATTTGAGTAGCGCCGGGCTCTTCAGCTAGTTACCACATAAAGTGACAGTGGTAAGAATTGAAAAAACTGGCCTCGTTATGAAGATGAAAACTGGCTCTAGCACGAAAAGGGCTTAAAAAAATTATAGGTACGCTCATTTACAATAATCTTTCAGTGTAAACAGGCTTCCAATCAATGAATGAGCAAAATGATTGTTCATAAGTGAAATTTCTTTTTTGCAATGCAAAGGACTCTCACTGCTGAGACCAATGGAAGCCTATGCGTACTCAAGGATTGCTCAATGGCCATTGATTACTGAGGTTTGTAAGTGTAAATACACTATTAACCCCTTAGCGACCTCCGATACGCCTTTTAACGGCGGTATTTAACTGTACTAAAACCACAGCACCGCTAATTCACGGCGCTGTGGAGAAAGTGAATAGCGCCCTCCAGTGTCTGATTTTCTCCGGGGTCTTGGCTGCAGGGGGTAGCCGAGACCCCAGAGAACATGAATCGGTCGGTTTTTACCGACCCTGCTTTTGCGATCGCCGTTATTAACCCTATAACGGCGACCGCAAAAAAAAAAGCCCCGATTGTGCATTAAATTTCTCTTTCCTCTGATGTGATCGCACATCAGAGGAGAGAGAACTAGGGTCCCCGATCCCCCTGGTACCTCTCCGTGGTCCAGGGTCCCCTCCCTTTAGTCCCGCGTCCCGCCGGCATCCTCCGGTGGGCACCGCCATCTTGGATCTGGAGAAAATGGCGGGCGCATGCGCAGTGCACCCGCTGGCTATCTGCAGGCTCCGGCTGGCAGATTCCATTCATTCATTTTGATCATGATGATAAACTATCATCGTGATCAAAATAAACAAAATAGTACATAATCCCCCCGTTTATCACCCCCTTAGTTAGGCCAACATAACGAAATAAACAAAATATTTTTTTTTTCAGTTTTCCATTAGGGTTAGGGCTAGGGCTAGGGTTAGGGATGGGCTAGGGTTAGGGTTAGGGTTGGGCTAGGGTTAGGGCTAGGGTTAGGGATGGGCTAGGGTTAGGGTTACGGTTGGGCTAGGGTTAGGGTTAGGTGTTATGAATGGGTCACCGAGGAGAAAAAAACAAAACAAGCTAAGTCACAGAAAACCAGAGAGGTTGGTAACTATGCAGATTGCAGATCCCTGATCCTAACCACACAACTAGCAGCAGCCGTGGAGCGTACCTATGATGGTCCTAGATGCTTCGTCACAGCCGGAGGACTAAATAAGCCTGAAGCAAGAAAAGAGGAAAACTAACTGCCCCAGAGCAGACCCCAAATGAAAGACAGCCCCCACACATGTGTTGACGGTGAAACAAGATGAAAGCACAATCAAAGGCAGGAAAATAGGCTGAGCAAACGATGGGGCCCAAACTAACTAGAAAGGATAGGAAAGGAAAGACACTGTCTACAATCTGCAAAAAACCCTGCAAAAATAAAGTCCAACACTTCTGATAGCAAAATTAACCCTGAAGTCACTAGACTTCTCCCACTATATCAGCACTCTACAATATTCTGAGACAGAGCAAAAAGAGACAAAAAGCAAATTGGCAAATACAGATAAATAAGAGTGGAAATTTAGCGCAGCCCCAGCCGGGGCTGACTGACCACACAAAAAACTGAATAGACCAACAAAATGAAGTGTGAATATTAGCAGAAAAACTTAGCTTTAGATGACTGGAACAGAGCTGAAAACCAAGACCTGACAAGCCAGAAGGAATCACCAGCACCAGAATAGTGCGTCGGCTGTCTTAAATCCAGTCTGAGATTCCTGAGGTCCAATCGTCATCCTCATTATCAGGTGGCAGATCTCTACTGATTAAATCAGCCTCACTACCTCCTGTTACCACCAGAGGGAGCCTGGAAAGAGAACTCACAACTGGTGGACCAGAAAATGAACTTACAACAGTTAGGCTAGGGTTAGGGTTGGGCTAGGGTTAGGGTTAGGGCAAGGGTTAGGGTTAGGGTTAGGGTTTGAATTAGTGTTAGGGTGAACTAGGATTAGGGTTAGAATTAGGATTAAGGATTAGGGTTGGGATTAGGGTTAGGGTTGGGATTAGGGTTAGGGGTGTGTTGGGGTTAGGGTTGAAGCAAGAATTGAGGGGTTCCCACTATTTACCAACTTTGGGGGGTCTATAAATTGGGTCTAAAAAATAACTTTTGTGGAAATAAAAAAGACTTTTTATTTTCACAGCTCTGCGTTTATAAACTTCTGTGAAGCGCTTGGGGGTTCAAAGTGCTCACCACACATGTAGATAAGTTCCTTAGGGGGTCTAATTTACAAAATGGGGTCACTTGTTGGAGGTTTCCACTGTTTAGGCCCATCAGGGGCTCTGAAAACGCAACATGATGCCCGCAGACCATTCCATCAAAGTCTGCATTCCAAAATGGCACTCCTTCCCTTCCAAGCTCTCCCAATGCACCCAAACAGTGGTTCCCCCAACAAAAGGGGTATCAGCGTACTCAGGACAAATCGCACAACAACTGTGGAGGCATGATTTCTCCTGTACCCTTGTAAAAATAAAAATTTGGGGGCGAAAAGATCATTTTTGTGGAAAAAAATGGATTTCTTATTTTCATGGCTCTACGTTATAAACTTCTGTGAAGCACTTGAAGGTTCAAAGTTCTCACCACACATCTAGATAAGTTCCTCAATGGGTCTAGTTTCCAAAATGGGGTCACTTGTTGGAGGTTTCCACTGTTTAGGTACATTAAGGGCTCTCTGAACGCAACATGGCATCCGATCTCAATTCCAGCCAATTCTGCGTTGAAAAAGTCAAACGGCGCTCTATCCCTTGCGAGCTCTGCCGTGTGCTGAAAAAGTGGTTTACCCCCACATATGGGGTATCAGCTTATTCAGGAGAAATTGTACAACAAATTTTGTGGTTGATTTTCTCTTTTAACAGCGCTGTTTACCTTGGATACCAGCTCCCAGCGTCTGCTTACAGCACTGGGAGCTCGCTGATCGTTGGTCTCCCGCTGCCACACCCAGCGATGCGTGCTGGCCAGCGGGAGACCGATGATTAAACAATGGCCAAGGACATTCCTGCGCGATCAGTGATACCCGGCGTGGGGACCGGTCGCTGATGTGTGCCACACACAGCGAGATCACTGGCGAGATCGCTGATGCATCACAAAATTGGTGACTCATCAACGATCTCGCTTAGTGTGAAGTACCCCTTACATTGTCACATAAGGCACCTTCATCCATCTTGGCTAGTTTAGATAATTGGCACCACAATCAATGCAAATTTCCACATACAAGCCATCCCAAAAAAAATATATATCAAAAACATTTTATTGAGCCCAAAATGTTTTTTTTCCTATTGTTAGCTTACCTTCATCTTTCTTTTACTATAAACCCTCCTGCCACTGAATTTGTATGTGTGCACTAGAAATTAATTTGTTAATTAAAAGTTTTCTGTTCTAGAATGCCTGTTTTAATACATCTCATTGGGCATTCTGATTTAATAAAAAAAATCCCACTTTTGAGGCTTACCGTTTATCAATATGCAGGAACAGCTACAAAGGGGCTCTTACACTCTGGAGGTTCCAGTAGCGCTGACTCTGGAGGACCAAACACAATGTAATACATCATTTTCTCATGTGACAACATTGCTGCCAGATTCTGGAACAAGTACCGTAACATATAATTGCTAGCAGTGGGACAACCTGTGATTAGCTTATTTTGGATGTCATTTCTAACATAGGATTGTATGTATAAAACTGACAAACCCTTTAAACTATTACATTTTCCTATACAATTAGATAAGATACTCTGGTGCTCTATTGTTACAGGAGTTTTCTGGTCCAAATCGATAAGTCTGCAGTCACTCTGTTTAGCTTCAGACTTATGAATCCCCCCCAGAGCACGTATTGTGCGCTGCGGGGATTAGCCAGGTTCTGGGTATGTATGCATTAGGCCTCTTTCAGATCTTAGTGTGTCCGCTATATGTTGTGACAGTTTTCAAACGTGCTGGAGACACTTAGGGGTACTTCACACTAAGCGAGATCGCTAGCGAGACCGCTGATGAGTCACCGATTTTGTGACGCACCAGCGATCAGAACACGTGCAAGCTTGCTGGTATCCAGGATAAACAGCAGGTAACTAAGTGCGAACGGCGCTTAGTTACCCGCTGTTTACCTTGGATACCAGCGTCCTCGCTTGTCCTGATCGCTGGTGAGATCTGACTATTTGACAGCTCACCAGCGATCATGTAGCAACGCATCAGAGATCCTGACTAGGTCATATCGTTGTCAGGATCGCTGGTGCATCATTTAGTGTAACTGCACCCTTACCCTTATATAGACCCATTCAAGTGCATGTCTGTTTTTTAACAGCAGCACAGTACCAGAAAAGCCAGTACCCGAGATGTCAGAGTCCGTGTATCTGTGTGTACGTGTGTCATATTTGTGGCATACGTGTGGCACCCATGTGCCACCAGTGTGCCACATTAAGTACCAACACCTGGGAAGTAGTGCTACTGTTATTGCTGCACTCAAGACTGCCTCATCATTCTCCCCTGCTCTGCCGGCGATCAGTGTGAGCAGGGGAGAATGATGAGATTTACACTAAACAGATAACAGCGAGAGCAGGCGGCATCTGATGTGACTACTACTCCAATCAGCCTACACCTGCTGCAGCTAATAACAGGGAGAGCAGAAATGGAATGGGTGTTAGATGAGTATAACTGTGTTTGTTATTTTTAAATAAAATGGAAAAGTGTGTTTTGTTTTATTTCAAATAAAATACTTTATTCTGGCTGTGTCTTTATTTACCATGTAACTATAGGATTAATAATGGATAGATGTCTTACAGACTCCTCTCCATTACTAAGCCATGGGCTTGATATCACCATACTAAACAAAGGTGACATCAACCCCACAAATATGAATCCCACTCGCCACCGCTATGGGGGAAGTTTGAAGAGCTGAGCAAAGCGCCAGAATTGGCACATCTAATGGATGTGCCCTTTCTGAACTGCTGCGGGCTGCTATTTGTAGGCTAAGAATACCAGGCCTCGGCTGTCTCCATTTGCAAGGCTGTTTATGATTAAAGGGAACCTGTCACCCCCCCTGGCATTTTTAAGTAAAAGAGCCACCTTGTGCTGTACTAATGCTGCATTCTGTCAAGGTGGCTCTTTTATTTAGGGTACCTTCCACCGCAGAACAAAGCATTTATAAAATTGGTCAGACATACCTGATATTTGACAGGGGGCAGGTCTTTCCCCATCTGACAAAGACGCCTCACATCCGTCACTCATGTCTTACTGCATTTTTGGATCCGCCTCCACATCACTCTTTTCAAATTCTGGCACCTGCGCTGTCCTATTTATTCTTGGGCATGCGCAGTTAACGCTGCCCGTCCTCTGTCATGACTTCCTGCCCTTCCTATTGCGCCTGCGTGGATGCGTGGCTGGAGATCCCGCCCCGCAGTCGCTTATGGTTTATTCACACTCCGGGGGTCAGGGAATCTCGGGCATGCGCAGTAGTTCTCTGCGGCTCTCCGACTCCATGAAATCTTTCCGCCTCTTTCCTACATTGCAGCACCATCGGTGGAATCGTCAGCTTCTCCCTCCAATGATGCTGCAATGTAGGAAAGAGGTGGAGGGATTTCATGGAGTCGGAGAGCCGCAGATAACTACTGCGCATGCCCGAGATTCCCAGCCCTGCAGTGTGAATAAACCTTAAGCGACTGTGGGGTGGGATCTCTGGCCACGCATTCATGCAGGCGCGATAGGAAGGGCAGGAAGTCATGAGAGAGGATGGGCAGCGGTAACTGCACATACCCAAGAATAAATAGGACAGTGCAGGCGGCAGAATTTTAAAAGAGCGATGTGGATGCGGATCCAAAAATGCAGGAAGACATGAGTGATGGATGTGAGGTGTCTGCCAGATGGGGAAAGACCTGCCCCCCTGTCAAATATCAGGTATGTCTGACCAATTTTATAAATGATTATTTCTGCGGTGGAAGGTACCCTAATTAAAAGAGCCACCTTGACAGAATGCAGCATTAGTAGTGCACAAGGTGTCTCTTTTACTTAAAAATGCCAGGGGGGGGGTGACAGGTTCCCTTTAATGGAGGAAACCACATGCCATTTTTAAAAATAATTTATTTAAATAATTAAAAAAAAAAAACAAATCGGGTACCCTTCTATTCTTGATAACCAGCCTTGCTGAAGCCGATAGCTGAAAGTTGCAGCCCCCAACTGTCAGTTCTGCCTGGGTGGCTATCAAAAACAGAAGGGAACCCACACCATTTTTTTTAATTTATTTAGTTTGCAGGTGGCACGTGAGGAATGCTCCCATCAGCTGCCGTCTGCTCTCACTGTTATTATCTGCAGCATGTGTAAGCTGATGGGAGTAGTAGTCCCATCAGCCCCCGCGTGCTCTTGCTGCTATCAGTTGAATAGAACTCTCAACTTTGTCCCCTGCTCGAGCTGATCACCAGTAGAGCAGAAGAGAATTATGAGAGCTGTCTTCAGCACCCAGCACCGAGGAGCAGCGCAAACAGTAGCGCTGGTAACCTGAAGCAGGTAAATGTGGTACTGATGTGGCACACAGGTGACCACACGTATGCCAAAAGTATGACAAACACAAAGCGGACACGTGGACTCTGATATCTCCAGTGCTGTTTTTCCAGTACCGGAAATATCAAGACATGTTAAAGAGGACTTATGCACACTCCTGGCCACAGCCCATCTAGTGGGAGTGGCCACGCTCCATACACTTGTATGGAGCAATGCCTCGCCACATCTAGTGACGTGGCCATGCGGTGCGCATGGCTGACAATAGGGCACGGACTCTCTCCATTTAAGTATATGGAGGCGAGGCTGGCCCACTTGCCAGGAATATGTATAATGCATACATACTGTATACTCTGGTTCCAGATGAGAAAACTGCAAATCCCCGCAGTGCACAGTGTGTGATTTGTGGGGATTCATGAGTCTGCAACCTTATTAGTATGAACTGGACAACCCCTTTAATGAACCCTTTAGAATTTTTCAGATTTCAGCATAGATTTGAACTAAAATGACATACAAATTGCACTCAAGTCCTGAAAAAATAGATGAAGTGAACCAAATGAAACACATGAGTAAAAAATATTAGACTCTGACATTTTTATTGAGGAAATCATATATTTGAAGAGCAAATAAATGTATGAACATTAAGATTAGCAGATAATTAGAAGATGAACATCTGGTGTTTTCAATTATTGGGATGACAATCATGTATGAGTGGGTGACATTAAAGAACAGGGATCTATCAAGGTTTATTCTTAAAATGCATATTTGTGGAAGTTTGTTATGGCTTGAACAAAGGATATTTCTGATTACAAAAAAGTAGACTTGCTGACGCTCATGAGGATTGAAAAGGTTTCAGAACCATTTAGTTTAGAGAGAGTTTGTGGTCCACCAAACCACAGTTTGACAGATTATGCACAAATGGAGGAACTTCAGTAACAATATTACTCTTGTGAGGAATGGTCAACCAACAAATTTTACTCCATGAGCAAGGCATAGAATAGCCTGTAAAGTCACAAAGGAACATGTAAGCAACTAAAGGCCTTTCTCTCATTACCTAATCTTATTGTTCATGAGTGCACCATGAGGAGGACACTGAACAGCAATTAGAGGCGTATCTAGGGGTGCAGTCGGGGCATGTGTCCTGGGCACAGCTGGAAGGGGGGGCGCAGTTGGCCCGTCTAATGCAGCAGTCAAGAGTGTGTCCCCTGGCGGCTGCATTCTGCCCCCCACGGACTGGGAGTTGGCCGTTCTCTGTGTTGACTGTTAACTTGACAACTTGGCACAGAGAAGCTGCATCTCGCCGGCTCCCAGGGATCAACTGTACAGATGCAAGTACAAATAAAGCTCTGACTACCATTTCAGAGTGACGTTAGCAGTGTGATCTGGTGTGTGGGAGATTTTGAGTGGGGATGGGGGTTATTTAATGTGTGGGGAGATTTGGAGTGGGATGGGGGATTTAATGTGTGTGGGGAGATTTGAGGACACAAAATGAGGAGCATGTATGTATGAGGGCATGCATGAGGAAACAGCATGGGGGATGGGTGCAGACACAGTATGGAGAGTGGGAGGATAGATGCAGATAGTATGGAGAGCGAACAGGTGAATATATGTGGACACAGTATGATTAACGATGGGAAAAATATATGTGGACACAATATGGGGAGTGAGGGTGATGGGATGTGTGCAGACACAGTATGGTGAGTCAGGGGTATGTGTGAGCAGACAGTATAGAAAGTGAGGGGGTAAATATATGAGGAGACAGTATGGTGAACAAGGGGTGTGTGAGAGGTGACAGTAAGAGGGAGGGGAATATTGTAAAGTCACAGTATGGGAGGAGAAAAGTGAGTGGGCACAGAATAGGGACTGAGTAGTGGGTGCGTAGCATGGGGGGACAGTGTAAGGGTACAGCCAGCAGGGAACAGTATACCAAGGAGGGGGAGTGTGATTAAAAGGTACAGTATAGAGACTGAGCCCTACAGGGAGGACACAGTGTGAGAGGACAGTGTGAAAAGGTATCCCAGTCTGGAAAGGAGAGGTCAGTGTGAAGAGCATGTACCAAAAGAGGGACAGTGTGGGGTCATATTTTGTGCAGACAATATAGTGAAGGGCAATTGTTTATTCAGGTGCTCAGTGTACTGCAGATATTTTTATTCAGGAGCATTATAATGACACTTCTATCTTTAAGGGCATCATGAAGAGATTTGCTGCAGAAGACTGGAGAAGATGGAAGTCTGCAGAGATGGCTGTGGAGAAAACTCATCATGGGGTCTGGACAAGATGAAGAAAAGAAGAAGAATGACTCCAGAGACGATGTCATCTATAAGGTACCTGGATGTATATATTTTTTTCAAACTGAATTATTCTCATGTTTTTATTTATCTAAGGAGCATTAAAGGGGTTGTCCAGGTTTGTGCTGAATCTGCAGTCATTCTATGTGACTGCAGACTTCTGAATTCTCACAGTGCTCACTGTACGCTGCTAGGATTCTCTCGTGCTGGTAATTTACATACATGCGGTCACATGCTGACTAGACATGGGTGGCCTCACTCAGTGAAAATGAATGGAATGAGGCCAGGCACGTCTAGTCAGAATGTGGCCAGAAGTATATAAATCGCATACATGTGCTGACATGACAGTGTACTCTTACCACCGGTACGGGAGAATCCTAAAAGTGTGCAGTGCACTTGCAGTGAGAATTCAGAAGCCTGCAATGTCAGGATTCAGCTCTGCAGGTTCCAGTACTCATCACATGGACATTTCACACATATACAACTTTCATACTTAGGGTCCTGTGACAACGAGCTTCTCTTCCTGCTTCTCTCAGTTTTTCACTGAACAGTGAGAGCATTAGGCTGGGATTACACATGCAGGAAACTCAGATGAGTCTCACATCTTAATACTCAACACTGCTGCCGGCATTCGGGAGCGGAGTGTGTGGCTGCATGT
The DNA here is from genome assembly GCF_039654945.1 of Dendrobates tinctorius. Lineage (NCBI taxonomy): Eukaryota > Metazoa > Chordata > Amphibia > Anura > Dendrobatidae > Dendrobates > Dendrobates tinctorius. Next base: position 56,401,427 of record NW_027361690.1, read on the forward strand.
GTTTCTATGCAGCCGCACGCTCCGCTCCCGAGTGCCGGCGGCAGTGTCGAGTATTAAGATGCGAGACTCATTCGAGTTTCTCGCATGTGCGATCCTGGCCTTATGGAGAGCAGCTTGTCGGTACATGACTAAGTGTGCAAATCGCATATGTGCTTGGAGGGGGGGGGCGCCGAACCGAATTCTTGCCCCGGGAGCCAGAAAGCCTAGATACACCTCTGACAACAATGGTGTGCATGGCACAATGACAAAGAGAAAACCACGCTTCTCCAAAAAGAACATTGCTGTCCATCAGCAGTTTGCGAAAGATCACCTGGACAAGCCAAAGGCTATTGGAACAAATTTTGAAATTGAATGAGACCAAAATAGAGCTTTTCAGTTAAAATGATGAGATGTAGTTGGAGAATGAACAACATAGAACCATCTTACCATCGCTGTGAAAGTATCGTGGTTTGAACCTGATTTACTTTATCTGGATTATCAATGATGGAACAATGAATTCTGAATTGTATTAGGAAATTCTAAAGGACATTATGTATAAGCAAATTATCAAAAGAATTTGAATCACACAGCAAAACAATGACTCAAAGCACACAAGTCATTCTTGAATAAAATAGATTAAAACGAATAAAGAAAAAGCTTGGAAATGGCTAAAGTCCTGACCTCTAACCAATAGAAACGTTGTGGAAAGACACAAAGTGAGCAAATCATGGGAATAAACACAGCAACATAACAGAGTTAAAACTGTTTTATAGGGAGCAATGAGGTAAAATGTCTCCAAGACGATGTGCAGAACTAATAATTACCAGAAATGTTTAGATGCAGTTACTGAAGAACAAGAAGGTTACACTACGTACTGAAATCAAAGGTTCACATACTTTTACCACTTACAGACATATGATATTAAATTACATTATATTCTTTAATAAAAAATAACAAAGTATAATATCTTTAACTTATTTGATTGATTTGGTTATCTTTATCTATGTCAAGGATAACAGCAGCCAGGGGGGTAGTGCAGATTCCACCTCTGCCACAAGTTTTTAAAACAAGGTGCTAGACAGATAACAGAGATCCCTCTGTCGTGACCACTTTGTCAGGGATACACATCTCCTTTGCCTCCAATCATCAGGGCAATTATGGAATTGACTGACGAGTGATGGATAAGGCTGAGGTGCATCCACTACTTTGCCTGTTATTGAGGAACTCACAGTGAGCATATAGTATACACACCTCCGATTCCAATGCATGGAATATACAGTCTTTACCCTGGTACGTTCACTGCCAACTCCACAATAACAAAAAGAACTACTAACTGCCACCTCAATCGTTCATACTGGCCAATTGGACACCCGTTACATGCAGTGTATGGCTGGGTGTGGATTACAGAGTCAGAGGAACAAAGCTATTACATTTTATATATTTCATCCGGAAAAGTAGGCATTGTTTATAACAAATATACAAAGATGTTACAAAATGGGAACTAAACATTACGGTATATACAATTACCTAAAAGGGATAACAAATGAAAATGACCAATCATGAAATCATAGAAATAGCTCAAAGCTTAGCGGAAGGAGGTACTCCTTAGGAAGACTGACAGAATTCAGGACTGACAAATGACAGAAACCAGCTCTGTTTTTTATTAGATTAAGGTTAGGCTACTTTCACACTTGTGTTTTTTTTGCGCTGCGCACCGTGCACAGTGCAAATGCACATAAAAAACGCATCATGCGTTTGTGTGCTTTTTTTGTGCTTTTGCGCATGGTTTTTTTTAAAAAACACATGCTTTTTTTGCGCTGACGTGCGCATTGTCAGCGCACCCCTAGACTATAATGGGTTTTTGGGTGAATTTTGTGCGCATGCGTGTTTTTGAGACAAGTCGGGCGCACAAAAAATGCAGCAGGATGCATTTTGTGCGCCCAGGCACACACTACAAAAGAACGCATGCACATACAAACGCGTACAAACGCATGTGTATGCGCACCCATGTAAAGTATAGGAAAAAAACACATGCTTTTTTTGCGCAAAAACACAGCGCAAAAAACGCAAGTGTAAAACCAGCCTAAAACCCACATACCTCTCCTTAGTGAGCTCATGTGGCAGCTGGTTGGGGTATGTGCTAGGTTTGTTTGAATTTTATGAGATTCCCAACTTACAGGATATATATTTTCCCTAGAGGTACCAGGTGGTGGATATTGACATCCTATTTCTTATCTCAAATCTACTGTCTATAGAGATAAGACATAGCATGGACAGCGCCATGCTATGTCATGAGAAAGACTGCTTAGTGTAGTCGAAACACGTCAACTGGGTCATGTCGATCATGTACATTTTTCTATTTTTTTCTATTCCATTTTTCTACACTATAATTTCTTTTGAAAAATAAAAAGAGAAGAAAATCCAGACCAGTTGAGCCGGACTCCAATTTTTTCTATTATCCTTAATGTGAGGCCAGGGCGAGGCCGGTGTTTTAGCCCCAGGTGGATGAGCATAGAGCAACTGGGTGAGCTGGAATTAAGTTTTTATAATACAGTAATAACCAGCTCTGTAGGAAGTATTAAGTGTAAGTGTACAGGTAATACAGTGATCACCAATGACATCATACACAGAAGCACTGTATATAGTGTAAGTGCACAGGTAATACAGTGATCACCAGTGACATCATACACAGGAGTTCTGTATATAGTGTCAGTGTACAGGTAATACAGTGATCATCAGTGACATCATACACAGGAGCTCTGTATATTGTGTAAGTGTACAAGTAATATAGTGATCACCAGTTGTATTATACATAGGAGCTCTATAGATAGTATATTGTTTATAGTGAATGCTTTCAGACAATACAATGATTTTCTGGGGTAGTCATAAATTTCAGCAGAGACTGTGTCATGTATCACACATGGTTAGGATTCACCATAATACAGTCCTTGTCAGCATCTATGTCTGGTTCAGAAAACATTTTTAACGCCTCTTAAACTTACACTTTTAATTTTATCTTCTATCTCTTTCCCTTTCCCTATTGGCGTACAAGCCATTAAGGAGAGGACCCACCCTTCATTTGTATTTGCTGATTCTTTCCATGTGTGTCATGTTATGTATTTTAATAAATTGTAATTTCATATGTGCTGCTATGACACATTTAATGGCCATCTAAAACAAATAATACCAATACTATTAACCTGTTTCCTCTTTGTTTGGGATTTCATCAGAGTTTTCCTTTATACAACATAAACACCCAGTACTTGTTCAATATCTTTACCCACAGAGAATAGAATGTTGGAGTACATTGCAAATTCCTCCCTATCATGGGGGAAATGGATAAAGCCAATTTTAGATAAGACCCCCTACTATGGGCATATAGACTTACCTACTGTGTATTGTGGCAGGTCTCCTTGATAAATAGTATTGACAAAGCTGAAAGAACTTTAAGACGACTTTCTTTTATTACATTTCGTATTTTCCTTGCCAACTTGTATTTGAAAATGAAAACAGGCAAATTCCCTCCAAATAGCATTAGGCATTCAACCTCTACCAATTTTTAGACTCTTTAATCTTATTTTGCTAAATGAAACCTTGTTTTGTACGGCTCTATGAAAATAAGCAGTTTGATGTGCAACCTTAAATCCCAAGTGAAAAAAGGGCTATTTGATATTTTTTCAGCCATTTTAAACATCAAAATGATTAGTTTGTTCTGCGTTGTATTAACAAATTACGCAACAAAAACTACATCACTGATTCTTTCAGTTTTTGTAAAAAGTAACTTGCCATCAGCCACTTGAGCGCATATTACCTTCAGTTCATATGGTCATGAATAAAAGAAGCAAGGCACTAAATAAAGAAAAAGGTTATTATGACCACCTTAGAAGAAATCTGTAAAGTACTCCAATATTACTCAATTGACAGAGTTATCAGTGTCGCTGCACCTGTTTGTTGGATGCAACACTTAACACTCAGGAGTAGATAATGATAGAGGACAAGATATACATTTGAAATGCTGCAGTATCTGATCTTAGGTAGCCATTCCTTTTATTGAGTTTGTCAATAAATGTATCTTGGGTAGACCTACATCCTCCTTGATTTAGGCTCAAATCAATAGCGCTGTTTTCACTACCATGCTTCTTCTGAAATAGTGTGACTTACACCTTCTCCACTCCACTTCTCCCATTGCTCTATATAATAGAATGTGAACCAGGATCCTAACTGTGTGCTGCGACCAGGGAGTTTCAGGGACAAACAATTACTAGATTTTATTGATTATTTCAATCGATGCAATTATCTCAATGGGGCATTTCCATCATGCCTGTCATGATAAAATAAGTGCATTGAGCCTATCTTTTGGGACATTTTCAAGCCTGGATTAAAAGACTTGATGCATTTCTGCTTCACTGCAAATTTATCAACATAGCGTCTTAATCTAATAAAGCAATATACACAGAAGGGACATGAAAATGGATACAGTATCTGAAATAATGTCTGTAGACTAGACAGACTAGCTTCAAATCAGGCCATGCGAAATCTATTGATAAATTAATACAATCATAGGCTTTAGGTAACAGTTGTCGCAAAATAAAACATTGAACTCATCCCATCTACATTTATAATATCACTAGATGTGGTCCGATTCTAATGCATGTGGTATTCTAGAATATATAAGCAGTTTATTTTTGAAGATTTAATAATAATGCAATAATGCACCCCCCAATCCTGATATGTATGGTTCTCTCACCCCCAATCCTGATATGTATGGTTCTCTCACCCCCAATCCTGATATGCATGCTACCCCTCAACCTCCTATCCTGGTATGCATGGACCTCTGACCCCCCAATCCTGGAATGCATGGTCCTCTCACCCCCCAATCCTGGTATGCATGGTCCTCTCACCTCTCTTTCCTGGTATGCATGGTCCCTCACCCCCCTTTCTTGGTATGCATGGTCCCCTCACCCCCCTTTGCTGGTATGCATGGTCCTCTCACACCCCAATCCTGGTATGCATGGTATCCTCACCCCCATTTCCTGGTATGCATGGTCCCCTCACCCCCCTATCCTGGTATGCATGGTCCCCTCACCCCCCTTTCCTGATATGCATGGTCCCCTCACCCCCCAATCTTGGTATGCATGGTCCTCTCACCCCCCAAACCTGGTATGCATGGTCCCCTCACCCCCCCTATCCTGGTATGCATGGTCCCCTCACCCCCCTTTCTTGGTATGCATGGTCCTCTCACACCCCAATCTTGGTATGTATGCTCACCGTCACCCCCCTTTCCTGGTATATATGGTCCCCTCACCCCCAAATCCAGGAATGCATGGTCCTCTCACCCCCCAATCCTGATATGCATGGTCCTCTCACCCCTCTTTACTGGTATGCATGGTCCTCTTACCCCCCAATCCTGGTATGCATGGTTCTCTCACCCCCCAGTCCTGGTATGCATGGTCCCCTCACCCCCCTATCCTGGTATGCATGGTCCCCTCACCCCCCTTTCTTGGTATGCATGGTCCCCTCACCCCCCTTTGCTGGTATGCATGGTCCTCTCACACCCCAATCCCGGTATGTATGCTCACCGTCACCCCCCTTTCCTGGTATCTAGGGTCCTCTCACCCCCCAATCCTGGTGTGCATGGTCATCTTACCCTCCTTTTTGGGTATACATGGTCCCCTCACCCCCCTAGTCCTGGTATGCATGGTCCTCTCACTCCCCAATCCTGATATGCATGGTCCCCTCATCCCCCCTATCCTGGCATGCATGGTCCCCTCACCCCCCTTTCTTGGTATGCATGGTCCCCTCACCCCCCAATCCTGGTATGCATGATATCCTCACCCCCCTTTCCTGGTATGCATGGTCCCCTCACCCCCCTTTCCTGATATGCATGGTCCCCTCACCCCCCAATCCTGGTATGCATAGTCCTCTCACCCCCCCAATCCTGGTATGCATGGTCCCCTCACCCCCAATCCTGATATGCATGTTCCCCTCACCCCCTTTCTTGATATGCATGGTCCCCTCACCCCCTTTTGTGGTTTGCATGGTCCCCTTACCCCCTGTCCTGGTATGCATGGTCCCCTCACCTCCCTTTCTTGGTATGCATGGTCCCCTCAACCCCCAATCCTGGTATGCATGGTCCCTCACCCCCCAATCCTGGTATGTATGGTCCCTCACCCCCAATCCTGGTATGCATGGTCCCCTCACCCCCCCCAATCCTGATATGCATGGTTCCCTCACCTCCCTTTCCTGGTAAGCATGGTCCCCTCACCCCCTTTCCGTGTAGCCGCAACCAATCAGCGTCGTGGCCCTCTGTCTGCAACCAATCAGCAACGCGGCCCTGTAGCCACGACTAATCACTGTCGTGGCCCTGTACAAAAATATTAAAATATTAAAAAAAGTTATTCTCACCTTCCGACGGCTTCCTGCCTTCTTTCCACGCGCCCGGCCTCGCGTTCCCAGTAATGCTTTGCGGCTTAGACCGCTGATGACGTCGGTCTTCTTTCTCGCTCTCGCGAGTGTGACGTCGGTCTTCTTTCTTGCTCTCATGAGAGTGACGTCATCAGCGGTCTACGCCGCAAAGCATTACTGGGAACGCGAGGCGGGCGCGTGGAAAGAAGACAGGAGGCCGTCGGAAGGTGAGAATAACTTTTTTTATTTTAGTTCTCTTTTTTTACAGATTAAGGCCTGCGCCTACCATTACAAACAAAACAGAAAACAAAAGACACACAAATATCCTTTTTTTTTTTTCCATTACAAACAGCTGCGCCTGTTGCTGATTGGTTGCGGCCTGGCAGGGGCCTGGCGGCCGCGACCAATCGGCGGCCCGCGATTTTGGTTACAGACAGACATGATACGGCATTTATATATATAGATATTTAAGTTTTGTAATAATGCTGTTGTCTGTTCACTCTCTCATTTTAAGGTAGACTACATTAAAGGGGATGATCAGCGCTGCTCAGCACTGCATTGGGTAATGATTAGAGATAAGCGAATATTTCAATGTTCGGTTAGGATTACAATTGCCAAATTTGTAATATTCGCTGAACATAACAACCCCATTCATGTCAATTGGAGGCAAAAACAAATGCATGCACAACACCTTATAATGGCCCTAAATGCTGCCAAAACACATCAAATGAGGGGCAGACACCAGAAATCTGGCCTCAATTCACTCACAGTACAAATTGTAGTGTAAGGGAGAAGATCGGGCTGTGGGCTCCGCACCCGAACCACTGGCACAGCGATGGACTGCAGCAGACAGACCCGGTGGTTTAGAGACAGTTTTGGCATGGGCAGGCGGCGTGCAGCAGACTGAAAGGAGTGCTCCATCCTCAGAGCACTGGTGCTGCGCAGGCCTGCATCAGTTAACCCCCGCCGTCAACTGCGGGGACTTGAGAGAGAGGTGCAGGGTGCCTGGTAACTACCAGAGAGCAAGGTGCTGTACGTTCTGTGTCCGTGAGTACAACGCACGTGCCACATAAGATAAACCTGGTACGGGACACACACTTGCACCCTGATTTGCCAGTTGATACTTGCCGGTCTACGTTGTACCCGGACAGCGCTGCGGCCTTAATTGACTCGGCCGCATCAACATATGGACTAGGGGCTCAGCGGAAGGCACTGGAGACCCACTGCTGCCACCAGAAGATAGATCCTCATTTCCTATAGGACCTTCCTGGATAAAAACAGCGCCAGCCATTGTTGGCGCTATTGATTTCCCAGCAGGAATCACAATCTGAGGAATGTCTGACTCGTTAAGTGTTTGACAAGAACTGCATATTCTTTGCAAATTGAACTGTTTATTCCCTCATTTAACTGTTTACCTCCCTGCGTGGTGTATTACCCTGTTAAAGTAAAGTTATTAACTCTTGTTCTGCCTTCTGTCTGTCACTGCATCCCGCAACCTGCTTACACTAGCATGACACTGCAGCAATCAGCCACACATGAGGTTTCGGGGTCTGGGACAGCATTTACAGTTTTAAATTCAACATCACAGTTAGACAAGGTGGGTGAGGGATCGGTGTACGCCTCCTATGCTGGGAGCCCTGATACCACATGTAACACCTCTACCTACTTTCATGCTGAGCCACAATCAGGTGGCACAAATATCAATTTTATAGGCTACCATTGTCAGAAAAATTTAAGGATAGTAACACGGGTAGTTGAGTCCAAGAAGGAGGCCTGATGGTCTCGGGGGCCTACTGCTACAGGCAACAGGCATGAAGCAGACCCAATCAGGAGGGTTCACATTTCCAAAAATTATTGGCAGACACCATCAAAGTGGCATCAATTTCACCACAGAAGAAATAGTATAATAGAGACCGACAGGTCTTCCACTGCACCCAATCCAGCAGATGGGCACCCAACAAGGAGTGTTCAACTTCCAAAAATTATTGGCAGACACCATCAAAGTGGCATCAATTTCACCACAGTAGAAATAGTATAATACAGACCGAGAGGTAATCCACTATGCCCAATCCAGCAGATGAACACCCAACCAAGGGTATTCACATTTTAACAAATGACGACCTTACACCACAGAAGTGGCATAAATATCCCGAGAGTAGAAATAAAATAATAGTGCCAACAGGTCTTCCACTACACCCAATCGAGCAGATGGACACCCAACCAGGAGTGTTCACATTTCTAAAAATTATTGGCAGACAGTACGTAAGTGGCATCAATTTCATCACAGTAAAGATAGTATAATAGGGACCAACAGGTCTTCCACTGCAAACAGTCCAGCATCAGTGTTTACCTTTAAGCAAAAAAGGGCCTTACACCATGTAATGCTGCTGCAGTGCAGTATAGCGCAACCTTCTCCAGGGGGTGCTGGTGAGGGAAGAGAGGTTGCACACACAGTGTAGCACCACTGAGCAGCAGCACAGGCACCAACAGGTGGTGAAAGAGTGGTCAGGTGAGCCGAGTCAGAATCAGACAGGAAAAACAGGACCAGAGGAAAAAGCAATACACGTGGTCAAATGCAAGCTAGAAGTCAGAGCCAGACAGGAGCAGAGATAACAGAGATGCGAGACAGTCAAGCAGGTCAGAAGACAAGCCGGGTCATATACCAAGATGTCCAAGCACAGGGGTCAGCTGCTCAAGCCTGGGTAGCCTGGGAAAATGAACTATCACTGAGGTTGATCTGCAGGCCACAGCAGACTGAAATAGCCACACAGAACCCAAGACGAGGCAGAGAAGGTTAACCCCCGCACAACCAGACCAGGGAGAAAATAACAAGAAACAAACCTCAGCCTGGAACATGACAGTACCACTCTCTCAATCGGGGGCCACCGGACCCCCAGGTTTACCTGGATAATGAGCGTAAAGGCCCAGATCAACCGATCCACATGGACCGAACATGCCGGCCCCCACGACTGGTCCTCAGGACTATAACCCTTCCAATGGACCAAATATTTAAGAGAACGGCGGAGCATACAAGAATCCACAAGCCGTTCCACCTCATACTCGGTCTCGCCATCCACCACAACAAGTGGCATTTGCAAGGGAGACCCACCTGAGGAAGGCACCTACAGCTTCAGAAGTACCTTATGGAGCACAATTGGGGATCTGCAATGACGAAGGCAGGCGCAGGCGAAAAGTCACAAGATTACCACCTCTAAAATTTCATAAGGACCAATAAACTTGGGACTCAACTTAGCAGAAGGAATCCTCAACCTTATATTCTTGGTGGATAACCATACCTTATCCCCCACCTGGAAAGTCAGCCCCACCGAACGTCATTTATCTGCAAAAAAATTATACTTGCCCTGAGCCTCCCCAATGTTTCTCTGAATCTCCCTCCAGACTTCCCCTAACCGCAGAAAGGTCGAATCAGCCCCTGGACATTACAAATCCAGCTGGGAAAACTCACCAAAGTGAGGGTGAAAACCATAGTTGCAGAAGAATGGGGAAGTACCAGTGGAATGATTGACATGATTATTGAAAGCAAATTCTGCCATGGGTACCAAAGAGCATCAATCATCCTGTCTAGATGTGGCAAGACACTGCAATATCTGCTCCAAAGACTGATTGGTCCTTTCAGTCTGACCATTGGTCTCGGGATATTAGACTGACGAAAACATCAGACTGATACTTTTACAAAAAGCCTTCCAGAATTTTGACACAAATTGCACCCCTCTATCAGACACCTCACTGACAGGCACACCATACAATCGGACCACATGCTTAATGAATAGTTTTCATAGAGTCTCAGCATTAGGAAGACCCGCCAATGGTAAAAAATGCGCCTGTAAACTGAACCTATCAACAACTACCCAGATCACGGTTTTGCCATTAAAGGGGGAAGATCGGTGACAAATTCCATCAACAGCTGAATCCACTGTCTATCTGGAATTGGCAGTGGCAACAATTCCCCGGCCGGACATTTATGGGAGGTTTTTGCGTGGGCACAAGTTTCACAAGGAGGACACAAACCCAGTGACATCAGACACCAACAAGGGCCACAAAAATAGCCTAGCGATGGCTTTACACGAGGCCAAGATTCCAGGATGCCCACTCAGAGAAGAATCATGGAACTCCCAAAGCACCCTTAACCAATACTGGACAGGCACGAAGAACTTATTATTAGGTACAGACAGAGGAGAAAGAGATTGGGCCTCATGAATTTCCCGCTCCAATGCCGAGGAATCCGCAGCCACCACCACTTCGCACTGAAGAATGGAGGAAGGAGGTTCAGAAGGTGATATTGGATCCAGGCTTCAATAAAAGGCATCAGCCTTCACATTCTTGGATCCCGGCCTGAAAGTGATTAAAAACTGAAATTGAGAAAAAAAAATTACCACCTCGCCTGGCGTTTGGCGGACTTGATGTAAAACAGGTTCTTGTGATCCGTAATGACAGTGATACGATGGACAGCCCCCTCCAAAAAATGCCTCCATTCTTCAAACACCAATTTAATGTCCAATAACTTGCGGTTACCCACATCATAATTCCTTTCAGCAGAGGAAATTTTTTTGAAACGAATACACAGGGTCTCAAGTTAGTTAACGTGGTGAGCCCCTGGGAAAACACCACCCCCACTCCCATCTCCGAGCCATCCACCTCCACGATAAACGGCTTAGACAAATCAAGTTGAACCAGCACAGGGGCGGACATGAAACATTTTTTTAAAGAAGAAAATGCCACCACAGCTGAAGCTGACCAGTTTTTGAGATCAGCCCCCTTACGAGTTAAATCAGTGAGGGGTTTGACCACCTGGCAAAATCCCTTGATGAATTTCCTATAGTAATTAGCGAAACTCAGAAAACGCAGAAGACCCAATCCACAATAGCCTGTGCCTTTCTAAGGTCCATACAAAAGCCCTCAGCAGACAAAATTACCCCTAGAAAGGACAGTTCTCCAGTTTAGCAAAGAGTGAGTTCTCCCTGAACCTCTGGAGGACCGCACGAAGGTGACCCATGTGACTCTGTTTATCAGAATAATATATGAGGATATCATCCAGATAAACTACCATGAAGTGCACAATAAAATCTGAGAAAACATGATTAATGAAATTCTGGAATACTGCTGGCGCGTTAGTCAGGCCAAAGGGGATAACCAAATTCTCAAACAAACCCTCAGAGTTGAGAAATGCAGTTTTTACTCATCCCTCTACTGCATATGGATGAGATTATATGCTCCCCTGAGGTCCAACTTAGAGAATCACCTGGCCCCCGACAATTGATTGTACAAATCAGGTATAATTGGGAGGGGATAAGTATTCCTTACAGTGATTTTATTCAATTCTCGAAAATCAAGGCATGGGCGTAAACCACCATCCTTTTTCTTTACAAAAGAGAACCCTGCCACCATGGGAGAAACAGATGGCCGAACATGCCCTTTACGAAGGCTATCAGAGATATACTCCTTCATAGCAGCCTGCTCAAGGCCAGAGAGATTGTACAGATGGGCTTTGGGCAATTTGGCACCAGGAACAAGATCAACAGTACAATCGAATGGGCGGTGTGGTGGTAGAAAATCAGCCTCCTTTTCAGATAACAAATCCTCAAAGTCCTTCAGGAACTACAGAATACCCTCCAGACTGACGGATGACACAAGTACAGTAGTAAGGCAACTTATACTACAATTAGGACCCCATTTAACAGTGTCCTGAGATCAGGACCGCCATCAGGGCATTACTGCCCTGACTGGCGTATGGGGCCAGGTGGGCAGAAGGGGCCCGCATTGGGCCCCGTCTCTTCTAGTCACTGGGTCTCAGTGGCAGGCTCCTATTGCTGTGTGGGCCAGCACAGCAATAGAAAAAAGGAATTGTTCCCCATCACGCCCCTTACTCTGCCGCACCACGCGACCACCTATGTCACGCAGTTAGCCCTTAAAAGGGCTTTTGTGTTATCAAAAGGCCCAAAGACTCTCCTTAGCAGTTAAGCGAACTCTCCCTATGCTTGTAGATGCAATGTGCGCAAAATAGCGGTGGCACGGCATTAATAGACCCTATGACGTTGGGTGGCCAGCCACTCACAGTAATGCCACAACCAAGATGTCTGCGGCATTACTGTGATTGGTTAAGAAGCCCAGCATGTTTAGTAGCTACAAAGGAGGTGCCAAAACTGCAGGGCGGGACATCCGAAAATAGTGAGGTCAGTACACAAATACTCGCAATGTAATGAGTAACCCGAATACCGTACTATCCGTGTGAATAGTGAATAGTAACGAATATACTCGCTCATCACTAGCTACAAACTGTTTTAAAGTGAGGTCCCCTACTGTATGACGTTTAGCAACAGAAATAAATTTGGGTTATGTGCGTGAGATCTGGAGACAGCTTAATTTCAAACCAACAAAATGACAAAGTGTGATATAGCGAATTGTCTAACTTTTTGCAACTGAAAAATATATATATTTTTTTTTTTTTTAATGTGCCTTAGGTCTGCAGAGTTTCATATCACCACAGCACTAAATGATAATGTTGGATACAGCAGGTTGATTCACATTTAGATATTGAAAAAAATATTAATTAGAACGCTATACTCGTGCATGTAGCACAATAGAAGCAGTGCACAACAAACTTGTAGGATATTTGCACTGCTGGCTTTGTCTGTAGACCTCAGTAATGGCCAAAACAAATGCTGGAAGGTAAATTTAACAGCCACACTAGACACTAGCTAGATTGATATACAGCCGCCTAGCTAACTAGCAAAAATCTTGCTGCTGACAGTGGCAGCATCAGGAGCAGCCTCTCTGCGCTTTTACAGTGTCAAAATTGAGCTAAAACAAGATGTGTGCTATCTATATGTAGAGGGAAATGTGATTTCAGCAGCCAATGACACAAGCCGTGGTGACATTGTGGATGTTGCCTGCGCTCTGATTGGCTAGGCGCAATGTGCATACATAAAGTTAGGAAAAAAAGATAACAAAAAACGCCGCGCCTCTGAGCTCTGCAATCCCCCTCCCCTCATCAAACACGTGCCAAGCGCTCATGACACACCACCATTATTGCTATAAAAGTGCTGAAAATGTTTTTGTGGCAACACAAATATTTCCCCGCACTTTTTACAGAACATTACAGACTTTATAAAATTTTGCTCGTGTTTCCGATCACGAATCCGATTGTGCCATATTCGTGTAGAATTTTCCAAATAAATTTGCTCATCACTAGCGATGATGTCTCATCCCTACATAACGGCTGATTGTGGACACATCCAAGAAGGAACAGTCAAAAGTTTGGAGACATGCAGTGGTTTTCGTTGTTCTAATCGGGAGCATAAATTCAGACTAAATGTACACATAAGGAAACAGGAGTTAAAAAAACACGTGTGAAACAAACTGGACTATGTGTTAAACTGTAGATTCATAAAAGTACCCCCCTTTTATTTTGGCGACAGCTTTACACCACTTCGGCATTCTCTCAAACAGATTTCAGGTAGTCAGCTGTAAGGGTTTCCAATGAACCAGTATGCCTCATCAGCAGTCCATTTGTGAAATCAGAAAGTGTTTGCGACCATCAGGTGCGTTTTGAAAAGGCAGTGCTGGTACGCAGTTACAATCTGTGCTGAGCCCTACTACACTACAGTTATATGCCAGAATATGGTAATAACTACTCAACAAGGCAAAGAGAAATGACAGTGCATCATTACTTTAAGACATGAAGGTCAGTGAATGTAGAACCTTGGAGGTGTCCTCATGTGCAGCCATAAAAAGTATCAATCGCTATGATGAAACTGGCTTTCATGAGGGTACCCAGGAAAGGAAGACAAATAATTACCTTTGCTGCGCCGCTGCCTGTGCAGAAGATCAATTCAGACACTGGCCAAACAAGGGCAGACATGGTTTGTGTAACCGAGCAATTGCAAAGTGCATGCGTGGGATTACAGCGCTGACCAGGTCCGTATGACTCTGATGGGAGGGGGATGATAGTATAATGAAGTGAGGAGGCAGTGATCTCTTCCAGGCACTGCACGCCCCGGAGCCTGGAAGAGATCATTAGCATAAATGATATTAAATCAATTACTCAATGTCTACACCGCAGCTATGAGGCATACATGTGAGACTGGTTAAACCATTCAATTACCTGTATGCCCAAAATAATAGATAGAAATCGTCCAGTGGGTGACAGTTGCCCTTTAAACTCTCCACCCAGTATTACGGGCCTCACATAGTCCTTTATACAGAATAATAGCCCCAAAAAGTCCTCCATATGATGTTGCGGGCCAAATATAATCACACTGAGGGCCAGATTTGGCCCACGAGCCAGAGTTTGACACGTAGCCACTAAAGCCACCTAAAAAATGATTAGTGTTGTTCAATTCAATGAAGCCTAATGAGACTCATTTTCTTATTTGTTTTGGGGTATAGCAACTGCATCTTCTTAAATGTTCTGCAGGCACAATTAATAAAACTTAATACGCAGCAGCAGCAGCAGCATAAATTCACACAATATTAGTTTTTTTTTAGTGATTTCGACATTCACAATCGTCACCTTTGGATACGTTCACATGTTGGAGTAAAATGGACGATTTTCAGTTCAGAGGCTAAGAGTTTTCTGCTGTAGAACTGACAAACATTTGCAGTTTGCTTTCCCGTAGATATGCAGAATGTTTAGCCCTATTGTCATTTTGTGGCCACAACCCCAAAATCTGAGCTGAAATATTTCTGATGTGGTTTTGGAAATCCAATCGATCACTGTGAAAAATGTCCTAATATATGGCACAAAGCTTTGTACTCTTTGGGGTATGAACAGGTTAAAATGAAATAACACGTGTGGCGGGCTGGAGTAGATGTGAACACTTTAATGTGAAGCCGCTCTTCCGATTTCCTACAATTTACTCCATTGAACAAGACATGACAAATTGTTACTGTTTAGAATTCACTGTGTAGTTAATGGAGGACAAACAGTGAAGAATGCCATCATTAATTGCTTTTACGGCAATCAATCTGTGTACTTATAACAAATGGCTTCTTTCTTAATAAATCTTTCCTTATGACCTATAAATTATAGATTTTAAATACACTAAAATAATCCCATGTGATTCCGTAAGCATATTTATTTTTTACAATATCAAGAGGAACTCCTGATTTCTTGCTTATTGGTAAAAACTGTCAAGTTTTTGGAGTAACAGCACTTCTTAAAGGGAATCTGTCACCAGATTTTTACTACCTCATCATGATGAGGGTGCAGTGACCCTGATTCCAGTGATGTGTCACTTATTGAGCTGATTTCTGCAGTTTTCCCAAAATCACAGTTTTATCTGCTTCAGATCCCCTGATTCTCTTAATGCTGAGCTTTGTGTATCTCCTTCCAAGCCAGTGAGCTTTCTGAGAGCGCTGTGCATAGTCAGAATGCTGCCAATCCGTTATGGGGTGTAATAAAGAGAATGCATGAGTGTGAAGGACTACAAAGTAGCAGGCTTGCTTATCCTTTAGTGATAATCTCCTGCTGATAAAATGGTCATTTTACTAAACCTACTTGAAATGGCCCAGTAAGTCATACATTGTTCGAATCAGGTTCTCTACCTCTACATTATGCTGCTCTCAGATTAAGATCCCGAAAAATGATGTTAAAACGGAACCTGTCAGAAATATCCACCCCCTCAAAATGGTCTTACATGGTCATGTTGCATTCTGAAAGAACATGCATCTCACTTATGCAATCTGTTGCTCTGTAGCCGAAAATTGTTTGGACCCATATGAAAATAAAGATTAATTGTTGTGGCAGTGTCAAGTCACTTCCCAGGGTTCTGCCTCACTGCCTCTATTTCCACCCAACCTCATCCCATTCTCTTCTTGACGGACAGCTATTGGCTTTACTACACAGCAGTCAATGAGCTGTCAATCAAGTACAGGAAGGTGGGAATGGAAATACGTAGAGGCAGCGACTTGGGAAGTGCTCTGACACCTCAAGAGCACTAAAGACTCTTTTGCAAATTAATTAAAACAGTAATTCTATAATGCTGTAGATAAGCCCCCGATGTAACCTGAAAGAGAAGAAAAACGAGTTGTTATACTCACCCGGGGCGGTCTGGGTCGGTCCAGGTCTGATGGGTGTCGTGGTCCGGTGCGGCACCTCCCATCTTCTAGTGATGACGTCCTCTTCTTTGCTTCCCATTGCGCTCTGTTGAGGGCAGAGCAGAGTACTGCATTGCGCAGGTGTCGGTGAAAGGTCAAAGAGGTCCGGCGCCTGCGCACTGCAGTACTCTGCTCTGCCCTTGACAGGGTAGAGCAGTACGCCTGTGCTGGAGCCGCGATGGGAAGCAAAGAAGAGGACGTCATCGCTAGAAGATGGGAGGCGCCGTACCGGACCGCGACACCCATCGGACCCGGACCGCCCCTGGGTGAGTATAATATAACTTGTGTTTCTTCTCTTTCAGGTTACATTGGGGGTTTATCTACAGCATTACAGAATGCTGTAGGTAAGAACCTGATGGCGGTGGCCGCATCTTATAGTCGAAAAAATAGGTGACAGATTCCCTTTAACCCCTTCCTGCCATCCAAAAAGTACTATCCCGTCCATGGGACCTGGGCCCCTATGCCCATGGACGGGATAGTACATCTCAGCGATCAGCGGCGCCCACGTGGTGAGCGCCGCTGATCGTGGCCGGGTGTCAGCTGATTATCACAGCTGACACCCGGCACAATGTGTCAGGGGCAGTCACGGACCACCCCCGACACGTTAACCCCTTGCACACCGCGATCAAACATGATCGCGGTGTACCGAGGATTAAAGGGAAGCATCGGCAGGGAGGGGGCTCCCTCCGTGCTTCCCTGAGCCCCCCACGGCAGCGCAATGTGCAGCGCTGCTGCGGGGGGCTCCTTTCCTGCAGGCCCCAGAATCCAAGATGGCGACGGGGCCTTCGGGGGCCTGCAGGAAGCTAGCTTCCTCAGTGCCTGCAAAGCGCAGGCATGAGGAAGCCTTCTGCACTGCCTGTGACAGATCGCTGATCTGTCACAGTGATCTGTGATGTGACAGATCAGCGATCTGTCACAGGACAGTGATGTCCCACCTGGGACTATTTAATAAAGTTAAAAAAAAATTAAAAAAAAGTGTTAAAATAATTTTAAAAAAATCGCCAAATAAATTAGAAAAAAAAAAAATATTCCCCCAATAAATCCATTTTTTGGAAA
Source organism: Dendrobates tinctorius (assembly GCF_039654945.1). NCBI lineage: Eukaryota > Metazoa > Chordata > Amphibia > Anura > Dendrobatidae > Dendrobates > Dendrobates tinctorius. The sequence goes on from NW_027361690.1 coordinate 56,418,983, forward strand.
TAAAAAAAAAACCAATAAAAGTACACATATTAGGTATTGCCGCGTCCGTAACGACCCGCACTATAATACTGTCCCATTAGTTAACCCCTGTAGCGAACCCCTTAAAAAATAAAAATAAAAAACGAAGCAAAAAATAATGATTTATTATCATACCGTCAAACAAAAAGTGTAATAACGCGCGATCAAAAAGACGCATATAAATATCCATGGTACCGCTGAAAACGTCATCTTGTCCTGCAAAAAACGAGCCACCATACAGCATCATCAGCAAAAAAATAAAAAAGTTATAGCTCACAGAATAAAGCGATGCAAAAATAATTATTTTTTATATAAAATAGTTTTCATTGCATAAAACCGACAAAACATAAAAAAACGACCTAAATGAGGTATCACTGTAACCGTACTGACCCGAAAAATAAAACCGCTTTATCAATTTTACCGCACGCGGAACGGTGTAAACGCACCCCCCAAAAGAAATTCATGAAATGCTGGTTTTTGTTCATTCTGCGTCTCAAAAATCGGAATAAAAAGCAATCAAAAAGTGTCACATGCCCAAAAATGGTACCAATAAAAACGTCAACTCGTCCCGCAAAAAATAAGACCTCACATGACTCGGTGTGTCAAAATACGGAAAAATTATAGCTCTCAATATGTGGTGATGCAAAAACTATTTTTACAATAAAAAGCGTCTTTTAGCGTGCGACAGCTGCAAAACATAAAAACCGCCATAAATAGTAAATCAAACCCCCGTTATCACCCCTTTAGTTAGGGAAAAATAATAGAATTAAAAAAAATGTATTTATTTCCATTTTTCCATTAGGGTTAGGGTTAGGGCTAGGGTTAGGGCTAGGGTTAGGGTTAGGGTAGGGTTAGGGCTAGGGTTAGGGTTAAGGCTAGGGCTAGGGTTAGGGTTAGGGCTAGGGTTAGGGCTAGGGTTAGGGTTAGGGCTGAGATTAGGGTTAGGGGTGTGTTGGGGTTCGGGTTGGAGTTAGAATTGGGGGTTTCCACTGTTTGGGCACATCAGGGGCTCTCCAAATGCAACATGGCATCTGATCTCAATTCCAGCCAATTCTGAGTTGAAAAAGTCAAATGGTGCTCCTTCCCTTCCAAGCCCTGCCATGCGCTCAAACAGTGTTTTACCCCCACATGTAGGGTATCAGCCTACTCAGGACAAATTGCAAAACAATTTTTGGGGTCCAATTTCTCCTGTTACCCTTAGGAAAATAAAAAATTGGGGGCAAATATATCATTTTTGTGGAATAAAATGATTTTTTTATTTTCACGTCCAAGTGTTATAAACTTCTGTGAAGCACTTGGGGGTTCAAAGTGCTCACCACACATCTAGATAAGTTCCGTGGGGGGTCTAGTGTCCAAAATGGGGTCACTTGTGGGGAGTTTCAATAGTTTAGGTACATCAGGGGCTCTCCAAACGCACGACACCCGCAGACCATTCCATCAAAGTCTGCATTTCAAAACGTCACTGCTTCCCTTCCGAGCCCCGACGTGTGTCCATACAGTAGTTTTCTCCCACATATGGGGTGTCAGCGTACTCAGGACAAATTGGACAACAACTTTTGGGGTCCAATTTCTCCTGTTACCCTTGGGAAAATGAAAAAATTGGGGACTAATTGATCATGTTTGTGGAAAAAATACGATTTTTTTATTTTCATGCCCGGGCATTATAAACTTCTGTGAAGCCCTTGGGGGTTCAAATTGCTCACCACACATCTAGATAAGTTCCTTAGGGGGTCTAATTTTCAAAATGGGGTCATTTGTGGGGGGTTTCCACTGTTTAGGTACATTAGGGGCTCTCCAAAGGCAACATGACACCCGCAGACCATTCCATCAAAGTCTGCATTCCAAAACGTCACTACTTCCCTTCCGAGCCCCGACGTGTGCCCATACAGTAGTTTTCTCCCACATATGGGGTATCAGCATACTCAGGACAAATTGGACAACAATTTTTGGGGTCCAATTTCTCCTGGTACCCTTGGGAAAATAAAAAAAATAGTGACTAAAAGATCATGTTTGTGGAAAAAATAAGAATTTTTTATTTTCACGCCTGGGCGTTATAAACTTCTGTGAAGCACTGGGGGGTTCAAAGTGCTCACCACACAGCTAGATAAGTTCCTTGGGGGGTCTAGTTTACAAAATGGTGTCATTTGTCAGGGGTTTCCACTGTTTAGGTACATTAGGGGCTCTCCAAAGGCAACATGACACCCGCAGACCATTCTATCAAAGTCTGCATTCCAAAACGTCACTACTTCCCTTCCGAGCCCCGACGTGTGCCCATACAGTAGTTTTCTCCCACATGTGGGGTATCATCATACTCAGGACAAATTGGACAACAGCTTTTGGGGTCCAATTTCTCCTGGTACCCTTGGAAAAATAAAAAAATGGTGACTAAAAATCATGTTTGTGGAAAAAATACGAATTTTTTATTTTCACGCCCGGGCGTTATAAACTTCTATGAAGCACTGGGGGGCTCAAAGTGCTCACCACACATCTAGATAAGTTCCTTGGGGGTCTAGTTTACAAAATGGTGTCATTTGTGGGGGGGTTCCACTGTTTAGGTACATCAGGGGTTTTCCAATCGCGACATGGTGTCCGATCTCAATTCCAGCCAAAAACGTCAAATGGCGCTGCTTCCCTTCCGAGCTCTGCCATGCGCCCAAATAGTGGTTTACCCCCACATGTGGGGTATCAGCGTACTCAGGACAAATTGCACAATAACTTTTAGGGTCCTGTTACCCTTGGAAAAATAAGAATTGAGGGTGAAAAGATCATTTTTGTGGAAAAAATATGATTTTTTAATTGTATGGCTTTATGTTATAAACATCTGTGAAGCCCATGGGGGTTCAAAGTACTCACCACACATCTAGATAAGTTCCTTAGGGGGTCTAGTTTCCAAAATGGTGTCATTTGTGGGGGTTTCCACTGTTTGGTACATCAGGGGTTTTCCAATCGCGACATGGTGTCCGATCTCAATTCCAGCCAAAAACGTCAAATGGCGCTGCTTCCCTTCCGAGCTCTGCCATGCGCCCAAATAGTGGTTTACCCCCACATGTGGGGTATCAGCGTACTCAGGACAAATTGCACAATAACTTTTAGGGTCCTGTTACCCTTGGGAAAATAAAAATTGGGGTGAAAAGATCATTTTTGTGGAAAAAATATGATTTTTTAATTGTACCGCTGTACGTTATAAACTTCTGTAAAGCTCTTGTGGGTTCAAAGTTCTCACCACATATCTAGATAAGTTCCTTGGGGGGTCTAGTTTCCAAAATGGGGTCACTTGTATGTGGTTTCCACTGATTAGGTACATCAGGGACTCTCCAAACGTGACATGGCGTCCAATCTGAATTCCAGCCAATTTTGCATTGAAAAAGTCAAACGGCGCTCCTTCCATTCTGAGCTCTGCCATGCGCCGAAACAGTCGTTCCTCCCCACATATCAGGTATCAGCGTACTCAGGACAAATTGCACAATAACTTTTGCAGTCCAATTTCTCCTGTTACCCTTGGTAAAATAAAAAAATTGAACCTGAAGTATTTTTTTATGAAAAAAAGTTAGATGTTCATTTTTTTTTAAATATTCAAAAAAATTCCTGTGACGCACCTAAAGGGTTAATAAACTTCTTGAATGTGATTTTGAGCACCTTAAGGGGTGCAGTTTTTAGAATTGTGTCACTTTTGGGTATTTTCTATCATATAGACCCCTCAAAGTGGCTTCAAATGTGATGTGGTCCTAAAATTAAAATGGTGTTGTAAAAATGAGAAATCGCTGGTCAACTTTTAACCCTTATAACTTCCTAACAAAAAAAAATTTGGGTTCCAAAATTGTGCTTATGTAAAGTAAACATGTGGGAAATGTTAGTTATCAAGTTTTTTGTGTGCCGTATCTCTGTGATTTAAGGGCATAAAAATTCAAAGTTGGAAAATTGCAAAATTTTCAAAATTTTCGCCAAATTTCCATTTTTCTCACAAATAAACGCAAGTTATTTGGATGAAATTTTACCACTAACATGAAGTATAATATGTTGCGAGAAAACAATGTCAGAATCACCTGGATCCATGGAAGCGTTCCAGAGTTATGACCTCATAAAGGTACAGTGGTCAGAATTGTAAAAATTGGCCCGGTCATGAACGTGCAAACCACCCTTGGGGGTGAAGGGGTTAAGAGAAGTCAGATGGCACCTGATCACAAATATGTAAATCACATAAATTTGGTCCCAAGAACACCGACTCGCACCAGTAAAACCAGGGAATTGTCACAGCTTGCTCACTGCCCGCTGTCACGATTTGGCAGTCTGCAGTCACATTGAGTGACCACACACTTTTGTCTCAAGCCTGGAAAACCCCTTTAAATCTGGTCACAGTTCTGCTTTAAGCCAAAATTCTAGCTCTTTTCTGCCCAATGATTTCCCATTTCAGATCATTTGAGAGGGCCTTTTTAGTATAATGAGAACTTGTTTGGGGTCCACTTCACCTCCCCTTATGCTGAGGGAAGTAGTAAAATAATAAAGGTTTAGTGCTCGGTAGTGGCCCGGTGACATTGCCGTGAAATGCGCATTGTGTCTTCTCACTACTGGTCTGTCATTACTGATTTAAATATCACTAACGAGGAAGCTAGGGTAGTGATTTTTTTTCAGATTCTCTTTAGATTTCCCTTGAGCTGCTCCATGTAGGGCTGAAACTACTGTATATACCAAATGTTCTTACAAAATTCCCTGTACTCACTTTTCTTTTATCCCAGCTCAATTAGCATAACAGTTTGTTATGAGCTAATGAATGACAGGCCGGGCGCAGTTATCTGAATATTACCACTTAGCACCTGCAGGCAAAAAAGTACAGCAGATAAATGAAAGAACTTCATGATTTGAATATTATTTGTGTCATTTTAACATCACGCTGTGGAGAAATAAACCTCCTTCGGAACAGAGGAACCAAACTGAATAATCACTGAAAACAATATGTAAAGTTCAAATAAAAGACCCGATTTGTGATAAGGAGCCATGCAAAAATAGCGGCAGGAGCTTCAAAGACCAGAGCCGAAAACTGTCTGACCCAACAGTTAGGATGAACTAATATTTATTTCCATTGCTTATATAGCACCAGCATATTGTGGAGAACCGTACAAGGAGTCACTGCAGGTCCCAATCTAAATTCTCTGCCCTTGAGCTTGTACAGACAACCATATTTCCGGTCTGAGTGCGAACTGACAAAACATCAGATCACTTTTGGACCAATGTTATTCTATGGGGCCGTGCACATCTCAGTTCTTATCCTCGGACTGAGCCTGCATGAGAAAAAAAATTGCATGCCCAAGTTTGATCTGACATTCTGATCGCACTCAGCCATGCAAGTCAATGAGACCATGGAAACCATTGAGTGCAGTTTGATTTCCATGGACCAACCGAATGGAGAAAATGGCAACATTTTTTTCACCATCTTCTCCTCATCCAAGAGAATCGGATCACACCAAGATCACACTCAGAGTTTCATCATAGTGCGATTTGCATTAGAGACCTGATTCACTTGCATGAGCGAATACACAGTCTTATCTAGTGTTAGACCGATTTCACATGTCCAATATTCTCGTACATGTTTTATCTGTATTTTTTTTGAGGATAGAACACATTCCTTATAGACTATGAGCATGCTCATGGGTCCATTTTCTATTTTTGCAGATGATTAGTTAAACAATAAAACCAGAAATGTCCACTTTTGATCCTATTTAGGCTGGTGAAAACAGGAGTCAGCATATGCATAACATCCATGTTGCATCCATGTGCTGTTCGCTTATCACTGTTTAATAGGTAGGAGAAACTTGCAAAATTTTATCTTTTTAGCATACGAGAAAAACATGCTACAGTAATGGCAAGAACAAACATAAAAGCAAAAAAAGTATTAAAATGGGATAATAAAAAACATTGATGAACGTCAATCCAGATAAGGGTGCTTAGACAAATACACATAGACCCGATTTCATAGGAAACCAATTATATGATAGAATGTGGGAGGAATCCAGGGTAAGAAACGACCTGAATTAATATGTAACCCCAGTCTTAATAATATGGACAGTAAAGTTATGCATTATAAATAAATCAGATAAGAAGCATACAAATGTAAATTATTGGTCACTTAGCTTTGGTTGTTTGGAGGAAGCTTGTTGAATGCCAACTTTAGATACAAAAGCTAGGTCTATAGCTGTTTGTTCAGATGAGTAACCTACCATTGGTGACTTCAAGTTTCTGTATGAACAAAACTTATGCAAGATTCCCAGGCACTAAGAATTGTGATGACTTAATCCAAGAGATATAACTAGACAAGGTAACCAAAGCACCTGCCAAAGGTGCAGAATACCGGTAGGATGAGGGCACCAACAAGCCACGTCATTTTGGCCACGGTAGTGAAATGTAAGAGAAAGAGCAGTGAGCAATATTATGGCCTCAAATGAAGGAAACTACGTTGTCACTGATGATTTCATAAGTAGAGATGAGCGAATATGTTCGAAAAACCATTTCTAAATACATATTTGCCATATTGGTGCAATATTTGTGTCGAAATTTATGTTTGACGATTGTTTCTGAACATATTCACTCATCTGTATTCCCATTGACTCCAACGGTGTTTGGCTATGTTCGGCAAATATTGCAAATACAGCAATCGTAATCTGAACCAAATCTATATATATAATTGCCTTCAATTGTCTGTCATCCACTTCCGTCTGGATGTCCCCGAATCCCACAATCCACCGCGCCGCACTGGAAGTACGCCGACCGCCATTTTTTAACACCCACTGCCACTTAGATCTAGGTTGCCGCTGTGATCCCGAACGCCGCTCTGATCCCGACCGCTGCTGGGATCCCGGCCGCTGCTTGGCTCCCAGCCGCCGGTCAAATCCCAGCTGCCGTTCGGATCCAGGCCGCAGCTGCGATCACGAGGCTGTGAAAGGGGTGTAACGAGGGGATATAATGAGAGGGGTGTAACAAAGGTGGTATAATGAGAGGGTGTAATGAGGGGGTGTAATGATAGGGTGTAATATGAGGGGAGTAATGAGAGGGATGCCAGTGCCGGATCCCCGCCAGGACCCACCGCCTGACTACAAGCGCCGGATCCCACCGTTGCCTACCCACCCACCTACCTCTGTGCAGTCACAGCCAGCAGGAAAGACCACGGCTTGAGGCCTTTGCTGGAGATTGGGTGCGGCCACCCTCTGGTGGCGCTGCACACCATCTCCAGCACAGGCCGCAAAACACCATCTTTCCTGCCGATTATGACTGCACAGAAGTGAATGGGCTGCCACCCCCTGTGCCACAAAGCTGTCCCCATCTTGATGCTAGTGCCCTCCTGATGCGATGTTTACCCTGGATACCCGATCAGGACCAACGAGCACGCTGGTATCCAGGGTAAACAGCAGGTATCTAAGCGTCGCATGGCTCTTAGTTACCCACTGTTTATCCTGGATACCAGCTCCCAGCATCTCCTGTATGGTGCTGGGAGCTCGCTGATCATTGGTCTCTCGCTCTCACACGCAGCGATGTGTGCTGCCCAGTGGGAGACCAATGATAGATTTATGGCCCAGACCATTAGGCAACAATTAACGATCAGCCAACTGATCGTTGATCATTGCAACGAGTCCCAAGGAACAATGTAATTTCAACATCGCTGCAACGTCACCAAACTAGTGACATTGCAACAATATCGTTCAATATATCGTTGTGTGCAATGGGGCCTTCAGTTTCATAGTTTTTACGGTTGAAGGTTGACTTAAGTTCATCAAGTTCAACTTATAGCCTACCATGTTGATACAGAGGAAAGTAAACACTAATAACTCCATATTGGGGAAAAATACATTCCTTATGCCAAATATGGCATTCACACTAGTTCTCTGGAACAACGACCCATCACAGAATCAAGTACCCATAGCATACTGTTATGAATGGGTCACCGAGGAGGAAAACAAGACCAAGCCAAGTCACAGAAAACCAGAGAGGTTGGTAGCTACGTGGATTGCAGACCCCTGATCCTAACCACACAACTAACAGCAGCCATGGAGCTTACCTACAATGATTCTAGACACCTCGTCACAGCCGGAGGACTAAATAAGCTTAAAGCAAGAAGAGGGGAAAATCTAAAACCGCCCCAGAGCAGACCCCAAAGGAATAGACAGCCCCCACACATGTATTGAAGGTGAGACAAGATGAGAACACGAACACAGGTAGGAAAATTGGCTGAGCAAACGATGGGGCCCACACTAGCTAGAAAGGACAGGAAAGGAAAGATACTGTCTGCAATCACGCCAAAAAACCCTGCAAAAATGTCCAACACTTCTGATAGCAAAAAATACCCTGAAGTCACTAGACTTCTCCCACTATATCAGCACTCTGACATATTCTGGGAACAGAGCAAAAAGAGGCCAATCTAATAAGGGACAAAAAGCAAACTGGCACATACAGTGACATAAGAGTGGAAATTCAGCACAGCCCCAGCCGGGACTGGCTGACCACACAAAAAACTGAATAAACCAAACCAAATCAAATGTGAACATTAGCAAAGACGACTTAGCTTGAGAAGGCAGGAACAGAACTGGAAACTAAGACCTCAGGAGGCAGGAAAAAATCACCAGCATGGGAATAGGGAGTCGGCTGTCTTAAATCCAGTCTGAGACTCCAGATGTCCACTCCTCTTCCTCATTATAAGGTGGCAAGTCTCTGTTAAATGGATCAGCTTCACTACCTCCTGCCACCACCAGAGGGAGCCCGGAAAGAGAACTCACAACTCCTCTGTCAGCACAACCAGCTCCCTCACCAGAAACCAGAGGCAGACCAGAAAATGAGTTCACAACAGCTTACATTATTATATTTTTCAGGATATACATTCAGACCTCTCTTTAACCCCTTCCCGACATGCGCTGTACTATTACTGCTCTGCAGCAAATGCGTTCCCGAAAACAGCTGTGCTAGTATGGCGGCATGATCGTGGCCTCACGCTGAGTAATGCGGCGATTGGGTGCGGGTGTCAGCTGTATGTGAAAGCTGACACCCTGCAGCAATGCCCACGATCGGTGCTAGCACCGATCGCTGACATTTAACTCCTCTGATGCCGCTGTCAGTAGTGACAGAGGCATAGAAAAGCATAACGCAGGGAGGGGGCTCCCTGCACAGCTCCCTAAGAACAACGCAATGAGATTGCATTTGGCTCAATGGTCTCCATGGAGACCCCTGGCACCAAGATGGGTGCAGGGTCCTGCATGGAGGGGTGACTTGTGAGCGCTTGCTGAGAGCAGGCACCGGCATGCCTCCTTCCCTGCCTGTCAGATCCTGATCCTGGACAGAGTGTCAGATCAGCGATCTGACATTATATAGTGATGTCCCATCCTGGGACAATGTAAAAAAGTATAAAAAAAATTATAATATGTAAAAATATATATTTTTTTTTTTTTAAATCCCAAAGAAAGAAAAAAATAAATAAATATTTTTCCAATAAATACATTTATTTATGAAAATTAAAAAAAATAAAAGCACACATACTTGGTATCGCCACGTCCATAACGACCCGCTCTAGAAAACTATCATACTAGTTAACCCCTTCAGTGAACACCGAAAAAAAAAATTAAGCCAAAAAACAATGCCTTATCATTAGTGTTGAGCGATACCTTCTGATATCGGGAAATATCGAATCGGATTTGATCGGACCGATACCCAAAAAGTATCGGGTATCACCGATTCCGATACCGGAAACCAATGCAAGTCAATGGGACAGAAATATCGGAATTAAAATAAACCCTTTCTCCCCTTGTAGGTTAATTCTACATGAAGGAAAACAACTAAGAATAATGTAAAATGTATTGGGGGAGGTGGAGAAGACATTAAAGGCAAAGAGGTTTAGCCCAATCAAATGGAATAGCAGGAATTATTTTTTTTTTTAAGACGTTCGGAGTTACAAAGATATTGACTATGTTAAAGGGGTTGTGTAGCAAAAGAAGGAGACGTTCAGAGTGTTGGAACGGAGTGCTTCATCTAGCTTGGAGGTTGACTGAGCCCCTGACCCGGAGGACACGGCACGGATGCGGGCACCTGTATGCACAACAGACTGTGAGTTAAGCTTTGGAACTACATGCCCTGGTGTCCTCCAGTTATTCCTGCGCCAACACACTCAGCACTGCTACATCTCTGTGCCTGGCACTGCACCATCTACGTCTCTTCACTACCTCTCCATCTACACTGCCCTGGGACTACAGCCCTACCTGTGGAGGGCCACAACATCATTGCTGCACCACACCATCTGTCCCAGAGGATATGTCTGCAGCGTCGGCTTAACATCTTCATTGCCGAACACCACAGCTGGCGTCACAAATCATTCACTCATAAACTTTAATCATCATCCACACGTTCAACATTTCCCTTTTACATTGGACGCCCAGGGCCACGAACCGGGTCACAGGTACCGTGACATCTCCGATTGAAACCAACGGGCCCGGTATCGAGTACCCCACCAGCCCTGGCGGGCGATCCAACTTGGCGGAAATACAGAACAGAACAGGTTGTCCGGGCTTTTCACATAATCTCAGTGCATATCTAGGCTGCAGAATGCTAACAATAAGTAATTTACCTTCTGTGGCTAGTCTGCACGGTTTCCAAGATATCATCTCTTGCTTCTAAGATAAACGTCCGGGGGGGTGTGTTCTGGCATTGAAATGAGACCTGGTCATTTCCTCCTCCCTCACTAGTTTCACTTTCCATAGATCACTGTTCAGCGTGTGTCTGGGGGAGGAGCAGCTGGGTGGTCTGCTCGCAGCCAATCACAGCCATGCCATTAGTTAACATGCCTACATGCCTAACAGGATGTGCCCACACTTCTTAGGATTCCTCATTGGCTGAATCAAATCAAACTGGCTCATAGCATTATGGGAACTTCCGATTCCGGTATTCGATATGCAAAAAGTATCGGAACTCAGTATCGGAATTCTGATACCGCGAATATCGGCCGATACCCGATATTTGCAGTATCGGAATGCTCAACACTACTTATCATCATACAGCTGAACAAAAAGTGCAATAAAACGCGTTAAAAAGATGAATGTAAATAAAAATGGTACTGCTGAAAACATCATCTTGTCCTGCAAAAAAAACAAGCTACCATTCAGCTCCATCAGCTGAAAAATAAAAGTTATAGCTGTCAGAATAAAGTTATGCAAAAATAATTATTTTTTTATAGTTTTTATTGTGCAAAAGCACCAAAACATAAAAAAATTTAAATGAGGTATCGCTGTGATCGTACTAACCCAACGAATAAAGTTGTGTTATCAATTTTACCACACACGGAATGGCATAAAAAAAACAAAAAGCAATTCCTGAATTGGTGTTTTTTATTCATTCTGTCTCACAAAAATCAGAATAGAAAGTGATCAAAAAATGTCACATGCCCGAAAATGGTACCAGTAAAAAAGTCAGCTTGTCCCACAAAAAAACAAGACCTCACATGCCTCTATTGGCTGAAATAAGAGACAATTATAGTTCTCAAAATATGGTGATGCAAAAAATAGTTGTCGCAATAAAAAGAGACTTTTAGTATGTATGTGACAGCAGCCAAATATAAAAAACCGCTATAAATCTGGTATCACTGTAATCGTGCCAACCCAAACAATAAAGTCACCTAATCACTTATACTGCACAAAGAACAGCATAAAAAATAAATAACACTAATTCTTCACATGCCGTTCATTTTTTTCATTCTGCCTCCCAAAGTTCACAGTAAGGCTTGGCGCACATTTATCCTGCGCTCTGCGCTGAGCGCTTACACTGGAGCTTCTGTGTAAATCTCTGAAATACGCGATTCAGACAGGACCTCTGGCTTTAAGATTCCCTATAATAAGGCAGATGGAGGCACTGTGGACGCTGTCTGACCTGTTTGCATAAAAGTTCTGTTCTCCACAGTTTTGTGCACTTCTGAAAAGGACACAGCTGAATAGAGGCCAGATGGAGTCCAGAGTAACTCTGCTGCCTCATTATAGTTGATGAATCCCTCAGGGGTTTTATCTGTCACGTCACTCAGAAATTTAAATGGAAACCCCAAAGTAAGTGGTCAGCGTAGAGTGCCGGATAAATGTGATCCCTAAAGTTATGTAAAATGTTCCCAATAAAACTTCCACTCAATCCTCAAAAAAAGCAAGTCGCCACTTATGTCCATCATCTGTTAATGGAAATATAGGGGGCTTCCACGTTACTGGTAGCACAAATAACTCTGGAAAATCTAAATGACTCCTTGCTCCCCAAAAGAAATTCAGCATATTCTGCGTGCCCAAATCCTTTTGCATTTCTATAGTGATGAGAGCCCAAATAACTTACGGGTGCACGTCTCCAGAAGCATGAGCTGGGCATAATGTACTGGTGATTGCAATGTACTGGTCACTACAGCAGCGATTTGCAATTTTCACTCAGTAACATCCACTGATGCATGTTTCTGGAAAACACCCATGGAGTCAAAATTGTCACTACACCTGTAGATAAATTCCCAATGGGTTATGATTTCCAAAATGTGGTCGCTTGAAGGGGATTCTGCTTTTCTAGCACTTAGGGGATCTTTATATGGCGTCCGCAAACTAGTCTAGGAAAATCTGCGCTCCAGGAGGCAAATAGCGCTCCGTCCCTCCTGAGTCTCTTCGTATGGCAAAGTAGTACTGTACAGCCACATATGGGGTATTTCTACATACAGCAGAAATTGTGAGACAAATTCTGGTGCCATTTTTACCCATTTCCCAGTGTGAAAATATAAAACTTGGGGCTAACACACAATCTTGGTGGTTAAAATATAACCCTAGATGAATTTATTCAGCGGTTTAATTGGTAAAATGGAGTCACTTATGGAGGGTTCTGCTATTCTGGCACCTCAGGGGCTCTACCAATGTAACATGGTACCCTCAAACAAGTGCAGCAAATTCTGCATTGTAATATGGCGCTACTTCCCTTCTGAGCTTTGCACTGTGCCTCAAAAGTAGTTTTCAACCACATATGGGGTATCAGTGAACTCAGGAGAAATTGATCAACAAACTTTGGGGTCAATTTTCTCCTTTTGCCCTTGTGAAAATACAAAATTTGTAGCTAAAAAAAATTTTTGTGGAAAAATTAGATTTTTTTTATTTTTACAACTTAAGGTTATAAACTTCTGTGAAGCACCTGTGGGTTCAAGGTGCTCAATACACACCTAGATAAGGTCCCAAAAGGGGTCTAGTTTCCAAAACGGTGTCACTTGTGGGGGATTTCCACTGTTTAGGCACATCAGGGGCTCCCCAAATGCAACATGGCATCCGCTAAATATTCCAGTAAATTTTACATTCAAAAAGTCAAATGGCGCTCCTTCCCTTCCAAGCTCTGCCATGCACCCAAACAGTAGTATTTCCACACATATGGGGTATCGATGTACTCAGGAGAAATTGCACAACAAAATGTATGGAGCAATTTCTCCTGTTACCCTTATGAAAATGCAATATAAGGAGCTAAAAAGGATTTGTATGGGAAAAATGTGTTTTTTTTTATTTTTAAGACTTTTATTTTTAAGGCTAATTATGCCAGCAAATTTTACATTCAAAAAATGAAATTGTGCTCCTTCCCTTCCGAGCCCTACCGTGCACCCAAACAGTTGATTTCCCCAACATATGGGATATCAGCATGCTCAGGAGAAATTGCACTACATAATGTATGGTCCATTTTCTCTTGTTACCCTAGAAAAAGTAAAGAAAATTAGGTCTAAAGGAAATTTTTTGTGAACGAAAATTAAATGTTTATTTTTTTTCTTCCACATTCCAAATAGTCCTATGAAGCATCTGAAGATCATAAATGTGGCTTTGAGTACCTTGAGGAGTGCAGTTTTTAGAATGTTGTCATTTTTGGGCATTTTCTGTCATATAGGCCCATCAAAGTCACTTCAAATGTGAGGTGGTCACTAAAAAAAACGGTTTTGCAAATTTTGTTGTAAAAATGAGAAATCGCTGGTCAACTTTTAACCCTTATAACTTCCTAACAAAAAAATTATTATGTTTCCAAAATTGTGCGGATGTAACGTAGACATTTGTTAACTGTTATTTATTAACTATTTTGTGCGATATGACTCTGATTTAAGGGCGTAAAAATTAAAAGTTTGAAAATTGTGAAATTTTCAAAATGTTTTGCCAAATTTCCATTTTTATAACAAATGAACGCAAGTCATATCAAGTAAATTTTACCACTATCATAAAGCATAATATGTCACGAGAAAACATTCTCAGAATCATCAGGATCCGTTGAAGTGCTCTAGAGTTATGACCTCATAAATTGACACAGAATTGTGAAAATTGGCCTGATCAGGAAGGTGAAAACAGGCTTCGGGGTAAAGGGGTTAATATCAGTAGTGAATCAACTATTACAACATCATGTGTCACAGCGTTCCATAGTCTCACTGCTTTTACAGTAAAGAATCTGAATCTGTGATTATGGCTAAACCTTATTTCCTCTAGATGTAGATGATGCCCCCTTGTCCCTGTCGCAGGCCTAGTTGTAAAAAGATCATCAGAAAGATCTCTGTACTGTCCCCTCACATATTTGTACATGAAAATAACATCTCCCCTAAGCCTTTGTTTTTCATAACTGAATAATCCAAGTTTGCAAACATTTTTTCATTTTCTTCTATTGCCAAATACACAGTATTTAGGTTAAAAAAATTACTTGAAAAATGATAGAAATAATCGATATGCTTAAGTTTAGAATTCTAAAGTTCTTGTTGTCCCATTAAATACATGCCAATTACCATATGCTCAGCTCTATCATTCAGAATGAGACTTTCTCGCTTTAAATCTTCTGTATTTGTGCAATTATTTTATTCAGGAAAAAAAACCAAAACATATTTATCTACAGAATCTTCAGAATGTCCCAATTTACATGATTTGTTCTGAATTGCTGAGCAGGATGAAGGATTATGAGTCGCTTTTCAGCCAAAAGAGCACCCACACTGACATTTAAAAAAAAAGACACAAAGCTGGACCATTGATTCTCTGTTAGTGAAGGTGACCTCTTCCATCCGTGACAACCTTCTATCAGATAACTTGTAAGTGGCAGGCACAAGGCACGCTAAGACATCAGCATCTTGACACAATTCTGACACATCGTAAAAGAACGCTTTGATGTGGCCTTAGACGTGCGTTCTACAATAAATTTATCACCTACCGGGGTAAGAAATACCTTTTTCGCTTGTCTGTAGCGTTATAGATGCTCATTATGTATGCACAGGCATTTCTAATAAATTAAGCAAAATGTGCAGTAGCTGATGCTGATTATAGATTTATTTTAAGAAGTTAGAATTAAAACACCATAA
This sequence comes from Dendrobates tinctorius, assembly GCF_039654945.1. NCBI lineage: Eukaryota > Metazoa > Chordata > Amphibia > Anura > Dendrobatidae > Dendrobates > Dendrobates tinctorius. Next base: position 56,434,329 of record NW_027361690.1, read on the forward strand.
ATGTGGAAGGTATAGAAGTGTCAACTGCCGCTCTGTGCAAAGTAAAATGGTAATGCCACATATCATATCTTTGGTGTATAGCGGTAATTGAGGAGCACATTACAGTATGGACTGCTAAAAGGATCTGCTTACTGGAAGATAAAAAGCTCTGCTATATATCATTGAATAATTATTCTTGGAGAACACATTGCTCTCTTCTTAGATCATCAACATTATTTGACCTATTTACATTTTTGTATGAGGTATTGCCACGTAAGTCTGTGCATACCACGCCTTTCACACGTAAGTGAACCTGCCAAGTTTTCCAGAAAGAAAGCACTTCAGGACAAGTAAATATTTTTTGACCTAAAGTATCTTTTTTCCAGGCATCTTTTTGGTCATTTCTTGAACAGTTGTTCTTCAATTTCCTGTGGCAGCCATTTTTTTCATTGTTTGTGGTCATCTTTTGTAAATGATGTTATTTCATTTTCTCCATTCAGTAATAAAGAAACTGCTGCTACCCCCGATGAAGGCACGCCGCCGAAACGTGCGTTGGGAAAGGGGCACCGTCGCTATTTTCAGGTAATGCTGTCTTTCCACTCTGCAGCATAGCAATTTTGCTTCTATATAATCAGGTCTCCCCTTGTGATTGGGACATATGTACAATTGCATTTTGGCACTATTGCACTTTAGTTCATGACTCACATGTTCATGTTCACATTGGGTTTGTTACAATCTGACAGGATTTCCTGCTCATGGTTATTGTTTCTTTATATCCTTGCTGTTCATATTTAATTGAGAATCTCTCCTTCACCTCCCATATACAATCTCTTGCCCGCTCTTGCCGCTTACACCTAAAGAACATCTCTAGAATCCCCCCTTTTCTTACCATGGAAACAACAAAAACCCTTACTGTCGCCTGGATCTACTCCCACCTGGACTACTGTAACGCTCTATTAATTGGCCTCCCCCTCACTTGACATTCCCCTCTTTAGTCAATCCTTAATGCAGCAGCCAGGGTCATCCATCTGGCTAATAGGTACTCAGACTTGTCCGCTCTTCGCTAGTCGTTACACTGGCTGCCCATTCACTACAGGATCCAATTCAAAGTACTTCTTCTCACCCACAAAGCTCTCCACAGTGAAGCACCCCCTTACATCTAGCTCCCTAATTTCTGTCTATCGGCCTAGCCGATCGCTATGCTCTGTGCAAAAGTCTTTCGACTAAATTCTGCACTAATCCATACCTCCCACTCCTGACTCCAAGATTTCTCCCGTGCTGCGCCAATCCTCTGGAATGCTCTACCCCAAGACATTAGGACCTTCCACAACTTGCACAGTTTTAGGTGCTCCTTCAAAAGACATTTGTTCAGAGCAGCCTATCACATTCCCTAATTAAAGTCATTCTATGTGTAAGGGCCCCGTCACACATAGCGACTCACCAGCGATCCCGATAATGATATTAACGTGTCAGGATCACTGGTGAGTCGCTACATGATCGCTGGTGAGCTGTCAAACAGACAGCTTCACCAGCGACGCCGAGCACGCGGCGTCGCTGTGGACTTTAGTTAACAGCACGCTGAGGCAGGGAGCTGGTAACTAAGGTACACATCGGGTTTCTAAGGGGCGTGCGTCACTTCGAAACCCGATGTGTACCTTGGTTGCCAGCTCCCTGCATTAGCGCGCTGGTAACTAAGGTACACATTGGGTTTCTAGGCACAGCACGCCCCCTAAGAAACCCGATGTATACCTTAGTTACCAGCTCCTGCTTGCTGGTCGCTGGTCTCCCACCTGTCACACGCAGTGATGCGTGCTGACCAGCGGGAGACCAGTGACCCCAAAAATGTCAAGGGCTTTCCATCAACGATCAGCGATACCAGCAGGGGGGCCGGTCGCTGATCGCTGTCACACACAGTGATCTCGTTGGTGAGATCACTATTGCGTCACAAAACTAGTGACTCAGCAGCGATCTCGCTAGCGAGATCGCTATGTGTAATGGGGCCCTAAGTGTGAGAAGCCCATTCACTATCTCTATCTATTCCCCACTCCCTCAAGATGACTGGACCACCAATGTAAATACACACCTGTACTTTGTACCTCCCCCACCTCATTGTAGATTGTAATTTCTCACGTGCAGGGTTGTGTTATTTTCATCTTATTTTGCTTAAGTTATTGGTTGGCACTATATAAATAAAGATTATTATTATTATTATTATTATTATTATTATTATTATTATTATTATTAACTAGAGGTGTGCCCGATGCTATTGCATCAGGAGGGAAGTTTGTGTGTGGGGTGTGAGTACATATGTGTGTGTATATGTGTGTGTTTGAGTACATATATTTGTGTGTGTGAGTACATGTGTGTGTGTATGTACGTGTCTGTGTGTCCCGCAGCTGCCTGCCCACCCACCTCCGTGCAGTCACAGCCGGCAGGAAAGAGGGTGGTTTGCGGCCTGTGCTAGAGATGTGAGTACATGTGTGTGTATGTGAGTATGTGTGTGTGTGTGTGTATGTGTGAGTATGTGTGTGTGTATGTGTGATGTGTGAGTACGCGTGTGTGTGTGAGTACGTGTGTATGTGAGTACATGTGTGTGAGTACGTGTGTGCATGTGAGTACGTGTGTGTGTATTTGAGTACCTGTGTGTGTATGTGTATGTGAGTACGTGTGTGTGTATGTGAGTACGTGTGTGCGTGTATGTGAGTACATGTGTGTGTATGTGAGTACGTGTGTGTGTGTATGTGGGTACGTGTGTGTTTGCATGTGAGTACGTGTGTGTGTATGTTTGTGTATGTGAGTACGTGTGTGTATGTGAGTACGTGTGTATGTGAGCACGTGTGTGTATGTTAGTACGTGTGTCTGTGTATGTGAGTATGTGTGTCTGTGTATGTGAGTACGTGTGTGTATGTGAGTATGTGTGTTTATGCGAGTACGTAAGTGTGTGTGTACATACGCATGTGTGTACGTACGTGTGTGTACGTAGGTGTTTGTGTGTAAGTACGTGTGTGTGTACGTACGTGTGTGTGTGAGTACACGAGTGTGTGAGTACATGTGTGTGTATGTGAGTACGTATGTGTGTGTGAGTACGTGTGTATGTGAGTACGTGTGTGTAGAGTTGAGCGAAACGGGTCGAAAAAATTCAAAAGTCGCCGACTTTTGGCAAAGTCGGGTTTCATGAAACGATACCCGACGCTAGGATGAGGTCGGCCACGAGGTCGGCGACTTACGCGCCAAAGTTGCGTTTCAAAAGTTTGTTTTGCGCTCTTTTTCAGCCAATCAGGATCCACGGACACTGTGGGTAACGTGATGACATAGACACGTGTCACCACCATCTTTCAGAAGGGCATGCAAGTGATTGGCTTGCTTTGGTGGGCGTCACAGGGGGTATAAAAGGGCGTGCACGCCGACCGCCATCTTACTTCTGCCGATCTTAGTATAGGGAGAGGTTGCTGCTGATTCTGTAGGGAGAGCGTTAGGCAGGGAAGAAGACAAAAAAACTGCTTCTGCTGCTAGCGATTTGGCCTGCACAACACACCAGTCACTGTGTGTGCAGTGCAAGGGGAGGCAATATAGTGGTGTATCAGTGGTGTTGGTTGTTGGGCTGCCTTCTAAGGCTTCCTGACATTCCTGCATTGCTGTTTACCCACTGCTCCGCAAACTGCTTTTTTAAAAGCAATCCCAATTTTTTTTTTTTGTCCTGCTGAGAAGAAAAAAAAAAACTGCTTCTGCTGCTAGCAATTTGGCCTGCACAACACACCAGTCACTGTGTGTGCAGTGCAAGGGGAAGCTATATAGTGGTGTATCAGTGGTGTTGGTTGTTGGGCTGCCTTCTAAGGCTTCCTGACATTCCTGCATTGCTCCCTTATCCTCTAGTCACTTTTGTCACAGCTGTGCCATCGAGCCTGTCACATAGCGCTCAGATATTCATTGGGCCTCACACAATCCAAAAGTGTCCAGTGTCCAAAAGTGTGTGCAGAGATTCAAAATCTCCCTTATCCTCTAGTCACTTTGGTCACAGCTGTGCCATCGAGCCTGTCACATAGCGCTCAGATATCAGTGGGCCTCACACAATCCAAAAGTGTCCATCCAGTGTCCAAAAGTGTGTGCAGAGATTCAAAATCTCCCTTATCCTCTAGTCACTTTGGTCACAGCTGTGCCATTGAGCCTGTCACATAGCGCTCAGATATCAGTGGGCCTCACACAATCCAAAAGTGTCCATCCAGTGTCCAAAAGTGTGTGCAGAGATTCAAAATCTCCCTTATCCTCTAGTCATTTTGGTCACAGCTGTGCCATCGAGCCTGTCACATAGCGCTCAGATATCAGTGGGCCTCACACAATCCAAAAGTGTCCATCCAGTGTCCAAAAGTGTGTGCAGAGATTCAAAATCTCCCTTATCCTCTAGTCACTTTGGTCACAGCTGTGCCATCGAGCCTGTCACATAGCGCTCAGATATCAGTGGGCCTCACACAATCCAAAAGTGTCCATCCAGTGTCCAAAAGTGTGTGCAGAGATTCAAAATCTCCCTTATCCTCTAGTCACTTTGGTCACAGCTGTGCCATCGAGCCTGTCACATAGCGCTCAGATATCAGTGGGCCTCACACAATCCAAAAGTGTCCATCCAGTGTCCAAAAGTGTGTGCAGAGATTCAAAATCTCCCTTATCCTCTAGTCACTTTGGTCACAGCTGTGCCATCGAGCCTGTCACATAGCGCTCAGATATCAGTGGGCCTCACACAAATCAAAAGTGTCCATCCAGTGTCCAAAAGTGTGTGCAGAGATTCAAAATCTCCCTTATCCTCTAGTCACTTTGGTCACAGCTGTGCCATCGAGCCTGTCACATAGCGCTCAGATATCAGTGGGCCTCACACAATCCAAAAGTGTCCATCCAGTGTCCAAAAGTGTGTGCAGAGATTCAAAATCTCCCTTATCCTCTAGTCACTTTGGTCACAGCTGTGCCATCGAGCCTGTCACATAGCGCTCAGATATCAGTGGGCCTCACACAATCCAAAAGTGTCCATCCAGTGTCCAAAAGTGTGTGCAGAGATTCAAAATCTCCCTTATCCTCTAGTCACTTTGGTCACAGCTGTGCCATCGAGCCTGTCACATAGCGCTCAGATATCAGTGGGCCTCACACAATCCAAAAGTGTCCAGTGTCCAAAAGTGTGTGCAGAGATTCAAAATCTCCCTTATCCTCTAGTCACTTTGGTCACAGCTGTGCCATCGAGCCTGTCACATAGTGCTCAGATATCAGTGGGCCTCACACAATCCAAAAGTGTCCAGTGTCCAAAAGTGTGTGCAGAGATTCAAAAGCTCCCTTATCCTCTAGTCACTTTGGTCACAGCTGTGCCATCGAGCCTGTCACATAGCGCTCAGATATCAGTGGGCTTCACACAATCCAAAAGTGTCCAGTGTCCAAAAGTGTGTGCAGAGATTCAAAATCTCCCTTATCCTCTAGTCACTTTGGTCACAGCTGTGCCATCGAGCCTGTCACATAGCGCTCAGATATCAGTGGGCCTCACACAATCCAAAAGTGTCCAGTGCCAACAAGTGTCTGCAGAAATTCAAAATCTCCCCTGTCCTATAGACACCGTGTACCTTGTTTTACATTACTATATAGTTTGTTGGATTTTGTCTACATTTCTACCAAAATTGAGGAAGGCTGGTGGAAGAGGCCGTGGATTTGGGCGGGGGTTGGCAGCTGGTAATGATGGTGTTGGTGGTGGATCTGATGGTAGTGGCAAGAGCAAAATAGGACCGAATGCAGGAGGTGGTGACCCTGCGTCATCGTCTGGCTACATAAGGCCTCGAACGCTTAGTTTTCTAGGAGTTGGCAAACCGCTTTTAAAGCCAGAGCATCAGGAAAAAGTTTTGTCTTACATTGCTGACTCAGCCTCCAGCTCTATCGCCTCCTCTTCTTCAGTTGTAAAAAGTAAAGGCACTGAGTCGTCATTGGAGGCTCATGTTCATGAACCACACCTTTCCTTGTGTCCTTCACCCCAACCAAGATTGAAGGATGACGCAGGCCATACTACTGATTACTCCATGGAGCTGTTTTCACATACCATGCCTGGATTATCAAGTGAAATGGTGAATTACCCAGGCCAAGATGAATCTGACATGGAGTGCACTGATGCACAGCCGCTGATGGATGATTCTGCTGTTACATTCACTCAGAGCACTACATTGTCCTCGCAGTGTACAGAGCCAGATTCTGACCCTGATGAGACTCAGGTGCCCCTTCCCGCACACTATACCACCATACACGGTGACACAGAGGAAGGTGCACATGACATAGAAGAGGAGGTGATGGATGACCCAGTTGTTGACCCAGATTGGCATCCATTGGGGGAAGAGGGTGCTGCTTCCAATAGCTCAGATGAGGAGCATCCACAGCAGACATCGACATCGCAACAGCTGTTATCTGGCAGGCCAGGAGCACTCCAAAGACAGGTTCCAAACATCAAAAGAGTTGCTGGACAGCTTGTCCAGAGGGTCAAAAGATCACAGCGTGCTAGGCCGCAAAATGTCTGCCAAAGTAGGAAGAGTGCAGTGTGGCACTTTTTTGACCAAAATCCTCATGATCAGGCCAAGGTTATCTGTAAGAAGTGCACAAAGACCTTTAGCCGAGGGAAAAATCAGAAAAATTTGAATACCAGTTGCATGCTTAGACATTTAACCAGCATGCACTTGCAAGCGTGGACACAACACCAAACCTCAAGTGCCACATGTGCAACTGATCACAACGAAGGTAGTCAGCAACGCTACATTGTTTCCCCCACTGTAAGCCCACCGGTTAGCACAGCAGCAAATGTTGAGGTGTCGTTGCAAGACCACAGCAGTCAGGGAATCCCACTGTTATATCAACGAAAGACTGATTCTAGGCCATCAGAAAGAACACCAACTCCATCACCATCATCAACCCTCTCTCAGTCCGCCCTGTCCACCACTACTTCCACCATATGCAGCTCTCAAGTCCAGCTCACCCTCCCAGACACTATGAGTAGGTCAAGAAAGTACTCAGTCTCTCATCCGCGTACACTGGGTTTGAACGCCCACATTGCCAAACTAATCTCGTTTGAGATGATGCCCTTTCGGTTGGTGGAAAGCACAGCTTTCCGCGAACTCATGGCCTATGCAGTACCACGCTATGACCTACCCAGTCGCCACTTCTTCTCTCGCAAAGCCATCCCAGCCCTCCACCATCATGTGAAAGACCGCATTGTCCATGCACTCAAGCAGTCAGTGAGCGGAAAGGTGCACCTCACAACTGATGCATGGTCCAGTCGGCATGGCCAGGGCCGTTACGTGTCCATCACTGCGCACTGGGTTAATGTGGTGGTTGCAGGGTCCACAGGGGACAGCGGTGGTGGGACAGTGCTGCCTAGCCCACGGTATAGGAAACAGTTGGCTGTAGGCATTCGACCCTCCTCCTCCTCCTCCAGAAGCGAAAGCTCGTCCACAGAGCGCAGTCGTACGAGCACTCCATCTGCAGCTGCCACTGTTGCACACGATGTGTCCCCCTATCGAGCAGCTAGTGGAAAGCGTCAGCAGGCTGTGTTGCAGATGATGTGTTTGGGCGACAGACACACCGCCGAGGTGCTGGCCGAGTACTTGAAGCGACAAACTGAGTCATGGCTGGGCAGTGTACATCTTGAGGCAGGCAAGGTAGTTAGAGATAACGGCCGTAATTTTGTGGCAGCCATAGCCCTTTCAAAACTCAGCCACATACCTTGCTTGGCTCACACCTTGAACCTGGTGGTGCAGTGCTTCCTCAAAAATTATCCGGAGTTAACAGCCCTGCTCCAGAAGGTGTGAAGACTGTGCGCGCACATCCGTCGGTCGCCTGTACACTCCGTTCGTATGCAGAAGCTGCAGCGATTGCTCCACCTTCCCAACCACCGCCTCATTATCGACATTGCAACAAGGTGGAACTCCACCCTGCACATGGTGGAGTGGCTGTGCGAGCAGAGGCAGGCCATAATGCATTTGTGGGAGGATACACGGCCAGGCACTTTGAGAGCAGACATGGAGTTGACAGGTGTGCAGTGGTCGAAGCTGAAAGACCTTTGTAAAGTCCTTCAGTGTTTTGAGGAATGCACACGGCTGGTAAGCGCAGACGACGCCATCCTAAGCATGAGCATCCCACTTATGCGTCTGCTCATGCAAACTTTGACGCACCTTAAGGAGCAGGCGTCTGCAGCCAATGTTGATGAGGAGGAAGAGGAGGAGGGAATCCTTGATGACATTCAGCCATTGTCTGCTTAGGGCCCTCTCCTGGACGAGGTGGAGGAAGAAGAGGAGGAGGAGGATGATGATGGGGATGATTACTTAGGGGAGGAGGATGCATCTCGTGGGGCAAGTGAAAATGTTGGCGTGGCAAGGTCTGGTACAGGGTTTGTGCATGACTGGAGGGATGTGGATTTGCCAGAAAGTGCTCCTCCACCCAGCACTCGCAGTGCATCATTGACACCGGGAACATTGGCCCACATGTCAGATTATGCCTTGCGGATCCTAAAAAGGGACCCCCGCATTGCCAAAATGATGAACGATGACGACTACTGGTTGGCCAGCATCCTGGATCCACGCTATAAAGGAAAATTACAAAACATCATGCCACAGGAGAACCTTGACCTAATATTGGCTAATAAACAAGCAACTCTGGTAAATTGGTTGCTTGAGGCATTCCCAGCACACAGCAGCGGTGATGGTTCTCACACGAGCCGTACGGGCCGGGGGCAGCTTGGCAGAGGTGTTCGTGGTGCACACAGCAGAAGTGGCGTTGGAGACAGGGGTTTCATGACAATTTTGTGGACTGATTTTTCAAATACCGCTCACACAACTGGTAATACTGCATCGATGGAAAGTGACAGGAGACAGCAGTTGTCAACAATGGTTACAAACTACTTTTCCTCCCATATCAATGTTCTCCCACACAGGTCATTCCCCTTTGACTATTGGGCCGCTAAACTGGACACCTGGCCTGAATTGGCCCAATATGCCTTACAGGAGCTCGCTTGCCCAGCTGCAAGTGTGCTATCGGAAAGAGTCTTCAGTGCAGCTGGATCAATCCTGACAGAAAAAAGGACCCGTCTGTCAACCCAAAATGTGGATGATCTAACCTTCATTAAAATGAACCACGCATGGGTTTCCAAGGATTTTGTCCCACCTTCCACTGATGACACATAGGGTGACAGAAAAATGGCTTGCTTTGGTCCACCTCTTCCTGGTACTTCACCTATTTCGCCTTTTGCATCAGCTGAATGTCCAACATCAACATATGCCACTTTCTAAAACTCCCTAACTGTGCTGCCTCCCCCCCATGGCCGGGGTCACCACCTAGCGCACAACACCGTGCGAGTGCCGTTGCCCTGGACAGGTGGGTAGGCCGACTCTTGGGCGCGGGCACTGGCACAGGGTCCCTCATAGTGCAATCAAGTGTCTCTGACGGTGGTGGTGCACACCCGCCGTCAGACACACCGCTGTACTATGAGGGGCCCAGTGCCAGTACCGACGCCCACGAGTGGGCCCCCCTTGCTTGGGCAGGGCCCCAGCATTTGCAATCTTTACCTCTCCCTGCTCCTCCGCTGTGTAATCTGGGCCGTCAAATCCATACTGTGCCTGACACCGTCTGAGCCTGCCTCCTGATGTATAGACATATATTTTGAATGTGTACGCTATCCATACATGTTATCCGGGGAAACGGTACCCTTTCTAACATTTGTGCAATCACGTGCAATCCATACTGGGCCTGACACCGTCTGAGCCAGCCTCCTGAGACATATATTTTGAATGTGTACGCTATCCATACATGTTATCCGGGGATACGGTACCCTTTCTAACCTTTGTGCAATCACGTGCAATCCATACTGGGCCTAACACCGTCTGAGCCTGCCTCCTGAGACATATATTTTGAATGTGTACGCTATCCATACATGTTATCCGGGGATACGGTACCCTTTCTAAACTTTGTGCAATCACGTGCAATCCATACTGGGCCTAACACCGTCTGAGCCTGCCTCCTGAGACATATATTTTGAATGTGTACGCTATCCATACATGTTATCCGGGGATACGGTACCCTTTCTAACCTTTGTGCAATAACGTGCAATCCATACTGGGCCTAACACCGTCTGAGCCTGCCTCCTGAGACATATATTTTGAATGTGTACGCTATCCATACATGTTATCTGGGGATACGGTACCCTTTCTAAACTTTGTGCAATCACGTGCAATCCATACTGGGCCTAACACCGTCTGAGCCTGCCTCCTGAGACATATATTTTGAATGTGTACGCTATCCATACATGTTATCTGGGGATACGGTACCCTTTCTAACCTTTGTGCAATCACGTGCAATCCATACTGGGCCTAACACCGTCTGAGCCTGCCTCCTGAGACATATATTTTGAATGTGTACGCTATCCATACATGCTATCTGGGGATACGGTACCCTTTCTAACCTTTGTGCAATCACGTGCAATCCATACTGGGCCTAACACCGTCTGAGCCTGCCTCCTGAGACATATATTTTGAATGTGTACGCTATCCATACTTGTTATCCGGGGATACGGTACCCTTTCTAACCTTTGTGCAATCACGTGCAATCCATACTGGGCCTAACACCGTCTGAGCCTGCCTCCTGAGACATATATTTTGAATGTGTACGCTATCCATACATGTTATCCGGGGATACGGTACCCTTTCTAACCTTTGTGCAATAACGTGCAATCCATACTGGGCCTAACACCGTCTGAGCCTGCCTCCTGAGACATATATTTTGAATGTGTATGCTATCCATACATGTTATCTGGGGATACGGTACCCTTTCTAAACTTTGTGCAATCACGTGCAATCCATACTGGGCCTAACACCGTCTGAGCCTGCCTCCTGAGACATATATTTTGAATGTGTACGCTATCCATACATGTTATCTGGGGATACGGTACCCTTTCTAACCTTTGTGCAATCACGTGCAATCCATACTGGGCCTAACACCGTCTGAGCCTGCCTCCTGAGACATATATTTTGAATGTGTACGCTATCCATACATGCTATCTGGGGATACGGTACCCTTTCTAACCTTTGTGCAATCACGTGCAATCCATACTGGGCCTAACACCGTCTGAGCCTGCCTCCTGAGACATATATTTTGAATGTGTACGCTATCCATACTTGTTATCCGGGGATACGGTACCCTTTCTAACCTTTGTGCAATCACGTGCAATCCATACTGGGCCTAACGCCGTCTGAGACTGCCTCCTGAGACATATATTTTGAATGTGTACGCTATCCATACTTGTTATCTGGGGATACGGTACCCTTTCTAACCTTTGTGCAATCACGTGCAATCCATACTGGGCCTAACACCGTCTGAGCCTGCCTCCTGATGTATAGACATATATTTTGAATGTGTACACTATCCATACATGTTATTTGGGGATACGGTACCCTTTCTCACCTTTGTGCAATCACATGCAATCCATACTGGGCCTAACACCGTCTGAGCCTGCCTCCTGAGACATATATTTTGAATGTGTACGCTATCCATACATGTTATCTGGGGATACGGTACCCTTTCTAACCTTTGTGCAATCACGTGCAATCCATACTGGGCCTAACACCGTCTGAGCCTGCCTCCTGAGACATATATTTTGAATGTGTACGCTATCCATACATGTTATCTGGGGATACGGTACCCTTTCTAACCTTTGTGCAATCACGTGCAATCCATACTGGGCCTAACACCGTCTGAGCCTGCCTCCTGAGACATATATTTTGAATGTGTACGCTATCCATACATGTTATCTGGGGATACGGTACCCTTTCTAACCTTTGTGCAATCACGTGCAATCCATACTGGGCCTAACACCGTCTGAGCCTGCCTCCTGAGACATATATTTTGAATGTGTACGCTATCCATACATGTTATCTGGGGATACGGTACCCTTTCTAACCTTTGTGCAATCACGTGCAATCCATACTGGGCCTAACACCGTCTGAGCCTGCCTCCTGAGACATATATTTTGAATGTGTACGCTATCCATACATGTTATCTGGGGATATGGTACCCTTTCTAACCTTTGTGCAATCACGTGCAATCCATACTGGGCCTAACACCGTCTGAGCCTGCCTCCTGAGACATATATTTTGAATGTGTACGCTATCCATACATGTTATCTGGGGATACGGTACCCTTTCTAACCTTTGTGCAATCACGTGCAATCCATACTGGGCCTAACACCGTCTGAGCCTGCCTCCTGATGTATAGACATATATTTTGAATGTGTACACTATCCATACATGTTATCTGGGGATACGGTACCCTTTCTCACCTTTGTGCAATCACGTGCAATCCATACTGGGCCTAACACCGTCTGAGAATGATAGATGGGGCCCACCATGCACTGGAACATTCCAAAGGTGGACATCAGACACTGGAGCAGCATTTACAGGGCCCATTATACACTAGAGCATTAGAAATGGGGACCATTATGTTTGGAGCATTATTTGGGCCCATAAGACAGTAGAGCTTCATCCATGGAGACCAACATGTACTGTAGCATTATGTGGAGCTCATCATATACTGTTTCAAACATTATATGGGACCAATGATTCTGTATGGAGAAATAGATGGGCCTCGTCATGAGATGTAAAAAGTGAGGTATTTTTCATTGTACTATACCACTATTTCTCTGCCGTATCGGAGCATGATGAGTTGTGGTATGTGTTAAAGGGGCGCTCTTTCGCCCAGGGCACATGAAAACCTGGAGCCAGCCCTCCCCCCCCACAGTCTGTAGCCAAATAACCCCCATTTTTCAGTGCGTAACTTGTATTATGAAGTTAATTAAGTTTGACAAGCTTAAGTAAGAAGAATTGATGCTTTTGGCATTCAAATGGGCACTGTTGGTGTGTTTCCTGTCCTCCTCTCACTGCCGACTTTTATTCCCCATTGACTTACATTGGGTTTCGTGTTTCGGGACGACCCCGACTTTTCCCTATAATCGGACGATCTTGCTCGACCCGACTTTTGGAAAAGTCGGGTTTCACGAAACGAAACGCGACCCTAAAAAACCAAAAGTCGCTCAACTCTACGTGTGTGTGTATGTGTATGTGAGTACGTGTGTGTGTGTTTGCATGTGACTATGTGTGTGTGTACTGTATGTTAGTACGTGTGTCTGTGTATGTGAGTACGTGTGTGTGTGCATGTGAGTATGTGTGTGTATGCGAGTATGTACATGTGTGTGTACATACGCGTGTGTACGTACGTGTCTGTGTACGTACGTGTTTGTGTGTAAGTACGTGTGTGTGTACGCACGTGTGTGAGTGTGTGAGTATGTGTGTGAGTGATTACGTGTGCACGTACAGTGGGGCAAAAAAGTATTTAGTCAGTCAGCAATAGTGCAAGTTCCACCACTTAAAAAGATGAGAGGCGTCTGTAATTTACATCATAGGTAGACCTCAACTATGGGAGACAAACTGAGAAAAAAAAATCCAGAAAATCACATTGTCTGTTTTTTTTTTCATTTTATTTGCATATTATGGTGGAAAATAAGTATTTGGTCAGAAACAAAATTTCATCTCAATACTTTGTGATATATCCTTTGTTGGCAATGACAGAGGTCAAACGTTTTCTGTAAGTCTTCACAAGGTTGCCACACACTGTTGTTGGTATGTTGGCCCATTCCTCCATGCAGATCTCCTCTAGAGCAGTGATGTTTTTGGCTTTTCGCTTGGCAACACGGACTTTCAACTCCCTCCAAAGGTTTTCTATAGGGTTGAGATCTGGAGACTGGCTAGGCCACTCCAGGACCTTGAAATGCTTCTTACGAAGCCACTCCTTCGTTGCCCTGGCGGTGTGCTTTGGATCATTGTCATGTTGAAAGACCCAGCCACGTTTCATCTTCAATGCCCTTGCTGATGGAAGGAGGTTTTCACTCAAAATCTCACGATACATGGCCCCATTCATTCTTTCATGTACCCGGATCAGTCGTCCTGGCCCCTTTGCAGAGAAACAGCCCCAAAGCATGATGTTTCCACCACCATGCTTTACAGTAGGTATGGTGTTTGATGGATGCAACTCAGTATTCTTTTTCCTCCAAACACGACAAGTTGTGTTTCTACCAAACAGTTCCAGTTTGGTTTCATCAGACCATAGGACATTCTCCCAAAACTCCTCTGGATCATCCAAATGCTCTCTAGCAAACTTCAGATGGGCCCGGACATGTACAGGCTTAAGCAGTGGGACACGTCTGGCACTGCAGGATCTGAGTCCATGGTGGCGTAGTGTGTTACTTATGGTAGGCCTTGTTACATTGGTCCCAGCTCTCTGCAGTTCATTCACTAGGTCCCCCCGCGTGGGTCTGGGATTTTTGCTCACCGTTCTTGTGATCATTCTGACCCCACGGGGTGGGATTTTGCGTGGAGCACCAGATCGAGGGAGATTATCAGTGGTCTTGTATGTCTTCCGTTTTCTAATTATTGCTCCCACAGTTGATTTCTTCACTCCAAGCTGGTTGGCTATTGCAGATTCAGTCTTCCCAGCCTGGTGCAGGGCTACAATTTTGTTTCTGGTGTCCTTTGACAGCTCTTTGGTCTTCACCATAGTGGAGTTTGGAGTCAGACTGTTTGAGGGTGTGCACAGGTGTCTTTTTATACTGATAACAAGTTTAAACAGGTGCCATTACTACAGGTAATGAGTGGAGGAAAGAGGAGACTCTTAAAGAAGAAGTTACAGGTCTGTGAGAGCCAGAAATCTTGATTGCTTGTTTCTGACCAAATACTTATTTTCCACCATAATATGCAAATAAAATGAAAAAGAAACAGACAATGTGATTTTCTGGATTTTTTTTTCTCAGTTTGTCTCCCATAGTTGAGGTCTACCTATGATGTAAATTACAGACGCCTCTCATCTTTTTAAGTGGTGGAACTTGCACTATTGCTGACTGACTAAATACTCTTTTGCCCCACTGTATGTACGTACATGTGTGTATATGTGTGTGTATGTACATACGTGTGTGTGTACATGTGTGTGTATGTACGTACATGTGTGTGTGTACGTACGCGTGTGTGTACGTACGTGTGTGTACGTACGTGTTTTTGTGTAAGTACGTGTGTGTGTACGTACGTGTGTGTGTACGTACGTGTGTGTACGTATGTACGTACATGTGTGTATATGTGTGTGTATGTACGTACGTGTGTGTTTGTACATGTGTGTGTATGTACTGTGATAAAACACTCCGGGGTCGCCTTTGCTGGAGTTAAAGGTCACGTGCGTTTAGCATGAAACTCAGGCGCACAGCCGGGGTCCGGGTATAACTGACACTGGGTCAGGTTTATTAAAGGTGAAAGCAACGCATTAAAGAAAAAAAACATAAAACAAATCCTTGCCTGTCTGGCACTAACTAAACAAAGTACAACCTAACTACCAACTGGCGGGCTTCTCCCGTCCAGCCAAACCACAGTTGCAGTGGGCACTGCTTTCACTTACATGTGTCTCTCCCTCAGACAGGCTCTCAGTGTTCCCAGGCTGAGACACTCACACAACCACCAGGCATCCTTTTATATCCGCCCTCCCATTATTCATTAGTAACCATGTGAGATACTGACCAGACTAGGCCACATAGGAAAGGTATCTGGGCGAGATATACCTGCCCTCATCCGCTATTCCCACATGATTCTCACATATCCCCCCCTCTGCTCAGACCACTCCGGTCGAGCAATGACACCCGCCAAACAGTGCACTCGGGACAGAGCATCTGCATTCCCCATCTGTACCCCTGGGCAGTGCTCCACCGTAAAAGTGTAGGCCTGCAGGTCAAGGAATCACCGGGTCACCCGGCTATTCCGTTCCTTGTGCAAGTGCATGCATTTGAGAGGGGCATGGTCAGTGATCAGCCTGAACTTTCGGCCCACCAGGTAATATTTGAGGGCCTCTAGAGCCCACTTAATGGCTAGCCACTCTTTTTCTACAACTGCATATTTTTGCTCATGTTTATTCAGCTTCCTGCTGAAATAGAGGACCCGGTGTTCCACTCCGTCCCTCACTTGTGACAGTACGGCCCCGATACCGGTATCAGAGGCATCCGTTTGTACCACAAACTCACTGCAGAAGTCCGGAGTCACCAGTACGGGTTGAGAGCAAAGTGCCCGTTTTAGGCTATGGAAGGCTTCTTCAGCCGCTAAACTCCATTTAATCATGACGGAGTCTTTCCCTTTTGTAAGATCCGTCAGGGGGGTAGCGATGGCTGCAAAATTGGGTATGAACCGGCGATAATAGCCGGCGATCCCCAGAAAGGCTTGCACCTGTTTCTTGCTGACAGGTTGCGGCCAGTCCTGAACCGCCTGAATCTTATCGATCTGGGGTTTAACAACACCCCTCCCAATTACATACCCCAAATACCGGGCTTCTTCTAGCCCGATATGACATTTCTTGGGGTTCGCGGTTAGACCTGCCTCCCACAGGTCGTCCATCACAGCTTGTACTTTCTGGAGATGAGTCTCCCAGTCCAAGCTGTAAATGACAATGTCATCCAAATAGGCCGAAGCGTACTGCCTATGTGGCCTCAGGACTCGATCCATCAGTCTCTGGAAGGTCGCCGGTGCCCCGTGCAGTCCAAACGGCATATACACATACTGAAATAAACCTTCCGGTGAAGCAAATGCCGTCTTTTCTCTGGCAACCTCCGCCAGAGGGATCTGCCAATACCCCTTTGTTAGGTCTAGGGTCGTAATATACCGGGCATTTCCTAACCGATCTATTAACTCGTCGACCCGGGGCATAGGGTTGGCATCAAATTTTGAGACCGCATTCAGTTTCCTGAAGTCATTGCAGAACCGGATGGTGCCGTCCGGTTTAGGAATTAACACAATCGGGCTGGACCAAGCACTGTGCGATTCCTGAATGACACCTAACTCTAACATTGCCTTCACTTCTCGGGAAACGGCTTCATGGCGCGCTTCCAGAATTCTGTAGGGTTTCACGTGAATTGTGACACCAGGTTCCGTTACGATGTCATGTTTCATTAGCGCAGTCTGCCCGGGTTTTTCTGAGAAAAACCTTTGGTTGTGAAGTAGAAACTGCCTGACCTCAGTCTTTTGCCGCTCCGAGAGAGTCTCTGCAACCCGTACCTCCGGTACGGTATGCGAGCAGACGGGCCGGGCCATCTCCGCTGACAAGGCAGACCGATCTTTCCAGGGTCTTATCAGATTTACATGATAAACCTGTTCAGGTTTCTGTTTACCTGCCTGGTATACTTTGTAGTTTACTTCACAAATTCTTTCCTTAATCTCAAAGGGCCCTGCCACTTTGCTAGGAACTTACTGTTCACCGTGGGAACCAGGATCAACACCATATTCCAGGTGCAAACGTACGGCTGTTGGCACCCCATCATAGATTCTTTTTTGGGCTCCTTGAGCCTGCATCATGTGTTCTTTGATGATAGGCATAACAGCCGCCATACGGTCCTGCATTTGGGATACGTGATCTATCACTGTTTTAATCGGAGTGACCTGACCCTCCCAGGTTTCTTTGGCGACGTCTAACAGTCCGCGAGGATGTCGGGCATACAATAACTCGAAAGGCGAGAATCCCGTGGAAGACTGGGGCACTTCCCTGATGGCAAAAAGTAAATACCGAAGTAAATAGTCCCAGTTCTTCCCATCCTTGTCTATCGCCTTTCTCAGCATCTGCTTCAGAGTTTTATTGAACCGTTCAACCAACCCGTCTGTTTGAGGGTGATACACGAATGTGCGTAACGGTTCGATTTGTAACAACCGGCAGAGCTCCTTCATTACCCTGGACATAAAGGGAGTCCCTTGGTCGGTGAGTATCTGTTTTGGTATACCGACCCAACTAAACAAATGCACCAGTTCCTTGGCAATCGTCTTGGTGGCCGTGTTACGCAAAGGGATGGCCTCCGGGTAACGAATGGCATAATCCAAGAGGACCAGGATATGTTGGTGTCCACGTGCAGACCGTGGAAGGGGCCCAACTAAATCCATCCCAATCCTCTCTAACGGGACCTCAATAATAGGTAGGGGTACCAAAGGGCTACAGAACCGGGGCTTAGGCGAAGAGGCTTGGCAGTCAGGACAAGACTCACAATATACACGAATATCGTGATGCATGCCTGGCCAAATAAAACAGTGCAATATCCTTTCGGTGGTTTTCTGAACTCCCAGGTGACCTCCCATGACATGTCCGTGGGCCAGGTCCTGCACCTGCCGCCGGTAGGGTTTTAGCACGACTAATAGTTGCACCGTGTCTTCCCCCTTTTTCTCTATCTGATAGAGTAAATCATTCTCCAGGACCATGTAAGGATATGCCAGCCTAGAGCCAGGTTCTACGGGTACCCCATTTATCACTTTTACATTTGTCCTAGCCTGAGAAAGGGTAGGATCCTTTATTTGCTCACTTTAGAAGTCATCTTTCTGAACTTCCAAACCCGGCAAACGAGGAGGTGGACGGCTGTCGGCCTCCTCCTCTTCCCCGGTCTCCTCCGTATCACCCGCCATGACTGAAAACGGGAACTGCAGGTCATTTCCAGCAGAATCTTCACCCGAGTCTTCCGGGGAGACCTCTTCCAGGGGTTCGGGACCCACACGCGCCCTGGGAGAAGAATCATGTACACTATTACCCTGGGGTTTCAACTGATTCTCCCACAATTGCCAGAAGTGGGGAAAATCCCGGCCCAAGATAACATCATGCAATATGTTGCACAGACCCATAGGAAGTAGTAATGCATATGACCGTGGTGAGGTACGAGCAGGTGTCTCCATGCACACACGTTACAGAAATTTTGTCTGATGGTCCAGTCGGGGCTGACACTTGACTGGCCTTCACCAGAGTCACCACACTTCCTGAGTCTAACAATGCCACCACATTTTTTCCATCAACAGTTAAAT
The DNA here is from genome assembly GCF_039654945.1 of Dendrobates tinctorius. NCBI lineage: Eukaryota > Metazoa > Chordata > Amphibia > Anura > Dendrobatidae > Dendrobates > Dendrobates tinctorius. Next base: position 56,453,210 of record NW_027361690.1, read on the forward strand.
CACACAAGTGTTTTTCCACATCCATCTGACCAGCATTCACACTCACTACCCGTGCCACCATAGACATGCAGTTTTTAGGGTCTGTGACGTCGCACTGCATGGGGTCAGTAGTGACCGGACAGTTTGCAGCAATGTGTCCCATCTCTTGGCAGCGGAAACACCTAACGGGCCCCTTGCTTAGACCATAGTTCGTTACTCTCGGCCTCGCAGTGCGGGCAGTCCCGTTTTCCTCCCCCACTGTCTTAGGGATTTTTCCTTATCCCCAACTCCGTAGAACAGTCTTACCGGAGATGATGAAGAACAAGGTGGGGTAGCGTCGTCTCGGAGTCCTTCCGCCACGGATTAACGTTCAACCAGATCCACCAGTTGATCTGCCGTCGTAGGATTTCCATGACTTACCCACTTCCTCAGGGCTGGCGGTAGGGCTCTCAGGTATTTGTCCATGACCACTCTCTGGATTATCTCTGGTGCTGTCAACACCTCGGGTTGTAGCCACTTCTTCGTCACGTGGATCAGGTCGAACATCTGTGACCGCGGTGGCTTATCCGGCTGATAAGTCCATTGATGCACTCTCTGTGCATGGACAGCGGTCGTCACTCCTAGCCGGGCCAAGATCTCGGCTTTCAGTTTGTCAATGTCCTGCGCGGCTTCAGGTTCTAAGTCATAATACGCCTTTTGGGCTTCACCGGAAAGAAACGGGGCAATCAGGGCGGCCCATCGTGCCTTCGGCCATTTTACTCGCACCGTCGTCCGTTCAAACGTGGTCAGGTATGCCTCGACGTCATCTTCGGTCGTCATCTTCTGCCAGTACCGACTCACGTGAATCACTCTCGACTCGGCTTCCAGGTTAACCTCAGGTAAGCTTGCCAGGCGCTGCGCCACCTGCTGGAGAAGCGAACGATCGGTAGCGGTCATGTCCACCAACTCCTTCAGGTGGGCCATCATCACCCGATTAGCTTCTTGCTGGATGGCGGTGGACTGTACCAGCGCTTTCACCATGTCCTCCATGCTCATGCTTCCAACATGATGCCCGCATTCTCCACCACAATGTGATAAAACACGCCGGGATCGCCTTTGCTGGGGTCAAAGGTCACGTGCGTTTAGCATGAAACCCAGGCGCACAACCAGGGTCCGGGTATAACTGACACTGGGTCAGGTTTATTAAAGGTGAAAGCAATGCATTAAAGAAAAAAAAAACATAAAACAAATCCTTGCCTGTCCGGCACTAACTAAACAAAGCACAACCTAACTACCAACTGGCGGGCTTCTCCCATCCAGCCAAACCACAGTTGCAGTGGGCACTGCTTTCACTCACGTGTGTCTCTCACACAGACAGGCTCTCTGTGTTCCTAGGCTGAGACACTTACACAACCACCTGGCATCCTTTTATATTCGCCCTCCTATTATTCATTAGTAACCAGGTGAGATACTGACCAGACTAGGCCACATAGGAAAGGTATCTTGGCGAGATATACCTGCCCTCATCCACTATTCCCACATGATTCTCACAGTACGTACATGTGTGTGTACGTGTGTGTACGTACGTGTGTGTATACATGTGTGTGTATGTAAGTACATGTGTGTATGTACATGTGTGTGTGTACGTGTGTGTGTGTACATGGTGGCCAGCAGCGGCGGGGGCAGCAGGTCCAGCGGTGGGGGGGTTCCTGGTTGCGGCCAGCCGGCAGGAAAAACCTCGGCTTGCGGCCTGTGCACAGGCCGCATGCCATGGTCTTTCCTGCCGGCTGTGATGGAGGTGTGTCCGGTGGGGTGGGGGGTCCGTCGGTGGCGGGTCCAGCAGCGGCGGGGGGTCAGGCGGCGGTGGGGGGTCCTGGCAGTGTCCTGCTGGTGTTACTGTGGAAGGGCCTGGTACCACCAGCGGGTGCCATATTGAAATACCCATCACTTCATCACTTAGGCATTTCAATATGGCGGTCGGCGTTCCTTCGGTCGGCGTGGTGGATTGTGGGATTCGGGGACATCCAGACGGAAGTGGATGACAGACAATTTAAGGCAATTATATATAGATTACTATTCTATAATAGCGGTGATGCTGCACCTTGGCTTACCACCTTATATCTTTGATTCTTTCCTGTGTATTTAATGTTTTTATATATTATGCTGTATATTTCTTAACAAATTATCCCCCTTTTTTATATGACTCTTGGTGTGCTTTTCTTTTCTAATATGTTCCTCTAAGCAGTTTCTGAGGTAGAAACCCTGGAGAAAATCCTCAGAACGAGACAGCTAATAAATATAAATCTAATGTGGATATATAAAGGGTTGTATGATATAGATAGCATTTCCTGTACATTTTTTTTAGATGTTGTATTTGTGTATTTCTTATTGTGAAATAGATTTACCACATCATCTGTGAGCCCAATGAAAGGTCAAGATCAATATCCTGTTATTATGTAAGGGGCCATATCGGCTCCAAAACGCATAGTCAGAATGAAAAGGTTTTTAAACCTCTCATTGGATCATCATCTTCCTGGCAGTGCACACCAAGTCCGGGTTTATCATCTCTATTGCCCTTTCCAAGTCCTGGTGCTCTTGACCCGGGTCTTCTGTGGACGAAGCTGCAGCCAACTAAGAGAGAGATTCTACACGTGACTGTCAGAGTTTTGCCTGTCATTGACAACACAACCAGGTGAGTATAACAACGCACAAGGATTCACGTCTTACCTATGGTAGATTGCGCTAGGAATGCTTTTTTATTCATCCTTCAAAAAGACACCTAGGCATTTTCTGAATGGTTTTGAAGACTCCCATTGACTTGTTTTTTTTAAATATGAGCCTGAAAAAGCCTGAATATTGGTCAGGTCACTTCTTTTCACCATTTTTGAAATCTGAAACAGTCAATCTGAAACAAGACGCTAAAAAGTCTGAACATATTAACAGGAATTCATTTTTACATGGTAATGCATACAGTATATTCATTATTTTAAGCATTTTATAGGCACTTTTTCTAGCAGGATTTGGAATGGACTCACCTGAAATAGACGTCATACTCTGCGAGTTCATTCCACAACCCGCTTGGAAAAGTGCCTACAAAATGCTTAAACGAATGAGTGGATCCTTTGAAGTTAAAATTTGCCTTAGTTTTGCAAAGCTTTTCTCAAAAAATTGATTTGCGTTAAATCACACTTAGTTTAATTCACCTGAAAATATTCAACAATCAGAGGTCCGCTAGGAGTATAGCCAACTGCATTAATTGTAGTCTCTGTAAGGCTGAACAATTTCATCTTAATTAATAATTATTTTGTGATCCTACTGGATCGAAATTCAAGGTGTTCAAATTCACCGGGGGCTGCAAATGTCAGGAAATTCTACTTGAACTTGACGTTCTGCGGTTCTATCTTCGCATCTCTAGTCGAGTGCACACACCTAAGGTCTTACTCAAGCAGAGGCCAGATGTATGTAGGTAAATGTGATGGTAATAATCCGTTTCACATAAGGTAGCTTAGGAATATGTCATGTCTGTATTTTTATGTCCAATTTATGCTATGGCTTGTCAAAAATGGCAGAGATGAGTAGTGACCAGTGAGAAGCACATCATAGCTTTACAAGGATCGGTACACCTTTGGCTGTAAAATATTCCACATTAAAATATATAAATAAAAGAAATGCACGGAGACGACCAAATCAGTCTGAAAATAGTGACAAGTATTCCTATGTAAACATATCTGGCGTGAAATCTTCAGGGAAATGTATGTAAATGTATGTGAAGAAAACCAAAGGCCACATTGTGACTCATTTTCACATATCAGTTCCATGGAAACAAGAAAATATATATTAGATTACATTGCGCTTACTGCACGCAGTTTACTAACGCTGGCTATGTTTACTGGTGCATAGAAATGAAACCTTACTCTCTAAAGAGCTTATCATCATGGAAAGTTTTTTACTTCCCGACTTTGAGATTTTCACATTTTTATAGACAGGAAAATATTACAAGCATGTATTATCCCAGTGAAAACTGCCCTGCAGATAGCCATAAATGTACTAGATAGAACAACCCCTTTTTCTCAGTAAAGAAAAGTTTGTTCTTTTTTCTATAAATATTGTAGGTATTTTATTTTTTTTTAACTTCCTTAGCGGCAGCCATTTTGGATATACAGACTATATCTCTGACTTGTCTGCGTGAACAATGCAGCAGGGTGTGTGCATAAAGGCACTTGAGTGTTTAGTGATACTACTGTGCGTTATCAAGGATTACAGCTGTACCATGAAAGTGTAATTACTGTTCCAGCAATTATAGCGTCTGCTCTTCCAGGGCTTGCATGACACTGTTATGTCAGGTGAGCCCTGCAGATAATGAGCTGCCGCTTCATTCTCGTTTCCTACGGACAAAGCTGACACCTGGAAAAAGTGAGATAGTGAGACTGATCTTTTACTCCTTCCAGATATCAGTTACATCTGGAGGATTTGAGAGTGAAGCAGTCATTGATGGGTTTCAGGGCTCACGTGACAACATAACAATGACACATGGTGTTAGGGGCTTGCGGAACGCATTGAATAATAAAGGTGGTATAAGGTGCATTCGCAGCCCGGGGTCCACCGTGCAGAGATGGTAAAACCGCTGACCCGATGTGCACAGGGGTGAACTCTGTTACCTCACAGAGCCGCTGAAACAACTGCCGGAGCCTGTTAATACTCACAGAGCTCGGCTGGGTGAGCACTAGCTAACAGTCACAGAACTCTGCCCCAGAGACACAGGGCTAGAGTCTCTCTAGATCACTAATGCTGAGCGCCACAGCTGCGGTGCTATCAAGAGAATAGATTAGTACTATTTGTGCACTGCACCGCTCCGGTGGATGCCACTAACCTCCCAGAGCAGGGAGGAAAGCGCTTAACTAACCCACGGCACCGCTATAAGGAATGCTGCTGCTAGTGCAGTGTGGGGAGGAGGACTCCCAGACAGTGAAGGGGCAGGTGCCCAGGGGACCGCCATCAGGGTTCCTGAGGGAACGATGCTGGGAGGACAGTAAAAGAAAAGACTTGACTGAAGTTGCCAGGGAAACAGGGGGCGGGGCAAGCTTAACAGGAGCAGGGGGCGCGCTGAAGTGGCAGTTGAGAGAGTGCCAGACAACAGACAAGAAGTCGGGTGAGACAGAGAGGACCGAGGGAGCGAACAGTGTGTTGTGGAGAGGCTGACAGGGCCCTGTAAAAGGAAAGCTGCGGACTTACCGACTAGTGACACGTGAGAGCCTTGCACCGGCGGCCGCTCCCCTCATACGAACGCATACAGCTGCCCCCGCTGTTTCCCTCCCTGCTGTGACAAGTCCACGACCTCTACTGACCGCTGCAACTAGAGACCATTCCTTTACAGTGGTCAGGACACTGCCCCTCTGCCTTCTCCCACAGCTGCGGCCCTGTCATCACCGGCCCCAGGGGGCGCCACCTCACTACAGGCAGCAGTAGGGGCCCCGTCTGGTTTGCTAAGGGACCCTGAGCAGAGGTTGGTGAACGGTTATATTTAGAGACTGCGTCATGATTCTGCTGTGAGACGAGAGTCACAAGGGGACGCCTGTTACGCCCATCGGCATAGTTTCTTCAGGGCCTGTTGCACCACACCGTCATCGTTTCTTCAGGGCCTGTTGCACCCCACCGTCATCGTTTTCTTCAGGGCCTGTTGCGCCCCACCGTCATCGTTTTCTTCAGGGCCTGTTGCACCCCACCGGCATCATTCCTTCAGGGCCTGTTGCGCCCCACCGGCATCGCTTTCTTCAGGGCTTGTTGCGCCCCACCGGCATTGTTTCTTCAGGGCCTGTTGCGCCCCATCGGCATTGTTTCTTCAGGGCCTGTTGCGCCCCACCGGCATCATCTCTTCAGGGCCTGTCGAGCCCAGTTCCTTCCCGGAATATCGAGTCGTCAAGGCAGCCGCATCAGTGACCTCTACGCGGCCACGCTTGTGATCCTAACAGACCCCCTGGAAGGATAAGTACAATATAGGAGATAAGGACCCGTAGTTTGGTCATACATGGCCTATAGCACCCGGGCAAACAGCGTTAGTCGCATTTATATTAGAAAGTGTTGTTAGGATTGTTGAGTCCCTGCGTGGACTGGTTATTGTTAACCCCTTTGGTTTGCTCAAGATAGCCCCAGCGGCTATAGTTTATAAAAGTTTATTCCACAAAACACACTCAGTGTCGTGTCTTGTCACTGCATCCTGCGAACCTGAAAGAACCCTATAGCGGTACAAATGTACCTTGTGCTGGATGGCACTGTGTGATGCTAATGCTCGTGTGGAGAGTGGGATGCTCTGTGGCATATAGACTACGCCACTACTGACGCTGACTTTGACTCAGAAACCCCTATACCATACACAACCAGAGGGAGGAGATCATAATGCGTCAGTCACCTGTGTCATGCATCCATCTACACACACACAACTACCCATAAGAGTCTATATTAGCATACGGCCGAGCGGACATGCGACTCTTTTATAGCGGCGTCCTTCCGGGAGCCCAACAGGTCATGATTTCAGGATTTCCATAGTGTTACACATGTGAGAGAATTCCTGATGTCTTGACGATACTTCCATCACCTGTGAAATACTAAGGAAATCTTGAAAACATGACCTGTTGGGGGCCGTGACGACTGGAGTTTGGGAAACACTGCTTTAAATCTACAACCCTTTGCAGCTTATTGTGCTGCACTAGTGGCCTTTGTGAAAACTGGAATATTTCAAGATTTTATTGTGCATGAAAAATCACATGACAAAATAAAAAAAACGTAATTTGAAAAAATATGCTCACAGTATAAATAAATGCACCATTTTCTAGTGATATGTTTCAGACAAATATAAGAAATTAAGAAATACATTTCAAAGAACAGTTTTACAGTAATGTCATTGATTGGGCCTTGTGAAACGTCTATTCATCATGATGTCAACAAGAGAACTTGCCATTGATAAAGTTATCTTCATATAAAAAACTGATGGATTATGAAATTGGGCATCGCCATTACAGGCCCCATTAGCAAATACTGAATAAAATATAGTATTTTCTTGAATGTCCCTCTAAATTTATGAAGAAATTAGATTTCAATTTGTTGCTCTCCCATTTTAATATAATATAGACTTAAATTTGAGAGCTTAAGATTTGCAGTAATTGGTTATGTCACTGGAAATTAGTGCAGAATCTGTGACTCTCAATGTGAGTTTCATTTATCCGGGCCGGTAAACGTTCCTCTCGTTTTACTTTTTCATTGTATCAGACTATGCAAACAGAACCAATATATCTGAAAAATCCATAAGAGAGTGCAAAGATAATTATCTGCACCATATCTTTGAAAAATTCACCTGCTTCATTGTAATTATGTTTAAGTAGCCTCGTGCCATGGAGTGAGCAGCTCTACCTGGGCATGGGCGAAGAATATAAAGAGCAATACATAAACTATAATATGTATCACCGTACAGGGCAATGAATAAATTAGATAGCTCCAACTTCAAGCTGAATAAAAGCTGGTTCACTGGAGGCAAAGATAGCACATGAAAAAACAGAAAAGGTATTCCAACTGAAGAAAGAAGCTTCTTCTGTTGCTCTTGAGATCCTTTTTAGCATCAAAGAGATATCTATGGATATTTCAATATCTAGATCATGAATGTGACAGGAGATCAGTTAGTGGTTCACATCACATTACAGTATAAACAATTAAGTTTACTGTCGACAAAAGTAATGTGTTCCTCCACCGATTCATTACACATAATATACCGGGAGCTGTTATATTGTCTTATGCGCCATTATCATTGTCAAAGTGACTATTTGATCTCACTTATTTGACAAGAAACAGAAAAAATAATAATGTTTCCTAGTCACAAAACTGGCAAAAAAAGCCATAACGCACTGTATTACAGAATTAACCTTTTTGTTTTTTCGACTATAAAAACATATTAAATCAAGTACATAGGCCGCACCAGGATGTGATGCGGACAGATAGAACCTCCATATTATCTAGTAAGATTTAATAAGGAGTGAACATTAGGGAGCCAGGCCCAAAATCATGACACGCTACCCACTGTTCTTCTGGGCCTCGGTCAAACACCATCCATTTTTAATTAGGTCAAGCCTTGCCTGCATCCGATCACTGAGGACTAATCACACAGCCATGTCCATCCCACTGGCCTGTAGCAAGACAGCGCTCCAACCTAATGCAGGTCCCTTTTTCTTATCATTATCTTATGTGAAAGGTAATGATTTCTATATTAAATAAAAAATGTTACATAAAGAATACTCAATTTCTATTAATTGTACATTGGGGAAGCTCTAATTGGCCCCCTCAGCAAAAAAAAAGAATAATAATTAAAATTCGACAGGGTCACAGATGAGCATGTCTCACAACTTTGTAACCTTTGCAAAGTAATTTGTCTTCTACTGAAGCCCAAGATTCCCCTTTAATTGTACTAATTAAAATATGACGATGATAATTGAGTCCCACAAACACTATATGATAACCCAAAGTGAATTTGGCCACAGTATGATGACCCTACTGTACTCCACTATAAATCCCCCAGCAAAGTATGATCCCTCAACTGTGACTTCCACATAACCCTCCATGCAGTATAAAAGGCCTACATACAGTAACATGACCCTAGACTGTATAATGGACCTCTCTATCCCTCCAAACTGTATAATTGCCCTTACACAGCCCTCAAAACAATATGATGGACCCCACACAAACCTTCACGCTGCATAATTGCTTGCATACAGTATAATTGCCCCTGCATAGCCCTCCATAAATTGTAAAAGCTTCCACACAGCCCTCCAAATAATATAATGGGCACCCCATTGCCGTCCATACAGTATACTTCACTACTCATAGTCCTCCATACAGAATTAAGGCCACCATCATTTTTTAAAAAAAACAATACCTCTCCTCCTTGTTTCCGTGCTGTTTCAGTCTATGCAGCGAGCATTCTGAAGTGCCACACACTTGTAGTGATACAATATACTGCACTCCCCATAGTCCTCCATACAGTATACTGCACACCCCATAGTCTTCCATACAGTATACTGCACTCCCCAAAGTCTTCCATACAATATACTGCACTATCTATAGTTCTCCACACAGTATACTACACTTCCCATAGTTCTCCATACAGTATATTGAACTCCTCATAGTCCTCCATACAGTATACTGCAATCCCCATATGCTTTCGTACAGTATACTGCGCTCCCATAGTCTTCCATACAGTATACTGCACTTCCCATTGTCCTCTATACAGTATACTGTACTCCCCATTGTTCCTCATACAGTATACTGTTCTTCCCATAGTCCTCCTTACAGTATACTGCTCTCACCATACTCCTCCACACTGTATACTTCTCTCCCCATAGTCATCCATACAGTATATTTCATTCCCCATAGTTATCAGTACCGAATACTGCACTACCCATAATCCTTCATGTAATATACTGTACTACCCATAGTTCTCCATACAGTACACTGCAATCCGCATAGTCTTCCATACAGTATACTGCACCGCCCATAGTCTTTCATACGATATATTGCACTCCCAATTGTCCTCCATATAGCATACTGCACTACCCATAGTCCCACATACGGTATGCTGCTCTTCCCATAGTCCTCCATTCAGTATACTGCTCTCCTTATAGTCCTCCATACTGTATATTGCTCTCCCCATAGTCCACCATACAGTATACTGCACTCCCCATAGTGAAGCATAGAGAAATATGGCCACTAGTGATGGTTAAACTTCTGGATATTCGAGTCCGGCGGGTTCAGCCAAACATTTAAAAAAGTTTGGTTTGTGTACCAAAACAGTACCCGAACCCAAACCCAGCCTCCATTCAAATGAATGGGGGCCCAAACATCTGTTGCTTGCCAAGCTGTCTTATGTATGACAGCTTGGCAAACACTGCTTCTGATCGGCAGTTAGATTATTACTGGCAGAATGAAAGCTGCAGTTTCTACACTGTCAGATGACAGTGTGAACCAGCAGCTATGATTGGAGGTAAAAATTTTACCTCCAGTCACAGAGGCATTAGCTGATGAGAAAGTACTACTCCTATAAGCTTACGCCTCCTGCCGCTAATAACAGCAAGAGCATGCACCTCTGATGGGAGTATTCATCAGCTGGTGCCTGCACTATAGATAAATAAATATAATACTAAAATGATGTGAGGTCTGTTCTATTTTTGATCACCAACATGGCTAAACTAACAGCTGCAGACTGCAACCCGCAGCTGTCAGCTTTATCATGGCTGGTTATCAAGAATAGAGGGGTTCCCACTGCTTTTTTTTATTATTTAAATAAATAATTTTAAAAATGATATGGTCACCCCATTTTTGACAACCAGACAAGCTAAAGCAGGCAACTGGGGGCTGGTATTCTCAGGCTGGTAAGGGGCCATGGATATTCACCCTCCCAGCCTAAAAATAGCAGCTCGCAGCTACCCCAAAGAAGGCGCGTCTATTAGATGCGCCAATTCTTGTGCTTTGCCAGGCTTTTACCACTTGCCCTGTGGCAGTGATAAGTGAGGTTAATATTTTTGAGGTTGATGTCAACCTTGTATTGTCCAGAGACATCAAACCCACTGGTTAGTAATTGAGAAGCTTCTATTAGACACCTATCCATTACTAACTCCATAATCATATGGCAAATAAAAACATCCAGAATAAAGTTCTTTATTTGAAATAAAAATCCACACCCTGTTTTACATATTTATTTAAAAATAGCAAAAAAAGTTATACTTACCTCAAGCTCATTCTATTGAAGCCCTTGTTACCTGTAAAAAAAAAATAGAAAATAATAAACAACAAAATTACTCAACTTATGCCTAATCCATCAATGCCCATGTCCCCTGTCGAAAAAAAATAATACACAACCATATTCCTCACCTGTCCGAAGTGCTGCTAATCCATACTGTCCTATGACAATTCGGATGATTTGGAGACAGGTCACATCAGTGACTGCTTTCCCCACCAGTCAACACACACTGACAGGATCATAATCGCTCCTGTCAGTGTCCAGCACTGAGCTCCTGTAGTGAGAAAGTTTTAGAACTGAGGGGACTTAAACTGACCTCTTCTTTAGTGTGCATTAACTATAAATAACAAAATCTAGGTACTGTACTGCAGCACATCAAAGATCAATTAATTCACAGTCACAGTTGCTCTGCGGGTCCTGCACTTCTTTATCACTTAAATCTGTGAATTATTAATCAAAAACTGAGACTACCGCTCCCAATTTCTGTTTTTCAGTGCTGCACTAGTACATCATATTCTGATTTACACCTTTCTATCACTATAAGTAATGATGAGCTGTGTGCCTTGACTTCCTGTCCTTGCAAAAACCATTCTTTCCCTGCTCATATTTTCATAGTGCTTGCGATGTTCCCCTTTAATTGACCATGCTTGACAATGTGATGTTATAGCTGAAAGGCATTTTGTGGCAGCCCCCACAGCATCGCCTGAGGACTAGACACCTCTCTCTCCAACAATGAGTGAAATGGCACCGGACATTTTTTTTTGTGATTCAAATAAATCGAATTGCAAATTGCTTCAAATTTCCTTACCTTTGACTCAAAGTCAAGGTTCAGAAGCAGATCGATTGAATTATCTATAGCCCCAGATTATCTTTTTCACATGATTTAACAAGGATCTACATCCTACTCTATGAATGAGACCTATGCAAACACACAACATTAACTGATAAATTTAGTTCATGATCTAAATTTAAGATAATTTTAATAACAGTAATAAAGATACTTATCATATGATCTGAACATTAACAAGAATAACATTCTAATGGGTTACCATATAGACACAAAAAGAAGTAGTTTTCTTGCCCTTTCAAGTGTTTATAATGTTGAACAGCACAATTACTAGTTGCATGACTTGATGTGTCAAGCTGTCGCAGTCAATGATTGATTTATCTATTCGCTTATGAGGGAATTTTAGCATTTTATATTGCCATTAATGTAACTGGCTAAGTACAAGCTTAGAATAACAGATGAAAGATGTGTCTAGCTACCTAGGAGAGCATGTAGGTATTAACACACAGTAAGTGTACAGTGGCATGTAAAAGTTTGGGCACCCCTGGTCAAAATTACCTTTACTGTGAACAGCTAAGCAAGTTGAAGATGAAACAATCTCTAAAAGACCTAGAACTAAAGATGACACATTTCTTTTGTATTTTAAGTAATATACAGTGAGTACGGAAAGTATTCAGACCCCTTTACATTTTTCACTATTTGTTTCATTGCAGCCATTTGGCAAATTCAAAAAAGTTAATTTTTTTCTAATTAATGTACAGGGCGGGCCATTTATAAAGATACACCTAAATAAAATGGGAATGGTTGGTGATATCAACTTCCTGTTTGCGGCCCATTAGTATATGGGAGGGGGAAACTTTTCAAGATAGGTGGTGACCATGGTGGCCATTTTGAAGTTAGCCATTTTGGATCCAACTTTATGTTTTTCAGTGGGAAGAGGGTCATGCGACACATCAAACTTATTGAGAATTTCACAAGAAAAACAATGGTTTGCTTGGTTTTAACATAACTTTATTCTTTCATGAATTATTTACAAGTTTATGACCACTTATAAAATATGTTCAAAGTGCTGCCCATTGTGTTGGATTGTCAATACAACCCTCTTCTCCCACTCTTGACACACTGTAGCAGCTCCACAGCAAATGACATGGCTCCCCAAACCATCACTGATTGTGGAAACTTCACACTAGACCTCAAGCAGCTTGGATTGTGTGCCTCTCCACTCTTCCTCCAGACTCTGGGACCTTGATTTCCAAATGAAATGCAAAATTTACTTTCATTTGAAAACAACACCTTGTAAGCAAGGTCCAGTTCTTTTTCTCCTTGGCCCAGGTAAGTTGCTTCTGGCATTGTCTATTGATCATGAGTGGCTTGACACAAGGAATGCGACACTTGCAGCCCATGTCCTGAATACGACTGTGTGTGGTGGCTCTTGAAGCAATGACTCCAGCTGTAGTCCCCACCTTGTGAATCTCCCTCAAATTTTTGAATGACCTTTTCTTAGCAATACTTTCATGGCTGTGGTTATCTCGGTTTCTTGTGCACCTTTTTCTACCACACTTTTTCCTTCCACTCAACTTTCCATTAACCCCTTCCCGCCACATAGACGTCATGAAAAGTCGTGCCAATACGACCCATGTCATGTTTGATCACTCTCACAGTGATCAAAAAAAAAGTAAATCACCGCCCCCCCTTATCACCCCCATAAGTAGGGACAAATACTAAAATAAAGAAAATATTTTTATTTTTATTTTTCCATTAGGGTTAGGGTTAGGGTTAGAAATAGGGTTAGGGTTGGAATTAGGGTTAGAGTTAGGGCTAGGGGTGGAATTAGGGTTACGGTTGGGATTAGGGTTAGGGTTGGAATTAGGGTTGGGATTAGGGTTAGGGTTGTAATTAGGGTTAGGGTTGGAATTAGGGTTAAGATGAGGGTTAGGAGTGGGTTGGGATTGGGATTAGGGTTAGGCTTGTGGTTAGGGTTGGGATTAGGGTTAGGGGTGTCTTGGGGTTAGGGTTGGGATTAGGTTTTGATTAGGGTTGAGATTAGGGTTAGGGGTGTGTTGTGGTTAGGGTTGGAGATAGAATTGAGGGGTTTCCACTGTTTAGGCACATCACGGGGTCTCCAAGCGTGACATGGTGCCACCATTTATTCCAGCCAATTTTGCGTTCAAAAAGTCAAACAGTGCTCCCTCCATTCCGATCCCTGACATGTCCCAAACAGTGGTTTACCCCCACATATGGGGCATCAGCGTACTCAGGAAAAATTGCACAACAAATTTGGGGGTCTAATTTCTCCTGTTACCCTTAGGGAAATAAAAAATTGGGGTCTAAAAAAAATATTTTTGTGGAAAAAAAATTATTTTTTATTTTCACGGATCAGCGTTATAAACTTCTGTGAAACACTTGGGGGTTCAAAGTGCTCACCACACATCTAGATTAGTTCCTTGGGTGGTCTAGTTTCCAAAATGGGGTCACTTGTGGGGGTTTCCACTGTTTAGGTGCATCAGGAGCTCTGCTAACGTAACATGATGCCCGCAGACCATTCCATCAAGTCAGCATTTCAAAACATCACTACTTCCCTTCCGAGCCCCGACTTGTGCCCAAACAGTGGTTCCCCTCCACATATGGGGTAACAGCGTACTCAGGACAAACTGGAAAACAACTTTTGGGGTCCAATTTCTCCTGTTACCATTGTGAAAATAAAAAATAGTGGGCTAAAAAAATCACTTTTTGAGGAATAAAAAAATATTTTTATTTTCACGGCTCTGCATTATAAACTTCTGTGAAGCATCTGGGGGTTCAAAGTGATCACTATGCATCTAGATAAGGTCCATAGGGGGTCTAGTTTCCAAAATGGGGTCATTTGTGGGGGAGATCCAATGTTTAGGCTCACAAGGGCTCTCCAAATGTGACATGGCAACCACTAAATATTCCAGCATATTTTCCATTCAAAAAAGTCAAATGGCGCTCCTTCTTTTATGAGCCATGCCATGCGCCCAAACAGTGGTTTATGACCACCTATGAGTTATCAGTGTACTCAGGAGAAATTGCCCAACAGATTTTACGATCCAGTTTATCCTGTTGCTCAAGTGAAAATGAAAAAATTGATGCTAAATGAAAATTTTTGTTGGAAAAATTAAAATGTCCATTTTTTCCTTTCACGTTGCTTTAGTTCCTGTGAGGCACCTGAAGGGTTAATAATTTATTCTTGAATGTGGTTTTGAGTAGCTTGAGGGGTGCAGTTTTTAGAATTGTGTCACTTTTGGGTATTTTCTGCCATATAGACCTCTCAAAGTGACTTCAAATGTCAGGTGGTCCCTAAAAAAATGGTTTTGTAAATTTTGTTGTAAAAATGAGAAATTGCTGGTCAACTTTTAACCCTTATAACTTCCTAAAAGAAAAAAAAATTGTTTTCAAAATTGTGCTGATGTAAAAGAGACATGTGGGAAATGTTATTTAGTACCTATTTTGTGTCACATAACTCTCTGGTTTAACAGAATAAAAATTCAAAATTTGAAAATTGCAAAATGAAGCCCAATATGCATGTTTTTTTTTTGCACTCCACTAGATATTGCGGTTTGACAATAGTGCACCCTCCTATATATACATTGTGCAATATGTCATGAAAAAAACAATCTTGGAATTGCTAGGATGCGTTGAAGCGTTCCTGAGTTATTACCTCATAAAGGGACACTGGTCAGAATTGCAAAAAATGGCCTGGTCATTAAGGTCAAAACAGGCTGGCTCATGAAGGGGTTAATATCCTTGGATACATCACTCTGAACAGCCAGCTTCTTTAGCAATGACCTTTTATGGCTTACCCTCCTTGTGGAGTGTGTCAGTGACTGCCTTCAGCAGTCTTCCCCATGATTGTGGAGCCTACTGAGACAGACTAAGGGACCTTTTTAAATGCTTAGGAAGCCTTTGCAGGTGTTTGTTAATTATTCTAATTACTGAGATAATGACTTTTCGGTTTTCATTGGCTGTAAGCCATAATCATCAACATTAACAGAAATTAACATTTGAAATAGATCACTCTGTTTATAATAATGACTCTATATTATGTATGAGTTTCACTTTTTGAATTGAAGAACTGAACTAAATTAACTTTTTGACGATACTCTAATTTTGTGTGAAGCACCTGTAACTGTTTTAGATCTTACTGGTAGGCCTAATAACGTCCACTCTTACGTTTTTTTACTTAACCTGGAGTACTGCTTCCGATTTTTTATTCCTGTATATTTGTCAAGTATATGGATTAGATTCCGGGAGTCCTGTGCACCCACTTGATTGCATGTGCCGTTCCATTTTTTCTATCTATCTATCTATCTATCTATCTATCTATCTATCTATCTATCTATCTATCACTTTTTTAATGTAGAATCAAATGTTAATATACATATGTAATCTGCACTTGCAAAATGTTTTATAGGTTAGAATTTTTGGAACGTATTGCCTGAACTTGTACCTTTTTTACAATTAATCTACTACATGGCCAGGCCCAGGAGTAGAAGGAAATGAGTGAGCAATTTATGGATAAAAAATAACTCTGCCTTTAAATAACGTTGTATATTAAACTGGGGAGGGAAACAATGCTGTGAGGGGGATGATGCCTTTTACGTTCTTCACTTGAACACACTGATGGATAAAGGTTCTAGTCATAGAAATATAAAATCTAAGCTAAGTATTAAAAGCTAAGTACTCTATGTTTACAGCTTCCTATGGATGGGTGTCTCAGACTGCCCTGTCCTGCCCTTATTCACATTGACGTTGTTTGACACATGTTAAGGTTTTAATACTATAGATAGGTTAGGGCCGTCCCGATTGGTACACCTTGCCATGATGGGACGGCTTTTATGCTTTTTTGATCAAAAAAGCATTAACTATTTACAATAAGTTATGTACAAGTACTATTATTGGTTACTTATTTATTTGCTGTTGGGTAAATGCTCAGTTTAGTTTTTTGTACTTTTCTTATTATTGTATATGAAACAACCGGAGTGTATCCAAGCTCTGACACTTTGCATATACACCAGCTCATTTTTTTTGTTTTATGTGGCCCCCTTTTTTTAACTAACTATTCTATCCTTACAGCTTCCCACGAATTGGTGTCTCTGGTTGGCCATGTCCTGATCTGACATTCACATTGATGTTGTTTGACACATGGTAATGGGTTCATACAATAGACAGATAATAAAAGACTAAAGGTACTGTCACACTTAGCGATGCACCAGCGATCCCGACAAGCGATATGATATAATAATAATAATATTAATAATAAATTTTATTTCTATAGCGCTGACATATTCCGCAGCACTTTACATTTCAGAGGGGATTTGTACAGACAATAGACATTACAGCATAACAATAATCACATACAGTAGATTATAACAAATACCAAGAGGAATGAGGGCCCTGCTCGCAAGCTTACAGTCTATGAGGAAAGAGGTAGACACGAAAGGTGGGTGGTAACAGTTGCCCTGATTGTATGGACCAGCCATAATGTTAAGTGTGTAACAGTACAGATGCAGAGGGCTAATGGATGCATAAAGCATGTGGGAACATGATGCGGGAAATCTGGTTATGGTAAAACTTTTGGCTGTGCCACACAGGGATAGATTAGGTTAATGTGTTGAGGCGATAGGCCAGTCTGAATAAATGTGTTTTCAGGGCACGCTTAAAATTGTGGGGATTGGGGACTAATCGTATTGACCTGGGAAGTGCATTCCAAAGAATTGGCGCGGCACGTGTAAAGTCTTGGAGACGGGAGTGGGAGGTTCTGACTATTGAGGATACTAACCTCAGGTCATCAGCAGAATGGAGGGCGCGGGTAGGGTGGTATACTGAAACAAGGGAGGAGATGTAGGGTGGTGCTGAGCCATGGAGGGCTTTGTGGGTGAGGGTAATAAGTTTATACTGAATTCTGGAGTGGATGGGTAGCCAGTGTAATGACTGGCACAAGGTAGAGGCATCGGTGTAACGATTGGTGAGAAATATGATCCTGGCTGCAGCATTCAAGACAGATTGGAGAGGGGAGAGTTTGGTAAGAGGGAGACCTATTAGAAGAGAGTTACAATAGTCAAGACGAGAATGAATAAGAGAAACAGTAAGAGTTTTTGCAGAGTCAAAAGTAAGAAAAGGTCGAATTCTAGAAATGTTTTTGAGGTGCAGATGACAAGAGCGAGCCAGTGATCGAATGTGGGGGGCAAAGGAAAGCTCGGAATCAAGTATGACCCCAAGACAGCGGGCCTGTTGCTGGGGAGTAATAGTGGAGCTACCCACAGAAATAGCAATGTCGGGTATAGGTACATTAGTAGAGGGAGGAAACACCAGGAGTTCAGTTTTTGACAGGTTCAGTTTCAGATATAGTGAGGACATGATATTAGACACAGCGTTTAGACAATCGCCGGTGTTTTCTAGAAAGGCTGGCGTGATGTCAGGAGAAGAAGCGTATAATTGGGTGTCATCAGCATAGAGATGGTACTGGAACCCAAATCTACTGATTGTTTGACCAATAGGGGCAGTGTACAAGGAGAAGAGGAGGGGGCCTAAAACCGATCCTTGGGGGACCCCAACAGTAAGGGGAAGTGAGAGGAAAAGGAACCGGCAAAAGATACAGTAAAGGAGCGGTCAGAGAGATAGGAGGAGAACCAGGAGAGAACGGTGTCCTTGAGGCCAATGGAACGGAGCATAGTGAGGAGGAGCTGATGATCCACAGTGTCGAATGCTGCAGAGAGATCCAAGAGAATTAGCATGGAGTAATGACCATTTGATTTAGCTGTTAGTAGATCATTAGAGACTTTAGTGAGGGCAGTTTCAGTGGAGTGTAAAGAGCGGAAACCGGATTGGAGAGGGTCGAGAACAGAGTTTTCTGAGAGATAGCGGATAAGACGGGAGTGGACCAGGCGTTCCAGGAGTTTAGAGATGAAGGGAAGATTAGAGACAGGTCTATAGTTAGCGGCACAGTTTTGGTCGAGGGATGGTTTTTTAAGTAGTGGATGTATGATGGCATGCTTAAATGAGGAGGGAAAAATACCAGAAGAGAGAGAGAGGTTAAATATTTTAGTTAGGTGAGGGGTGACAGCAGGGGAAAGGGACTGGAGGAGATGTGACGGAAATGGGTCACTGGTGCAAGTAGTTGAGCGAGAAGATGCAAGGAGCCTGCTTACTTCTTCTTCTGTGACTGGTTCAAAATCAGAGAGTGAGCTAGATGCAGTGGGGGAAGGAGGACAGTGCATGGTATGAGGTGATTGGGAGATAATTTCCTGTCGAATCTGGTCAATTTTTTCTTTGGCCAGATTGTCAGCTCTGAGCTCTGTGGTTGGGGCCTGTACTCTTGGATTGAGTAGAGAATGAAAAATGTCAAAGAGACGTTTCGGGTTATTTGACAGTGAGGTGATGAGGGTGTTGAAATAGGTTTGTTTGGAGAGGTGAAGGGAAGTGTTGTATGTTCTAAGCATAAACTTAAAATGGATGAAATCTTCGTGTAGATTGGATTTTCTCCACAGACGTTCAGCGCACCTGGAGCACCGCTGCAGGAAACGTGTTTGCACCGTGTACCAGGGTTGTCGCCGTCTGCGTTGTGGTGTTCTATTTATAGGGGGTGCAAATTCATCCAGGGCACTTTGAAGTGTTTCATTGTAATGCTTCAGTGCAGAATCAGGACATGAGAGGGAGGAGACAGGGGCCAATGAAGACTGCAAGTTCTTCATAAGTTTCTGGGTGTTAATGGCCTGTATGTTTCTATAAGTCTGGACAGTGGGGGTGACCTGAGCAGCCTGGCAGTTCTTGATAGAGAATGAAAGAAGATTGTGGTCAGAGAGCGGGAGAGGGGAGTTTGCAAAATCATCCACTGCACAAAGCCGAGAGAAGACCAAGTCGAGGGAGTTTCCGTCTTCATGTGTTGGAGAATTAGTAAGCTGCGAAAGGCCAAATGAGGAGGTTAGAGATAAAAGTTGAGTGGCAGATGGTGAGAGGGGAAGAGCAATGGGGATGTTGAAATCTCCCATGACGAGGGTAGGGATGTCACAGGAGAGAAAATGTGGAAGCCAAGTGGCAAAATGATCCAGGAACTGATGGGAGGGGCCGGGAGGACGATACACCACCGCCACTCGCATGGAGAGGGGGGTGTAGAGTCTGACGGCATGGACCTCAAAAGAAGGGAAGACTAGTGAGGGTACTTGAGGGATAACCTGAAAGGTACATTTTGATGATAGGAGCAGACCAACGCCTCCACCTGCTCTATTGTCTGATCTTGGGGTATGAGAGAAGTGTAGCCCCCCGTATGAAAGTGCAGCAGCAGCGGTAGTGTCTGACTGCTGGATCCAGGTTTCAGTAAGTGCCAGGAGGTTAAGAGAATTAGAAAGGAAGAAGTCATGGATGAAGGAGAGTTTGTTACACACTGAGCGAGAATTCCAAAGTGCACAACTAAGAGAGACAGATGGCAGGCAGGGAATATTAATCAGATTAGAGGGGTTTCTAAGTGTAGCAGTTGGGGGATTTGACTTTCTATAACATGGGGGACCAGGGTTGGGAGCAATGTCTCCTGCGACTAGGAGAAGGAGGATAGAAAGAGTGAGCAGATGGTTAAGTGATTTGTGAGAGCGTCTCTGATGTTGAATGGTGGGACTGACTGGATCTGTGCAATTTAACAATGTGAAAAGAGCGTGAGTG
This sequence comes from Dendrobates tinctorius, assembly GCF_039654945.1. Taxonomy (NCBI): domain Eukaryota; kingdom Metazoa; phylum Chordata; class Amphibia; order Anura; family Dendrobatidae; genus Dendrobates; species Dendrobates tinctorius. The sequence continues at coordinate 56,473,405 of NW_027361690.1, forward strand.
CTATACATAGGAGAGGAAAGAAGCGAGGGGCCAATATGGATAGAGTGTAGAGAGTTAATGCCAGGGCAGTGGATGTGTGTGAATGCAGCGGCCAGGATATAAATTACACAAATGCATATGGTATATATTTGTTGTACTCCAAATGTACAGGGAGTAGATGTACATAAATGTCTTACCTGTCTCCTGCCCTGTCTAACTGCCATGTTATAACTGCCAATAGTACTTTGATACATGTACTTCGATTACATGTGCATAAATGCCCCCTGCATGATGTGATATGATGTGGTCAGGATCGCTGGTGCATCGCTAAGTGGTCACTAGTGAGCTGCCACACAGGCAGATCTCACCAGCGACATAGCAGGGGTCGGGGGTCGTTACTTACCTGTCAGATGAGGCGATCCTGACGTCCTCCCGCCCGCGTCCACGCGTCGCTCGTTGGCGCCACAGGAAGCCCAGCAGGAAGCTGACGACGAGAAACGGTCCAGGACGTTCTCGCGCGATCAGCGATAACCAGCGGGGGAACCGGTCGGAGGTAAGTATCAGACATAGCGATATCGCTAGCAATATCGCTGCTTTGTCACAAAAACCAGTGACGTTATAGCGATATTGCTAGCGATATCGCTTAGTGTGACAGGCCCTTAACTGTCAATTCCAAACAGAAAACTGGTGTACAGGTGCAAACTAAGAGTAGCCATCTCAATACATAACAAATAAATAAAATTGCACTCTGTAATGCTATAGCATGTATATCTGAACTATATGAAATATGAATTCCATTGGTGCTCCAGATAATGCAAAAAAAATGGGGATGCTAGCTAATTCATACATGACAAACAGCCAAAAACAAGGCAATCTCTAGTTGCTGGGAACCTCTCTAATGTGAATTCCGTCCTAGGCTGAAGTCTGCATTTATGGATAGGTAGAATCAATCATGATGTAACTAAAACTGCCACATGCTGGTGGGTAAAGGTACAAACATCTCTGTACATTTTTTCTTATTATCTAGAGCAGTTATGCAATACAGTTTTCATTTATTTCATATTTACATGCTTTAGCACTACAGAGTGCAACTATATTTGTTTGTTATGTATAGAGATGACTATTCTTAGTTTGCACCTGTACACATCAGTTTTCTATTAGGAAGTGACAGCCAGTCTTTTGTTATTTGTACATTGGCTCTCTGACTGAGCGCTCCACCCACCAGCCTGTGGCGGTTTTAATTGCACCAGGATCCTAACTACCCAAAAATGCAGGATTCTGCCTAGGAGAAGATTGACATTAGATAGGTTCCTGGCAGCCGGAGATCACCTTGCCGTTGGCTGCTGGGCATGCATGAATGAGCCAAATTATGTGCTAAGCATTTCCATTTTTTTTTAAATCAAAATAGCGTTAACTAAGTACCCTATGTTATTTACATGTACTATTACTTTTTACTGATTTACTTGCTGTAGGATATATGCTCATTTTATTTATTTTTATTTTTTTATTCTTGGGGGTTTGTTTATGAAATGGCCACAATGTGAACATGCTTTTATACATTGCATGTATCCCAGCTAATAATCCAGCTCAGATTTTTTCATTTTTGTTTTTCATCATAGAGATATGCAGTTGAGTAATCCAATATTTAGGAAGCAAAAGGGGCAAGTTAATGGAACCTGTCACCTCCCCAGGGCATTTTTAACTAAAAGAGCCACCTTCAGCAGCACTAAGGCTGCATTCTGTGAAGGTGGCTCTTCCGTTTCTGATCCCCAGGAACGCCGAAATATTAACTTTTATAAATAGGTCCCCATACCTATAATACGTCCTATAGGTATGGTATGTCCCCCTGTAGGAACTGCCTCCCCATGGTCAATCATGCCCGCCCTGCGCTGCCTCCTCCTGCCTTTCTTTCGCCGTTACATGGCACAGCGCAGGCGTGTACTCACACCGTGGGGCTGGGAATCTGGATCCTGCAAAACACGCAGGCACGATAGCCTGACGTCAGTTCCCGGGCTTGCCCGAGAACTGTTGATGGCAGGCGCTTGCGCTGTGCCATGTAGCGGTGACAGCAAGGCAGGAGGAAGCGGCGCAGGGCAGGCATGATTAACGGCAGGGAGGCGGCTTCTACAGGGGGACGCACCATACCTATGGGACGTATTACATGTATGGGGACCTATTTATAAAAGTTAATATTCCGGTGTTCCTGGGGGTTAGAAACGGTAGAGCCACCTTCACAAAATGCAGCCTTAGAGCTGCGGAAAGTGGCTCTTTTACTTAAAAATGCCCTGGGGGGGGTGACAGATGCCCTTTAAATGTTATAAATGTAAAGTTAGGTTGAAGAGGAAGATGAAGTTTACAGGGGAAATTTGTTAATTGTCAGGAAAGAACTTTTAGGCCGGGGTCACTATTGTGAGTGCAATGCAAGAAACTCACGCAAGTCTCCTGACTCAATACCCGGCACTGCCACTGGTGCTTTGGACTGGAGCATTCAGCTGCATAGAAAGACATGCAGCCACACACTCTGGTCTGAGGCGATATACTCGCGCGAGTTTCCCGCATTGCTCTCGCAAGTGTGACTCTGGCCTAAGCCCTACTTCGTGATCTACTGTTTTTAGGATGACCTGTACCTTATTATTTTTCAAAGACTTATTAGTGTGGTGAGCTTCCTTTGTTTTATCTTCCTTGATAAACAAATCTCTCTCCACGTCATAAATTTTACAATTTTAATGCCCAAAATAAATTCATTTATCCTTTGACCAAGTTAAATTTTTATATTCTCCCGCAAATGGAATATATCAGCAGGTTTCTACTATGTAATCTGAGAGCAGGTTAATGTAAAGGAAGAGACCCTGATTCCAGGGATGTTCCACTTTCTTGGCACACTTGGTGCAGTTTTCATAAAACTCTTGTTTTCTCTGCTGTGAATCTACCAGTTCTTTGAGTGCTGAGCCCTATATAACCGCTCCCATGCCACTGATTGGCAGCTCTCTGTGTACACTGGAAATTGTCAGAAACCTGATGAGTGGTTTGGGCAGGGCTGCACAGAGCCGGGGGCCTACATGGCACGGGAAAACTAGTCATCTAGTCATGATCTCCAGCTGATAAAACACTGATCAATGGAATCAGTCTTTTCCCCATACATCATTCTCCTCTCAGATTACATAGCAAAAACCTGCTAAAAGATTGCCTTTAAATGGTGGCATAGCAGGCAAATATCTGAATATAAGCATAGCAAACAAGATTTCAATGGCAGTGAACATATGATTACAGGTGGCCCTGACCCATAGTGACCACCCCATAACATGCACTAGCTGTGGAATAACTCCCAATACCTTGTATACAAAAACACTTGGAGTATAGACATCCACTGAAAGTGTAGTTGTAATTTAATTTATGTAGGGTTAACATCACGTGAGTTACGAGTAAGGACACGTGAACATGTTAGGGACATCATAGCCGCCCGTGATGTGGATGATGCTGGTGGACTCAAATCGCTCCCTCGGCACTTTAAACTGAGACATAATTGTAATCCAAATGATCTGCAGATATACGGGATTGACTGTATCCATTTGGGTATTAGAGGTGGGGATGCAGTGCGACTCCTCACCCAGAGAGAATGCAAATGGATTGCAGTTTTGGACACTGTAGCACCGAAAGGCCTAAATGAGCAAATTAGTTTTTCCTCCTTTTTATAATATTTGTGTTTTTGGATTTATTTTTATTTTGTATGTTCTGTGTCTTTTATAGTTCATTGCCATATGAGAATGAGTACCTGTGAGCATCCTCCCTTTTGGACCCCTGACATCGAGCAACGGATTCAGGAAGAAGATTTTCACAAATGTTGGAGCGTCTGGATCATATATTCACGATTTTTATATGTATATATTTTTTATTGCACTATTTACACATTGTGTATATTTTTATTTTATTTTTTTTTTTCATTTTTTATTAATTTTTAGTTTTGCACTATCTGGTATAGTTTCCACTTTATAGTGGTTTGAATATATGGTATTATATAGCACTTCACATCCTATGTTATCACTCCACTTTTGGATTAATTTTTTTCAATAATTATTATATTTTTTTATTTATTTTCTACTTTTTTTTTTTTTTTTACTTTTCATTTTCACTTTTTTATATCACTATTGTATAATTTTGTGGGATAGTTTTGAAAAAGATGTATCCACACACATTGGGGTTTTCCCCACTCTGTGTTACTTGTGCATATATCATTATACACTTATGTTTATAGTATATATATATATTATATAATCTAATTTTAATAATTTTTTAAATATTTTTTGTTTTTCGTGTCTATATGGGTCTGGATTTGGCTCATTGTGCATTGATGCATTATTATTTTGTGAATTGAATATTGTATACCTTGCTCAGCGGTGCATATAATATTGCATTGGTTTGTAGGGTGCAAATTTCTTATATTGTTATTGGAGATGCGCCTTTAAATCTGTGATCAATTCCAATTGCTAGATTGCACCGCCAGATGGGTAGAACGCACATCCTGAGACGATTGGCGCGTCATTCTTAGGTGCCGCTGTATGGTGTGGGCGGTCCGATGACGTCACCCGTTGTCCCGGTGATCAGCACTGGGAGATTATCGGTGCGCATGTCTCGCATATTGAGATAACCGGCGCGTCACTTCCGGCGCCGTTTAATGACGTGTGCGGTTCAGTGACGTCACCAGCTGTTCTGGGTGAGCCGCACCGCCATCTTGGCGCCGTCTATTGACGCGAATTCCGGGTCCTATTATGATGACATGCGCCATCTATGATGATTCTCTACAGCTGCGATGGGGTGATATAAGGGAGAGTGGTACAGAACATGCCATCACAGCCCCCCGATGAAGCCCACGCGAAACGCGCGTAGGGGCTACACATGTGGCATACTAATCAGCTATGGGTAAGCGTTTTTGAACAGGTTTCAAAAGGGGTCACTTTGTGGGATTTTTTGGATATTTGAAAGAAAGACTTGAAGCACTGGCACTTTATTTATCTTTGTATATCCATTATACACACTTTTTACTCCATTGCTCTTAGTATTGCTGCATGTGTGTTTTTTCTGCACCTGAATTCTTCATCATATGGAGCTCTTTAATCATGTGACCCATCTTTATGTATTTCTTGTCTATATTATGAATCTTTAAGAATAAAACTATTTTAATTATTCTTCTTGGTGGATGTCTATACTCCAAGTGTTTTTGTATACAAAATATCTGAATATCCCTGATAATTGATATCCCTGATAAGAAGTCCTTCATACCCTTGATAATGAGTTTGAAGAACATGTGCAGCATTCTATTATATAATATAGGTGCTACTGATCTACCATCAGAGATTAGGGTCCCTCTGCTATGATAATCTTCAGGTTTTTATTTCACTGCTCCTTTTTGCTAATCTAATTTGAGTGTTTTGTATCTAAATATTCTGTACAAAATGTATATTTAAGTCCAATGCACGTGAGAGCCACATGACTGATGACCAAACTGAGGGTCCTAAATGCTGTTGTAGTGACCCAGTTCTGATACACACCAGCTCAGACCGAAAAACGCTGTCACATATGGAGGTATTAGGGCATTGCTATTGCTAATCATAAAAAGGCTCCTAATGCTTTGCAGTAAGTCTGTACTGATTGATGCAGGAAGCCTGTGCCAAGCCACATAATCTTTTATACATCTTGCAACATCCCAGAAGTCATGTTGTAGAGCATCAAACCTAGACACATTGAACCAAATACCATTGACTCCAGTTACACAAAACCCACAGGACATTTTACTGGATGATAACTTTTTTTTTACTTTGATTTTTTTCTCTTTTTCTAGATTTCAGACTTTTATATGAACATGACCACATGCACTTTACAAAAATATTCTGATCAAGGCGGCTGTAACTGTTTTATAACTGAGACTGTGCGAACTCTAATGGGATTTTCATAATTTTAGACAAATTGCTGCTTCGCTCTCAGTAAAGTAAAAACCTGTCTTGCAAAATGTGAAAAAAGACAGAGATTCCAGTCTACGCAGCTGATGAGTACTTACTGACATGTTCCACTTAATCTTTCACTTGAATAAGAATGCTACAATAAACTCCTTTGTTCACCAATATTTCACACATATGCTCATATATTGACCTATTGTATATCACTTACAAATTAGTACTTCCATAAATTGCCAAAAAACTCTACATATCCTTAAACGTATGGTGTGAAGCCTCAATGGATGTCATATGCCAGACTATGGTGAGACATTTGGTAGTCATAGGTTCCCAGTTTAAAAAAAAGTACATGTTTAAAGAGAACCTGACAGCTGATACATACGGCCCCATTCACAGGTAGCATGTACCGGACCATGGTTGTATATTCTCAGCCATACATGTTTAAATGTAATATGCTGCAATGTTTCAGCGAAAAATATAGAATAATAGCCGCAGGGGAGATTAGTCGAAAAGGCGGGTCTCGACGGCTTCTCCAGGCACACCGCTAAATGTCTCATAGGTCTCTGTGTGTGTATACAGTCATGGCCAAAAGTGTTGGCACACTTGAAAATGTTCCAGAAAATGAAGTATTTCTCCCACAAAATCATTGCAATTGCACATATTTTGCTATGCACATTTATTTCCTTAGTGTGTATTGGCAAATAGGCAAATTGGGCATAATTTCTCACAAAAACCCCAAAATTGGCCGGACAAAATTATTAGCACCTTTCCAAATTTGTGGATAAACAACTTTTTTTCAAGAATGTAATGCTCATTCAAACTCACCGGTGGCAAGTAACAGGTGTTGACAATATGAAAATCATACCTAAAACAAGAGAAAAAAGGGAGAGACAGAGAAATAGGGAAAGACCTGTCACTCTAGGAAAGCAGGTGGGCAGAAGCTGCCAATGATTCTCCTGTCTGACTAGTTTCCCGCGTGATTTACTCCCTGACAACTTTTACAGCATGGTGTATCTGAAAGCCACAGTAATTCAGTCATACCTGGCTGAAATCACACAGTCAGTGTCTGATACATGTTTCCTGTGGATTGAACATGTTATGTATCAGCTGTCAGGTTCTCTTTAAGGTGCGCATCTTCTGACTGGGCGGCTAGAATAGATACCTCTGACTAAAGCCATCCACCAGCCACCAATCACTCACGAACTTCCATATTAAAAAGTATATTAAATTTTACAGAATTGATATGAAAAAATGTTGATACAGTTCAAGAAAAAATAGAAGGGTTGTCTGACCACTTTAATTATTTTTTTCAAAATCAGGAATAGTTTTAAAACAATTGAATGATAAATAGTCACAAATTAAAGGCCCCTTGTATACAGTGTTGGCTGGTCTGGTGGACTGTACTATCTCTTCAGCCATCTGAAGACTGAAGGCTGTGATTGGCTGGACTGTTTCACCAAAGAATCGAACATCATTATTTATTTTCTGTCATATCAATGTTACTGTCACGCTCGCGCCTTGGCTGAATGGCGCAAGCCGGGGGTTGTGGCCCCACTGTGCCACAGACCAGACTACCCTGGAAGGGGCGTGACTGTGACAGCTACCCTGGTCTTCACTGGAGCCTCTGATGGTGAGGTCAGGCTTGTGCGGCAGAAAGCTGTCGGGTGCCACTCCAGGGCGGTGTCTGGCTGTGGCTGCTGATCCCACTTGGAGACAAGTCACTTGGACAGATGTGACTGACAGGCAGGCTGAGACACAGGGCAAGAAGGTACGACAGATACAGGGCAAGCAGGTGTGGCTTGGAGACACTGGGCAAACAGGCACGGCTTGAGACACAGGACAGGCAGGCACGGCTTGAGACACAGGACAGGTGGGCACAGCTTGAGAAGGAACAGGTAGGGACCTGTTCACACAGCAGGTGCAGGTATGGATGCAGGCAGGCGTGGAATATGAAGGAACGGGTTTGGACCTGTTCACACAGGAGGTGCAGGTATGGATGCAGGCAGGCAGGAGTGGAATATGAAGGAACAGGTTTGGACCTGTTCACACAGGAGGTGCAGGTATGGATGCAGGCAGGCAAGAGTGAAATAAGAAGGAACAGGTTTGGACCTGTTCACACAGGAGGTGCAGGTGAAGGCAGGAGTGGAGAGAGAAGCTGCAGAAAGAGGTTCTGCAGCGGCAGCAGAGCAAAGCTGAACCACAAGGTCTGTGGAGAGAAGCTGCATCAAGTGGTTCCGCAGCGGCAGCAGGAATGGAGCAAAGCAGAACCACAAGGTCTGTGGAGAGAAGCTGCAGCAAGAGGTTCTGCAGCGGCAGCAGGACTGGAGCAAAGCAGAACCACAAGGTCTGTGGAGAGAAACTGCAGCAAGGGGTTCTGCAGCAGCAGCAGCAGGACTGGAGCAAAGCAGAACCACAAGGTCTGTGGAGAGAAGCTGCAGCAAGGGGTTCTGCAGCAGCAGGAATGGAGCAAAGCTGAACCACAAGGTCTGTGGAGAGAAGCTGCAGCAAGAGGTTCTGCAGTGGCAGCAGGAATGGAGCAAAGCTGAACCACAAGGTCTGTGGAGAGAAGCTGCAGCAAGAGGTTCTGCAGCGGCAGCAGGAGCCATGCAGACAGAGCGGCTAGAGTGCAGATGCACAAATAAAGCTGCGAGAGTGCAGATGCACAGACAGGGAGGACACAAGGAAAAACACAGCAAGGAAGGGAGCCACGGACAAGGAGAAAGGGAGACTGATAGACAAAAGGTAAGACTAAGTTCAGACAGAGACACAGACAAAGACGCAAGGACCAAGACTCAAGGGCCAGGATATTCTGCCTCCTGGCAGGCGGACAGAGAAATGCTAGGCAAGGTACCAAGACACAAGAGTACGCAGTAAGAGCCTTCAGAGAAGGCAAGATACAGAACAGGGCCTGGCTGGCTCAGGAGCAAGGAGCTAACTGAGTTTAGACATTGCACAGGCAATGTTTCAGTGGGAGTGGCGAAACTAAATAGTCAAGGGCTCCAGGTGATTGGTTCTTATGCAGTCTGGGTGCACCTGGGTAATCTGTCCCTGACCAGAGAGTTCAGGCGCCGCCCCCCTATACACACAGTCAGGAAACATGGAGAGCAAGCAGGAAAACAAGAGGCATAGCACATGGAGCTCAGGGCTGGCAATAGACAGATTTCACAGCATGGCTTGAAGCAGAAAGTAAGTTGGTGTGTGGGGGATGGGAGGCCATGAAGTGATGCCAGCAGGGTTGTTACAGTACCCCCCCTTTACGGCCCCTCTTCCTCAAGCCTGCCAGAATGACCTGAAGAAGGAGTATGGGACCACACACAGTCCAGGTTGACACGACATCCTTTAGGTAGGGTGGAGTATGTGTGCCATCAGGAATCCCAGATTGCCCGGTTTCTTGGTGCCCAAGGGAGTCAGTTTCCAACACAGAAGGTACAAAGACTTCTTCCTCCTGATTGGCAGAGGGCAGGGACCTGGAAGCTTCAGACTTGACCCCTACATCAGCCAGCCAGCTAGAAACAGGAAACACCTTCACTGAGTCCGACGTCCGCCCGATGTGCCAGAAAAATTGGACCTCCTCCTCCCGGTTGGTGAGAAACGGAGATACGTAGGTCACTGTTCCAACATCTTCACCCACCTGCCAAATGGAAGCTGGAGGCATACATACGGGGAGCCACTTCAGCCTGTTACCCTGAAAAAACTGGACCACATCCTCCTGGTTAGATGAGTGAAGCTCTGTCTTGGGACCTTCACCCCTAGGCCACAGGGGAGCTGAAGGCATACACTCTGGATCCATCTTCAGCCCTTTATCCTGGGGAAGACAATCAAGAGGCAGGGGTGCTCTTGGGAGCAGAACACTGGTATAGTCGCTGGGGATGTGTGAGGAGACTGAGACCACCTCCCCCTCTTCAGAGGCATCCTCACACCTTGACTCGGCGACTAGCAAACCAGGCGAAGAAGACGACCTTGCTGACTGAATGCGACGCAAGGGAACCAGACACCTCTTTTCCCTTGGTTGTTTCAAGTGTGGTGCCTTGCTGGGTCTCCAAACATAAATGGGCATCAGGATCTCTGGTTCAGAATGACCCATGGGCATACCAGACAGCCAATGGAAGACGAACTTCTTCGTATACAAAGCTCCGACCTGGAGCAGTAGTTGTCCTTGCAGTACTAGACTGTTTTCAAAGAGGGCTCGGCCACCTTTAGACAATGCCCACGCCGGGTTCTGGAGCTGAAGAATGGAGATCACACACCGACAATGTATGGCTGGTGGCTCGAACACCCCAAAGCTCCCAGAAGGCAACAAAACAGTCAAAGGCTTTAATGGAGAGGGAGGACTCTCACCAGGGGCAGCCTCTCCTACTGGCCCAGGGTTCTGGAGTACGGGCTTCACAGGGCAGAGACCAGATTCCGGCTGCAACTTGGCCCGCTTCTTCTTTTTAGACCTCTTGGATCTTGCACGGGTGGCCGCATCGGCAGACTGTGGAACAGGTGATGGCTGGACTGTCATAGGTGGTTGAGACGATTCACCCACAGGTTCCTCTTGTCTCTGGAAGCTTGGAGGGGAAGACTTTTCAAGAACAGCTGGATTAGGCATGTCGAACACTTTACGGAAGGCCACCAGGAAGGCCCCCAGGCTCATGACGACAGGGTCCCCTGCTTCCCAAAGGGGACAGATCCAATTCAAGGCATCACCAGCTAGGTAGGACATGATATATGCCACCTTGACCCGGTCAGAGGGGAAACAAACTGCATTCTGCAGGATGTAGTGCAGGCACTTTTTCAGGAACCCTTGGCACTCTTTGGGATCCCCATAGAACCTAGGCGGATCTGCTGGGTTGTGCTCTTCGTAGGCCAGGAGCTGCTCATAGATGGCCTTGGAGACTATGAGTGGTTCAGAAGTCTCCACAATTGGAACCACACAAGGCGGAACAAACTCTTCCGGTGGCTCACACTGGCAGGGAGAGAGTTCATGACGCTCTGTGAGCGGAAGGACATGGGACTCAGAGGGGACCATGGCCTGTGCAAACTGTCACGCTCGCGCCTTGGCTGAATGGCGCGAGCCGGGGGTTGTGGCCCCACTGTGCCACAGACCAGACTACCCTGGAAGGGGCGTGACTGCGACAGCTACCCTGGTCTTCACTGGAGCCTCTGATGGTGAGGTCAGGCTTGTGCGGCAGATAGCTGTCGGGTGCCACTCCAGGGTGGTGTCTGGCTGTGGCTGCTGATCCCACTTGGAGACAAGTCACTTGGACAGATGTGACTGACAGGCAGACTGAGACACAGGGCAAGAAGGTACGACAGATACAGGGCAAGCAGGCGTGGCTTGGAGACACTGGGCAAACAGGCACGGCTTGAGACACAGGACAGGCGGGCACGGCTTGAGACACTGGACAGGCGGGCACGGCTTGAGACACAGGACAGGCGGGCACGGCTTGAGACACAGGACAGGCGGGCACGGCTTGAGACACAGGACAGGCGGGCACGGCTTGAGAAGGAACAGGTAGGGACCTGTTCACACAGCAGGTGCAGGTATGGATGCAGGCAGGCGTGGAATATGAAGGAACGGGTTTGGACCTGTTCACACAGGAGGTGCAGGTATGGATGCAGGCAGGCAGGAGTAGAGCAAAGCTGAACCACAAGGTCTGTGGAGAGAAGCTGCAGCAAGAGGTTCCGAAGCGGCAGCAGGAATGGAGCAAAGCAGAACCACAAGGTCTGTGGAGAGAAACTGCAGCAAGGGGTTCTGCAGCAGCAGCAGCAAGACTGGAGCAAAGCAGAACAACAAGGTCTGTGGAGAGAAGCTGCAGCAAGCGGTTCTGCAGCAGCAGCAGGAATGGAGCAAAGCTGAACCACAAGGTCTGTGGAGAGAAGCTGCAGCAAGAGGTTCTGCAGTGGCAGCAGGAATGGAGCAAAGCTGAACCACAAGGTCTGTGGAGAGAAGCTGCAGCAAGAGGTTCTGCAGTGGCAGCAGGAGCCATGCAGACAGAGCGGCTAGAGTGCAGATGCACAGATAAAGCTGCGAGAGTGCAGATGCACAGACAGGGAGGACACAAGGAAAAACACAGCAAGGAAGGGAGCCACGGACAAGGAGAAAGGGAGACTGATAGACAAAGGTAAGACTGAGTTCATACAGAGACACAGACAAAGACACAAGGACCAAGACTCAAGGGCCAGGATATTCTGCCTCCTGGCAGGCGGACAGAGAAATGCTAGGCAAGGTACCAAGACACAAGAGTACGCAGTAAGAGCCTTCAGAGAAGGCAAGATACAGAACAGGGCCTGGCTGGCTCAGCAGCAAGGAGCTAACTGAGTTTAGACATTGCACAGGCAATGTTTCAGTGGGAGTGGCGAAACTAAATAGTCAAGGGCTCCAGGTGATTGGTCAGGGACAGATTACCCAGGTGCACCCAGACTGCATAAGAACCAGAGAGTTCAGGCGCCGCCCCCCTATACACACAGTCAGGAAACATGGAGAGCAAGCAGGAAAACAAGAGGCATAGCACATGGAGCTCAGGGCTGGCAACAGACAGATTTCACAGCATGGCTTGAAGCAGAAAGTAAGTTGGTGTGCGGGGGATGGGAGGCCATGAAGTGATGCCAGCAGGGTTGTTACAGTTACACTGAATTAACCATTACTAAATCCATGGAGGTTAAAGTGGCTGAGCATGCATCATTATATAAGTTGGTAAGAATTTTGTGGAGGTTGGACAACATCTTTAATCTTTCTTTTTCCCTTCTCTACAGTAAACCTAATAGTCTATTCAGAGCTTACTACAATTTGGAGAGAGAAAGGGCTGCCCGAGAACCTTGAAGTAAATGTGTATCCTTGAACAGCAGTTTGTTTTTAATGCTACACTCCCATTTAATTTACTTACCGGAGGCAAAGGAGCCTAAATGTGAACTAAGCTTGGTACTGCTACTTCCAAGACAGCTATTTCCAGTGGTGGTGCTTAAGCTGCTGCTGTTAACGCCTATTGCATTCTAAGCTGTGTTATGGTTTTTTTCTATTAGAATCATAGAATCGTAGAGTTGGAAGGGACCTCCTGGGCCATTTGGTCCAACCCCCTGCTCAAAGCAGTATTCGCTAAATCATCCCAGACAGATGTCTGTCCAGCCTCTGTTTGAAGACTTCTATTGAAGGAGAACTCACCGCCTCTCGTGGCAGTCTGTTCCACTCATTGATCACTCTAACTGTCAAAAAGTTTTTTCTAATATCTAATCTGTGTCTGCTCCCATTCAGTTTCATCTCATTGCTTCTAGTCTTTCCTTGTGCAAATGAGAATAAAGATGATCCTTCTACAATGTGACAACACTTGAGATATTTGTAGACAGCTATTAAGTCTCCTCTCAGTCTTCTCTTGTGCAAGCTAAACATTCCCGAATCCTGCAACCTTTCCTCATAAGACAGGGTTTGCAGACCGGTCACCATTCTGGTCGCTCTTTTCTGAACTTGTTACAGTTTGTTGATGTCTTTTTTAAAATGTGGTGCCCAAAACTGGACACAGTATTCCAGATGAGGTCTGACCAAAGAGGAGTAGAGGGCAATAATGACTTCATGTGAACTAGACTGTATGCTTCTGTTAATACATCGTAGAATTGCATTTGCCTTTTTTGCTGCTGCATCACACTGTTGACTCATATTCAGTCTGTGATCTATTAGTGTACCCAAGTCTTTTTCCCATGTGCTGCTGCTTAGCCCTATTCCTCCCATTCTGTATATACTTTTTTCATTTTTATTGCCCAGATATAGTACTTTGCATTTTTCCCTGTGAATAACCGTTCTGTTAGTTGCTGCCCACTTCTCCAGTTTATTTATATCTTTTTGAATCCTCTCTCTCTTCTCTAGTATTAGCTACCCCTCCTAGCTTTGTGTCATCAGTAGTGTTGAGCATTCCAATACTGCAAATATCGGGTATCGGCCGATATTCGCGGTATCGGAATTCCAATACTGAGTTCGGATACTTTTTGCATATCGAATACCGGAATCGGAAGTTCCCATAATGCTATGAGCCAGTTTGATTTGATTCAGCCAATGAGGAATCCTAAGAAGTGTGGGCACATCCTGTTAGGCATGTAGGCATGTTAACTAATGGCATGGCTGTGATTGGCTGCAGAAATGATGTCATGATGCACTATAAAAGCCGCCGCCGCCATTTTGGGATCACTCTGCTGTGAATTCAGTTAGGGACAGGACGCTGCTGTTCTGACTTTGAGGGACAGTTTGAGATAGCGATTTGCTATATTGTGCTTTACCCAGGCTACTTTAGCAACCGCTGTGTGACGCTTTCTTTTGCCTTGCAGCGCTGTTCACAGCTGTCTGCAAGGTCTGTGTGTGTGAGTGCAGCTTACGCTGTAGTGTGTTCTGCAGCCACCTCTGGTTGTAGTCCGCTCAGCGTGCGTCACTGCCTCATACATAGTCCTTTTTTTTGTTTTATTGCTGCCCATTTTTCCTGATTTCTCCTATTAGTGTGCTTCCATCCGTATCCATCTACAGTGGTTGCAAACACTATATAGGAGTAGATAGCAGAGCCTTTCTGCAGCCTTTCAGTGCTAGTGCACAGTTCTCTGCACTGTTCACGGCTGTCTGTGAGGTCTCTGTGTGTGAGTGCAGCTCACGCTGTAGTGTGTTCTGCAGCCACCTCTGGTTGTAGTCCGCTCAGCGTGTGTCACTGCCTCATACATTGTCCTTTTTTGCTGTAGTGCTGCTTATTTTTCCTGAATTTCTCCTATTAGTGTGCTTCCATCCGTATCCAGCTAGATTGGTTGCAAACACTATATAGGAGTAGATAGAGGAGCCTTTCTGCTGGCTTGTGCCATGCAGCCCCAGCCAGATTAGTATTAGCCTATTTTTTGGAGCCTCATCTATTATATTGTAGGTTACCTTCCAGCATTGTAATAGCTACAAAAAGTTTGTGATACTTTTGCTTTTACATCTTTGTTCACATCCTTTTTTTTTTGTGAAAAAAAACACGTAAATAAAGCTCACAAAACACTCCACTTTACAGTTGTGTGGGCCATATTAGCTCATTAGCTCATATTAAAGTCTAGTCCACACTTTATAAAATTAGTGTTTCTTATACTTGTTAGCAGCTGTTCAGGAATAAGCACACTAAGCCCTTAGTACTTTTCTGCCTATCTTTATCAGTCTACCAAGATGAAGAAAGCATGGTGGTCGTGGGCATGGAGTTTCAGCAGGGAGAGGACGTGGGGATTCTGTGCCTGCTGCGGGCACCAGTGACTCAGCATCCCCCAGTTTTACAAGGGAACAGTCCTTTACGCGCAGCTTTGTAGGAACTTGCCGTACCCCACTGCTGCGGGAGGAACAAATTGAAGCCGTTGTCAGATGGATTGCCCAGGCAGTCAGAGAGCCCTGGACAGGAGCCATCTCTACTTCTGTTCTCTGAATCTCTTGGCTTGGAAAGAGGGGGCAAGCCAAGCAGAATTCTAGAATATAAAGAAGAGGGAGTATGCAGTGATGCGCAACTGCTTTGTCTCTCTGAATCTGAAGAGGCGGGTGGGCCAGTGCCTATGGTCAGCACACCTCAGTACGCATCTGATGATGAGAATCAGGTGCCACTTTCTGCTGCATACTGTGCTAGCAAGACTACCCTGGAGAAAAAGGTGTTTGAACAGGGTAGTGTAGATGATAAGGTCCTTGACCCATCATGGCGTGAGGAACAGGAAGGTGGTGGGAGCAGCTCTGAGGACGAGATTCCCCGAACGGCCAAAACAGGAGGCAGAAGGAGGGGGCAGACTTGGTTGCCTGTAGCCTCCACTTCGGCACCCTTTAGGAGCATTCCTCTTCCTAAACCCAAAACCGGCGCTCCCAGGACTTGCAGTGCATGGTCCTTTTTTGACACTGTTGCAGATGACATTTGCTTTGTCAAATGCAAGCTGTGTAATCAGAAAGTCAAAAGAGGGAAAAGTGTCAGCAACCTCAATACCACAAATATGTGGAAACATGTGTGGACCAAGCACGTGGTGGAGTTACAAAGACACACTGAAGACGTAGGCCAACGCACAGCACCACCTGCCACCTCTTCAGCTCGTGTTGTAGCCTCTTCCTCCAGCTCACACACAGCTGGTTCGGCTTCCTCACGGGATCACCATGGAAGAGCCTCTGGCACTGTTGTACAGAGACCCAGTGTAATTCCACCCACAGCACCACGTTCCCTGTCATCCTCACACTCCCAGGCCACTCTACAGCCATCGGTAGCACGGGCATGGGAGAAAAGGCTGCCATACTCGGCAAACCATCCCCGAGCACAGGCTCTGAATGCTGGCATTGCAAAACTACTGTCCCTTGAAATGCTCTCATTCAGGTTGGTGGAGACAGACACCTTCCGTAACTTCATGGCATTGGCAGTCCCACAATACAACGTTTTTATATCAGTAGGCAAGCCATCCCTGCCCTGCAAAAGCATGTGGAGGGAAAAATTAAACATGTGCTACTAAACGCCGTCAGTAGCAAGGTCCACCTGACCACCGATGCGTGGACCAGTAAACATGGACAGGGACGATACCTTTCCCTCACTGCCCATTGGGTAAATGTTGTGGAGCCGGGTACAGATCTTGAGAGTGGCGCTGTACGTGTTCTGCCAACTCCAAAGATTGCAGGAATCCAGTCTGTACACATTGACCCCTCCTCACACTCCAGTTCCTCTGAATCAGCGCTGCAGGAGCCGTCACGGTCTACCTCCACATGGACCCGTGAACGCTTACCTATTACGACCGATATGAGCACAGCCATGGCCAAACGTCAACAGGCCATACTGAAATTAATTTCTTTGGGTAATCGAAGCCACACAGCGCAGGAGCTCTGGAATGCCATCAAGCAGGAGAGCGATGTGTGGTTTGTGCCAGCGAATCTCCAGCCAGGCTTGGTAGTGTGTGACAATGACCGAAATCTGGTGGCAGCTCTGGGCCTAGGCAACCTCACTCACATTCCATGTCTGGCACATGTGCTCAACTTGGTCGTGCAGAGTTTTTTGAGGGACTAGCCGGATCTTGATGCACTGCTGCACAAGGTCCACATAGAGTGCGTTCACTTGCAGCGTTCCAGCATGGCAAGATTGCGCATTGCAGCTCAGCAGCGCCGATTACGCCTTCCGGAACATCGCATCATATGTGACCTACCCACCAGATGAAATTCAACGTTTCATATGTTGGAGCGGTTGTGTGAGCAGCAGGCAGCAGTAATGGAGTACCAGCTGCATCAGGCGCAAACTAGTCACACTGCGCGCCGTTCACACTTCACCACCACTGAGTGGGCATCTATGATGGACATTTGCCAAGTTTTGCATGCCTTCGATGATTCCACGTGGATGGCGAGTGCAGATGATGCACTAGACAGCATGACTATCCCCTTACCTGTCTGCTTCAAAAAACACTGCAAGCACTAAGGGAGGAGGTTTTGGAAGAGGTGGAGGATGAGGAGTCACAAATGCCATCTGCTTCTGGACAGTCTGCGCCTAGGCAGGGGACACTGTGAGGAGGAGGATGAGGAGGAGTCAATGGAGGAGGAGGAAGACATCTCTCCAGAGGAGGGAGGTACACAATGCTCTAGTAGTCAGTATGTAGAGGGAGGGAGGGGTGATGAAGAGCAGGCAGAGATGACGCCTCAAGCAGGGGACAGCGTTTCTTGGCCAGTTGGGAGTCTGCAGCACATGGTTGATTTCATGCTGCAGTGCCTGAGAAGCGACCGCAGCATCGCCCACATTCTCAACATGGCTGATTATTGGGTGTACACCCTCCTAGATCCTCGCTACCGGGAAAACTTACAAAGCCTCATAACACCGTTGAACCGGGAGCATAAAATGCGGGAGTACCAAGAGACACTGGTGCATTCCATCATGTTCTCCATTCCACCTGAGAGCAGTGCTGCTAGTGCTTTACTAAGCAGCTCTGTGCGTCGAGGCAGTGGAGGAAGCTCTTCACAAAGAGAGAGCAGAGGCAGACCCTCAGCACAAGGCAAGACCAGTATGGCCCAAATGTGGCAAAGTTTTGTGTCCCCGCCATGAATGTCTACACCATCACAGACAGCTCCAGTCAGCAGGAGGCAACATTTCCTGTTATGAATGGGTCACCGAGGAGGAAAAAACAAAACAAGCTAAGCCACAGAAAACCAGAGAGGTTGGTAACTATGCAGATTGCAGATCCCTGATCCTAACCACACAACTAGCAGCAGCCGTGGAGCGTTCCTACAATGAATCTAGACGCTTTGTCACAGCCGGAGGACTAAATAAGCCTAAAGCAAAAAAAAGGGAAAACTAAGTGCCCCAGAGCAGACCCAAAAGGAAAGACAGCCCCCACACATGTATTGACGGTGAAACAAGATGAAAACACAAACACAGGCAGGAAAATAGGCTGAGCAAACGATGGGGCCCAAACTAGAAAGGATAGGAAAGGAAAGACACTGTCTGCAATCTGCCAAAAACCCTACAAAAATAATGTCCAACACTTCTGATAACAAAATTAACCCTGAAGTCACTAGACTTCTCCCACTATATCAGCACTCTGAAATATTCTGAGACAGAATAAAAAGAGGCCAATCTAATAAGGGACAAAAAGCAAATTGGCAAATACAGATAAATAAGAGTGGAAATTCAACACAGCCCCAGCCAGGGCTGGCTGACCACACAAAAAACTGAATAGACCAACAAAATCAAGTGTGAACATTAGAAGAAAAACTTAGCTTGAGCTGACTGGAACAGAGCTGAGAAACAAGACCTGACAAGCTAGAAGGAATCACCAGCACCAGAATAGGGCGTCGGCTGTCTTAAATCCAGTCTGAGATTCCTGAGGTCCAATCGTCATCCTCCTTATGAGGTGGCAGATCTCCACTGATTAAATCAGCCTCACTATCTCCTGTTACCACCAGAGGGAGCCTGGAAGGAGAACTCACAACTGGTAGACCAGAAAATGAGCTCACAACAGTTTCCATCAGATGGTGACAGACTACATGTCTTGCCCTCTCAGTGTACTCCCAGACGGCTCTTCCCCCTTCAAGTTTTTGGGTCTCTAAGCTGGATACATGGTCAGAGCTTAGCCAGTATGCATTGGAGGTGCTGGCTTGCCCTGCTGCTAGTGTATTATCGAAACGCGTCTTTAGTGCCGCAGGTGGTGTACTAACAGACCGTCTCATGCGACTATCCTCCATTAACGTTGACTGGCTTACTTTTCTGAAAATGAACAAGGCCTAGATCTCGCCAGAATTTTCCAGTGCTCTTCCAGATTAAATAATTGGTTGGCAACAGCATCCAGGTCTCCTGTTGTGTTCATGTTTCTACCACCTGAACTATAATCCCTGGGCTCCAACACCGCCAGTTGCTGCTCAGAAGTGCTGTCTGCACAGAAAAACACTAACTCTTGTGTTATTGGGGTTCAGTAACGTCAGCTGCTCCCCTGCTATGTGTACGGCAATGTCTCCTGCTCCCTCCACATTCACACCCTGATTGACCCTGGGCTCCAAAACTGCCAGTTGCTGCTAAGAAGTGCCATCTGCTCAGAAAAAACCACTAGCTCCTGTGATAGTGGGGTTCAGTAAAGTCAGCTTCTCCCCTGCTGTGTGTCCGGCAATATCTCCTACTCCATCCACATTCACACATGAGATATTAAACTTGCTCCAATTAGGCCTCAGCCTACACCCTGATTGACCCTGGGCTCCAAAACTGCCAGTTGCTGCTCAGAAGTGCCGTCTGCACAGAGAAAAACACTAGCTCCTGTGTTAACGGGGTTCAGTAATGCCAGCTGCTCCCCTGCTGTGTGTCTGGCAATGTCTCCTGCTCCCTCCACATTCACACTACATCAGATATTAAACTTACTCCAATTAGGCCTCAGCCTACACCCTGATTGACCCTGGGCTCCAACACTGCCAGTTGCTGCTCAGAAGTGCCAACTGCACAGAGAAAAACACTAGCTACTTTGTTAGTGGGGCTCAGTAACGCCAGCTGCTCCCCTGCTGTGTGTCCGGCAATGTCTCCTGCTCCCTCCACATTAACACAACATCAGATATTAAACTTGCTCCAATTAGGCCTCAGCCTACACCCTGATTGACCCTGGGCTCCAACACTGCCAGTTGCTGCTCAGAAGTGCCGTCTGCTCAGAGAAAAACACTAGCTCCTGTGTTGGTGGGGTTCAGTAACCCCAGCTGCTCCCCTGCGGTGTGTCAGGCAATGTCTCCTGCTCCCTTCACATTCACACTACATCAGATATTAAACTTGCTCCAATTAGGCCTCAGCCTACACCCTGATTGACCCTGGGCTCCAACACTGCCAGTTACTGCTCAGAAGTGCCGTCTGCACAGAGAAAAACACTAGCTCCTGTGTTAGTGGGGTTCAGTAATGTCAGCTGCTCCCCTGCTGTGTGTCCAGCAATATCTCCTGCTCCGTCCACATTCACATAACATCAGATATTAAACTTGCTCCAATTAGGCCTCAGCCTACACCCTGATTGACCCTGGGCTCCAACACTGCCAGTTGCTGCTCAGAAGTGCCGTCTGCACAGAGAAAAACACTAGCTCCTGTATTAGTGGTGTTCAGTAACGTCAGCTGCTCCCCTGCTGTGTGTCCGGCAATGTCTCCTGCTCTGTCCACATTCACACTACTACTGATTTTAAACTTGCTCCAATTAGGCCTCTGCCTCCACTCTGTTTGTACTATTGACCCTGGGCTTCAATACCGCCAGCTGGTTCCCAGCAGTGCCTTTGGCATGGGTACTCCCTCCTGCCCAGCCTGGTTCCAGCACACCAGCTGTTTCCGGGTAGTGTCAACGTCACTTTGCCTCAAAAACGTTGTCCTGTCGTTTTGCGGTCGGGTTAGCCGACTCTATGGTGCCTGCAGTTTAGGTGCTTCCTATGTGGGCTGCGGGATCTGTCATTAAAGGCTGGTTCCGTAGTGCCAATAGGACAAGCAACCCCTGTAGGACTGTGGGTTTCTGTAACTGCGGCCGGCTCGCGGCCTTGCAACTTTGTTTTTCATGGGTACCTTCTACTACCCATCTGGGTTCCAGTACTGTCAGCTGGTTCTCGGCAGTGCCTTTGGCTTAGGTGCCTCCTTCTCGGTATCCGAGTTCCAGCAATGTCTGCTGGTCCTTGGTAGTGCTTTCTAGCACAGGTACCTCCTGCTTAGTAACCGGGTTCCAGTACCATCAGCAGCTCCTCGGTAGTGCCATTGGCTCTTGTTCCTTCTGCTGCCTCTCCGGGTTCCAGCACCGTCAGCTGGTCCTCGGTAGTTCCATTGGCTCTTGTAGCTTCTGCTACCCATCCTTCTTCCAGCACCGTCAGCTGGTTCTTGGCAGTGTCTTTGGCATGGGTACTCCCTCCTGCCCAGCCTGGTTTCAGCACCCCACCTGTTTCCGGGTAGTGTCAACGTCACTTTGCCACCAATACATAGTCCTGTCGTGTTGCGATCGGGTTAGCCGACTCTATGGTGCCTGCAGTTTAGGTGCTTCCTATGTGGGCTGCGGATCTGGCAATAAAGGCTGGTTCCGTAGTGCCAATAGGACAAGCACCCCCTGGAGGACTGTGGGATTCAGTAACTGCGGCCGGCTCGCGGACTTGCAACTTTGTTTTTCATGGGTACCTTCTGCTACCCATCCGGATTCCAGTACCGTCAGCTAGTTCTCGGCAGTGCCTTTGGCTTAGGTGCCTCCTTCTCGGTATCCGAGTTCCAGCAACGTCTGATGGTAATTTGGTTGTGCTTTCTAGCCCAGGTACCTCCTGCTTAGTAACCGGGTTCCAGTACCATCAGCTGCTCCTCGGTAGTGCCATTGGCTCTTGTTCCTTCTGCTGCCCCTCCATGTTCCAGCACCATCAACTGGTCCTCGGTAGTTCCGTTTGCTCTTGTAGCTTCTGCTACCCATCTGGGTTCCAGCACCGTCAGCTGGTTCTCGGCAGTGTCTTTGGCACGGGTACTCCCTCCTGCCCAGCCTGGTTTCAGCACGCCACCTGTTTCCGGTAGTGTCAACGTCACTTTGCCACCAATACATTGTCCTGTCGTGTTGCGGTTGGGTTAGCCAACTCTATGGTGCCTGCAGTTTAGGTGTTTCCTATGTGGGCTGCGGGATATGGCAATAAAGGCTGGTTCCGTAGTGCCAATAGGACAAGCTCCCCTTGTAGGACTGTGGGTTTCGGTAACTGCGGCCGGCTCGCAGCCTTGCAACTTTGTTTTTCATGTGTACCTTCTGCTACCCATCCAGGTTCCAGTACCGTCAGCTGGTTCTCGGCAGTGCCTTTGGCTTAGGTGCCTCCTTCTCGGTATCCGAGTTCCAGCAACGTCTGATGGTAGTTTGGTTGTGCTTTCTAGCCCAGGTACCTCCTGCTTAGTAACCGGGTTCCAGTACCATCAGCTGCTCCTCGGTAGTGCCATTGGCTCTTGTTCCTTCTGCTGCCCCTCCGGGTTCCAGAACCGTCAGCTGGTCATCGGTAGTTCCATTGGCTCTTGTAGCTTCTGCTACCCATCCGGGTTCCAGCACCATCAGCTGGTTCTCGGCAGTGTCTTTGGCACGGGTACTCCCTCCTGCCCAGCCTGGTAGTGTCAACGTCACTTTGCCACCAATACATTGTCCTGTCGTGTTGCGGTCGGGTTAGCCGACTCTATGGTGCCTGCAGTTTAGGTGCTTCCTATGTGGGCTGCGGGATATGGCAATAAAGGCTGGTTCCGTAGTGCCAATAGGACATGCACCCCCTGAAGGACTGTGGGTTTCAGTAACTGCGGCCGGCTCATGGCCTTGCAACTTTGTTTTTCATGGGTACCTTCTGCTACCCATCCGGGTTCCAGTACCGTCAGCTGGTTCTCGGCAGTGCCTTTGGCTTAGGTGCCTCCTTCTCGGTATCCGAGTTCCAGCAACGTCTTCCTGTCCTTGGTAGTGCTTTCTAGCACAGGTACCTCCTGCTTAGTACCCGGGTTCCAATACCATCAGCTGGTCCTCGGTAGTGCCATTGGCTCTTGTTCCTTCTGCTACCCATCCGGGTTCCAGTACCGTCAGCTGGTTCTCGGCAGTTCCTCAGCCTTCTTGTACCTTCTGCTACATTTCCAAGTTCAAGCTTTTTGAAATGGTTTTTGGTAATCACTCTGGATCTCCCTGACGACGACCCTGAAGATGACGACCCTGAAGACCACCCCGAAGAAGACGAAGACCCCGAAGACGATGACCCTGAAGACGATGACCCTGAAGACCACCCCGAAGAAGACGACGACCTCAAAGACGACGGCCCTGAAGACGACGACCTGAAGACCACTCCAAAGAAGACCAAAAAGATGACCCTGAAGAAGATGACCAAGAGGACAAAGAACATGAAGACAACCACCAAGATACAGAACAACAAGAGACAGAAGACCAAGAAGCAGAAGAACAAAAAGCAGAAGAACATAAGCAGAAGAACATTAAGCATAAGACTAAAAATCAGAGCAAAAGATATTATCTAAATTATAAGCAGAAGAAGACTAAGCAGTGTATGGGGGTGTGTCCGTTCCTCCTCGTGGTGCGCCTGGAAAATGCCTGCTTCTGCAGGCCAAACTGAACGCGGACAAATCCTGTTGTAAATCTTATGTGACAGGCAGAATGGAAGGTGTAATCTTCAAACTTTTATAGATAACAACTACAGGAATGCCTGACACAAATAAGAATATGATGAAGAAGATGAAGAAGTGGAATATGAAGAAGAATAATAGTTGAATAAGAAGAATATGAAGAATGTAAAAAAAAAGAATAATAGGAAGAAGGTGAAGAAGAAGAAGATGAATAAGGTGAAGAAGAAGTTGATGAAAAAGATGCTGCTGCTGCTGAGGATCATGAAGGAGAAAGTGTGGGAGAAGTAAAAAAGAAGGTGAAGAGCATGGAAGTAGTGAAACATACATATCTGACAAAATATAAAAAAGGTTAACATAGTCAATATCTTTGTAACTCCGAACGTCTTAAAAAAAAAATTATTCCTGCTATTCCATTTGATTGGGCTAAACCTCTATGCCTTTAATGTCTCCTCCACCTCCCCTAATACATTCTACATTATTCTTAGTTGTTTTCCTTCATGTAGAATTAACCTACAAGGAAAGAAAGGGTTTATTTTAACTCCGATATTTCTGTCCCATTGACTTGCGTTGGTTTCCAGGTATCGGAATCGGCGATATCCGATACTTTTTGGGTATCGGTCCGATCCAATCCGATCCGATATTTCCCGATATCGGAAGGTATCGCTTAACACTTGTCATCAGCAAATTTAATCAGTTTACCCTCAATTCCTTCATCTAAATCGTTGATAAAGATGTTGAACAATACAGGGCCCAGGACAGAGCCCTGTGGTACCCCACTTGAGACATACTTCCAACTGGATGTGCAGCCATTTACGACCACTCTTTGGGTCCGATCACTAAGCCAGTTATGAATCCACCTAACAGTTGCCTTGTCCATTCCATACTTAGCCAGTTTTTCAATAAGGATTGTGTGAGATAGTTTGTCAAATGCTTTGCTGAAGTCAAGATATACTATATCTACATCATTTCCCTGATCCACCCAATCTGTGATTGTGTCATAGAAGGAAATTAAGTTAGTCTGACATGACTTATTAGTTACAAACCCATGTTGACTCTGTTTGATCACTTCATTATTATCCATTTACTTACATACATCAAGTAAAAAAAGGGAGAAGCCAGCTCTGCTTGTGGTCAGAACGCAATACATAAAGTGCATATGTACATATTAGTTTCTAAGTGTATTCAAAATGAGATATTTGGCAAAAAATTGATCAATCATTTGAGCCACCCCGCCGCGCCAAGGCAATCTCATGTGGGGCAGTCCTACTCTACGTTTTTTATATTCAATGTGCCATTGCGGCCTCTTAAATGCATTAAAAGCAAGACCATATTAAATGCAATTTGTACCTGAAGCATTTCTGAATCACTCCCATGGAGCCAGAAAAAGCAAGTGCAGATAAAGGCCAACCAGGTCTGGATATAGGCATCTCAGGTTTAACCTCCACACCTGCCTGACCAGCCACCACAGATGAAGGGTGATACAGGTCCAGACACAGGTGCACAATTAAATAGAGCTTGGGGAAGGGCAGGGCTGCTGTGTGTGCACAGCAGCCTAGATCAATCACAGTGAGCACAGAAAAAGTGGCGAACATAACCCAGCGTGCACGGCAACAGTGGTGGTCAACCACAAACCAACATCAAGTAAAAAAAGGAGAGAAGTCAGCGGTGCTTGTGGTCAGAATGCAATACATAAAGTGCATATGCACATATTAATTTCTAACTGTATTCAAAATGAGATATTGTCCAAAAAATTGACCCTGCCGCGCCCCACATGAGATTGCCTTGGCACGGCGGGGTGGCTCAAATGATTGATCAATTTTTTGCCAAATATCTCATTTTGAATACAGTTAGATATTAATATGTGCATATGCACTTTATGTATTGCATTCTGACCACAAGCAGCGTTGGCTTCTCTCCTTTTTTGTACTTACATACATGTTGTTTAATAATTTGTTCAAAGATCTTTTCTGGTATAGAAGACAGACTCACCGGCCTATAGTTGCCTGGGTCCACCTTCTTCCCCTTTTTGAAGATAGGAACAACATTTGCTTTTCTCCAGTCTTTTGGGCCTTCTCCTGTTCTCCAAGAATTTTCAAAGATAATGGAGAGGGGTTCAAAAATTTCTCTGCTATCTCCTTCAGGACTGGGGTGTAATCCATCTGGACTTGGAGACTCGAATTCATTTAGGTTAGCTAAGTGTTTCCTCAATATCTTTCTGTTTATAGATATCCTGGATCCTTCTATTCCCTTAATAGGACAGTGAAGAACAGTTGATGTTGCATTTCCTTTCTGAGAGAAAACAGATGCAAAATAGGAATTTAAAAGTTCGGCCTTCTCAACATCCTGTCTTACCATTTCATCATTTTCATCCTGTAAAAATCCTATAGCATCTTTGACTTTTCTTTTACTTTTGACATATCCCCAAATCCCTTATTATTGCTTTTGATGTCTCTTGCAAGCCTCAATTTATTGTCAGCTTTAGAAATCTGATTTGTGCCCTGCAAGTTCTGCAGACAGCATTATATTCTTCTTTAGATATGCCTCCCTCTTTCCATTTTATAAACATTTATTTCTTCCATTTTAGCATGTGCTTAAGTTCTGTGTTCATCCATCCTGGCTTCCTTAAATGCTTCCTATTCTTCCCTCTTTTTCGAATTGTTAACAATTGTGCTTTGAGAATTTCATTTTTCAAGATTTCCCATCCTTCCTGAACATTTTTGTCCTTAAGGATATGCAGCCATTGGATCCCTCCAATTATCTTTCTGAATCCCTTAAAATCTGCCTTTCTGAAATCTAACCTTGATGTCTGAGTCTTCACAGGTCTTCCTCCTCTGGTTATCCAAAATTCTAAAATAGCATGGTCGCTACCTCCTAGGGTACCAGCCACTTTTACCTCCTCAACCATTTCCTCCCTGTTTATTAGGATTAGATCCAAGGTAGCAATTCCCCTTTTTTTCTCCCCTACCTTTTGGAAGATAAAGTTGTCAGCAAGAGAGGATAAGAATTTCCTTGACCTGTTAGTTTTGCCTGAGAGAGATTCCCAACAAATGTCAGGATAGTTGAAATCTCCCATGACAACTATGTCATATTTTTTGGAGAACTTGGCCATTTCATGCACAATGAGTTACACTTATTTGAATTGCATTACTGCTCTAGAAAAATGCAGCACACTCGGTGTATAAATTGACCATTTCATGTGTACCCGGCAGCCACGATAAGATAATTCCTTTTGCTGAGACCTATCCTAATGTAATTCCTCTCATGGGCTAATAACCTACCATTATCTGTAAAGTTAGTAATGTGATTCAAATTTCATATATTTCATGTTTGCATGCTATACTGTAGCTCTACAGAGTGCAAATGTATTTGTTAATTATATATGAGGATGGCTACTCTTAGTAAGCACGTGTACACACATATTTTTCAGTTTGGAAATGCTGGTCAGTATTTTGATATTTATACACATAGATTCTCTGACTGAGCATTCCACATATCAATCTCTGGAGGTTTTAATCACAGCAGGATCCTCCCTTCCCATATAATTGTAGGCTATCAGTCAATGAGATGAAAGACATTAGGATAGGTCCTAGCAGAGAGAATCGCCTTATCGTGGCAGCCAGGTACACATGGCTGATTTATGCACTAAGTATTCTACATTTTTCCAATTTTCTAGAGCAGTAATGCAATTCAAATTTCATATTTTTCATGTTTGCATACTAGAGTGTTACTGTTAGGAATGGTGGAACGCACTAAATATAAATAATAGGAAGTGCGTTCGCCGCCCGGGGTCCACTGTGCAATAGGTGTAACAACCGCTGCTGCGTAATGGCGGACTAGCTTATATGGCGGTATACTGCGCTCGGGTTAAACGTCACCCAGGGTGCACAGAGCGGACTCTGTTAAACTCACAGAGGCCCTAAAGCATAAATGCTGAGCCTGATTGCTTCACAGGTCTCAGCTGGCGTGCACACACGGTATATGGTCACAGGACATGGCCCAAGACAGAGGTCTGTGTCCATCTTGACCTACCGTGCGTGCAGTGTCGCAACCGCGGATGCCGGTAAGTGCTGCTAATTGCAGCGCGGCGGTAATTACTGCCGCTATACAATAGTGCCATGAGGCGTGACACCATCGGACGCTAGTGCAGAGCTGCGGTATGCACTGTGGCCTATAGCTTGCCACTGACTGGCACTGACTATCTCTCTAGTTCCCTATCCACATGCGTAATATCAGAGGGAAGGGGTTTCAAATGAGTCAGTCACCAGAATCATACATCCGTCAGCATTCACACATAGCAAATATAGCCTATACTAGCACATGAGCGAGCGGCCATGCGGGCCTTTTATAGCCATGCGCTTCTGGGACCTTCCAGACCTCTGAGATGGGCCAATCAGATCAGGACAAGGACCTGAGCATGTGACCCCCCGATCTCCACTGTGAGATCATCTCATGGGCATGCCAAGTAGCGCGGCGAGAGGACTTAGCCTTTGGAGTGGTTTCCGCTACCATTGCTAGTCCAGAGGTGGCAGCAACAGCCAGACCCAGAGAGCTGGTCTGAGCAGGGCTACTGGATTCCTGAGATTGCTGTGCAGGTCCCTGAGCGGTCAGCAAGGAATGGGAGACCGCTGGATGTATGGCTATGGATTCCTGCTGTGCAGCTGCAGGAATCCGACACCTAACAGTTACAGAGTTCTACTTTATTTGTAGGTTATTTTAGTGGCATGTAAAAGTTTAGTAAAAAAAAACCTCTACTACAGATTATTGGTTCAGGCAAAAATCTTATTTGCCTGTGAACACAGATTTTCCTGGAAAATTTAAATTTCCTTTATTAATCTCTGGAGTATTTTTACACACCATAATATAATAATTGTACATTGTAAAAAATAAAAGAAAATCATTAGACCGTATTTTGTGGACTAGAAGCTGCACCAGACCATAAGACACACAGCAAAATTTCTGGAGGAAAACAGGAATTTTTTTTTAAATAAAATAGCTACTCGTCTTATAGTTTGATTTTAACAAGGAGGGTGGTTGTGGAGGAGTGAAGTCACAGGAGGCAGGGTCACTTCTGCAGGAAGCCAGCAGCGGCAGGAGTGGGGCGATGCTGCAGGCCCCATGCTGGGAGGAGGGGATGTATCGGCGGTGCAAGGCTGCGGGCCTGAGCTTTGATAAAATGTCAGCGGTGAGCAGAGTCCCCTTCCCATTGATTTTCCTACAGTTGTTTTCGGGAAAATTACGACATTTGCATTTTGAGATTTCAGGAGCCGAGATCTGGGCTCCTGAGATATTAATCTATGTATGTGTCAACTCCGGTGACCTTTTTGCCAAAGCCCATTGCAGTGAAATCAATAAGAAGAAGACTCGGCTCACCTCTGACA
This sequence comes from Dendrobates tinctorius, assembly GCF_039654945.1. NCBI lineage: Eukaryota > Metazoa > Chordata > Amphibia > Anura > Dendrobatidae > Dendrobates > Dendrobates tinctorius. The sequence goes on from NW_027361690.1 coordinate 56,502,235, forward strand.
TTTTTTGAAAGCCCAGGACCGGCAGACTTGAACCACTAGGACACCACCCCCCTTAAGGCGCTGCAGAAGCGACCCTGCCTCCTGTGTCCCCGCTCCACCACAGATATTAAGTTACATTAGGATTATGATTCTCACTACTATTTTCCTCTCAAATATGGGGGAAAAAGGGCTTCTTATAACACAGTATTCACCTTACCTCTCTTACCCTTACTCTCTTCACTGTTACCCATTTGATTCTTTCTACATATTCAGATTAGTGGTGCTCATGCTGAAATCTCCACTGGGCCACTTCTAGCTTTTATCAGGCCTGAGAGGTTTCTCTGTATGTACATGCAAGATCATGGCTATTGACATAATATCATGATTCTGTGACCTTTCTCACACTTACAGTCCTGATCATCATTATTGGCACCTATGAAGTTTAAGTAAACAATGTGGAATATGTCTTGAAAAAAAATAATCCTTTGTCACAATGGTGAAGACAAAGAAGCAGTCTGAGGACATCAGAACTGCTATTATTAGCATGCACAAGACTTCCAAAGGGTATAAGGCCATCTCCAAAGACTTTAGTATCGTAGTTCCAACAGTACGCAATGTTATTAAAAAGTTCTCCAAGCATGGAACTCTCAAGAACCTCCCTGGACGTAGGAGAAAAAGGGTTAATTGACAAGAGATGTCTTCAGAGATTGGTGCAAATGGTGTTAAAAACACCATGTCAAACATCCTAAGACCTGAAAGCCAACCTAGAACAGTCTGGGGTCATGGTTTCCACAAGTACCATATGCCACACACTAAAGCAAACAGAGTTTTATGGGCGAATATTACGAACCAATTACGAAACCATTCCTGAAGAAAAGACCTAAAAAGGAACAACTGATCTTTTCCAAAGAGTATCTTGACAACCCATAATTCTTGTGGGAAAATGCTCTGTGTACAGAGAAACAAAAATAAAGTTTTTTGGCAATGCAAAGCAACAGTTTGTTTACAGATGGCGCAATGAAGCTTATACGAAAAAGAACACCTTGCCAACAGTTAAGCATTATGGAGGATCCATAATTCTGTGGGGTTACTTTGCTACATCTGTTACTGGAGGCCTTGACTGTATCACAGGAATCATGAAATCAGAAAAATATCAAGAGATTTTAGAGCAAAATGTCCTACCCAGTGTAATAAATCTTGGTTTGAGTCAAAGATCATGGGTCCTCCAGCAAAACAATGAAACAAAGCACACATCCAAAAGTAGACAAGAATGGTTGAAAATGAAAAAATGGACTGTTTTAAAATGGCCAGCAATAAGTCCTGACCTCAATCCCATTTAAAATCTTGGGGTGAGCTGAAATCTGCCATTGGGAAAAAGAACCCTGCAAACGTTCAAGAGCTTGAACAAACTGCAAAGGAAGAGTGGTAGCTCAGAAGCACAAAAAGCTTACTGATGGCTACAAGAAACATTTGGAGACTGTCAGCAATGCTAAAAGTTGTGCAACCAAGTATTATATAGTGGTGCCGTTATTGCTGAACATGCTGTTTATTCTGTTTCTTCTTTGAAATTGCAACATGTAAGTTGAAAACAATGTTTTATTGCTGTATTGCTTTGGACTATTAATTTAAAAAATCCTCACAATATAACTTTGGTACATTTCCATTTATTTATGAAGATATTGTGCAGTCGATGAAAAAAATGAAGGGGCATCAATAACAGTGAGTATAGGGACACAAGGAGTGGCCGGAAAGGTGACTCTATGGATTTGTTTTAACATTTTGATGGACTGATAGTGTTCCTAAAAATGGCAACCATTATTTCACTGAATCCGTGCAGAAGCAAATTACAAACAAATCTATATTTTAACGAATGTGGATTTTTATTAAATTCAAGCTCAATTACAATCAAATTTATGCACTTATCTCTAATCTCTTCTCAGAATTAGAAGTGTTGCTAAAACCCTACTGCAGAATTCCGGATAGTTGTCATTTATTATGTCCTCCTGCTTATGGCATGTAATAAAGGTACAATTAAAAAGAATTTATCCACAGTACTTTGACTTCCATGAATCTCAAAAATGAGGGGACCTGATCATCATTCTTGAAAGAGCCAAGTAAGTGCTGTCTTTGCCCAGTGTAACTGATGTAAAATGCAGAAATGTAAGAATTATTAAATGACATAACGGTGTAGTGAAACAGTTTCATGTGACACGTCAAGAAGTTTTGGATTTGGCTAGCCTGTTGATATCTTGTTACTAGTGAATTTTTCGTTGTACTGAAAAACAAAGAAAAATCGGTGGCAATGTATCAATAGATTTCACATTTACTTAGTTTGTTACCTATTAGCTTAACTAATAACCTTTAACTACTCTACAAAAAACTTCGGCAGGTTTTGTAGCTATTGTGTCCTCTCTTTAACCTTGGACAGAATAACACATGTCCTAGTCCAAATAACGAATTCAGACATGTAAAATCCAGATACCATAATAATTTCATGGAAAGAAACCTCATTTATATTAGTAAAGAAAATACACTAATATGTAATACTATAAAAATGGGTACGTAAATGGACATAATAGGACAATCGCAAACATATATATAAAATATAAAGAAAAAACAGCGAAAAAGAAGTCCAATACAAGAATTTACAAAAATACAAAAAATAATTTTATTGAAATATATCAAAGGTACAGGAAATGGTGAGATAAGAGTCAATAGTGACCATAAGAAGCACATGGGCAAAAAATGGGGCACAACAAAGGTGTATGGTCATAGGGATAGATATAGTTTCATCAATACACAATACAAAATTTAAAAATTCTACATAATCCCACATTGTTATAAGAAACCAGCCATGGTATACAAATTAAGCACCAAAAATATCGCTACCTGAAGTGGTAGAGCCTGCCGCCACACATAGTATATGCTAGATATGTTAATAGCACAAAATAAATTCGCTACATAATATTACCTTTCTGACTGGTCAGTAGTGAAAGTCCGCCCAGGTGTACCTCCCCCCAATGCATGTTTCGGCTGGATGGTCTTTATCAACCCCTTGATTTTGTATTGTGTATTGATGAAACTATATCTATCCCTATGACCATACACCTTTGTTGTGCCCCATTTTTGCCCATGTGCTTCTTATGGTCACTATTGACTCTTATCTCACCGTTTCCTGTACCTTTGATATATTTCAATAAAATTATTTTTTGTATTTTTGTAAATTCTTGTATTGGACTTCTTTTTCGCTGTTTTTTCTTTATATTTCATGTAAAATCCAGATGCAGCCAAGAGATAATTGTAAAAACAGAAGATTCCAAGAGATACAAGTTGAATGCTTTACACTTTTCAGCAGAATGAATTAATGGTAATTTATCACTTATATTTGTTTTCACTAATTAAAATCATATTCTGATATACGGTATATTATTTTTGTACTTTTTTGTAGATTTTCCTATTTTCAGTACATAATTATGGGACAGCTACATGAGCTACATAGGAACATTTTCTAGGTATGCTCTGTTATCTGTGCAGAGGTAATTGTGTAGGAGGGAGAGGAGGTGAGCTGTGATTATCATTAACTGAGAATAGGGATTCTAAATTTTTTATATGTTAAAAAAAAATAAGATTTGGGAGTCCTCAGTGGATGATACCTATTTATGACCATTAGCAATTAACCCCTTCACCTATTCTCACTTTCATTACCAGGCCAAAATTAAAATTCTGACCAGCGTCAATATTTGACCATTGTCAATAATTCTTGACATATTGTACTTCATGATGTTAGGCATCGGGTTCCTGTCGCTGCACAGCAGGAATCCCGAGCCTTGCCTTTGGTGGTCTCCCATTCCTCTCCTGCCGTCGATCCCAGTGCTCTGCTCAGACCAGCACTGTGAGTTTGGTTGCTGCTGCCACCTCTGGTCTAGCTAGAGCAACGCATGCTGGTCAGCAGCGAGCTACTCCAGGGACTAAGTCCTCTTTTCGGTCAACTAAGCATGCCTGTGGGACGATCTCTCATTGGAGATCAGAGGTCACATGCTCAGGTCCTTCTCCAGCTCGGATTGGACCATCAGGAAGGTCCTGGAAGGATGCTGCTATAAAAGGTTTGCATGGTCGCTCTGCCATGCGCTAGTATAGACAGTTGTTATAAATTTTGTGTGATGATGGATGCATGGATCTAGTGAATGACATTATGAAACCCCTTCCCTTTGATACGCATGTTGTAGGGTTATCTTAGTTTAAGTCAGCACCTTGTAGTGGCTAAGCCTAGTGCCACATTGCATCCTAGTCACAGCACCTCTCTCAGCGCCATATTGTGCCATCAGCACAAGGCACCTAGTGGCTGCATCTGCCAGTGCGGCACCATGCGCAGGTCTAGCGCTTTCCTCCTTGGTCTGGGTGGTTAGTGGCTTCTGCCAGAGAGGTGCAGTGCACACTAGTGCGGTACTTTTTTGTTTCTCTCTTGCTGGCGCCACGGCAGCGATGCCGAGCGCTTGTGGACTAGAGGGACTCTAACCCCGTGTCCTTGGGGTGGAGTCCTGTGTCTGTATAATAGCACTCATCCGGCCGAGCACTGTGAGTGTAAGAGGCTTCGGCATGTACATTGTGCGGCACAGCGGTTCTGTGTGTCAACAGAACTCGCTCCTGAACACACTGGGTGATGATAACCCGCGTGTGTTCATTAATTATTTGCCATATAGTCTCCACCATTACTGAGCAGCAGGTTTCCATCTCTGCACAGTGGACCCTGGGCTGCGAACACACCTTTTACCACCTTTATTATTTGGTGTGTTCCGCCAGCCTGTAATACATGATAGCTGTAAAATTTATTCTATATAGCTTGCATTTATTTGTGAAAAAATTGGAAATTTGGCAAAAATGTTTAAAATTATACAGTTTTCAAAATATTATTTTTTATGATGTTAAATCAGAGACATGTCACACAAAAATAGTTAATAAATAACATTTCCCACATGTGTACTTTTACATCACCGCAATTTTTGAAAGATCTTTTTTTTTGTTTGGAAGTCATAAGGGATAAAAGTTGACCAGTGACTTTTCATTTTTCCAACAAAGTTTACCAAACAATTTTCTTAGGGACCACATCATATTTTGAAGTAACTTTGAGGGGTATATATAGCAGAAAATACCACAAAACAGCACCATTCTAAAAACTGCACTCCTCAATGTGCTCAAAATCACATTCAAGAAGTATATTGACCTTTCAGGTGCTTCACTGGAACAGAAGCGATGTGGAAGGAAAAAATGAACATTTAACTTTTTTTCATGAAAATTTTGCTTCAGACCCATTTTTTTATTTTCACAAGGGTAACAGGAGAAAATGGACACAACAGTTGGGCAATTTTTCCTGAGCTTGCTGATACCACATATGTAGGGGAAAACCTCTGTTTGGGCACAGAGCAGGGCTCAGAAGGTAAGGAGCACCATTTGACTTTTTGAACCAAAAATTGGCTGGAATAGAGATCAGATGCTATGTCACGTTTGGAGAGCCCCTGAAGTGCCTAAGCAGTGGAAACTCCCACAAGTGAACATCTTTTAGACCCTTCAAGGAACTTGTCTAGATGTGTGGTGAGCACGTTGAACCCCCAGGTACTTTACAGAAAATTATGTGAAAATAAAAATTTTTTTTTTTTCCACAAAAACTATCTTTTAGCACCATTTTTTTGTGTTGGAAACTACTGTTTAGGAGCACGGCAGGGCTTGGAAGGGAAAGAGTGATGTTTTGGAATTCACACTTTGATGGAATGGTCTGCGGGCATCATATCGCAATGAAGAGCCCCTGATGTGCTTAAACAGTGGAAATCTCCCACAAGTTACCACATTTTGGAAACTTGACTCACCAAAGAATGTATCTACACTCACTGGCCACTTTATTAGGTACACCATGCTAGTAAGGGGTTGGACCCCCTTTTGCCTTCAGAACTGCCTCAATTCTTCGTGGCAGAGATTCAACAAGGTGCTGGAAGCATTCCTCAGAGATTTTGGACCATATTGACATGATGGCATCACACAGTTGGCGCAGATTTGTCGGCTGCACATCCCTGATGCGAATCTCCCGTTCCACCACATCCCAAAGATGCTCTATTGGATTGAGATCTGGTGACTGAGGAGGCCATTTGAGTACAGTGAACTCATTGTCATGTTCAAGAAACCAATCTGAGATGATTCGAGCTTTATGACATGGCGCATTATCCTGCTGAAAGTAGCCATCAGATGTTGGGTACATTGTGGTCATAAAGGGATGGACATGGTCAGCAACAATACTCAGGTAGGCTGTGGCGTTGCAACGATGCTCAATTGGTACCAAGGGGCCCAAAGAGTGCCAAGAAAAAATTCCCCACACCATGACACCACCACCACCAGCCTGAACCGTTGATACAAGGCAGGATGGATCCATGCTTTCATGTTGTTTACGCCAAATTCTGACCCTACCATCCCAATGTCGCAGCAGAAATCGAGACTCATCAGACCAGGCAACGTTTTTCCAATCTTCTACTGTCCAATTTCGATGAGCTTGTGCAAATTGTAGCCTCAGTTTCCTGTTCTTAGCTGAGAGGAGTGGTACCCAGTGTGGTCTTCTGCTGCTGTAGCCCATCTGCCTCAAAGTTCGACGCACTGTGCGTTCAGAGATGCTCTTCTGCCTACCTTGGTTGTAACGGGTGGCAATTTGAGTCACTGTTGCCTTTCTATCAGCTCGAACCAGTCTGCCCATTCTCCTCTGACCTCTGGCATCAACAAGGCATTTCCGGCCACAGAACTGCCGCTCACTGGATTTTTTTTCTTTTTCGGACCATTCTCTGTAAACCCTAGAGATGGTTGTGCGTGAAAATCCCAGTAGATCAGCAGTTTCTGAAATACTCAGACCAGCCCTTCTGGCACCAACAATCATGCCACGTTCAAAGGCACTCAAATCACCTTTCTTCCCCATACTGATGCTCGGTTTGAACTGCAGGAGATTGTCTTGACCATGTCTACATGCCTAAATGCACTGAGTTGCCGCCATGTGATTGGCTGATTAGAAATTAAGTCTTAACACACAGTTGGACAGGTGTACCTAATAAAGTGGCCAGTGAGTGTATATTTGTGGTGAGCACCTTAAATTCACAGTCATACGTGAGTTGTGTAGTGTGCATCAGGTTGGCATACGTGAATTCTGTAGTGTACGTCAGGTTGGCATATGTAAGTTGTGTAAGTCAGAAATTAATTTAGTAGTCCATGGATGTGTTATACAGTTTACACCATTCTTTTATACACAGGCCAGGTTTGTAGAGGCAGGTGTTGCATTAATATGTTGTTTCTTTGTGTATCCTCTTTCTGTAATACACCCAGCACCTGTATTGAATCATTCCTCTGATTGTGGCTATGAAGGACCTACCCATGGAAATGTTGGCCTGATAAGATACAAGCACCATCAGTTCTGAAAGTAGTGGGGCCCGGTCCTTCCTGACTTCCAAAGATTTGAACCTGGATTATTACTAGAGTTGAGCGAATATCTTCGGTTCGCCGCTTATTCGGCAAGCTATAGCGCTTGCCGAATAAGATACAGTGGGAACCTGGCTTCCTGGATTGCGCCAGTTGAACAGCTGATCACCGCCTCAGCTGGCATGGCTGTGTCACTGTCACAGCACATGCATGGAGAACCCAAAACACAGGCTCTAATTAGTATCCCATGGAACTGAATATATGTACCGGTCTGGCCTGCACATCATGATAGCATGTAAGTGTTGTACATTGCCATCTGTATGATGTGCATGGCCAGCTTTTTCTACCACACCATATCTTTTCTCATGGCCCTGTACAACTAGAGGACTTGATTAGAGAGATTAACTCCCCCAATGCTATTGTTGTACTCCAGTACACAGTCAGGCTTAGTGACCTGTATAGAGGTACCTCATACAGCATTGGGGGTGCTACCATCACCATGTATGGTGGTCAAGCAAAGGACATCCCTCTTGTACTTGTATTTCACCACCAACTTGTTTTCACTACATTAAGCTTTGTTCTCACCCATTCAGCTACCTAATTAGCATCTTAGGTAGGCCTCTCTGATTTTTGCTGACAGTACTGCAGAAGAGAGATTTGAAGCGTGGTATGCTTATATAAAAGTTATCTACAAAGAAGTGATAACCTTGATCCAGCAGAGGGTGAGCCAAATCCCACACAATTTTTCCATTCACTGCCAGGACAGTGGGACACTCAGGGGGTTCCATCTAGGTGTCCTTCTCTTCATAAACTCAAAACCTATGGAAGTACCCAGGGGTACTCTTGTGCTGCTTGTAGAGTTTAATTCCATAGCTGGTCTTCTTACTGGGCAGATATTGCCAGAATTTGACTCTCCCCTTGAAATTAATTAGGGACTCATCCACACAAATGTAACCTTGGGGCAACTAGACCTGAACAACCTTATTGCTGAAGTAATCAATGGCCAACCAAACTTTGAAAAGTCGGTCAAAGTTGGTGTCATATCGGGGAGGACATTGTGCATTATCATTATTATGCAAATTTTTTTGGATTGCCTCAAATCATTTATGGGTCATAGCCAAGCAGAACAGTGGAGTGTTATGCAAACCGTCAACACCTGCAACTTTTGGAGAGAGCAGAGATTGAAACTTATCTGTGTACATTGTTTAATTCTTATGAAGTACAAATTTATGCCTTGATTCATTAAGCAGTAGAGATTAGTGAGCACTAAAATGCTTGGATGCTCGTTACTCGAACTGAGCAATTCCTAATACTCGGATGCTCACTTTGAGTAACAAGTTTAATGGGAGTCAATGGGAAATCCAAGCATTTTCCTGGCAGACCCTAGAAGGAAGTCTAGGGGTGCAGCAAAAGTGTTGAAATGAATAGAAAAAGTGCTGAATGGAAGGAAAATAGCATGGTGAAGACTCGTGAAAGCATTACTAACTCCTAGATCACTACTGAGAACAACTGTGTCACACTTTTGCTCCACTTTAAGGACTGACAATAAACTATTAAAAGTCTACAAGAGTTTGGAGCTTACATAAAAAAATGTTAAGAAATAATTTTTCCTGTATAGTGGCTTGTATATAACGCAAAAGTTGAAAAAGGATTAAAACAAAAATATCATTTAAGTAAACAAAAATTGCATTTTTAATTAAAAAATAAACATTTCAGTGTAATTTATAAAGGAACCAAGAAGGGCAAAAAATTAGGGACTCAGAGAGACTTATATATATATCAGGATCCTGTCAGCGCCAGCAGACTGCCACGGCTGAACAGGGAAACTCACCCAGACTATGGGAGGACCCGTGGTCCGATACTGCAGCGAAAGTTCAGACAGCAAGACCTGCGACACTGAAAGTAGTTAGTAGTACAAGGACCTACAATCATGTAACCACAGGGGGCATGGCTTAGCATCCTGCTGCAGGAGAGGGCTGTAGGGCTCTATTGCAGGAATGCTAGAGTAAAGGCTAGGGAAACTCAGGTCAGACAAACGGGGGTCATACACGGAGAGGGCGGCGCTTGTTGTGAGTTCATTTTCCCCTTCACCTTTGATGTCTGATGAACTCCCTCTGCTGATGAAGAGAGGTAGTGAAATTGATTGGGATGGGAAGAACCTGTTATCCGAGCAGGAGGAGTGTGATTGGACATCTGGAATTTCTGAGTGGATATAAGGCAGCCAACGCCCTGCAGGGTTTGCTGGTGATCCTTTCTGCTCTGAGCTCTAGCATCCAGTTTTAGTTCCTGTCTACTAAAAGCTAAGTTTTTGCCCTGCTATTATTCCATTAGATTTTGTCAGGCTTCCTTAGTGTTTGTATTCATCCAGTCCTGGTTGGGACTGTCTGAATTCCATTTTTGTCTCTGATCAGTTGATCTCTTTGCTCTGTTTTCAGAATATACCTGAGTGCTGATATAGTGATTTTGAAGTCTAGCGATGTCAGGGCCTTTTTTCCTATCAGACGGTTGGGACATTTTTGTAGGGTTTTTTGCGGATTGCAGCCAGCATCTTTTCTGTCCTGTCCTATCTAGTTAGTTGGGCCCCATCGTTTGCTCAGCCAGTCTTTCTGTCTGTGTTTGTGTTTTCATCTGTTTTTCACCGACAATACATGTTGGGGGCTGTCTATTGCTTTGGGGTCTGCTCTGGGGCAGTTTAGATTTCCCCTTTCTTTCTTTAGGCTTATGTAGTTCTCCGGCTGTGACGAGGGGTCTAGGGCACCGTAGGAACCCCCCACGGCTACTGTTAGTTGTGGTGAATAGGATCAGGGGTCTGCAATCCGATAGCTACCAACCTCTCCGGTTTTCTGGACTTAGCTTATATTTTTGTTTTCTCCTCCGGTGACTCATTCATAACAGGCGCGGTACGAGAGGGACAAGCAGAGAATAGTCAAAACGTAGGCACTGAATCATACACAGAGATAGCAACGCAGTACAAGGGAGGCAGTCAGAGACTAGTCAGGTCCAAGGCAAAAGAGTCATAAACGGAGATAGCAGAGCAGTACAAAAGGAACAAGCAGAACTCGTAACAGGGACAGAACTGGATCAAAACCAAGTAAGCATAAAGTATCACAGTCACAAAGCACACTAGGGTCACACACTCGGCCAAGGGTCTGAGTATAAGCGACAAGGAGTGAGCCCACAATGAGGCTATAAAAAACCTCCCAGAATCTCAGAGTGAAGCTGACAAGCCTGCCCCTGCAGCCTCCAGAGTCACCTAGTGCCCAGTCAGTGAGATGTATCGCCCCTGACTATGCTTTCTCATTGAGGTGTCAGTGATGAAATGCACCCTGGCAGACATAGATTTTTTTCAAGGAATCGGAGATGTTGTCTGCGACATGCTGGTGTAGCACAGACGCAGCTTTCTTAGAGAAATAATAGTGACTGTTCAATTGCTACTGGGGGAAAGTGACATCCATCATCTTTTGGAAACCATCTGTATTCACCAGGAGGAAAGGCAGCTACCGTGGCAAACAGATTGAAGATGGTGAAATTCAACCTCTTAGTTTTGTGCAGGAGGAAAACATTTTTATGTTACCACAACTGTGGGACCGAGGGCTGGCTGCTGTGCTGAGAGAGGGTAGAGTAGGGTGTACAAGACAAACAGCTAGACTGTGAATGAAGTGCAGGTGGAGATGTTATGATGGTTTGAGAAGGATGTGGTGTGCTCGATGTCTGAGATCAGTAAAAAACAGCAAGCATGTCTACTTCCGTAACAGCTGATGGACTCTCACTCACTGTAGTGGCTAAACAAGTGGAGGTTTTGCGTCCGGAGAACTGTGAGAGAACACTTGCCACAGTGACAGAAGAAGAAGCAGAAGATTCGGTGATAAAGTGGCCGGTGGTTGACGAGGTCCACTAGGCCACATTTTAATGCAATGCGATTACCAGACTAACACTTGTTGGTAGCACATGTACTTGTTCATGCATGTAGTACTAAAATTATTGGAATTTTTGTTTCTACTGAGTTATTTTTTGCAAAGCTGGCAGATAACGTAAGTTGAGTCATCCACTACAGTCTCAAGAACGGTCCAGGCTAGACAACCCTTGCCGCCCCAGCAAACTGCAGATCTGTGACCGCTTCTGGCCACAGACTATGAGAATTTTTGGAGCAGACCTCTAATGCCTATGGAATGAAATGTGTGAACAGCTCTGCAGACTCACCCATTTGTGGTTCCCCATAGTCAGTTGGGTGGTTGGAGAGTTGTGATGCTGGGTGAAAGAAGGGTAATTGGGGGTGCCACCTCTGAGAACTGTAGTGTGTGTGATGCTAAGGTGGAGAAAGAAGAGGAGAGGCCACAAAGAAAGGGAGTTGAGTACCCTGTCCAATAACTGAAGTTGTCAGTTGTCTTTGGATAGGATAAGCAGGGGTTTATTCAGTAGAGCTTTAATTCACATTGCCATCTGCCGCACGAGCAACTAGAACACCACGCATATTCCCCCTTCAACCATGACCTCATTTTTTCTAACTCATGTTGGATGTACCCTTCCCCTCTTTTAATCAGCTTTTTCACAACTCTAGGCCCAGACCTGTCAGTCACAGGTCACTAAATTAATAATCAGTATTTATTTGCTGAGATATTGTGGCTGGATGCAGAATTAACACAAAAGATTTGTGTGCTGAAATGTGGACTAATGGCAGGACCACACAATTAGCAGAAAGGATTGATATGCTGAAATGTGGACTTTTGGCCAGACCACACAATAAGCTAAAAGGATTTATATGCTGAAATGTGGACTGGTGGCTAGACCATACAATTAGCACAAAGGATTTTTATGTTGAATTGTGGACTTTTGGCTAGACCATACTGGGTCGCCCTCCCAGAGCTGTGGAGTACTCGGTACCGGGACGGTCTCTCAAAGGGGAATGTCACAGCAGCGGTGACCCGGTCCGTGGCCCTGGGCGCCCATGTAAAAGGGGTTAAGTGATGGAATAAAGTTTATGATTGAATGATTCGTGATGCCACCTGTGGTGTTCGGCAATGAAGATGTTAAGCCGACGCTGCAGACAGATCCTCTGGGACAGATGGTGTGGTGCAGCAATGATGTTGTGGCCCTCCACAGGTAGGGCAGTAGTCCCAGGGCAGTGTAGGTGAAGAGATGGGGGAGAGACGTAGATGGTGCAGTGTCAGGCACAGAGATGTAGCAGTGCTGAGGGTGTTGCAGGAAGAAGGCAAGGACACAACAGGGTGCAGTTTCTTTACCTTTACTTTGCTTGACAAATGCAGTCCAGGGTCCAGATTACAGATGGCACAGGAGCTGGCTAGCCTGGAAGCAACTTAGGAATCTCTCTATGCAGATGGGTTGTGTAGTCTCCTTCCTAGCGCTTATTTTTAGGGACTTGCAGGACTGTGTTACACTGAAGTTCCACTTGCTTATTCTCTTTAGAACGCCCTCGTATGGCAGACAGCTGTAGCCTTCCTCTTCCGGCTCACACGTCGCTGTTGTGCCTCCGAGTCTTATGTGGGAATAGAGCATTTACAGCTTCCAATTCCTCCGGTTTCTGTTGCAGGACCATAAGTGTCCGTAAAGCCTTGGAGACCGGGCTTGAGATCATGCGCTATAGCTAGAAGTAGTACTATGGATTTATATGCTGAAGCGGTGGCTAGTCGCTGTAGCACAGAATTAGCAGCACCATGGATTTATATGCTGAAGTGGCGACTTGTGGCTGCAACACAGAATTAGAACTCCAGATTTACATATATGCTGAAAGGTAGATAGTATCCTGTGCCAAATCAATCTGAAATAGCTGAGAATAAACTGCCTGGCTAACTATCTGATTACATGCAGCAGCAGCCACGTGTCCACTTTTTATATGGAAAATTACATGTGACTTTAGCAGTCAATGACACAAGCCCTTGTGTCTGGATGGCTTCTGTGAAAAATTGAAAAATTTAGCCTTGTTATGTCTCTAAAAAGATTCAAGATTCTAATTCGTTGCCTTCGGTTTGATGACAGAACTACCCGAACCGAACGTAAAACATATGACCGGCTTGCTCCAATTCGCGATGTATTCCAAAAATTTGTGGAAAACTGTAAGATAAACTATCGCCCTGGGGCAAATGTCACAATTGACGAAAAGCTCCCTGGTTTTCGTGGCAGATGCTCATTTCGTCAATACATACCATCAAAACCTAGCAAATACGGAATAAAAATGTATGCCCTTATTGATGCCAGTAAGACGTACACATACAACATTGAAATTTATGCTGGAAAACAGCCAGATGGTCCTTACTGTGCCAACAACAAACCCCCTGATGTTGTGAAAAGAATGTCTGAGCCCTTATTTGGATCAGGTCGCAATGTAACTGCTGATAATTGGTTTTCAAATTGTGATCTTATTGATTATCTAAAAACGCAGAAGCTTTCATATGTCGTAACTGTAAGAACAAATAAAAAAGAATTGCCGCCACAGCTTGTTACTGTGACAGGGAGAAAACAGTACAGCAGTATGTTTGCATTCCATGATAGAAAGGTTTTGGTTTCCTATGTACCACGCGAAAAAAAAATGTACTTCTTCTCTCAATGCTTCATAATGATGATGCCATCGATCCTAAATCTGAAGCACAACAAAAACCAGAGATTATTACATTTTATAATGAAACCAAAGGGGGTGTTGATACAGCTGATCAGATGTGCTCAACTTTCAGCGTCAGCAGAAGCACCAAGCGCTGGCCAATGGTCATTTTTCGCTATGCTAAATTTGGGTGGTATAAATTCACAAATCATTTACCTTGAAAACCAGCTTAAACGACTCCGTAGACGATTGTACCTGAAAAAATTGGCCCATGAACTAATGCTTGGAGAGCTATGCAGGAGAAGCATGAAAACCATCGGCATCCCCTCTGGCCTTCAAGTTAGGCTCAAAAGATTCCGCCCAGATATTGATACTGAAAGTCCAACACCTGTACCACCTCCCAAAAGAAGGAGATGCACCACCTGCACGATGGAAAGCAGGAACAGAAGGCTTTCTAATTATGAATGTCTCAAATGTCATCATGCAATCTGCCTGACACATGCAAAAATGTATTGCAATTCTTGCTCTTTGCTTTGCAAATGTGTTTTTTCTGGGGAACCTTCAGGATCTAATTCAGATTAATTCTGTGTGTAATATTATTCTAGGAGCCTAGAAAATGTTTTTGTGCCAAAATGTTCTCTTTTTAATAACCGCTACTTGATATCATTGGGGGCTATTTGGTGGGAGTTTTGAAATTTGTGTATATCAAAGTTATTACTTTTATGTTGAGTAAATGGGTTTGTTTTGCACCTGATAATTTGTAGTCTCTTTTATTACATCCCTATGAAGGTCTCTGATCACTTTTAGATCACTGAAATTGAGAAAATTAGATATTCTAGGCATTTTTCTAGCCTGCGCTTGACAGGCACATTGTTCCATTACGAATTAGTGCGAATATTGTTCCTGACGGAGGGTTAATAAAAAAAGAATAACGGTCCGCCGATCCTCTGACCTCTCCCCACCCCCTCCCCTCATCAAACACGTTCTCCCTGCTCATCCTAGCCAAAGTCATACAAAAGCATTAGTGAAAACTCGATCATTTACCAAACATTGGCTGAATTTTCCCAAATTTGAGGTAAATGTTTGGGAATCCGAACATGAATCTGAATGTGCAAGGTTTATGCAGAATTTTCGACTGGCAATTTGGCAAACCTTTTCTGAAAAAGTTCGCTCATCTCTATTCCAGACTACCTTTACTGTCTCACCAGCTTCCTCTGGCTCTTATATTTCTCCCATCACTCCCTCAGGAGCCTTGCTTGATTTTGCCATTTTTGACCCCCCACAATGCACATAATACTCTGTGGATGAGTAATTGAATACAGACATTTTTTTAATGCTTTTTTGGACTGTTATGTAACAAAAATGTACCACAAACCATGTACGGAAAAATGTTTCAACAAATTTTTGGACTGTTATATTACACTGAAATGTACACAGACCAAGTAATATTGTATGGATCAGTAATTGAATACAGAAAAAAATTTCAAGACTTTTTTGGAGTGTTATGTAACACTTAATTGTACCAAAGACTACGTAATAATAGTTGGATGTGAAATTGAATGCAGAAAAATGTTTCAATGCTTTTTTGGACTGTTATATAACATCAAATTGTATCACAGACCATGTAATAGTATATGGATGAATAATTGAAAATAGACAAATGTTTCAACGCTTTGTTGGACTGTTATATAACACCGAAATGTACCACAGATCACATTAATGTATGTGGATCAGTAATTGAAAACAAGAAAAATGCTTCAACACTTTTTTGGAATTGTACCACAGATGACGTAAAAAAGTATGTATATGAATAATTGAATGCAGAAAAATATTTCAACACTTTTTTGGACTTTTATATAACACAAAAATGTACCAAAGAACACAAAATAATGTATGGATGATTAATTGAATACAGAAAAATGTTTCAAGGCTTTTTTTGGAGTGTGATATAACACAGAAATGTTCCACAAAGTACTTAATAATCTATGGATAACAATATAGTTAATTTTTTCAGCTAAAAAATAAAAATATGGTCAACTGCCACAGCAATATATTTAGCATACTAACAGCTGAAAAAAACGATCAAAAGTCCAAATACTATGAAAATAGAAAATGTTTAATAAATCATACAAATACAAGGAGGAAGGAGGGAGAATCGCCCATAACGCATATGTTGAAAAAACAGACGCTCAATGGATTAAACAGCACAACAACATCATGCATGGGTACAAACCATATTATATACATGTATAAATCAGTGCTTGAATAGTAATGATGAAGCTATGCCACCATCATATGAATTGAATACATGCTAGGCCCCCACATCAAGGGCTGTATAAAGTAATAATACCCATCATAGAAGCCAATAGTGTGCACAGATACCCCCGGTTACCCAAATGAATTCCATGTAGTATAAAGAATTACCTAAAGTGGTAGTGGGAGAGGGGGCCAAATCCAGGAGCGTTGCCCCGATGCGCATTTCGGCTTAGGAGCCTTTCTCACTTTTTTGGACTTTTATATGACACAAAAATGTACCAAAGAACACAAAATATTATATGGATGATTAATTGAATACAGAAAAATGTTTCAAGGCTTTTTTTGGAGTGTTATATAACACAGAAATGTTCCACAAAGTACTTAATAATCTATGGATGACAATATAGTTAATTTTTCAGCTAAAAAATAAAAATATGGTCAACTGCCACAGCAATATATTTAGCAACAGTCTGCAAAGCCCTAATCCCTGCCAACAAACTGGACTGTATTTAGCCACTATTCCTGCTGCTGTGACTTTCTCCCTCCATAGGTTAAATGCAGATTGCATCTGATACAAACAGGTAAGGCACAAAATTAGCCCTTACAAGGACTATTAGTATGATGGTTCAGCTTTAGCACTAGTATCAACAGTACAGGATCCTAATTCATTAAACTATGCACACACATGCCTGGACAAGCACTTTCTCCCTCCAATAACAACTGTCACAGATCTGTGCAATGGCGTCAGTGTGCCATGCCTGCTGACCCCTGTCCTTTTATAACTCCTGATGATGTCACACGGTCGGCCAATTACAGTATTACCACTACCAAGATGGCTATGGCATTACAATGATGAACAGGCAATCCCCACATGCTTACTGGCTGTGTAACAAGCACCAAACATATGGGGCAGGATTTGAGTTTGAAATTGAACACCAGCTAATGCTTGCTGAGTGCTGCGCACATCCGGGCACCCAGATACTCAAGTGATATCCCAGTATCACCTAGCAAGAATCCCGGTATCACCTATCCCTATTAAGCAGTTTTCACCAAAACTGGTTAAAATGTCAAATTATTTTGCATAACTCATAAACTGCATATAATATTAAATTTTGGCATTTTTATGCCAGTCTCAGCCAGGTCTGCAATCTAAAAAACTGGCAGAGCTTTGTTAGAAGGGGGCAGGCGTATCATGTCTGATAAATTCTTAAAAATGTATTCAAGAAAAATGGCATAAATATGACAGAAATGTACTCCAGTCCCCAACTGGACTACATTTTTTGAAGTGGCAAAATGCATATAAATATGTGCCAACTTCATTAACCCCTTCACGACCTTTGACGCCACGTAGGCGGCATGAAAAGTCGTGCCAGAACGACCCATGACACCTATGTGGCGTCATGACTTTAAAGCCCCCCTGCAGGTCGGGTGACCTAGGTCACTGAAAGGTCACCCGACCCGCAGATACAGGGTGCTTTGTTCTTCGCCACAGGGGGCGTGACTTTTCCCCCATGTGGCTACGATCGCTCTGATTGGCTGTTAAAAGTGAAACAGCCAATCAGAGCGATAGTAATATTTCATCAATGAAAATTTTCAAAAATGAAAATTGATGAAATATTACAATCCAGCCATGGCCGATGTTGCAGTAGCATCGGACATGGCTGGAGACACCGATTCCACCCCCCACCGGTGATCGCCCCCCCCGCAACTGAATGACAGCGGCGATCTGCCGCCGCTGTCATCAGCTGCCCCCCTCCCATTCCCTCTGCTCCCCGCCAGCTTCCGATAACCCCCTCACCCCCTCTCACCTCCCCCGGCACCTTCTAAGTCCCCCTGTCGCTCCCGGTGTCCGACGGGTCCGGTTCATGGGCGCCGCCATTTTGGAAAATGGCGGGCACATGCGCAGTGCGCCCGCCCGAATCTGCCGGCTGCAGATTCCATTCTTTCATTTTGATCACTCTCACAGTGATCAAAATGAAAGAAAAAGTAAATAAACCCCCCCGATTATCACCCCCATAGGTAGGCACAACTAATAAAGTAAAGAAAATATTTTTATTTTTATTTTTCCATTAGGGTTAGGGTTGAAAAGAGGGTTAGGGTTGAAAAGAGGGTTAGGGTTAGGGTTGGAAAGAGGGTTAGGGTTGGAAAGAGGGTTAGGGTTAGGGTTGGAAAGAGGGTTAGGGTTGGAAAGAGGGTTAGGGTTAGGGTTGGAAAAAAGGTTAGGGTTAGGATTGGAAAGAGGGTTAGGGTTGGAAAGAGGGTTAGGGTTAGGATTGGAAAGAGGGTTAGGGTTGGAAAGAGGGTTAGGGTTGAATTAGGGTTAGGGTTGGAATTAGGGTTAGGGTTGGAATTAGGGTTAGGGTTGGAATTAGGGTTAGAATTAGGGTTAGGCTTGTGGTTAGGGATGTGTTAGGGTTAGGGCTGTAGTTAGGGGTGTGTTGGGGTTAGGGTTGGAGTTAGAATTGAGGGGTTTCCACTGTTTAGGCACATCAGGGGGTCTCCAAACGCGACATGGTGCAACCATTGATTCCAGCCAATTTTGCGTTCCAAAAGTCAAACGGTGCTCCTTCCCTTTCAAGCCCTGACATGTGCCCAAACAGTGGTTTACCCCCACATATGGGGTATCAGCGTACTCAGGAAAAATTGCACAACAACTTTTGGGGACTAATTTCTCGTGTTACCCTTGGGAAAATAAAAAATTGGGGCTAAAAAATTATTTTTGTGGAAAAAAATGATTTTTTCATTTTCACGTCTCTGCATTATAAACTTCTGTGAAGCACTTGGGGGTTCAAAGTGCTCACAACACATCTTACATACATTCCTTGGAAGGTCTAGTTTCCAAAATGGGGTCACTTGTGGGGGGTTTCCACTGTTTAGGCACATCAGGGGCTCTGCAAACATAATAACAACCGCAGACTATTCCATCAAAGTCTGCATTTCAAAACGTCACTACTTCCATTCCGAGCCCTGACGTGTGCCCAAACAATGGTTCCCCCCCACATATGGGGTATCAGCGTACTCAGGACAAACTGTACAACAACTTTCGGGGTCCAATTTCTCCTGTTACCCTTGTGAAAATAAAAAATTGCGAGCTAAAAAATCATTTTTTAAGGAAAAAAAATATATTTGTGCTCACCACACATCTAGATAAGTTCCTTGGGGGGGTCTAGTTTCCAAAATGAGGTCACATGCGGGGGGTTTCTACTGTTTAGGCACACAGGGGCTCTGCAAATGTAACATGACACCCTCAGACCATGCCATCAAAGTCAGCATTTCAAAATGTCACTACCTCCCTGCTGATCCCCGACGTGTGCCCAAACAGTGGTCCCCCCCACATATGGGGTACCAGTGTACTCAGGACTAACTGTACAACAACTTTTGGAGTCCAATTTATCCTGGTACCCCTGTGAAAATAAAAAATTGCGGACTAAAATATTTTTTTTAAGAAAAAAAATATATTTTTTATTTTCACGGCTCTACGTTATAAACTTCTGTGAAGCACCTGGGGGTTCAAAGTGCTCACTATGCATCTAGATAAGTTCCTTAGGGGGTCTAGTTTCCATAATGGGGTCATTTGTGGGGGAGCTCCAAAGTTTAGGCACACAGGGGTTCTCCAAACACGACATGGTGTCCGCTAACGATTGGAGCTAATTTTCATTTCAAAAAGTCAAATGGCACTCCTTCCCTTCTGAGCCCTGCCGTGCGCCCAAACAGTAGTTCCCCCCACATATGGGGTACCAGCCTACTCAGCACAAACTGGACAACAACTTTTGTGGTCCAATTTCTCCTGTTACCCTTGTGAAAATAAAAAATAGTGTGCTAAAAAATCATTTTTGAGGAAAAAAAATGATTTTTCATTTTCACTGCTCTACGTTATAAACTTTTGTGAAGCACTTGGGGGTTCAAAGTGCTCCCTACACATCTAGATAAGTTCCTTAAGGGGTCTAGTTTCCAAAATGGTGTCACTTGTGGGGGAGCTCCAATGTTTAGGCACACAGGGGCTCTCCAAACGCGACATGGTGTCCGATAACGATTGGAGCGAATTTTCCATTCAAAAAGTCAAATGGTGCTCCTTCCCTTCCAGGCCCTGCTGTGCGCACAAACAGTGGTTTATGACCACCTATGAGGTATTGGTGTACTCAGGAGAAATTGTCCAACAAATTTTAGGATCCATTTTATCCTGTTGCCCACGTAAAAATGAAAAAACTGAGGCTAAAAGATAATTTTTGTGAAAAAAAAAGTACTTTTTTTTTTACAGATCAATTTGTGAAGCACCTGGGGGTTCAAAGTGATCACTATGCATCTAGATAAGTTTCTTGGGGGGTCTAGTTTCCAAAATGGGGTCACTTGTGGGGAAGCTCCAGTGCTTAGGCGCACAGCGACTCTCCAAACGCGACATGGCAACCGCTAAATATTCCAGCATATTTTCCATTCAAAAAGTCAAATGTGCTCCTTCCCTTCCGAGCCCTGCCGAGCGCCCAAACAGTGGTTTATGACCACATATGAGGTATCGGTGTACTCAGGAGAAATTGCCCAACAACTTTTAGGATCCATTTTATCCTGTTGCCCATGTGAAAATGAAAAAAATTAATGATAAAAGAAAATTTGTGGTGCAAAAAATAAAATGTCCATTTTTTCCTTCCACGTTGCTTTAGTTCCTGTGAAGCACCTGAAGGGTTAATAATCTCCTAGAATGTAGTTTTGAGTAGCTTGAGGGGTGCAGTTTTTAGAATGGTGTCACTTTTGGGTATTTTCTGCCATATAGACCCCTCAAAGTGACTTCAAGTGTGAGGTGGTCCCTAAAAAAAATGGTTTTGTAAATATTGCTGTAAAAATGAGAAATCGCTGGTCAACTTTTAACCCTTATAAGCTTCCTAACAAAAAAAAATTGTTTCCAAAATTGTGCTGATGTAAAGTAGACATGTGGGAAATGTTATTTAGTAACTATTTTGTGTCACATCACTCTCTGGTTTAACAGAATAAAAATTCAAAATTTGAAAATTGCGAAATTTTCAAAATTTTCGCCAAATATCTGTTTTTTCACAAATAAACGCAAAAATTATCAACCTAAGTTTACCACTAGCATGAAGCCCAATATGTCACAAAAAAACAATCTCAGAATCGCTAAGATGCGTTGAAGCGTTCCAGAGTTATTACCTCATAAAGGGACACTGGTCAGAATTGCAAAAAATGGCCAGGTCATTAAGGTCAAAATAGGCTGGGTCATGAAGGGGTTAAAGAGAACCTATCTCTCTATTTATGCTGCTCAAACCACAGACAGCATGAATAAGAGTCTGGCTGGTGATTGTAGTCAAGTATGTCTTTTTCTGAAATGCCTCAGTGTTTCAGAGAAAACATACCTTGAAGAGCCATCTAGATGATATTATCTGACGACACCCCGGCCAATTTCAACCTCTCACCTGTAAATCAACTATAGCATTGCGGATAGGGCGGGCACACCTGACCAATCAATCAGATAGTCTCTTATTCATACTTCCCATAGTATGGGCAACATGAATTAAATGACAGGTTCCCTTTAAGAGGCATATACCTCTTAATACATTTGGCAGTGCACTTTATCAAAACTGATATAAAAGACTTAGACTAGTCTGTAGAGATGATCAAATCTTTTGAAATTCTAATTTTCCTGTTTCGATAAAATTTTAAAAATTTGATTTATAGCAAATCAATTTGCCATATATCAGAATACTACATAGCTTTGGAAAAGCATGTGTATGACACTCTAAAGTCCCCTAGGATTGCTGTGAACGTCTTCCAAGATATTTAGTTCAAACTGTCCTGAAGGGGAAATAGGGAAATATGGATTTTGACTAGAGTTGAGCGATACCAGCCGATACTTGAAAATATCGGATCGGAATGGATCGGCCGATCTTTAAAAAAAGTATCGGTATCGCCGATTCCGATACCGGGAACCAATGCAAGTCAATGGGGCCAAAATATCGGAATTAAAAAAAACCCTTTCTTTCCTTGTAGGTTAATTCTACATGAAGAAAAACAACTAAGAATAATGTAGAATGTATTGTGGGAGGTGGAGGAGACATTAAAGCCATAGAGGTTTAGCCCAATCAAATGGAATAGCAGGAATTAAACTTTTTTTTTAAAGATGTTAGGAGTTACAAAGATATTGACTATGTTAGCCTCATTTATATTTTGCCAGACATGTATGTCTTCTTCTTCTACTTCCTTTTTTTACATTCTTCTTCTTCTTCTTCTTCTACTTCCTTTTTTTACATACTTCTTCTTCTTCTTCTACTTCCTTTTTTTACATTCTTCTTCTTCTTCTTCTACTTCCTTTTTTTACATTCTTCTTCTTATTCCTTTTTTTACATTCTTCTTCTTCTTCTTCTACTTCCTTTTTTTACATTCTTCTTCTTCTTCTTCCTTTTTTTACATTCTTCTTCTTCTTCTTCTTCTTCTTCTTCTTCTTCCTTTTCTTACATTCTTCATATTCTTCTTATTCAACAATTATTATTCTACATATTCAGCTTCTTCATCTTCTTCCTATTCTTCTTCATCATATTCTTGTTTGTGTCAGGCATTCCTGTAGTTGTTATCTAGAAAAGTTAGAAGTTTACACCTTCCGTTCTGCCTGTCACAAAAGATTTACAACAGGATTTGTCCGCGTTCAGTTTGGCCTGCAGCAGCAGGCCTTTTCCAGGGGCACCACGAGGAGGAACGGACTCACCCCCATACACTGCTTAGTCTTCTTCTGCTTATAAATAAGATAATATCATTTGCTCAGAGTATTAGTCTTATGCTTAATGTTCTTCTGCTTTGTTTTTTTTATGCTTCTTTGTCTTCTCTCTCTTGTTGTTCTGCATCTTGGTGGTTGTCTTCCTGTTCTTTGTCCTCTTGAACCAGCTGACGGTACTGGCACCCGGAGGGGCAGCAGAAGGAACAAGAGCCAATGGCACTACCGAGGACCAGCTGACGGTGCTGGAACCCGGTTACTAAGCAGGAGGTACCTGTGCTACAAAGCACTACCAAGGACCAGCAGACGTTGCCGGAACTCGGATACCGAGATGGAGGCACCTAGGCCAAAGGCTCTGACGAGAACCAGCTGACGGTGCTGGAACCCGGAGGGGTAGCATAAGCTGCAAGAGCAAATGGAAATAGCGAGGACCAGCTGACAGTGCTGGCACCCGGAGGGGCAGCAGAAGGAATAAGAGCCAATGGCACAACCGAGGACCAGCTGACGGTGCTGGAACCCGGTTACTAAGCAGGAGGTACCTGTGCTACAAAGCACTACCAAGGACCAGCAGACGTTGCCGGAACTCGGATACCGAGATGGAGGCACCTAGGCCAAAGGCTCTGATGAGAACCAGCTGACGGTGCTGGAACCCGGAGGGGTATCAGAAGTTACCCCTGAAAAGCAAAGTTGGCATGCCGCAAGCTGGCCGCAGTTACCGAATCACACAGTCCTACAGGGGGTGCTTGTCCTACTGGCACTATGGAACAAACCTTTCTTACCAGAACCCGCAGTCCACATAGGAAGCACCTAAACTGCTGGCACCCTAGCCTCGGCTAACCCAACCGCAACACGACATGGCAACTTGGGGTGGCAAACTGACATTGACACTTCCCGGAAACAGCAGGCAGGGCTGGAACCAAGCTGGGCAGGAGGGAGTACCCGTGCCAAAGTCAGTTATGAGCAGCAACTGGCGATGTTGGAGCCCAGGACAAGCACTTAGCAGGCTGAGGCCTGATGTGCTGTCAATTGGGAGGCAGCAGGACAGATTGCCATCACAACAGCAGGGGAACAGCTGACGTTACTGAACCCCACAAACACAGGAGCTAGTGTTTTACTCTGTGAAGACGGCACTTCCGAGCAACAACTGGCTGTGTTGAAGCCCAGGGACAAGCACGGAGCAGGCTTAGGCTGCATTGAAGAAATTTTAAGATCGGTTGTAGACTACTAATTTGAACCAAGCTCCACTTAGGCCTGTGGCTTCACTGATTTTCGTATTTCCCCTGTCCTCCAACCCCACCAGTTACAGCTCCGAAGTGGCGTCTGCACAATCCACACTTGTTCCTGTGTTACAGGTGTTCAGTCCGGTCAGTTAATCCCCTGATGTGTGTCCGGCAATGTCGCCTGCTCTGTCCACATTCCTATTTTGCATCTGTTTTCTCTCAGAAAGGAAATGTAACATCAACTGTTATTCACTGTCCTATTAAGGGAATAGAAGAATCCAGGATATCTATAAACAGAAAGATAGTGAGGAAACACTTAGCTAGCCTAAATGAATTCAAGTCTCCAGGTCCAGATGAATTACACCCCAGAGTACTGAAGGAGATAGCAGAAGAAATTTTTGAACCCCTCTCTATAATCTTTGAAAATTCTTGGAGAACAGGAGAAGTGCCAGAAGACTGGAGAAGAGCAAATGTTGTTCCTATCTTCAAAAAGGGGAAGAAGGTGGACCCAGGTAACTATAGGCCGGTGAGTCTGACTTCTATACCAGGAAAGATCTTTGAACAAATTATTAAACAACATGTATGTCAATACCTGGATAAGAATGAAGTGATTAAACAGAGTCAGCATGGGTTTGTAACTAATAAGTCATGTCAGACTAACTTAATTTCCTTCTATGACGGTATCACTGATTGGGTGGATCAAGGAAATGCTGTAGATATAGTATATCTTGACTTCAGCAAAGCATTTGACAAAGTCTCTCATACAATCCTTATTGAAAAAATGATTAAGTATGGAATGGACAAGGCAACTGTTAGGTGGATTCATAACTGGCTTAGTGATCGGACCCAAAGAGTGGTCGTAAATGGCTGCACATCCAGTTGGAAGAATGTCTCAAGTGGGGTACCACAGGGCTCTGTCCTGGGCCCTGTATTGTTCAACATCTTTATCAATGATTTAGATGAAGGCATTGAGGGTAAACTGATTAAATTTGCTGATGACACAAAGCTAGGAGGGATAGCTAATACTAGAGAAGAGAGAGAGAGGATTCAAAAAGATTTAAATAAACTGGAGAAGTGGGCAGCAACAAACAGAATGGTTTTTAACAGGGAGAAATGCAAAGTACTACATCTGGGCAATAAAAATGGAAAAAGCATATATAGAATGGGAGGAATAGGGCTAAGTGACAGCACATGTGAAAAAGACTTGGGTATACTAATAGATCACAGACTGAATATGAGTCAACAGTGTGATGCAGCAGCAAAAAAGGCAAATGCAATTCTAGGATGTATTAACAGAAGCATACAGTCTAGATCACGTGAAGTCATTATTTCCCTCTACTCCTCTTTGGTCAGACCTCATCTGGAATATTGTGTCCAGTTTTGGGCACCACATTTTAAAAAAGACATCAACAAACTGGAGCAAGTTCAGAAAAGAGCGACCAGAATGGTGACCGGTCTGCAAACCCTGTCTTATGAGGAAAGGTTGCAGGATTTGGGAATGTTTAGTTTGCAAAAGAGAAGACTGAGAGGAGACTTAATAGCTGTCTACAAATATCTAAAGGGCTGTCACATTGTAGAAGGATCAACTTTATTCTCATTTGCACAAGGAAAGACTAGAAGCAATGGGATGAAGCTGAATGGGAGGAGACACAGATTAGATATTAGAAAAAACTTTTTGACAGTTAGAGTGATCAATGAGTGGAACAGGCTGCCACGAGAAGTGGTGAGTTCTCCTTCAATGGAAGTCTTCAAACAGAGGCTGGACAGACATCTGACTGGGATGATTTAGCGAATCCTGCTTTGAGCAGGGGGTTGGACCAGATGGCCCAGGAGGTCCCTTCCAACTCTACGATTCTATGATTCTATGATTCTATGAATGAGTTTACAGCAGGAGAGACTGCCATCCACACAGCAGGGGATCAGCTGACGTTACTGAACCCCACTGAGACACGGGAGCAAGTATCTCTTTCCGTGTGGACGGCACTTCCGAACTACAACTGGCTGTGTTGAAGCCCAGGAAATAGGAGGGTGTAGGCAGAGGCCTACTGTATTTTGAATGAGGTGACAGCAGGAGAGACTGCCATCCACACAGCAGGGGATCAGCTGACGTTACTGAACCCCACTGAGACACGGGAGCAAGTATCTCTTTCCGTGTGGACGGCACTTCCGAACTACAACTGGCTGTGTTGAAGCCCAGGAAATAGGAGGGTGTAGGCAGAGGCCTACTGTCTTTGTAATGCGGAGACAGCAGGAGAGACTGCCATCTCCACAGCAGGGGATCAGCTGGCAATGATGAACCCCACTAACACTTGAACGAATGTGTTTGGCTCTGTGGAGACGACACTTCTGAACACCAACTGACGCTGTTGGAGCCCAGGATTAGGCGAGGAGCAGGCTGTGGCCTACTGGATTTTGGCAGGTGAAGGCAGCAGGAGACTTGCCATCTCCACAGCAGGGGAACAGCTGGCAGTGCTGAACCCCACTAACACTCTAACGAATGTGTTTGGCTCTGTGGAGACGACACTTCTGAACACCAACTGACGCTGTTGGAGCCCAGGATTAGGCGAGGAGCAGGCTGTGGCCTACTGGATTTTGGCAGGTGAAGGCAGCAGGAGACTTGCCATCTCCACAGCAGGGGAACAGCTGGCAGTGCTGAACCCCACTAACACTCTAACGAAGGTGTTTGGCTCTGT
Organism: Dendrobates tinctorius; assembly: GCF_039654945.1. Lineage (NCBI taxonomy): Eukaryota > Metazoa > Chordata > Amphibia > Anura > Dendrobatidae > Dendrobates > Dendrobates tinctorius. Next base: position 56,529,091 of record NW_027361690.1, read on the forward strand.
GGAGATGACACTTCTGAACACCAACTGACGCTGTTGGAGCCCAGGATTAGGCGAGGAGCAGGCTGGGGCCTACTGGATTTTGGCAGGTGAAGGCAGCAGGAGACTTGCCATCTCCACAGCAGGGGAACAGCTGGCAGTGCTGAACCCCACTAACACTCTAACGAATGTGTTTGGCTCTGTGGAGACGACACTTCTGAACACCAACTGACGCTGTTGGAGCCCAGGATTAGGCGAGGAGCAGGCTGTGGCCTACTGGATTTTGGCAGGTGAAGGCAGCAGGAGACTTGCCATCTCCACAGCAGGGGAACAGCTGGCAGTGCTGAACCCCACTAACACTCTAACGAAGGTGTTTGGCTCTGTGGAGACGACACTTCTGAACACCAACTGACGCTGTTGGAGCCCAGGATTAGGCGAGGAGCAGGCTGGGGCCTACTGGATTTTGGCAGGTGAAGGCAGCAGGAGACTTGCCATCTCCACAGCAGGGGAACAGCTGGCAGTGCTGAACCCCACTAACACTCTAACGAAGGTGTTTGGCTCTGTGGAGACGACACTTCTGAACACCAACTGACGCTGTTGGAGCCCAGGATTAGGCGAGGAGCAGGCTGGGGCCTACTGGATTTTGGCAGGTGAAGGCAGCAGGAGACTTGCCATCTCCACAGCAGGGGAACAGCTGGCAGTGCTGAACCCCACTAACACTCTAACGAAGGTGTTTGGCTCTGTGGAGACGACACTTCTGAACAACAACTGACGCTGTTGGAGCCCAGGATTAGGCGAGGAGCAGGCTGGGGCCTACTGGATTTTGGCAGGTGAAGGCAGCAGGAGACTTGCCATCTCCACAGCAGGGGAACAGCTGGCAGTGCTGAACCCCACTAACACTCTAACGAAGGTGTTTGGATCTGTGGAGACGACACTTCTGAACAACAACTGACGCTGTTGGAGCCCAGGATTAGGCGAAGAGCAGGCTGGGGCCTACAGGATTTTGGCAGGTGAAGGCAGCAGGAGACTTGCCATCTCCACAGCAGGGGAACAGCTGGCAGTGCTGAACCCCACTAACACTCTAACGAATGTGTTTGGCTCTGTGGAGACGACACTTCTGAACACCAACTGAAGCTGTTGGAGCCCAGGATTACGCATGCCGCATGCAGAGGCCAATGGGCAGCGGTTTTTATGGAGGTTGTGGACTTCTACTGATTCTAACCATGCTCCACTTAGGCCTCTGGCTCCACTGTCTCTACTATTTACCCTGGCCTCCAACCCCGCCAGCTACATCTCTGAAGTGGCGTCAGCACAATCTACACTTGTTCCTGTGTTACTGGTGCTCAGTCCCGTCAGTTGATCCCCTGATGTTTGTCCGGCAAGTTCGCCAGCTCTGTCCTCATTCCCACTACTGGTTATGGGAATGTGGACAGAGCAGGAGACCTTGCCGGACACACATCAGGGGATAAACTGATGGGACTGAGCCACAGGAACACAGGAACAAGTGTAGATTGTGCTGACGCCACTTCAGAGATGTAGATGGCGGGGTTGGAGGTCAGGGGAAATAGTAGAGACAGTGGAGCCAGAGACCTAAGTTGGGCACGGTTAAAAATCAGTAGTGGTTTGAATGTTGATGGAGCTGGTGACTTTGCCGTCCACACAGCAGGGGATCAGCTGGCATTACTGAACCCCACTAACACAGGATCTAGTGTGTTTCTCTGTGCAGATGACACATCTGAGCGACAACTGGCTGTGTTGAAGCAAAGGGATTATAGTTCAGGTGGTAGAAAAATGAACACACCAGCAGACCTGGATACAGTTGCCAACCACTAATTTAGTCTGTAAGAGGAATGGCAAAGTCTTTGGAGATCCAGGCCTTGTTCATTTTCAGAAAAGTCAGCCGGTCAACATTATCGGAAGATAGTCGCGTGCGACGGTCTGTTAGTACACCACCTGCGGCACTAAAGACACGTTCCGATAATACACTGGCAGCAGGGCAAGCCAGCACCTCCAATGCATACTGGCTAAGCTCTGGCCATGTATCCAGCTTAGAGACCCAAAACTTGAAGGGGGAAGAGCCATCTGGGAGTACAGCGACAGGGCAAGACATGTAGTCTGACACCATCTGACGGAAGCGTTGCCTCCTGCTGACTCGAGGCGTCGCTGATGGTGTAGACAATTGTGGTGGACACACAAAACTTTGCCACATTTGGGCCATAGTGGTCTTGCCTTGTGCTGCGGCGCTGCCTCTGCTCCCTCTTTGTGCAGAGTTTCCTCCACTGCCTCGACGCACAGAGCTGCTTTGTAAAGCACTAGCAACAATGCTGTCGGGTGGAATGGAAAACATTATGGACTGCACCAGTGACTCTTCGTACTCCCGCATTTTACGCTCCCGGTTCAACGTTGGTATGAGCCTTTGAACGCTGTCCCGGTAGCGAGGATCTAGGAGGGTGTACACCCAATAATCAGCCGAGACGAGAATGTGGGCGATGCGGCGGTCGTTTCTCAGGCACTGCAGCATGAAATCAACCATGTGCTGCAGACTCCCAACTGCCAAAGAACCGCTGTCCCCTGTTTGAGGCGTGACCTCGGCCTGCTCTGCATCACCCCACCCTCGCTGTACATACTGAGTAGAGGTTTGTGTACCTCCCTCCTCTGGAGAGATGTCTTCCTCCTCCATCGACTCCTCCTCATCCTCCTCACAAAGTGTCCCCTGCCTAGGCCTTTGTGAGGAAACACGTGGCGCAGACTGTCCAGAAGCAGATGGCATTTGGGACTCCTCATCCTCCACCTCTTCTGAAACCTCATCCCTTAGTGCTTGCAGTGTTTGTTGAAGCAGGCAGATAAGGGGGACAGTCATGCTGACTAGTGCATCATCTGCACTCGCCATCCGCGTGGATTCATCGAAGGCACGCAAAACGAGGCAGATGTCCTTCATAGAGGCCCACTCAATGGTGCTGAAGTGTGAACGGCGCACAGTGCGACTTGTTTGCGCCTGATGCAGCTGGTACTCCATGACTGCTGCCTGCTGCTCACACAACCGCTCCAACATATGTAACGTTGAATTCCACCGGGTGGGTAGGTCACATATGATGCGATGTTCCGGAAGGCCAAATCGTCGCTGCAGAGCAGCGAGGCGCGATCTTGCCGTGCTGGAACGTCGCAAGTGAGCGCACTCTATGCGGACCTTGTGCAACAGTGCAGCAAGATCCGGATAGTCCCTCAGAAAGCTCTGCACGACCAAGTTAAGAACATGTGCCAGACATGGGATGTGTGTGAGGTTGCCTAGGCCAAGAGCTGCCACCAGATTTCGGCCATTGTCACACACTACCAAGCCCGGCTGGAGATTCGCTGGCCCAAACCACACATCGCTCTCCAGCTTGATAGCATTCCAGAGCTCCTGCGCTGTGTGGCTTCGATTCCCCAAAGAAATTAATTTGAGTACAGCCTGTTGACGTTTGGCCACGGCTGTGCTCATATCGGTCGTAACATGCTCCTGCTCTGCTGTTTCTGAGGAACTTGAGTAGGAGGAGGAGTCTATGTGTACAGACTGGAGTCCTGCAATCCGTGGCGTTGGAAGAACACGTACAGCGCCACTCTCCAGATCCGTACCCGGCTCCACAACATTGACCCAGTGGGCAGTGAGGGAAAGGTATCGTCCCTGTCCATGGTTACTGGTCCACGCATCGGTGGTCAGGTGGACCTTGCTACTAACGGCGTTTAGTAGCGCATGTTTTATTTTGCCCTCAACATGTTTCTGCAGGGCAGGGACGGCTCGCCTGCTGAAATAAAAGCGGCTGGGCACGTTGTATTGGGGGACTGCCAATGCCATTAAGTCCCGGAAGGTGTCAGTGTCCACCAGCCTGAATGACAGCATTTCAACTGACAGAAGTTTGGCAATGCCAGCATTCAGAGACTGTGCTCGGGGATGGTTTGCCGAGTAAGGGCGCCTTTTATCCCATGCCTGTGCTACCGATGGCTGTGATGGATGGGAACGTGCTGCTATGGGTGTAATCTGACAGGGTCTCCGGACAACAGTGGCAGAGGTTCTTCCTTGGCGATCCTGTGAGGAAGCCGAACCAGCAGTGTGTGAGCTGGAGGAAGAGGGCCCAACACGAACTGAAGAGGTGGTAGGTGGTGCTGTACGTTGGCCTACGTCTTCAGGGTGTCTCTGCAACTCCAACTCGTGCTTGGTGCGCACATGTTTCCACATATTTGTGGTATTGAGGTTGCTGACATTTCTCCCTCTTTTGACTCTCTGATGACACAGCTTGCATTTGACAAAGCAAATGTCATCTGCAACTGTGTCAAAAAAGGACCACGCACTGCAACTCTTGTGAGCGCCCGGTTTGCCTTTGGAAGGAGGAATGCTCCTAACGGGTGCCGAAGTGGAGGGTACAGGCAACCAAGTCTTCCCCCTCCCTCTGCCTCCTGTTTTGGCCGGTAGGGGAATCTCTTCCTCCGAGCTGCTCCCACCACCTTCCTGTTGCTCACGCCATGATGGGTCAAGGACCTCATCATCTTCCCTCCCCTCTTCAAACGGCTGCTTCTCCGGGGTTGTCTCGCCAGCACCGTACGCACCAGAAAGTGGCAACTGAGTCTCGTCATCATCTGATGCGTACTGAGGTGTGCTGACCATAGGCACTGGCCCACTCGCCTCTTCAGATTCAGAGGGACAAAGAAGTTGCGCATCACTGCATACTCCCTCTTCTTCACATTCAGGAATGCTGCTTGGCTGGCCCCCTCTTTCCAAGCCAACAGATTCCGAGAACAGAAGTAGAGACTGTGATGGCTCCTGTCCATGTCTCTCTGACTGCCTGGGCACTTTGGCAGGTGGTGAAGAGACAGATGGTTGCTCTTCGGTGCTCTGACCCTGAGAGGATGCGGAAGTAATTGAAGTCGATGCGTTAGCTGCCATCCATCCGACAACGGCTTCAATTTGTTCCTCCCGCAGCAGTGGGGTACGTTGAGGTCCTACAAAGCTGCGCATAAAGGACTGTTGCCTGCTAAAACTGGGGGATGCTGATCCACTGGTGCCCGCAGCAGGCCCAGAATCCCCACGTCCTCTACCTGTAGAATCCCCACGTCCTCTCCCTGCAGAATCCCCACGTCCTCTCCCTGCTGAAACTCCACGCCCACGCCCACGCGCCTTACTCCCTGCCTTCTTCATCTTGCAAGACTGCTTAAGATAGGCAAAAAAGTACAAAGGGGGACCTTAGTGTGCTTATTCCTGAACAGCTGGTTACAGGTACAAGAAACACTAATTTTATGAAGTGTGTGTGTGTGTGGACTAGACTTTAATAGGAGCTGATGTGGCCTACACAAGTTCAAAATGTAGTGTTTGGTGAACTTTTTTTGTGGTTTCTTTGTTGGAAACAAACTCAAAGTATGTGAACAAAGAATTGAAACTGATAGTATCACCAACTTTTTGGAGCTATTACAATGCAGGCAGGTAACCTACAATGCAAAAGATGAGGCTCCAAAAAAATTGGGTAATACTAATCTGGCTGCGCCGGCAGGGCACAAGCCAGAAAAAAAGGCTCCTCTATCTACTCCTATATAGTGTTTGCAACCAACCAATGTTGATGGATACGGATGGATGCACACTAATAGGAGAAGAAAAAATGAGCTGCACTCAAAGACAAATATGTGTGAGGCAGTGACGCACGTTGAGCGTCCTACAACCAGACGTAGCTGCAGGACACTCTACTCAGCGTGAGCTGCACTCACACACAGTCAGAGGCCTCTCAGACAGCCGTCAACAGTGCAGCTAAGTGGGCACTGGCACTGACAGGCTGCAGAAAAGCTCCGCTGTGTACTCCTTTATAGTGTTTGCAACCACCGTAGATGGAGACGGATGGATGCACACTAATAGAAGAAAAAATGAGCTGCACTCAAATAAAAATATGTGTGAGGCACTGACGCACGCTGAGCGTCCTACAGCCAGACGTAGCTGCAGGACACACTACTCAGCGTGAGCTGCACTCACACACAGTCAGAGACCTCTCAGACAGCCGTGAACAGTGCAGCAAAGTGGACACTAGCACTGAAAGGCTGCAGAAAGGCTCCGCTGTCTACTACTAGTGTTTGCAACCAACGTATATGGATACGGATGGAAGCACACTAGATTGAAATTATGTAAAAAATGCAGCTCAAAAAATAAAAGATGTATGAGGCAGCAGTGATCACACTGGGTGGCCTACAGCCTGACGTGGCTGCAGGACCCACTCCACAGCGTGAGCTGCACTCACACAGCCCTTGCAGACAGCTGTGAACACTGCTGCTAGGGCAAAGAAGGCTACAGTGGTGGTTTATGTAGCCTGGGTAAAGCACTAGATGTTTGGTGGAATCGCTATTTCTAACTGTCCCTCACAGTCTTCTACAGCAGCCTGTCCCTAACTGAATTCACAGCAGAGTGACCAGAAATGGCGGCTGCGGTGGCTTTTATAGTGCATCATGACATCATTTCGGCAGCCAATCACAGCCATGCCAATAGTTAACATGCCTACATGCCTAACAGGATGTGCCAACACTTCGGAGGATTCCCATTGGCTTAATCAAAGCAAGCAGGCTCATAGCATGATGGGAACTTCCTATTCCGATTCCGATTCCGGAATCCGATATGACAAAAGTATCGGAATTAAGTATCGGAATTCCGATACCGCTAATATCGGCCGATACCCGATACTTGCGGTATCGGAATGCTCAACACTAATTTTGACCGATGGTAGCTAACAGCACACTGCACTAACAGACTTTCTAGGCCTGTAAAAATATTCAAAAAAATTATCCCTTTTGGGTGACAGATGCCGTGTCTTGTTGCTATTCATACAGTGACCATTCATCTCTGTTTGGGGACTATTAATACCTTTATTCTTTGCCAATTTAAAAAGCAATGAAGCAACTTTTTCACAAGCTTTCAAAATTTATCCCTTGATTTAGGAGGTAGAAAGAGGTTTACTATATTAATAGTGAAAAAAGTTATGGATTCTCAAATGTGAGTGAAAAAATTATCTTTTTTGAGATCCACAGCAGGTTTTCTGCAATGTATTATATTCTCACATGACTAAGCAAATGCCAACTTTTTTTATCAAGTTGTCCAAAAATGATCTTTTAATTTACGGATCAGGAACAGGTTATCTGTTTTCAAAGTGAAAAATCAAAGATTCATAAACAAGACATGAAAATAAATCCCTAATTTGAGAGCAGTTTCATGTCTATGTGTAGTACCTTGAAGTTGGTTTGCTTCCCAATACATCTGGTGTGTTTAGCCAATGTATTCAATGTTATGATCTAGAGAGTTGCTAAAGCCTAAATATGAATAGACAATACTTAGCTACTTTTTATTTTTCAAACTTTTCACAGAAGTTTGAAAATTTTGACTCAGTTAAAAATTTCAGTTAAAAGTTTATTGAGACTTGGACAGAACATTAAGGGCCACAACTGTACTGTACAGAGCAGTCATATTATTTACTATGTTACTATACCGCTGATTATTCCCAACATTTTTCTGTAAAAACCTAGCAGCACGGATGGAACATATTTGATTAACCAATCGAGTCTTCCAAAGCTTTGTAAAAAAAAAAAAAAATTTCAGTGCAAGAAGGTGCGGAAATTTTTTTTTAATCATAAAAAACAATGGTCAACTTACTCAATACAAATAGCAACACAATTTAATATACTTCTAAACTCAAATATAATACAAGATATAGTTTTATTTATACTGTGTGACGGATGATTGAAAGCAATCCCATGTTATACAAGCTTTACTTAAAGATGAATTTCCTTATTTTATGTCAGCATTTTGCACACATTAGATAGCAATAGATTCATTAGGTACATTATTATAACTAAATCTAATCCACATTAAATACAACAAAGTGGAAATAGGCAAAGATGTCACTCCAAAAATTATTTATAAGGCTAGTTTCACATTTGCGGACAGAAGAGCTGCAGAATTCCTCTGTGAAGCTCCGCCCCTTGCTGCGCCTCCTCCGGTCAGCTCCGCCTACGGCCGCATACTTCTGTATGTGGCCTGCATACCTATCTTTAGCATTGGGTACGCAAGTCATGCGGATGTAAGTGTATGCCTCCACATGCGTCGTTTTGACGATGCGGCGAACAAAACAAATTCCAACATGCTGCGTTCGGCGCAGGTCGCCGCACTGTCAAAACGACGCCTGCGGAGGCATCTGCATACAGCTGCAAGGCCTGAGTCCCCAATGCTAAAGATAGGGTATGCAGATCGCATGCAGAAGTATGCGGCCGTAGTCGGAGCTGACTGGAGAAGGCAGAGCTTCATGGAGGAAGTCTTCAGCCCTCCGCAGCTCCATCGGCTGCAAATGTGAAACCAGCTTAACAAAACAAAGCAGGAGTTTTGTGGCAAAAAAAACATGTTCAACTTTATTGCACAACTAAACATGAACAACCATATAACTAAAAAGGATGACAATCCAATAGCCAGAAAAATGGTGACATATTGTAATATAATGGTATTAAAGCCAATTTAAAAACTATGGCCATTGCAGACTGGGTGCAGATTAATGAATCTTCAAACAAGGAGACACATTCTAGTGTGCGAAAATAAATTTGTAAGCATCTCTAAATACATAAATATCACACAATCGATCTTCCTCTGTAAATTGTGTTAACATGGCGAACCATAATACTACAATTAGAGAATTATTGCACCCTTACCCATAATGGACACAGTCACCAAAAAAATGAACAGATCCCCAACATGCATTTTGCGTAAATATTTGCAGCTTGTTTGGGGGGATAGTGCAAGAACAGACCTTTCATGTCCTTTTGTAATGCAGGACCTTCGATCTTGTGACTCAAACCCACAAATGTCAGCATGACTCATCAGTGTGTGCGCCCTGAGGTTCCTAAACAGTGGAAACCCCCCACAATCACACCACATGTGGCCATCAAGGTATTCTGCACATGGCAGGGAAACAAGTACACATTACCAAGGGTCCCGGTAGCTGAATATGCCTACCTGCTGCCAAGCTGAGCAAAGAGAAAGGAGAGCTGAAGTAGATGCATGAAGGACCAGTGGGTTGTACGGTATTTTATTCACTGGTAGATACTCTGCCTTTGGGATTGAAGAGAATCATAAAGAACATTTGATTTGCACCTAATAACTTTGAAGTCTATCTATTTTTTTCCCTGACAAATCTGAATGAAGTGCAGAATTAAAATTTTAGCAGATTCACTCATCACTAATTGAAAGGTTTGTTGTGTATGGGGCTTCACAATCGCACAACTGGATCATGCAACAATGGAAAAAGTAGGCCTTATCTGATGAATTACATTTTCTATTATATGCGTGAGCATCATTTACCTGTGTAAAAGATGTCACTAGGATTTATCATGGGAAAAGACAAATCAGTGGAGACAGTGTGAAGCTCTCTGCTGAAAAACCTTGGTCCTGTCATCAATGTGAACAAGAACAGTTAACATCAGTAGCTTTTCCAGAAAGATTGTGCATTTGCTGATTGCTGAGATTTCAACCACTGTGTTCCCCATCAATCCCAATAATGGGAGTACATATTGAAGGGAGTGCAGGATTATATGCTCAGTCTCTGCTTCATTCATTGTCAATGAAACTGCCAGAAATAGCTATGTATAAAGTGCTTATTCAAGATGAGACTCTACATCCATATTTTCAGAGTTATTGAGTCTCTTTTTCAGAATCACTGGAGATTCCTCCATGACCATTAAGTTTTTTTTTTTTGTTTTGTTTTTTCTAGGAATAACACTTTTTAAGACAACATTAATCCACAAGGTCAGAGACATTTTAAGCTGCAAAAAGTAGTGATCCTTTTGTATATAATTTATTTCAGGCCTTCTAACTAAACAGTGGGTACAGAAAAGTATTCAGACCCCTTTAAATTTTTCACTCTTTGCTTCTTTGCAGCTATTTGGTAAATTCAAAAAAGTTCAATTTTTTTTCTCATTAATGTACACTCTGCAACCCATCTTGACTGAAAAAAAGAGAAATTTAGAAATCATTGCAAAACTATTAAAAAAGAAAAACTGAAATATCACATGGTCATAATTATTCAGACCCTTTGCTCAGACACTCATATTTAAGTCACATGGTCTCCATTTCTTTGTGATCATCCTTGAGATGGTTCTACTCCTTCATTGGAGTCCAGCTGGGTTTAATTAAAATGATAGGACTTGATTTGTAAAGGGACACACTTGTCTATTTAAGACATCACAGCTCACAGTGCATGTCAGACCAAATGAGAATCATGAGGTCAAAGGAACTGGCCAAGGGGCTCAAAGTGCAAGAAAGAAAGTGTTCAGCTCACCCTTTATACTTCCATGTTGCTTTCAAGCACGGTCCACAGCTCTGTCAGACAGTAGACAAAATACAGAAAGGACGGTCCAGATCAAAAGGGTAAAATCCAAAACATTTTATTTAGATATCCATAAAATAGGTATGCAGAATACAAAAAAGCATAAACCAGACCGGAAAACCGGAGGGAAGGTTGAGGAGACACTGTACGCGTTTCGAACGTAAAGTTCTTAAACTCAGTATAGCTCCAAGGCAGGGGCGGACACTGACAGCTTGGGGCCCCTGTGCAAGAAATGTGTCTGGGCCCCCTCCTATTCTGGCGTCAAAGCTACATGTGTATATACATATATATACTGTATATATATATATATATATTATATAGCCACACACACATACATGTATATATATTACATAGTCTCCTTTATTATGTTTATTGCTGTCCCTTACACAGTGCCCTCTCTTATGTACAGTACCGTCCCTTACATATTGAATTATATAGAGCCCTGTTTTTTATTACATACCGTCCTGTCTTGTTAGCTGTATAATGCAATGATGGCTGATGGAGCATGGGAAAGCTTCCTTTCTAATGGAGGAGCTGATGGACTAGTAGTTTGGTCACCGGCTTTATATCTAACAAGAGAGGGGACTATGTAATAAAAGAGGGCACTGTAAATAACAAAATTAACAAGAATACACTATGTAAGAGACAGCACTATACATAACAGCAGAGGAAGCTATATAATAAGGGACGGCATCATATATAACTAGAGAGGATGGTACGTAATAAGGGACGTGTTATACATAATAAAAGAGGAAACTATGTAACTAAGGGTGGTGTTATACAGAATTAGTGAGTCCACTATATACTAAGGGACTGTGTTAGACAAAGTGAGTACACTATATACTAAGGGACTGTGTTAGACATAATAAGCGATAACGTCTTCCTCCACCTCCTCCTGTTCCTAAGGCCATTATAAGTCCCCCTTCCTAACATCCCAATCCCCCACACCCCTCATTGTCCTCTTCACCACCTCCATCATTTTCTTCTCCCCACAACTATCTTTGCTTTCTCCCCCACCACTCCCATCATTGCCCATTCCACCACCTCCATCATTTCCTCCTCCGCCTCCACCACCCCCATTATAGCCCTTTCCACCACCACCAGTGCATTCTCCCCCACCACCCCATCATCATTTCTTTTTCCCCCACCACCCCATCATTGCCCTCTCCATCACCCCATCATTGCATTCTCTCCATCACCCCCATCATTGCCTTCTCCCATCACTCCCATCATTGCCTTCTCCATCACCCCATCACTGCCTTCTCCCCATCACTCCCATCATTGTCTTCTCCCCATCACTCCCATCATTGCCTTCTCCATCACGCCATCACTGCCTTCTCCCCATCACTCCCATCATTGCCTACTCCCATCATTGCCTGCTCCATCACCCCATCACTCCTATCATTGCCTTCTCCCCATCACTTCCATCATTGCCTGCTCCATCACCCCCATCATTGCCTGCTCCATCACCCCATCACTCCCATCATTGCCTTCTCCCCATCATTGCCTGCTCCATCACCCCATCACTCCCATCATTGCCTTCTCTCCATCACTCCCATCATTGCCTTCTCCCCATCACTACCTTCTCTCCATCGTTCACATCATTGCCTTCTCCCCATCAATGCCTTCTTTCCATCACCCCTCATGGCCTTCTCCCATCACCCCGGGCATCATGGCCTCCTCATCACAGTCTTCTCCTCATGTCCGCATCTCCTCCAGGGCCAGGCTCCACCTACACAAACACAGACACATACACACATACATACACACACAGACATACACATATACATACACACAGACATACATACACACACACATACATACATACACACACACATACAGACATACACACATACATACACATACACACAGACATGCATACACACATACATACACACACATACACACAGACACACACATACATACACACATACATACACACACATACACACATACATACACACAGACACACAGACATACACACAGACACACACACATACATCATACACACATGCATACACACTTACACACAGAAGTGACTGACAGACACACATACATACAGACACACATGCATACACACATACACACACACAGACATACACACATACATACACACATACATACACACACATACATACACACACACACAGACATACACACAGACACACACACATACATCATACACACATACATACACACATATACACACACACACAAGTGACTTACTGACCTGCGGCCGTAGCCACCGGCCGGCCGGCGCCACAGGCACAGTGAGTGAGACAGTCTGTCTCCTGTCTCCTCCTCTCCTCCCTCACAGCAGCAGGGCAGCACAGTGTGACTGGCGCTGATATCATCTCACCTTAGGGCTGGCTCCTCTCCTCCTTGCACCTGGCGCTCCACATGGCTAATTTGAATAATTAGCCATGCGGTGCTGGAGGGGCCCCCTCTTCCCCGGGGCACCCGTGCAATGCACGGGTGGTAGATCTGCCCCTGCTCCAAGGGAAGGGGTGTGGGAATATAACTAGTACACACAGGTGGCACCAATTAACATGTGATGCACATTTAAAACCACCAAATAAAACTAACACAATGAATAATGCAGCATGAGTACTTTCCATAAATTCAATCCAGTGGGAACACATGCAACTAGAAGAAGAATCCATAAAGCTTCTTTGTGCCATAGTTGTTTTTCTCTATTTCCTCCACGAATGTGTCTCTTTACCTGTTCAATAGCAAAAACTTTGAAAAACGACAAATCTCTGTTGTGTGACATAATAAAATGTTTGGAAGCATTGGATATGCTGCGCACCGTAGGATTAATAACATCAAAGATGAGTTCTCGGACACGTTCCTTTAATTTTTTAATGGTGGAACCTACATATTTTAAATTTCATTGTTTGCATTCTATAATATACACTACATGATCTGTGTTACAATTCAAATAATCATTAATAAAAAAAAACTTATTGGTTAAACAATTAGAAAAAGACAGTGTTTTAGTCGAATGAGAAAAGGTTTTACATGGAAAATGACCTCAACTGAAAAAACCCTTGACTCTAATTCTTTTTGTTCCAATGTTTCATCAGAAATTTTTTTTTCTCATATAAAAATTTCCAGGAACAATGTATCTTGTTACATCTTACCGACTTGGATTCTACTATGGACACCACTGAACCCATTAATTTGTCATTTCCTTTATGTATCAAAAATCCCTCGTTTTATTCAGTGAATATTCGCACTGAAGCCATGGACCGCTTCCAAGAAAATATCGAAAGGGACATAAAAAAATTAGCAGAACATTCTGTCCCTTTTAAATCTAATTTGTCTACATCAGAAAAAGAAGCACTTGAAATTCTTAAAGGGAATTCGGACATAACCATCAAAATGTCCGATAAGGGGGGATCAGTGGTTTTGATGAACTCTACTGATTATGTAACTGCCATTGATAATATGTTGCTGCAAGATGATATTTATTCTAAGCTGGATTTTGATCCCACTTCGCGTTTTTTACAGGACAGCAAAGCTATCATTGATACCGGTGTTTGTAAAGGTTTTTTTTTCCTCTAAACAAGAGGATTTTCTTTTTGTAGCCAAACCTATCATTCCTATCTTACATGCCCTGCCAAAGACACACAAACAAATTTTTCCTCCTCCCAAGTGCCCCATTGTCTCAGGTATCGGCTCTTTGTGCGAACACCTGGGACAAAGGTTAGGTTCTATTCTCCAACCTTTGGTTCGACGCACACCTGGTTTCTTAAAAGATTCCAGTGATGTGCTGAAATTATTTCACATTACTTGGGATAAAACTTGTTCCTGGCTTAGTTGCGATGTAACTGCATTGTACACCAGTAAACCTCATTATGTGGCTTTAACAACTCTTAAATTTCATTTACAGAAATATGGTCATTTTACCAATGATTTTTCTGATTTTATTTTGCAGGTTTTGAGTTTTCTTCTTACTCACAACTATTTTTCTTTCAATAACACATTTTTTTTTTTACAGAATTCTTGTTATGTCATGGAGGGATGAATTGTATATTTACAATATTATTAACCCTTTTGAAGATTTTATTCAATATTATTCCAGATTTATAGATGACCTCCTGTTAATCTGGAAGGGAGGCGTGAACCACATACATTTTTCCATGGATTATTTAAATTCTAATCCTTTTAAATTAAAATTTATGTTTTCGTTTGACAGTAAAACTGTGTTTTTGGATCTTTGTTTAGTAGGAATACCTTCTTGTACTATTGCCAATTCCACTTACCGAAAAAAAACTGCAGGAAACACCATTCTGCATGCAGACAATCTCCACCCTATTCACACTATCAAATCCTTTTGGTGAGTTTATTCGAGCAAAACGCAATTGCAGCAATTCTCTCTCCTATGAACAGGAAAGTGTCGGCATCCAGAACAGATTGAGGAATCGCAATTATCCCAAATGTTGTCTCCAAAGAGCGCATAAAATTGTGGAAAAAAAACGCGTCATTCCCTTATAAATGTTGAACCAGGTTCACATGATGCATCTTTGTCTAATGAAGGAAATAGATAAAATTCTAGATCTAATTCTAGTTCTAAAAAAATAGCCCTACTTTAGTGCTTACTTATAGCACTTTTTTTAAGTCCATCTCAGATATACAGTTGTGGCCAAAAGTATTGACACCCCTGCAATTCTGTCAGATAATGCTCAGTTTCTTCCTGAAATTTATTGCAAATACAAATTCTTTGGTATTATTATCTTCATTTAATTTGTCTTAAATGAAAAAAACACAAAAAGAATTGTCCTAAAGCCAAATTGGATATAATTCAACACCAAACATAAAAAAAGGGTGGACAAAAGTATTGGCACTGTTCGAAAAATCATGTGATGCTTCTCTAATTTGTGTAATTAACAGCACCTGTAACTTACCTGTGGCACCTAACAGGTGTTGGCAATAACTAAATCACACTTGCAGCCAGTTCACATGGATTAAAGTTGACTCAACCTCTGTCCTGTGTTCTTGTGTGTACCACATTGAGCATGGAGAAAAGAAAGAAGACCAAAGAACTGTCTGAGGACTTGAGAAACCAAATTGTGAGGAAGCATGAGCAATCTCAAGGCTACAAGTCCATCTCCAAAGACCTGAATGTTCCTGTGTCTACCATGCGCAGTGTCATCAAGAAGTTTAAAGCCCATGGCACTGTGGCTAGCCTCCCTAGATGTGGACAGAAAAGAAAAATTGACAAGAGATTTCAACGCAAGATTGTGCGGATGTTGGATAAAGAACCTCGACTAACAGCCAAACAAGTTCAAGCTGCCCTGCAGTCCGAGGGTACAACAGTGTCAACCCGTACTATCTGTCTGCATCTCAATGAAAAGGGACTGTATGGTAGGAGACCCAAGAAGACCCCACTTCTTACCCCGAGACATAAAAAAGCCAGGCTTGAGTTTGCCAAAACTTACCTGAAAAAGCCTAAAACGTTTTGGAAGAATGTTCTCTGGTCAGATGAGACAAAAGTAGAGCGTTTTGGGCAATGGCATCAACATAGAGTTTACAGGAGAAAAAAAGAGGTATTCAAAGAAAAGAACACGGTCCCTACAGTCAAACATGGCGGAGGTTGCCTGATGTTTTGGGGTTGCTTTGCTGCCTCTGGCACTTGACTGCTTGACCGTGTGCATGGCATTATGAAGTCTGAAGACTACCAACAAATTTTGCAGCATAATGTAGGGCCCAGTGTGAGAAAGCTGGGTCTCCTCAGAGGTCATGGGTCTTCCAGCAGGACAATAACCTAAAACACACTTCAAAAAGCACTAGAAAATGGTTTGAGAGAAAGCACTGGAGACTTCTAAAGTGGCCAGCAATGAGTCCAGACCTAAATCCCATAAAACACCTGTGGAGAGATCTAAAAATGGCAGTTTGGAGAAGGCACCCTTCAAATATCAGGGACCTGGAGCAGTTTGCCAAAGAAGAATGGTCTAAAATTCCAGCAGAGCATTGTAAGAAACTCATTGATGGTAACAGGAAGCGGTTGGTCGCAGTTATTTTGGCTAAAGGTTGTGCAACCAAGTATTAGTCTGAGGGTGCCAATACTTTTGTCTGGCCCATTTTTGGAGTTTTGTGTGAAATGATCAATGTTTTGCTTTTTGCTTCATTCTCTTTTGTGTTTTTTCATTTAAGACAAATTAAATGAAGATAATAATACCAAAGAATTTGTGTTTGAAATCATTTTCAGAAAGAAACTGAGTATTATCTGACCGAATTGCAGGGGTGTCAATACTTTTGGCCACAACTGTAATATCTCGCAATTTAAATTTACTCAGAAGTGATGATACTATGGACAAAATTCTAGTAAATGGCATACAAATTGTTTCCAGAAGGGCTCCTACACTCGGTAATTTTCTGTCACCTAGTCTTCTTAGATCCAATAAGCACACTAAAACGAATTGGCTGGCAACCAAGGGGTTTTTCAGATGCGGTCATTTTCCATGTAAAACCTGTTCTCATTCGACTAAAATGCTGTCTTTTTCTAATTGTTTAACCAATAAGGTTTTTTTATTAATGATTATTTGAATTGTAACACAGATCATGTAGTGTATATTATAGAATGCAAACAATGCAATTTAAAATATGTAGGTTCCACCATTAAAAAATTAAAGGAACGTGTCATCTTTGATGTTATTAATCCTACGGTGCACGGCATATCCAATGCTTCCAAACATTTTATTATGTCACACAAAAGAGATTTGTCGTTTTTCAATGTTTTTGCTATTGAACAGGTAAAGAGACACATTCGTGGAGGAAATGGAGAAAAACAACTACGGGACAAAGAAGCTTTATGGATTCTTCTTCTAGATGCATGTGTTCCCACTGGATTGAATTTACAGAAGGAACTCATGTTGCATTATTGATTGTGTTAGTTTTATTTGGTGATTTTAAATGTCCTTCACATGTTAATTGGTGCCACCTGTGTGTACTAGTTATATTCCCACACCCCTTCCCTTGGAGCTATACTGAGTTTAAGAACTTTTCGTTTGAAACGCATACAGTGTCTCCTCAACCTTCCCTCCAGTTTTCCGGTCGGGTTTATGCATTTTTGTATTCTGCATACCCATTTTATGGATATTTAAATAAAATGTTTTGGATTTTACCCTTTTGAGCTGGACCGTCCTTTCCGTATTTTGTCTACTGCCTGAAGGAGCTCAAAGACAGAATTGTGGCAAGGCACAGATCTGGTTAAGGTTACAAAACAATTTCTGCAGTACTCAAGGTTTCTAAGAGCTCAGTGGTCTCCATAATTCTTAAATGGAAGACGTTTGGGACCACCAGAAGTCTTCCTAGACCTGGTCGTCCAGCCAAACTGAGCAATTGTGGGAGAAGAACCTTGGTGAGAGAGGTAAAGAAGAACCCCAAGATCACTGTGGCTGAACTCCACAGATGCAGTAGGAAGATGGGAGAAAGTTCCACAAAGTCAACTAACACTGTCCTCCACCAGTCGGACCTTTAAGGCAGAGTGGCCCAACGGTATCCTCTCCTCAGTGCAAGACATATGAAAGCCTGCATAGAGTTTGCTAAAAAAATCACATGAAAGACTCCCAGACTATGAGAAATAAGATTCTCTGGTCTGATGGGACGAAGATAGAACTTTTTTGATAATTCTAAGAGGTATGTGTGGAGTAAACCAGGCACTGCTCATTACCTGCTCAATACAATCCCAACAGTGAAACATGGTGATGGCAGCATCATGCTATGGGGGTTTTCAGCTGCAGGGACAGGACGACTGGTTGCAATTGAAGGAAGCATCAATGCGGCCAAGTACAGAGATATCCTGGACGAAAACCTCTTCCCGAGTGCTCTGGACCTCATACTTGGCCAAAGGTTCATCTTCCAACAAGACAATGACTCTAAGCACACAGCTAAAATAACAAAGGAGTGGCTTCAGAGCAACTCTGTAACCATTCTTGACTGGCCTAGCCAGAGCCCTGACCGAAACCCAATTGAGCATCTCAGGAGAGACCTGAAAATGGCTATCCACCAACGTTCAAGATCCAACCTGACGGAATTGGAGAGGATCTGCAAGGAAGAATGGTAGAGGATCCCCAAGTCCAGGTGTGAAAAACTTGTTGCATCATTCCCAAGAAGACTCATGGCTGTACTAACTCAAAAGGATGCTTCTACTCAATACTGAGCAAAGGGTCTGAATACTTATGACCATGTGATATTTCAGCTTTACTTTTATAATAAATTTGCAAAAATTTCTACATTTCTGTTTTTTTTTTCAGTCAAGATAGGATGCAGACTGTACATTAATGAGAAAAAATTAACTTTTTTGAAGTTACCAAATGGATGCAATGAAAGAAAGAGTGAAAAATTTCAAGAGGTCTGAATACTTTCCATACCCACTGTATAGAGCATGATTATTATCTCTGCTTTGTGAAGGAGGTATTGCTGGACTATTTGACAACAATTAGTGATTTCTTGAAAAACCCTTAAACACCCATCAGTATTAATGGCACATATGTACAGCTAAAAAATTTATATGTAAAAAGAATAAAAATTCTTCAATCAATTTACTCCATATGCATAATAAAGACATACGGATAGGGAATTCAGATTGTGAGCCCCGTCGGGGACAACTATGATAATGTGTGCAAACTGTAAAGCGCTGCGGAATATGTTAGCGCTATATAAAAATAAAGATTATTATTATTATTATTATTAAAGACTCGTCTTTGTATCATCTATCAAATAAAAAAATAGAAACTGCTCAAATCCAGTACATTCCCATACTTGCAAGACAGATCCATATTTTAAGTATATTCATTCCTAATATATAAAATACCATGTTGGTCCCGAAAAGTGGGACATGTGTCATGAGTAGAGTTGAGCGATACCATCCGATACTTCAAAGTATCGTATCGGATGGTATCGGACGATCTTTAAAAAAAGTATCGGTATCGCCGATTCCGATACCGGAAGTCCCATTCAAGTCTATGGGACTTCCGGTATCGGAATAAGAAAATCCCTTTCCTGCCCTTGTACAGCCTCTCTGGGGTCTGTACGGGCCTTTCGGGGGGCTGTGCCGGCCTGCCAGGGGGTCTGTGCAGGCTCCGGTGGTCTGTGCCGGCCTGCCGGTGGTCTGTGCAGGCTCCGGGGGGCTGTGCCGGCCTGCCGGGGGGCTGTGCCGGCCTGCCAGGGGGTCTGTGCAGGCTCCGGTGGTCTGTGCCGGCCTGCCGGTGGTCTGTGCAGGCTCCGGGGGGCTGTGCCGGCCTGCCGGGGGGCTGTGCCGGCCTGCCGGTGGTCTGTGCAGGCTCCGGGGGTCTGTGCAGGCATCGTCCGATGGGACTACAAGTCCCATCGGGCGATGCCTGCTACCATGACAGTGATTGACACATTAGCCAATGATGGGACAGTAGTAGTCCCATCATCCGGTTAATGTGTTAAATGTAAAAAAAAAAAAAAAAAATTACATGCTACATTCATACTACATACTACATACATGCTACATTCATACTACATACTACATACATGCTACATTCATACTACATGCAACATACATACTACATATATACTACATGCATGCTACATATATACTACATGCATGCTACATACATACTACATATATACTACATGCATGCTACATACATACTACATGCTACATGCATGCTACATACATACTACATACATGCTACATATATACTACATACATACTACATATATACTACATACATACCACATACATACTACATGCATGCTACATATATACTACATGCATGCTACATACATACTACATATATACTACATGCATGCTACATACATACTACATGCTACATGCATGCTACATACATACTACATACATGCTACATATATACTACATACATACTACATATATACTACATGCATGCTACATATATACTACATACATACTACATATATACTACATGCATGCTACATATATACTACATGCATGCTACATATATACTACATGCTACATACATACCACATACATACTACATACATGCTACATATATACTACATGCATGCTACATACATACTACATATATACTACATGCATGCTACATACATACTACATGCTACATGCATGCTACATACATACTACATACATACTACATGCTACATACATACCACATATATACTACATACATACAATACATTCATACAATACATACATAGACATACAGTACATATAACATAGAGTAACATACTTACCAATACTTGTCACATTGTTCCCCGAAGCCATTGTCGTCTACGGAATAAATATTAACATAACAAACCACAAAAATACTCACCCACGATCCGAAGCAGTCCACGAGTGTGTCCCACGACGATCTTGGGTAGAGAACTGCAGCATCAGCTGATGCTGCCGTTCTCTACGGGCTGCAGGAATCCAATGACGGAAGGTAGGTATCCTTCCGCACTGTATTCCTCCGCCACTTAAAAAAAAAAAAAGTCCCTAGTCTCACTTTATGCCATTGCTGTGTGGGAATTTCCCACACAGCAATGGCATAAAGTGAGACTAGGGACTTTTTTTTTTTTAAGTGGCGGAGGAATACAGTGCGGAAGGATACCTACCTTCCGTCATTGGATTCCTGCAGCCCGTAGAGAACGGCAGCATCATCTGATGCTGCAGTTCTCTACCCAAGATCGTCGTGGGACACACTCGTGGACTGCTTCGGATCGTGGGTGAGTATTTTTGTGGTTTGTTATGTTAATATTTATTCCGGAAAGACAATGGCTTCGGGGAACAATGTGACAAGTATTGGTAAGTATGTTACTCTATGTTATATGTACTGTATGTCTATGTATGTATTGTATGAATGTATTGTATGTATGTAGTATATATGTGGTATGTATGTAGCATGTAGTATGTATGTAGTATGTATGTAGCATGCATGTAGCATGCAGTATGTATGTAGCATGCATGTAGTATATATGTAGTATGTATGTAGCATGCATGTAGTATATATGTAGCATGTATGTAGTATGTATGTGGTATGTATGTAGCATGTAGTATATATGTAGCATGCATGTAGTATATATGTAGTATGTATGTAGTATGTATGTAGTATGTATGTAGTATGTATGTAGCATGTATGTAGTATATATGTAGTATGTATGTAGTATATATGTAGCATGCATGTAGTATATATGTAGTATGTATGTAGCATGCATGTAGTATATATGTAGCATGCATGTAGTATGTATGTGGTATGTATGTAGCATGTAGTATATATGTAGCATGCATGTAGTATGTATGTAGTATGTATGTAGTATATATGTAGCATGCATGTAGTATGTATGTGGTATGTATGTAGCATGTATTATATATGTAGCATGCATGTAGTATGTATGTAGTATGTATGTAGCATGCAGTATGTATGTAGTATGTATGTAGTATATATGTAGTATGTATGTAGCATGCATGTAGTATGTATGTAGCATGTATGTAGTATGTATGTAGTATATATGTAGTATGTATGTAGCATGTAGTATGTATGTAGTATTTTTTTTTTTTTTTAACATTTAACACATTAGCCGGATGATGGGACTACTACTGTCCCATCATTGGCTAATGTGTCAATCACTGTCATGGTAGCAGGCATCGCCCGATGGGACTTGTAGTCCCATCGGACGATGCTTGCACAGACCCCCGGACATCAGCACAGCCCCCCGGCAGGCCGGCACAGCCCCCCGGCAGGCCGGTACAGACCCCCACAGGGTGCACAGCCCCCCGGCAGGCCGGCACAGCCCCCCGGCAGGCCGGCAGAGACCCCGGGCAGTCCACACAGCCCCCCGGCAGGCCGGCACAGCCCCCCGGCAGGCCGGCAGAGACCCCCGGAAGGCCCGAAATGACGGCGCATCATGATGCGCACACACCGCGCATCATGATGACGTCAGGCCGTCAATCAACTGAACTTCCGATTCCGATGCCGAATTCCGATATTGAAAAAATATCGGAAGTCGGTATCGGAATTCCGATACAGCAAGTATCGGCCGATACCCGATACTTGCGGTATCGGAATGCTCAACACTAGTCATGAGAGTGCAATGTGATTTTTCTCATCTAGCATCCTTATGACATCCATATGGCGTGTATGTAATCTGCATGCAATTCATTTTTAACATCAACTTTTACAAACAGGAATTATCTATGTACCATATTTTTGGACTTTAAGGCGCACCAAACCATAAGAAAAACCCCAAAATTTCAGAGGAAAAATAGGCAAAAAAAATTAATGTGTCAAATGGGGGTCCGTCTTACAGTCCAAATTCAGCTTACAGGAGGAAATCAGTAGCACTGGTGGAGCGTGGTCACAGTGGGTGTTGTGTGGTCTGGCAATGATATGACTCCTATCCCAGACTGGTGCAGCAGGTTCTGCTGTGCTCATGGTGCGGGGGCTCTGCTGATATTGTCTGAAAGCCCTGAGCCTCCGCATATCCATTACTGTGAAGCGGGGGCCTCCGGTAAACCCCATCCCAGGCTGGTGCGGCAGGTTAGTCGGTGTTCAGGGGTGCGGCGGCTCTGCTGACATTTTGTGAAAGCCCGGAGTCCCTTGCATTCCAACTACTGCGATGCGGTGGCCTCCGGGAAAATGGCCGCGAGGTCGGTTGAATTCTCGGCATCGAGATCTCGGCTCCGGGCTTTCAAAAAATGTTGGCGGGGCCCTGCACTACTGCACACCACCGAAAACTGCTGCACCAGCCTGGGAAGGGAGTGTGATCATCACCCTGCAGTGTCAGACCACCACAGAATCGCCCGACTCCCGCTGCCCCCACACTGCTTGTAAGTACATTCCAACTATAAGATGCACCCGCATTTTCCCAAAAAAAATTTTGGGGAAAAAAGTGCGTCTTACAGTCCAAAAAATACAGTAATTTCAAGCTAGTTCGCTAACTAATAAAACAATCTTATATACAGATATACATAGATAGATAGCTAGATAGATAGATAGACAGACAGACAGACAGATAGATAGATAGATAGATAGATAGATAGATAGATACAGTCATATGTTAAAGTTTGGGCACCCCTATTAATGTTAACCTTTTTTCTTTATAACAATTTTGATTTTTGCAACAGCTATTTCAGTTTCATATATCTAATAATTGATGGACTCAGTTATATTTCTGGATTCAAATGAGCTTTTTTGTACTAACAGAAAATGTGCAATCTGCATTTAAACAAAATTTGACCGGTGCAAAAGTATGGGCACCTCTACATAAAAGTGACATTAATATTTCGTAGAGCCTCCTTTTGCAAAAATAACAGCCTCTAGTCGCTTCCTGTGCTATTAATGAGTTCTTGGATCCTGGATGAAGGTATTTGTGACCACTCCTGTTTACAAAACAATTCCAGTTCAGTTAAGCTTGATGGTCGCCGAGCATGGACAGCCCGCTTCAAATCATCCCACAGATGTTCAATGATATTCAGGTCTGGGGACTGGGATGGCCATTCCAGAACATTGTAATTGTTCCTCTGCATGAATACCTGAGTAGACTTGGAGCGGTGTTTTGGATCATTGTCTTGCTGAAATATCCATCCCCTGCGTAACTTCCACTTCGTCACTGATTCTTGCACATTATTGTCAAGGATCTGCTGATACTGAGTTGAGGTGGTCTGTGGATTGTCCTTGACTGTTCTCACCATTCTTCTTCTCTGCCTTTCTGATATTTTCCTTGGCCTGCCACTTCTGGGCTTAACAAGAACTGTACCTGTGTTCTTCCATTTCCTTACTATGTTCCTCACAGTGGAAACTGACAGGTTAAATCTCTGAGACAACTTTTTGTATCCTTCCCCTGAAAAGCTATGTTGAATAATCTTTGTTTTCAGATCATTTGAGAGTTGTTTTGAGGAGCCCATGATGCCACTCTTTATAGGAGAATCAAATAGGAGAACTACTTGCAAGTGGCCACCTTAAATACTTTTTCTCATGATTTGATACACCTGGCTATGAAGTTCAAAGCTCAATGAGGTTACAAAACCAATTTAGTGCTTCAGGAAGTCAGTAAAAAGTAGTTAGGAGTGTTCAAATCAAGAAAATGATAAGGGTGCCCATACTTTTGCACCGGTCAAATTTTGTTAAAATGCAGATTGCACATTTTCTGTTAGTACAATAAACCTCATTTGAATCCAGAAATTTAACTGAGTCCATCAGTTATTAAATATATGAAACTGAAATAGCTGTTGGAAAAACCAAAATTGTTATAAAGAAAAAAGGTTAACATTAATAGGGATGCCCAAACTTTAACATATGACTGTATAACTCAGCCTGGATAGCTGTCCACAACTCTTGAGCTGTGTGACTGTAATCTCAAAGGCATATTAATTTAATAAAACTAGGAAACAGAAAAGCGCAATAGGGTCTTATCTGGTGGACAATTGAATAGATATAGTAAAAGTCTACTCACCCTTTCCAGGAAAGGTATAAGCATATAAACCCGCCGTCAGCCTGCTGCACGCCCGAAGGTCCACTGCGTGACCTCCAATACGAATCCTTATGGATAAAATGTTATTCTCGGGCTTACTGTGTGCTGCTTGACCAGGATAAAATCACCACAACATGAGAAATTTAACCATTTAATTCCCAACGCGTTTCAAAGTGTGAACCACTTCTTCCTCAGGGGATGACAACCCCTGTCATCCCCTGAGAAAGAAGTGGTTCACACTTTGAAACGCGTTGGGAATTAAATGGTTAAATTTCTCATGTTGTGGTGATTTTATCCTGGTCAAGCAGCGCACAGTAAGCCCGAGAATAACATTTTATCCATAAGGCATATTAATTTGAACACTGCCTGATTGCAGTGAGCCATGTATGTGCAGTATGGAGGCAGGGGAGATTCTATCTGCACTGTTGGAATGCGTGTCTGATTAAGGGAGAAGTTGAGGGTGCCAGATCAGTGGAGGAAGTATTAGATACAGAGGTTGGTCCCACATCCTTAGGAATTTAGAAACTTGTGGAGCAAACAATTAACCGCCTGCCCCCACAGCCACCAGAGTCACCCATTGCCCATTCAGCGAGATGTTATACCCCTGCAAATGTTTGCTCTTCCTGGTGTCAGTGGTGAAATGAACCCTAGCAGACGTAGATTTTTTAAGGGAATGGGTGATGTTCTCTGTGACATGCTGGTGTAGGGCAGGCTCAGCTTTCTTAGAGAAGCAATGGTGACTGGGCAACTGGCACGGGGGGGCTGTGACGGCCATTAAGCTTCAGAAACTGTCTGTATACACCAGGGAGAAAGGCAATGTTTCCATGGCCAACAGATTGTAGATGGTGGAGTTCAAGCTTTTAGGTTTGGTATGTGTAGGAGGAAACATTCTTTTATGTGACAGCAACTGCAGGACCGAGGGATGGCTGCTGTGCTAAGATTATGGTGGAGTAAGGAGAACAGGACAAACTGCTGGACTGTGAGATGCAAGCAGAGATATTATGGTGGATTGTTATGTGACATAAAAACAGCACTCATGTCCACTTTCATAACAGCTGATGGACTGTCATTCTCTCTGATTGTAGGGAGTAAACAAGTGGAATTTCTGCAGCCGGAGACTTGTGTGAGAAGACTTGGCACAGTGATGGAGGAGAAATAAGCAGCAAATGTGGTTGATAGGATAGCCATTGGTTGGTGAGGCCCGCTAGTCGGCATTTTAGAGCAGTTAGATTCATACATGCAGTCGTCAAATTATTGCAATTTTTTCCTCTACTGAGGTTTCTTTTTGAAATTTGGAAGATAACATGAGTTGGGTCATCCTTTGCTGTCTCAAAGAAAGGGCCAGGCTAGGCAACCCTTGCCAACCCTGCAAACTGCACACTCTCGGCCATTGCTGGCCACAGCAAGAGTTTGGGCTGAGGATGCAGTGATTGTCTTTGTTGCATCACTTTTTGTCTGTGTGGGAAGTGTTGCGCAGCGGTAGCACACTTATGCAGTGATGACGCAGTGACCCAGCAAAGATCAAAGCAAAACATTTCTTTAATGTTGAACGCAGCAAAACAACACACAATATCTTTCAAATCGCAGCTGGAAAACATATCCTCTGGATTACAGTCACTAAACATGCCAGTCCTCCTCTTTAGACCTGTTGCTGTGGGCGACTGCACCACCGTGTTAATGTTCTACTCACAGCATTACACAGCACATGATATCCTCCGGATCGTAGCCGGGAACCAAATCCTTCAGTTTACAGTCACTAAACACACCAGTCCTCCTCCAGGCACAGGACAGTCTACCTCTGGTTTACTGCCGGGAACAAGACAGTCCACCTCTGAGACCGTGGGTGACTGCACCGCTCTGTACGCTGTGGGTGGCAGGCCCTTGAGCTGTCTGGGCTGATTTGGCTATGCTTGTCTGTGTTGTCTCACACAGATGGAGCACTACAGAGCCAACTGTTCTGCTATCTAGCACACACCAGACTGACATTCAACCTGACCCACCCAATCTCTATTATGCAGGGTTTTTAATTAGCAACCCGTGGCCTTCAGCAACATGGAAAACCCGGGTCGGGAATGAAACGGTCTGCCCACCTACCATCTGTAGTCTGTTGCAATACACAAAATCCCAGAGAAGGTTTTCCCTAAATCTGTCTTGGACAACTAGCATGTCCAAGACCTATACTCACTTTGGTCTGCATTGCAACCATAGCTATGCCTGTGCCTGCAATGCCCTCTCATGGCATCAATACGCCTCCATGCGCATCCTGGGGGAGCATACAGTGACCCTCACATGTAACACCAGTCATTGCCTCACAGAAGCCACAAAGTTACATCGTCATCTTACTTTTACTCCACCGCCTCTGTTGAGCTACTCAGCTGCATGCCTCTGGGTTCAAACCAAGTGGGATCTAGAACATCATTTTCATCCTCTCTGTTCTTACACTCCTCACCCTGGCAGTCACCCTCCTTCTCTACCTGCCTTGACAACACAGTGAAGTCCACATGCGACTCTGGTATCTGAGTCTCATCAGGATCAACTCCACCCCCTGTGGTTAACGTCTGTTGATGAGGGTCTAGATTCTGCTTGGACCCTACTTCCTCCGACCCCAGATTCAACATGGAAAAATTTTGGCTATCGGTGCAGATGCTTTCCTCCTCTGGATTCTGTGAATCTTCGGAGTAGACCTCAGATGAAATAGAACATATGAACAGCTCTACAGAATGGCCCACCTCTATTTTCACACAGTCAGTTGGCATTTGGAAATTTTTGGTGTGGGGTTAAACAATGGTGATTTGGATGCCACAATGAGGATTGCACAGTGTGTGATGTTGAGGTGGAGTAAGAAAAGGTGAGGCCACTTGATGCAGTGCTTGTCATCCACTGAAGCACATGCTCTTTCTGAGCCTCATCTACAAGATGGACCACTGTGCAGCTGCCAAAAAAAAGGGAGTCAAGAAGCCTGTCCAGTGTCAGATGTTGTCAGAGGTCTTGGATAGGACAAGATGGTGTTTTTTCAGTTGATATTTAACATTAGCAAATAACCCACATACACATCAAACTCCAAGTTCATTCCCCGTTCCACCACTACCTTGCTTTTTCCCATTTATGTTGTATGTAGGCTTCCGCTCTTGTAGCTTGCTCTTTCACAACCTTAGGCCCACAGCTGTCAGTCACTTGTCACTAAATGAACATTCACTATTTATTTTCTCATATAGTGTGCTTGAATAATACTCTTAAACTGTACCTAATGATTTTTAAGAGGAAATGTGGCCTTCTAATTTCTCACTGAAACAAACTTTTATCACAAACGATTTTGAGTAACTAATTGGGCCTCCTGGCTGCACCACAATATGAGGCCTAAAGGTTTTTAAGTGTAAATCTGGCCTTTTGATTTGTCTCTGAAACACAGCTTTATCACAAACTATTTGGATTCGCTATTGGGGCCTCTTGAGAGTACAACACAGTTTTTGTATAATCTAGTTAGATGCCGGAAGATAGATTTCACATAGGAAAGGATACTATCTAGCTAACTGACAAGTTCACTTGTAACACTAGCAGGTGCAGATTCTCTGCACTGTGACACTGATAAAATGGAGCCAGGAAAACCATATGTCCGCTTTTTATATGGCCAGGCACGTGTGACTTCTGCAGCCAATCACAGAAGACCATGTGTCATGATGTTGTGGATGGTTTCTGCGCCCTGATTGGCTGCTGAAATCAACACACATAAAGTTAAGGGGAAAAACGAGAGCTCCTTTAACCTCCTCCACACCCCTTCCCCTCATCAAACATATCCCAGTGTCATCCCTCTCATCATACTGCACCACTATCCTAGACAAAGTAATAACAAAAGCTTTAGTGGAAACGTGATGATTTACTGAATTGTAACTAAATTTTGCCAAATTTGAGATTGGTGAATGTTTTCCAAATAAGTTTGCTCATTTCTAGTGACACTCCTGCAGTGTGTAGCTCTGATATGAAAAAGGTCAAAAGAGTTCAAACCTGTTGAACCCCACTCACCTTACTGATGTTATCGCTCACTGCATGAGAAAATTGGAAAAGAGGGACAGAGAGTATTTATTTTATATGAGGGAGTCTGTGTCTTTCTTTCAAGTGTAAGTGTTTCTGTGTATTTTTTACAATATGACTATGGGGTTAGTAATGGAGCTATCTTATAACATTAGCCCTCAGCTGTCTGGCTAGCCTTTGCTAGTTATTAATTACTGTATAGGGGGACTCTACATCATTTTTTGGGGTTCCCCATTTTAATAAAGTAAAGGCTATGTAGACAGCTTTGAGATGATATTAATAGCCTGAGAAGCTCTATGTGCATTACTTCCTTCCCAAACTATAAACATCAGCCCCAAGCTGTTGGCTTTCTCTCAGCTACAGTTGTGGCCAAAAGTATTGACACCCCTGCAATTTTGTCAGATAATACTCAGTTTCTTCCTGAAAATTTTTGCAAACACAAATTATTTGTTATTATTATCTTCATTTAATTTGTCTTAAATCAAAAAACACAAAAAGAATTGTCCTAAAGCCAAATTGGATATAATTCCACACCAAACATAAAAAAGAGGGTGGACAAAAGTATTGGCACTGTTCGAAAAATTATGTGATGCTTCTCTAATTTGTGTAATTAACAGCACCTGTAACTTACCTGTGGCACCTAACAGGTGTTGGCAATAACTAAATCACACTTGCAGCCAGTTGACATGGATTAAAGTTGACTCAACCTCTGTCCTGTGTCCTTGTGTGTACCACATTGAGCATGGAGAAAAGAGAGACCAAAGAACTGTCTGAGGACTTGAGAAACCAAATTGTGAGGAAGCATGAGCAATCTCAAGGCTACAAGTCCATCTCCAAAGACCTGAATGTTCATGGGTCTACCGTGCGCAGTGTCATAAAGAAGTTTAAAGCCCATGGCACTGTGGCTAACCTCCCTAGATGTGGACGGAAATGAAAAATTGACAAGAGATTTCAACGCAAGATTGTGCGAATGTTGGATAAAGAACCTCGACTAACATCCAAACAAGTTCAAGCGGCCCTGCAGTCCGAGGGTACAACAGTGTCAACCCGTACTCTCCGTCGGCGTCTGAATGAAAAGGGACTGTATGGTAGGAGACCCAGGAAGACCCCACTTCTTACCCCGAGACATAAAAAAGCCAGGCTGGACTTTGGCAAAACTTACTTGAAAAAGCCTAAAATGTTTTGGAAGAATGTTCTCAGGTCAGATGAGACAAAAGTAGAGCTTTTTGGGCAAAGGCATCAACATAGAGTTTACAGGAGAAAAAAAGAGGCATTCAAAGAAAAAAACACGGTCCCTACAGTCAAACATGGCGGAGGTTCCCTGATGTTTTGGGGTTGTTTTGCTGCCTCTGGCACTGGACTGCTTGACCGTGGGCATGGCATTATGAAGTCTGAAGACTACCAACAAATTTTGCAGCATAATGTAGGGCCCAGTGTGAGAAAGCTGGGTCTCCCTCAGAGGTCATGGGTGTTCCAGCAGGACAATTACCCAAAACACACTTCAAAAAGCACTTGAAAATGGTTTGAGAGAAAGTACTGGTGACTTCTAAGGTGGCAAGCCATGAGTCCAGACCTGAATCCCATAGAACACCTGTGGAGAGATCTAAAAATGGCAGTTTGGAGAAGGCACCCTTCTAATATCAGGGATCTGGAGCAGTTTGCCAAAGAAGAATGGTCTAAAATTCCAGCAGAGCATTGTAAGAAACTCATTGATGGTTACCGGAAGCAGTTGGTGGCAGTTATTTTGGCTAAAGGTTGTGCAACCAAGTATTAGTCTGAGGGTGCCAATACTTTTGTCTGGCCCATTTTTGGAGTTTTGTGTGAAATGATCAATGTTTTGCTTTTTGCTTCATTCTCTTTTGTGTTTTTTCATTTAAGACAAATTAAATGAAGATAATAATACCAAAGAATTTGTGATTGCAATCATTTTCAGGAAGAAACTGAGTATTATCTGACAAAATTGCAGGGGTGTCAATACTTTTGGCCACAACTGTAGTTAACAAAATTTTGGGGGAATCCATGAAAAAAAGTATGAAATGCAGGACTCACCAGTTTCCTTTGTGAATTAAAAATCCTGTATTTTAAATAGTCTGGACATCCATCCAGTGGTAGTGCAACGTGTGAAGGGAGACAAGTGGACGGTGGCCATTTCACGCTCAGATAGTGCTGATTGAACTTGTAGTAGCGCTACATGAACACAAAGGGGCGTCGTCCACGCGACCGTTCATACTTTTTTCATGGATTCTCATTGCATTGTTGGCTACTGCCTCACCAATAAGAAATACGTTTCCTCAGCAGCTGTAGCAGTCTAAACATATAAGATTACCATAACACTGGTGCCTATTTATAGCCTCATTCTTGTGCAAAAATTTGACTTGATCTTACATCATTTTTGTTAATCATTAAAAAAATTAAACAACTTCCAAACATTGATTACTAAAAGACATATGAGGATAAAATATAACGACATTATATCCAATGGAGTCTCATCACTGCTGTAGGCCTACTTATGTTTTTTAAGTACCTCTCTATCTAAATCTGTTAGAATTAATTATGTTTAAATGTATTATTTGTCACTACAGATATCCTGTGACACTACTAAAAATGATCTGTTTGTGTAAAGTATGAAATATAAGAAAAAAGCACTATGTGTTTTCAAACAATATTTTAATAAAGGCATATACAAAATAAAAAAATTACATGATCATATTAATGTCATACACCAAAATATCAGTAATATATATAAAAAAATTAATAAAAAAAAAATTACAGATGATAATAAGAAGGAGGAGAGGAACTCACATCAGGGTCAGGACTGGTGTAGAAAAAGGTGAGGGAGCAGCAACAGGAGTGGAGGCATAGGGGGTAAGTGAAGGAAGACTAAAGTTTGGGAAGACCCCATGGTCCAGAATCTTTGGTAGGCAAAAGTTTTCTGCCCCAAATATACTACCTTCTTCCTGAGTTTCAGGTGGTTTCTGTGGCTGTGGTGGCATTTCAGCACAGAAATCCTCATTTCTATATCTCCCTTGGCCATTATCCTTTGGGTTTGGCCCCACATTCACACCACCCAAATTTTGTGGGCCAATGTCATTGAACTGGTGGATGGGTATGCTGGGTGACTGGGACTGGAGAAGGTGGTGGTGGCTTCCGGGTGGCTGGCACTGGAGGAAGTGATGCTGGCATCCTGGTGACTGACACGGGATGAGGTGGTGCTGGCTTCAGGGTGGCTGGCACTGGAGGAGGTGGTGCTGGCTGGTGGGAGGCTGGCTCTGGAGGTGAAGGTGTTGTGCAGGTGGCTTGGCTGAGTGGCCTTCTTTGGGGTCCAATGGCTGTTTTTGGTTTTCCTGGGAAACCTGCCACCTTTCAAGAAATTTACATAACTGCATTGCACAATTTGGACTTGTTGTGGCACTCAAAATGATTTGTATGGCAGCCCTGGTCCTCTGCCTCAAGCAAAAGGGGATATGAAGGGAATAGTGGGCCAGACTATGACAGAAATCCTTTTCCCCAACATCACTCACAGCAACTTCAATGTATCGACCAGCAGTGATGGTGTTGGGGCCCCTCGGGGGAGGTGTCAATGATCTGCATTGTGGTGGTGGTCTCTGCTGGTTTATCTTCTTCATGGTCCTCAGCTCTGTCCTCCAGTTCAGAATTCTCCCTGGCCTCCAGCACATCCAAGCTGGAGGTAGTTTCCCGATCTGTAAGGTGAGGGATGACAGAGAAAAAAATATGTTTTGAATGCAAAATCATAATCACTGTGGCCAAAAGTGTAGATGGTTATAATAGAGGAATAGCCTTTTTTGGGGGGACCACACCCCCACTCTTACTCCGCTGTCTCTAACTGAGAAGCTGGTCCCGACAACTTCTCCGTCTGTCACTAAACACAATGGAAAGAAAAGTAGAAGTTGTTAGAATAATAAAATAATACAGGTCAAGGATTCTGTAAGCAATAACATGTATAGTGTATGTTCTAAGATCAATTCTAGTATGGTAATTATTTTTCTTTAGGTGTGCAAATTTTTTCTTGTTGGGTGCTTTTGCTTTTGTAGAAAAAATTAACACATAATGTTTTTTTCGACAATCATAATGCATCATTTTGATTCGCCGTACTTACTTATATCCTCTTGAACCTGTTGTGAGCTGCTTTCAAAATTGGGATACAGTTCGTAGCAAATATAGGTCCAGGTTGCATGGTGCCATCTGTGGTCCACATAACCTGCATCACTGCTGTCTTACATTTCAGGCTGCTGATGTACCAGAACTAGCATCAGTTCCACGTTGACGATGGTAGACATGTGGCTGGTTTCCCTGGATGCAATGTTTTTTCCATTTATAACATCCCTTGTGACAAATGATGAGCTTCATAGGTTGTCCTAATTCAATTTCCTGGATTTTGGATACAAATGTGTGTTTTATACTGACTCATTAGTGGTGGCATATGCATGGCCCATGTGCTGTTCGCACCCATTGACTTGCATTGATGACTCTCGTCTGATATACGCAGCCACTCACAGCATGCTGCAATTTTTTTCTCAGTCCGATGTGATCTGAG
Organism: Dendrobates tinctorius; assembly: GCF_039654945.1. NCBI lineage: Eukaryota > Metazoa > Chordata > Amphibia > Anura > Dendrobatidae > Dendrobates > Dendrobates tinctorius. The sequence continues at coordinate 56,562,448 of NW_027361690.1, forward strand.
AAAAAAATCACAGATGAACTCAATCATTGAATGACATTAGTCAGAGCGCAATCCAATTTTTTATTGGATTGCACTCATCCACTCATCCATTTTTAACACAGATGAGTATGAGCTCTAAAGCTGTAGCTCCATAAAATTTTATTTTTCTTTTCTACTTAGTGGCTGGAAAAGAGAAAGACAAAAGATATCATTGCCTATGAAAAGCAATATTTGTAATTATTTTAATTTATGCACATTGTAAATTCAACTTTTAAGCCTGCAAAACAACTACCGTATTTTTCGGAGTATAAAACACACTTTTTCCCCAAATATTCAGGGAGAAAATGGGGGTGTGTCTTATAGATGGAATATACTTACAAATGCTGTGGCGGTGGTGCTCTGTGCTGTGGTGGTGGTGGTGTTCTGTGCTGGAGCGGCGGTGGTGCTCTGTGCTGCGGCAGGGCTCAGCTGGCATTTTGTCGAAGCCTGGAGGCCTCCACAAATCCATTGCTGCGATGCAATGGCCTCCGGGAAAATGGCAGCTGGGGGCGGCACATGCTCAGATTGAGATCTCGGCACCGAGATCTAGAGACGAGATCTCGTTGCCAAGATCGGAATCTGGGCATGCGCTGCCCCAGTGGCTATATTCCCGGTGGCCATCTCATTGCAGCAATGGATCTGCGGGGCATCCAAGTTTTGATAAAATGCCGGTGGATCCCCACCACAGCACACAGCTACGCTGCTGCCACCACAGCAGAGAGCACCACTGCCGCCCCAGCAAAGAGCACCGCTGCTGCCCCAGCACAGAGCACCCCACTGGAGCAACACAGAGCACCCCACTGCCACAGTACAGAGCACATCACTGCCGCAGCACAGAGTGCACCTCTGCCACAGCACAGAGCGCACCACTGCGGCCGCACAGAGCACCACTTCCGCACCTGTCGCAAAATGCTGGAGGAGCCCCCCCGCACACAGAGCACCACTGCTGCAGCAGCCTGGTATGGGATTTCCCAGAGGCCACTGCACAAGCCTGGACCACAGATCAACTCCCATGACCACTCTTCCACCTGTGCCGATCCCACCCCGGTAAACTGAATTCGGACTATAATACGGACCTCCATTTGACACATTATTTTTTTCCCTATTTTCCTTTTGAAAATTTGGGGTGCAACTTATGGTCCGGTGCGTCTTATAGTCCGAATGGAGAACTACTTTTACATGTGTTCTCTTGTCCAAATTATAAAATTACTCTTGGCAAAATGCAGGTCATGTAATATTTCCAAAATTATATTGGTTTCCAAGAACCTTTTTTTCATAGACGTAAGCACTCAGCCTTCCTGACATTTCTTTAACAAACATTTTTTATGTAAATAAAATGACACACTTTAGTTAATGTACCTTAAAATGTACCTGTCATTTAATCAAAATATAAAAGAAATGCTTTAACTTTAGATTTGGTGCTTTTTGCTATGCAGTTTTCAGACATACAACATTTATCAAGCATTGGCAAAGATGATTAAAAAACATACCTTTATTATCAAAAGCAATTAAAATCCATCATAGAGACACATCACAGTAAGAAAAAAGGGGTGACAAAAAAAATATTCCTGTTGAGGCTTTTCGAGCCTCTAAAGTTTGGAAATAACAGTCTATTCCCAAGCTGTAGAAAACCGCTTTAAAATTACATGCAATTAGTTAACAATCATTAGAAATGATAATTTTCTGTTTCACAGCACATGGATTTAACAAACATTATTTAATATGTGCTTTGAACAGTTTACTACCATTTGGTAATGGGCTACAATTAAGAACCCTTAGTGGTCTCAAATGCTTTCCCAACAATTTTTTTTTTAGCCTTGATGTTGCCTTTTTTTGCACCCTTGATGAATCTCTATGATGGATTTTTTTATTAAAAGTTTACTTTATTAATTATCTTAGGAAATGTTGGATAGCAATTATACATTTAAAAACTACTTATCTGCCTGTAAATCTTCTGGGATTTAGCCTCTTCACTCCCAAGGTCATTTTCCGTTTTTGCTTTTGTTTTTTGCTCCCCTTCTTCCCAGAGCCATACATTTTTGTTTTTTGCTCAATTTGGCCATATGAGGGCTTTATTTTTGTGAAACGAGTTTTACTTTTGAACAGCACCATTGGTTTTAACACATAGTTTCCTGGAAAATGGGAAAAAAATTCCAAGTATAGTGAAATTGCAAACAAAAGTTCAATTCCATGATTGTTTTGGGTTTTTCTTTTACTATGTTTAACAAATAGTAAAACTTATCTGCCATTATGAATCTCCAGGTCATTATGAGTTTGTAGATACCAAACATGTATTGGTTCTTTTTTATTTAAGTAGTGAAAAAAAAATCTGAGGTTTGTAAAAAAAAAAAATATTGCGCCACTTTCGGAGACCCATAACATCTCCAATTTTCATGATCTGGGGCTTGGTGAGGGCTTCTTTTCTGTGCGCCAAGCTGACATTTTTATTGATACCATTTTGGTGTGGATATGATATTTGATCACCCATGCTGCATTTTAATGCAATGTTACGGTGCTCAAAAAACAATTATGGCATTTTGACTCTTTTCCTCATAACGCCGTTTAACGATCAGATTAGTTCTTTTTTTGTATTGATAGATTGGGTGATTCTGAACCTGGAGATACCAAATTTAATATATATATATATATATATATATACAGTGGGGCAAAAAAGTATTTAGTCAGTCAGCAATAGTGCAAGTTCCACCACTTAAAAAGATGAGAGGCGTCTAGAGTTGAGCGATACCAGCCGATACTTGAAAATATCGGATCGGAATGGATCGGCCGATCTTTAAAAAAAGTATCGGTATCGCCGATTCCGATACCGGGAACCAATGCAAGTCAATGGGGCCAAAATATCGGAATTAAAAAAAACCCTTTCTTTCCTTGTAGGTTAATTCTACATGAAGAAAAACAACTAAGAATAATGTAGAATGTATTGTGGGAGGTGGAGGAGACATTAAAGCCATAGAGGTTTAGCCCAATCAAATGGAATAGCAGGAATTAAACTTTTTTTTTTAAAGATGTTAGGAGTTACAAAGATATTGACTATGTTAGCCTCATTTATATTTTGCCAGACATGTATGTCTTCTTCTTCTACTTCCTTTTTTTACATTCTTCTTCTTCTTCTTCTTCTACTTCCTTTTTTTACATTCTTCTTCTTCTTCTTCTACTTCCTTTTTTTACATTCTTCTTCTTCTTCTTCTACTTCCTTTTTTTACATTCTTCTTCTTATTCCTTTTTTTACATTCTTCTTCTTCTTCTTCTACTTCCTTTTTTTACATTCTTCTTCTTCTTCTTCTACTTCCTTTTTTTACATTCTTCTTCTTCTTCTTCTACTTCCTTTTTTTACATTCTTCTTCTTCTTCTTCTACTTCCTTTTTTTACATTCTTCTTCTTATTCCTTTTTTTACATTCTTCTTCTTCTTCTTCTACTTCCTTTTTTTACATTCTTCTTCTTCTTCTTCTTCTTCTTCTTCTTCCTTTTCTTACATTCTTCATATTCTTCTTATTCAACAATTATTATTCTACATATTCAGCTTCTTCATCTTCTTCCTATTCTTCTTCATCATATTCTTGTTTGTGTCAGGCATTCCTGTAGTTGTTATCTAGAAAAGTTAGAAGTTTACACCTTCCGTTCTGCCTGTCACAAAAGATTTACAACAGGATTTGTCCGCGTTCAGTTTGGCCTGCAGAAGCAGGCCTTTTCCAGGGGCACCACGAGGAGGAACGGACTCACCCCCATACACTGCTTAGTCTTCTTCTGCTTATAAATAAGATAATATCATTTGCTCAGAGTATTAGTCTTATGCTTAATGTTCTTCTGCTTTGTTTTTTTTATGCTTCTTTGTCTTCTCTCTCTTGTTGTTCTGCATCTTGGTGGTTGTCTTCCTGTTCTTTGTCCTCTTGAACCAGCTGACGGTACTGGCACCCGGAGGGGCAGCAGAAGGAACAAGAGCCAATGGCACTACCGAGGACCAGCTGACGGTGCTGGAACCCGGTTACTAAGCAGGAGGTACCTGTGCTACAAAGCACTACCAAGGACCAGCAGACGTTGCCGGAACTCGGATACCGAGATGGAGGCACCTAGGCCAAAGGCTCTGACGAGAACCAGCTGACGGTGCTGGAACCCGGAGGGGTAGCATAAGCTGCAAGAGCAAATGGAAATAGCGAGGACCAGCTGACAGTGCTGGCACCCGGAGGGGCAGCAGAAGGAACAAGAGCCAATGGCACTACCGAGGACCAGCTGACGGTGCTGGAACCCGGTTACTAAGCAGGAGGTACCTGTGCTACAAAGCACTACCAAGGACCAGCAGACGTTGCCGGAACTCGGATACCGAGATGGAGGCACCTAGGCCAAAGGCTCTGATGAGAACCAGCTGACGGTGCTGGAACCCGGAGGGGTATCAGAAGTTACCCCTGAAAAGCAAAGTTGGCATGCCGCAAGCTGGCCGCAGTTACCGAATCACACAGTCCTACAGGGGGTGCTTGTCCTACTGGCACTATGGAACAAACCTTTCTTACCAGAACCCGCAGTCCACATAGGAAGCACCTAAACTGCTGGCACCCTAGCCTCGGCTAACCCAACCGCAACACGACATGGCAACTTGGGGTGGCAAACTGACATTGACACTTCCCGGAAACAGCAGGCAGGGCTGGAACCAAGCTGGGCAGGAGGGAGTACCCGTGCCAAAGTCAGTTATGAGCAGCAACTGGCGATGTTGGAGCCCAGGACAAGCACTTAGCAGGCTGAGGCCTGATGTGCTGTCAATTGGGAGGCAGCAGGACAGATTGCCATCAAAACAGCAGGGGAACAGCTGACGTTACTGAACCCCACAAACACAGGAGCTAGTGTTTTACTCTGTGAAGACGGCACTTCCGAGCAACAACTGGCTGTGTTGAAGCCCAGGGACAAGCACGGAGCAGGCTTAGGCTGCATTGAAGAAATTTTAAGATCGGTTGTAGACTACTAATTTGAACCAAGCTCCACTTAGGCCTGTGGCTTCACTGATTTTCGTATTTCCCCTGTCCTCCAACCCCGCCAGTTACAGCTCCGAAGTGGCGTCTGCACAATCCACACTTGTTCCTGTGTTACAGGTGTTCAGTCCGGTCAGTTAATCCCCTGATGTGTGTCCGGCAATGTCGCCTGCTCTGTCCACATTCCGATAATGGGAATGTGGACAGAGCAGGCGACATTGCCGGACACACATCAGGGGATTAACTGACCGGACTGAACACCTGTAACACAGGAACAAGTGTGGATTGTGCAGACGCCACTTCGGAGCTGTAACTGGCGGGGTTGGAGGACAGGGGAAATACGAGAGACAGTGTATCCACAGGCCTAATTGGAGCACGGTTAAAAATCAGTAGTGGTACGACTGTGTAGGCAGCAGGAGACTTTGCCATCCACACAGCAGGGGATCAGCTGACATTACTGAACCCCACTGAGACACGGGAGCAAGTGTCTCTTTCCGTGTGGACGGCACTTCCGAACTACAACTGGCTGTGTTGAAGCCCAGGAAATAGGAGGGTGTAGGCAGAGGCCTACTGTATTTTGAATGAGTTTACAGCAGGAGAGACTGCCATCCACACAGCAGGGGATCAGCTGACATTACTGAACCCCACTGAGACACGGGAGCAAGTATCTCTTTCCGTGTGGACGGCACTTCCGAACTACAACTGGCTGTGTTGAAGCCCAGGAAATAGGAGGGTGTAGGCAGAGGCCTACTGAATTTTGAATGAGTTTACAGCAGGAGAGACTGCCATCCACACAGCAGGGGATCAGCTGACGTTACTGAACCCCACTGAGACACGGGAGCAAGTGTCTCTTTCCGTGTGGACGGCACTTCCGAACTACAACTGGCTGTGTTGAAGCCCAGGAAATAGGAGGGTGTAGGCAGAGGCCTACTGAATTTTGAATGAGGTGACAGCAGGAGAGACTGCCATCCACACAGCAGGGGATCAGCTGACGTTACTGAACCCCACTGAGACACGGGAGCAAGTATCTCTTTCCGTGTGGACGGCACTTCCGAACTACAACTGGCTGTGTTGAAGCCCAGGAAATAGGAGGGTGTAGGCAGAGGCCTACTGAATTTTGAATGAGGTGACAGCAGGAGAGACTGCCATCCACACAGCAGGGGATCAGCTGACGTTACTGAACCCCACTGAGACACGGGAGCAAGTATCTCTTTCCGTGTGGACGGCACTTCCGAACTACAACTGGCTGTGTTGAAGCCCAGGAAATAGGAGGGTGTAGGCAGAGGCCTACTGTATTTTGAATGAGTTTACAGCAGGAGAGACTGCCATCCACACAGCAGGGGATCAGCTGACGTTACTGAACCCCACTGAGACACGGGAGCAAGTATCTCTTTCCGTGTGGACGGCACTTCCGAACTACAACTGGCTGTGTTGAAGCCCAGGAAATAGGAGGGTGTAGGCAGAGGCCTACTGTATTTTGAATGAGTTTACAGCAGGAGAGACTGCCATCCACACAGCAGGGGATCAGCTGACGTTACTGAACCCCACTGAGACACGGGAGCAAGTGTCTCTTTCCGTGTGGACGGCACTTCCGAACTACAACTGGCTGTGTTGAAGCCCAGGAAATAGGAGGGTGTAGGCAGAGGCCTACTGTATTTTGAATGAGGTGACAGCAGGAGAGACTGCCATCCACACAGCAGGGGATCAGCTGACGTTACTGAACCCCACTGAGACACGGGAGCAAGTGTCTCTTTCCGTGTGGACGGCACTTCCGAACTACAACTGGCTGTGTTGAAGCCCAGGAAATAGGAGGGTGTAGGCAGAGGCCTACTGTATTTTGAATGAGTTTACAGCAGGAGAGACTGCCATCCACACAGCAGGGGATCAGCTGACGTTACTGAACCCCACTGAGACACGGGAGCAAGTATCTCTTTCCGTGTGGACGGCACTTCCGAACTACAACTGGCTGTGTTGAAGCCCAGGAAATAGGAGGGTGTAGGCAGAGGCCTACTGTCTTTGTAATGCGGAGACAGCAGGAGAGACTGCCATCTCCACAGCAGGGGAACAGCTGGCAGTGCTGAACCCCACTAACACTTGAACGAATGTGTTTGGCTCTGTGGAGACGACACTTCTGAACACCAACTGACGTTGTTGGAGCCCAGGATTAGGCGAGGAGCAGGCTGGGGCCTACTGGATTTTGGCAGGTGAATGCAGCAGGAGACTTGCCATCTCCACAGCAGGGGAACAGCTGGCAGTGCTGAACCCCACTAACACTTGAACGAATGTGTTTGGCTCTGTGGAGACGACACTTCTGAACACCAACTGACGTTGTTGGAGCCCAGGATTAGGCGAGTAGCAGGCTGGGGCCTACTGGATTTTGGCAGGTGAATGCAGCAGGAGACTTGCCATCTCCACAGCAGGGGAACAGCTGGCAGTGCTGAACCCCACTAACACTTGAACGAATGTGTTTGGCTCTGTGGAGACGACACTTCTGAACACCAACTGACGCTGTTGGAGCCCAGGATTAGGCGAGGAGCAGGCTGGGGCCTACTGGATTTTGGCAGGTGAATGCAGCAGGAGACTTGCCATCTCCACAGCAGGGGAACAGCTGGCAGTGCTGAACCCCACTAACACTTGAACGAATGTGTTTGGCTCTGTGGAGACGACACTTCTGAACACCAACTGACGTTGTTGGAGCCCAGGATTAGGCGAGGAGCAGGCTGGGGCCTACTGGATTTTGGCAGGTGAATGCAGCAGGAGACTTGCCATCTCCACAGCAGGGGAACAGCTGGCAGTGCTGAACCCCACTAACACTTGAACGAATGTGTTTGGCTCTGTGGAGACGACACTTCTGAACACCAACTGACGTTGTTGGAGCCCAGGATTAGGCGAGGAGCAGGCTGGGGCCTACTGGATTTTGGCAGGTGAATGCAGCAGGAGACTTGCCATCTCCACAGCAGGGGAACAGCTGGCAGTGCTGAACCCCACTAACACTTGAACGAATGTGTTTGGCTCTGTGGAGACGACACTTCTGAACACCAACTGACGTTGTTGGAGCCCAGGATTAGGCGAGGAGCAGGCTGGGGCCTACTGGATTTTGGCAGGTGAATGCAGCAGGAGACTTGCCATCTCCACAGCAGGGGAACAGCTGGCAGTGCTGAACCCCACTAACACTTGAACGAATGTGTTTGGCTCTGTGGAGACGACACTTCTGAACACCAACTGACGCTGTTGGAGCCCAGGATTAGGCGAGGAGCAGGCTGGGGCCTACTGGATTTTGGCAGGTGAATGCAGCAGGAGACTTGCCATCTCCACAGCAGGGGAACAGCTGGCAGTGCTGAACCCCACTAACACTTGAACGAATGTGTTTGGCTCTGTGGAGACGACACTTCTGAACACCAACTGACGCTGTTGGAGCCCAGGATTAGGCGAGGAGCAGGCTGGGGCCTACTGGATTTTGGCAGGTGAATGCAGCAGGAGACTTGCCATCTCCACAGCAGGGGAACAGCTGGCAGTGCTGAACCCCACTAACACTTGAACGAATGTGTTTGGCTCTGTGGAGACGACACTTCTGAACACCAACTGACGCTGTTGGAGCCCAGGATTAGGCGAGGAGCAGGCTGGGGCCTACTGGATTTTGGCAGGTGAATGCAGCAGGAGACTTGCCATCTCCACAGCAGGGGAACAGCTGGCAGTGCTGAACCCCACTAACACTTGAACGAATGTGTTTGGCTCTGTGGAGACGACACTTCTGAACACCAACTGACGCTGTTGGAGCCCAGGATTAGGCGAGGAGCAGGCTGGGGCCTACTGGATTTTGGCAGGTGAATGCAGCAGGAGACTTGCCATCTCCACAGCAGGGGAACAGCTGGCAGTGCTGAACCCCACTAACACTTGAACGAATGTGTTTGGCTCTGTGGAGACGACACTTCTGAACACCAACTGACGCTGTTGGAGCCCAGGATTAGGCGAGGAGCAGGCTGGGGCCTACTGGATTTTGGCAGGTGAATGCAGCAGGAGACTTGCCATCTCCACAGCAGGGGAACAGCTGGCAGTGCTGAACCCCACTAACACTTGAACGAATGTGTTTGGCTCTGTGGAGACGACACTTCTGAACACCAACTGACGCTGTTGGAGCCCAGGATTAGGCGAGGAGCAGGCTGGGGCCTACTGGATTTTGGCAGGTGAATGCAGCAGGAGACTTGCCATCTCCACAGCAGGGGAACAGCTGGCAGTGCTGAACCCCACTAACACTTGAACGAATGTGTTTGGCTCTGTGGAGACGACACTTCTGAACACCAACTGACGCTGTTGGAGCCCAGGATTAGGCGAGGAGCAGGCTGGGGCCTACTGGATTTTGGCAGGTGAATGCAGCAGGAGACTTGCCATCTCCACAGCAGGGGAACAGCTGGCAGTGCTGAACCCCACTAACACTTGAACGAATGTGTTTGGCTCTGTGGAGACGACACTTCTGAACACCAACTGACGCTGTTGGAGCCCAGGATTAGGCGAGGAGCAGGCTGGGGCCTACTGGATTTTGGCAGGTGAATGCAGCAGGAGACTTGCCATCTCCACAGCAGGGGAACAGCTGGCAGTGCTGAACCCCACTAACACTTGAACGAATGTGTTTGGCTCTGTGGAGACGACACTTCTGAACACCAACTGACGCTGTTGGAGCCCAGGATTACGCATGCCGCATGCAGAGGCCAATGGGCATCGGTTTTTATGGAGGTTGTGGACTACTACTGATTCTAACCATGCTCCACTTAGGTCTCTGGCTCCACTGTCTCTACTATTTACCCTGGCCTCCAACCCCGCCAGCTACATCTCTGAAGTGGCGTCAGCACAATCTACACTTGTTCCTGTGTTACTGGTGCTCAGTCCCATCAGTTGATCCCCTGATGTTTGTCCGGCAAGTTCGCCAGCTCTGTCCTCATTCCCACTACTGGTTATGGGAATGTGGACAGAGCAGGAGACCTTGCCGGACACACATCAGGGGATAAACTGATGGGACTGAGCCACAGGAACACAGGAACAAGTGTAGATTGTGCTGACGCCACTTCAGAGATGTAGATGGCGGGGTTGGAGGTCAGGGGAAATAGTAGAGACAGTGGAGCCAGAGACCTAAGTTGGGCACGGTTAAAAATCAGTAGTGGTTTGAATGTTGATGGAGCTGGTGACTCTGCCGTCCACACAGCAGGGGATCAGCTGGCATTACTGAACCCCAGTAACACAGGAGCTAGTGTGTTTCTCTGTGCAGACGACACATCTGAGCGACAACTGGCTGTGTTGAAGCACAGGGATTATAGTTCAGGTGGTAGAAAAATGAACACACCAGCAGACCTGGATACAGTTGCCAACCACTAATTTAGTCTGTAAGAGGAATGGCAAAGTCTTTGGAGATCCAGGCCTTGTTCATTTTCAGAAAAGTCAGCCGGTCAACATTATCGGAAGATAGTCGCGTGCGACGGTCTGTTAGTACACCACCTGCGGCACTAAAGACACGTTCCGATAATACACTGGCAGCAGGGCAAGCCAGCACCTCCAATGCATACTGGCTAAGCTCTGGCCATGTATCCAGCTTAGAGACCCAAAACTTGAAGGGGGAAGAGCCATCTGGGAGTACAGCGACAGGGCAAGACATGTAGTCTGACACCATCTGACGGAAGCGTTGCCTCCTGCTGACTCGAGGCGTCGCTGATGGTGTAGACAATTGTGGTGGACACACAAAACTTTGCCACATTTGGGCCATAGTGGTCTTGCCTTGTGCTGCGGCACTGCCTCTGCTCCCTCTTTGTGCAGAGTTTCCTCCACTGCCTCGACGCACAGAGCTGCTTTGTAAAGCACTAGCAACAATGCTGTCGGGTGGAATGGAAAACATTATGGACTGCACCAGTGACTCTTCGTACTCCCGCATTTTACGCTCCCGGTTCAACGTTGGTATGAGCCTTTGTACGCTGTCCCGGTAGCGAGGATCTAGGAGGGTGTACACCCAATAATCAGCCGAGACGAGAATGTGGGCGATGCGGCGGTCGTTTCTCAGGCACTGCAGCATGAAATCAACCATGTGCTGCAGACTCCCAACTGCCAAAGAACCGCTGTCCCCTGTTTGAGGCGTGACCTCGACCTGCTCTGCATCACCCCACCCTCGCTGTACATACTGAGTAGAGGTTTGTGTACCTCCCTCCTCTGGAGAGATGTCTTCCTCCTCCATCGACTCCTCCTCATCCTCCTCACAAAGTGTCCCCTGCCTAGGCCTTTGTGAGGAAACACGTAGCGCAGACTGTCCAGAAGCAGATGGCATTTGGGACTCCTCATCCTCCACCTCTTCTGAAACCTCATCCCTTAGTGCTTGCAGTGTTTGTTGAAGCAGGCAGATAAGGGGGACAGTCATGCTGACTAGTGCATCGTCTGCACTCGCCATCCGCGTGGATTCATCGAAGGCACGCAAAACGAGGCAGATGTCCTTCATAGAGGCCCACTCAATGGTGCTGAAGTGTGAACGGCGCACAGTGCGACTTGTTTGCGCCTGATGCAGCTGGTACTCCATGACTGCTGCCTGCTGCTCACACAACCGCTCCAACATATGTAACGTTGAATTCCACCGGGTGGGTAGGTCACATATGATGCGATGTTCCGGAAGGCCAAATCGTCGCTGCAGAGCAGCGAGGCGCGACCTTGCCGTGCTGGAACGTCGCAAGTGAGCGCACTCTATGCGGACCTTGTGCAACAGTGCAGCAAGATCCGGATAGTCCCTCAGAAAGCTCTGCACGACCAAGTTAAGAACATGTGCCAGACATGGGATGTGTGTGAGGTTGCCTAGGCCAAGAGCTGCCACCAGATTTCGGCCATTGTCACACACTACCAAGCCCGGCTGGAGATTCGCTGGCCCAAACCACACATCGCTCTCCAGCTTGATAGCATTCCAGAGCTCCTGCGCTGTGTGGCTTCGATTCCCCAAAGAAATTAATTTGAGTACAGCCTGTTGACGTTTGGCCACGGCTGTGCTCATATCGGTCGTAACAGGCTCCTGCTCTGCTGTTTCTGAGGAACTTGAGTAGGAGGAGGAGTCTATGTGTACAGACTGGAGTCCTGCAATCCGTGGCGTTGGAAGAACACGTACAGCGCCACTCTCCAGATCCGTACCCGGCTCCACAACATTGACCCAGTGGGCAGTGAGGGAAAGGTATCGTCCCTGTCCATGGTTACTGGTCCACGCATCGGTGGTCAGGTGGACCTTGCTACTAACGGCGTTTAGTAGCGCATGTTTTATTTTGCCCTCAACATGTTTCTGCAGGGCAGGGACGGCTCGCCTGCTGAAATAAAAGCGGCTGGGCACGTTGTATTGGGGGACTGCCAATGCCATTAAGTCCCGGAAGGTGTCAGTGTCCACCAGCCTGAATGACAGCATTTCAACTGCCAGAAGTTTGGCAATGCCAGCATTCAGAGACTGTGCTCGGGGATGGTTTGCCGAGTAAGGGCGCCTTTTATCCCATGCCTGTGCTACCGATGGCTGTGATGGATGGGAACGTGCTGTTATGGGTGGAATCTGACAGGGTCTCCGGACAACAGTGGCAGAGGTTCTTCCTTGGCGATCCTGTGAGGAAGCCGAACCAGCAGTGTGTGAGCTGGAGGAAGAGGGCCCAACACGAACTGAAGAGGTGGTAGGTGGTGCTGTACGTTGGCCTACGTCTTCAGGGTGTCTCTGCAACTCCAACTCGTGCTTGGTGCGCACATGTTTCCACATATTTGTGGTATTGAGGTTGCTGACATTTCTCCCTCTTTTGACTCTCTGATGACACAGCTTGCATTTGACAAAGCAAATGTCATCTGCAACTGTGTCAAAAAAGGACCACGCACTGCAACTCTTGTGAGCGCCCGGTTTGCCTTTGGAAGGAGGAATGCTCCTAACGGGTGCCGAAGTGGAGGGTACAGGCAACCAAGTCTTCCCCCTCCCTCTGCCTCCTGTTTTGGCCGGTAGGGGAATCTCTTCCTCCGAGCTGCTCCCACCACCTTCCTGTTGCTCACGCCATGATGGGTCAAGGACCTCATCATCTTCCCTCCCCTCTTCAAACAGCTGCTTCTCCGGGGTTGTCTCGCCAGCACCGTACGCACCAGAAAGTGGCAACTGAGTCTCGTCATCATCTGATGCGTACTGAGGTGTGCTGACCATAGGCACTGGCCCACTCGCCTCTTCAGATTCAGAGGGACAAAGAAGTTGCGCATCACTGCATACTCCCTCTTCTTCACATTCAGGAATGCTGCTTGGCTGGCCCCCTCTTTCCAAGCCAACAGATTCCGAGAACAGAAGTAGAGACTGTGATGGCTCCTGTCCATGTCTCTCTGACTGCCTGGGCACTTTGGCAGGTGGTGAAGAGACAGATGGTTGCTCTTCGGTGCTCTGACCCTGAGAGGATGCGGAAGTAATTGAAGTCGATGCGTTAGCTGCCATCCATCCGACAACGGCTTCAATTTGTTCCTCCCGCAGCAGTGGGGTACGTTGAGGTCCTACAAAGCTGCGCATAAAGGACTGTTGCCTGCTAAAACTGGGGGATGCTGATCCACTGGTGCCCGCAGCAGGCCCAGAATCCCCACGTCCTCTACCTGTAGAATCCCCACGTCCTCTCCCTGCAGAATCCCCACGTCCTCTCCCTGCTGAAACTCCACGCCCACGCCCACGCCCCCGCGCCTTACTCCCTGCCTTCTTCATCTTGCAAGACTGCTTAAGATAGGCAAAAAAGGACAAAGGGGGGCCTTAGTGTGCTTATTCCTGAACAGCTGGTTACAGGTACAAGAAACACTAATTTTATGAAGTGTGTGTGTGTGGACTAGACTTTAATAGGAGCTGATGTGGCCTACACAAGTTCAAAATGTAGTGTTTGGTGAACTTTTTATGTTTTTTCTTTGTTTGAAACAAACTCAAAGTATGAGAACAAAGAATTGAAACTGATAGTATCACCAACTTTTTGGAGCTATTACAATGCAGGCAGGTAACCTACAATGCAAAAGATGAGGCTCCAAAAAAATTGGGTAATACTAATCTGGCTGCGCCGGCAGGGCACAAGCCAGAAAAAAAGGCTCCTCTATCTACTCCTATATAGTGTTTGCAACCAACCAATGTTGATGGATACGGATGGATGCACACTAATAGGAGAAGAAAAAATGAGCTGCACTCAGAGACAAATATGTGTGAGGCAGTGACGCACGTTGAGCGTCCTACAACCAGACGTAGCTGCAGGACACTCTACTCAGCGTGAGCTGCACTCACACACAGTCAGAGACCTCTCAGACAGCCGTCAACAGTGCAGCTAAGTGGGCACTGGCACTGACAGGCTGCAGAAAGGCTCCGCTGTGTACTCCTATATAGTGTTTGCAACCACCGTAGATGGAGACGGATGGATGCACACTAATAGAAGAAAAAATGAGCTGCACTCAAATAAAAATATGTGTGAGGCAGTGACACACGCTGAGCGTCCTACAGCCAGACGTAGCTGCAGGACACACTACTCAGCGTGAGCTGCACTCACACACAGTCAGAGACCTCTCAGACAGCCGTGAACAGTGCAGCAAAGTGGACACTAGCACTGAAAGGCTGCAGAAAGGCTCCGCTGTCTACTACTAGTGTTTGCAACCAACGTATATGGATACGGATGGAAGCACACTAGATTGAAATTATTTAAAAAATGCAGCTCAAAAAATAAAAGATGTATGAGGCAGCAGTGATCACACTGGGTGGCCTACAGCCTGACGTGGCTGCAGGACCCACTCCACAGCGTGAGCTGCACTCACACAGCCCTTGCAGACAGCTGTGAACACTGCTGCTAGGGCAAAGAAGGCTACAGTGGTGGTTTATGTAGCCTGGGTAAAGCACTATATGTTTGGTGGAATCGCTATTTCTAACTGTCCCTCACAGTCTTCTACAGCAGCCTGTCCCTAACTGAATTCACAGCAGAGTGACCAGAAATGGCGGCTGCGGTGGCTTTTATAGTGCATCATGACATCATTTCGGCAGCCAATCACAGCCATGCCAATAGTTAACATGCCTACATGCCTAACAGGATGTGCCCACACTTCGGAGGATTCCCATTGGCTTAATCAAAGCAAGCAGGCTCATAGCATGATGGGAACTTCCTATTCCGATTCCGATCCCGGAATCCGATATGAAAAAAGTATCGGAATTAAGTATCGGAATTCCGATACCGCTAATATCGGCCGATACCCGATACTTGCGGTATCGGAATGCTCAACACTAGAGGCGTCTGTAATTTACATCATAGGTAGACCTCAACTATGGGAGACAAACTGAGAAAAAAAAATCCAGAAAATCACATTGTCTGTTTTTTTTTCATTTTATTTGCATATTATGGTGGAGAATAAGTATTTGGTCAGAAACAAGCAAACAAGATTTCTGGCTCTCACAGACCTGTAACTTCTTCTTTAAGAGTCTCCTCTTTACTCCACTCATTACCTGTAGTAATGGCACCTGTTTAAACTTGTTATCAGTATAAAAAGACACCTGTGCACACCCTCAAACAGTCTGACTCCAAACTCCACTATGGTGAAGACCAAAGAGCTGTCAAAGGACACCAGAAACAAAATTGTAGCCCTGCACCAGGCTGGGAAGACTGAATCTGCAATAGCCAACCAGCTTGGAGTGAAGAAATCAACTGTGGGAGCAATAATTAGAAAATGGAAGACATACAAGACCACTGATAATCTCCCTCGATCTGGTGCTCCACGCAAAATCCCACCCCGTGGGGTCAGAATGATCACAAGAACGGTGAGCAAAAATTCCAGAACCACGCGGGGGGACCTAGTGAATGAACTGCAGAGAGCTGGGACCAATGTAACAAGGCCTACCATAAGTAACACACTACGCCACCATGGACTCAGATCCTGCAGTGCCAGACGTGTCCCACTGCTTAAGCCTGTACATGTCCGGGCCCGTCTGAAGTTTGCTAGAGAGCATTTGGATGATCCAGAGGAGTTTTGGGAGAATGTCCTATGGTCTGATGAAACCAAACTGGAACTGTTTGGTAGAAACACAACTTGTCGTGTTTGGAGGAAAAAGAATACTGAGTTGCATCCATCAAACACCATACCTACTGTAAAGCATGGTGGTGGAAACATCATGCTTTGGGGCTGTTTCTCTGCAAAGGGGCCAGGACGACTGATCCGGGTACATGAAAGAATGAATGGGGCCATGTATCGTGAGATTTTGAGTGCAAACCTCCTTCCATCAGCAAGGGCATTGAAGATGAAACGTGGCTGGGTCTTTCAACATGACAATGATCCAAAGCACACCGCCAGGGCAACGAAGGAGTGGCTTCGTAAGAAGCATTTCAAGGTCCTGGAGTGGCCTAGCCAGTCTCCAGATCTCAACCCTATAGAAAACCTTTGGAGGGAGTTGAAAGTCCATGTTGCCAAGCGAAAAGCCAAAAACATCACTGCTCTAGAGGAGATCTGCATGGAGGAATGGGCCAACATACCAACAACAGTGTGTGGCAACCTTGTGAAGACTTACAGAAAACGTTTGACCTCTGTCATTGCCAACAAAGGATATATCACAAAGTATTGAGATGAAATTTTGTTTCTGACCAAATATTTATTTTCCACCATAATATGCAAATAAAATGAAAAAAAAACAGACAATGTGATTTTCTGGATTTTTTTTTCTTAGTTTGTCTTAGTAAGTGGTGGAACTTGCACTATTGCTGACTGACTAAATACTTTTTTGCCCCACTGTATATATATATATATATATATATATATATATATATACAAGTGCTTCTCACAAAGTTAAATTACCAAAAAGTTAATTTATTTCAGTTCTTCAATGCAAAAAGTGACACTCATACATTATATAGAGTCATTACAGACTGATCTATCAAGTGTTTATTTCCCCACATTGAAGAGGGAGGTCAGACATGTGCCGTACATGAACACCGCATGTCGGGAAGGAGTTAATATCAATTTACCCTATATGAAAACTCTCTGGATTCAACAACCCTAGGTGAGTTGGTCACAATTTTTGTAAAGACTGTTCCTAGAGATGAGCAAATTCTAATTCACCAAGGTTTCCTCAAAAATTTCATTTGCGCCAAATACATTTGCTTAGAAAGCTTGTAATTACTCATAAAATACACTTGGGGAAGAAGAGAGAGGCCCTTGATGATCATAGGGGCTTAAACTTTATAGGTTAGAGAGACCAAAACAGCTTGCATTGCACAGGAAAGAGAGATTTACTCAGTGACTCTAGAGATTGAAAACAACTCTGCTGTACACCTTTACTTTGTTGTGAACAGCTATTTTGTGACGGCCCTAGTACTGATCACCAATGTACAAGGTATAATAATCAGTTAATCAGTAGTATGTCATAGCTGCAGGTCATTGTTTGGAGGCCCACAAAACCATGCAAAATGACTTATCATAAAAAATCACTCATCCTAAGTAAGTTTCTTTTCTTTTTTTCTTTTGCAAACCATGGATCGAATCTCAAAATGTTTAATTTTTACAAATTTCTGCACAGATAATACAGTTATCACTGGAGATATTATACATAGGACCTCTGTATATTATACAGTGTACAGTGTCAGTGTACAGATAACATACTAACTCACCTGTGACATCTCTAGTTGAAGTCCTTCATTTTCATCCAGTGCACACTGCCATCACTTCTTCCAGCCAGGATTCGTTTCTGCAGAAAATAACACTGTTATCTAGAGCACATTCCCCAATTTTTCACCAAACTCTACACTACACCAGTTTACCTTTACCTGGTCGAGGCCCAGCATGTCCTCCGCTCTATTTCACCTGAGGCGCGGACTGTCATTCCGGCGTGTGACAGTAACATCATAAGCCGATTATGTGTGGGCTGACGTCAGCTGCTGGCTTGTGACTGGCTGGCATCTGTTAACTGTTACCGTGCTGGAGGATCTCCCTCACAACAAGAGATTTTAACTGGGGACTCACGATCAGTTACTGAAGCGCCAGGATTAGTGATGATTAGTGAAATATTCAGATTCGGGAGAATTGGCATGAAAAATTTCTCATATTCATGTATTCGTACCAAATAACAAATCTATTGTAAGTCAATAGGAAGGCTGAATATTTTTCTGCTGGACCCAACAAACAGGTCAGGGGGCCTGAGAAAAAAAGCTGAAATTGGATGGGAAAGTGCTAAAACTAAATGGGAGAAGCATGGAGAAGATGCCTGTATTAGCAGGTTGTGGGATGCAGGGACAGACAGGAAGCAGATCAAGGTTTAACAGGTTTTAATAAAACAGGGAGTTACTCCACGCAGGGAGGTATGCAAATGTTAGGTAAATATTGGGCATTACAGGGAATACAGGGGTTTGGTTGAGGGGAAATTAGCATAGAGACAACAAGTGAAACCATTCTCATAGTAGTCAGATGTTTTTCTGTAAGAATAGGTTCTGGAGCAGATGACGGCTCCAACAGCTGTCGGCACAACGTAGATCCGTTGGGGTTCTGAAGAAGGCGATGATACTTTCTTGACTGGCAACTTTCAGTCTTTGAAACGTCCCATGGAGTCCTCAGTAAGGAGGCTCCAGTGGCCGGCAATGTATAGGCCACAATCCTGCCAAAATTAAGCGAGGCTCGACAAATATTCCTCCCCGGGGATTCAGGAAACAGTACCCGGTTAATGTCTTAGTCTCTTTCAGGCGGCACACATGCAGCACTGACTGTTACAGAGAGATTGGCACCTTGATGTCTAGGAGCCAAACTGTACATGGCGGGTTTCTCGTCAGAGTCCCTGCGGTCCCTCATGGTCGGGCACGCGCCTGTGCTGCTCACGGCCCCAAAACAGGAGCTCTCACTCTCCTCAGCCATGAACTGCACCTTTCTGATAACAACCCTGTCTGTTCCCACCCCTGGTAATGCTTAGCCACGCCCCCTCAGACAGGAGGAAAGTCCTTTCAGCTCAACAGGGGACGCAGACTCATCAGTTCTGGCCCCAGCAAGCAGGTGCCCATGGTGCGGTCGTCCCGCTTACACCTGCATGCCCTTCTGACTCACATATGGTATCTGGGAATAATATCAGACTATTGTGCTGGTATTATGGATTTAAAAGAAGATGTACCAAACCAAACTTAATTTTTTTTTAAAGTGAAAGATGCTAAGAAACATTTTTTTCTTTTATAATTACATGTATATAACGCAATATAATAATAATAATATATATATATATACTGTCGTAGTCCTCCTGTCACTCGAGCTCCCCCTGGGGCCAGGCATTTTCTGGAATCCTCCCTCAGTATTTATATCATTCCCGGTTCCCTGTAACTCCGCCCCCCATGACCAACGGTTTCCTAAGCCCTAAGCTGATGTCAAGTCCTTTGCTCACACTCCTCCCTGCCCTCTAATGGTCAATCCAAGGTACTGCACGTCCACTACACTTTCTCAGCTGTTTCCCCACTGTAGTAACTGACACCTATCTAAACTGTGCAAACCTTCCTTTCTCTATTCTGTCAAGTTTGTCCGTCCGTCAGGTCACCTTCCCTACACTCTCCCTTCCTTTATCTATTGTCATCCTCGACAATCATCATCCCTGCCTTCGTCGTTCTGAAGCTTTACCTACATTCTGTTGTTGGACCAGTTGTTGGGCCAAACCCACTACCCGCAGGGGCCGAACCATACCGGAAGCACCATGCTCTGAGCAGCCTACTGCTACTCACCAGCACGCACGCCACATGACAACGTCTTTCTAATTGGGCTAGGTACACCCATATTCTCTCTATGGCGTGTACCTTCCCCTACTCTCCCCTTCTGTCATCTTCCACTATCCGGTACGCCATGATCGAGGCCTCACACCTACCAGATCATTGCCGGCATCTACCTTCCTCCTGCAGGGGTGTCCGTGGTGTCGGGGACCTGACCTAGGACAGCTGTCTTTCTCACGTCGTCCATCTCTTTTACCTTTCTTTCAATTACATGTCATGGTCGGCGTCTCGGTCTCCCAGACCATCTCAAATCATAGACCCCTTTGGTCTCACGTTTCCTTCGGTCACACAGACCTTCCCTTACCCAGACCTGTTGCATTTACTTTTGCATATTATACAACAAAACAACTTTATAATAGCATAAGTACCCCTTTTTCTATTTTTTTTCATTTACCATTTCTTTTTAACCAACAAAACAAACAAACAAAAAAAATATAACAGGCTTTCTCCCCCTTCCTTTAACATTGACACTTTTCTTTTTGCATCCCCGCTATGTCAGGCAAACCAATTTCAACACTTATTACAAGAAAAACATTTTTCTTTAACCTGGACGCAAACTGTCCCAATTATCTGCATAACGGTGTAGCAAATTCCCAAAAGTCCAAGCCATCTCCTGATAGCTGGTAGCAAGGGACCCCACAGCCGTGGAGCTCCCAGGATGCAAGAACTGTCTCTAAAATCCTTTCTGCAAGTTAATAGATACGAGCCATCCCGGGGATCGTGCAGCCGCCATGCCAGCCTCTCTCCTCTCATAGAGCAGGTTCCAGACTTCCTGCACCCTGGCCTTCTTCTTCTTTATAACTTCTGCGACCCAAACAGAGGGTCCGGTACGAGACCTGGAGTCCGGTGGGCGGGACTTAACCGAGGGTGATGGCGGGGCAGAGGCGGCTGATGATCTCAGCGGCCCAGCAGCCGCTGGGCCGGGTGGCGGGCAGGGTCAGCCGTATTTCTCGCAGATTGGGCCACAGGACCTGACACATAGGTCGCAGCCGGCTCCAATGCCGGCATAGCCGCGGGGTAGGCCGCACCCGGAGTTCCAGATGAAGCCGGAGTATCTGCCGATTCCAGGAATGAGGTTTCTACCGGTAGGGGACACGCAGCAGCACCTTTTGTAGACAAACTCCTCACCGGCGACATCAGGCGTGGTGCCACCGGGCACGATGAATCAGGAACAGGAACGGAGGCCTTGCTCAGCTCAGCATAAACAGTAAGGGCCTCAGCCAGGCTTCCGGATACACAGAGGGCCACGTGCTGCAGCTGAGTAGCGGGGACATCTTGCGGAGCCGCTGGCAGCACCGCTGGCAGAGCCGGGGGAACTCTCACCTTCCTCAACTTCGCGGCCTCCGTCACATCTTCACGCGGCTTCTCCCGCAGTCTCTGTTCTTCACCCCGCTGTCCGGCGGGGCTGGCCTCCTGGCTCAGGGGCTCCGCAGGAAGGCTTCCCGGTGATGTCTTTGGGGGCCGCTCCTGTAGGGTCCGCAACTGCTCTTCTTCTCCGCCTGAGATCTGGAAGACTGTCCATGACTCCCAGCGGGACTCGATCTCCCGACGCCATCACCACTCCCGGCACCCGAGGCCTCCTGGCACATATCGTTTCCCCCAGGGGAACGTTGGAGGGGGCCCCAGTCCATCCAGAACAATGGCAAACACCCGGACCTCTCTCCTGCGTTGGAGTAATACCGCCATCTTGGGCAAAATCAGCTGCTGCCTTGGATCCTTTGCAAGCAACGCAGATCCGCCACAGCGTCCCAATTTGTAATCCACAGGTCAGTAATTGGTAGTCCACAGGTGTTTATAATCCATAATAGAGCAGTCCAAGTTTTTCTCAGTCCTTCAGATGCAGGCCTGCCGCAGAAGATAGCGTATTAGCGGCGGCGATCCTGACGACTATGCCAAGTGTAGGGTTCGTGGGCCGAGCTGGGGGGTGGTCCCTCTCTTACCACGCAGAGATGTAACAGAGACACTATGGAGGCAGATATCGGGTACAACAGGTCCAAGTTTTATTCTCTTCGCCGTCCACCTGACGGCCTCCGCAGTACACCACACTTCAATACACTTTACCTCACTTGACTTCACTTCACTTATCGGCTCTCCGTTTCCAGAGCCGTATCCCACACACCGTACTTTACACCGGGGACGTACGTATATGTACCCCGGCCCCTCTTCACTCTTTGACACTCCTGTCAGATCCGTCACTGTAGCCGCCTTAGGCCCGTAAACCAACAGTACTTTTACTGAACAGTCGTCTCCCTCTTTCAATACGGTATGCTTTACCTCGGTGCCTCGTCTATACTGCGGTATTTTCCTGTCAGGACCACCCCCCTGACGTTCTCTCTCCTCAGTCCCCCTGGTTTGCTTTTCCTCAGAGTGCACAAACTGTCGTAGTCCTCCTGTCACTTGAGCTCCCCCTGGGGGCTGGAACTTTCTAGAACCCTCCCTCAGTATTTATATAATTCCCGGTTCCCTGTAACTACGCCCCTATGACCAACGGTTTCCTAAGCCCTAAGCTGATGTCAAGTCCTTTGCTCACACTCCTCCCTGCCCTCTAATGGTCAATCCAAGGTACTGCACGTCCACTACACTTTTTCAGCTGTTTCCCCACTGTAGTAACTGACACCAAGCTAAACTGTGCAAACCTTCCTTTCTCTATTCTGTCAAGTCTGTCCGTTCGTCAGGTCACCTTCCCTACAATTGCACAATGTGCAAAGTTCTCCAAATATTACCCAAGGGGTCTGTATCATACACACCGAAAGATACCGTGGTGGTGACCTCAATACATTTTGATGTTATTAGAATAGGTAAAGATGGTTTCACCATTGCACAATGTACAAAGTTTTTAAAAAATTATCTAAGGGGTCTGTATCATACACACTGAAAAAGAACATGATAGGGACCTCACAATACATTTTGAAGTTATTAGAATAGGTATTGATAGGGAGTACAAGTTTCACCATTGTACAATGTGCAAAGGTTTCAAAAAATTACACAAGGGGTCTGTATTATACAAGCTGAAAGAGACCGTGATGGGACCACAGAATACATTTTGCAGTTACTACAATAGGTAGAGTTAGGAAGTGCAAGTTTCATCATTTCACAGAGGTTTCAAAAAATTTAAAAACATTACTCACGTGAGGCATACAGTTGTGGCAAAAAGTATTGACACCCCTGCAATTCTGGCATATAATACTCTGTTTCTTCCTGAAAATTATTGCAAACACAAATTCTTTGGTATTATTATCTTCATTTAATTTGTCTTAAATGAAATAACACAAAAGAGAATGAAGCAAAAAGCAAAACATTGATCATTTCACACAAAACTCCAAAAAAAGGGCCAGACAAAAGTATTGGCACCCTCAGCCTAATACTTGGTTGCACAACCTTTAGAAAAAATAACTGCGACCAACCGCTTCCGGTAACCATCAACGAGTTTCTTACAATGCTCTGGAATTTTAGACCATTCTTCTTTGGCAACTGCTCCAGGTCCAGGTGTTCTATGGGATTCAGGTCTAGACTCATTGCTGGCCACCTTAGAAGTCTCCAGTGCTCTCTCTCAAACCATTTTCTAGTGCTTTTTGAAGTGTGTTTTGGGTCATTGTCCTGCTGGAAGACCCATGACCTCTGAGGGAGACCCAGCTTTCTCACACTGGGCCCTACATTATGCTGCAAAATTTGTTGGTAGTCTTCTGACTTCATAATGCCATGCACACGGTCAAGCAGTCCAGTGCCAGAGGCAGCAAAGCAACCCCAAAACATCAGGGAACCTCCGCCATGTTTGACTGTAGGGACCGTGTTCTTTTCTTTGAATGCCTCTTTTTTTCTCCTGTAAACTCTATGTTGATGCCTTTGCCCAAAAAGCTCTACTTTTGTCTCATCTGACCAGAGAACATTCTTCCAAAACGTTTTAGGCTTTTTCAGGTAAGTTTTGGCAAACTCCAGCCTGGCTTTTTTATATCTCGGGGTAAGAAGTGGGGTATTCCTGGGTCTCCTACCATACAGTCCCTTTTCATTCAGACGCCGATGGATAGTACGGGTTGACACTGTTGTACCCTCGGACTGCAGGGCAGCTTGAACTTGTTTGGATGTTAGTCGAGGTTCTTTATCCAACATCCGCACAATCTTGTGTTGAAATCTCTTGTCAATTTTTCTTTTCTGTCCACATCTAGGGAGGTTACCCACAGTGCCATGGGCTTTAAACTTCTTGATGACACTACGCGCAGTAGACACAGGAACATTCTGGTCTTTGGAGATGGACTTGTAGCCTTGAGATTGCTCATGCTTCCTCACAATTTGGTTTCTCAAGTCCTCAGACAGTTCTTTAGTCTTCTTTCTTTTCTCCATGCTCAATGTGGTACACACAAGGATACAGGTTGAGTCAACTTTAATCCATGTCAACTGGCTGCAAGTGTGATTTAGTTATTGCCAACACCTGTTAGGTGCCACAGGTAAGTTACAGGTGCTGTTAATTACTCACATTAGAGAAGCATCACATGATTTTTCTAACAGTGCCAATACTTTTCTCCACCCTCTTTTTTATGTTTGGTGTGGAATTATATCCAATTTGGCTTTAGAACATTTCTTTTTGTGTTTTTTCATTTAAGACAAATTAAATGAAGATAATAATACCAAAGAATTTGTGTTTGCAATCATTTTCAGGAAGAAACTGAGTATTATCTGACAGAATTGCAGGGGTGTCAATACTTTTGGCCACAACTGTACATATATGACCACTATGTACTTGTTGCAGAAGCAAGGAGGAGTAAGACGTTATTTCCTGAACAAAGTGGGTTTGGTTTGGATGGTCAGGAATGGACAATAAGACAACTTCCTAAAAAGAAAATTTGGGCTGCATTTATGTTAGGTTGCTTTCATCCACAGGGCTTACAAAATCAGAGGAAATCCCGCCCTTGTTCAATTTTAGAAGGGTCTGCCTGTCTGCATTTTCCGTTGACAGGCGTGTGTGCCTATTCTTTATGATTGCACTGACCAAACTAAAAACCCGCTCAGACAACACACTTGCGGCAGGGCATTGCAGCACCTTCAAAGTGTGCAAGGAGAGATAGGGTCAAGCATGCAGATTGGACATCCAATAGTTAAAGGGCACTGAATAATCAGGAAGGATGCTGGTATGGTTACTTAAATACTCCTTCATGATCTTGGTAAATTTCTCCCTCCTCTTCATAGTTACACCCACAGATAGCCCTTACTAATGGGACAGTGTCATGAAAATGGCCCAGTTGGTGGACATTTCCTCCCACTGAATTGTATCTGGTGTGCATGTCCCTCTTGTGTAATCCTTGTGGGTGAAAAGAACTGGTACCTCTGCCAGCAGTATTGTCTAAGGGTAATCTTTTCAACAAGTCTTTCACAATGGCCCTTCGGCATGCATGCACTGAAAATGGATCACAAAGGACGCACATATGGTCATTTAAGTACCCCAAGACCATGTTCTGCAACTTCTCCCTCCTTGCCATTGTTACAGGTACAGAGAGTCATTGCTATTGTGCTGGTTTATTGAAAATTGCCCAATTTATGCACATTTTCCCCCAACCTCTGTTGGACCTGGTGTTCGTGTCTCTCCCCATTATCCCTTGGTGTTGAAAACAGCTGCTATCTCTGCCACCAGCATTGTCTGAGGGTGATGTCTTCAGCAATTGATCTGCAAAGGCCCTCTTGAATGACTCCACTGTAAAACTCTTTGGTGACTTCAAAAGGAGAGATTTAAATTTCTCCTTGTACCGTGGATGAAGAAAGATGGCCAGCCAGTATTGGCTGTTGGATAAAATGTGTATTATGCAAGGGTCTTGCCACACACAGTTACACATGAATTGTGCCATGTGAGCCAAGCTGCAAAAAGGCAAATGTTCTGTGTCCCCAACAGTAGGAACAGTACCCATCCTCTCCACATGCTGACTCGCCTCCTCCTCCACCTCCTCCTCTCCAGCCTATCCAGGCTGCACAGACATGAAACTTGGTTGGATGTCCCATCTTTAGCATTATGAGTCTCCTCAGTAGCACAGAAAAACAAGTCCTCTCCATCCTCATCCTCATCAATAACCCAATGTTGCCTCAAAATATTGACTGGGCTGGGTAGTATCACCCATTGTGAAATCTGGCTCCATACCAACATGCTGGGCACTCAAAGCTTCCTTTTTCAGATTATGCAGTGATTGTTTCAAGAGACACAGCAGTGGGATGGTTACGCTGATAATAGCCTGATCACCGCTCACTAGGTTGGTGCAGTACTCAAAGTTCTCAAGAACCTCACATGTTATGTGTGGTGGCTGACTCTCAGTCTGATGGGCATGTTGAAGCTGGTATTCAGCTACTGTCCTCTGCTGCTCACTAATTCTCAACAACATACTGTATGATAAGTAGCGTTTCATCACGTGGGCGGGTCGCATATGAGTTGGTGACTTGGCAAATTCAAGCGCTTTTGCAGCACTGTAAGAGCAGCAAAAGCTGTAGAGATATCGCAGAAATGGGCACTAATATGGCGCAGCTTCTCAAGTAGGTACAGCAAGGCAGAGTAGCTTTCCAGAAATTTCTGAACCACTAAGTTCAGCATATAAGCCATGCATGGCACATGTACCAGCTTGCCGACCTCTAAAGCCGCCACCAGGTTACGCCCATTATCGCAGACAAAACACCTTTTTCAGTGGACTAATGTGGACAGCAGAAGGCAGGCTGTGACCACAAAAACATCAGGAAAAATGGCTTGGTTCATGTTTGGTAGCAGGCAGTAGGAAATGTTTGGACTCCTGCTTTGCATAGGGCACTAATCGCCTTTTTAAGTGGACTTATGTGGACAGCAGAAGGCAGGCTGTGACCACGAAAACAGCGGGTAAAATGGCCTGGCGCGTGCTTGTTAGCAGGCAGTCAGTAATAAAATGTTTGGACTACTGCTTTGCATAGGGCACTAACTGCCTTTTACAGTGGACTATCGTGGACAGCAGAAGGCAGGCTGTGAACACAAAAACAGCGGGGAAAATGGCCTGGTGTGTGTTTGGTAGAAGGCAATAGAAAATGTTTGGACTATTGCTTTGGATATGATGCGCCCGAGGGGCCATGGGATATTCGGTACCGAGCCCGTTAACTTCAATGGGAGATGTCACAGTGGCGGTGACCCGGTCCGTGGCCCCAGGCAGTCATGTTAAAGGGGTAGAGTTGAATGGGGATAAAGTTTATGTAGTGAATCGTGACGCCAGTTGGAGTGTTTGACTGTAGTATAGCCGGCACTGCAGATGATCCCTGGGGGAGTAGATGGTGATGGCAGTGCAGATGTTAAAATCCTCTCCAACCAGGGCAAGACCCCAAGAGATTGTGATTCAAGTAGAAGGCACGGAGTAATAAGGCAGGAGACAAGGAAAGTCACTTTATCATTTACTGTAGTTCAGGTGCAGTTCAGAAGAGATATTACAACTCTCACCAGATTACAGTCTGCCCTGGAGAATGGGAGTTATCTTTCCCTCTCTGTTGTGACTCAGTGTAACCTCCTGCTATTCTAATCCCCTCTGGGACCAAGGCTTTCTGGAGTTTAGAACTTCCCAGCATTGCCTCTACTCACTGTGTATTTCGCCTTCAGTAATTTGCAGTTTGAATCCTTTGTGACGCAGCTCAAGTTCCCACTTGCACTGCCCTTCACTGATTCCAGGTTATTGCAGTATTTCTGAGGGAAAACACTTCTGCTGGTTGTGTAATCCCTCACAGTCTCTCAGCTTACCACCCAGCTCTGAAAGCATGGATGATCTAGGAGCTGGTTCCCGACTTCTTAGCTCTCACTCCTGGATCAGCCACATGTCATAACATGGCCTCCCAGAGCCTCCTTCCTCGATCTTCTTAACTGAAACAACAACTCGGCCCCTCTCCCTCCCAGTTAGGGTATGTCTGCAAAACTCTAAGCTTCAGACAAGTGAGGAAGTAAGGCAAATTGTGTGTGTGTGTTGTGGTCTCTAGCTGAGAAAGCATAACTCCCATTGCTCACAAAACACAAACAAAACAGTACATATTTTACCCTTTTGTGGCGATAAAGATGCAGGTCACCACACATAGAGCACTAAATGACTTTTTCAGTGTACTAATGTGGACAGTAAAAGGCAGGCTGTAACCACATAAACAGCTGGGGAAAATGGCCTGGTGCCTGCTTGGTTACAGACAGAAGGAAATGTTTGGCCTACTGCTTTGCATAGGGCACTAACCGCCTTGACAGTGGACTAAAGTGGACAACAGAAGTCAGGCTGTGACCACAAAAACAGCGGTTAAAATTGCCTGTTGCATGCTTGGTACCAGGCAGTTGACAATGTTTGGACTACTGCTTTGCATAGGCACTAAGCACCTTTTTAAGTGGACTAATGTGGACAGCAGAAACCAGGCTCTGACCCCAAAAACAATCGGGAAAATACTGGTGCTTTAAAAAAAAGGCAGCACAAAATGCTAGTGCTCTGTGTGCTGGGAAAAATATTGCTTTGCGTCTAACAAGAACTGTTTTAAGATGGACACTGGAAGAACACTTTCTACTCTCCCTACCTAATACACAATCCCTCCCTCCCTGTACTCTGACTTTGTTGTGTGTCTTCAGCTTAGAAAAGAGTTATTTTTTGGTGGTATTATGGAGCTAGTGACCAGCTCCTTTAAATTGTCCCTGCTCCAGTATCTTTCTCTCCCTGCTTTACAGTGACATAGTATACACTGCAGGTAGCCCTGAAAATGGCTTTTGGGTTATCAAGAGGCCTAAAGACTCTCCCTAGCAGCTGATCGATTTCTCCCTATGCTTGTAGAATGCAGGCTCTGGATGCAATCTGGACAAAATGGCAGCGGCAGGGTTTAAATAGACCCTATGACGCTGGGTGGCCAGCCAATCACAGTAATGCCACAACCAAGATATCTGCGGCATTACTATGATTGGATAAGAAGCCCAGCATGTTTAGTGGCTGCAAAGTAAGAGCCAAAACTGCAGGGCGGGACATTTGAATATAACGATGTAACGCAATGTAACGACTAACCCGAATACCGAACTATCCGTGCGACTAGTGATAAAGAAGGGTTAATGGTTTGTCTTTAACTGCCTTTAATTCATTAATTGCCTTTTGCCTTTCATTGCTAGAATTTATTCTCATGATGCAGCAGTCTGTCAGTCTCCTCTTCAAGGAGACTATACTTCTTATCATATAGTCAGCCACAACATGTTCTGGGTACAAGGTAAATAAAGTATGACCCTGGGTAACGGTGGGGGCTACATGAGCTATATAGAGTTACATTTGTTGTAAATGGTATAACATATTGCCTTGTGTTTCATTATGTCAGATAAAGTGATTTGCCCACAACCTGTGTGTAGTCTCCTTTGTCTCCAAGCACGCTTGTAAATTAAGGGCGTAAACTCCTAATTTGGCCTCACTGGTGATCTGGCATGCCTGACTTTGAGTCAGAACGAAAACAGCTACAACACTAGCGAATAGTAACGAATATACTCGGTCAATGCCAAAACAGTAACAGCAGCAACAGCAGTGGTGTAAGTGGAAGAAGCAATTTCTGTGAGTCCTTTGACACTTTTTTTGACCAACTCGTGCACCAGCTCAACAGAGTCCAAGTATTACTCGTGGTGAACGAAAGGAGAGGATGGTGCAGACGTATCTACAACTGAATGTCAATACCATCAGGGAAGGTTTGGACCCTTTCACATTTTGGCCTTCCAAAATGGATGAGTGGCCTAAACTCACCTCCCATTCTTTGGAGGTTTTATCATGCCCATCAGCCAGCGTTCTCTCAGAACGTGTCTTCAGCGCTGAAAAGGGCGTTTGTGTTATCAAGAGGACTAAAGACTCTCGCTAGCAGCTGAGCGATCTCTCCCTATGCTTGTAGAATGCAGCCTCCAGGTGCAATGTTAGCAAAATGGCGGTAGCAGGGCTTAAATAGACCCTATGATGCTGGGTGGCCAGTGACAGGGAATTCTGTATGTCCTTTTAATATCAATGTATTTCTGGGGTCTTACATGCATACTCTGTATATGAAAATGCTGTCTCATGATAATGATTACCTATAACCTTATTCTTCATAAGAAATTGTACGTGATGGATAAACTATGTGCTCTGAAGAAAGATGCTGGGTCCACCTGTTTAGCTTTACATTAACATAGATTATATGCGCACAACACAGATAGACTAGAAAGATGCCATAGACATACACGTGCGCCTGGGCCCTCCTATCCGTTTCAATGACTGCAGATTGACTTCATACAGGCTGCCCAAGGTAAGATGTATGAAGTATGTGCTCGTGTGTGTTGATCTCTTTTCAGGGGACTGGAGGCCTTCCTGATGTCAGAAGCTACCACAACTGAGGTACTCTTTTGTCCACATAGATGTTGTGACTATTTGACAACCCCTGCAGCAGGTCCGGAGTCCAAAAGGGACTCCCATTTGTGTATAAATAAGTTTTTGATTCTATTTTAGTTAATCCAGACATTGGTTGCTGACCAAAAGACACGAAGACCACTGGAGCCACTGGTTGATGGTCCCCGCTAAGCCACATCCGTAGAGTTAAACGGAAGACCGGTCTACACAAGCTACTATGAGGTCCTGGAGTGGAAGAATATGGGTCCTGTCCCTGATGATGTTGGCAGCTCTACTGCAAGAAGGACAAATGGACGAGACACTTCAGAACAGCACATCAGTAACCTTGTGGTTTGACACCAAGGCAGCAACAGCTACATTTAGGGTGGACTTGTGTCGGATAGTGAAGTGTCAATGGAATCTTAAATTTGGGAAGAAGAGTAGCAACCCCAATTATAAATATCTAACAGGAGTTGAAGGGGCGGTGGTATATATCTGTGTAACTAGACCTGGAAATGAGAACTGTAATTCTTGGTCAGATGCAGCTTGGAACACGGGAACGTCATGGGGGTATAAGCCAGAGGAAGCCATGACTCGTGTTAGTTCATCAGGAAAGCCTCTCCTCAAGAGGATGAATATTGCTGTACCCATTCCAAAATGGGGTTGTGATCCAGAGGTTTTGGACTGGAGATTCTCTTGCAATCCTCTCCTTATAACACTGGATGAACCCTCTCTTGGAGATGAAGGTCTCTATGTATTGGGACTGTATACCCCAGGTAGACAGGTTCAGCAGGGAACATTTTGGTTAAAAGCTGTTCCTGCACAGGACAAGGAACAAGAGGAGGACAAACCCCAAAGGTCAGGAGAAATGTTGGATGTTGATGGAATTGGAGAATTAGGCTATGAGGAGAAGTTAGCCGTAGAAACAGGCTACACAGAGAGGAATGAATGGTTGCTATGGATGAAGTATACTACAGAGCAAAATAACAAAACTGATTGTATTGCATGTGCAACCGCTAGGCCCCATTTAGGGACTATTCCCCTCAGATATTCAGAACAGGATCAAGTAGACTTACAGTGTATTCTAGCTTTGTATAATGCCACATATGACCCTAGTGATAATGTTCTGTGTCAATCTCTATCAGTCCGGTATCCAATAGCAAAAATTGATCAGGTACCACCTAGAGTTTATGCATATCCAGGTGACTACACTTGCTTCCTGAGAACAGGATGGGTAGGAAATCTAACTTCAGAGTTTTGTCACAACACCATCCCAATAAATACAGATACAGGAGGTTTTAAAGCCAGTTGGTTTCAAAACCAAACTATAGCAAGGAGTGACATATGGTGGTTATGTGGAGATATGAAATTGAGGCCTAGGTTGCCACCAGGTTGGGTTGGCAGCTGTGCTCTAGTTCAAGTGCTCATGCCATTTAAAATAATTTCATCAGAAGAGATTAAAGGAGGTGGAATGAATGTTGAAACCCTACACAGAAATAGAAGGTCAGTACCTGCTGGGTCCTTTGATCCTAGAGTTTATATAGACAATATAGGGGTACCCAGAGGGGTACCGGATGAGTACAAGGCCAGGAACCAGATAGCAGCAGGTTTTGAATCAATTTTCTTTTGGTGGGTGACAATTAATAAAAATGTGGATTGGATAAATTATATTTATTATAATCAGCAAAGGTTTATAAATTACACAAGGGATGCAGTAAAAGGGATAGCTGAACAATTAGGCCCAACTTCTTTAATGACACATCAGAATAGGATGGCTTTGGATATGTTGCTAGCGGAAAAAGGGGGCGTGTGCAAGATGTTTGGAACGTTTTTGCTGTACCTTCATCCCCAATAATACAAGTCCAGATGGGAGTATCACCAAGGCGTTGGAGGGTCTTACATCCCTGTCCGAAGAATTGGCAGAAAATTCGGGTATCAACAATCCCTTCATGGACTGGTTGGAATCCTGGTTCGGTAGATGGAGTCATCTTGTGTCCAGCCTCCTCATCTCTCTGGCAGTAGTAGCAGCAGTACTTGTGACCTGTGGATGCTGCTGCATACCATGTATCAGAGGACTACTTCAAAGACTGATTGATGCGTCTATTACTAAAACTATGTATATTACGATGAAACCTTACAATAATGATTATGAGCAAATGGTTTGAGGTTGAGAATTAGATATGATCTCCCTTTCCCTATGGGGAATTCGGCAGAAGAAGGGTTAGGAAGTCCGACACTGGCATTAGGCCTTTGAATGTACCTATATGTGAATGGTAGAGTCATATCTGTTCTCAAAAGGGGGGACTGACAGGGAATTCTGTATGTCCTTTTAATATCAATGTATTTCTGGGGTCTTACATGCATACTCTGTATATGAAAATGCTGTCTCATGATAATGATTACCTATAACCTTATTCTTCATAAGAAATTGTACGTGATGGATAAACTGTTTACTGCGCCCAGTTGGACATTGAAACTACACGTCCACATATTAGGTAGATACTGGGGCCATGAATACTTAGTAAGACAGGTTAATGAGGCTAATGGAGCTATAACTGTCATGAGGATAGATTAATGAGAATGATATTGGGGTCTTGTGTAATTTACCCAAGACCTATTAAAGCTTTCAGCACGTCTACACAAATACTAATAATTAACAGCCGAGTACAATCTGATTGGTTAACGAATATGAATATGATTGGTTGGAACCATTTATGCTTACTGTTGAATGATCAATTGTCCAATGAAATGTGATGATGTAATGTTACCGCCTACTCAAATGAGCATATAAGCTACCTAATTAAATCAGGAAAGGGGGAACATCCTGCAGATACATACCCTGTCTCTGTGTGTGTTTGTTCTCCGCTACTCGAGTAGGCCTCAGACCATAATCTGGCAACCTTCCAGCATATCGATCTCCCATTGAGAGATAAAGATCAAATCACAAACTCATCACCAGCCAATCACAGTAATGTCACAACCATGATGTCTGCAGCATTACTGTGATTGGTTAAGAAGCCCAGCATTCTTAATGGCTGTAAAGGAGGTGCCAAAACTGAAGGGCGGAATATCCAAATATAGCGAGGCGAGTAGACAAATACTCGCAGTGTAACAAGTAACCTGAATATCGTACTATCCGTGGGAATAACGAATAGTAATGAATATACTCGCTCATCACCAGTCAATGTCAAAACATTAACAGCAGCAGCAGTGGTGAAAGTGGAAGAAGCAATTTCTGTGAGTCCTTTGACACTTTTTTAGACCAACTCGTGCACCAGCACAACCTAGTCCAAGTATTAGACGTGGTGAACGAATAGAGAGGATGGTGAAGAAGTATCTAGAACTGAATATTAGAGTTGAGCGACTTTTGGTTTTTTAGGGTCGCGTTTCGTTTCGTGAAACCCGACTTTTCCAAAAGTCGGGTCGAGCAAGATCGTCCGATTATAGGGAAAAGTCGGGGTCATCCCGAAACACGAAACCCAATGTAAGTCAATGGGGAATAAAAGTCAGCAGTGAGAGGAGGACAGGAAACACACCTACAGTGCCCATTTGAATGCCAAAAGCATCAATTCTTCTTACTTAAGCTTGTCAACCTTAATTAACTTCATAATACAAGTTACGCACTGAAAAATGGGGGTTATTTGGCTAAAGTTGTGGGGGGAGGGCTGGCTGCAGGTTTTCATGTGCCCTGGGCGAAAGAGCGCCCCTTTAACTCATACCACAACTCATCATGCTCCGATACGGCAGAGAAATAGCGGTATAGTACAATGAAAAATACCTCACTTTTTACATCTCATGACGAGGCCCATCTATTTCTCCATACAGAATCATTGGTCCCATATAATGTTTGAAACAGTATATGATGAGCTCCACATAATGCTAAAGTATATGTTGGTCCCCATGGATGAAGCTCCACTGTCTTATGGGCCCAAATAATGCTCCAAACATAATGGGCCCCATTTCTAATGCTCTAGTGTATAATGGGCCCTGTAAATGCTGCTCCAGTGTCTGATGTCCACCTTTGGAATGTTCCAGTGTATGGTGGGCCCCATCTATCATTCTCCAGAGTATAGTGCTCCCCAAAAATTGCTGTCCCAACATTGAAAACAATCAAATAAGTCTCCTCGCTAGGGAATCCCTGTACTTGTCTGGATTCCTCGTCGTCCCCATCTTCCATCTCACTGCACAGTATTTCAACTTTGCAAGTGCTGTGATCCTGAGCAAGCAGGGGGGGCCCACTCGTTGGTGAAGGCACTGGCACAGGGCCCCTGCTAGTACGGTGGTGTGTCTGATGGCAGGTGGGCCGAACCTGCACTTTCATCTGCAGCTTCCTCTTTGTCACCGTGTAAGATGGAACTGTATATGGGAAGGGTAACCTGAGTTTCATCAGGGTCAGATTCAGGTCGTGTAGCGTGCGAGGGGAATGTAGTGGTCTGGGTCAATGTACCAGCAGATTCATCGAGCAGTGGCTGGGCATCAGTGCACTTGTGTCGCCCCCAGGAGTACGGTCGCCACAGTGGCATTACCTTCTTCCTAGGGAGTGTGATGTCATGCTTGGGAGCAACGAACGATCTCTCTAGCAGGTTAACTGATTGGGCGGCGTTATTCCCACGAGTCATGACCCTCCAAACAGCGTTCATGAAGGCAAAGTGTTTGTTTTACGTGGGCAGTATGGTTGCAAAGCTGAACCTTAAAGGAATGTCCAGAAGGGCACCACCAGGAGTGGAGCCTACGGTTAAATTCGACTCCACCTGGGAAACCTCAACCATGCCAGCTACAGAACAGATGCACACATTGCAAGCTTAATTCCGTTAACGAACGAGACTCCGTCATGCCCCGCGGTCCGAGTCCGACTTACTAGAGGGACATGTGAGGCTCTGGCACATGAGATTGGCCAATAACTGGTGTGTCATGCCCTTACATGTCCGTGGCTGCATGTGTGCTACACTGAAAAGGCCAGCGTTTGTCGCTTACAGGTGCAGATAACCCGCTAAACAACGTTAGTGATGGAGATCACTGATTACAATTATTACCCGCGAACAATGATTTCCCAGTAAGTGCAGGTCAACCGCAGTTCCGGAATTAGGCCTAACCGTCATTCCTGAAAAAATGAAAAACTTACGTGTGTAAACCACAGGTGATGTAGCTTGCTTAACAGCTCGCCAGACGTTCTCACGCCCAGTATGGATTACACGTGATTGCACAAAGGTGAGAAAGGGTACCGAATCCCCAGATAACATGTATGGATAGCGTACACATTCAAAATATATGTCTATACATCAGGAGGCAGGC
The DNA here is from genome assembly GCF_039654945.1 of Dendrobates tinctorius. Classification (NCBI taxonomy): domain Eukaryota; kingdom Metazoa; phylum Chordata; class Amphibia; order Anura; family Dendrobatidae; genus Dendrobates; species Dendrobates tinctorius. The sequence continues at coordinate 56,597,801 of NW_027361690.1, forward strand.
TCAGACGGTGTTAGGCCCAGTATGGATTGCACGTGATTGCACAAAGGTTAAAAAGGGTACCGTATCCCCAGATAACATGTATGGATAGCATACACATTCAAAATATATGTCTATACATCAGGAGGCAGGCTCAGACGGTGTTAGGCCCAGTATGGATTGCACGTGATTGCACAAAGGTTAGAAAGGGTACCGTTTCCCAGGATAACATGTATGGATAGCGTACACATTCAAAACATATGTCTATACATCAGGAGGCAGGCTCAGACGGTGTTAGGCCCAGTATGGATTGCACGTGATTGCACAAAGGTTAGAAAGGGTACCGTTTCCCCGGATAACAAGTATGGATAGCGTACACATTCAAAATATATGTCTATACATCAGGAGGCAGGCTCAGACGGTGTTAGGCCCAGTATGGATTGCACGTGATTGCACAAAGGTTAGAAAGGGTACCGTTTCCCCGGATAACATGTATGGATAGCGTACACATTCAAAATATATGTCTATACATCAGGAGGCAGGCTCAGACGGTGTTAGGCCCAGTATGGATTGCACGTGATTGCACAAAGGTTAGAAAGGGTACCGTATCCCCAGATAACATGTATGGATAGCGTACACATTCAAAATATATGTCTATACATCAGGAGGCAGGCTCAGACGGTGTTAGGCCCAGTATGGATTGCACGTGATTGCACAAAGGTTAGAAAGGGTACCGTTTCCCCGGATAACATGTATGGATAGCGTACACATTCAAAATATATGTCTATACATCAGGAGGCAGGCTCAGACGGTGTTAGGCCCAATATGGATTGCACGTGATGGCACAAAGGTTAGAAAGGGTACCGTATCCCCAGATAACATGTATGGATAGCGTACACATTCAAAATATATGTCTATACATCAGGAGGCAGGCTCAGACGGTGTTAGGCCCAGTATGGATTGCATATGATTGCACAAAGGTTAGAAAGGGTACCGTTTCCCCGGATAACATGTATGGATAGCGTACACATTCAAAATATATGTCTATACATCAGGAGGCAGGCTCAGACGGTGTTAGGCCCAGTATGGATTGCACGTGATTGCACAAAGGTTAAAAAGGGTACCGTTTCCCCGGATAACATGTATGGATAGCGTACACATTCAAAATATATGTCTGTACATCAGGAGGCAGGCTCAGACGGTGTTAGGCCCAGTATGGATTGCACGTGATTGCACAAAGGTTAGAAAGGGTACCGTTTCCCCGGATAACATGTATGGATAGCGTACACATTCAAAATATATGTCTATACATCCGGAGGCAGGCTCAGACGGTGTTAGGCCCAGTATGGATTGCACGTGATTGCGCAAAGGTTAGAAAGGGTACCGTATCCCCAGATAACATGTATGGATAGCGTACACATTCAAAATATATGTCTATACATCAAGAGGCAGGCTCAGACGGTGTTAGGCCCAGTATGGATTGCACGTGATTGCACAAAGGTTAGAAAGGGTACCGTATCCCCAGATAACATGTATGGATAGCATACACATTCAAAATATATGTCTATACATCAGGAGGCAGGCTCAGACGGTGTTAGGCCCAGTATGGATTGCACGTGATTGCACAAAGGTTAGAAAGGGTACCGTTTCCCCGGATAACATGTATGGATAGCGTACACATTCAAAATATATGTCTATACATCAGGAGGCAGGCTCAGACGGTGTTAGGCCCAGTATGGATTGCACGTGATTGCACAAAGGTTAGAAAGGGTACCGTATCCCCAGATAACATGTATGGATAGCGTACACATTCAAAATATATGTCTATACATCAGGAGGCAGGCTCAGATGGTGTTAGGCCCAGTATGGATTGCATGTGATTGCACAAAGGTTAGAAAGGGTACCGTTTCCCCGGATAACATGTATGGATAGCGTACACATTCAAAATATATGTCTATACATCAGGAGGCAGGCTCAGATGGTGTTAGGCCCAGTATGGATTGCACGTGATTGCACAAAGGTTAGAAAGGGTACCGTTTCCCCGGATAACATGTATGGATAGCGTACACATTCAAAATATATGTCTATTCATCAGGAGGCAGGCTCAGACGGTGTTAGGCCCAGTATGGATTGCACGTGATTGCACAAAGGTTAGAAAGGTTACCGTATCCCCAGATAACATGTATGGATAGCGTACACATTCAAAATATATGTCTATACATCAGGAGGCAGGCTCAGATGGTGTTAGGCCCAGTATGGATTGCACGTGATTGCACAAAGGTTAGAAAGGGTACCGTTTCCCCGCATAACATGTATGGATAGCGTACACATTCAAAATATATGTCTATACATCAGGAGGCAGGCTCAGACGGTGTTAGGCCCAGTATGGATTGCACGTGTTTGCACAAAGGTTAGAAAGGGTACCGTTTCCCCGGATAACATGTATGGATAGCGTACACATTCAAAGTATATGTCTATACATCAGGAGGCAGGCTCAGACGGTGTTAGGCCCAGTATGGATTGCACGTGATAGCACAAAGGTTAGAAAGGGTACCGTATCCCCAGATAACATGTATGGATAGCATACACATTCAAAATATATGTCTATACATCAGGAGGCAGGCTCAGACGGTGTTAGGCCCAGTATGGATTGCACGTGATTGAACAAAGGTTAGAAAGGGTACCGTATCCCCAGATAACATGTATGGATAGCGTACACATTCAAAATATATGTCTATACATCAGGAGGCAGGCTCAGACGGTGTTAGGCCCAGTATGGATTGCACGTGATTGCACAAAGGTTAGAAAGGGTACCGTTTCCCCGGATAACATGTATGGATAGCGTACACATTCAAAATATATGTCTATACATCAGGAGGCAGGCTCAGACGGTGTTAGGCCCAGTATGGATTGCACGTGATTGCACAAAGGTTAGAAAGGGTACCGTTTCCCCGGATAACATGTATGGATAGCGTACACATTCAAAATATATGTCTATACATCAGGAGGCAGGCTCAGACGGTGTTAGGCCCAGTATGGATTGCACGTGATTGCACAAAGGTTAGAAAGGGTACCGTTTCCCCGGATAACATGTATGGATAGCGTACACATTCAAAATATATGTCTATACATCAGGAGGCAGGCTCAGACGGTGTCAGGCACAGTATGGATTTGACGGCCCAGACTACACAGCGGAGGAGCAGGGAGAGGTAAAGATTGCAAATGCTGGGGCCCTGCCCAAGCAAGGGGGGCCCACTCGTGGGCGTCGGTACTGGCACTGGGCCCCTCATAGTACGGCGGTGTGTCTGACGGCGGGTGTGCACCACCACCGTCAGAGACACTTGATTGCACTATGAAGGACCCTGTACCAGTGCCCGCGCCCAAGAGTCGGCCTACCCACCTGTCCAGGGTAACGGCACTCGCACGGTGTCGTGCGCTAGGTGGTGACCCCGGCCAAGGGGGGGGAGGCAGCACAGTTAGGGAGTTTTAGAAAGTGGCATATGTTGATGTTGGACATTCAGCTGATGCAAAAGGTGAAATAGGTCAAGTCCCAGGAAGAGGTGGACCAAAGCAAGCCATTTTTCTGTCACCCTATGTGTCATCAGAGGAAGGTGGGACAAAATCCTTGGAAACCCATGCGTGGTTCATTTTAATGAAGGTTAGATCATCCACATTTTGGGTTGACAGACGGGTCCTTTTTTCTGTCAGGATTGATCCAGCTGCACTGAAGACTCTTTCCGAGTATTGCAGCTGGGCAAGCGAGCTCCTGTAAGGCATATTGTGCCAATTCAGGCCAGGTGTCCAGTTTAGCGGCCCAATAGTCAAAGGGGAATGACCTGTGTGGGAGAACATCGATATGGGAGGAAAAGTAGTTTGTAACCATAGTTGACAACTGCTGTCTCCTGTCACTTTCCATCGATGCAGTATTACCAGTTGTGTGAGCGGTACTTGAAAAATCAGTCCACAACATTGTCATGAAACCCCTGTCTCCAACGCCACTTCTGCTGTGTGCACCACGAACACCTCTGCCAAGCTGCCCCCGGCCCGTACGGCTCGTGTGAGAACCATCACGGCTGCTGTGTGCTGGGAATGCCTCAAGCAACCAATTTACCAGAGTTGCTTGTTTATTAGCCAATATTAGGTCAATGTTCTCCTGTGGCATGATGTTTTGTAATTTGCCTTTATAGCGTGGATCCAGGATGCTGGCCAACCAGTAGTCGTCATCGTTCATCATTTTGGCAATGCGTGGGTCCCTTTTTAGGATCTGCAAGGCATAATCTGACATGTGGGCCAATGTTCCCGGTGTCAATGATGCACTGCGAGTGCTGGTTGGAGGAGCACTTTCTGGCAAATCCACATCCCTCCAGTCACGCACAAACCCTGTACCAGACCTTGCCACGACAACATTTTCACTTGCCCCACGAGATGCATCCTCCTCCCCTAAGTAATCATCCCCATCATCCTCCTCCTCCTCCTCTTCTTCCTCCACCTCGTCCAGGAGAGGTCCCTGAGCAGACAATGGCTGAATGTCATCAAGGATTCCCTCCTCCTCTTCCTCCTCATCAACATTGGCTGCAGACGCCTGCTCCTTAAGGTGCGTCAAAGTTTGCATGAGCAGACGCATAAGTGGGATGCTCATGCTTAGGATGGCGTCGTCTGCGCTTACCAGCCGTGTGCATTCCTCAAAACACTGAAGGACTTTACAGAGGTCTTTCAGCTTCGACCACTGCACACCTGTCAACTCCATGTCTGCTCTCAAAGTGTCTGGCCGTGTATCCTCCCACAAATGCATTATGGCCTGCCTCTGCTCGCACTGCCGCTCCACCATGTGCAGGGTGGAGTTCCACCTTGTTGGAACGTCGATAATGAGGCGGTGGTTGGGAAGGTGGAGCAATCGCTGCAGCTTCTGCATACGAACGGAGTGTACAGGTGACCGGCGGATGTGCGCGCACAGTCTTCGCACCTTCTGGAGCAGGGCTGTTAACTCCGGATAATTTTTGAGGAAGCACTGCACCACCAGGTTCAAGGTGTGAGCCAAGCAAGGTAAATGGCTGAGTTTTGAAAGGGCTATGGCTGCCACAAAATTACGGCCGTTATCACTAACTACCTTGCCTGCCTCAAGATGTACACTGCCCAGCCATGACTCAGTTTGTCGCTTCAAGTACTCGGCCAGCACCTCGGCGGTGTGTCTGTTGCCCAAACACAACATCTGCAACACAGCCTGCTGACGCTTTCCACTAGCTGCTCGATAGGGGGACACATCGTGTGCAACAGTGGCAGCTGCAGATGGAGTGCTCGTACGACTGCGCTCTGTGGACGAGCTTTCGCTTCTGGAGGAGGAGGAGGAGGAGGGTCGAACGCCTACAGCCAACTGTTTCCTATACAGTGGGCTAGGCAGCACTGTCCCACCACCGCTGTCCCCTGTGGACCCTGCATCCACCACATTAACCCAGTGCGCAGTGATGGACACATAACGGCCCTGGCCATGCCCACTGGACCATGCATCAGTTGTGAGGTGCACCTTTCCGCTCACTGACTGCTTGAGTGCATGGACAATGCGGTCTTTCACATGATGGTGGAGGGCTGGGATGGCTTTGCGAGAGAAGAAGTGGCGACTGGGTAGGTCATAGCGTGGTACTGCATAGGCCATGAGTTCGCGGAAAGCTGTGCTTTCCACCAACCGAAAGGGCATCATCTCAAACGAGATTAGTTTGGCAATGTGGGCATTCAAACCCAGTGTACGCGGATGAGAGACTGAGTACTTTCTTGACCTACTCATAGTGTCTGGGAGGGTGAGCTGGACTTGAGAGCTGCATATGGTGGAAGTAGCGGTGGACAGGGCGGACTGAGAGAGGGTTGATGATGGTGATGGAGTTGGTGTTCTTTCTGATGGCCTAGAATCAGTCTTTCGTTGATATAACAGTGGGATTCCCTGACTGCTGTGGCCTTGCAACGACACCTCAACATTTGCTGCTGTGCTAACCGGTGGGCTTACAGTGGGGGAAACAATGTAGCGTTGCTGACTACCTTCGTTGTGATCAGTTGCACATGTGGCACTTGAGGTTTGGTGTTGTGTCCACGCTTGCAAGTGCATGCTGGTTAAATGTCTAAGCATGCAACTGGTATTCAAATTTTTCAGATTTTTCCCTCGGCTAAAGGTCTTTGCGCACTTCTTACAGATAACCTTGGCCTGATCATGAGGATTTTGGTCAAAAAAGTGCCACACTGCACTCTTCCTACTTTGGCAGACATTTTGCGGCCTAGCACGCTGTGATCTTTTGACCCTCTGGACAAGCTATCCAGCAACTCTTTTGATGTTTGGAACCTGTCTTTGGAGTGCTACGGGCCTGCCAGATAACAGCTGTTGCGATGTCGATGTCTGCTGTGGATGCTCCTCATCTGAGCTATTGGAGGCAGCACCTCTTCCCCCAATGGATGCCAATCTGGGTCAACAACTGCGTCATCCATCACCTCCTCTTCTATGTCATGTGCACCTTCCTCTGTGTCACCGTGTATGGTGGTATAGTGTGCAGGAAGGGGCACCTGAGTCTCATCAGGGTCAGAATCTGGCTCTGTACACTGCGAGGACAATGTAGTGCTCTGAGTGAATGTACCAGCAGAATCATCCATCAGCGGCTGTGCATCAGTGCACTCCATGTCAGATTCATCTTGGCCTGGGTAATTCACCATTTGACTTGATAATCCAGGCATGGTATGTGAAAACAGCTCCATGGAGTAATCAGTAGTATGGCCTGCGACATCCTTCAATCTTGGTTGGGGTGAAGGACACAAGGAAAGGTGTGGTTCATGAACATGAGCCTCCAATGACGACTCAGTGCTTTTACTTTTTACAACTGAAGAAGAGGAGGTGATAGAGCTGGAGGCTGAGTCAGCAATGTAAGACAAAACTTTTTCCTGATGCTCTGGCTTTAAAAGCAGTTTGCCAACTCCTAGAAAACTAAGCGTTCGAGGCCTTATGTAGCCAGACGATGACGCAGGCTCAACACCTCCTGCATTCGGTCCTATTTTGCTCTTGCCACTACCATCAGATCTACCACCAACACCATCATTATCAGCTGCCAACCCCCGCCCAATTCCACGGCCTCTTCCACCAGCCTTCCTCATTTTTGGTAGAAATGTAGACAAAATCCAACAAACTATATAGTAATGTAAAACAAGGTACAAGGTGTCTATAGGACAGGGGAGATTTTGAATTTCTGCAGACACTTGTGGACACTGGACACTTTTGGATTGTGTGAGGCCCACTGATATCTGAGCGCTATGTCACAGGCTCGATGGCACAGCTGTGACCAAAGTGACTAGAGGATAAGGGAGATTTTGAATTTCTGCACACACTTGTGGACACTGGACACTTTTGGATTGTGTGAGGCCCAATGAATATCTGAGCGCTATGTGACAGGCTCGATGGCACAGCTGTGACCAAAGTGACTAGAGGATAAGGGAGATTTTGAATTTCTGCACACACTTGTAGACTCTGGACACTTTTGGATTGTGTGAGGCCCAATGAATATCTGAGCGCTATGTGACAGGCTCGATGGCACAGCTGTGACCAAAGTGACTAGAGGATAAGGGAGATTTTGAATTTCTGCAGACACTTGTGGACACTGGACACTTTTGGATTGTGTGAGGGCCACTGATATCTGAGCGCTATGTCACAGTCTCGATGGCACAGCTGTGACAAAAGTGACGAGAGGATAAGGGAGATTTTGAATTTCTGCACACACTTGTGGACACTGGACACTTTTGGATTGTGTGAGGCCCACTGATATCTGAGCGCTATGTCACAGGCTCGATGGCACAGCTGTGACAAAAGTGACTAGAGGATAAGGGAGATTGGATTGCTTTTAAAAAAGCAGTTTGCAGAGCAGTGGGTAAACAGCAATGCCAGCCTGTCAGGAAGCCTTAAAAGACAGCCCAACAACCAACACCACTGATACACCACAATATAGCCTCCCCTTGCACTGCACACACAGTGACTGGTGTGTTGTGCAGGCCAAATCGCTAGCAGCAGAAGCAGTTTTTTTTTCTTCTCAGCAGGACAAAAAAAAAAAATTGGGATTGCTTTTAAAAAAGCAGTTTGCGGAGCAGTGGGTAAACAGCAATGCAGGAATGTCAGGAAGCCTTAGAAGGCAGCCCAACAACCAACACCACTGATACACCACTATATAGCCTCCCCTTGCACTGCACACACAGTAACTGGTGTGTTGTACAGGCCAAATCGCTAGCAGCAGAAGCAGTTTTTTTTTCTTCTCAGCAGGACAAAAAAAAAAAATTGGGATTGCTTTTAAAAAAGCAGTTTGCGGAGCAGTGGGTAAACAGCAATGCAGGAATGTCAGGAAGCCTTAGAAGGCAGCCTAACAACCAACACCACTGATACACCACTATATAGCCTCCCCTTGCACTGCACACACAGTGACTGGTGTGTTGTGCAGGCCAAATCGCTAGCAGCAGAAGCAGTTTTTTTGTCTTCTTCCCTGCCTAACGCTCTCCCTACAGAATCAGCAGCAACCTCTCCCTATACTGAGATCGGCAGAAGTAAGATGGCGGTCGGCGTGCACGCCCTTTTATACCCCCTGTGACGCCCACCAAAGCAAGCTAATCACTTGCATGCCCTTCTGAAAGATGCTGGTGACCCCTGCCTATGTCATCACGTTGCCCACAGTGTCCGTGGATCCTGATTGGCTGAAAAAGAGCACAAAACAAACTTTTGAAACGTGACTTTGGCGCGTAAGTCGCCGACCTCGTGGCCGACCTCATCCTAGGGTCGGATTTCGTTTCATGAAACCCGACTTTGCCAAAAGTCGGCGACTTTTGAAATTTTTCGACCCGTTTCACTCAAATCTACTGAATATCAATATCATCAGGGAGGGTTTGGATCCTTTCACATTTTGGTCTTCCATAATGGAGGAGTGGCCTGTTCTCACCTCACATGCCTTGGAGGTTTTATCATGGCCGGCACCCAGCATTCTCTCAGAATGTGTCTTCAGCGCTACTTGTGGGGTCCTGACGGATAAGCGCATCCAGCTATCCCCTGAAAATGTAGACCGCCTAACTTTCATCAAGAAGAACAAGTCATAGATCTCCAAGGAGTAATCGCAGACTGTACAGACTAGGTGATAATGCATTTTTAACTGTGATGCTCTCTGTGATATCTTTAGTGTGGCTTCTGTGGCTGCTGCTGCTGATGTTAATACAAATTTGTGGAAATGTGAACAGTGATAATTGGTCTACATCTGGTGGCTTAGCTGTAGTGGAAGACGTCTTGATCTTAATTATGCTATTTCAATTCTCGTGACAGTTATTCCACTTTGGTGGTGCCAGGCAATGTAGGATAGGTGAGGGGAGTGATGATCCAAAAGGAATGGGGGGTGACCCACTTCTTGCCGCCGACAGACACGAGACTGAGACAGGAGTAACATTCAACAGGTCCGTTTTTATTGGCCGCCTCTCTGACGACTGATGCAATTCTTCACAGGAATTTCACAGTCCTATGGCTCACAGACCTGGGTACCTTCACTTCTTAGTTTCGCCGCCGTGGTGTCCTCTGTGGCTCTCCTCACTGTGGCTGCCCTACGCACATCCACCACAGCGCTTCACCAATCAAAGAACACCATCCACTTGGTACCCCCAGATCGTCTCTGTCTGCGGCTACTGTCCTTTGGGTCACCCCCCGTGACCATCTCAACCATCAGTTACTCTCTGAAGACTTTTACCATCTTTCTCTCTATGGCAGATCCTCCTCTCTAGTGAGCTCCCCTGGCTGACTGGACCTTCCACAACCTTCCCTCAGCCTTTTTACTCCCAGTCCTGGTGGCTCCGCCCACTATCACCTGACAGTTACCTTGACCAATGGCAGTTACACAGTCACTCTCTCCTACACTCCTCACTGCCCTCTAATGGTCAAACTACCACACGACACCCCTTTCTCTGTACACTGCACTATCCCTCTGCCTCACTCCACAGGCAGACCTGTCCATCAGTTCAACCTCCCCACAAGGCCCTAATTTTTTTAAATATGAACACTCATGGTTGGGTGTTCATCTACTGGATTGGGTGTAGTGGAAGACCTTTTGGGTCCCTATTATGCTATTTCTACTGTGGTGAAATTGATGCAACTTCTGTGGTGTAAGGCCCTCATTTCTTTAAATGTGAACACTCCATGTTGGGAGTACAACTGCTGCATTGGGTGTAGTGAAAGACCTGTCAGTCCCTATTATACTATTTTTACTGTGGTGATATTGATGCCACTTTGGTGGTGTCTGCCAATAATTTTTGGAAATGTGAAAGCTCCTGGTTGGGTGTCCATCTGCTGGATTGGGTGTAGTGAAATATCTGTCGGTCCCTATTATTCTATTTCTACTGTGGTGAAATTGATGCCGCTTATGTGGTGTAAAGCCCCCGTTACACACAGCGAGATCGCTAGCAATATCGCTGAAACATCACTGGTTTTGTGACGCAGCAGCGATATCGCTAGCGATATTGCTATGTCTGATAGTTACTTGCGACCGGCTCCCCGCTGGTTATCGCTGATCGCGCAAGAATGTCCTGTACCATTTCTCGTCGGGCGCTTCCTGCTGTGACGACGATCGACGCGTGGACGCGGGTGGGAGGACGTCAGGATCGCCGCGTCTGACAGGTAAGTAGCGACCCCCGACCCCTGTGATGTCACTGGTGAGATCTGCCTGTGTGTCAGCTCACTAGTGACCACTTAGCGATGCACCAGCGATCCATATCGTTGTCGGGATCGCTGGTGCATCGCTAAGTGTAACGGTACCCTAAGACCCTCATTTCTTTTAATGTGAGCACACCTTTTTGGGCCTCCATTTGCTGCATTGGGTGTAGTGAAAGACCTGTCTGTCACTATTTTAGTACTTCTACTGTGGTGAAATTGTTGCCACTTCTGTGGTGTAAGGCCCTCATTTCTTTAAGTGTGAACACTCCTTGTTGGGTGTTCATCTGCTGCATTTAGTGTAATGGAAGAACTGTCGGTCCCTATTAAACTATTTGTACTATGGTGCAATTGATGCCACTTTGGTGGTGTCTGCCAATAATTTTTGGAAATGTGAACACTCCTGGTTGGGTGTCCATCTGCTGGATTGAGTGCAGTGAAAGTCCTGTTGGTCCCTATCTGTTTCTACTATGGCTAAATTTATTTCACTTCTGTGATGTAAGGCCCTCATTTCTATAAATGTGAACACTCCTTGGTGGGTGTCCATCTGCTGGACTTGGTGTAGTGAAAGACCTGTTGATCCCTATTATACTATTTCTACTGTGGGGAAATTGATACCACTTCAGTAAGGCCTTCATTTCTTTAAATGTGAACACTCATTGTTGGGTGTCCATCTGCTGCATTGGCTGTAGTGGAAGAACTGTCGATCCCAATTATACTATTTCTACTGTGGTGAAATTGATACCACTTTGGTGGTGTCTGTCAATAATTTTTGGAAATGTGAACACTCCAGGTTGGGTCTTCTTAATGTGTGTTGCCTGTAGCAGTAGGTCTCCAACACCATCAGGCCTCCACCCCCTTAGACTCAACTACCAGTTTTACTATCATTAATTTTTTCTGACAAATGGTAGTCTACAAAACTGATATTTGTGCCACCTGGGTGTGGCTGAGTATGAAAGCAGCTTGAGCTGTTGCATGTGGTATCAGGGCTCTCAGCACAGGATGCCTACACCGATGCCATGTTGTAAATGCTGTCCCTGACCCTGAAACCTTATGCCTGGCTGATTGCTGCATGACATGCTAAAATCTGTACTGTGGGCTAATTGAGGCCACTTTACTGCTGTCTGTCCCTCATTTGATGTGTTTTGGCAGCATTTGGGGCCATTATCAGGTGTTGTGCATGCATTTGTTTTTGCCTCCCATTGATGTGAATGGCGTTTGGTAATGTTCATTGAATTAATTGGTGAGTATTGCAAATTCGGTAATCATAATCCGACCTGAATATTGAACTATTCACTCATCTCTAGTTATATACTGCCAAAATGTAACAGAAAGCACCTAATACTGTATGGATGACTAATTGAATCCAGACAAATTTTTCAATGCTTTTTTGGAGTCTTATATACCAATGAAATGTAACAAAAAGCACTTTAATTGAAATAAAGACTTTGACACCTTTATTTGAAATAAAAATAAAAAAGCAAAGTTATACTCACTTTTACTCCTAATCCATTGATGCCCATGTCCCCTGTAAACAAAAAAATTAATAATACACCATATTCCTCACCTGCCCAATGAGAACATAATCTGCCAATGCCCTTGTTTCCTGTAAAAGACCCAAAAGAATAAAACACCATATTCCTCACATGTTCGATGAAAAGATAATCCACTGAAGCCCACAAGGCCTATAAAAGACAAAAAATAATAACACACGATATTCCTCATCTGCCCGATGATAATCATTAATGAGCCATGTCCCAAGATGATCTGGATAATTTGGATTGTGGTCACATCATTGATGCGATCTTTATCCTCGACAGCCAGCTCACATTGAGACAGGAGCATGAGAATTCTCCTGCAGTGCATAGGGCTTATGTGAAGAGGTCACCGGAGTTCTCAGCTGATAAACCCTGGATACCTCGCTTATGACAATGCTCGTTGCGGGTTTGCCCATACCTATTAACCACTTTTTTGGACTGTTACGTAACACCAAAATGTACCACAAACCACGTAATAGTATATGGATAAGTAATTGAACACAGAAAAGTGTTTCACAGCTTTATTGGAGTGCAATATAATACTGAAATACTCCACAAAGCACTTAATACTCTATCGACTGCAATATAGTACATTTTTTCACCTAAAAAATAAAAATGAGGTCAACTGCTTCAACTATATATTTAGTAACAGACTGCAGTAGCCAATACTGCAAAGAAGTAGCAAGCCTTACAACATATTGTACAAGCAGCAGTCAAGGCAGAATCACTTGTCAGCAAGGCAAGTTGGGGAACCTTATAGAAGAGTCTTAAGGTGCAAGTGACGTGTTAGCTAGTGTTAGCTAGACTTGGAGATCTGCAGTGAAGGAAAACGGACCGGGTCAGCCAGGCCTGAGTACATAAGCTAGAGGGAGCACCTTTACACCACTCACATAGAGTGTAGTTAGCATACAGTGGTCACATCGAAACATAATGACCTGTGTGGCCCTGTACCAAGAGGATGGAGATCCCCAGCATAGCCTGCAGTAAACCAGAAACGTTCACCACAAGTAATGTGCTGCTGTCTATAACCGCAACATGTGTGCCTCTGTCTTGGAAATCAGAATTATATGTATCCAAGAACTGTACCTGCTACTATCTGTATATAGTCTCAACATTTGACAAAGAAGAGTTTATTTTTCTAAAACTGTGCGGCTTATTCTTCAGGAATGTGACACCATGACATGTGTAGGGATCTGTACTTACTCAGCTGCCGCTGAGGTAGGCACAGGAAGCTGCATCATTGGAATGTCCAAGCAAGTTTATTCAAATGGCATAAACTGCTCTGGTTAGGAAAACAAATGAACAGCCTTTTCCGGCACAAAGTATCAAACAAAAAAAAATACACAGTCCATGAGGTACAGCTGGTCTGCCCACACAGGTCATTGTATTTAGCACACACAATGGAGGTCTCCACACCTCCAGCCACAGACACTGAATGAGGAAATTGGCCCCTATTTTATTCACCAAACCATGCCCCTGGGGTGGGGAAATGTGAGTGGTCATTCCCACCCATCTTTTATGACCCTTTGTAAAATCCAGCCCTGGAGCGGCCCAAACAATTCTCCCAGCCCTCTATGCACTGGAGCATACTTCTGAGCTCATATCACCGCAGCTAATAGCTGTAATGACACATATCTCCCTTCAAGGACTTGTCCGGTGGCCATCTTGCACATGGTAGAGTTGACTTTGAGACTGATATTTATGGTTAAGAACTTTAGTGCACATATATATGGGGACCCATCTGTTTGGCGTTTCGAGCTTCCAAAGTAAACCTTGGCCTTAGATTTCTCTTTTGTTCATTCACATTCGAATGTGTTAATTGATAAAAAAAATTAACATTGCTATTATTGAAAGCATTCTTACTTTGCAGGATTTTTTCCACACCTGCTTAACTCCTTTACTCACAAGGTTGGTTTGCATATTAATGCCCGGGCCAATTTTTACAATTCTGACCACTGTCCATTTATGAGGTAATAACTCTGGAACGCTTCCTTGGATCCCGGTGATTCTGACATTGTTTTCTCGTGACATAATGTACTTCATGTTAGTGGTAAAATGTCATTCATATAACTTGCGTTTATTTGTAAAAAAAACAGAAATTTGGTGAAAATTTTGAAAATTTTGCAATTTTCCAAATTTGAATTTTTATGCTCTTAAATCACAGAGATATGGCACACAAAAAACTTAATGCATAACATTTCCCACATGTTTACTTTACATCAGCACAATTTGGGAACCAAATTTTTTTTCTTGTTAGGAAGTTATAAGGGTTAAAAGTTGACGAGCGATTTCTCATTTTTACAACACCATTTTATTTTTAGGGACCACATCACATTTGAAGCCACTTTGAGGGGTCTATATGATAGAAAATACCCCAAAGTGACACCATTCTAAAACTGCACCCCTCAAGGTGCTCAAAACCAGATTCAAGAAGTTTATTAACCCTTAAGGTGCTTCACAGGAATTTTTTGAATGTTTAAAAAAAATGAACATTTAACTTTTTTTCACAAAATAAATTACTTCAGGCTCAATTTTTTTATTTTACCAAGAGTAACAGGAGAAATTGGACAGGAAAAGTTATTGTGCAATTTGTCCTGAGTACGCCGATACCTGATATGTGGGGGTGGACCACTGTTTCGGCGCATGGCAGAGCTTTGAAGGGAAGGAGCACCGCTTGAATTTTTCACTGCAAAATTGACTGGAATTCAGATCGGATGCCATGTCAAGTTTTGAGAGCTCCTGATGTGCCTAAACAGTGGAACCCCCCCACAAGTGACCCCATTTTGGAAATTAGACCCCCCAAGGAACTTATCTAGATATGTGGTGAGCACTTTGAACCCCAAAGGACTTCACAGAAGTTTATATCGTACAGCCATGCAATTAAAAAATCATATTTTTTCCACAAAAATGAGCTTTTCATGTCCAATTTTTATTTTCCCAAGAGTAACAGGACTCCAAAAGTTATTGTGCAATTTGTCCTGAGTACGCTGATACCCCATATGTGGGGGTAAACCACTATTTGGGAACATGGCAGAGCTCGGAAGGGAAGCAGCTCCATTTGACTTTTTTGGCTGGAATTGAGATCGGACGCCATGTCGCATTTGGAAAGCCCCTGATGTGCCAAAACAGTGGAAACCCCCCAATTCTAACTCCAACCCTAACCCCAACACACCCCTAACCCTAGCCCTAGCCCTAGCCCTAATGGGAAAATGGAAATAAATAATTTTTTTTTAATTTTATTATTTTCCCCTAACTAAGGGGGTGATAAACTGGGTTTGATTTACTATTTTTGGCGGGTTTTTATATTTGGCAGCTGTCACACGCTAAAAGATGCTTTTTATTGTAAAAATAGTTTATGCATCACCACATTTTGAGAGCTATAATTTTTCCATATTTTGACGCACTGAGTCATGTGAGGTCTTATTTTTTGCAGGACGATTTGATGTTTTTATTGGTACCATTTTCATGCACGTGACATTTTTTAATCGCTTTTTATTCCAATTTTTGGAACGCAGAATGAACAAAAACCAGCATTTCATGAATTTCTTTTGGGGGGTGCGTTTACACCGTTCCACGTGTGGTAAAATTGATAAAGCGGTTTTATTTTTCGGGTCAGTACGGTTCCAGCGATACCTCATTTATGTCATTTTTTATGTTTTGGCGCTTTTATGCAATGAAAAAAATTTATATAAAAAATAACTATTTTTGCATCGCTTTATTCTGTAAGCTATAACTTTTTTATTTTTTCGCTGATGATGCTGTGTGGTGGCAATATGATGAAAAAGCTTTATTTTTTGCTTCGTTTTTTATTTTTATTTTTTAACGGGTTCAATAAAGGGGTTAACTAGTGGGACAGTTTTATAGGGCGGGTTGTTACGGACGCGGCAATACCAAATTTGTGTACTTTTATTGTTTTTTTTATTTTAAAAAAATGAATTCATTAGGGAATATTTTTTTTTTTATTTATTTAGCGATTTTTTATAAATTATTTTTACACTTTTTTTTTACTTTATTACATTGTCCCAGGGGGAAACATCACTGTCATGTGACAGATCGCTGATCTGTCACATCACAGATCGCTGTGACAGATCAGCGATCTGTCACAGGCAGTGCTTGTGACTTCCTCATGTCGGCGCTTTGCAGGCATGAGGAAACCGGCTCCCTGCAGGCCCCCGAAGGTCCTCGCCGCCATATTGGATCCGGGGACCTGCAGGTAAGGAGGCCCCTGCAGCAGCGCTGCACATTGCGCTGCTGCGGGGGTCTCAGGGAAGCACGGAGGGAGCCCCCTCCCTCCTGATGCTTCCCTAAGCCCCCAGTACACTGCAATCGTGTTTGATCGCAGTGTGCCAGGGGTTAACTTGTTGGGGTGGTCCGTGACCACCCCTGACACATAGTGCTGGGTGTCAGCTGTGATAATCAGCTGACACCCGGCCACGATCAGCTGCACTCCCCCCGTGAGCGCAACTGATCGTTCTAGACATACTATTCCATCCTTGGGATGTAGGTCACAGGTCACATGGACAGAATAGTACGTCTAATGTAGGAAAGGGGTTAAAACATTTGCACAGTGCTGTATTAATATATACTGCTATATTTCTATTCAAATTGCTTAATTTCTCCTTATTCCACCTTCCATACCAATAAAATGAAATTTCAATGAAAACTAACACTTATCATGCAAAAAATAAGCTAACAGAAACTATATTGATGAAAAATGTAAAATTTGCAGCCCTCAAAATATGACATAAAAAAGTTTTCAACTCTGTATTTATTGAACAAATTGAAAAAAAACCCCAGAAATTAAACTATATAAATTTAGTATTGCCATAGTTGTACTTACCCACAAGATAAAATTAACACTTTACTGTTTACATGGTTGATGTAAGAAATTTAAAATGTAAAAAATTGCTAGTTTTACCTTTCTTTCCAATGCAAAGTTAGCACTTATTAAATGTAAACAGGAAAAATGTTTTTTTTGCTAAGGAGCATAATAGGCTTTTCTAGACAAGGCTAAAGGGAATCAATCACTAAGCAAACTATTTCTATACAAAATTAGCTTTTTCATAGACAAGTCGAGAAATAGGGTCACATGACCAGTCAGTTTCTCAGTTACTGATAAGTCAGCATTTGTATTGATATCAAAATGAAGCTGAAGATCTGAAGCCTCTGTCACTCCAGCTCTATTAACTGCCCAGCACCAGCACCTCCTTTAAGTCTAACAGCCTCTATGTTGTGTGACTCCAGGCAAAAGAGTTGTCAGTTGAACAGGAGGTGGTGGCACTGGGCAGGGAATAGAGCTGGAGAGACAGAGATCCACAGACTCATTTGCATAACAATTTGAATGCATATTTCTCAATAACGGATCAGCATATAAATAGATTGAGGATGAATAATCATGCTGACAGATTCCTTTATGTTCCATTAAGTTCCAGTTTTCTGACAGTGATTTCAGAATTTCTGGCACAAATTTTGTATAAATAATATATTAACACTTTATGAGATTTGTTATATGAGTTTCTGCAAATCAATATTCCTCTGTGCTAAGGATAGTTTTAATTTTCTATCACAACTGCATTCAAAGAAAGGGAATCTAATATAGAGTATATAGTTTATTTCATTTTTAACTCTTTTTTTCTTCCCTTACAACCCATCATTTCTTAAAATAAAAAAACATATAAAGGTTTATCTTAGATCTCCCACACTGCTGAATGATCCAGAAGTCATGATGCAAGCATAGGTTGATTAAGCCGAGGAGACAAAAAAATGACAAATAATAGTTAAGGTCTTGTGTAAATTCTGTTCAAGAGAATATTTATAGTATTGGTCTTAAATTGAGGGAATCCTATTAGCTGGCAATAGCCATTAGTGATTCACTAACATGAGAATGTAATTTGCATTGTGAGCAGTGGATAAGAGAATTAATTAATAAGCTGAGTATTAAGAAGTCAGATAAATGTCTATTATTCTACCATTTTGCACAAGAGGACATAGGTCATACACTCGCTATCATTCCTTTGCTTGAAACACTCATAAACTCATCTGGGGACCTCCCAACGACTACTGATACAATCATATTAACCTAGTTACAAATAACATCATGGTTTTTTTATCGGTAAATTGAATTTTGTTTTCGATTATTGTTTTTATTTGTGTTCAAAGACCACAGGCAGAAAAATTGAAGAGTTAAAGGGAGTTAACCAAAACCCATGAATGGCTGGAAGATGCTCTTCTACTAGCTAACCATAGCAATCCCCATCTTATTTATCCATGAATCAATGGCACATTTCTCTGTTTCTATAGATTAAAAATAATGATTCTGTCCTTTGGTGTGAAAGTGTGTTTTTTCTCTTGGTGCGCAGGAGGGGTCCTAATGGAATGGAATGCCCTTTAACACATATCACATACTAAATTCTCATCAGATGCATCAGGCAAGCTGTTAGACTATGCTTGAAAAGATGTAAAAAAATATAGTATATGAAATATAATGTTGATGGAGGAGCGCCTTGTGTTTCACACACATAGAAAAATATACATTCCTGTTTAGTAATACAGCATTCTAGAAAATCTCTTTTCAGCACATTTGAGATGGCTCAAAGTGGAAAAAAAGGCTGCATATGCGATTGATTCAGGCTATTGACATGGTAATCAACATGGATTATTCAATGAAAAGAAACCACTCCTAATACTCTTATTTAGGAGATTATTTGATGCCGTCCATTATAAGGATTTTCAGTCCTGAAGAGATATTTTATAGAATAATAACAAGAGTGACCTATTTGTGAAATGTGCATAATATACGTCTAGAAACACATTAACTGCTAACACAGAGCATCAAGTTATTAAAAGCAAGCCTTTATCTAGTTGATGGACCAAAAGTAGGCTGCAACAGTCAGACCAGTGGAGTTCAGGCATCAATCAACTTAGGGCTGACAGAAAAAAAGTACAAACATGAGCAAAAAATAGTAAAAAAGAAAACAAATCATGCTTAAAATTCCCACTCTTCCCATTTTTGTCACCATATTCTTTTGTCTGACCATTCTCGAGGGGATTACACAGTTGCATTTTGCAATTACTACATATATAATCACCAGTTGGCAGCTGTCACCGAATCCCATAATGCACTGCGGCAGTTCCACTTGCTGACTACAGTTAAAGGGAATATGTCATCAATTTTTTTTTCCTATCAGCTGCGGCCACATGCATCAGGGGCTTATCTACAGCATTCTGTAATGCTGTAGATAAGCCCCAATGTTACCTGCAAGAGAAGAAAAATTAGTTATATTATGCTCACCCAGGGGCGTTCTGGGTCCGGTTCGGGTCTGGAGGGAGTTGCGGTCCGGTCCGGCGCCTCCCATCTTGCAGCAATG
This sequence comes from Dendrobates tinctorius, assembly GCF_039654945.1. Taxonomy (NCBI): domain Eukaryota; kingdom Metazoa; phylum Chordata; class Amphibia; order Anura; family Dendrobatidae; genus Dendrobates; species Dendrobates tinctorius. The sequence continues at coordinate 56,617,372 of NW_027361690.1, forward strand.
ACGTCCTCTTCATTCCTGGCCATCGTAGCTCCGGTGCAGGCACACTGCTCTGCCCTGTTGAGGGCAGAGCAGATTACTGCAGTGCACAGGCACCGGGAAGGTCCTGCAGGTGTTTGACAAAGACCGTGTTGTGAGGTCGAAACATTACACCACTTGGTGCTTGATTAAAGTCCACAATTTTTCCTTGAACTGGAGTGCTGCCTGATTTTTTTCCATTTATATCTAAGTATTTACGTAAGCACAAATGCCAGTTTTGTAATGCCCTTGTATATAATTTATTCCAATACAGGAATCAAGATTTCCCTACATATACCCTACTTGGCTTTTCATCAGAAACTGTGCCTTATTTGACAAAGACAAAATCCACTATTGATAAATTCAGGTAGTGGGTAGAAATTTTTGCTGCACAATTAATAAAGAGCTTACAGATATTCACAACTTTATAGCCTAGATAGTCAGTAGATTACTGGTGAGTGAATCCACTTAAATTTGATTTCAGTAGTTGGCTCAAATCTGGAAAGAAAATTTGATTTGCATTGAAGTTTTTGATCCACATAGAGTATTCTCAGCATGGATTATAACGCTGTGTAAAGCAGCCTGTTAATGCTGCCATTATCCCCTATTATCGGGCGCATCGCCAACGCATGTCATAATCGGCATGTGCTAGCGATGTGCCGTCATTCAGTGACGGACCCTCGGACGCAGGCTGCAGCATCTGAGGATCCGTCACCACTAGCGCAGATGAAGCATCTGTGCTAGCGGTATAGCATAACGCAATCGCGTTATGCTATAGCGTTAACGCAGCCCGTCAACGCTATGCATTGAACGGGCTGCTGTAATGCAGTATGAACTTAGCCTAAGCCTCTGACTTCATGACATGTGTTTCCCAAGACACTATCTAGGCATCAAGTCAGCAGCATACTTTCACTGAGAGCCCTAGTGTAGGCTGAAAATGCAGGAAGAGCAAAAGAAGATTTTGGGTGCACGGTGCTGAAGTAAAGAAAAGGCCAGGCAAGTAAGTGGCAAGGTATAAAAAATGTTTGTCTTTTTCCCAGCCCTCTAAACATCAGAAAAAATGTTGCTGAATTCAGAGAAATACAAAGTGAATTACAAAAAATTTGGATTCAGAAGATTCCGATTTTTAGTAAAAATTAAGGTGAATTCAATTTACCTCAAAGTCATCCAATCATCTCTACAGAAGAGGTTTAAGTTCACTTAAGTATTCCATGTTATTTGCTCACCTTAATTCTCCTCTTTTCCTTTATATCATATTTTTTTCTGTTTTTACTTTCGTAATTCAATAGGTGTTTTTATCCCTTACTGTCAACTGTGTTTTACTTAATATTCTAATTTGGACTTCTAAATGCATCATGGAGCTTATATAAACTGTTATATACAGATCATGGAGTTTTACTGAGAATGGGGTGAGAAAAAAAGTCAGACAAGAGAAGAACATTGTGTATGAATGAGGTATTGTGAGAGCTGAGATATGTAAAGGGAACAGGGCATTGAAATACTTCATGAAAGGGTAGAATTATTTTGAAGTAAAAGCTATTTAATGGGAATCCTGTAGAGAATTCAGGAAAAACAGAGAAGGCGATGAAGGACAGGGAAGAAAGGAATGGCCAAGAAACCCAATATTGTGCATAATAAGCAAGATAGGAATTTTAGCAGACACATCATTTTGAAAAAGTAAATAATGTAGCATTGTAAACCTAATTTTCCGATGTCTATAAATCTATCTATCTCTTCAGTAGAGATGAGCGTATATTTCAATGTTCGGTTCAGATTATGTTAGCAGAATTTGTAAAATTCACGGATTACTTCACCGAACGTAGCAGAACGCCTTTCACGTCAATGTGAGGCAAAACAAATGCATGCACAACACTTTATAACGTCCCCAAATGCTGCCAAAACATATCAAGTGAGGGACAAACACCAGGAAAGTGGCCTCAATTCACCCACAGTACACATTTTAGCATGGCATTGCAGCAAACAGTCAGGCATGAGGTGTCAGGGTCTGGGACAGCATTTACAGCTTTCAATTGAATGTCACAGTAAAACGAGGTGGGTGAGGGATCGGTGTAGGTCCACTTTGCTGGGAGCTCTGATAACACATGCAACACCTCTACCTGCTTTCATGCTGAGCCACACTCAAGTGGCATAAATATCAGATTTGTAGACTACCATTGTCAAAAAAATTTAAGGATATAAACACGGGTAGTTGAGTCCAAGGGAGTGGAGGGCTGATGGTGTTGGAAGCCTACTGCTACAGATGTCACACATTAACCCTAGAACGCATACCCATAGAAATCTACACATTCATGCACCTGGGGCCTTTTAGGCCTGTTTACAATTATCATGGAATAACTCAAATAAAAATACTTTTCAAAGTTTATTGCAAAGTAAGGATGCTTTCCCACTAGCGCTGGGGTCCGCCAGGATGGGATTCCGTAATGGATCTGACCTCCTGGTGACCCCAGCTAAGGCTGGCGGAAGCATAACTTGGGCCTCGCAGGCCTGCCAGGTTGCTTGTTTTCTATTTTCTGTAAAATTACTTTAGTTAGAATTTTGAAACTCTAGGTATTCCTCAGGTATATAGTTGTTAGTAATTTCCAGTTGTTCATATATTTCTATGTTATAGGCATTTCGGTATAACAACCTTTTTTTGTGACTACCCCATATTCACGCACCTGGGGCCTTTTAGGCCTGTGTGCAAATAACACGGAATAACTCAAATAAAAATACTTTTCAAAATTTATTTTACAATTGCAAAGTAAGGATGCATTCCCACTAGAGCTGGGGTCCGCCAGGAGGTGATCCGTAATGGATCTGACCTCCTGGTGACCCCAGCTAAGGCTGGCGGAATCCCGCCATTCCGGCAGCTTTAGCTGGAGTTACCAGGAGGTCAGATCCATTATGGATCCCCTTCTGGCGAACCCCAGCGCTACTGGGAACACAGCCTAAGATGTGTATATTTCAAAACAGAATTATGTGCATAAAACAACAAAAAAGTAAGTAAACGGGCACGTCAAATATAGGCATTCTATATACAATTTTTTTATGAAAACATTTTTTGGTTGTAGCAAACTTGGTGCAGGAATATTTATTTGTAACTTTACATATTCCCCCGACAATTCTCGCATATTAATTTTTCGGCTGAATGTTCCTTGCAAACATTTTGTCCGCAAGTAGAACAGAAACGCTCCGATTTTCTTTTCTTCTTTGCTGGACAAATATAGCAGCTCTTTCTTTTTTTTCTCTTTGCTCTGGATGTTCCAGAAAGCGTATTCCACATCGGATCATTGCCTCTGTAGTTTGCCTTGATAAGCATATCATGCTGCTTCTCTCCATCATAGTAGGCATCAAAAGTTCATAACAAAGTTCTGTCAAAAATAGACGTTTCTTGTCTTTCCTGTTGGCATGGAATTCTGGATTAGTTTGACAATAAACAATGTAGCTATTGAGGGCTGACACATCAAGGATATTGGAAAAAAGGGCAACGGGCCAATGTTTAGTCTGCCTTTTGCACGAATACTCTCCAATCATTTCGTCCATCTTGTCGACACCTCCTTTTGTCTTATTATAATGCAGTATGATTTCAGGTTTTTTTTTCCTGTCATTGGTGTCAATACTTCCATCGTGATGCATTGTACTCAGTAATATCACGGATTTTTCTTTCTTGGCTTTATAAGACACCATTGTTGCTTGATTGCAGAAACCGTATACACTCTCGTAGATTGTTCGCTGTGCATTGTGCTTCATGATTGGAGGAATTTCACGTCGGTTTGGCCTCATAGTACCAACAAGTGTAAGTTGTTTTTGAAGCAAAAAGTTGGCCATTTCAAAATTGGTAAAGTAATTATCCATTGTAATATTTTTTCCTGAATTGAAAATTGGTAGAGCAAGTGTTTTTACTATGTCAGAACATAGGTCTTTCTGGACTGGAGCATCAGCTTCTTTGCCACAGTAAATCAGACCATTCATCCCATAATAGCTTGCTGAATCGCACATCCAGAAAATTTTTATGCCATACTTAGCTGGCTTACTGGGCATATACTGAATGAATTTGCAACGTCCCCTAAAGGCAAGAAGTTGCTCGTCCACTGTCACATTATCACTGGAATGGTAAAGCTTTGTACAGTTCTTGATAAAAAGATTCCAGATATAGCTAATAGGGACTAATTTATCGGTTGCCAACCTCACAGGGCGAGTTCTCTTTTCATCAAAACGAAGGCATCTCCGAATACCCTCAGATCTATTGATGGACATAGAGAAAACCAAAAAGCAAAACACAAAACAAATATCCTGGAATAAAAAAGTAAAAAAATATAATTGCAAAAATTGCATGATGGACATAGTAGCTTTGTAGTGTGGATCTGCAAATGGGTTCTGAAATAACTCTCTGATTGGAACATCGTATGATTTTGTCGACCCTGCCAGAAGAGTAAGGCCAATATAAGCATATAGTTCCTCTTTAGTTATATTTTTCCATGTTTTTTTTCTTCCTGACGCGATACGTTTTCCTTCTACGTTAGTACACAAAACTACCTCATCTGCAATATCATCCGAAACAAATTTACAGAAAACATCTCTTTTGGACATGAATTGGGGAATTCCGACAGCTCCTTGAGCAACTCTAATAATGTTATGTGATGGGGTGCGTGCAGGAGCCGCAGCAGTACTGTTCCAAAAAATATTCGTTTTAGATGTTCTATTTGAATGTTCTGCTGGATCCACTACTTCTTCATCATCTGAAGAATTGCTGGACGATGAAGTTGATACATTAGCTGGTGGCATGTACTCTTCATCAGACAAAGAAATTTCACTTTCCTCATCACTATTGAAAACAATCACCTCGATTTCATGGTCAGTCAATCCCCTGGAAGTAGACTGTGCCATTGTAATTTTAGATGTCAGTAAAGTAAAAAGAAAAGAAAAAAAAGATTACAATCAGGCTTGTGCACTGTAAACAGTATGTGATAAGACTCTTTGTTAGGGTCCCAGCACACCAAGCGATATAAAGCAGGTAAAGTGCAGCCCCCCTCATCTTACCTCCAACAGATCACTTTCTTGTAGTGCAGTAGAAGCCTGTGGTTTTGGAGCTCAGAAAGTTTCTATTTCCAGACAAAAGAAAGCTGACTTCTTCCTCCATAGACTCTCCAGCAATTAGGACAAAAAGACCTGCGATGAGGTCAGAGACACATGACTTTGTGAGGGAGCCTCCCTTCCAAGATCACATGACCATGTTGTCATGCAGAACCCACATTCTTCCCAGCAATAGCAGAGTCATAAAAGTTCTTCCCCAGCAACAATACAGACAAAAAGACTGAGTATCACATGCAAACCTAGTACAGGCCTAAAAGGCCCCAGGTGCGTGAATATGGGGTAGTCCCAAAAAAAGTTGTTATACCGAAATGTCTGTAACATAAAAATATATGAATAACTGGAAATTACTAACTATATACCTGAGGATTACCTAGATTTTCAAAATTCTAACTAAAGTACTTTTACAGAAAATAGAAAACAAGTAACCTGGCAGGCCTGCAAGGCCCCAGTTATGCGTTCTAGGGTTAAGGAGACCCAACCAGGAGTGTTCACATTTCCAAAAATTATTGTCAGACACCAACAAAGTGGAATCAATTTCACCACAGTAGAAATAGTATAATAGGGACTGACAGGTCTTCCACTACACCCAATCCAGCAGATTGACACTCAACCAGGAGTCTACACATTTTCAAAAATTAGTGGCAGACGCCAACAAAGTGGCATCACTTGTAATAAAGTAGAATTAGTATAGCGGGGACCAACACCTCTTCCACTACAGTCAACCCAGTGGATATAGACTGTAACGGGCAAGGTGGTGGAATCACTTTTCCATATCCCTCTGAAAGCCTGGAAGGAGTGTAACTAGGTGGCCTGGCAAATTCCTACTTGGACAAGTGGCAGCAGGTGAAAACTGTGACCCAAGGAGATATAAAGAGGTTGCACCAGGTTCTACTCCATGGCTGACCTGCAGAATGTGGCACCTGATCCCCTGAAGAAGGTAAGCTGCTACGGCCCAAAGTTAAAAATACAGGCAGGCACTCTAGGGACTGTGGAACCACAGGTGCAGATGGGACCGGCTGAAGAGCAGAAAAGCACTAGCAGGTGCGGGCTGACCGGGTGTTAGACAGATGGGCACTGGCAGGTGCGATCTGGACTGGCTGATGATAGAATAGCACAGACAGGTTTGAGCAGACGGGCACAGACAGGTATGAGCAGATGGGCACAGGCAGGTAAGAGCAGACTGGTTCAGGGTAGAAAAGCACACAGGTAAACCTGGAGAACCTGATAACTATCAAGCATGCAAGGCAAACTAACAACATAGCTCAGGCACCTCCATATTGGAGGAGAAGCCTTAAATAGGTGTTGCCCAGCTATAGGTTGGAAATACCTTAGGTTGATGCGAGCAGTCCCTTTAAGAGGGAGGGAGCGTGCGCGTGCACCTTCTATTCATAGTTCCCAGTCCTACAACTGAACCTCGGTGGACAACGACACATAGGGGGTGAGATGAGGAGAAGGTGTGTGAGTGGGAGACCCTGAATGTCCTGTCTGTTAGGTACGAGGACCAAGTTTGTAATATCAACAGATCAGAAAGTCTGTAGTAAGAGGGAATGGTCCACTGTGTCAAAGACATCTGCCAGGTCAAGGAGAAGGAGGAGGACAAACTTGCTTCGCTTTCATTTGGCGGTCAGTAGGTTGTTGGTGACTTTAGTCAGGGCAGTTCTGTGGAATGGTGCAGTCTGAAATCAGATTGTAAGTGGTCAAAGAATGAGGAGAGGTGGGAGGACAGTTCAAAATGGATGTGTTGTTCCAGTAGTTTGGAGGCATAGGGGAGAATTTATATGGGGCGATAGGTAGACACAGAGGATGGGTGAAGCATGGGCTTTTTGAGGATGGGTGTGATCGAGGTATGTTTCAATCAGGATGGAAGACACAAGTTGTTAGTGAAAGGTTGAAGAGATGTGTTATGCTTGTGATGAAGACTGTGGTAAAATTTGGAATGAGGTGGGACATTATTATGTCAAGTTCACAGGTGCTTTGGCAAAGTATTCAGCTGAGATGAGAGGAGGAACTGGTGGATTCAGGAGAGAATTGAAAGAAGTGAATAGCTGTTTAGGGTTGTGAGACAGGTATGATATGAGGGATGAGAAGTGGTTTGTTTTGCTGCAGTCAGAATTTGCTCAACATTTTTACACCTTCTGTTACTGGACGGACAACTCTGCTTCCTTTCTTTGGCAGCCGCACAACAGCATGCGTTGTAGATGAGGGCCAGAAATAACATGTGCTCCAGTAGATGCCAAGCGCTGCATCAAGTGGCCTCTGTTGTGATCTCTCTTGATCTGACTTCTGAGTCGGGGCTCCCTCTGGTGGTTACTGTGGGTAGTGGAGTTGGCCGGGTTGACAGAAGTCTGCCACCTGATGATGATTGGAAGTCAGGGGTTACTGACTGGGAGGATTTAAGTGAGCAGGCTTCCCTCAGTTGCTGCTGGTGATTTGGTTTCTTCCTGTACATTTTGAGGTCTGCTGTCTCCTGCCTGATCCTGCATTTTTCAGTTAAGTTGTTCATTTCCTAATCCTTTGCATCTGATCTGGTTTTGCCTCTTTCTGCTTTGCTGTGAGGGTTCAGCGTGCTCCCTGCTGGGGCAGTGCTGGACCCCACTCCATATGTTGCAGCTTGAGTCAGTTTGTTCAGTCCCCTATTATATTAGTCTGTTTGTTGCCAGTTCACACCAGAATGCTGATATAGTGGGGGAGAGGTCGTGAGACCTCAGTGTTTTTTGTACATCAGACGTGTTGGATTTTTGAGGGTTTTTCCATGATGGCAGACAGTGTCTTTCCTTTCCTATCCTATGTAGACCTAGACAGTTTGGGCCCCATCATTTGCTCAGTCTATTTTCTGCCTGTGTTTGTGCCTCATCTTGTGGCTATCTTTTTCTTTGGGGTTCTACTCCGGGGCAGTTTAGATTTCACCTTTCTTACTTTAGGTTTAGTTAGCTCACCGGCTGTGCTGAGGCATCTAGGGCATCGTAGGCGCGCCCCACGGTGACTGCTAGCTATGTTGTTAGGATTAGGGGTCTGCAACCTTTCTGGTTTCCTGGTAGCTATCCTCCTCGGTGACGTATTCATAATAGGCCTCTGCTCCTCTTCCTCCACCTTAACATCACACAATACAGTCCTCAGGGGTGGCACCCCAATTAACCTTTTTTTCCCCACATCACAACTCTCCAAGCACCCAACTGACTGTTATAATAATAATCTTTTTTTTATAGCACCAACATATTCTGCAGCGCTTTACAGTTTGCACACATTATCATCACTGTCCCTGATGGGGCTCACAATCTACAGTATATTCCCTATCAGTATGTCTTTGGAATGTGGGAGGAAACCGGAGTACCCGGAGAAAACCCACACAAACATGGGGAGAACATACAAACTCCTTGCAGATGTTGTCCTTGGTGAGATTTGAACCCAGGACTCCAGTGCTGCAAGGCTGCAGTGCTAACCACTGAGCCACCGTGCCACCCATACTGTCGGAAGCTACAGATGACTGAGTCTGCAGATTTCTTCATACATTGTATGCCATGGGCATAGGAAGTGTACTCTAAAGATTCACATAGTCAAGAGGAGGAATTCATCGGCACCGATGGTCAAATTTTTTCTGACTTAGATCTATAGCCAGACGAAGTTTTGTCCGAGCATAAACCAAACCCTCACCAACAGACGTTAACCTCATTGGGTGAAGGTGATGCATTTGTGACGAGACTAAGATATTGTAGTCACCCGTGTACTGTACTGTGTTGTCAAGGCAGGAAGAGGAGGAGGGTGACTCTCAGGGAGAGGAGTTGAAGAACAGAGAGGATGACGATGGCATAGTAGATCACACTTGGTGTAAACCCGGAGGCATGCAGCTGAGTAGCCCAGCAGAGGAGAAGGAGGAAGACAAAGAGGTTACTCAGACACTAAGTTATGCAACCACAACAACCAATGCATCCTGACGCCCAACTCTGGCAGTGGACAGCAGCATTGGCTGTTCTGCAGTTGCCTAGCTTGGGTCTCTTTTTCAGACCTGCAAAAATCTAAAAAATAATGTTATCTGTCAACTTTTTTAAAAACAACATAGTACAGTAAAAAAAGAAATTATTTCAGTACTACATGCATGACCTGGCACATGCGCGATCAACATGCATAAATCTGGGAATATCATTGTACTAAAATGCAGACTAGTGGGTCTTGCCAACCACCGTCCACCCCATCTTTTGATTCTTCTTCCTCACTCACTGTGGCAAGTGTTGTCTCCGACCGAAGAACCTCCACTTGTTTACCCCTTACAGTTGGGGTGATTGAGATCCTGTCACCTGATATAGAATTGGACATGCCTGCTGTTTTTGACTGATTTTACATACCAAGCACACCACATCTTTCTCAAGCCACCGTAAAATCCCCACCTGCAGCACTCTCACAGTCCAGCAGCTTGTTGTGTCCACCCTACTCCACCCAGTGTCGAACAGCAGTAAACCCTCATTTGTGCAGTTGTGCTCACATAAAAGATTCTTCACTCCTACACATGGCACAGTTAACAGTTTGAACTTCACCATCTTCAATCTACTAATAAAAAATAGACTTTATTTATCTATCACAAACACATTACGCATAGCTTTATGAGTCACCAGTTTTTATAAAACAGTCAAAAGTTACCAAGTTTAGGAAAATCAAACAATTAAAGCAAAAATAATGACAACCCTGCTCTTCAGAGCTTACAATCTACAATGAGGTGGGGGTGACACCAATTACAGGTGTTTATTTACAATGATGGTATAACGATCTTGAGGAAATGGGGGCAGATAAAGCCTGCATGATCCTTTTTGGGTACAGTTGAGTTTTATGGCGAATTATGTTCAGAGAAGTAGAGAATAAGCTAAAAATTACTGATTAGGGAATATGATAGGCGCCCTAAACACATGTGTTTTTAGGGAGCATCTAAAAATGTCCAAGTTGTGGTTATGTTCCTAGTTCATCTTTATTCTCCTAGATCATCTTTATTCTCATTTGCACAAGGAAAGACTAGAAGCAGTGGGATGAAACAGAATGGGAGGAGACACAGATTAGATATTAGAAAAAACTTTTTGCCAGAGTGATCAATGAGTGGAACAGGCTGCCACGAGAAGTGGTGAGTTCTCCTTCAATGGAAGTCTTCAAACAGAGGCTGGACAGACATCTGTCTGGGATGATTTAGCGAATCCTGCTTTGAGCAGGGGGTTGGACCAGATGGCCCAGGAGGTCCCTTCCAACTCTACGATTCTATGATTCTAGTTTCATGGGGGACAAAGGGTAAGAGGTGAGTCTTCTAGGTAGGAGATTGAACTTAACTGAACAAAGTCCAGATCAGGGGTCTTACCGTCTTTGTGTGTCTCAGAGTTTGAAAGCTGTGAGAGGCCACAAGAATTTGCTAGAGATAGAAGCTGGGATGCAGTTGCGGAGGTGGAGCTGTTGTAGTATCCCAGGATAAGGTTGTCAATTCTGAGGACATGAAATGTGGCCGCAACACATAAAAGTGGTCAAGGGTGGGTGAGCTTGGGAGTTAGTATATGACTGCTACTTTGAGGGAGAGGGGATGGAACACCCTGATGGTGTGAACCTCAAAAGAAGAATGGTGTCCAATCAGCCTGCATTCATTTATTGGGTTAAAAACAGGATTGTTGTTGGCAGCGAGGAGTGTAGAGTTATCGTGGAGTTAACAGTGATCATAGAGCGAGATATACGCATATTCCATGTGATGTAATCTGGATGTGGTTAAGCTGTACGCTCCTATTACTTTTCTGAGAACTAATTACTGTGAACGGCCTGCGGCCTCCTCGAATGGTTCGTGGCCCAATCGTGTCATTGTCTGGATAATAGGGGCCAGCTGAGAGCTATTTGCTATTAAGATCACAGCGCTTGTTTCTGTATGACTCATGGCCTGTGATCTCTGTGATTATTGCAAGGCCACTCCAATCTGATGGCCACGGAAATGTAGCCTTACGCCTTATTGATACAGACAGTTTCCAAAAGTTGATGGTCGTCGCAGTCCCCTCAATACCAGTTGCCCAGTCACCATTACTTCTTTAGGAAAGACGTGCCTGCGCTACAGCAACAAGTCACGGACATCACCTGTTCCCTGAAAAATTCTATGTCTGTCAGGGTGCATTTCAACAATGACACCTGGACGAGCAAGCACGGACAGGGGAATTACAACTAGGTGGCTGGGCGCTGGGTGACTGGTAACTTTAGGGGCAGTTGGGAAAGGCTTGCAGGGTGCAAGGGGATTTAGAAATAAACCACTACATACCATAAGATGGATAACTAAACTACTAGACAACAGGGGTTGGAGAACTAAACTACTAAATAGCTATGATTGCAGAACTAAACAGATTAACACCAGAACATGGAGAACTATACTAATAGACAGCAGGGATTGGAGAACTAAACTACTAAATAGTTTGGGTTGGAGAACTAAACTAGTACAGACCAGGGGATGGAGAACTAAAGCAGTAGACATCAAGGTGTCACTAGACACCAAGTCTTAGAATCCGCAGGGCTTACAGAACAAACCTGTTTATGGAACAGTTCCTGCAGTGCTTCTGCTTCCTCCACCACCTCTAGGGTCTCCATCTGCATCCTCAACCTCTGCCTTAATTAAACAAAGGTTCCAACACTGCAGAGAGGATCCCTCCCCCACCTCTGTAGTGCACATCCAGGGCTCACCGTAATCAAGTAGTATTAACAATAATATGCCTTGGAGATTGCAGTCTTACAGATCAACAGTTGTGGACAGCTATCCATGCTGAGTTTGAGCAATGGCTGTCTAAACTCAACCTGGAGCCAGGGAAGGCAGTGTGCGATAGCGGTGCAAATCTGGTGGCGGCCCTATGCCGTGCCAGCCTTACACACAGGCCTTGCATGGCTCGCATCCTAAACCTGATGGTACAGCAAATCCTCCGCCACTGTCCCAGCCAGTAGGTGCTGCTGCATAAACCATTGTGGTGCTGACTTCCATCATTCCATTTCAGTTGGTATAGAGATCTTTCAGACTATCAGTTAACCGGTTGATATGCGATATGACCACACCGTAGAATTAAACTCGGCACATGTTGCAGTGACTGTGGCAGCAGCGCTGAGACCTGATGCAAGATGACATTTTTCATAGCCTAGCACAACGCAGTACAGACATGGTGCAATTTACACTTGCATACTGGATACAGATGAAGGACCTCTGCACCCTTCTGTACCCTTTCTTAATGGCTACTAAGATGGTTAGCGGTGATGATGCCTTCATCAGCATGCCTATTACTGTCATGTAGGAAGAGGAGGAAGCAGAGGAGAATACCTTTAGGTTTAACAATATCTATAACTTCTTGTCTGTCATCTCACATATGTTTGCCATGGGAGGAACAAATGGAGAAGGACCATGAAAAGAATGAGAAGGAAGAGATGATGGACGCACAACAGTTAGGAGATGAAGACGATAATTATTACCTCTATGTTGTCCATGGTTGTCAGGAGGGGATGAAGGAAGAAAGTTTGAGTGTTATACCACCACCAACATCCTGCGGAGTTGAACGTCATGAAAGAGACCGGCCCATGAGCACCTTCTTGGTGCTCATGATTGTTACCCGTATAGTAACAATCATATACTATACCCATATAGCTATGATTCCAAATAATGCTGACTACTGGGTTGTCAGTGTGTTCTAGCCACAATACAAAAGTAAATTTTGCCTGCTGCTTCCCCCTTAGAAAGGGAGGTGCCCATGCTGCAGTTTTAAAACACGCTGGACGATAATCTTGACAGTGGTTTTCCTCAACACAGCAGTGAGGCACACAGTTTGAATCGCAGTGATAGCCTTCCAACCACAGAAACGGTCAGTTGTCAGTGCAAAAACATTAGCAGTCTTGCAGAGCTGTAGTCCTGTGTTACAACTCCACCAAGGACAGCATCTGCAAAGAGTTTGTATGTTCTACCCATGTTTGTGAGGGTTTACTACCAGTAATTATTTTTCTATCCACACTACAAAGACATACAGTTAGTAAATTTAGATTGTGAGTCCCAATGATGACAGTGCCAGTAATTTCTGTAAAGCGAATGTTGAATTATTAGCATTATATAAGTGATAACCCCCCTTATATAAGTGATAACCCCCCCAAAAAAAAAAATGAAAGTGATGCTCAGCCACACTCAGGAGGCACACAGATTAGTTTCGTATTTTTCTATTGTCAGAAAAATGTAAGGATAGTTACACCGATAGTTGACTCAAAGACAGTGGAAGACTGCCGGAATCGGAGGCCTACTGCTACAGGCAACACACATGAAGGCGATCCAACGCGGAATCTACACATTTACAAAAATTAGTGTCATACATTAACAAAGTAGCATCAATTTTACCACAGTAGAAATAGTATAGGGACGACAGGAGATGGACACGCAAACAGGACTGCTCACATTTTCACAAATTATTTTTAACATCTCCAGCAGCAGCAGGCACAAAAGCCCCAATAAAGATTTCAGAGACTGCAATTATATAAGAACAATGCAGCATACTAAAAACTACAACATCCTGTAATAGAAGTTGCTAGCTGTCTTTGGATAAGTCGTCACGTTAGTGGTTCACTAGTGCTTTCAGAAACATTAACACCTACCCCACATACACCTCAAACACCAAGCTTAATCCCCCTTCCTCCACGACCTCGCTTTTTCACAGTCATGTTGCTCAGATAGTGGGGTAGGAGCACACCATTAGCAACTAGAAATAGATTTTTTACTTTGCACAACTTCTGCACACAGCTGAATTTTTGAGGCACAAAATTAGAAGGTGAAATATGGCGTAATTAATCACATTACTCACAGCAGAAAGAATTGTTTCAGTGTGGATGAGACCTGTATGACAAATAAGATCTTTCCTCAAAAATTTTCAAAGTGAGATTTCCCCTACTGTATGACATTAGTAACAGATTTTTTTTTTGTTGGTGTGGATGAGGCCTGTATAACATTGACTAGATGCTCCAAACAATTTCAAAGTGAGATGTCCCCTACTGTATGACATTAGTAAGAGAATAACTTTTTTGGGCTTGTCGATAAGGCTTGTATAACATTGAATGAATGCTCCAAACAATTTCAAAGTAACATGTCCCCAACTGTATGACGTTAGTAACAGAATAATTTTGGGGGGGCCTGTCAATAAGACCTGTAAACATTGACTAGATGCTCGAAAAAATTTCAAACTGACATGTCCCTTACTGTATGAAGTTAGTAACAGAAGAACTTTTTTTGGGCCTGTCGATAAGGCCTGTATAACATTGAATAGATGCTCCAAACTATTTAAAAATGAGATGTCCACCTACTGTATGACATTAGTCACAGAAGAATTTTTTGGGGCTTGTCTATATGGCCAGTATAACATTTATTATATGTTCAATGTTCAAAACAAATTCAAAGTGAGATGTCTCCTACTGTATGACATTAGGAACAGAAGAATTGTTTTTGGCCTGTTGATGAGGCCTGTATAATATTGATGAGATGCTCCAAAAAATTTAAAAGTAACATGTCCCCTACTCTATGACATTAGTAACAGAAGAATATTTTTGGGCGGAAATGGGAACATACTACAGGAACAATAACAGGGCGGCTATGGAAAGTACAAGATACAGGATCCTGCCTACAACTATTACTCATCTACCCAACACCAATTACCAGAGTTTGATGCTCGTTAGAAGATAGGTGTAACAGATGCATGTCTCAAGCTAGGTATAAAAAATGCCTGTGAGAAATTGGATTCCAAAGATGCACATAATCTAGAAGATAGGCTCCAAACAATTTGAACATGACATGTTCCCTACTGTATGATGTTAGTAACAGAAGAATTTTTTTGGGCCTGTCGATAAGGCCTGTATAACATTGATGAGATGCTCAAAACAATTTAAAAGTGACTTGTCCCCTACTGTATGAATTTAATGACAGAAGAATTTTTGGGTCCTGTCGATAAGGCCTGCATAACATTGAGGAGATGCTCCAAAAAATTTCAAAGTGAGATGCCCGCTACTGTATGACATTAGTAACAGAGCAATTTTGGGGGGCTTGTCGATAAGGCCTGTATAACATTGACTTGATGCACAAAACAAATTCAAAGTGAGATGCCCCCTACTGTATGACGTTAGTAACAAAAGAATTGCTTTGGGCCTGTCAATAAGGCCTGTATAATATTGATGAGATGCTCCAAAAAATTTCAAAATAACATGTCCCCTACTGTATGACATTAGTAACAGAAGAATTTATTTGGGCCTATCGAAAAGGCCTGTATAATATTGATGAGATGCTCCAAACAAATTCAAAGTGACATGTCCCCTACTGTAAGACGTAACAGAATAATTTTTTGGGGCCTGTAAATTAGGCCTGTGTAACATTGACAAGATGCTCCAAACAATTTAAAAGTGACATGTCCCATACTGTATGACTTTAGTAACAGAAGAATTATTTGGGCCAGTCGATAAGGCCTGTTTTACATTGAGTAAATGCTCCAAACAATTTCAAAGTGACATATCCCCTACTGTATGACGTTAGTAACAGAAGAATTTTTTTGGCGGGAATGGAAAGATAAAACAGGATCAATAACAGGGCGGCTATGGGAAGTACGAGATACAGGATTCAGCTTACAACTCCAACACCAATTACAAAAATAGAGTTTTATGCTCGTTAGAAGATATGCATGTCTCAAGCTAGGTATAAAAGATGCCTGTGAGAAATTGGAAGCCAAAGATGCGCATAATCTAGAACATAGGCTCAAAACAATTTCAAACTCCGATCTCGGCTGCTGTATCATATTTGTAAAACAAATAAAATAAATTAATTTTAATGTGCAACAGCTCTGCACACAGAGCAATTTCAACGCCACTAAATGAAAAGGTTGGATATAGCAGGCTGTATCATGTTTTTCAACAGAAAAAAATAAATATTTTAATGTGCTTGAGGTCTGCAGACAGCTTCATAACATGGCAATGTGGGATACGGCGGGCTGTATCTCATTCAGCAAAATAAAATATTCTAATTTTTTTTATTGCGTGTTAGGTCTGCACACAGGTTCATATCACCACCACAAAATAATAATGTGGAATATAGCAGGCTGTTTCACATTTAGCAACAGAAAAAAATAGAATTTATTTTACTGCGCGTTAGGTCTGCAGACAGGTTCATATCACCGCCACAAAATGACAAAGTGGAATACGTCAGGCTGTTTCACATTTAGCAGCAGAAAAAAATACAATTTTTTTAAATGTGCCTTTGGTCTGCAGTTTCATATCACCACAGCACTTAATGACAAGGTAGGATGCAGCAGGCTGTTTCACATTTAGCTAGCGAAAATATATTTAGAATGCCATACTTGTGCATGGAGCACAATAGAAACAGTGCACAACACAATTGTTGGACATATACCCTGCTGGCTTTGTCTGTGGACCTCAGAAATGGCCCAAAAAAAAAATTTCCGGAAGGTAAATTTTACAGCCACAATTACACTACCTAGGTACAATATCTGACTATCTGACTGATATACAACCGCCTAACTAACTAGCTAAAATCTTGCTGTTCACAGTGCCAGCGTCAGGAGCCTCCTCTCTGCGCTATTACAGTGTCAAAATAGCACTAAAACAAGATGTCCACTATTTATATGGAGAGGGACATGTGATTTCAGCAGCCAGTGACACAAGCTGTAGTGTCAGGACATTGTGGGTGTTTCCTGCATCCTGATTGGCTAGCCGCAATGTGCACACATAAAGTTAGGAAATAAAATTGACTGCTTACAAGAATGCCGTGCCTCTGAGCTTCGCAAAAACCCCTCCTCCCCTCATCAAGCACGTGTTAAATGATCATGATGCACCACCATTATCTTTGCTAAAGTGCTGAAAATATTTTTGTGGCAACGCAAATATTTTGCCACACTTTTACCGATCTTTACCGATTTTATAAAATTTTGCTCGGGTTTCCAATCACGAATACAAATGTTCCATATTCGTGCCGAATTTATGTTTGGCGATCGGTTTCAGAACAAATTCGCTCATCACTACTCTTCAGCTCTATTGTTATTTTGAGAAAACCATAATTTTAATTATTTTTACTACTATCATGTACATACAGTTGTGGCCAAAAGTATTGACACCCCTGCAATTCTGTCAGATAATACTCAGTTTCTTCCTGAAAATGATTGCAAACACAAATTCTTTGGTATTATTATCTTCTTTTAATTTGTCTTAAATGAAAAAACTCAAAAAGAATTATCCTAAAGCAAAATTAGATATAATTCCACTCCAAACATAAAAAGAGGGTGGACAAAAGTATTGGCACTGTTCGAAAAATCATGTGATGCTTCTCTAATTTGTGTAATTAACAGCACCTGTAACTTACCTGTAGCACCTAACAGGTGTTGGCAATAACTAAATCACACTTGTAGTCAGTTGACATGGATTAAAGTTGACTCAACCTCTGTCCTGTGTCCTTGTGTGTACCACATTGAGCATGGAGAAAAGAAAGAAGACCAAAGTACTGTCTGAGGACTTGAGAAACCAAATTGTGAGGAAGCATGAGCAATCTCAAGGCTACAAGTCCATATCCAAAGACCTGAATGTTCCTGTGTCTACCGTGCGCAGTGTCATCAAGAAGTTTAAAGCCCATAGCACTGTGGCTAACCTCCCTAGATGTGGACAGAAAAGAAGAATTGACAAGAGATTTCAACACAAGATTGTGCAGATGTTGGATAAAGAACCTCGACTAACATCCAAACAAGTTCAAGCTGCCCTGCAGTCCGAGGGTACAACAGTGTCAACCCGTACTATCCGTCGGCGTCTGAATGAAAAGGGACTGTATGGTAGGAGACCCAGGAAGACTCCACTTATTACCCCGAGACATAAAAAAGCAAGGCTAGAGTTTGCCAAAACTTACCTGAAAATGCCTAAAATGTTTTGGAAGAATGTTCTCTGGTCAGATGAGACAAAAGTAGAGCTTTTTGGGCAAAGACATCAACATAGAGTTTACAGGAGAAAAAAAGAGGCATTCAAAGAAAAGAACACGGTCCCTACAGTCAAACATGGCGGAGGTTCCTTGGTGTTTTGGGGTTGCTTTGCCGCCTCTGGCACTGGATTGCTTGACCGTGTGCATGGCATTATGAAGTCTGAAGACTAACAACAAATTTTGCAGCATAATGTAGGGCCCAGTGTGAGAAAGCTGGGTCTCCCTCAGAGGTCATGGGTCTTCCAGCAGGACAATGACCCAAAACACACTTCAAAAAGCACTAGAAAATGGTTTGAGAGAAAGCACTGGAGACTTCTAAGGTGGCCAGCAATGAGTCTAGACCTGAATCCCATAGAACACCTGTGCAGATATCTAAAAATGGCAGTTTGGAGAAGGCATCCTTCAAATATCAGGGACCTGGAGCAGTTTGCCAAAGAAGAATGGTCTAAAATTCCAGCAGAGCATTGTAAGAAACTCATTGATGGTTTCCGGAAGCGTTTGGTCGCAGTAATTTTGGCTAAAGGTTGTGCAACCAAGTATTAGGCTGAGGGTGCCAATACTTTTGTCTTGCCCATTTTTGGAGTTTTGTGTGAAATGATCAATGTTTTGCTTTTTGCTTCATTCTCTTTTGTGTTTTTTCATTTAAGAAAAATTAAATGAATATAATACAGTAATACCAAAGAATTTGTGTTTGCAATCATTTTCAGGAAGAAACTGAGTATTATCTGACAGAATTGCAGGGGTGTCAATACTTTTGGCCACAACTGTATGTTGTTTTATCAATATTATAGGTAATTGCTAAATATTTTAGACTTTTTGTGATCATACACTACAACAATTGCCAAGAAACATCACTAAATAGCTATCTACAGCCTACAGCCCACTTGTTAGTATGCTGGTAAATATATAATGCAATAGAAAATAAAAAAGTAGAACAAAAAAGTGAGATGAAAAGATGAGACTTGTTTTCTGTGCATCATCTTCCTCCTACAATCATCAGGAATAGATTTTTAGTAATGTCTTTGGATACACACATTCTGCTTTGTAATCTAGTAATTAACAGGCACATGGTCGGGGGCCCTGTGCCGGTTGTTGCACCACATCGCACTTTCATCTGTATTGGAGTTGTGAATGCCAATTGTGAATATCAATACAGTTGAAAGCAATGATGGAGTAGGGAAGCCATCTTCCCCCTCCTTGGCGCATTATGCCATATGGAGGCTCATTATACTTTATGAAGTGCAATGGGGGCTCATTATAATATATAGAGGCTCACTACAACATATGAAGTGCAATAGGGCACATTATACTATATGAAATGCAATGGAGGAAGCATTATACTATAAGAATGCACATCAACTATATTAAGTGTAATCATACTGTGCATGTGGAGGGTACTGTGGAGACATTCACTTTGTGGGTATCATACTGCATTATACTGTGTTTGGGGGCACTTTTGTTGATATCATACTTTATTGGAGCAATGATAGGGGAATCTGGGGACTTCAATAGTAGGAAGATTACTTTATAAGGGCTGCAAAGTGAGAAATGTTCCTCTGTGACCCTCCAAGATATTTATTTTTAGGGGGGCGGGCCCAATTAAAACTTCTGCTATGGGGCCCCTTGATTATTTATGTGTGCCCCTGGTCACTGTGGTTATCTGAGATATAACACATAAAGCCATTATTAGTATGGGGAATTTTGGCTTGATCAGTTATAGGCCACTGTGGCTTTTACTATTATGTTAAAATTGTTGGAAGCATTAATTATAGTGATGAGCATATCCAAAATTCTAATTTGGCAGATCATTTGCATTTGAAGAGGGCATTAAATTTATTTCTAATTTATCTGATGTTAATCACATGTGTTTTGTTTTGCTATGGGGTTTCTTCAGACCCCAAATGATAATAAACGTAGGGATTACAAAAGTAGAGAAATAATATTTTGACCTTGCCGCTTTCCTACTTTGCCGCTTCCCTGCCTCGTCGTAACAACTCCCTGCAGGTTCTGGTCTAATCTGGTCTTCAGTGCAGATACTTTGGTTCTTCTTTCACTTGGTGCTGGTCTTTCAATCTGAAAGTCAGGTCTTTAAGACGTCATGCCGTTTGTCACTCAATACATGCTCATTTCAGGAAGTGCCACAAGCCAGAGTGAAGGAACATGCAGAAAAAGACGCCACATGCTACGAAGACCATAAAAGACCAGAGCTGTAGGAAGCCAATGAAGAAAAGGTGTGCAGCAAGGTGAGTACAGAATTTTTAACCCCTGTACATCAGAAAACCTAATTTGTCACAAAGGTAAATTCCTACTATTATAGCATCCATGTGAGAAGTCTTTGGCCACTGCCCCAGAGCCCTCTAAACCTCCTCTTACCTGTCAATATCCTGGGGTGTCATGTGCATGCCGTTGTCCTCGGTCTACTAATGAACAAAGACCGCCTGGTAGGAGGAATTCTTTGGTCAAGTGGCCACAGAAGACCAACGTGACAGCTGGGCTGTGATCCTGCAAATTATTTTTCTGATTTCCAGTAAAGAGGCATTTTGTAGAAGAATTTGGATGAAAGTTAAGGTAGGATGTTTAATAAGAGAATGTATCAATGCATTAAAGCCTCTCTAGCCATCACATTACAGTTATTTCCAAGCAAACTCTTTGGCCTCATACTATTAGATGATCATGGAAATCAGTGAATTAATCTAATATCCTTAAAGTGTACAATAGGGGTTCCTTTATGTTTTATATTATATTCATTGGAACCAGAGGGAATATACACTCACTGGCCACTTTATTAGGTACACCTGTCCAACTGTGTGTTAAGACTTAATTTCTAATCAGCCAATCACATGGCGGCAACTCAGTGCATTTAGGCATGTAGACATGGTCAAGACAATCTCCTGCAGTTCAAACCGAGCATCAGTATGGGGAAGAAAGGTGATTTGAGTGCCTTTGAACGTGGCATGATTGTTGGTGCCAGAAGGGCTGGTCTGAGTATTTCAGAAACTGCTGATCTACTGGGATTTTCACGCACAACCATCTCTAGGGTTTACAGAGAATGGTCCGAAAAAGAAAAAAAAAACAGTGAGCGGCAGTTCTGTGGCCGGAAATGCCTTGTTGATGCCAGAGGTCAGAGGAGAATGGGCATACTGGTTCGAGCTGATAGAAAGGCAACAGTGACTCAAATTGCCACCCGTTACAACCAAGGTAGGCAGAAGAGCATCTCTGAACGCACAGTGCGTCGAACTTTGAGGCAGATGGGCTACAGCAGCAGAAGACCACACTGGGTACCACTCCTCTCAGCTAAGAACAGGAAACTGAGGCTACAATTTGCACAAGCTCATCGAAATTGGACAGTAGAAGATTGGAAAAACGTTGCCTGGTCTGATGAGTCTCGATTTCTGCTGCGACATTCGGATGGTAGGGTCAGAATTTGGCGTAAACAACATGAAAGCATGGATCCATCCAGCCTTGTATCAACGGTTCAGGCTGGTGGTGGTGGTGTCATGGTGTGGGGAATTTTTTCTTGGCACTCTTTGGGCCCCTTGGTACCAATTGAGCATCGTTGCAACGCCACAGCCTACCTGAGTATTGTTGCTGACCATGTCCATCCCTTTATGACCACAATGTACCCAACATCTGATAGCTACTTTCAGCAGGATAATGCGCCATGTCATAAAGCTCGAATCATCTCAGATTGGTTTCTTGAACATGACAATGAGTTCACTGTACTCAAATGACCTCCTCAGTCACCAGATCTCAATCCAATAGAGCATCTTTGGGATGTGGTGGAACGGGAGATTCGCATCAGGGATGTGCAGCCGACAAATCTGCGCCAACTGTGTGATGCCATCATGTCAATATGGTCCAAAATCTCTGAGGAATGCTTCCAGCACCTTGTTGAATCTCTGCCACGAAGAATTGAGGCAGTTCTGAAGGCAAAAGGGGGTCCAACCCGTTACTAGCATGGTGTACCTAATAAAGTGGCCAGTGAGTGTATATACTGTATGTATCATTTTCAAATTATATAAAATCCATGATTCATATACAGTATATGACATCTTGCTATTTTTGTTATATTTATAACCAAATACAATCTGAAGCTGCAAATACATTATGTAATAGCATACATTCCCCTGCATTATGATGTAGTGATAGAAATCTGATATCCTACTAATGCAGTTTTGTGTCTTCTTCCTGCCATGCTAGCTCTTCTGCCATTCTTTAATACAAGATTTTATCTGTCCTATAACTTTAGCGAGTTCTTTACTTTATTTTTACTTTCATCAAAAATCTGCTTGAGCTGTCAAATCCTCAGGAATTGAACTCGGAAATGTTAACTATATTTGAAGCAAGGAAATCTTTTGACGTGATGGAATCTATTTAGATTGAATGTAGTATTCAAAGGCCATAGTCATACTGGATTGGGAGCTTTTTCCATCAATTTAGATAATTTAAAGGACTGTGCCAAGGTTGTAATGTTTATATATGACAGCGGTCATACTCATGTCTACTGATAGTATCAAAAATATGAATTATAGTGGTTTTCAAAATCATTCTTTAGGAAAATCCCTTTAATTTGGTCAAACGCTGGCAACGTAATGAAAAGACAAAAGTAGCTACACTTACCTGTCATTTTTCCGCCACTCGAGAACAATTGCGCTAGAGGTTCCTGACAATCTTTCTTTACTTGATTGACTGCAGTAGTTATGTGCCTTTCTACAAATGTAGCCATTGGAGTGGCCAGCCTCAGCTATGGCGATGGTCATGTGTGCAGACAGAGCACCAATGCTCCAAGCCAGTAAATAAAGACTGGTGGTGGATATGATCGATAATAGGTTCTTCTGTTATTTCATTATGCTGTTGCATTTGGCCATTTTTTTCGGATCTTGGAAAACCACTCAATATTTATAGGTCTTAAGAGTGATTTATTCTGCTATCTACAGCAATCTCAGAGACAATGAATAGAGCGTGGCGCACCTGCAAAGCCACTGTTTCATTCTCTTTGGACATTTTAGATCCCGATACTTGGGATCAGTGGAGGTCCTGTGGATAGATGATAACTTGCAATTTAAACTCAAGCTATTTGTTTGAAAAAATGTAATTCTTTTTTAGTCCAGTTATAAATAAATATATATAATTCATTCTAAGTGGTTGCCCGCTATATTGTGATTAACGGCATTTTCTTTTATACCATTAGATTTAACTACGTTGATGACTATACTCACATTGCAACAATCCTCTAGCCATATCCATCCTAATCCACCTCAAACATGTCACAGTAGAGAACAATTCTCTGACATGAACTTTTAAGAGCAGAGTCACACTTTGTGTCATTAGATCTTTCATATTCTTTACATTTTTAAACATAAGCCCCATTAGCATTATACTATTTTGGAGATGAATTATTCGTGGTTTACTAGTTGGATTAACCATATTGTCTCATTAAATCCCAGGAATGCTAACTGAGCAGAGCAACTGCACCACATGTGTTACATATACCTCAGGTCAGGACGTCTCGTACAACTTTTGGTGCAATTTTCTATTACAGAAGAGTCAATCAATTATAATTGGATTCAGCCCATAAATTTGTAACAAAACTAGATGACTTAGCAGTGGTTTACTAGCTGGATTAACCACACTCTCTAAATAAACCCCCGAGTGCTCAGTAAGCAGATGAAATACTGCATTACATATCTTCATTTCCTCACTATCCTCCAGATACCAACCCAAAAACACCTTCACTCTACAAGTTTTCTGTTTCCTATTCTTAGTACCTCTTTGTGGCACTCAACTTTTCATCTTCTTCCATAACTTTTTACATCATCTATAACAAGGCAGCTGGTTAGATTTCTTTGCTTTCCCATTGCTTGAATTTGCATTATAGTTATTTTTCTAAATCAGAGTATTAGGGTGTCTTACAAGAACCAGCGGTGGCAGAAGAGAGTAGCAATGCAGCCCTAGCATGATGATGTTTAGTTAAATGCAGCAAAGAGCATAGATCTTGGCTAGCCCATTCTGAAGTTAAAGAGTGAAATTCCTTAAGATAGTCCATTTATTAGAAAAGCAATTACTTTACAGTTCTGCTCATTGTTATTGGCACCCATGATGTTTAAGTACATAATGTGGAATATCTCTGAAAAAAAATTAAACAGTTTTTTGTACAGCGCACTGATGTTAAATATAAACGAGCAAAAAAGAAACAATAATTTAAAACAAAAACAATGGGAGCGAAAACAGAAAATAACATAAAGCTTGTGACTCTAGTATTGGCACCGTTTACACTAAATTAGTTTAAAAACACATTTTGACTTACCTGTGCTAATTCTCAAGTGAGAATCACCTGTGATTTTTTGTCGGTGCCCAGGTGACATGAATTAGCCAATGAATGACAACGTCAGTGTTTCAAAAAGTCACATGGTAGGCTCTGTTCCTTTGTCACAATGGTGAAGACAAAAGAGCTGACTGAGGACATCAGAACTGCTATTATAAGCAAACTCAAGACTTCCAAAGAGTATAAGGTCATTTCCAAAGACCTTGGTATCTCAGCTTCAATAGTATGCAATGCTATTAAGAAGTTTGCCTAGCATGGAACCATCAAGAACCTCTCACAATTCATTTTTGGATTCATGACAGCTCTGGCTCTGCTTTAACTTAAACGTTTTTTGCTTTCATGCCATCAAAGGTTAATATCAGTTTTCCTTGCTTGGAAGCTGATGTGATATTTGTCAGCTGATGTTGGTGGTGACCACTTCCACCATCCTTTAAATAGCCACATTATGCATCAGCTGATTGTTGGGAATAGAGTTTTTCTCTGGAGACCAGCCGAAGAGTGTGGATTTCTCTGATGTCAGAGTGTATCAGCTGCTTGAGGTCCTGTTTCCGAATCCTCTGCTGTGTGGAGCTTGCAGAAGAAGCTTGAAAGCTAGGTTTCTTTATTCCCTGTCTTTGTCTATCTTGTGCTTTTCACTACCTCCTATGTATACATACCATACCATACATACCATACCATACATGTCTGCAGTGGTGAAACTAGCATCCTTGCCTGCCTTTGCGCTAGCCCGGGTATAGTGAAGTGACAGGGATGAGGCACATGATGGCGGCGCAGGGAAGGACCCACATTGGGCATTAGGGGAACTTAGGGATAGGTACAGGTTGTGTTAGGAGGTGCCCCATGCCTCATTCACTATTATTAGGACCTTCCTCCCTCTTTTTCCATCCCATTGTTGGTGTTTGTTGTGCCGTCTGCTTGTCTGACCCTTGTGGGCTGCGACAGAACCTCCCTGGATGTGGAAGAAAGTAAAATTGACAAGAGATGTCTTCAAAGGTTGGTGCAAATGGTGGAAAAAACACCACGTCAAACATCCAAAGACTTGAAGGCCAACCTGGACCAATTTGGGGTTATGGTTTCAACAAGTACCATACGCCACACACTAAACCAAGTAGAGTTTTATGGATCAAGGTCAAGGAAGAAACCATTGCTGAAAAAAGCCATAGAAAGGAACAACTGATCTTTTCCAAAGAGTACCTTTACAAACCACGATCCTTCTGGGAAAATGTTCCGTGGACAGATGAAACAAAAATAGAGCTTTTTAGTAATGCAAGGCAACAGTTTGTTTACAGGCGGCACAAAGAAGCGTATAAGGAAAAGACACTACCAAAAGTTAAGCATGGTGGAGTGTTGTGAATTCCCTTTCTGACCTACCTCTGGTTACTACTGAAGGTAATGGAGCTGGTCAAATTGACAGAGGGGTTGCGAGTTCTCTTTCTGGGCTCCCTCTGGTGGTTACAGGAGGTAATGGAGCTGATCTGATTAACAGAGGCTTTCTGTTATGATTGGGTCACCGAGGAGGAAAGCAAGACCAAGCTAAGCCACAGAAAAGCAGAGAGGTTGGTAACTAAGCGGATTGCAGACCCCTGATCCTATCCACACAACTAGCAGTAGCCATGGAACGTACCTACAATGATTCTAGATGCCTCGACACAGCAGGAGAACTAAATAAGCCTAAAGCAAGAAAGGGGAAAACTAAACTGCCCCAGAGCAGACCCCAAAGGAATAGATAGCCCCCAAACATATATTGTCGGTGAGACAAGATGAAAACACAAACGCAGGTAGGAAAATAGGCTGAGAAAATTATGGGGCCCACACTAACTAGACAGGACACACATCATGTTACCATTGTGCTATACCAGCAACTGTGTGACTTCAAGGAATGAGACTGATACTTGACTTTATTCAAACATCAACATCAAACTGTTTTTGTCTGAGACCTGATACCTGACGCTTGACTGCTATCAAACATCAAACATCAAAATGATTTGTAGATACAGTACTTCATTGGTTCATCTCATAAGGGAAGACAAAAGATGGTTTCACTACCAGTTTGGTTCATGGCTGAGTGGTTAGGTTTCTGGTTTATGGAGTAGTACATGTGAGTTCAAGCACTGTGAAGGTAAGCTTTTTTTTTTAATGTAACATATGATATATGACTTTCTTCACCCATCAGGCTATGTGCACACATTGTGGATTTTAAGTGCTTTAGCCGCGTTTTTTTGCCAAAAAAATGCTGCGAAAACACTTGAATTCAATGGCATTGCGCAATGCTGTGCTAATGCTGCGTATTTTGTCCACGACAGAATTGCATTGCAGAAAAATACGCAGCATGCTCAATCTTTTTGAGGAATCGTGAGGATTCCGCACACATAGGAATGCATTGATCTGCTTACTTTCCGCATGTGGCTATGCACACTATTTCTGTGAGCAGCCTCCATGGCCTGTATGGGCTACCATGGCCTACAGCATCTCTGAACTTGTCTTCTAGCAAGCACATCTAGGGCATCATTGAATGGAAATTGCAAAAGGTACTGTCTGCAGCGTATCCTGATTATTTGAGTGCCCAAGTACATTCAGCATGGCAGAACATTCTTCAGACAACCATTATTAGCCTCATTCATAGCAAACAAAGGTGAGAAAGTGTGTGAAGATTTAAATCTGGCACTTATACTAGAAACTGAATAAACTGAGACATTTTTAAAAAAACATTTTTCCATTGTTTGCATATCATTAACGTCTAAAAATCCTGTGATTTTCATATGCTCATGATATTTCTTTCTAGGTATTGCAATTGCAATGTTGGGTAGAATTGAGAAGATCGATTCAAGGAGGATTAAGGTAGAATAACATTTCCTAAAAATTGTGGTTTCATGCAAATTCAAAACATTTTGAAATTCGATTCTCAGTCTGCAAATGGAAAAAATTTGTCTGGCAGGCAACAATTCCTACACTGATGAAGCAGAGAGAAGAGTAATATCGTTTTCCATTGCCAAATGAGCTTCCTATAATGCTTGCAGTATGACATCCAGTGGATTATCATAATTTGTACAGTGGTGGTCAGTACCTCAGCCATCACAAATCAGCAGTTCCCAAGGGAGCACGGACTTTATGGCAGTCATTATTCATCTCCAGAGTCAGAGTAAGTCTCGCTATTCTATAGATTGTAAGCTCTTATTGTCAGCAATGTTCCCTCTCTCCTCTTTCCCAAGTGTATTTTCGGCTGTGTGCCCACGTCACGTTATTTAAGTGTTTTTGCAGCTTTTTTTCTGCAGCGGAAACGCTTAAAAACGCTAACAAATCGCATCCCATGCAATCCTATGGGATTCCGCAGTTGCTGTGCTAATTTTACTTCTGCGGAATCACATAGTGGTAAAATCTGCAGCATGTTCAATATTTTTGCAGAATCTCGGTGATTCTGCATCCATAGGATTGCATTGAAATGCTCACTTTACGCATGGTTCCATGTGTGTGCCGCACCAGTACCACACGGATGAGTGCCGGGGAAGAAGCATTACAGTAAGCGCTGTTCTCTGGCACCGGGTGCTGAACACAGCTCTCATCATTCTCCCCTGCTCTGCCAGCGATCGACGCAAGCAGGGGAGAATGATGAAAGTTACATTTAACCCCTAAACAACTGCCGACATGCCTTTTAACTGTGAAAGTTAAGGGTACTTAAACTCCAGCGCTTTTTAACAGGGCTGAGACTTAAGATTATTGAGTCCCTCAGCGTCAGAATTTCTCCAGGATCTAGGCTGCTAGGGGTAGTTGAAACTCCAGAGAACATGATTCGGGTCGGTTTTTACCGACCCCGGTGTTGCGATCTCTGTTATTAAAGGAATAACGGTGACCGCAAAAATAAATCCGATCTTCCTATTTATTTCTCTCTCCTCTGATGTGATGGCACATCAGAGGAGAGATAAATAGTGTCCCCCAGGTCCCTTGATCACCCACCTTGTACCTCGGATGTGCCTGCAGACCCCCATGAAGTCCCCCAGGCCACCGGTTTCTTCTACCGAGAGAAAATGGCAGGCACATGCACAGTGCGCCCGCCAAGATCTGCTGGCCGGCACCCGGCAACAATAAATTTTTTCCTATTGGTTCATTTTGATCACGGTGATAGTAGGCAGTGATAAATAAAATAGTACATCAAACCCCCTTTATCACCCCCTTAAGGAAAAATAATAACATCAAAAAAATGTATTTATTTACATGTTCACATTAGAGTTAGAGTTGGGCTAAAGTGAGTTGGGCTAAAGTTAGGGTTAGGGTTGGGGCTAAAGTAAGGGTTAGAGTTAGGGTTGGGGCGAGAGTTGAGGTTAGGGTTTGGATTATTTTTAAGGTTGGGATTAGGGTTTGGGTTGGGATGAGGGTTAGGGGTGTGTTAGTGTTAGATTTGTGGTTAGGGTTATGATTAGGGTTGGGATTCGGGTTAGGGGTGTGTTGGGGGTTAGGGTTTGAGTTAGAATTGGGGGGATTCCAGAGTTAAGGCACATTAGGGGCTCTTCAAACGCAACATGGCATCCGATCTCAATTCCAGCCAATTATGGGTTGAAAAAGTCAAGCAGTGCTCCTTCCTTTCCAACCTCTGCCATGCACACAAACAGTGGTTTACCCCCACATATGGGTTATCAGCATACTTAGGACAAATTGGACAACAAATTTTGGGGTCCAATTTCTCCTGCTACCCTTGGGAAAATAAAAAATCGGGGGAAAAAATATCATTTTTGTGAAAAAAGATATGATTTTTTATTTTTATGGCTCTACGTTATAAACTTCTGTAAAGCACTTGGGGGTTCAAAGTGCTCACCACACATCTAGATAAGTTACTTAGGGGGTCTAGTTTCCAAAATGAGGTCATTTGTGGAGGGTTTCCACTGTTTAGGCACATCAGGGGCTCTCCAAACGCAACATGGCATTCTATCTTAATGCCAGCCAATTTTGCATTGAAAAAGTAAAATGAAGCCCTCCTTCCAAGCTCTGCCATGCGCCCAAACAGTGGTTTACCTGCATATATGGGGTATCAGCCTACTCAGGACAAATTATACAACTTTTTCATTGCAATTTCTCCTATTACCCTTGGTAAAATAAAAAAAAAATTGGATCTGAAGTAAATTTTTTGTGAAAAAGTTAAATGTTCATTTTTTTATACATTCCAAAAATTCCTGTGAAGCACCTGAAGGGTTAATAAACTTCTTGAATGTGGTTTTTAGCACTTTCAGGAGTGCAGTTTTTAGAATGGTGTCACTTTTGGGTATTTTCTATCATATAGACAAAAAATGGCGTTGTAAAAATGAGAAATCGCTCTTTAGATTTTAACCCTTATAACTTCCTAATAAAAAAAATGTTGGTTCCAAAATTGTGCTGATGTAAAGTAAACATGTGGGAAATGTTACTTATTAAGTATTTATGTGACATATCTCTGTGATTTAAGGGCATGTAAATTCATATTTGGAAAATTGCAAAATTTTCAAAATTTTCTCCAAATTTCTGCTTTTTTTCACAAATAAATGCAAGTCATATCAAAGAAATTTTTACCACTATCATGAAGTACAATACAGTATGTCACTAAAAAACACTGTCAGAATCACCGGGATTCATGGAAGCGTTCCTGAGTTATTACCTCAGAAGTGTAAAAATTGGCCTGGTCATTAACATGCAAACCACCCTTAGGGTAAAGGGGTTAAAATTTCTAAGACGGCAGTCCATTACAACAAAGTCAAGCAGCAGACATTGGGGACAACAAAGCTACAGACCGGCAGAGGGTAAAAACAACTCTCCACTGGCCGGGATGACTGTCATCTTATTCGAATGTCAGTCAGCAACCACAGGATGACATCAAGTGACCTAAAAAAGGAATGTTAAACGGCAGCTGGGATGAAGTGAATGGCAAGAACAGTTCATAACAGGCTCCTAGAGGCAGGGCTTAAGTCATGTAAAATTAGAAAAAAAAACTTTCATCAATGAGAAGCAAAGGAGAGCCAGGCTGAAGTTTGCCAAAGACCATAAGGATTGTACCATAAAGAACTGGAGTAAGGTAATCTTCTCTGATGAGTCTGATTTTCAGCTTTGCCCAATACCTGGTCGTCTAGTGTTTAGACAGAGACCTGGAGAGGAGTACAAGTCACATTGTCTTGAACCCACTGTGAAATTTGGTGTAGGATCAGTGATGATCTGGGCATACTTCAGCATGGCTGGAATTGGGCAGGTTAATCTTTGTGAAGGACGTACTGTATGAATCAAGCCACATACAAGGTTATCCTGGAAAAACAGTTGATTCCTTCTGCTCAGGCAATGTTCCCCAACTCTGAGGAATATTTTTTTCCAGCATGACAATGCGCCATGCCATACAGCTAGGTCAATTAATGTGTGGATGAAGGACCATCACGTCAAATCCCTGTCATGGTCAGCCCAATCTCCAGATCTGAACCCCACTGAAATCCTCTGGAATGTAATCAAGAGGAAGATGGATAGTCACAAGCCATGAAACAAAGAAGAACTGCTTAAATTTTTGTATCAGGAGTGGCATAAGGTCACCCAAAAGCAGTGTAAAAGACTGGAAGAATGCATGGCAAGACACAAGAAAGCTGTGATTAAAAATCATGGTTATTCCACAAATTATTGATTTCTGAACTTTTCCTGAGTTAAAACATTAGTATTGTTGTTTCTAAATGATTATGAACTTGTTTTATTAGCATTATTTGAGGTCTGCAAGCACTGCCTTTTTTTGTTATTTTGACCATTTCTTATTTTCTGAAAATAAAAAAAATTTTAGTGCTTGGAAATTCGAAGACATGTTGTCAGTAGTTTATAGAATAAAAGAGCAATTTACATTTTACTCAAAAATATACCTATAAAGAGAAAAATCAGACAAACTGAAAATTTTGCAGTGGTCTCTTAATTTTTGCCAGAGCTGTAGCTCTGCTACATACTCACACTCATTCAGCTCTGCTAAGTGAACACGCCACATGCACAGTCTGCGGCACACTGTGTATTCAGTACCACATTTTGAAGCTCATTTCAGGTTTGTGCCTGATAACATGATTTGATAGGTCCTTCAGCAAGTAAGGAGCTGTAGCTTTCATGCAGCTTTACTAATATACAGGACCTCCTCTTCTCCTCTCCTCTGCCCAGCACTGATTGGACTGATCAGTGTCATTCAGGAGGACAGAGAACTGCATGTTTCTGGAAATACAAGATGTGGTCATAGGAAGCTGCCTCCACAGTACAAGACGCACTATAAGATGCAAAAACAGTATATTGAAAGGTAAAGTGAATTGTGTTGTTCAAAACTACCACTGATCCCACTAAAACCAAGTCATCAAACAGTCATGTTGATGTAACAATAAAAAAAGTTATGGCTCTTAGAAGGGGATAAAAAAAACATAAAAAAATTGGCTTCCAGGGAGGGGACAGACTTTATGGAGGAATAAAATGAGAAATAGAAAACCAAAATGAGAATAAGAAAGAGCAACTAAATATTTTATACATTCTTTTAATTGTTTTTTTCATCATCTAATTGTAAGTAGATTGGTGGGGTTGGAGATCTGAGACCCTCCAATAATTGCTCCAAAACCCCATGTGAAAAGAGAAGCTTGGGAGACAAGAGAGCACAGCTCCTGCCTGAGCGCACAGAGCAGAGAATGGACACAATAGAAAACATAAACTACAAAGCCTTTCTATTGAATCACTACTCCGCTCTGTGTGCGTGCTCAGGCAGAAGCTGTGCGCTCTTTCACAAGGGTTATTTGAGAGATTGGTGGAAGTCCCAGGACCCAGACTCCCTTACAATTAAGGATGTAAAAAAAATGTTTTAAAAGGTTTTGTTACCCTTTAAAAATTTAACTATTTCCCCTCTATTGTTGTCCTAAAGGCTCTGGCCCTTTAAGACCTTCAGTTCTTCACATACAGCAGTGAGTAGTTTGACTCCTAATAGATTTTGGCTTCTCTTTGAGACTTGCTGTTTCTGAGCCAGGAGAACCCACTGGACTGGGGAAGGTTATCAGTAAGACGTCTGTGCACACTGGGTTGATATTTGTTGCTGGATGGATTTATGGCAGCAATGTTAGTTGTCCCTCCTGTGTATTATGGAACAGCAAAAGGTAAAAGTTCATTGTTATACTGAAGATTATACAATCAGCAGTCAGAAGGAAGGTGAATTCCGGTACTCACATCCTGCTGTTACTCCAGGGTGTGACTACTTATGACTCTCTGTGAATGTAGTCTGAGACATAGACGACCCCTTTAAAGCAGATGTCTCCACCTATAGTTGGGGTACATACTACATAGGGAACTCAAGGCTGATAAATCATAGCTTTCCTTATAGAGTACATTTCAAGCTACTTGCTAGAGGTGAGCCTTTTTTTTTTGCTTGATTCACGTTTTACTTACTCAACACCCAGAATACAGTGGTCAATTCACTTTTCAAGTTTTGGATTTGGTCTAAGAATTCTTTGGAGAATTGATTTAACAAGTTTCAGATTCACAACTCAGAAAGAACTGGAGAATTAATTAAAGGAGTTTCAGATTCACCACCTAGAATGCATTAGGGAATTGATTTAAAAAGTTACAAATTTGCTTTTGGTGAATTTATGAGAAAAATAGTTTAACTGATTTTTTCATTCACTCTTCATCCCTCAAGATTAGTAGAACTCTGTCTCTTAGTATTGGGAGACATTCTGTGTTGTGATATTGATATAATGTAAGTGTTGGGATTAGAGTTGAGCGACTTTGGTCGGATCGGGTTTCCTGAAACAAAATTTGTTTCAGATGAAACTGGTCCGACTAGGGCAAAAAAAGTCGGAGTTTCGTCCGAAACCCGACCTCAGTGCAAGTCAATGGGAAATAAAAGTCGGCATTGAGCGGATGATATTCATTAGGGTGATGACTATTTTAAAAATTTTGCAAAACGAAAATGAAACCCCTTACATTGGTGGAACAATTCCATACAAATGACATTAGTATCATCAAATTTGTAAAATATTCAAAAAAGTCCCCCCTCTTTTTCATTTCAAAATTTAAAAAAAAAGATTTTTCGTGTTTTAATTTAAATCTATAAAGAAAATATCTTTCTAAGTTGTAACAAAAAGTGGTATTTTATTCACATCTAGAACATTCTGGAATATTTTAAAATATTTTGTAATTTAGTATTATCTTTTCATTTTCAGTGCAAAGCTTCAAGTTTTACGATCAAGAAGTGCAGGACAGGTCATTCAGAAAATGTCTTCTAGAAATTCCAGCAACAGTGTAAAGGCAAACAGGTCTATCTGGACGAGGAATCTGCCCTCCTATTCTCAACATAAAAGGGATCCAAGTATTCCATATGTTGAAAAGCTCTCCAATCTCACGCGGATGCCAACGAACTGCCAAATTCTTGGAAACTTCAGTTTTCTGTTCAACAGCGAGAAACGGCGAAGGCAGAAGAAGAAGGCAATTAAGTGAAGGCGCACAGGTTGGTCGAGGAGTCATTAATTGACATTCCCAGATCTAACCAAAATGCTGAACATGCTGTAAAACTGATGGAGGAACTACATGCGAAATCGAAACAAATTGAATTTTTGAATCTAAAATTCATAGGAAAAAATAATTTTTAAGCGCTTCTTTTGTACATATTGTACTTATAATTAACTGTTTTATACCGTATTTGTTAAAAAACGAATAATAAAAGTTGCTTAGTTATTACTATTATCGTTTCAATAATGCGAAATTGCATGTCCTTTTTTGGGGGAAAAAAACAATTTTTGCCTTATTTCATTTGAATGAAAGGGGGAACTTTTTTTTAAAAAACAAAAAAATGCAATACTTATTCTTAAATAACCCATAAAAGTTCCTCCATTGCACATGGTTTCATAAAAAAAAAAAATTTTGTCATCACACTAATATTCATCCACTCAATGCCAACTTTTCTTTCTCATTGACTTGCATTGGGGTCGGGTTTCGGACGAAACTCCAACTTTTTTTTGCCCTAGTCGGACCAGTTTCATCTGAAACAAATTTTGTTTCATGAAACCCGATCCGACCAAAGTTTCCATATTAAATGTACCTTCATTGTTTTGCTGCCTACAGCCTGAATCTACATATGTGCACATTCCAAAAAGAACCAGAAAAGCCAGCGAATAAACAGTTGTGCTCAAACTTTTGACTGTTACTGTATATTTGAAATAATTCTCAAAATTTAATCTATCAATTGCAGAGTTCTTGCACACAATCTATACATACTATTTACAGCTCACTTAAAAAGTATTCAAACCCTGTGGACTTTTCCGTATATTTTTCATGCTACACTCACAAACTTAAATGTTTTTTTATTTGAATTTTATGTGCTATGCTAGCACAAAGTGTCAAGTATTTGTGAAGTTTAAAGGAAATTATACATTTTTTTAAATAATTGAAAAAATACTTAATGATATAAATCTGAAAATTGTGACGTGCATTTGCATTTAGACCCCTTCAGTCAATACATTGTAGGACCACCTTTCACTGAAATTACTGCTTGTTTACAACTAGATCAGTGAGATTGGGTGGGAAGGGTCTGTAAACAGCAATTTTCAAGTCTTGCCACAGATTCTCAATGGAATTTAGATTTGGACCTTGGACCATTCAAACACACATGAATTTGATTTCATCTAAACTGCTCCAGTGTTGCTCTGGCGGCATGATAAGGGTCATTGTTCTGTTGGAAGGTGAACCTACACTCCAGTTTCAAATCTTTTGCAGCCCCTAAGAGGTTTACCTTCAGGCTTGCCCTGTGTTTTTTAGCTCCTTCCATCTTCACAACAACTCTGATCATCTTCCCTGTCTCTAGCGAAGAAAGGCATCCCTATAATGATCCTGCCACTACCATGTTTGATGGTGGGGATGGTGGTATCAGGATGATGTGCAGTGTAAGTTTTCCAGCACACATAATGCTTGGCGTCTAGGCAAAAAAGATCTACTTTGGTTTAATCTGAACTGAGCACTCTCTTAAATATACTGTGTCCCCTACATGGCTCTTTGTAACTTGCAAATGGGAATTCTTACAGCTTGCTTTTAAAAAGGTCTTTCTTCTTACTCTTATGTAAAGGACAGACTTCTGGATCACTTGACTAATAGTTGTCTTGTGGACAGATTTTCCCAACTTAACTGTGGATCTCTGAAACTCCTTCCCATGTTGTTTGTTTTGGGTCCAGATTTTAGACACAGCTAACTGTGAACAACCAACATTGCGTGATGATTTACCCTCTTTTAAGAGTTTGATAATCCTCTCCTTTGTTTCAATTGACATCTCTCGTGTTGGAGCAATGATTCATGTCAGTCCACTTGGTGCAACAGCTCTTCAAGGTGTGCTCACTCCTTTTTATATGCAGACTAACGAGCAGATCTAATTTGATGCAGGTGTTAGTTTTGGGAATGAAAATTTACAGGGTGATTCCATTCCCTCAGAATTGAGTGATTCCATAATTTTTCCCCTATGCTTGGTTAAAAAAAGTAACCACTACTGACTACTAGAGTTGAGCGACTTTTGGTTTTTTAGGGTCGAGTTTCGTTTCGTGAAAGATCGGCCGATTATAGGGAAAAGTCGGGGTCGTCCCGAAACACGAAACCCAATGTAAGTCAATGGGGAATAAAAGTCGGCAGTGAGAGGAGGACAGGAAACACACCTACAGTGCCCATTTGAATGCCAAAAGCATCAATTCTTCTTACTTAAGCTTGTCAACCTTAATTAACTTCATAATACAAGTTATGCACTGAAAAATGGGGGTTATTTGGCTAAAGTTGTGGGGAGGTAGGGCTGGCTCCAGGTTTTCATGTGCCCTGGGCGAAAGAGCGCCCCTTTAACACATACCACAACTCATCATGCTCCGATACGGCAGAGAAATAGCGGTATAGTACAATGAAAAATACTTCACTTTTTACATCTCATGACTAGGCCCATCTATTTCTCCATACAGAATCATTGGTCCCATATAATGTTTGAAACAGTATATGATGAGCTCCACATAATGCTACAGTATATGTTGGTCCCCATGGATGAAGCTCCACTGTCTTATGGGCCCAAATAATGCTCCAAACATAATGGGCCCCATTTCTAATGCTCTAGTGTATAATGGGCCCTGTAAATGCTGCTCCAGTGTCTGATGTCCACCTTTGGAATGTTCCAGTGTATAGTGGGCCCCATCTATCATTCTCCAGAGTATAGTGCTCCCCAAAAATTGCTGTCCCAACATTGAAAACAATCAAATAAGTCTCCTCGCTAGGGAATCCCTGTACTAGTCTGGACTCCTCGTCGTCCCCATCTTCCAACTCACTGCACAGTATTTCAACCTTGCAAGTGCTGTGATCCTGAGCAAGCAGGGGGGGCCCACTCGTTGGCGACGGCACTGGCACAGGGCCCCTGATAGTACGGTGGTGTGTCTGATGGCGGGTGGGCCGAACCTGCACTTTCATCTGCAGCTTCCTCTTTGTAACCGTGTGAGATGGAACTGTATATGGGAAGGGTAACCTGAGTTTCATCAGGGTCAGATTCAGGCCGTGTAGCGTGCGAGGGGAATGTAGTGGTCTGGGTCAATGTACCAGCAGATTCATCGAGCAGTGGCTGGGCATCAGTGCGCTTGTGTCGCCCCCTGGAGTACGGTCGCCACAGTGGCATTACCTTCCTCCTAGGGAGTGTGATGTCATGCTTGGGAGCAACGAAGGATCTCTCTAGCAGGTTAACTGATTGGGTGGCGTTATTCCCACTAGTCATGACCCTCCAAACAGCGTTCATGAAGGCAAAGTGTTTGTTTTACATGAACAGTATGGTTGCAAAGCTGAACCTTAAAGGAATGTCCAGAAGGGCACCACCAGGAGTGGAGCCTACGGTTAAATTCGACTCCACCTGGGAAACCTCAACCATGCCAGCTACAGAACAGATGCACACATTGCAAGCTTAATTCCGTTAACGAACGAGACTCCATCATGCCCCGCGGTCCGAGTCCGGCTTACTAGAGGGACACGTGAGGCTCTGGCACATGAGATTGGCTGCATGTGCGCTACACTGAAAAGGCCAGCGTTTGTCGCTTACAGATGCAGATAACCCGCTGAACAATGTTAGTGATGGGGATCACTGATTACAATTATTACCCGCGAACGATGATTTCCCAGTAAGTGCAGGTCAACCGCAATTCCGGAATTAGGCCTAACCGTCATTCCTGAAAAAATGAAAAACTTACGTGTGCAAACCACAGGTGCTGTAGCTTGCTAAACAGCTCGCCAGCCGTTCTCACGCCCAGTATGGATTACACGTGATTGCACAAAGGTGAGAAAGGGTACCGTTTCCCCGATAACATGTATGGATAGCGTACACATTCAAAATATATGTCTATACATCAGGAGGCAGGCTCAGACGGTGTTAGGCCCAGTATGGATTGCACGTGATTGCACAAAGGTGAGAAAGGGTACCGTATCCCCGGATAACATGTATGGATAGCGTACACATTCAAAATATATGTCTATACATCAGGAGGCAGGCTCAGACAGTGTTAGGCCCAGTATGGCTTGCACGTGATTGCACAAAGGTGAGAAAGGGTACCGTATCCCCGGATAACATGTATGGATAGCGTACACATTCAAAATATATGTCTATACATCAGGAGACAGGCTCAGACAGTGTTAGGCCCAGTATGGCTTGCACGTGATTGCACAAAGGTGAGAAAGGGTAACGTATCCCAGGATAACATGTATGGATAGCGTACACATTCAAAATATATGTCTATACATCAGGAGGCAGGCTCAGACGGTGTTAGGCCCAGTATGGATTGCACGTGATTGCACAAAGGTGAGAAAGGGTACCGTATCCCCGGATAACATGTATGGATAGCGTACACATTCAAAATATATATCTATACATCAGGAGGCAGGCTCAGACGGTGTTAGGCCCAGTATGGATTGCACGTGATTGCACAAAGGTGAGAAAGGGTACCGTATCCCCGGATAACATGTATGGATAGCGTACACATTCAAAATATATGTCTATACATCAGGAGGCAGGCTCAGACGGTGTCAGGCACAGTATGGTTTTGGCGGCCCAGATTACACAGCGGAGGAACAGGGAGAGGTAAAGATTGCAAATGCTGGGGCCCTGCCCAAGCAAGGGGGCCCACTCGTGGGCGTCGGTACTGGCACTGGGCCCCTCATAGTACGGCGATGTGTCTGACGGTGGGTGTGCACCACCACCGTCAGAGACACTTGATTGCACTATGAGGGACTCTGTGCCAGTGCCCGCGCCCAAGAGTCAGCCTACCCACCTGTCCAGGGCAACGGCACTCGCACGGTGTCGTGCGCTAGGTGGTGACCCCGGCCATGGGGGGGGGAGGCAGCACAGTTAGGGAGTTTTAGAAAGTGGCATATGTTGATGTTGGACATTCAGCTGATGCAAAAGGCGAAATAGGTCAAGTCCCAGGAAGAGGTGGACCAAAGCAAGCCATTTTTCTGTCACCCTATGTGTCATCAGGGGAAGGTGGGACAAAATCCTTGGAAACCCATGCGTGGTTCATTTTAATGAAGGTTAGATCATCCACATTTTGGGTTGACAGACGGGTCCTTTTTTCTGTCAGGATTGATCCAGCTGCACTGAAGACTCTTTCCGATAGCACACTTGCAGCTGGGCAAGCGAGCTCCTGTAAGGTATATTGTGCCAGTTCAGGCCAGGTGTCCAGTTTAGCGGCCCAATAGTCAAAGGGGAATGACCTGTGTGGGAGAACATCGATATGGGAGGAAAAGTAGTTTGTAACCATAGTTGACAACTGCTGTCTCCTGTCACTTTCCATCGATGCAGTATTACCAGTTGTGTGAGCGGTACTTGAAAAATCAGTCCACAACATTGTCATGAAACCCCTGTCTCCAACGCCACTTCTGCTGTGTGCACCATGAACACCTCTGCCAAGCTGCCCCCGGCCCGTACAGCTCGTGTGAGGACCATCACCGCTGCTGTGTGCTGGGAACGCCTCAAGCAACCGATTTACCAGAGTTGCTAATTTATTAGCCAATATTAGGTCAAGGTTCTCCTGTGGCATGGTGTTTTGTAATTTGCCTTTATAGCGTGGATCCAGGATGCTGGCCAACCAGTAGTCATCATCGTTCATCATTTTGGCAATGCGGGGGTCCCTTTTTAGGATCTGCAAGGCATAATCTGACATGTGGGCCAATGTTGCACTGCGAGTGCTGGGTGGGGGAGCACTTTCTGGCAAATCCACATCCCTCCAGTCACGCACAAACCCTGTACCCGACCTTGCCACGCCAACATTTTCACTTGCCCCATGAGATGCATCCACCTCCCCTAAGTAATCATCCCCATCATCATCCTCCTCCTCCTCTTCTTCCTCCACCTCATCCAGGAGAGGTCCCTGAGCAGACAATGGCTGAATGTCATCAAGGATTCCATCCTCCTCTTCCTCCTCATCAACATTGGCTGCAGACGCCTGCTCCTTAAGGTGCGTCAAAGTTTGCATGAGCAGACGCATAAGTGGGATGCTCATGCTTAGGATGGCGTCGTCTGCGCTTACCAGCCGTGTGCATTCCTCAAAACACTGAAGGACTTTACAGAGGTCTTTCAGCTTCGACCACTGCACACCTGTCAACTCCATGTCTGCTCTTAAAGTGCCTGGCCGTGTATCCTCCCACAAATGCATTATGGCCTGCCTCTGCTCACACAGCCGCTCCACCATGTGCAGGGTGGAGTTCCACCTTGTTGCAATGTCGATAATGAGGCGGTGGTTAGGAAGGTGGAGCAATCGCTGCAGCTTCTGTATACAAACGGAGTGTACAGGCGGCCGGCGGATGTGCGCGCACAGTCTTCGCACCTTATGGAGCAGGGCTGTTAACTCCGGATAATTTTTGAGGAAGCACTACACCACCAGGTTCAAGGTGTGAGCCAAGCAAGGTATGTGGCTGAGTTTTGAAAGGGCTATGGCTGCCACAAAATTACGGCCGTTATCACTAACTACCTTGCCTGCCTCAAGATGTACACTGCCCAGCCATGACTCAGTTTGTCGCTTCAAGTATTCGGCCAGCACCTTGGCGGTGTGTCTGTCGCCCAAACACATCATCTGCAACACAGCCTGCTGACGCTTTCCACTAGCTGCTCGATAGGGGGACACCTCGAGTGCAACAGTGGCAGCTGCAGATGGAGTGCTCGTACAACTGCGCTCTGTGGATGAGCTTTCGCTTCTGGAGGAGGAGGAGGAGGAGGAGAGTCGAACGCCTACAGCCAACTGTTTCCTATACCGTGGGCTAGGCAGCACTGTCCCACCACCGCTGTCCCCTGTGGACCCTGCATCCACCACATTAACCCAGTGCGCAGTGATGGACACGTAATGGCCCTGGCCATGCCGACTGGACCATGCATCAGTTGTGAGGTGCACCTTTCCCCTCACTGACTGCTTAAGTGCATGGACAATGCGATCTTTTACATGATGGTGGAGGGCTGGGATGGCTTTGTGAGAAAAGAAGTGGCGACTGGGTAGGTCATAGCGTGGTACTGCATAGGCCATGAGTTCGCGGAAAGCTGCGCTTTCCACCAACCGATAGGGCATCATCTCAAACGAGATTAGTTTGGCAATGTGGGCGTTCAAACCCAGTGTACG
The DNA here is from genome assembly GCF_039654945.1 of Dendrobates tinctorius. Classification (NCBI taxonomy): domain Eukaryota; kingdom Metazoa; phylum Chordata; class Amphibia; order Anura; family Dendrobatidae; genus Dendrobates; species Dendrobates tinctorius. The sequence continues at coordinate 56,658,371 of NW_027361690.1, forward strand.
TGGATGAGAGACTGAGTACTTTCTTGACCTACTCATAGTGTCTGGGAGGGTGAGCTGGACTTGAGAGCTGCATATGGTGGAAGTAGCGGTGGACAGGGCGGACTGAGAGAGGGTTGATGATGGTGATGGAGTTGGTGTTCTTTCTGATGGCCTAGATTCAGTCTTTCGTTGATATAACAGTGGGATTCCCTGACTGCTGTGGCCTTGCACTGACACCTCAACATTTGCTGCTGTGCTAACCGGTGGGCTTACAGTGGGGGAAACAATGTAGCATTGCTGACTACCTTCTTTGTGATCAGTTGCACATGTGGCACTTGAGGTTTGGTGTTGTGTCCACGCTTGCAAGTGCATGGTGGTTAAATGTCTAAGCATGCAACTGGTATTCAAATTTTTCAGATTTTTCCCTCGGCTAAAGGTCTTTGCGCACTTCTTACAGATAACCTTGGCCTGATCATGAGGATTTTGTTCAAAAAAGTGCCACACTGCACTCTTCCTACTTTGGCAGACATTTTGTGGCCTAGCCCGCTGTGCTATTTTGACCGTCTGGACAAGCTGTCCAGCAACTCTTTTGATTTTTGGAACCTGTCTTTGGAGTGCTCCGGGCCTGCCAGATAACAGCTGTTGCGATGTCGATGTCTGCTGTGGATGCTCCTACATCTGAGCTATTGGAAGCAGCACCCTCTTCCCCCAATGGATGCCAATCTGGGTCAACAACTGGGTCATCCATCACCTCCTCTTCAATGTCATGTGCACCTTCCTCTGTGTCACCGTGTATGGTGGTATAGTGTGCGGGAAGGGGCACCTGAGTTTCATCAGGGTCAGAATCTGGCTCTGTACACTGCGAGGACAATGTAGTGCTCTGAGTGAATGTACCAGCAGAATCATCTATCAGCGGTTGTGCATCAGTCCACTCCATGTCAAATTCATCTTGGCCTGGGTAATTCACCATTCACTTGATAATCCAGGCATGGTATGTGAAAACAGCTTAATGGAGTAATCAGTAGTATGGCCTGCGTCATCCTTCAATCTTGGTTGGGGTGAAGGACACAAGGAAAGGTGTGGTTCATGAACATGAGCCTCCAATGACGACTCAGTGCTTTTACTTTTTACAACTTCAGAAGAGGAGGCGATAGAGCTGGAGGCTGAGTCAGCAATGCAAGACAAAACTTTTTCCTGAAGCTCTGGCTTTAAAAGCGGTTTGCCAACTCCTAGAAATCTAAGCCTTCGAGGCCTTGTGGAGCCAGACGATGACGCAGGCTCAACACCTCCTGCATTCGGTCCTATTTTGCTCTTGCCACTACCATCAGATCCACCATCATTACCAGCTGCCAACCCCCGCCCAATTCCACGGCCTCTTCCACCAGCCTTCCTCATTTTTTGTAGAAATGTAGACAAAATCCAACAAACTAGATAGTAATGTAAAACAAGGTACAAGGTGTCTATAGGACAGGGGAGATTTTGAATTTCTGCACACACTTGTGGACACTGGACACTTATGGATTGTGTGAGGCCCACTGAATATCAGAGCGCTATGTCACAGGCTCGATGGCACAGGTGTGAAAAAAGTGACTACAGGATAAGGGAGATTTTGAATTTCTGCACACACTAGCGGACACTGGACACTTTTGGATTGTGTGAGGCCCACTGAATATCAGAGCGCTATGTCACAGGCTCGATGGCACAGGTGTGAAAAAAGTGACTACAGGATAAGGGAGATTTTGAATTTCTGCACACACTAGTGGACACTGGACACTTTTGGATTGTGTGAGGCCCACTGAATATCAGAGCGCTATGTCACAGGCTCGATGGCACAGGTGTGAAAAAAGTGACTACAGGATAAGGGAGATTTTGAATTTCTGCACACACTAGTGGACACTGGACACTTTTGGATTGTGTGAGGCCCACTGAATATCAGAGCGCTATGTCACAGGCTCGATGGCACAGGTGTGAAAAAAGTGACTACAGGATAAGGGAAAAATATTCAGGATTGAGAGTCCTCAGTAGTTGATACCTTTTAATGGCTAACTGAAAAGATGGTAACACATTGCAAGCTTTCGAGACTACTCAGGTCTCTTCATCAGGCTAGACAAATACAAAATCTGAAGTCACATATTTATGCACAATACAGCCTAGAAAAAATGCAATAGATAAGACAAGTGACGTGAAGCAGAACTATCAATATGGGAGAGGGAGAAACATAAATATAAACATTGGACCAGTTCATAGATAAGGAGTCTGGATGTTTTATGTCCCTCTGATTGGGGTCTAGTTCTGTGTTGTGATGCCCCCACACGGTTTTAAAAGGAAATTCCTTAATTGATGTAAAAAGACATAAATCCATGCGACACATTCATTCCAGCACTGAGAGTGTCAAAGTTCGTCATAAATTTGTACTCCCAAACTCGTCTTTCTCTCTGAGAATTGAAGTTACCTTTCAATACCAGTAATTTCATATCCACGCTGCTGTGATCAGGGATACAGAAATGTTTTGCCACAGGTAGATCCATTCTTTTTTCTCTTATTGTGTGACAATGAGCATTCATCCTTGTTCTAAGCTTTTGCCCTGTCTCCCCCACATACAGACCCCCAGTTGGACATTTAGTACAAATAATTAAGTACACCACATTAGATGTAATGCAGGTGATCCTGGCAGGTGATCCTGAATATTTTTCTATCTACTGGCTAACACGGTACAAAGATATACATCTTTCCTGTACAGGATAAGGGAGATTTTGAATTTCTGCACACACTAGTGGACACTGGACACTTTTGGATTGTGTGAGGCCCACTGAATATCAGAGCGCTATGTCACAGGCTCGATGGCACAGGTGTGAAAAAAGTGACTACAGGATAAGGGAGATTTTGAATTTCTGCACACACTAGTGGACACTGGACACGTTTGGATTGTGTGAGGCCCACTGAATATCAGAGCGCTATGTCACAGGCTCGATGGCACAGGTGTGAAAAAAGTGACTACAGGATAAGGGAGATTTTGAATTTCTGCACACACTAGTGGACACTGGACACTTTTGGATTGTGTGAGGCCCACTGAATATCAGAGCGCTATGTCACAGGCTCGATGGCACAGGTGTGAAAAAAGTGACTACAGGATAAGGGAGATTTTGAATTTCTGCACACACTAGTGGACACTGGACACTTTTGGATTGTGTGAGCCCCACTGAATATCAGAGCGCTATGTCACAGGCAGAAATTGGCTAGTGTATCACAAACTACAAGGTGTATGTAGAATTGGGCAGAATAGGAATCTCCCTAGAGTGTAGGTCTGTAAGAACGGAACAAGTCCTCCACTTATCCTTCCACAGTGACACACAGATAGCTTCACTGTGGCCGTGATAACAGCCGTTACACGGTACTGAGAGGAGCGTGCACGTACACGGCTGTCTGGTGTACGTAAAATTGTCAAGCTCCGTGTTTTTTAAGTATACGGACTGACACACGCTGTCTCTCTATAGTTTTGAATGTGATCAAACAGCAAATATATTTAACTGTTTGAAAGCTCGACAAAACTAGTAGGTGCAGGTCTGTAAGAACGGAACATGTCCTCGACTTATTCTCACAGAGTGACACACAGATAGCTTCACTGTGGCCGTGATAACAGCCGTTACACGGTACTGAGAGGAGCGTGCACGTACATGGCTGTCCGGTGTACGTAAAATTGTCAAGCTCCGTGTTTTTTAAGTATACAGACTGACACACGCTGTCTCTCTATAGTTTTGAATGTGATCAAACAGCAAATATATTTAACTGTTTGAAAGCTAGACAAAACTAGTAGGTGCAGGTCTGTAATAACGGAACATGTCCTCGACTTATTCTCTCAGTGTGACACACAGATAGCTTCACTGTGGCTGTGATAACAGCCATTACACGGTACTGTGTGAGGAGCGTACACCGCTGTATGGTGTGAAAAAATGCTCGCTCAGTACCTCAGCAGGACAAAAAAAAAATTGGGATTGCTTTTAAAAAAGCAGTTTGCAGAGCAGTGGGTAAACAGCAATGCAGCTGTCAGGAAGCCTTAGAAGGCAGCCTAACAACCAACACCGCTGATCCACCACAATATAGCCTCCCCTTGCACTGCACACACAGTGACTGGTGTGTTGTACAGGCAAAATTGCTAGCAGCAGAAGCAGTTTTTTTTTCTTCTTCCCTGCCTAACGCTCTCCCTAAAGAATCAGCAGCAGCAACCTCTCCCTATGCTAAGATCGGCAGAAGTAAGATGGCGGTCGGCGTGCACGCCCTTTTATAACCCCTGTGATGCCCACCAAAGCAAGCCAATCACTTGCATGCCCTTCTGAAAGATGGTGGTGACCCCTGCCTATGTCATCACGTTGCCCACAGTGTCCGTGGATCCTGATTGGCTGAAAAAGAGCGCAAAACAAAATTTTGAAACGCGACTTTGGCGCGTAAGTCGCCGACCTCGTGGCCGACCTCATCCTAGGGTCGGGTTTCGTTTCATGAAACCCGACTTTGCCAAAAGTCGGCGACTTTTGAAATTTTTCGACCCGTTTCACTCAACTCTACTGACTACCACATTTTTTTGCTCTTGATTTTTTTTTAGTGTTTCTTAAAGCCAGAAATTTGCCATTTGAATTGACTTTAATTTTGTGCCATGTCTGTGATCTGCTTTTTTTCTACAAAATCAAACAACTGAATGAACATCCTCCAAGGTCGGTGATTCCATAAATTTTGCCAGGGGTTGTATATACCACTCCAAAAAGCATTCACTTTTTTTGGTATTCAATTACTCATTCATACAGTATTACTTGTTCTATGGTACATTTCTGTGGTACTGTATATAAAGCACTTCAAAATGCATTCAAAATTTTTTATGGATTGAATTAATAATCCATACAATATAATATGTTTAGTGAGCGACAAGGCAACTAAGATGGAAGAAAAACTCCCAAGGGAGCAACCAAAGGAATATCACAGCCAGACCAAGCTGGTGCAACAGCGGAGGTTACAGTACACTGATGTCTGGAACCAGCCGCTTTCCTAAATACACCAAGGCCTTTCCCCAGGCCTTGTGCAAACTGCTGATGGGAGAGGCAGGATCCAGCAACTAGTGAGCGGACTGTTGGGCCTAGGCTGCTCAGAAGAGAGAAGGAGGTGAGCCAGGACCAGGGCTGGAGAAATGCTAGCTAGCCCGTTTGCTGCAAGGTACCAACCGTTGGCATTGCTGGAAGACTTTATAAGGTATGTCAAGCAGCAGAGATGAGGGTCCATAGAAGAGTTTGGGACCTGTAATCACATCTCATTTACCCAGTTGGCAGTAGAGAAGGAACACTTGCCTTGAAGGCTGCAAGAGCTGAAGGTTGGAGCCAAGGTCACGTTCCTCAAAAAGGAGGGTCAGCATTGCTGGTATGCAGTGGGTCTGATAGAGAAGGAAGGAAGCAGGATAAACCCTTCTTAAAAAATGAACGGGCCTGGAAGAGGCTCCTCGAGGCGACATAAGACTGGGCTGCCACCCCCAGAGATCATAATGTTCTTGGGTTCCCCACCTCCTATGCAAGAGCAGACGATGGTGCAGGTGACAAAAGGGGCGGTCGTCTGTTTCTACATGTCGGGTTCTCCGGCACTACCCAAAGCCAGGTCACTTACAGCCCTGGGAATTGGGATCCAGGAAGCAGGTGGAGACAGACCCCCCAGCCTCCTGATGAATGAGAAGAAGCGGAAAGCTGAAGAGGATTACTGTATTACTCTCCTTATAATTATTTTCCTGGGTTTACAATTTCTGCAAAATGTTATGAGAGTAGGAGTACATTATCTACTCTTCTTCTGGATTTGATAATGCATACAGTTTAACGCAGTTATTGTTACATTATGGTGATTTCTAGAGCTCAAAAAGCATGCAAATTTTTTTTCCTGATTCAATCAAGTGTCCATACAATTTAACTTCCTGTGTTTAAAATTACGGTGTGTTAACTAGAGTTGAGCGAAACGGGTCAAAAAATTTCAAAAGTCGCCGACTTTTGGTAAAGTCGGGTTTCATGAAATGAAACCCGACCCTAGGGTGAGGTCGGCCACGAGCTCGGCAACTTTAGCGCCAAAGTCGCGTTTCAAAAGTTTGTTTTCCGCCCTTTTCCAGCCAATCAGGATCCACGGACACTGTGGGCAACGTGATGACATAGGCAGGGGTCACCACCATCTTTGAGAAGGGCACGCAAGTGATTGGCTTGCTTTGGGGGGCGTCACAGGGGGTATAAAAGGGCGTGCATGCCGACCGCCATGTTACTCATGCTGATCTCAGAATAGGGAGAGCTGCTGCTGCTGCTGACTCTGTAGGGAGAGAGTTAGGCAGAGAAGAAGACACCAAAAACTGCTTCTGCTGCTAGCGATTTTGCCTGTACAACACACCAGTCACTGTGTGTGCAGTGCAAGTGGAGGATTTTGCTGGATCAGCTGTGTTGGTTGTTAGGCTGCCTTATAAGGCTTCCTGATAGCTGCATTGCTGTTTTCCCACTGCTCTGCAAACTGCTTTTTTAAAAGCAATCCAAATGTTTTTTTTGTCCTGGTGAGGTACTGAGCGTGCATTTCTTCACACCATACAGCGGTGTACGCTCCTCACACAGTACCGTGTAACGGCTGTTATCACGGCCACAGTGAAGCTATCTGTGTGTCTCTCTGTAAGAATAAGTCGAGGACATGTTCCGTTCTTACAGACCTACACCTTCTAGTTTTGTCTGCTTTTCAAACAGTTAAGTATATTTGCTGTTTGATCACATTCAAAACTATAGAGAGACAGTGTGTGTCAGTCCATATACTTAAAAAACACGGAGCTTGACAATTTTACGGACACCGGACAGCGGTGTACGTGCACGCTCCTCTCTCAGTGCCGTGTAACGGCTGTTATCACGGCCACAGTGAAGCTATCTGTGTGTCACTCTGTAAGGATAAGTCAAGGGCATGTTACGTTCTTACAGACCTACACTCTAGGGAGATTCCTATTCTGCCCAATTCTATATACACCTTGTAGTTTGTCATACACTTGCCAATTTCTGCCTGTGACATAGCGGTGTGATATTAACTGGGCCTCACACAATCCAACAGTGTCCACAAGTGTGTTCAGAAATTCTACATCTCCCCTGTCCTATAGTGACATTTTTCACACCTGCGACATTGAGCCTGTGACATAGCGGTGTGATATTAACTGGGCCTCACACAACAGTGTCCACAAGTGTGTTCAGAAATTCTACATCTCCCCTGTCCTATAGTGACATTTTTCACACCTGCGACATTGAGCCTGTGACATAGCGGTGTGATATTAACTGGGCCTCACACAATCCAACAGTGTCCACAAGTGTGTTCAGAAATTCGACATCTCCCCTGTCCTATATACACCTTGTACCTTGTTTTACATTACAATATAGTTTGTGGGATTTTGTGTACCTTTTTACCAAAAATGAGGAAGGCTGGTGGAAGAGGCCGTGGAATTGGGCGGGGGTTGCCAGCTGGTAATGATGGTGTTGGTGGTGGATCTGATGGTAGTGGCAAAAGCAAAATAGGACCGAATGCAGGAGGTGTTGAGCCTGCGTCATCGTTTGGCTCCACAAGGCCTCGAAGGCTTAGTTTTCTAGGAGTTGGCAAACCGCTTTTAAAGCCAGAGCTTCAGGAAAAAGTTTTGGCTTACATTGCTGACTCAGCCTCCAGCTCTATCGCCTCCTCTTCTGAAGTTGTAAAAAATAAAAGCACTGAGTCGTCATTGGATGGTCATATTCATGAACCACACCTTTCCTTGTGTCCTTCACCCCAACCAAGATTGAAGGATGACGCAGGCCATACAACTGATTACTCCATGGAGCTGTTTTCACATACCATGTCTGGGTTATCAAGTGAAATGGTGAATTACCCAGGCCAAGATGAATTTGACATGGAGTGCACTGATGCACAGCCACTGATAGATGATTCTGCTGGTACATTCACTCAGAGCACTACATTGTCCTTGCAGTGTAATGAGCCAGATTCTGACCCTGATGAGACTCAGGTGCCCCTTCAGGAATACTATACCACCATACACAGTGACACAGAGGAAGGTGCACATGACATTGAAGAGGAGGTGATGGATGACCCAGTTGTTGACCCAGATTGGCATCCATTGAGGGAAGAGGGTGCTGCTTCCAATAGCTCAGATGAGGAGGAGCATCCACAGCAGACATCGACATCGCAACAGCTGTTATCTGGCAAGCCCGGAGCACTCAAAAGACAGGTTCCAAAAATCAAAAGAGTTGCTGGACAGCTTGTCCAGACCGTCAAAATAGCACAGCGTGCTAGGCCACAAAATGTCTTCCAAAGTAGGAAGAGTGCAGTGTGGCACTTTTTTGAACAAAATCCTCATGATCAGGCCAATGTTATCTGTAAATTTTTGAATACCAGTTGCATGCTTAGACATTTAACCAGCATGCACTTGCAAGCGTGGACACAACACCAAACCTCAAGCACCACATGTGCAACTGATCACAACGAAGGTAGTCAGCAACGCTACATTGTTTCCCCCACAGTAAGCCCACCGGTTAGCACAGCAGCAAATGTTGAGGTGTCGTTGCAAGGCCAAAGCAGTCAGGGAATCCCACTGTTATATCAACGAAAGACTGAATCTAGGCCATCAGAAAGAACACCAACTCAATCACCATCATCAACCCTCTCTCAGTCCGCCCTGTCCACTGCTAGTTCCACCATATGCAGCTCTCAAGTCCAGCTCACCCTCCCAGACACTATGAGTAGGTCAAAAAAGTACTCAGTCTCTCATCCACGTACACTGGGTTTGAACGCCCACATTGCCAAAGTAATCTCGTTAGAGATGATGCCCTATCGGTTGGTGGAAAGATCAGCTTTCCATGAACTCATGGTCTATGCAGTAACACACTATGACCTACCCAGTCGCCACTTCTTCTCTCGCAAAGCCATCCCAGCCCTCCACCATCATGTGAAAGACCGCATTGTCCATGCACTCAAGCAGTCAGTGAGTGGAAAGGTGCACCTCACAACTGATGCATGGTCCAGTCGGCATGGCCAGGGCCGTTTCGTGTCCATCACTGCGCACTGGGTTAATGTGGTGAATGCAGGGTCCACAGGGGACAGCGGTGGTGGGACAGTGCTGCCTAGCCCACGGTATAGGAAACAGTTGGCTGTAGGCGTTCGACCCTCCTCCTCCTCCTCCTCCAGAAGCGAAAGCTCGTCCACAGAGTGCAGTCGTACGAGCACTCCATCTGCAGCTGCCACTGTTGCACACGAGGTGTCCCCCTATCGAGCAGCTAGTGGAAAGCATCAGCAGGCTGTGTTGCAGATGATGTGTTTGGGCGACAGACACGCCGTGGAGGTGCTGGCCGAGTACTTTCAGCGACAAGCTGAGTCATGGCTGGGCAGTATACATCTTGAGGCAGGCAAGGTAGTTAGTGATAACGGCCGTAATTTTGTGGCAGCCATAGCCCTTTCAAAACTCAGCCACATACCTTGCTTGGCTCACACCTTGAACCTGGTGGTGCAGTGCTTCCTCAACAATTGTCCGAAGTTAACAGCCCTGCTCCAGAAGTTGCGAAGACTGTGCGTGAACATCCGCCGGTCGCCTGTACACTCCATTCGCATGCAGAAGCTGCAGCGATTGCTCCACCTTCCCAACCACCGCCTCATTATCGACATTGCAACAAGATGGAACTCCACCCTGCACATGGTTGAGCGGCTGTGCGAACAGAGGCAGGCCATAATGCATTTGTGGGAGGATACACGGCCAGGCACTTTGAGAGCAGACATTGAGTTGACAGGTGTGCAGTGGCCGAAGCTGAAAGACCTCTGTAAAGTTCTTCAGTGTTTTGAGGAATGCACACGGCTGGTAAGTGCAGACGACGCCATCCTAAGCATGAGCATCCCACTTATGCGTCTGCTCATGCAAACTTTGACGCACCTTAAGGAGCAGGCGTCTGCAGCCAATGATGATGAAGAGGAAGAGGAGGAGGGAATCCTTGATGACATTCAGCCATTGTCTGCTCAGGGACCTCTCCTGGACGAGGTGGAGGAAGAAGAGGAGGAGGAGGATGATGATTACTTAGGGGAGGAGGATGCATCTCGTGGGGCAAGTGAAAATGTTGGTGTGGCAAGGTCCTTTACAGGGTTTGTGCGTGACTGGAGGGATGTGGATTTGCCAGAAAGTGCTCCTCCAACCAGTACTCGCAGTGCATCATTGACACCGGGAACATTGGCCCACATGTCAGATTATGCCTTGCAGATCCTAAAAAGGGACCCCCACATTGCCAAAATGATGAACGATGACGACTACTGGTTGGCCAGCATCCTGGATCCACGCTATAAAGGCAAATTACAAAACATCATGCCACACGAGAACCTTGACCTAATATTGGCTAATAAACAAGCAACTCTGGTAAACCGGTTGGTTGAGGCATTCCCAGCACACAGCAGCCGTGATGGTTCTCACACGAGCCGTACGGGCTGGGGGCAGCTTGGCAGAGGTGTTCGTGGTGCACACAGCAGAAGTGGCGTTGGAGACAGGGGTTTCATGACAATGTTGTGGACTGATTTTTCAAGTACCGCTCACACAACTGGTAATACTGCATCGATGGAAAGTGACAGGAGACAGCAGTTGTCAACTATGGTTGCAAACTACTTTTCCTCCCATATCGATGTTCTCCCGCACAAGTCATTCCCCTTTGACTATTGGGCCACTAAACTGGACACCTGGCCTGAATTGGCACAATATGCCTTACAGGAGCTCGCTTGCCCTGCTGCAAGTGTGCTATCGGAAAGAGTCTTCAGTGCAGCTGGATCAATCCTGACAGAGAAAAGGACCCGTCTGTCAACCCAAAATGTGGATGATCTAACCTTCATTAAAATGAACCATGCATGGTTTTCCAAGGATTTTGTCCCACCTTCCCCTGATGACACATAGGGTGACAGAAAAATGGCTTGCTTTGGTCCTCCTCTTCCTGGGACTTGAACAATTTCACCTTTTGCATCAGCTGAATGTCCAACATCAACATATGCCACTTTCTAAAACTTCCTAACTGTGCTGCCTCCCCCCCATGGCCGGGGTCACCACCTAGTGCATGAAACCGTGCGAGTGCCGTTGCCCTGGACAGGTGGGTAGGCCGACTCTTGGGCGTGGGCACTGGCACAGGGTCCCTCATAGTGCAATCAAGTGTCTCTGACGGTGGTGGTGCACACCCGCCGTCAGACACGCCGCCGTACTATGAGGGGCCCAGTGCCAGTACCGACACCCACGAGTGGGCCCCTCTTGCTTGGGCAGGGCCCCAGCATTTGCAATCTTTACCTCTCCCTGCTTCTCTGCTGTGTAGTCTGGGCCATCAAATCCATACTGGGCCTGACACTGTCTGAGCCTGTCTCCTGATCTATAGACATATATTTTGAATGTGTACACTATGCTATCCATACATGTTATCCGGGGATACGGTACCCTTTCTCACCTTTGTGCAATCACGTGTAATCCATACTGGGCCTGACACCGTTTGAGCCTGCCTCCTGATCTATAGACATATATTTTGAATGGGTACACTATGCTATCCATACATGTTATCCGGGATACGGTACCCTTTCTCACCTCTGTGCAATCACGTGTAATCCATGCTGGGCCTGACGCCGTCTGAGCCTGCCTCCTGATCTATAGACATATATTTTGAATGTGTACACTATGCTATCCATACATCTTATCCGGGGATACGGTACCCTTTCTCACCTTTGTGCAATCACGTGTAATCCATACTGGGCCTGACACCATTTGAGCCTGCCTCCTGATCTATACACATATATTTTGAATGTGTACACTATGCTATCCATACATGTTATCTGGGGATACAGTACCCTTTCTCACCTTTGTGCAATCACGTGTAATCCATACTGGGCCTGAGAACGGCTGGCGAGCTGTTAAGCAAGCTACAGCACCTGTGGTTTGCACACATAAGTTTTACATTTTTTCAGGAATGACGCGGGTAAGGCTGGTTTCACACTTGCGTTTTTTTGCGCTGGATTTTAGCGCTAAAAACGCATGCGTTTTTTTTCTCTATATTTTGCATGGGATGCACTTATGTGCGCATACACATGCATTTGTATGCGTTTTTCCGTGCATGCGTTTTTTGTGGTGTGCGCTCGGGCGCACAAAATGCATCCTTTTGCATTTTTTGGGTGTCCGACTTGCCTCAAAAAAACGCATGCGCGCAATGCGTTTTTTTACAGCAAGACACCCATTATAAGTCTATGGTTGTGCATATGTGCGCATTGCCATGCTCATGTATGCGTTTTTTTGCGCATGCGTTTTTTTGTTGACCATTAGTTAGACAATGGAATTTAGGGGTTTGGGTTATAGTTAGGGTTAGCTAAGGGGGTTTAGGGTTAGGGTTAGGGTTAGGGTTTGGGTTATGGTTAGTATGGTTTGGTTAAGGGTTAGGGTTTAGGGTTAGTTAGGGTTTAGGGTTAGGGTTAGGGTTTGGGTAGGGTTTGGTTAAGGTTTAGGGTTAGGGTTAGTATGGTTTGGTTAAGGGTTAGGGTCAGGGTTAGGGTTAGGGCTAGGGTCAGGGTTAGGGTTAGGGTTAGGGTATGGTTTGGTTAAGGGTTAGGGTTAGGGTCAGGGTTAGGGTTAGGGTTAAGGTTAGGGTTAGGGTTAGTAAAGTCATGGTTTGGGTTAGTGTGAGTGGCCAACTAATGTTGGAAAAAAACGCAAACGCGGTAAAAACACACTAAAAACGCATACAAACGCATAAAAACGCTGCGTTTTTTTCATGCATGCTCATAAAAATGCTTGAAAAAAACGCAGCATTTGTATGCGTTTGTATGCGTTTTTTCCATGCGTTTTTTTGCGGGAAAAACGCGCTGCAAAAAAAAGCAAGTGTGAAAGTAGCCTAGTAATTGTAATCCCAGATCCCCATCACTAACGTTGTTCAGCGGGTTATCTGCACCTGTAAGCGACAAACGCTGGCCTTTTCAGTGTAGCGCACATGCAGCCACGGACATGTAAGGGCATGACACACCAGTTATTGGCCAATCTCACGTGCTAGAGCCTCGCGTGTCCCTCTAGTAAGCCGGACTCGGACCACGGGGCATGACGGAGTCTCGTTCGTTAACGGAATTAAGCTTGCAATGTGTGCATTTTTTTGTGGCTGGATGGTTGAGGTTGCCCATGTTGAGTCAAATTACACGGTAGGCTCAACTCCTGGTGGTGCCCTTCTGGACATTCCTTTAAGGCTCAGCTTTGCAACCATACTGCCCACGTAAAACAAACACTTTGCCTTCATGAACGCTGTTTGGAGGGTTGTGACTCGTGGGAATAACGCCGCCCAATAAGTTAACCTGCTAGAGAGATCCTTCGTTGCTCTCAAGCATGACATCACACTCCCTAGGAGGAAGGTAATGCCACTGTGGCGACCGTACTCCTGGGGGCGACACAAGTGCACTGATGCCCAGCCACTGCTCGATGAATCTGCAGGTACATTGACCCAGACCACTACATTCCCCTCGCACGCTACACAGCCTGAATCTGACCCTGATGAAACTCAGGTTACCCTTCCCATAAACAGTTCCATCTTACACGGTGACAAAGAGGAAGCTGCAGATGAAAGTGCAGGTTCGGCCCACCCGCCATCAGACACACCACCGTACTATCAGGGGCCCTGTGCCAGTGCCGTCGCCAACAAGTGGGCCCCCCCTGCTTGCTCAGGATCACAGCACTTGCAAGGTTGAAATACTGTGCAGTGAGATGGAAGATGGGGACGATGAGGAGTCCAGACTAGTACAGGGATTCCCTAGCGAGGAGACTTATTTCATTGTTTTCAATGTTGGGACAGTAATTTTTGGGGAACACTATACTCTGGAGAATGATAGATGGGGCCGACCATACACTGGAACATTCCAAAGGTGGACATCAGACACTGGAGCAGCATTTACAGGGCCCATTATACACTAGAGCATTAGAAATGGGGCCCATTATGTTTGGAGCATTATTTGGGCCCATAAGACAGTGGAGCTTCATCCATGGGGACCAACATATACTGTAGCATTATGTGGAGCTCATCATATACTGTTTCAAACATTATATGGGACCAATTATTCTGTACGGAGAAATAGATGGGCCTTGTCATGAGATGTAAAAAGTGAAGTATTTTTCATTGTACTATACCGCTATTTCTCTGCCGTATCGGAGCATCATGAGTTGTGTTATGTGTTAAAGGGGCGCTCTTTTGCCCAGGGCACATGAAAACCTGGAGCCAGCCCTACCCCCCCACAACTTTAGCCAAATAACCCCCATTATTCAGTGCATAACTAGTATTATGAAGTTAATTAAGGTTGACAAGCTTAAGTAAGAAGAATTGATGCTTTTGGCATTCAAATGGGCACTGTAGGTGTGTTTCCTGTCCTCCTCTCACTGCCGACTTTAATTCCCCATTGACTTACATTGGGTTTCGTGTTTCGGTCGGACCCCCGACTTTTCCCTATAGTCGGCCGATTTTGCTCGACCTGACTTTTGGAAAAGTCGGGTTTCATGAAACGAAACTCGACCCTAAAAAAGCAAAAGTCGCTCAACTCTAGTGTTAACATTTTTAAAAAACACTTGACCTGGTACAGTTCACAAAATGTTTTTATTAAAAATGTGACTAATTTCATATATACTGTAGAACCTGCTTTGGTGAAAGTTCTTTGGTTTGAAATATAAGTCAAAAATGGCCTGCAATAGCTGTAGAAATTTGGTTGTTCAAAAACTATCTATTGTCATATATTCTCTAGAACTTGATTTGTTTGAAATTTGATTGCATAGAAATAAAAACCTAAATTGCACTGCTCAAGATGTAGGAATTTGCTTGTTCAAAAATTAAATATTGCCATATAAACTATTGAACTTGGTGTGTGTGAAATTTTGTTGGTTTGATATAAAAAAAACTAAGATTGTCCTGCTACTGGTGTACAAATTTGATTCCTCGGTAGTCGGTACCGTGCCGCCACTATTTCTCCCGCTGTAGTGTCCCCATCTGTACCAGCTCGTATCCAGGAACAGCACCCATGCCCTTACCAATGTGGGTACTGGGATTGTGCACTGGGTCCTTAGACGATTATTCAGTTATAAATTTATTTTAGTTATAATTTTACTTCTTTAATAATAACATGTCTAGTCTCTAACCATTTTCTTCTATTGGTGATTTAACACCAAGCATGGAGAACCCTCTTTGCTTGACTAATATGACCTCTGACCTCATGGTAATTGATTATCTGGCTGTCTGATGCAATTGATTATCTGTTATTTAAGATATTAACATTAGTTGTATATGTTTGCGTATTTTTATGCAGATTTTGCTTGAGAAAGGCTACTAAAGCCGAAACGTTGCAGGAATATATCTGTCTACACCAGGGTCATTTTTTTCATTTTTTATGTGGTGGTGTTTTGCCTCATTTCTTTTGACTATTGGTTAATAAATTCATCATGTGAGTGCCAAAGTTTTTGTATTACTATTTGGACTTTTTTCTTCAGCGCCCCATAACCTTATTAGACAGTGAGCACCCCTTATATAATCTAACATATCCTTTAGAGCAGTGGGACTCTCTGTGCTGTTATAACAGCAAGTAATGTTTTACTAGTATAATTGTAAATAGATTCAAGTGATTCTTTACAATCTATTGAGAATTTTAAGGAAACCATGTGAAACGGGCATATTGTCATAATCTTAGTATGGCTTTGCCTCCAGTGTTCCAAGAAAATAAGAAATTATTGTATACTAGAGGTGTGCCCAATGGTATCGCATCGGGAGTGAAGTGTGTGTGTGTGGTGTTAGTACGTGTGTGTGTGAGTATGTGTGTACGTGTGTGTGTGAGTGCGTGTGTAAGTGTGTACGTGTGTGTGAGTACATGTGTGTGAGTACGTCTGTGTGTGTCCCACAGCTGCCTGCCCACCCACCTCCGTGCAGTCACAGCCGGCAGGAAAGAGGGTGGTTTGCGGCCTGTGCTGGAGATACGTGTGTGTGTATGTGAGAATGTGTGTGTGTGTATGTACATGTGTGTGTGATACCCCCCTCGTTGGCAGCGGCGGGTCCGGCGGGGGGGTCCGGCAGAGTGGCCAGCAGCGACGGTGGGGGGGTCCAGTGGCGGGGGGTCCTGGCGGCTGGCAGCTGGCAGGAAAGACCGCAGCCTGTGCTGGAGATGGAGTGCGGCGCCACCAGAGAGCGCCTGCACCTCATCTCCAGCACAGTCTGCAAGCCGTGGTCTTTCCTGCCAGCTGTGACTGCACAGGAAGCAGCGGCGGGACCCACGACGGTGGGTCCGGCGGCGGCGACGGTGGGTCTGGCGATGGAGGGGCGGCCGGCGGCAGCGGGGAGATTTCGGCGGTGTCCCACTGGTGGTACTGTGGAAGGGCCTGGTACCACCAGCGGGTGCCATATCACTTGGGTGTTCCAATATGGCAGTCGGTGTACTTCCGGTCACGGTGCATTGTGGAAGCGACACAAGCGCCGGAAGTGTGTGACAGAGATAATTGGTAATTATATATTAGATTCCACATTAAGAAAAGCAAGTTTATGCAGAGATATCACACATTTTCAAATTCTCCCAACAGACCAAATCCTGTATAAACTAGACATAGCCATACCATCTGAAAAAAAGTTGTTGTTTTTTTACTAGTTTCCGCTACTGTGACACAACTAAATGCAAAGGTAGTCAAAAATACAAAGAAGTCTTATTGTTACCTTCTAAGAAATGTACTTTTCTATTTGCTGCATTATTTTACTTTTTCTATAGCTGTATGTAAGTAAATAGAAGATTAATTGTTTATTTTTTATCAATTACCAAAATGCAAAGTGATTGAACAAGAGAAATCTAAATCAAATGGATATTTGGTGCGACCATTCTTTGAATTCAGAGCAGCCTCAATTCTTCTACACTTGCACACAGTTTTTGATGAAACTTGGCGGGGAGCTTGTTGCAGACATCTCAGAGACCTAACCACATGTCTTCGGTAGGTATACGCTTGTGCAAATCCTGCTGTCTTTTCATGTAATCCCAGGCAGACTTGATGATGTTGATATCAGGGTTCTGTGAGGCCATATCACCATTTCTTGGACTCCTTGTTCTTTTTTACATTGAGTAAAGTTCTTCATAACATTGGCTACATGTTTAGGGTCATTTTCTTATTACTATAAAGTTTCCTTGGCCAGGTACTGTGTGTATGGTCTTCAATATCTTCCATTTTTATGCTGTATTGAAGGGAACAGTGTGGTCAGGCTAACTGATTTAGATTTGATTTAGATTTCTCTTTTGTTCATTGACTTTGTATTTTTAAATTGAAAATAATAAACTAGTGACACATCTTTTTTTAAAATATTCTTACTTTTCCAAGTTTTTCCACACCTGTCTAAAACATTTGTACACTTTTATTGGGATGTGCATGTCCTGTCATGAAATATATATAATCGTATTGTGAATAATGAGCACCATGTATTGGTCCATACAGTAAAATGGGCCCCATATAATGCTTCATATAATATAATGATCCCCATATAATGCTTCATAAACAATAATGAGCCTCATATATTGCTACATACATTATAATGAGCCCCCTATATTGCTCCATACATAATGGGCCCCATATAATGCTCTATACAGTATGTGATGGGTCCCATATAATGCTCCATACATAATGGGCCTCATATAATGCTCCATACAGTATATGATAGGGCCCCATATAATGTGCCATAGATAATGGGCCCCATATAATGCTCCATGTAGTATATGATGGGCCCCATATAATGCTTTATACAGCATATGATGGGCCCAATATAGTGCTCCATATAGAATGGACCACATATAATGCTCCAGTAAATGATGGGCTTCATATAATGCTCCAGTATATGATTGGCCCCATATAACACTCCATACAGTATATGATATGCCCCATGTAATGCTCAATATATAAAGGGCCCCATATAATGCTCCATGCAGAATGTGCCCCATATAATGCCCTAGTATATGATGGAACAAACATAAAAAAAGTGAATTATTCACCTCTCCTCACTGGCCGCTACTCTGCTCTGGAATCTTCAACATCACTGTCTTCCAGCTCTCTGCGCTGTGACTGTTGAGAGCAAAGAGTGAACACTAGTCACGTAATCATGCCCTCTGACCTGAATGTCACAGAGTCAGAAGACGCAGCAGAGGAGGAGTGGGGAGAGGTAAGTATTGCAAGTACTAGGACCCTGAGCAAGCAGGGGGGCCCATTCAGGGGTGCTGGCACGGGTCCCCATAGCTCACCGGTGTCCCCAACAACAAATGGGCCCCTCTGCTCAGGGTCCCAGCACTTGCCCAGGTACACTGGGTGCTTACGTCGGCCCTGGCTGCATGCACATTGTGGACATTTCTGTACTGCAGAGCCATGGCACATTTGTATATCAAATCCCTATAGGTTAAATGATCTGGTAATATGGCATGGAGTTGAACCTTTTATAAATATTTTTCTCTATGAAATTAGTGCTAAAATTTTGGATGCATGTTGTATTATGGGTACTTACCATGTGCATATGCTGAAAATTAAGATTATCCTAAATACAGTGGGGGAAATAAATATTTGATCCCTTGCTGATTTCGTAAGTTTGCCCACTGACAATGTGACTTTCTGGATTTTATTTTTGATATTCTATCTCTAATTGTTAATATTAACCTACCCTTAAGGCCCTTTTACATTTAGCGATGCACCAGCGATCCAACCAGCGATCCGACCCGGTCAGGATCGCTGGTGCATCGCTAAATGATCGCTAGTGAGCTTTCATACAGAAAGATCTCACAGCGATGCAGCAGCGACGCAGCGCACGATACTTACCATTCACACACAGCGATCCTGCGTCCTCCCGCCCGCCTCCACGCGTCGCTCGTCGTCACAGCAGGAAGTCTCAGCAGGAAGCGCCCGACGAGAAATGGAGCCGGACATTCTCGCGCGATCAGCGATGGACAGCGGGGGAGCCGGTCGCTGGTAAGTATCACACATAGCGATATCGCTAGCAATATCGCTATAACGTCACAAAACCAGTGACGTTTTAGCGATATTGCTAGCGATATTGCTTAGTGTAAAACCCCCTTTAAAATTATAGACTGCTCCTGTCTGTCAGTGGGCAAACTTACAAAATCAGCAAGGGATCAAATACTTATTTCCTCCACTGTATATGTGTTTTTAGGATAACCAGCAGCATAAATCAATAGGAGCATGTTTCCTGGTAGCCAGTGACCCAATGAACGGATTTATTTATGATCCTATATAACTTCCCGCTAGTATAAAGTAAATTCTGTAGTATACCATTTCAATCCACACTGGTTAATAACATTTTCAGATTATCGTAAGTTCAAACTCATATTGACCAATACAGATAGAAAAGTAATTGAACTTTTTCTTAGAAGATCTCAAAAAACAAATAATGAAAGCAGTGGCCTAATGTGACCACAATATTAACGCGAAGAATCTTAACGTCGTATCTGATGCTTTTATCTTTGGGGAAAAAAAGCTTAAATGTATTACAGGTTGATGCAATTTGACAACATCACTTTCCAGCTTCTTGCAATTATACTAATCAAGAAACACGATCTTAAAAATCATCTTTCATCATCAGTCCCCAGTTTCCTCAGAATTATAACATTTAGCTTGTATGTCAACAGAGGTAACATGAATCTTTTGCAAAACATTCATTTGCAAATTCCCTGTCATTTCCAGCATTCTGCTTGCTTCAATTCCTGAGATTAAAGAGTTTTCGGCTGCCAAAAATTAAAAAGACTTAAAAATACATAGAGCCACTTCATTCATCTTCCGTATGAAAAATGACAACGGCAAAACCAAATGCATAAATTTTGCACATTTCATTGTCATTAAATGTAGATTATGTTATGTAGAACATTCTGTGGTTACGCTGGAAAAAAAATAACCTTTGTCATCCGAACTCTAGCTTTTGTCAATCACACATTCATTGGGGGTTCGTTTTGATTCTATTTTGCCTTAATTGCTTTCTTGTAGCAGAAAACTTTTAACATGTCGTATTTTCTGTATCAAAATGTGTTCTCCCTTCTGTTGGACAGGATTCATTAAAGTACAATAAGCTTTCCTATACTTTGACTAAGCTAAGCAAAGGCTTAGCATTCTTTAATGAATCCTGGCCACTGCTGGTGATTATGCTCACTGTGTCAACGTCAAGCTTCAGTTAACAACCAGTATTTTCAATTAAGCATCTTCATAGCAGCAAAGGCAAGGAAATCTACTAGAGGTTTTTAGGATGTTTTCATACATGTTGTTTTGATGCAGTTTGTTTTATGCTGCTTTTGGATCTATCATCAGATGTCACAATACAAGCTGCATACATTATTAAATAGATGGCTGAAACCTAATGATTTTGGTGTACTTACTTTGTAAATCCCTGTCAGAATGGTTGAATAATCCTCAAATTACAATGGACATTTTATTATTCCAGCCAGAGCTATGCATATTTTTATTTTAGAACAACCTACATAAATATGGGGAAAAAGTAAACAAAAAGAAAAATTTAAAACTCATTTTTAAGGGATCATCTCAGTAAGGTCAGCCAGCCCACGCAACCTGTATATATGGGCATGCAGATCTTTGAAAGTTGAAACCATCAATAACATATGTTCTACATGTTGGTATATTCCTGAGAAATCACCATTTTAATCTACAAGCAAGTGAGGCGTTAAGTGCTCTGGGCATGACAAAGCACTTCCCAAACCTGGCTTTATTTGCCCAGCACTAGCCTCTTTAGTTTGATTGATCGTTCACTGTATATGTGACCTCAAACACCAGAAATGGAAATCAGATGCTAGGTGGGAAAATGACCTCGGAGGCAGAAGCTTGATAAGTGCTTTGTCATGCCCAGCGCACTTATTGGCTTATTTAAGTATAAATGAAATGCTAATTGATGAAGAATTCTGGCTAACAGATAAATATTAATCAGTTGATACAAGAGCATCAATAATATCATACATGCTGCTTAATTAATACCGAATAACAAAATCCATGGAAAAGTGCATGCATACCCAGAATGTGTCTCCCTCTGTAATGGTGTTAAATACAGGCAACATTGAGGTCAGGGTCTGGCATCTGGCATCGCCCAGTCAGAGCAGCATTTTGGATGCACATGCCCTTTTCTGTGGCTTTTGTTACCAAGTATTTCTTAGCATCTTAACCATCTGTCATGATCTGACAGTTTTAAATTGCACTGGGTGAACTTTTTTTACTTTGGAAAGTTCCAAGGTGTCTTGAATGTCCCCAGTGGTGGTTAGTGGTATCGCACTTTAGGTTTTGTGCACCCAATTATGTATCAGGTGTGACACCCTATAAAGGTGTGCTAGGGGTGTGCAATCACTGGCTGTGATATTGTGAGATTGTGTTCACTCTGAGTTGGAGAGCCTGGAGGAAGGATGGAGCTGGTGAGGAGTCCTGCGCAGCTTAGCCAGGGGGGACGTGTTTCAGCTATGGTGTCTGGACGAAGGGCTGGCATGGTGTGGTGGGGTCGCAGTGATGGTGTCAGCGGGAAGTGTCTGCATGGACTGGTGGAGTGGCGACTATGGAGAGTGGCACTCACCATGTGGGACTTGGCTGCTGAGCTGGACTCAAGCATGTTTGACTTCGTGTCAGAAGCTGAACTCATCCTTGGGACTCTGGTACTAAGCAGCTGCAACTGGTGGTGGACTCTGCTCCAAGGCTGCACTAAGGTGAAGGATCCTGTTATGGTGATGGATCCAGGTGGAGGAGAAGATGCACGCAGGTGGTGGGCTCTGTTGCTAGGAGCGTACGCAACAGAGCAAAGCTAAGTGGTGTTTCCCCTGTATTGTCTTCTTTCCTCATGTGTGTTGTTAGTGCAGTGGTGGGATTAGTCTCCGCACCGACCTATTCCCTAGTGAGGGTTTAGGGTCAGGGTGAGCAAGGGCGTTAAGGTACGCGTGCGGCGACAGGTGCGGAGCCTGTTTAGGGAACGTAAGGAGTGCAGGGACACTGGCTCAGGGGAGCTTAGGAGGTCTCCACGTCCCCCATTCCCTATCGCAGGGCCCACCATTGTAATTGTTTCCCAGGTCCCCCTTATTATTTAAATTCGCCGTACTGGAGGCGGGGTTTCCAGAATTATTGTATAACGTGTAATATCTAAATTCGCCAGGTGGAGGCGGCGTATCCACCCGCACGTTTTATTATTTAAATGCGCCCCACTGGAGGCGGTGTATCCAGGGTCACGTGTGTCACATGGGTTCGCCTTGCGGAAACATCTGCGTCCTGACACACGTGATCATGACACCATCATTATGGATTTATTATGCACAAACATCAACTGATATATCTTCATTTACTCTAACATCAATTATATTTTATGACTATGGATCCATTTTATCAATACTGACATTGTTCTCACTGGTCTTGGTGAGGGGATTTGCTGAATTCAGACACTCCTAATTCATGAACAGGAGCACACCTCTACATGAATCTGGAGCATTTGATGAGTGGTGTGCGCCTCTGTGCGCCACGCCAGAAATGACTCTCCAGTCAAGTACTGGAGTGAGATTTCTGGCACAAAAACCGCAGGTAATCATAAGTTAAAGAAGCTGTTGCGACACACCCCTGCCATATCCCATCTCTAACCCAACTCCACACATTTTATCAGAGCTGGGAGAAGCTGAAGTAAAAATGCCAAAACTTACAACTTTGTTGCAACTCCAAATTAAATTAGCTTTATTAGATAAAATATTAAATTGTTGCCTATGCAAAAATGTTTCATACCCATATCTGATGATAAGGTCACTAACAGCATAAGTGAAATCTGAGTTTGATGGACCCATGGCGATTTCGTATACCGATTGCTATAGGCTGCCAATCTGCTGTATAAAGAGGAGCTCCCTCTATTCGTGGCACCTACTTAATCTTGACATGTTTTATGATTGCCTAGCTAAGGGTGAGGAGCCTTAAGGACAAAGGCCACTATAAATCTATCGTCCTGGATTGCAATGCATCTTTGCCTAATGCCAAATGTTTAAATGAAGTTTATTTTTTCTCATTCTACTAAATATTGCTCATTTCTTGGAAGGCTAGATGTACACTAAGGCTACTTTCACACATCAGGTTTTCGGCGTCAGGCGCGATCCGGCGTCGTGCCGGAACGCCGGATCTGGCAAATGTTTCGTAAAACCGGATGTGACGGATCCGGTTTTCTGCCAGATCCGTCTTTTTCTTGACAGACAAAACCGGATCCGTCTCATCCGGTTCATCCGTTTTTCTATCCGTTTTTCGACGGATTACGCCGGATCCGGTTTTTAAAATTGACCCTTGTGGCCTTCCGAACGGGATTGGCTACTGGAAAACTATATATAGCATGTTCCTACAGCCCTTCTTTGACAGGTTGTAGAGGAGAAAGTGCAGGTTGGAGAGAAGAGCAAGTTACTGGCGAAGATGGATGTTGTCATTGGAAATATTTTGAAGAATTTGGCGGATTTTATAGCGGAGGCGAATCGTTTGAGGGTGATTATTCTGGAGAAGGAGAGAGCGAGACAGCAGCGCATCAGGCATCGTAGACGACGTTTGTGGATCCACCCCATCACAGCCAAGAGACTGACGCGTGGGGTCTATTCTACACTCTGCATGGACCTTCGACGAAACCCGGATAAATTTTTTGGATATGTTAGGATGAAAATGGAGAATTTTGATTACTTGGTGGAGCGCATTGCACACCTCATAAGAAAAGCGGACACCTATTGCTGCTTCTCTGTTTCACCCGCAGAGCGTCTGATGGTGACTTTAAGGTAAGCCACATTTATTGGATATGCTCGCATCAGAGCACACTTTCACTGCAATCTTGTTGGTGGTAGTTTGTATCTCCAAGTGTTATAGGTCAGTTTTGGTATGTAATGCTGTGATTTAAAACTAATTTATTGTTTTTTAATTCCCCACAGATTTCTTGCAACTGGAGAATCCCTTTCGTCACTGCATTTCCAGTACAGACTAGGGATTTCCACCATATCTGGAATTGTGAAGTACACATGCCGTGCACTGTGGGACTCCTTAGCTGAAGAGTTTTTACCAGAGCCCACAACAGAGAGGTGGATTGAAATTGCTGACAAGTTTCAACAGATATGTCAGTTTCCAAACTGCTTGGGCGCTGTGGACGGGAAACATATCCGCATTGTAAAGCCAGCTGGATCGGGATCGGAATATTTCAATTACAAGAAATATTTTTCAATTGTCCTCATGGCCATCGCTGACGCGGAATACAAACTTATTGCGGTTGATATTGGGGCCTATGGCCGCTCCAATGACTCTCAAGTTTTCAAACTGTCTGCCATGGGGCGTAAACTGTATGGAAACACCTTCCAGTTCCCACCACCTAGACCGCTGCCGCAAACATCTGGTCCACCTATGCCATTTGTCTGTGTAGGGGATGAAGCCTTCCAGCTGTCAGAACACCTTTTGAAACCGTACTCTAGCAGAGGATTGACAAGACCAAAACGCATTTTTAATTACCGCCTCACAAGAGCAAGAAGAATGGTTGAATGTACCTTTGGTATTCTGACAGCCAAATGGCGGGTCCTATTGACTGCGATCAACCTCAAGGCAGAAACTGTGGACGAGGTGATCAAAGCGTGCGTGGTACTCCACAATTTTGTTATCTGCAAGGAACCCATTTCCATTGAGGACACCTCTGAAGAAACCACCTTGCAAGATTACCATGACATTACCACTAGAAGTTCTGTGACGGTTTCAGTAATGAGGGACAATTTTTCACTATACTTTATGTCACCTCAAGGCAGAGTACACTGGCAGGATGACAGAGTGTGAAAGATTTGTGCCCAACCAAACTTGTGTACCTTCTGTACCAACAGTATATACCTTTGCCAACCAAAGTTGGCTATCTTGTCATGGTCTCTATTTTTAGCTTTAGGCCACAGGTGTGCACCTGGTTGTGTTTTATGCAAAGTATTTCACCTTTTAACAAAAGTTGTGTACATTGTTAGGAAATCACCAACAATAAACACAACTTTTTAGGTGAAATACTTTGCTTCAAACACAACCAGGAACACAACTGTGGCAAAAAGCTAAAATTTACCCACAGTTATATACCTAGTTTTGAATACCATTTCACCTTTTAAATACCCTGTATTTAACCTTTTTCGCCGCAGAAAGAAATGACAGACAACCAGTGTAAAATAATTTAACTTTTATTGAAAAATGTTTTTTTTTAGTAAACTTTTTTAAAATTTTAATAAACTTGTTTAATAAAGCTTTGAAACTATAAAACTGAAACCATAAAACTGGTCATTTTTATTTAAATACACACATTATAAATCTGTGTAGTGTGTGGTGGAAATACTGCTGTAGGGGCTGCGGGACACTTCGACACTGGGAGTGTGGAGAGAGGACTGGGATCGTGGTGGGGAAGGAACAGTTAGAGGTGAAGGTGTGGAAAAAACTACAGAATGGGTGGACATGTGGGAAGCAGAAGAGGTGGTGGGTGGTGGAGTGGAGGGTTGGGCAGGGACTGTAGGAGCAGATGATGTTGATGGCAAGTTGTATGGGGAAGGAGTTTGGTACGGGGCAGGTTGCTGGAAGTGGGGAGATGTCTGGTACGGGGCAGGTTGCTGGATGTGGGGAGATGTCTGGTACGGGGCAGGTTGCTGAAAGTGGGGAGATGTCTGGTACTGGGGAGGTTGCTGGTACTGGGGAGTTTACAGGTACTGGGGAGGTTGCTGGTACTGGGGAGGTTGCTGGTACTGGGGAGGTTGCTGGTACTGGGGAGGTTGCTGGTACTGGGGAGGTTGCTGGTGCTGGGGAGGTTGCTGGTGCTGGGGAGGTTGCTGGTGCTGGGGAGGTTGCTGGTGCTGGGGAGGTTGCTGGTGCTGGGGAGGTGGATGGTGCTGGGGAGGTGGATGGTGCTGGGGAGGTGGATGGTATGTAATAGGAGGGGGAGGATGGAAAGTGGCTGGAGGGGGTGTAGATGTAATAGGAGGGGGAGGATGGAAAGTGGCTGGAGGGGGTGTAGATGTAATAGGAGGGGGAGGATGGAAAGTGGCTGGAGGGGGTGCAGGTGGAGGAACTACTGTGGTGGGAGGAGGAGGTTGGGAGGTAACTTGCTGGAGAGCAGCGTGGCATGAATGCATTACATGCATCTGCTGGGCAGGAGAGAGCGTTTCCATGCGCTCCACAACAGACCTGAAAAAGGTGTGGTTTGGCGAAGATCTTGCTTCTGAATGCATGGTTTGCAGAAGTGTCTTCACCTCCAGAATGCTGGAGTTGATCTGCTGATAGCCTGCGGAGATTTGCTCTGACAAGACTTTTAGACAGTTCTGGAAAGATGCATTCAGATGCAAGAACTCTGGCGCATAAGTCTTTTCCTGACCCCTCTGCCGCTGCCGCCCAGTACCCGCAGGTGTACTAGAGGTGGCAGGGGCAGAAGGGTGGGGTAAAGGGAAAGCGATCTCCTCACCAGCAGCTTCATGTAATGTAGGCGGCCACGATGCTCCTGTGCTGGTGGATGGGACAGATGGGTCGAATGTGTGGGAAGGCTGGGAAGGTGCAGATGTACCGGGGTGGTCGAAGTGTCCCTCGGTGCCGGTCTCCTCAGGGATCGCCTCAGAAGGGTCCAATCGTGCAGGCTCCCGAGTGCTGCTCACCGTGCTGTGGAATAAAGAGAAAAAAAAAAAACAATTAAAATACTGACATGGTATGGCCCTGGCTGAAAAAAAAAATTTACATCTAACATTTTTTTTCACATGTGGTGTGTAATATTTACCTTCTAGTGACCATTGTTTCCGGAGGAACGACAGGGCTTCTGCGTACTTGTACTTGCTCCTGCGTCCTCCAGATCCACTCGGGGCCCGCATCTCTTTATTGAACTCCTTCTTGAAGCGATCCCTCACAGACCGCCACTGATTCACAATTCTGTTCCCTGAAACGAGAAAGGACAAAGTGGTTAGTATACAACATCAGTGTTTCCCAAACTCCAGTCCTCATGGTCCCCAGGGGTCATGTTTTCAGGATTTCCATAGTAAATAGAAATCCTGAACACATGATCCGTGGGGACCACGAGGACTGGAGTTCGGGAAACACTGGTTTACATCAAGCAACCGGTACTGTATATACTTACGCTCTTTAATCTGGGCCCGAACATCGAGGTCCTCCCAGCAGCCCACAAGGAGCGAACAGATTTCCTCCCAGAGTCGTCGGGTAACGATAAGGTCAGCGTGGCGGCGGTCAGCCATATTCCAGAGCGGCTCCCTTTCTCTGACGAGATCGATGAGGTGGTCCACATCGAGTCCTCCATCCTCACCGTCAGAGTCGGGAGCACACTGTGAAGGCTGTCAAAGAAAAAGACAAAAATAACATAATTAGCCTCCACAAAAGAAATGAAATAAAAAGTGCAAAAAAACAAAGCAAAAATATTTATACTTACACGCTGGTGACCGCCGCGTTGCTGTCGCCGACGACCCTGGGAGGCACTGCGAGGACCTCTTGGCCGAGCACCAGATTGGGAAGACTAGAGAAGAAAACAAAAAATGTTATGTCTTTGGATGTAGGCATTTGTTTGCTGTGTGTGGTCTGCAGAACATTGTTTTCTATGTGTTGTGTGTAGTGTGATGTTGTGTTTCTGCGTTTGATGCAAAAAACTTACCAATTGTGAGCCCACTCCAGGTGTCTGTCCACCCCTTCCTTCTTCTTCTGGGAGCTCCTCTTCATCTTGTGAATCCTGTTTTGAAATAAAAGGCAATGAATAGACATATATTACAGAGATGATGGATTTTGGAAATAAAAACTTACCGTCAAGCGCTGACGATGCGAGGGAGGGCTCCCAGAAGATGATGTGCTGTCTTCCTGGTGGCCACACTCCATGCCTGTGGGTGGTGTTTCAGCTGCTGCCATTGCTGCTGCTGCTGCTGCTGCTGCTGCATCTATTGGGTGGCTGTTGAATAAAGAGAAACAAAGGGCCAATGAATATCTTGATATTCAATAGCCCTAGTTTGGAGGAATGGGGGATTTGATAATTACCGTCTCTCATCTGCTGCTGGTCTCCCCTCCTCAGCATGTTCCATTTGCTGCTCCATTTGGGGTGGTGGTGGTGCTGATGATGCTGCAGTGGTCTCCTGCCTTCTCCTGCTTCGCTTGGTTGCTTTCTTGGGTGGCATGTTGGGTGTGGCTGTGGGTCCCACTGTCTTGCTTTTATATATGTCTTGTGGGCAGAGCTACTGAGCATGCTCAGACCAAAAAAAACGGATCTGGCCACCGGATCCGGCTTTCGCCGGATCAGGCTCATTGCGGCGCTCATAGGCTTTCATTGTGTGAAAAAGCCGGACGTGCCGGATCCGGCGTGTCCTGCTTTTTCGCCGGAGACAAAAAACGTTACAGTAGCCGTTTTTTCCAGACGCCGGATCGCGACACATTGCCGGATCCGGCGAAAACCGGATGAAACGCATGGCCATACGGCGCGATCCGGCGCAAATGCAAGTCAATGGGGGGGAAACCGGATCCGGCATTGCATTTCGCCGGATCCGGTTTCTGTCAAAAGCGCCGGATCGCGCCTGACGGCGAAAACCTGATGTGTGAAAGAGGCCTAATATATAATCTAGGAGATTTCACTGAACATCTGGCCATAAACTACTTCCCTGGACAGATTCATACATTGATTGAAATATAAGAAAAATATGTCCATATGTAAGTCTATGACCTGATGCAATGCACAGACAAAGTACAAGGTGGAAGTAACCACTGAAACTATTTCCCTGATAAGGCTGGAATTGTAACTGCAGCATTTGAAATTAATGCTAAACAGGATAATTACAGTATGAAATACAGTGGGTATGGAAAGATTTCAGACGCCTTTAAATTTTTCACTCTTTATTTCATTGCAGCCATTTGGTAAATTCAAAAAAGTTCATTTTTTTCTCATTAATGTACACTCTGCACCCCATCTTGACTGACAAAAAACAGAAATGTAGAAATTTTTGCAAACTTATTAAAAAAGAAAAATGAAATATCGCATGGTCATAAGTATTCAGTCCCTTTGCTCAGACACTCATATTTGAGTCATATGTTGTCCATTTCCTTGTGATCCTTCTTGAGATAGGTCTCCTCCTCCATTGGAGTCCATCTGTGTTTAATTAAACTGATAGGACTTGATTTATAAAGGCACACAGCTCACAGTGCATGTCAGACCAAATGAAAATCATGAGGTCAAAGGAACTGGCCAAGGAGCTCAGAGACAGAATTGTGGCAAGGCACATCTCTGGCCAAAGTTACAAAATAATTTTTGCAGTACTCAAGGTTCCTAAGAGCACAGTCACCTCCAAAATTCTTAAATGGAAGAAGTTTGGGACCACCAGATGTCTTCCTAGACCTGGTCGTCCAGTCAAACTGAGCAATAGTGGGAGAAGAACCTTCCACAGAATCAGTAGGGAGATGAAACAAAGTCAACTATCACTGCAGTCGTCCACCAGTCGGGCCTTAATGGCAAAGTGGCCAGAAGGAAGCCTTTCTTCAGTGCCAGACATATGAAAACCTGCATAGAGTTTGCTAAAAAACACATGAAGGACTCCCAGACTATGAAAAATAAGATTCTCTGGTGTAATGAGATGAAGACAGAATTTTTTGGTGATAATTCAAAGCGGTATGTGTGGAGAAAACCAGGCACTGCTCATCACCTGCTTTATACAACTCCAACAGTGAAAAATGGTGGTCGCAGCATCATGCTATGGGGGTGTTTCTCAGCTGCAGGGACAGGACAACTGGTTGCAATTGAAGGAAACATGAATGCAGCCAATTACAGAAATATCCTAGATGAAAACCTTTCCCAGTGTGCACTGGACCTCAGACTTGGCCGAAGGTTCACCTTC
Source organism: Dendrobates tinctorius (assembly GCF_039654945.1). Lineage (NCBI taxonomy): Eukaryota > Metazoa > Chordata > Amphibia > Anura > Dendrobatidae > Dendrobates > Dendrobates tinctorius. The sequence goes on from NW_027361690.1 coordinate 56,688,236, forward strand.
TAACAAGACAATGACCTGAAGTTAAAATAACAAAGGAGTGGCTTAAGAAAAACTATGTGACCATTCTTGACTGGCCCAGCCACAGCCCTGACCTAAACCCAATTGAGCATCAATGGAGAGATCTGAATAAGGCTCTCCACCAACATTCGCTATCCAACCTGATGGAACTGGAGAGGATCTGCAAGGAAGAATGGCAGAGGATCCTCAAATCCAGGTGTGAAAAACTTGTTGCATCATTCCCAAAAAGACTCATAGCTGTACTAGCTCAAAAGGGTGCTTCTACTCAACACTGAGCAAAGGGTCTGAATATTTATGACCATGTGATATTTCAGTTTTTCTTATTTAATAAATTTGCAAAAATGTCTACATCTCTGGGGGTTTTTTCAGTCAAGATGGGGGGGTGCAGAGTGTACACTAATGAGAAAAAATGACCTTTTTGAATTTACCAAATAGCAGCAATGAAACAAAGAGTGAAAAATTTAAAGGGGTCTATTAGGCACTGGGATTCTTTCACTGCACGGGATACATCCCAAACCTTGTCTGGTGCAGCGGTCTCCCATTCAGATTTGGCCACTGGGATGATTGCTCAGCACAGACTCTGGACCCAGCACCTTGCCTAAGCTCATGATGCATGGGCAGCTGCTGGCTCTCCAGCTAAGCCTATGGTGACTTCTGGTATACACATGCAGCGTTGTGCTCTGGAGACTAAGTCCGGATTTCACCCTACTGAGCATGTCCAAGATATGGCACCTTCTCATTGGTGCTTGGACGTCAGCTGCTCTGGTGAAGTGGTCCACAGGCAAGGTCCTGTCTGTCTGGACTTGAGCTAAAGGTATAAAAGGCTCTCAATGGTGCATGCCTGTGCGCTAGTATCATGCTTATTTGCTGTGTGTGTGTGTAGGTGGGACAGCTACCACCCTGTGTGCATGTGTGCCGCAAATAGCACTGCGAGTGTGTTTCTAGACAGGCAGTGTAGGGTGGGAACTCCCGCTTGAACTTAGCAGCTGCACCGAGCATCCTCAGGCGCAGGGTCAAAAGCCACCTGTGTCCATGCATGTTCAATCACCAGCATAGTGGTGGATGAGTTATAGGAACCCCACTAGCATCAATTCATCTATGCTCCTGTGACATCTAACAGGGCATAGCTTAGACAGCTCTGTTTTTGTACTGCTCTGTGGAGTAACAGAGTCAGGCGCTTTGCACTCAGTTCACACTGAGTGATGTTTAACTTGGTGTATTTACGGTGCTTACTCGCGGCTACGCTCCGCCATTGCCTTCTAGCGGCGCTTTCGCCATCACCGCATGGTGGATCCCGGGTTGCGAACGCACCTTATTATAATTTATATTTGGTGCGTCCCAACAATCCCAGCAGGGTCTGAATACTTTCCGTACCAACTGTATATATTAACATATGTACAAAGAATCTTCAGGTTCACTCTAGCAATTATAGCAGTCTCTGCTTATATGTTCTTATAACTTTTGACAAAGAGGATGATATCGGTTCTAGTCACTGTATTATCACTTCTTTTAACACAGGCTCTAGTGAGGGTCTCCAATATCTCCTACTAGGCCACAAGTCCTCCTGACAAAGTCTAACAAGACTTACTGGACTGCCTTTGCTTCAATAGGCCCCCACCCTGTCTGTTGAAAAAGATCAGACCAACCCCAATAACATATGTTGGTGCTGGTAGCAGTGGCTCGACTTACTCGTGCCTCCCTTTTATCAATGCAAGTGTCCCCCCCAGAGTGGAGTCTTCTCCCACATCTTCAGTGCTTGACTGTTGGCGGATGTCTCTTGTACCCGGTGAGAGGAGGGCTTGGCCTCAGATCATGACAGGCATAGTCTGGACTCTGGGTCTTGACCTGCACAGGTTGTGCCTTGACTGGCTTCATCTGGGTTCAAAACTTACCTGGTGTGGAATGAGTCTTCAAGTCTTAACTGTCGTTGTCTAGATTCCGGAAGTCGATTGGCGCCGCCCAGGTTCTGTCACAGGTGCACCATAGCCCACTGCCTTGGGCCTTCTGCTACGCCTGGTCACGTCAGCCTCAGTGTCTTATTTGATATAAGACCTGTTTGTTCATTCACTTGGTGCATAAATTCTTGTTGACACGCTGGCCTTTTATATCTGGGAACTTTGTACCTGACTCCATGCTCCATTCAAACTCTTCTTTTTTGAAACTCTCCCTCTTCTGATTAGTTCCACAGGTGTTGTCTGAACAGTATATTGCAGACTTCTTGCACAAATGTCACAGAAACCTGTAATGTGGTTCACTATTTTACATTATACCAATAACCATACAATATTATATGTGTAATACTAAGGCTAGGTTCATATTTGCTTTTGAATCAGCAGCGTATCATTTGCATTCTCAAACACATGCAAAAACTCATGAAAATGCATGTTTACACAGCGTTTTTTATCAGCATTGTCTTACTCATGACAGCAAAAAATGCAGTGTTTAAATGCGTGTGCATGTGTTTTTGCATGTGTTTGCGTTTTTTATGCTCATGCGTTAGAAATTTCCAATTTTTTCCAGTAGCTCTTCCTTGACATTAATCACCCAGTAGGCATGTCTCATGGGATTTCTATATATATACACACACTGCACTGAGGAAATCCTCATCTTTGGCTGCTGTATCTAGCTGCAAGATGGATCTTGACCTGGACAGCTTCCTAGAAGATCTGGATTTACAATTGAAGTTGGCTGCTGCCTTTGCTTTTGCTTGTCAAGAACACAGAAGAAGAGAGACTAAGAAGACGCCATCAATGCTCGTGGTAACACCCCATCCTTGAACTATGAGAGAGCTGTGGAGCCTACCACTCTTTGTACACCAAGCTGCAGCAAAACCCAGAGAAGTTTTTTGACTACATGAGGATGTGTGGTGCTAATAAAAATATGGATATCTTATAGCCTACATATTGTAATATATTGTTTATATGCTTTGATATAGTGTGGTCATTAGACCAAGGGTGGAAAGTATTGCAAATATGAAATATGGTTGTTTGAATCCAAACACTATATTACAATATACTATGGTGTAATATCATTAATGCTGAACTTTGATACTGAGACACAAAGTGTTTGCTCTGTGTCAATACCGTAAGACAAGGAATTGTTCTGTGGTCTTTGAAGCTCTGTGTTTCAAAGATTCCTTATCCTGATTTGCACACAAGTGATATTTGCTTTGACTGAATACTTTCTCTTTACTATACCCTGCCAATTGGGGGGTGGTTGTTGGGAAGGAGCTTTCCAACTAATTCTGTGTGGTGTATTCTTACATATGTGCTAGGATAATAGGAATAACAACTGTATAGATAATGAATATTTATGCTGTTTGAACAAGGAAGTCTTGTGCTCAATAATAGTATGATTTTTGAAGACAAGAGAGACCAAAATGTTATGGTCTCATGTAGCAATGGTCATGCATGACATCAATAATCGAGGACAGATTGTGATACCCATGAGACATGTATGTGTGTGTGCCTGGGTTACGATAGGTATCCCGTTTTCAGAATAGGTGATTATGGAAGTCATGCTGCCATATGTTACCATCTTAGAGCGTTATGCTATGAGCATGAAGAGTTAACTTTGTAACAAGCAACATATGTTGAACTTTGAACAGTGATAGACAACTTTGACAAATTGACCAGAGGCAAACAGAGCCTGGGTTATAATCAGTAGCAAAACAACCCTGATGCATTGTGCTATTGTTAAGAGACATACTAATGGCAAACACACTAATAGGCTATAACAAACAGACCTTGAAGTCTTGTGCAGATTCAAGATTCTGATGCAGACTAAACATACTGCACAGTTGTAATGTGGGAGTTTGGTGTATAAAAAGGTGGGCCCTATGTCAGTGAGAGAGGGGACATTTCCAGAAGGTATCGTGGATGCACAGTTTCTGTGATGACAAGACCAGAGTACTTCCTTCTCGCTGACACTGTGGTCCCTCCAGTGGAGAAGTGATGTTACAATGCTTGGTAATGTATAGTATAGATGCTTATTTCTCTATGTACCATAATTCATAATAATTGTATGATTCACATGAGATTAATTAACAAAACAGGGTAATATTATATCTGCCATTCCATTAATTTGGTGTTTTATCATTTAAATTAATCATTGTATAATAAAATTGTGTCATATCCAAGTGGTGCCTTCTTTAAAGCCATATCCGAACCTTATTGCTAAACAGTTGGCAATACAGGATGTCGCAAGAAAGCTTCCATGACTTGCTGCTACATGTCCAAGGATCCATCGCCAGGCAGGACACATAGTTCTGGCGAGTAATTCCTGTTGAGGAATGTCTCTTGGTCACCCTGAGGTACATAGAGCTGAAAAAGAAACTCCTGTCACAAATAACCCTAACCCTACGCTATCCCTAACCCTAAGCAGTGGATTGATTTTTGTTTTTCAGTTCCTTTTCTCTAGATTCCTGGCTACTGGAGAGACATTGTCCTCGTTACATTTCCAATTCCTGATTGGGGTATCTACCCTTTCTGGGATTATTGTAGACACTTGTCATGCTTTAGTTGGCATTCTGCAGCAAAAATTCCCCCCCAACCCACAAGTGAACTCTGGATTGAAAATGCTTCCAAATTCCAGGAAATTTGCAATTTTCCTAATTGTGTGTGGGCTGTGGACGGCAAACACATTAGCATTATGAAACCAGCTGGAAGTGGAACAGAGTAATTCAATTATAAAAAATATTTTTCCATAGTTCTAATGGCTATTGCGGATGCCGATTGTAAATTTGTTGCCATGGACATTGGCTCACTTGGACGAGACAATGACTCGCAGACGTTCAAAAACTCAGACATGGGCCAATGTCTGTATGGGAATGATTTTAATTTTCTGCCGCCACGACTTCTGCCCTACACTGATGGACGTCAAATGCCTTTTGTTGTTGTTGGTGATGAGGCATTCCAAATGTGTGCCAACCTCATTAAACCATATTCTAGTAGAATCTTAAATCACACAAAGAAAAATTGCAACTACAGACTGACAAGGGAACGAAGAACCATGGAGTATGCATTTTGATTGCTGGTGTCGAAATGGCCCATTTTGTGCACATCCATTAACCTAAAAATTGACACTATTGATGAGGTTGTGAAAGCATATGTTCTTCTGCACAGCTACATAATGGTAAAAGAGCGACCAAGTTTTCAACCAGAGGAACCTGTTACATTGCATGATTATCAGTTTCACCCACTGAGAACGACTGTGGAAGTTGCCCAGATGAGGGATAAGTTTACCGCTTACTTTGTTTCAGATAATGGATGTGTGGCCTGGCAAGACAAAATGATTTAAGCCCCTAAGTTAAATGTACCTGTTATATTTTGTACCTGTTACGTAACTGTAAGGTCAAATATTACATACCTGTTATGTTTCAATGTACCTGTGATGTTAACATGTACATGTAATAATTTACCCCGAATGTTTACTGATTTAAATATAAACTACCTTAACTCCAAAAACAAGTGTGTAGTGTCAGCGGTGGTGCATAAAGATAAAAAAACAGGTATAGTGGTAACAAAATACAACAACTTTTACTTTCAACATTTTTTACAAGAAAAGGATTAAGGTTGGGGTGATTTGTTTTTTATTTGGGGCAACGTGAGGGTTAAATGGGTAGGACCTTGGGGGTGTGGAGCTGTGAGGATTGGGTGGTAGTTGATGAGGAAGTGGTTACAGGGGAAGGGTCTACATGGGAAGGGGCAACCAATTGAAGGATTGGATCAGGGATGGCAGTGGAGACATTGGGGATAGATGACAAAGTTGAATCGGAAGGAACAGACAGAGACACAAGGGAAGGTAGTGACATATTGGTAGGTGAGGGTGGAGGTGGTGGGCTTAAAGTGGTCAGATTTTTTTGGCTCCTGGTTTTGGTCCTGATGCCAAGATTTTTTTTGGACCTTGCTTTTCTTGTCCGAGTGGGGGTGCTGGGCTCTGTAGCAGTTATCTGGCATGGTGCCGGACTGTGCCGCATTAGAAGTGCTGCAGTGGGCAGGGGTGCTTGACTGGGCAGGGGTGCTGGACTGGGCAGGGGTGCTGAAGTGGGCAGGGGTGGTGGACTGGGTAGCATCGTTGATCCTGATGGCTGCAGGGGTGCTGTACTCTGGAGCATGGTGGATGCTGCCGGCTGCAGGGTTGAAGGACTTGGCAGCGTGGTTGCTTTGCGAACTGGAGGTGGTGGTGATGGCGGATAGTTCGATGCTGTGGGAGCTGGATAGTAGATTTGCTGCTGGTAGTATCCTCTGGCCTGCTGATTGTAGGATTGTGACTGCTGCTGGGACTGCTGCTGCTGCTGCTGTAATGGGTGGCTGCAAGCAACCTGGCAGGCCTGCATGATGGACAGCTGGATTTGAGGCGTAAGGTTTTCCGACATGCTCCACTCAAATGCAGAAAAAAAATGTTGTGCCTGTCTATTAAGGTCAGCTGCCAGGCGGTCTAGGCAATTGTTGACTTCCCTGAATCCATTCTTCAGTCTGTCAGCAATCAACCTAACCCCTTCCTAGAAGATCGAGCTTAATTGAAGAAACTCAGGCATGCCTGACCTCTCCAAGGCCCTCCTCCACTGACGAGAAGGCTCAGCAAAAGCAGAGGCAGAGGACTGGGAGAGGGAAAAATCTGATTGATAGGCTGCCTCTTCCCCAGCCTATGTCGCCTGCAAGGTTGCTCCATTGCTGGTGGATGACTGGGCCTGTGTCTGTTCTGTGGCTGGTAGATGAGGGGCCGCTTCAACTGAGTAGGCTCCGGGTTGTGTGGTGCTGCACCAGGTTCTGTGTGGAAAAGAGAAAAACATTAGTGCACAAATCAAGGTTGTGTTGTGCTGCTCCAGGTTCTGTGTGTGGAAAAAAAAGTAAAAATTAGAAAAAAGGAAAAAAAAAAAGAAAATTCTTACGTTCGCTGAGCAAGCGCAGGCCTCAAAAAGTCAAGGTCCTGGTGGTATTTGTATTTGCGAAACCTTGCTGCGGAACCACTTTGAACCCGAAGCTCCTCTCTTATGTCCTTTTTGAAGCGGTCCTTCATTGAGCGCCAAGGGATTTTGATTCGCTTCACTGTGAAGGGGAAAAAAAGAATTAGAAAACAATGCACATCCATTCACAGGTTCACTGCCGGTCCAGACCACATTGCAATACTTACCAAAATCAATTCTGGCTCACGGCGTGGCACGGTCTCAACCAGGCAGCAGCAATGTTGCCATTTCTTCCCAGAGCCATCGAATCAATAATATATAATAATAATAATAATAAATTTTATTTCTATAGCGCCGACATATTCCGCAGCAGTTTACATTGGAGAGGGGACTTGTACAGACGATAGACATTACAGCATAACAATAATCACATAGATCATAACAGATACCAAGAGGGATGAAGGCCCTGCTCGTAAGCTTACAATCTATGAGGAAAGAGGTAGACACGAAAGGTGCGTGGTAACAATTGCCCTGATTGTATGGACCAGCCATAATGTTAAGTGTATAACAGTACAGGCACAGAGGGCTAATGGATGCATAAAGCATGTGGGAACATGATGTGGGGAACCTGGTTATGGTAAAACTTTTGGCTGTGCCACACAGGGATAGATTAGGTTAATGTGTTGAGGCAGTAGGCCAGTCTGAATAAATGCGTTTTCAGGGCACGCTTAAAATTGTTGGGATTAGGGACTAATCGTATTGACCTGGGAAATGCATTCAAAAGAATTGGCGCAGCACGTGTATAGTCTTGGAGACGGGAGTGGGAGGTTCTGATTATTGAGGATGCTAACCTCAGGTCATCAGCAGAATGGAGGGCTCAGGTAGGGTGGTATACTGAAACAAGGGAGGAGATGTAGGGTGGTGCTGAGCCATGGAGAGCTTTGTGGGTGAGGGTAATAAGTTTGTACTGGATTCTGGAGTGGATGGGTAGCCAGTGTAATGACTTGCACAAGGTAGAGGCATCGGTATAACGATTGGCGAGGAATATGATCCTAGCTGCAGCATTCAAGACAGATTGGAGGGGGGAGAGTTTGGTAAGAGGGAGACCGATTAGAAGAGAGTTACAGTAATCGAGACGAGAATGAATAAGAGAAACAGTAAGAGTTTTTGTGGAGTCAAAAGTAAGAAAAGGTTGAATTCTAGAAATGTTTTTGAGGTGCAGATAACAAGAGCAAGCCAGTGATCAGATGTAGGGGGCAAAGGAAAGCTCGGAGTCAAGTATGACCCCAAGACAGCGGGCATGTTGCTGGGCAGTAATAGTGCAACCACACACGGAAATGGCAATGTCGGGTATAGGTACATTAGTAGCGGGAGGAAACACAAGGAGTTCAGTCTTTGACAGGTTCAGTTTCAGATATAGTGAGGACATGATGTTAGACACAGCATTTAGACAATCACTGGTGTTTTCTAGAAAGGCAGGCATGATGTCAGGAGAAGCATATAATTGGCTGTCATCAGCATAGAGATAGTACTGGAAACCAAATCTACTGATTGTTTGACCAATAGGGGCAGTGTACAAAGAGAAGAGGAGGGGGCCTAGGACTGATCCTTGAGGAACCCCAACAGTAAGAGGAAGATGAGAGGAGGAAGAACCAGCAAAAGATACAGTAAAGGAGCGGTCAGAGAGATAGGAGGAGAACCAGGAGAGAATGGTGTCCTTGAGGCCAATGGAACGGAGCATAGTGAGGAGGAGCTGATGATCCACAGTGTCGAATGCTGCAGAGAGATCCAAGAGAATTAGCATGGAGTAATGATCATTTGATTTAGCTGTTAGTAGGTCATTAGAGACTTTAGTGAGGGCAGTTTCAGTAGAGTGTAAAGAGCGGAAACCGGATTGGAGAGTCGAGAAGAGAGTTATCAAAGAGTTAGCGGATAAGACGGGAGTGGACCAGGCATTCCAGAAGTTTAGAGATGAAGGGAAGATTAGAGACAGGTCTATGGTTAGCGGCACAGTTTTGGTCGAGGGATGGTTTTTTAAGTAGTGGATGTATGATGGCATGCTTAAATGAGGAGGGAAAGATACGAGAAGAGAGAGAGAGGTTAAATATTTTAGTTACGTAAGGGGTGACAGCAGAGGAAAGGGACTGGAGAAGATGTGACAGAAATGGGTCACTGGTGCAAGTGGTTGGGCGAGAAGATGCAAGGAGCCTGCTTACTTTTTCTTCTGTGACTTGTTCAAAATCAGAGACTGAGCTAGATGCAGTGGGGGAGGGAGGACAGTGCATGGTCTGGTCAATTTTTGCTTTGAAGTAATTGGCCAGATCTTCAGCTTGAAGTTCCATGGTTGGGGCCTGTATTCTCTGGATGAGTAGAGAATGAAAAGTGTCAAAGAGCCGCTTAGGGTTATTGGTAGTGTTGAGCGATACCTTCCGATATCGGGAAATATCGGATCGGATTGGATCGGACCGATACCCCAAAAATATTGGGTATCGCCGATTCCGATACCGGAAACCCATGCAAGTCAATGGGGCACAAATTTCGGAATGAAAATAAACCCTTTCTTTACTTGCACATCCAGTTCGGGAGGGGGGAAGAGTGTGGGTGGTGCGTGGGCGGGGTCTGTACGGGCCTGCCGGGGGTCTGTGCGGGCCTGCCAGGGGTCTGTGCGGGCAGCCGGGGGTCTGTGCGGGCCTTCCGGGGGTCTGTGCGGGCCTGCTGGGGTCTGTGCGGGCTGCCGGGGGTCTGTGCGGGCTGCCAGGGGTCTGTGCGGGCCTGCCAGGGGTCTGTGCGGGCTGCCAGGGGTCTGTGCAGGCCTGCCGGGGGTCTGTGCGGGCATGCCGGGGGTTCGGTGTGCAGGCATAGTCCGATGGGACTACAAGTCCCATCGGGCTATGCCTGCTACAATGGCAGTGATTGACACATTAGCCAAGGATGGGACAGTAGTAGTCCCATTATCCGGCTAATGTGTTGAATGTAAAAAAAAAAAAAAAATACTACATACTATATACATACTACATATATACTACATTCATACAACATACATACATTCATACAATATACATACATACATACATATATACTGCATTCATACTACATACATACTATACATACATAGTATGTATGTATGTTGTAGATATGTAGTGTGTATGTAGTATGTATGTATGATTCAAGATTCAAGATTCAAAGAAGCTTTATTGGCAGGACTAAATACACATTAGTTTTGCCAAAGCAAGTGTACAGAAGGGAATAGGGATAGGGACTGTAGGGATGTTGGGAAGGGGCTGTAGGAAAGGTGGATGGGGCAGATCCAGGATGGGGCTATAGAAGTCCATGGCATAGGGAAGGTGGATGGGGGCAGATCCAGGATGAGGCTATAGAAGTCCATGGCATAGGGAAGGTGGATGGGGGATTGGGGCATATCCAGGATGGGGGCCATAGAAGTCCATGGCATATCATAGTTCTCTTTCTCGCAGTCTATGGCATTCGCTCACATATTGCGCTGCTATCTCCACTGTTCTCTCTTCTTCCCCCAGCAGGATGTATGTTTTCTCTTCCTCCTTCATGGTGGTGAAATCCGGGAAGAGATGTGAGTCTCCTGAAGTGAGTGTCCCTCACTGCTGAGTACTTGGAGCAGTGTAGCAGGAAGTGGGTCTCATCCTCCAGGGCCTCCTGGTCACAGTGTTGGCACAGTCTTTCCTCCCTGGGCTTGTAGCTCTGCCTGTGTCGGCCGGATTCGATGGCCAGACTGTGGGCACTGAGTCTATACCGGCTCAGGATCTTGCGGTCTTTGGGGTCCGGGAGTTTCTCCAGGTATGGAGCCAGTCTGTAGTCTCTCTGTAGACTCTGGTACATGGTCAGTTTCTGTGAGCTGATGATGTCGTTCTTCCAGTCACTTACGTACCTCTCCTGGCCTTCGTCTACCATCTTCCTGATTCCGGCTTTTGTCAGGTTGTTGTGATTGGTTTTCTGGTCAGGTTGGGTTTGGGTGAGCTGTTCCGAGGGTCCTGGTTTTTCTGTTTCCCCTACATGTGTCAGGGCTTTATGGTGATGGGAGCTTGGATTGCTCCTACGTAGGTGAGCCTGGAATGACAGTGCCCTCTTTAGAACCGTTAGGTGTAGAGGGAATCTGCCCAGCTCGGCCCAGCAAGCACTGTTGGAGGTGCGCCGATGGACTTGGAGAAGGTGCTTGCAGAATTCCAGGTGGAATATTTCTGTTGGGCTTGAATCCCACCTTGACCAGTCTGGGTAGGTGTGAGGACCCCAGACTTCGCTGCCATACAGGAGGATTGGGGCGATGATAGAGTCGAAGATTTTTAACCAGACCCTGACTGGTGGCTTTAGATGGTAGAGTTTCCTTCGGATGGCATAGAAGGTTTTGCATGCCTTGTCTTTCAGGGTCTCTATGGCTTGTTTGAAGCTCCCTGATCGGTGAATCTCTAGGCCCAGATAGGTATATTTGTCCATTCCTGTAAGGGCGCAGTTGTTGAGGATTTATGAAGGGTGCTGGTCTGATTTTCTCTTTCTCTTCTGGAACACCATGATGTTGGTTTTCTTTAGGTTGACCGGTAGAGCCCAGGTGGAGCTGAATTTCTCTAAGATTTTCTGGTTGTCTTGGAGGCCTTTCTCAGTTGGTGACAGAAGCAGCAAATCATCTGCATACAGCAGGAATTTCACCTGCGCGTCGTGGAGGGTGAGACCTGGTGCTGTGGAAGATTCCAGAGCGGTAGCCAGCTCGTTGATGTAAATGTTGAAGAGCGTTGGGCTTAGGCTGCAGCCTTGTCTGACTCCCCGGCTCTGCTGGAAATAAGCCGTTCTTCTGCCGTTCACACTCACACTGCAGAGGTTCTCGGTGTAGGAGCTTTTGATAACATCATAGGTCTTTCCTTCTATTCCGCTCTCCAGCAGTTTCAGGAATAAGCCTGGGTGCCACACCGAATCAAAGGCCTTTTTAAAGTCCACGAAACATGTAGTATGTAGTATGTAGTATGTATGTATGTATGTTGTATGAATGTAGTATGTATGTATGTATGTATGTTGTATGAATGTATGTATGTTGTATGAATGTAGTATATATGTAATACATACATACTACATATATACTACATTCATACAACATACATACATTCTACATACATACTACATATATACTGCATACATACTACATACATACATACATACTACATACTACATACATACTACATATATACTACATTCATAGAACATACATACATACATATTACATACATACTACATTCATACAACATACATACATACATAGTACATACTAAATACATACTACAGACATACAACATACATAAAACATGCTACAGACATACAACATACATACTACATACATACTACATATGATACATTCATACATTCATACAATACATACATATAGACATACAGTACATATAACATAGAGTACATACTCACCATCACTTGTCACTTTGATACCCGAAGCCAGTGTCATCTGTAAAAAATATTAAAATAACAAGCAAACAATATACTCCCTGATCCGCAGAAATCCACGAGTGTCCCATGACGATCTCCCGTGGAGAACCGCAGCATCAGCTAGGGGCACCAGGAATGCAATGACAGGAGGTAGGTATCCTTCCGCACTGTATTCCTCCGCCACTGTAAAAAAATAGTCCCTAGTCTCACTTTTGGCATTGCTGTGTGAGAAAGTTCCCACACAGCTTTGGCCATAAAGTGAGACCAGTGAACTATAGTAACCTCTCTGTGATGCACTGCAGGAGATCGTCGTGGTTTTCTGGACGTAGCTTCTATTTTTGTGTCTGCCTCCTACGGTGACTCAATCATAACAGCCAACATACATTGCTGAAATAATGCTAGCATACAGTGATCAAAAAATAAGTCCATTCTGAACAAAAAATTGTCTATAAAAAGTTTCATACTGTTTCTAAATAAAACTATTAATCAAATAATTGGGTATTCTGGTTTTCAAAAGTTATCACCTATCTAGAGGATGGGTGATACCTGCTAGATTGATGTAGTCTGACCAGCATTATTATTTTATAATGGAGTGGCTAGTATTGTGTATGCTTGACCATCATTCCCTTCATTCTCTATGGGACTGCCAGAGAAAGTAAAAAACAATTATCTGGAAGTTCCATAGTGAATTAATAATGATATGCTAAAGCATGTTCCCTGCTACTCCATTTTATGTGCCACAGTCTGACTCAACCTGACCACAAATACACCTTTAATATTAAGAGTTGTGATTATCACAAACTTTAGGTAGTGGGTCATTTTATATTCATCTCTATTCAATTTTGAAAACTTAATGGACACAATCCTGAGAGGTAATTAGAAAAATTAACTGCTCAAAGGCTCATTCACATTTAAATTTTTCATGTACAAGAGCTATCCGTTTTTTTTTTTTCGCAGCTAGCTCTCATACCTATGATAGTGTATGGGGCTGTTCACATGTCCCTTCTTTTTTTACTGCGGTCTGTGCAACATCATGGAGACATGTCTGATATTGATCTGATTGTCAGATCAAACTCTGCATTGAAAGTCTATGATTCCATTAAAAAATCTGTCGGCACTCGGATGAAATCCATGTGATGTCTGTTTTTTACTGACAGATTGATGAAGATGGAGATACTTTATTTCTGATGAAACTCCAACCAAACTCTAATGAAAATTACTGATGAAACCCTGAATAAACTAAAAAAAAAGCTGAGATGCGAAAAGGACCTAAGGGAGATGCCTTAGAATTGTTGCCTTGATAATATGTTGGTGGGGGGGCAGTAAACATATAACGCTAATGTAACAAAAGAACATTTTCAAATATTATCAACATAAAAATAACTGAGAAACAGCAGGGTTAATAATGATTTGACGATAATAAATGTTCTACAGCGCTTAACAGTTGTGATGATTAATTATTCAGTATATAAGGCTATGTTTATTGCGGGCCTTGCCAAGGGTTTTTTAATATTTGAACACTATGTGTCAAAAAGAGATTCTGTGATCCCATAATGTAGCTATATTTTATAGATTGTCACTGCTCAAAATATTTCATTGGTTGTTAACATAAACAAGCTGCTTGGTAATGGATCAAAGTAAAAAGATCTGTCATCACATCATTTCCTTTCCTTGCTGTTATCTGAAAAGAAAAATCTAAAGATATACTGTATTAAGGAGAACTACTAGCCAATTAATTGTATTAAAGTGGACACCGAGGGTTGTGGGGTATGTGCATAAAGTGTTTATTGACGTAAGTGTACCTGCTGATTTTTTTTTGAAGCATAAGATGCTTGAAGACTTTCAAATGGAAGCTGGCTGGAGAATGGTCAGTTCACCTCTATTAGCCACCTAGTGTCTATGCACGGACCCCGAACACCTTCTTCTACTAGAAGTCTTTGTTACTTTTCAAATTCAGCAGCCTGAACAAGGCTTGTTAAAAGGCTGCAGTGCTGCCAATCAACAGACTTTCCTGTGTTGGAACTTCCGGCTCAATCATAGCCATGTCAAGTATTGGCATGGCTGAGACTAGCTGGCACACTGTGTAGAAGTAAAAAAAAGTGGCATCTCAAATATTTTCAAACGAGCACAGGATGCAGCCTTCAGCTGTTAGTTTTATCTTGGCTGCTTATCAAAAATAGAGGGGTTTCATTTTTTAAAATTATTTAGGGTTCCCTCTCATTTTTGATAACCAGCTAAGCTAAAGCAGGCAGCTGAGAGCTGTTATTCTCAGACTCAGAAAGGGTTATGGATATTGATCCTCAACGGCCTAAAAATAGCTGCTTACAGATGACCAAGAAAAGGTGCATTCATTAGATGCGCCAACTCTGGTACTTTGCCGGACTCTTCCACTTGCACTGGTGACAAGTGGTGTCATCTTTTTGGTGTTAGTGTCAGCTTTGTCATGTCAGCTGACATCAAGCACAAGGGTTAGTAATGGAAACACATCTATCAGACACTCCCATTACTAACCCTGTATTCAAAAGTAAGAAAGACACACACAGAATAAAGTCCTTTAACTGAAAAAAACACTACCTGAACCTCTTTTACCCATTTATTAATGTAAAAATAAAAATAAAAAATCTTATTTATACTCACCTGTCTGTCGATAAACCATATGTCCCACAATGATCACCAACTCAGCTACATCTAGTTGCATTGTTGAGAGGTGACAAATGTCACCTCCGAGGCAACCAGATCACAAGGAGCTGACCGTGAGAACACCCCTATGTATGACTGGCGGTGACATCATTAAGTTTACCCCCAGTCACATGCAACCGAGTTCTCATGCTGATTGCCAGGTTGAGCGGTAACACTTGTCACTGCTGAGCAATGCAACTAGATGTAGCTGAGTGGTACATACGCATTAATGGATTATCAGTAAACAGGTGTGTGTAATTCATTTTTTTATTTTTATTTTGATCTTAATAAATGGGTAAAAGAGGGTTGGGCAGTGTTTATTTAAATTAAAATACTTTTATCTGTGTGTTTATTTCAAATAAAAGACTTTGCTTTGTTTGTGTCTTTATTTTTTTTCACTATGGGGTTAGTAATAGGGGGTATTTTACTAACCAGAGAGAGCTATG
This sequence comes from Dendrobates tinctorius, assembly GCF_039654945.1. Taxonomy (NCBI): domain Eukaryota; kingdom Metazoa; phylum Chordata; class Amphibia; order Anura; family Dendrobatidae; genus Dendrobates; species Dendrobates tinctorius. The sequence continues at coordinate 56,703,740 of NW_027361690.1, forward strand.
CAGACAGCTGTCAGCTGATATTATTGGCTTGGGAACCTTCATGGATATTGACCCCTTCCCAGAATAATAACACCAGCCCCCAGTTGTCGGCTTTCACTCAGCTGGTTAGAAAAATTAAAAGGGACCCCAAGCCATTTATTTTATATTCATTTAAAAAACTATTTTAAAAAATGACATGGGGTTCCCTCTACATATGACAGCTCGGGAAATTCCGGATGATTAAGCCTCCATTTATTTGAATAGGGTCCGGGTTTGGGTTTGAGTTTGGATATCGTTCTGATACTTGAACCAAATTTTTTTTAAAGTTTGGCTGAACCCGACTGACCCAAGCAACCACAGGTCCTTGCAACACTAGTAATAAATATAAGATTGGTGGGGATCTGAGTGTCAAGATCTCCACCAGTCTCCAGAAAGAGGGGTTTTAGACCTTTGTTTGAATTGAACTGCAGATGAGAATTTGGACTTCCATTCTCTTCGTTCTCTGTCATACACAGTGTGGGAAAGACTAAGTGCAATATGAAGGAATAAGGGGAAGGGAGCCCAACACTAGGGAGAGGGGTGTGGGGGCCCCTAGGCAGATTTAACATCACCCTGTCTTCCCTAAATGTCCCTATATATGTTCTGCATCTATTGCCGAGCAGGAACCTAATCCCACTGGCAATAAGTCCTGCATAGGGAAGGATAGAGTGAGCATAATTCAAATCCCCACTTCAACTAAAGACAGGTGGGATAGACAAACGAAGGGAACACTTATCTTGAGCAAACTCAGAGATATAACACAGACGTCCTCCATCAGCACCAAAGAGGAAGATAGCCGACTGTTATACTGTAGCTCCAAGCATCAACAGGGGGTAATGGAAATATCACCAGTGATTGCCAGAAGCAGACAGGCAGTCTATAAACACTAAGCAGCAAAAAGAGGAAAAATTGAAAAAATAGCGGAGAAAAGGCAGAGATGTTTACCTGCCAAGGCCTCCAAACAAATGCACTAACAGGATGCAGTGGACCCATTTAACACAAGTGCAAAAATGCGGATGAGACAACCACTCACAGCCTGCCAATCCATGGAGGGGGTGGTTGTTTGGCATATTAATGCACAAAAATGGTCCATATGCGGCGCTGTAAACACACAGGCAATGCAGAGCATCTGGCTTATAGCCTATTGGTGACACCCATACTATTAGATTAGGCGGGCTGCCCAGTGCTATGCAAAATGCAAAAGGCAGTCCTATAAACAATGAATGGAGTGGTGGTGAGCATGCTCACTGACTCATAGCTTCAAACGGAAGACATAAGCCATGTCTTTCTGAGAATTGGTGGGAATCTCAGTGCTTGAACCCCCATTGATCTAGTTGTCACCACCATATTATAGATAGGTGATAACTTCTCCTTAATATAAATACCCTGTCAATCGTTATTATACAGTACCTTTGCTCAGCCAAAGAAAACTCTTTCAGATGCTTATAATTAAAGGAAAGCAATCAGTGTAATTTAAACTCTCTAACCACTACAAACTTTTCATCCAATGACAGGTTCACATTCATAAACTTCTTTTTTTAACAGATTTTGTGTAATGGAGAAAAACAAATGTAATAACTATTGAAATGGCAGTAAGAAGTCATGTGCTTGTCTCTGCTATCTAGAACAGTCAAGCTCGTCAACCTCTCATGTTTTATTGATTTGTCACAGGTCAGAGACTCCCAGAGCAGTGCGCCTGCGCTTGAGCCAAGACAGGCAGCAAAGAAGAGGACGTCACAGTTAGAAGATGGGAAGCGCCAGACTGGACGGCAACACCCATCAGACCAGACCGAACACCAGGATGAGTATAATCTAACTCATTTTTCTTCTCTTTCAGGTTACATCGGGGGCTTAGCTACAGCATTACAGAATGCTGTAGATAAGGCCTTGCTGGCAGGGCCAGCAGCTGATACTCGAAAAATAGGGTGACAGGTTCCCTTTAAAGTGTGATGTTTGTGCCTCAGCTTTATCTGCACTTTATATGCCTAAAACAGATCAGTGGCAGTTGAGGACCTAATTCCTGCTGACAAGTGTCTTTAGGGTCTAATTGGTAACATTTCACCTTGTATAGAGTGACATGCCTGACATGTCAGTGTAAGGAGGCTTATAAGCCATGCAATGCTCATCTGGGAAATTAAATATGCAAAGGAAGAGGACTAGAACTCTAGTGCCACCTATTTCAAGTAGCCATCCCAAAAGTTAATATCGACCCTTTAAAGAGACTTTAACGATCCTACATCATATGGCAAGACTCGTTTAAGGGTTGATATTGACTTCTAGCATTGCTATTTCCAATAGGTAGCACTAAAGTTCTAGTCCTTTATTGAACACAGTCACGAAGTCTAAGACCATGTACTGGAGCTGCTCTCTAACTACATCACTTTAATAGAACTCATCCCAATATTCACTTCTGAGTCTACAGTTTATTGTTTGCCTTTATTGCCTTTTATGTTATGATTCTGCTCCATGACATGCAGATTTTTATGTATAATATAATGGAGATTATCTATACATCTGCAATGTCCTTGTAATGTACTTTGCTTTAATAAAAACAATATTTTTGTTCATGTTTAAATGTAGCATCCTATATCTACTGCTGCAAAGAATAATGTCGGGCTATGTTTATTGATTTAAAATTTGTATGACGGTCCAGACGAGTTTTCTTCTTCTTTGCTAACACTTTAACAAAACAAACACAGGAAAATGTGCTGCTGGAAGGCCCTTCATCATAATCATATCTGTACTTCAATAGGAGGCAGAAGTGGAGTTAGTGTTTCTTGTCTCTCTGTAAGCCACACAAAAATCTGTATTGGTGGATCCATTATGTAAACTACAATACATAAAAATGTATACAAAAGATAGTAAACTATACTTGAAAACAATCTTATTTTTTGCCACTATGAATAGTGGTATAAAAAAAAAATAAAATGAAAGACAAAACCCAATAGGCTCTCGTATGAATCGGCACTGCAAATGAGTGAATATTTTAAAGTGGAATATTGCAAAAATCTGAATTTTCCCAAATGCTAAGTTTTTGGTAATTCATTGCAGTGTAAATTCAGCAAAATGGCGAATTCAAGCTGCAACCATAACTGCCCATCATAGGTTAAAAAAAAAAAAAAAAAAAACTTTCCAGGCTTCATCAGGAGCTTCCCAGGCATAAGTGCCAGAAGACCTGGCTTAGTGTGAGGAGTACCAGGGATTCAATGCTCACACTGGTGATCAGAAGGAGCAATGAGGACTGGACATGTAATAGTGAGGAGCAGAGCAGCTGGTAATGTGAGTAAATATATGAAGATTATTTTTTTAACATCTTACATTTAGAAAGTCCTCAAAACATAGCAAGAGACACTAAATTTGCAAAGACTTCTTGAGTTGAGTTTCCAAGAAATGTGAATTTTGCCTCATTTGCGTATCATGTAATTGTAAACATAAAATGTACGTGTAGGAACCTCAACTATTTAAGTTATGCTATAGGCGCAATAGTATTGAACAGCTCTTCAGATACAGAAATGTAGTCCATGTCCTGGGTCGACAAGAAAAACCGCAGCAGGAAAAAAAACAGATTGGAGAAAATTCCATCATCAGCGCAAAAGTAGTCCATACAGTCTCTAGAGCAGTGTTTCTCAACTCGAATCACCAAGACCCACCAACAGGTCAAGTTTTCAGAATTTTCTTAGTATTTGACAGGTGATAATTTCATCACCTGCTCAAGCATTAATTCCATCACCTATGCAGTACTAAGGAAATCATGAAAACATGACCTGTTGGGGAGTCTTGAGGACTGGAATTGAGAAACACTGCTCTAGACCCTAAAGTTCCAGGAAGACTACTAGGATATGGCATACAGAAGCATTATATCCAACCTAGTCTCAAATAGGCAACTTATTTTTGGGGTCTGAAGTTCCCTTTTTAAAGTAACAAAGACAGTATTTTCTTTAATTTATCACTAAGCACTTTGGCCCCAACGCAACAAAGCTTTCAAGACACAAATCTTACGTAAATGGCAACATTTTTGCACCACATTAGACTGTACAAAAAATTGTGACATTCGGCATTTTCATGCCATTTTTGCACAGCTCTGACAAGCTGGGTGGAGCTGAGGTGAGGTGAGGACATGATGGGGCATGATGACTCTCACTTGTCAAATTCATCATGGTGCTTTGTATGCCAAAAATTTTACTCCAGTCCCTCTAATGGGGTAAGATTTGTGGCGAGATGCAAACGGAAGCAGATTATACTTCGTGCCTTGCTTGATTCATTAAGAGGCATGAAGCTTTTATGAATCAGGTGCCTCACACTCCACACAGCCCCCTCATCTACAAAAAAAAAATTGCATGATTACAATGTGCAAATATATGAAGGGACAATACTGAGATATTTGTAATGATTTTTTTACACCTAGACAGGCAACAATAACAATGGGGTCTCCTCCAAATTTTGAGGAAAGAAGGTTTAATCATAATCACAGATGGCGATTCTTTACTGCAAGAGCAAAGAATTTATGGAAATCTAATCCACATAATATAGTGTGAGCAATAATCACAGGTTCCAGTGTCGTTAAGGTGGACTGAAAAATAACTGTAAAATTTTTTAAAAAGTTTGTAAAAATATATATAAATCGACCCCACTTTATCCTTTTGAAAAATAAAGATGTAGGAAAATAATCATAATTAGTACTGTGGCATCCACAAAAGTTTGCTCTATCATGAATAAACTAACTCATATGGTAAAATCTGTAAAAAAAATATTAAAATAGCAGAACTACTGTTGTTTGGTATGTGACTCTCTTAAAAAACCTTATAAAAAGATAGCAAAATATTATATGTGCTCAAAAATATGTGCTCCTTTCACAGCTCATTGACATAAAAGATAAAAAAAAGTTGCTAGGTTTCAGAAAATGACAACACAAAACAAGTTTTTTAAGAAAGTTACAAATTTTTTTCACATTGTAAATGAAAAAAAAAACTATCTAGGTTTAATATCTCTGTAATCATTCTCATCTAGAGAGTCATGATTTCAAGTCATTTTTTACCATACAATGAACATCGTAAAAACAATGACAGATTTTTTTTTACCATTCCACATTACGTTTTCTAGTACAGTGTATGATGAAGTGAATTGTGTCAATCAAAAGTACAACTCGTTCCACAGAAAAAAAACAAACATTGAATATGCCACCATAAGATGTTCCATTGAGTATGCCCCCATATGCTGGCCCATAAGATGATTAAGATGATCCATTGAATATGCCCCCATATGCTGCCCCCATAAGATGCTCAATTGAATATGCCCCCATATGCCCACAATGTGGTGGCCAAAATACTGTATGGAGTAATATACTGTTCTTTTTTTGAGCTATTTTACAATTTAAAATAGATCAGTCATGTCATGTAAGCAGTGAAGTATTTGTCATTGTACTATACCTATATTTCTCTGCCGTATCGGAGCATCATGAGTTGTGGTATGTGTTAAAGGGGCGCTCTTTGGCCCAGGGCACATGAAAACCTGGAGCCAGCCCTACCCCCCCACAACTTTAGCCAAATAACCCCCAGTATTCAATGCGTAACTATTATTATGAGGTAAATTAAGATTGACAAGTTTCAGTAATAAGAATTGATGTTTTTGGCATTGAAATGGGCACTGTAGGTGTGTTTACTGTCCTCCACTCCCTGCCGACTTTGTTTCCCCATTGACTTGCATTGGGTTTCTTGTTTCAGTCGGCCTCTGACTTTTCCCTATAGTCGGCCGATTTCGTTCGACTCGACTTTTGAGAAAGTCGGGTTTCATGAAACCCGACTCGACCATAAAAAAGGCAAATTCTGATTACAGATGTATATTGCACTGAATGTCTCTTTATAGTTAGAAATTCATCACTGCTAAAGTATCATTTATAGTACGCAAGAAGTGGGAGATCTGCAAGAAATACACTAACAAGAAAAACGGTACCAATATTTTGATTTCAGGCTCCATATCTCACCATCCACTACTGCTTTGATCGGGAGACTATTATAATGTAAGGGAGGGCCAGGTCCATAGTCATGACCTGTACTCTGGTGACAGCTGCGCCCAGCCCTTCCCCTACATGAAATAGCACTATGCTCCTCGGCATACCTATGTCTCCAGATCCATCTTCACCCGGGCACTTCCCAAGCCATAACAGTCCCTCTTCTAGGCGATCCCCATCAATGGAGACACAGCCTGAGACAACTTTAACACTTTCTTTTCTTAGGATTTTGCACGTTACATCCACAGTTGGTACATTATAACATTTGCCTGCTTCCTGATTTTTCTGTTGCTTGCTGTCATTTCTGTGCAGTACATGCCCGGACCTGACCATACTAGACTGCTTCCCAGTTCCTTCCAGGTCTGACATCACCATAATGACATTTCCTTCAGCCTGTTTTGCCCCATACATGAATTCATGAATCACTGAGTTTGGTGACCCCCGTTGAAGCATCCGGCTCGTCTGTACCAATCTCGTTGAAGTGCCAACTCCTTTTACTTCCACTGTCCAGCCAACTTCTGCCCTAGAAGCATTGGTCCAGGTGGTAAGATGCCACATCTTCCTTTTCCTTTTCTGATCCACTGCCAAGACCTGCAGTTGCCGAGGGTAACCTGGGCAATAATGACTTTATTGTTATGAAAGAGTCACCGAAGGAGGAAAAAACAAAAATACAAGCTAAGTCCAGAAAACCGGAGAGGTTGGTAGCTATCGGATTGCAGACCCCTGATCCTATCCACAACAACTAACAGTAGCCGTGGGGGGTTCCTACGATGCCCTAGACCCCTTGATCACAGCTGGAGAACTAAATAGGCCTAAAGAAAGAAAGGGGAAATCTAAACTGCCCCAGAGCAGACCCTGTTGTGAATTCATTTTTCCCTTCACCAGTGAGGTCTGATGAACTCCCTCTTCTGGCGAAGGAAGGTAGTGAGGCTGATCACCAAACAGCTGAGCAGGTAGATGATGACTGGGTCACAGGAACTGATGACTGGATTTAAGGCAGCCGACGCCCTGCTGCCTCGCTGGTGATTTCCTGCTGGATTCTTGGAGACCAGTCTGATTTCTGCTTCTCAAAGCTAAGCTTTGCTCTGCCTTTTGTACACTTTAGTTCTGGTTTTGCTTGCCTTGTTTTTTGGAGTTCAGCCATCCCCGGCCGGGGGTGAGCTGAATTCCATTTTTGTCTCTGATCTGTTGATCTCTGGCTCTGTCTTCAGAATATACCTGAGTGCTGATATAGTCTTTTTGAAGCCTAGCGGCTTCAGGGCTTGTTTTTCCTATCAGTCTGTTGGTTCATTTTTGGATAGGGTTTTTGCGGATTGCAGACAGCAGCTTTTCTGTCCTGTCCTGTTTAGTTAGCTTGGGCCCCATCATTTGCTCAACCTATCTTTCTATCTGTGGTAGTGTTTTTCATCTTGCGTCACAGTCATTATATGTTGGGGTTTAACAACAAAACAAAACTAACTTCGGCTGCCTTATATCCAGTCAGAATTTCCTGTTACCCAGTCATCATCTACCAGATCAGGTGTTTGGTAATCAGCCTCACTACCTTCCTTCACCAGAAGAGGGAGTTCATCAGACATCGACGGTGAAGGGGAAAATGAACTCACAACACTTAATGTTACTTGACTGCCAAGCTGTCCGGGCTTATAGCCCATGTGGACTCTTGGGTGCCCTGGCCCTGTCTTCTGATGACAGTGGTTAGTCTCCAGTACCTTCCACTGCCCCCTAATCTGTATACTGTAGCTGACTACAAGGTTACGGGCCACAGTACTGTCTAAGCTCGATGAGACTCCTGCACAACTCTCCTCAGTCTCGGTCAATCGAGCCCAAAGTGGCTGATGTTAAAAGGGGTCACGATCTGGTACAGGCCCTTCGTGGCCCAGGAGTTGTTTAATGGCACGGTCAAGGTACAAGGGTCTGTCCTGTACTCGGACACCTGTATGGGGCACATGTGTTATACTGATAGACACAGAGCGTTCTGTGCCTTGCCTTCTGATAGTCACCGGACTCACGCTATACGTCCCTTTCTCTCTGGTCCCAGCTGTTTGTGGCGGGCAATGACTGGCCCTAGCTTGCACACTGCTGATGTTCTCAGGACTTGGCACTTCTCTCTCTGGCTGATGCACGGCTGGCTCAGCTCTACTCAGTGTGCACGTCTCAGCTCTATGTACAAGGCATGGTTCTGCATGGTATACAGCCCTGCTCTGCTCTGTCTTGGTACTGTACACGCTTGGCTCTGCAGGCAACAGGGCTCTCTCTATGCCACCTACTACAGCACCGATACTCTCTGACGGAAGGGAAGGCAGAGTGCACCGCTCTGCGTGCTGCTCTGCCCTTGTGCCAAACTAACCGTCCTTCGCACGCTTTCTCCTTTTATCTCCCTGCTGCAGGGCGCCCTTTTCTGGCTCTCTCCACCCCCTCCTGTCAGCAGGAAGCTCCATCTCACTCCTGCTTCCCTCATGCAGCAGACGAAGGTCCGCCCCACTCAGTATTCCCCCAGGGTAAACAGGATGCAGCCCTTTTAGCTCTGGACCCGACATGCAGGTACCTGAGGTCCAGTCTATCTCCTTACAATAATTTTATAGACAATCATCTTGGCTATCCCATACATAAACTTTGCTTGCAACTATTCAATATATGATCAGTTATGCAGATTCTTGTTATGTCACGGTTTTGCTCCTAAAACTATATTTAAATTTGTATTATTTTGCTACTATTTTGTAAATCCATTTTTGGCTTTCAACACTACCTGAATCCTTATGGCCATGCTCTCCATCAGATTCAAGCCTGTCTCGACTGAATTCTGATCCCAGGTCTCTTCTACACATTCCAAAAGTTGGTGCACACTGGTCAAACCTATCTTTGCAATATAAGGAGCTGCAAAACCTATACTGATATAAATATTACAGAAAGGATACAGACTTCCAATGCACAGCAAGATTCCTGGGACATTCACATATTCTACATCTCATCGGTTATACCTAACTCTGTGCACTAGGTGTCAACTGGGGGTATCTATTTTGAAGATACAGGACAGAAACTAAAAGCAAGGATGAGGCCTAATCACCATAGCATTACAGAAAAAAAAAACTATCTACCTGTGTCTAAACATTTCTGTGGTCTAGGACATAAGCCAGGTGTGCACAACCTATAGCCTGGGGGGAAATATGTATTTCTATGCTATCCTGTGCAGCACCAAGCCATTTCTGTTGCACTCAATGTATAGTCATCCTGACTTTTTTAAGGTGATCTATAGGAGAGCAGAAGACCCTCAATGTCAAAAATAGTGGAAGTTCCAGAAATGGAACTGCCTCTTTTTAGATTGTGTCAATTAGAGCAATGTCGATATACACCTTGGATCAAATTTTATTTGGCCTTTGGGATTGGTACAATCACTCAGATCAAAATAGGTTGTGCACCACTGACACAAACTATATGAAAGTTGTTCTTCAGATACCATGCCTGATAAAGAGACCTAAGTAGTCTCAAAGCTTGCTTTATGACATTACTTATTATTTCTTTGTTAGCTATTGAATGTATTGTATGATATCTACAAGATTATTAGTAAAGGGAATCTGTCAGTAGGATCAACCATCCTAAGCCATCTACAGTATACTGGCTTGTTGGTCATTGGAAGTTGAATAAAATGTTACCTTGATATCTACGAGGTCTTAGTCCTGAAAAACTCAGGTTTTTATTAATATGTAAGTGAGCTGTTAAGTTCTATGGGCCGGACATAGAACTCCAAGCAGAATCTGCTTTCAGAGCCTAAGTTCTATGGGCCGGACAAAGAACTTCCAGCAGAATCTGCTTTCAGAGCCTAAGTTCTATGGGCCGGACACAGATGTCCCAGCAAAATCTGCCTCCAGAGTTTATTTTAAATAGTAGGGGAATTTACCAGTGTGAGACATGTAATGAATGACAGTCTGTTCCCTTATCTACATGTCTCACGCTAGTAATACACCCTTTTATTTACAAAAGACTAAGCAGGCAGATTCTCAGGGAGATCTGTGTGCAGCCAATATACAAGCTTGTCAGACTTTTTGATGCAAAAGTAGTAGGACATGATGTCCATAGCAAGTATCACACTTGTCAAAGTCACTTTAGCATACTAGTTAAAGGTGTAGAAAAAACAGTTGAGCAGATCAGACAAAATTTTTATGATCGCTGCATATTCAAATACAGGGAATTTTAGTAATCTGTATTTTTGAAGCACCAACATTATGTATCATATTCTCCAGCATATTCCTTACACTTGGTGAAGTCACTCACAAGTAAATTGAAAAATAATTAGTTCCAATTAACTAGTAATTAGAGAAAAGTCCCTACCAAGAAGAGCTGAGAGAATGAGTAATCATATACTGTATCTCAAAGGCCTTGTATTTATAGAAGATTGACCTAAAACTAATATTAAAGCTGTTGTTATCATATAGAAAATGGGAACAAATGGCATGGAAAACTGGGCATTAGTGTATGTCTTGGTATGTTCTTCTGCTAATTAGCCACCCAATTTTTAAGTGTAAAGGCCCTTTTACATTTAGCGATGCACCAGCGATCCGACCAGCGATCCGATCCGGTCAGGATCGCTGGTGCATCGCTAAATGATCGCTAGTGAGCTTTCATACAGAAAGATCTCACAGTGATGCAGCAGCGACACAGCGCACGATACTCACCTTTCACACACAGCGATCCTGACGTCCTCCCGCCCGCATCCAGCGTCGCTCGTCTCACACAGCAGGAAGTCTCAGCAGGAAGCGCCCGACGAGAAATGGAGCCGGACATTCTCGCGCGATCAGCGATGGACAGCGGGGGAGCCGTCGTTGGTAAGTATCACACATAGCGATGTCGCTAGCAATCTATAATAATAAAAGCCCTAACCAGCTTCCGGTTGTAACAACTTCCGTCCAGTTGTAACCGGTGACGTCACCACACACACACGCACATGTTAACCCTCAACACACCACACCGCCTCAACACACACTCCTCTCACCTTTCACCTCCACTCATGCCCACTCACTCTTTCACTCCACATACGTTCCTTTCTCTCACTCCGTTTCTCATACTCACACCGTCATCGTCGCTGCCCCGACATCTTCCTCCGCCGCCGCGATCCAGGATCCAGACGTTCTCCAGGCCGCCGACATGTTCTTGCGGGACGCCATCTTGGATGTCGTGAAGTCCCGCGAGATTCAAGATGGCGTCGCCGCAACAATATGTCGCTGGCGTGGACGACATTGGGATCCAAAAAGATGGCGTCGGCGAAATCTCGCGAGATTACGCCGACGCCATTTTGGATCCCAATGTCGCCCATGCCAGCGACATGTTGTTGCGGCGACGCCATCTTGAATATCGCGGGACTTCACAACATCCAAGATGGCGTCCCGCAAGAATATGTCGCTGGCGTGGGCGACATCGGGATCCAAAATGGCGTTGGCGTAATCTCGCGAGATTTCGCCGACGCCATCTTTTTGGATCCCGATGTCGTCCACGCCAGCAACATGTTGTGCGGCAACGCTATCTTGAATATCGTGGGATTTCACGAAATCCAAGATGGCGTACCGCAAGAACATGTCGGCGGCCTGGAGAACGTCTGGATCCTGGATCGCGGCGGCGGAGGAAGATGTCGGGGCAGCGACGATGACGGTGTGAGTATGAGAAACGGAGTGAGAGAAAGGAACGTATGTGGAGTGAAAGAGTGAGTGGACATGAGTGGAGGTGAAAGGTGAGAGGAGTGTGTGTTGAGGCGGTGTGGTGTGTTGAGGGTTAACATGGCAAGAGGTTGTTAACGACGTCGGCGAAATCTCGCGAGATTTCGCCGACGCCATCTTGCATTCGTGAAATTGCATCATTTACCTCACGCCGACTTGCTGTGCGGACGCTTGGCATTGCCTGTACCACCATAACTACTGCTGCCTTGGTCCTATGCCTATTTACTGCCGGTGTCTAATTACTGGACCAATTTGCCTGTACCGCCATAACTACTGCTGCCTTGCTCCTCTGCCGGTGTCTAATTACAGGACCAATTTGCCTATACCGCCATAACTACTGCCTTTGTCCTCTGCCGGTGTCTAATTACAGGGCCAATTTGCCTATACTGCCATAACTACTGCTGCCTTTGTCCTCTGCCAGTGTCTAATTACAGGGCCAATTTGCCTCTATCGCCATAACTACTGCTGCTTTGGTCATCTGCCTGTTTACTGCCGGTGTCTAATTACAAGGCCAATTTGCCTCTACCGCCATAACTACTGCTGCCTTGCTCCTCTGCCGGTGTCTAATTACAGGGCTAATTTGCCTCTACCGCCATAACTACTGCTGCCTTGCTCCTCTGCCGGTGTCTAATTACAGGGCTAATTTGCCTCTACCGCCATAACTACTGCTGCCTTGCTCCTCTGCCGGTGTCTAATTACAGGGCCAATTTGCCTCTACCGCCATAACTACTGCTGCCTTGCTCCTCTGCCGGTGTCTAATTACAGGGCCAATTTGCCTCTACCGCCATAACTACTGCTGCATTGCTCCTCTGCTGGTGTCTAATTACAGGGCCAATTTGCCAATACCGCCATAACTACTGCTGCCTTGCTCCTCTGCCGGTGTCTAATTACAGGGCCAATTTGCCTCTACTGCCATAAGTACTGCTGCCTTGCTCCTCTGACTGTTCACTGCCTGTGTCTAATTACAGGGCCAATTTGCCTCTACCGCCATAACTACTGCTGCCTTGCTCCTCTGCCGGTGTCTAATTACAGGGCCAATTTGCCTCTACCGCCATAACTACTGCTGCCTTGCTCCTCTGCCGGTGTCTAATTACAGGGCCAATTTGCCTCTACCGCCATAACTACTGCTGCCTTGCTCCTCTGCCGGTGTCTAACTACAGGGCCAATTTGCCACTACCACTTCATAACTACTGCTGGGCAATTACAGGGTCAATTAGTATCTGTTTACTCTACAATACTCCAGGACGCCTTCTTCACTGCCAGATAACTGCCAAATAGACTCCTTTACCTGTGCCAACATGAGTCATAACATAAAGTATGCCAATGCCAGTGAAAGGAAAGCAGCTTTAGCACTACGACAAAAACAACGCCGTGCTAATGAGACTCCTGAGGAAAAACACCATCGCCTTGAGAAGATTAAGGCTTATAAACGCCGTCTCCTCACACACGAATCCCCTAACTCTAAATCCATAAGATTGGCTGAAGAAGCCTCTGCACGCCGTCACCGCCGACAACAGACGGCCTCTTCCTTATCATTATTATTAGACTCACAACAGGATGCTTCCACATCAGCATGTGGAACAATTTACTGCTACACTTCATCCCATATGCCGTTCACTGACATAACTAATCAGCAATCTGTTTCTGCCCTATCAATACCACCATTCAATACCGATGCACAGTATGCCAATGCCAGTGAAAGGAAAGCAGCTTTAGCACTACGACAAAAACAATGCCGTGCTAATGAGACTCCTGAGGAAAAACAGCATCGACTTGACAAGATTAAGGCTTATAAACACCGTCGTCTCACACACGAATCCCCTAACTCTAAATCTATTACATTGGCTGAAGAAGCCTCTACACGCCATCACCGCCAACAACAGACGGCTTCTTCCTCATCATTATTAGTAGACTCACAACAGGATGCTTCCACATCAGCATGTGGAACAAGTTACTACCACACTTCATCCTATATGCCGTTCACTGACATAACTAATCAGCAATCTGTTTCTGCCCTATCAATACCACCATTCAATACCAACGCACAGTTTCTTCACATACAAGCTGCAGTTAGCCCGCAGAAAGTGCAACCAAGACAAATATACGTTGGTCTCAAAAATAGGCGCACCCCATCGGTTGGACATGCACTTCTACTACAACCTCACATTTTCACTAATGATGAAAATAGTATTACCGAACACAGCTGTGGTGACATGACCCATGTATGTGAGCATTGCGAAGCTTTGCATTTTGTAGCAGAGATACCTTCTGATAACAACTTTACGCTCTGCTGTCAGAAGGGTAAAGTCCATGTACCCATACTACAATATCCTGATGTCTTTACACGTTTGCTGAAAGGGCAAAGTGAATTTAGCAAAAATTTCATGGATAATATTCGAAGTATTAACAGTTCCTTTGCTTTTGCCTCCATGGGTGCAAATATTTCACCACCTCCTGGATATGGCCCATACTGTTTCCGCATACATGGCCAGATCTATCATAGAACTGGAACACTACATCCCTCAGATGACCAGCAATGCGCATTTGCCCAACTTTACATTCTCGATACCACTACCGCAAACGAACAACGCTTACGATGTAAAGAAAATAAAAAATGTCATCCTACATTGATGAACATTATTGCCCTTCAAATCCAAACTATTAATCCTTTTGTGGAAGCTTATCAAATGTTACGTGATGTGGAAGAACAAGAAAAAATTAAATCTCTACAAAACGGAACTGTCATGCCAAACATCACAATGGCTATTAAACAAGATCGTACTCAAGACCCTCGACGCTACAATAATCCCACTGTCAGTGAAGTAGCAGTCGTGTTTCAAAATGACAATGGTGAGCCACCTTTCAATAGAGACATATTAATTCATTTAAAACCTGATCCCCATAACCCTTTAGCTCCAAAAATACAACAAATTAGTATTCTCCATAGCAATTTGGATGCCCTCCTCTATCCAATATTTTTCCCTTATGGAGACCAAGGATGGCATGATGGACTCAAACAACAAGGCAAAAGTTCGAGGAGGATCACTCAACTCCAATACTATTGCTATATGTTATCTGTCAGAAATTACTTTAATCCACTCCTCAATGGTGGTAAGCTAACACAGCAATATTTAGTAGATGCTTATGTCAAAATCGAAGCTAATCGCCTACATTACATCCGCAAACACCAAAAAGATTTAAAAGTGGAGGATTACTGCCTCCTTCAAGAACATCTACTCAAAAAATCGGTTCAAAAGGGCATCCCTATTGGGAAAACCGTCATTTTACCATCTTCTTTTGAAGGCAGTCCAAGAAACATGCAGCAGCGCTACCAGGATGCTATGGCTATTGTTACAAAGTATGGTCGACCAGATCTATTTATCACCATGACATGTAATCCTAAGTGGAATGAGATTACTACACATTTAGAACCGTGGCAGCGTGTTGAACACAGACCAGACTTGGTTGCACGTGTCTTTAAAATTAAACTGGAATCCCTCTTAAAAGACATTAGCAGTGGATTATTTGGAAACGTCACTGCAATGGTCCATGTCATTGAATTTCAGAAGCGTGGTCTCCCACACGCTCATATTTTAATTATTCTTGACAGCCTGTCTAAATTACGGACTGAGGCGGACATAGACAATATAGTCTGGGCTGAAATACCTGATGAAACAATCTACCCTCAGCTCCATAACATTGTTCTTCAACACATGATTCATGGTCCCTGTGGAGAACACAATCCTAATTCTCCCTGTATGGATCTTGGAAAGTGTAGCAAAGGTTTCCCAAAACAAAACCAACCATATACCATCAAAGAAAAGGATGGCTATCCCACTTACCGCAGACCCATTGGCAAAACATATGAACATCATTCTAAGACGATTGACAATTCATGGGTAGTTCCATATAACCCATTTTTACTCACCAAATACAAGTGCCATATTAATGTAGAAATATGTGCTTCCATTCAAAGTGTAAAATATTTATTTAAATACGTTTACAAAGGACATGACAAAGCCAACCTTGAAATTTCCCAAAATAACATCCAACATGATGAAACACACCAATTTACGGATACCAGATATGTTAGTGCACCTGGGGCTGCATGGCGGATATTTGCTTTTCCTATGCATAAACAATCTCATGCCATCATTCGCCTAGCCGTACATCTGCCTAATTCTCAACCACTCTATTTTCATGAGAATGACTCTGCAGACAACATCCATCAAAAGCTCAATTCCAATTCTACACTTATGGCGTATTTCAACCTTAATAAGATCGACCACAATGCACATAACTATTTCTACCGTGAAATTCCAGAACACTACGTTTGGAAACAAGGCACATGGGAACAAAGAAAACGAGGGGGTCTCACAGTTATTGGAAGAATGTATACTGTTAGTGTGAAAGACCAAGAACGCTATTATTTACGTTTGTTGTTACTGCATGTAAAAGCTGCTACCAGTTTTGACAGCATTAAAACCGTCAATGGAGTTATGCATGAAACCTTTAAGGATGCTGTGTTAGCACTTGGATTATTATTCGATGATAGCATCTGGAGACATACTTAAACAGATGCTTGCATTCTTAACATGCCTTCCCAACTTAGAGACATGTTTGCTTATATCTGTATTTTTGGCCCCCCCAGTAATCCACTTGAATTGTGGAATGAATTTAAGGACCATTTTTTACAAGACTATTGTCATACATACCACAGCAACACTGAAGAGTGTATCGATTGTGAAGGATATGCTATGAAAGATGTCCAAGATGTCCTCATAGTCCATGGAAAAACTTTTGCTGATTATAATTTACCACGCCCAGCAAAAAATATTAAACAACTCCTTAAACAATATGATAAGGATTATGAGTTAAAAAAAGCTGCAGAGATGAAAGAAACTCTTAATCAGGAGCAACTTTTTGCCTATGATGTCATTACTGAAGCTTTACAAAATAGCAGTTTAATACCAAAGTGCTTTTTTCTCGATGGACCTGGTGGCAGTGGAAAGACCTACCTATACCATCTACTTACACATCATTTAAGAGGACAAGGAGAAATTGTGTCACCTGCAGCAACTACAGGAATAGCATCCAACTTGATACAAGGAGGCCGAACAATCCACTCTCTATATGGCATACCTATTCCGATCAACGAAACATCTGTTTCCAGGATTAAAAACGATACAAATGCAGGAAAACATTTACAGAGTACAAAACTTTTTATTATTGATGAGTGCACTATGGTCCAAAAACATGCATTGAATGTGATAGATAGACTTCTACGTGACATCATGACAACAAATGTTGCTGAAAAAAATAAAACACCATTTGGAGGTAAAGTTATTGTTCTTGGAGACTTCAGACAATGTCTTCCCATCATCGCTCATGGAACAAGAATAGACATTGTAGATTCCTGCATTAAATATTCAGAACATTGGCAACATTTTACCAGACTACCGCTAATTAACAACATGCGCTCCACTGATCCTGAATACAGCACTTGGTTGCTTAAACTTGGAAATGGTGAGCTGTCTAATGAATATAACCTTGGAGAGGATGTCATTGAAATTCCTCCAGACATGCTTTGCACTGGCTCTATAGTAACCGAGATCTTTGGAGACCATATTTGCATTGATGTTAATGACCAACAAAGCCTCGACACTGCTGCATCACATGCTATACTATGTCCGAAAAATGATGACGTCGATTTTCTGAACTGTAAAGTAATGGATCGCATTAGTGGTGATTATACTGTATATACAAGTGATGATTCTGTCGATGCTGATGAGGCAGAGGAATGTGAAAACTACCCAGTTGAATTTTTAAACTCTCTGACACCATCAGGAATGCCATCACATCTCTTAAAACTTAAAATTGGCACCATTGTGATGCTATTAAGAAACCTAAACACCAAGAAAGGTCTCTGCAATGGCACTCGCCTCATTGTCATTGCCTTACTCCGCAACATCATACAGGCTAAAGTGATTACTGGCTCAGCTGAAGGAGACATTGTGTTTATTCCACGCATCGATTTGTGTCCTTCAGAAACTGGGTTACCTTTTAAATTAAAACGTCGACAGTTTCCTCTAAAACCTGCTTTTGCTATGACCATTAACAAATCCCAAGGACAGACCCTCAATCGAGTTGGAATTTTTTTGCCCGAACCTGTATTTGCCCATGGACAATTGTATGTTGCATTCTCCCGAGTAAAGCAACGCAGCAACGTTAGGGTCAAAGTGGTGGATACACCACTTCAAGGACAATTGCTACCTAATAGCCCAAAAATCTTCACTAGAAATGTCGTTTACAAAAATGTCTTACTTTAAACTATTTAAGTTGGTCCTGGAATTGATAGATATATAGATATATAAATAATAGTTACATTCTAAATAGATATAGATAATAGACTTCTAAGACTTCTATACATAGCTTGATATATGTTATATATATAAATATTTTAAGCAGATAGATATATCTTACACTAATTATCTCTTTCACATATATGTCATAGACATATTTAAATCCATAAAAATATACATAGGTATAGGTATATATAGATTAAAAAAAAAAAGGCAAAAACAAAAAAAATTTAGGCAAACATACGTAGATTTCAACTACATAGCTAACACATACCTACATAACTTAGGTAATAATAATTAATTTTTTATTTATTAATAGAGTACTATTATTTCAATAGCACTTTACATACATCAGTAATACTGTCCTTCTTGAGGCTCACTATGTAAATATCTTATCCACATAAAAACATAGGTGTGATACATCTATCTACTATAATAAATGCGCTACGCAGCTTCCGGGTTGTAACAACTTCCGTCCAGTTGTAACTGGTGATGTCACAGCACACCTCTTGCCATGTTAACCCTCAACACACCACTCCTCCTCAACACACACTCCTGTCACCTTTCACTATCTCCACTAACGTCCAGTCACAGGATTATAGAATACTCAAGATGGCGTGGCAGCAAGAACATGTCGCCGGCGTGGACAACGTCGGGATTTAGGATGGCGCCGGTGGAAGAAGATGTCGGGGATCGTGGAGCAGCGATGATGACGGTGTGAGTATGAGAGACGGAGTGAGAGAAAGGGTCGTATGTGGAGTGAAAGAGTGAGTGGAGATGGTGAAAGGTGAGAGGAGTGTGTGTTGAGGCGGTGTGGTGTGTTCAGGAGGAGTGTGTGTTGAGGGTTCACATGGCAAGAGGTGTGTCACTATCCTCCCGATGCGATAGCATCGGGCCTTAATCTACTATAATAAATGCGCTAAGCAGCTTCCAGGTTGTAACAACTTCCGTCCAGTTGTAACTGGTGACGTCACAGCACACCTCTTGCCATGTTAACCCTCAACACACCACTCCTCAACACACACACCTCTCACCTTTCACTATCTCCACTAATGTCCACTCGCAGGATTTGAGAATACTCAAGATGGCGTGGCCGCAAGAACATGTCGCCGGCGTGGACAACGTCGGGATCAAGGATGGCGCCGGTGGAAGAAGATGTCAGGGAACGTGGAGCAGCGATGATGACGGTGTGAGTATGAGAGACAGAGTGAGAGAAAGGGTCGTATGTGGAGTGAAAGAGTGAGTGGACGTGAGTGGAGATGGTGAAAGGTGAGAGGAGTGTGTGTTGAGGCGGTGTGGTGTGTTGAGGAGGACTGTGTGTTGAGGGTTCACATGGCAAGAGGTGTGTCACTATCCTCCTGATGAGATAGCATCGGGCCTTAATCTACTATAATAAATGCGCTAAGCAGCTTCCGGGTTGTAACAACTTCCGTCCAGTTGTAACCGGTGACGTCACAGCACACCTCTTGCCATGTTAACCCTCAACACACCACTCCTCAACACACACTCCTCTTACCTTTCACTATCTCCACTAATGTCCACTCGCAGGAT
This sequence comes from Dendrobates tinctorius, assembly GCF_039654945.1. Classification (NCBI taxonomy): domain Eukaryota; kingdom Metazoa; phylum Chordata; class Amphibia; order Anura; family Dendrobatidae; genus Dendrobates; species Dendrobates tinctorius. The sequence continues at coordinate 56,723,383 of NW_027361690.1, forward strand.
TTCAGAATACTCAAGATGGCATGGCCGCAAGAACATGTCGCCGGCGTGGACAATGTCGGGATCCAGGATGGCGCCGGCGGAAGATGTCGGGGATCGTGGAGCAGCGACGATGACGGTGTGAGTATGAGAGACAGAGTGAGAGAAAGGGTCGTATGTGGAGTGAAAGAGTGAGTGGACGTGAGTGGAGATGGTGAAAGGTGAGAGGAGTGTGTGTTGAGGCGGTGTGGTGTGTTGAGGAGGTGTGTGTGTATTGAGGGTTAACATGGCAAGAGGTGTGTCACTATCCTCTCGATGCGATAGCATCGGGCCTTAATCTACTATAATAAATGCGCTAAGCAGCTTCCGGGTTGTAACAACTTCCGTCCAGTTGTAACTGGTGACGTCACAGCACACCTCTTGCCATGTTAACCCTCAACACACCACTCCTCAACACACACTCCTCTCACCTTTCACTATCTCCACTAATGTCCACTCGCAGGATTTGAGAATACTCAAGATGGCGTGGCCGCAAGAACATGTCGCCGGCGTGGACAACGTCGGGATCAAGGATGGCGCCGGTGGAAGAAGATGTCAGGGAACGTGGAGCAGCGATGATGACGGTGTGAGTATGAGAGACAGAGTGAGAGAAAGGGTCGTATGTGGAGTGAAAGAGTGAGTGGACGTGAGTGGAGATGGTGAAAGGTGAGAGGAGTGTGTGTTGAGGCGGTGTGGTGTGTTGAGGAGGACTGTGTGTTGAGGGTTCACATGGCAAGAGGTGTGTCACTATCCTCCTGATGCGATAGCATCGGGCCTTAATCTACTATAATAAATGCGCTAAGCAGCTTCCGGGTTGTAACAACTTCCGTCCAGTTGTAACCGGTGACGTCACAGCACACCTCTTGCCATGTTAACCCTCAACACACCACTCCTCAACACACACTCCTCTTACCTTTCACTATCTCCACTAATGTCCACTCGCAGGATTTCAGAATACTCAAGATGGCATGGCCGCAAGAACATGTCGCCGGCGTGGACAATGTCGGGATCCAGGATGGCGCCGGCGGAAGATGTCGGGGATCGTGGAGCAGCGACGATGACGGTGTGAGTATGAGAGACAGAGTGAGAGAAAGGGTCGTATGTGGAGTGAAAGAGTGAGTGGACGTGAGTGGAGATGGTGAAAGGTGAGAGGAGTGTGTGTTGAGGCGGTGTGGTGTGTTGAGGAGGTGTGTGTGTATTGAGGGTTAACATGGCAAGAGGTGTGTCACTATCCTCTCGATGCGATAGCATCGGGCCTTAATCTACTATAATAAATGCGCTAAGCAGCTTCCGGGTTGTAACAACTTCCGTCCAGTTGTAACTGGTGACGTCACAGCACACCTCTTGCCATGTTAAGCCTCAACACACCACTCCTCAACACACACTCCTCTCACCTTTCACTATCTCCACTAATGTCCACTCGCAGGATTTCAGAATACTCAAGATGGCATGGCCGCAAGAACATGTCGCCGGCGTGGACAACGTCGGGATCCAGGATGGCGCCGGCGGAAGAAGATGTCGGGGATCATGGAGCAGCGACGATGACAGTGTGAGTATGAGAGACGGAGTGAGAGAAAGGGTCGTATGTGGAGTGAAAGAGTGAGTGGATGTGAGTGGAGATGGTGAAAGGTGAGAGGAGTGTATGTTGAGGAGGTGTGTGTGTATTGAGGGTTAACATGGCAAGAGGTGTGTCACTATCCTCTCGATGCGATAGCATCGGGCCTTAATCTAGTATCACTATAACGTCACAAAACCAGTGACGTTTTAGCGATATTGCTAGCGATATCGCTTAGTGTAAAACCCCCTTAACACTCATCTTAAACTAATCTCACTGCACTATATTCTTATGCACCTACTAAGAATCATTTTTAAATCTGATGCTGGTATAGGCAGTAAAATGAAGATTACTGAGATTTAGGGGATATTTTGATATGAAGGCATTGTCACTTTCAGATAACAGTTTAATCTATCTGTAAGCAAATATTAGGAAGGTAATAGTTGCACATTTTTATATTAAGCATTTCCTTCTTGTTTCTATCTTTGCACTGGCAAATATTGAGCTAAAATATCATTGCTGTGTGAAAGTGATCTAAAACTATGGTATTAACCCCTTTACGTAAAGATGGTTTGCAGGTTAATAACCAGGCCAATTTTTACAATTCCGATTAGTGCCACTTTATGATTTAATAACTCTAGAGTGCTTCAATGGATCCTATTGATTCTGTGAATGTTTTTTCATGACATATTGTACTTCATGATAAAGGTAAAATTTCTTCAATATAACTTGCGCTTATTTGTGAAAAAAACTGAAATTTTGACAAAATTTGGAAAATTAAATCAAAGAGATGTGTCACCACAAAATAGTTACTGTATATACTCGCGTATTAGCTGAGATTTTCAGCCCTTTTTTTTGGGCTGAAAGCCCCCCTCTCAGCTTATACGTGAGTCATATAGCCAGGGGGTAGGTGGGGAGGGGGAGCAGGGGTTTCAGATCATACTGACCCCCCCGGCGCATCTCTGCAGCCCCCCTGCTTCTCCCATGGTCTCCTTTCCTTCCTATAGTGGTCACATGGTACCGCTCATTAAAGTCATGAATATGCACATATTTATTACTTTAATGAGCGGTACCATGTGGTGACCGGTGAAGGAAGGAGGGGAGACCATGGGAGAACGGGGCTGCAGAGACGCGCCAGGAGGAGGTAAGTATATGCTATATTCACCTGTCCCGGTTCCAACGCTGCTCACCAGTGTTTGCCCGCGGGGTCCTCTTGTCAGTGACATTCAGGTAGCAGAGGGCGCGATGACGTAGTCAGTGTGCATGCTCTGCCTGACATCATTGACAGAGGGACCTGGCGGGCAGACAGCGGCAAGCAGGTAAATATCTCAGGTGCCGGGTCCTGAGCCAGCAGTGACACCTGTCCCTCATAGCGCGCCAGTGTCCCCGCCTGCTCAGCACACCGGCACCTGGCCCCCAGAGACAAGAGGTGAGTATGTCTTTTTTTTTTAATACCTGCAGTAGCGGCAGCAGCAATATATGGGGGCATAATCTATGGGACATCTTATGGGGGCAGCATATGGGGGCATATTCAATTGAGCATCTTCTGGGGGCAGCATATGGGGGAATATTCAATGGATCATCTTATGGGCCAGCATATGGGGGCATACTCAATGGAACATCTTATGGGGCAGCATATGGGGGCATATTCAATGGACCATTTTATGGGGGCATTATATGTGGGCATATTCAATGGAGCATCTTATGAGGGCAGCATATGGGGGCATATTCAATGGAGCATCTTATTGGGGCATATTCAATGGAGCATCTTATGGGGGCAGCATATGGGGCATATTCAATGGAGCATCTTATGGGGGCAGCATATAGGGACATATTCAATGGAGCAACTTATGGGGGCAGCATATGGGGGCATATTAAATGGAGCATCTTATGGGGGCAGCATATGGGGGCATATTCAATGGAGCATCTTATGGGGGCAGAATATGGGGGAATATTCTATGGAGCATCTTATGGGGGCAGCATATGGGGCATATTCAATAGAGCATCTTATGGGGGCAGCATATGGGGGGATATTCTGTGGAGCATCTTATGGGGCAGCATATGAGGCATATTCTATGGAACATGTTATGGGGCCATAACCTTTATGGACCAGCATATGGGGCATATTATTCTATGGAGCATCTTATGGGGCTATTATTAACCTTTTGCAGCATTATATGTGGCGTATTTTGTATGGAACATCTTATGGGGATAAGATATTCCATAAAAAATGCGCCACATATAATGCTGCAAAAGGTTACTATGTTACCAATAGGATAAATGTTTTTGAATAGCCATATTGAATCAGGAGCCCCATATAATGCATCATGAACTGTATGGAGCATTATATGGGGCTCCTGATTCAATATGGCTATTCAAAAACATTTAACCTACTGGTAACATAGTAACATAGTTTTGAAGGTTGAAGGAAGACCTTATGTCCATCTAGTTCAGCCTATTTTTAGTGCAGCTGTTCTGCATTGTTGATCCTGGGGAAGGCAAAAAACCCACAGAGTAGAAGCCAATTTTCTCCATAGGGAAAAAAATTCCTTCCCCTAAGCTGGGTCAACCATCTACCTATAATATTATGTTATTCGCAACCTTCTATACTGTTACTCACAAGAAAAGCATCCATTCCTTTCTTAAATTCATTCCGTGAGTTGGCCATCACCACTTCCTCAGGAAGAGAATTCCAGAGCCTCACTGCTCTTACCGTGAAGAACCCTCTTCTATGCTGGTGCAGAAATTGTCTTTCCTACAAACGAAGAGAATGCCCCCTTGTTCTTGTCACAGTCCTTGGTACAAACAGTTCATTGGAGAGATCTCTGTATTGCCCTCTGATATACTTGTACATATATATTAAGTCTCCCCTAAGTCTTCTCTTTTCTAGAGTAAATAGACCTAATTTTGATAACCTTTCTGGGTATTGTAGTAAACCAACTCCATTTATCATTTTAGTAGCCCGCCTTTGAACCCTTTCAAGTTCAGTAATGTCTTTCTTGAGCATCGGCATCCAAAATTGCACACAATACTCCAAGTGTGGTCTAACGAGTGATTTGTACAGAGGGAGAATTATGTTTTCATCTCGTGGCCCAAGACCTCTTCTAATGCATCCCATGACCCTATTTGCTTTGGTGGCAGCTGCCTGACACTGGGCACTCCAATTTAGCTTCTTATTGACTAAGATGCCTAAGTCTTTTTCCATGTCTGATTTCCCCAGCAGTTTCCAATTTAGTAAGTAATTGTAGCATCTGTTTCTCCTTCCCATGTGCATAACCTTACACTTATCTGTGTTAAACCTCATTTGCCATTTTTCAGCCCAATTCTCCAATTTACTCAAATCTGTCTGTAGTTGCAAACTGTCCTCCTTTGTGTTAACTACCTTACATAGTTTTGTATCATCTGCAAATACTGATATTTTACTGTGCAAGCCATTAATTGGTGTCTCAATTAATTTTAATTTTATTGGTATCTATTTTTAGTTTTGAAATTTACCAGTAGCTGCTGCATTTTCCATCCTAGGCTTATACGTGAGTCAATAAGTTTTCCCAGTTTTTTGTGGCAAAATTAAGGGGGTCGGCTTATACACGAGTATATACGGTAATAAATAACATTTTCCACATATCTACAATTTTTGAAACTTTTTTTATTAGGAAGTTATAAGGGTTAAAAGTTGATCAGTGATTCCTTCCTGTTCCAACAAAATTTAAGAAAACATTTCTTTGAGGGAATAAATCTCATTTGAAGTGACTTTGAGGGCTCTATATGATAGAAAATACTAAAAACTGCTCCCCTCAAGGTGCTCAAAACTGCATTTGAAAGGTTTATTAACCTTCAGGTGCTTCACAGGAATTTTTGGAATGTGGAAAAAATTAACATTTAACTTTTTTTCACAAAAAAATTACTTTGGACCCATTTTTTTTTATTTTCACAAGGGTAAAAGGAAAAAGTGGACACCATAATTTGTTGAACAAATTCTCCTGAGCATGCAAGTACCCTATGTGTGGGAGAAATCTCCTGTTAAGATGCACGGCAGGGCTTGGAAGGGAAGAAGCGTTATTTGAATTTTTTGATGAAAAATTTCCTGGAATCATTAGTGGATCCCATGTCCAGTTTGGAGAGCCCCTGATGTGCCTAAACAGTGGACACCCCCCACAAGTAACCACATTCTGGAAACTAGACGCATCAACGAATGCATATAGATAAGTGGTGAGCACCTTGAACCCCCAGGTGCTTCACAGAAGTTTATAAAGTTGAGCTGTGAAAATAAAAAAAATCACATTTTCACTACAAAAATGTTATTTTATCCCCAAATTTTGCATTTTCATAAGTGTAACAGGAGAAATTGCACCATGCAATTTATAGTGCAATTTCTCCTGAATATGCCGATACCAAATATGTGAGACAATACTGTTTTTGAGGCAGAGTGCAAAGCTCAGAAGGGAAGAGGCGCCATATTTGAGTTCAGATTTTGCTGGAATGGTTTGAGGGTGCCATGTCACATTGGCAGAGCCCCTGAGGTGGCAGAACAAGAGAAGCCTCCCATATTTGACCTGATTTTTAAAAAGTAGACTCCCCAATTAATTCATCTAGGGGTGCAGTGATCATATTGACACCACATGTGCCTCACAGAAATTTACACCATTGAGCAGTGAAGAAAGAATAATTATATTTCTACTACAAATATGTTGTTTTAGCCCAAAGTCTCTAATTTTTCTAAGAGCTAATAATTTATTTTTTTTTACAACAAAATGAGGTCCATTTTTTTCCTGTGTGTGCCAAACTCAACATGTAAACTGGAAGTATTTTTTAGGCACGGTACAAAGCTCAGAAGGTAAGGAGCGCCATTCTATAGTGCAGATTTTACTGTATGGTTTGCGGTTGCCATGACCCACTGGTGCAGCCCCTGATTTGCCAGAATAGCAGAACCTCCCATAAGTGACCCCATTTGACAAAATACACCTCTCAATGAATTCACCTAGGGGTGCAGTGATCATATTGACATCACTGGTGAATCATAGAATTCTATACCAGTGAACATAAAATAAAATAACTAAATTTTTACCACTAAAATGTTGTTTTAGCCCCATATTTAACATTTTCACACAATAAGTGGGTAAAGATGGCACCATAATTTGTCCCACAATTTTTCTGTATAGTACTACTTAATAGTGATGAGCGAACATACTCGGTAATGCTTGGTGCTCGCCTGAGCATCGCGGTACTCGCAGTACTTGGCGAGTGCCGAGCATTTCCGGGATTGCTCAATGGGAGCTCAGGTCCCCACCCTTCATATTTGGCGCTCTTTAGAGCACCAATCAACATGCAGGGATTGTCTGCCACGGACTGTAATGCCGCAGCAATGTTGGTTGTGGCATTACAGTGATTGGCTGACCGCACAGCGTCATCAGGTCTATATCGGACCTGGTGCCACCCTGCTTGTCATAGTCAGCTCCAGAATCACCTGTGTAGGGAGAGTTGCTGCAGCGATATTGACAGAATAGGTGGGGCATACAGTTATATATATTGCAGTGCTAGGTAGGCAGGGAGTGTATGTGGGTATATACATATCAGTGCAAGGCATGCAGACACTGCATGTGGGTATATAGATATCACTGCTAGACAGGCAGGCGTTGCATGTGGCATACTTAATTGTATACATCAAGAGGGTCCATTCCATTACTGTCTGCTGCTGCCTATTATATATATTGACCATACATACATTGCCCCAGGTATCAGTGGCCAAGAATAATTTTTTTGCATCTTAATCCTGATTGTTTTACTCAAAAACAATCCAGCGCACACTTTTTTATCTCCTTTTGTTTGTTGACACTGCAGAATACAGCTAGATCATTTTCATAGTACAGCGTGAAAATCCAGCTATTTTAAATGGGTTTGCCCATCCCAGCGCTCAAATCTGAGTGAGCAGAAAATTCTGCAATTTTTGTGATGCTGCAAAATGAAAGTGTGGTATCTCCATCACACGCCTCATCTATCTGTGGGCTACAAATTGTGGCAACTGTTTTTGCTGTGTGTTACTCCAATTATTAACACTATTTTGCTGTAAAAAAAAACAAGTGACATATTTTACAGTGTGGTACAGTACCTTGCAAAAGTATTCGGCCCCCTGGAACTTTTCAACAAGAATTTCAGTCTTTCCATGTACTGTACAAAACTGATAGAGACATACCCCAAGCGACTTGCAGCTGTAATCCGCATCAAAAGGTGGTGCAACAAAGTATTAAGTTAAAGGGGCTGAATAATATTACACGCCCCACTTTTCAGTTTTTCAATTTGCACTAAAATTTAAAATAACCAATAAATTTCATTCAACTTCACAATTGTGTCCCACTTGTTGTTGATTCTTCACCAAAAATTTACATTTGGTATCTTTATGTCAAGCATGTCAAGCTTTATGTCAAGCATGATATGTAGGAAAAGGTTGAAAAGTTCCAGGGGGCCGAATACTTTTGCAAGGCACTGCATCTCCGTCACATGCCTCATCTATCGATGGGCTACAAATTGTGGCATTTAAGGCTTCCATTTAACTGTTTTTGTTGTGTGTTACCGTAGTTCTTGACACTATTTTGCTGTAAAAAAATTAAAATACAGGTCACATATAATACAGTGTGGTATCTCCGTCACACGCCTCATTTATCTGTGGGCTACAAATTGTGGCATTTCAGGCCTACATTGAACTGTTCTTACTGTGTGCTACTGTGGTATCCCCCAAAGTGGCCATTTCTATGAGATACCGTATATCTAGTTTGTTTTCATATAAATGCTGTGAATTTTTTTGTGGACTGTGCACTTTAAATACATTGTGAGACCTGCTGACAGGCAGCACAGAAAGGATTAATCTACTCCTCCCCGGCTGTATCAGGTGACCCAGCTCTGTTTTAATATGTAGAAGGTTCTGGAAAAAATGCCTCAGGGCACTCAGCCAATGACTGCAGCTCTACAGTCACATGGAAGGGGAGGAGCCAAGTCCTGGAGGAGAGTTTTAAATTTGAAGTAGCAGTTGGTGGTAAGAAATAATGAGAAGAGGAAGCCATTTTGAAGGTGAAAGAATTACCTACTTTCTTCCTACTGGCTTTGCTTAAAAAGGGGACTGGCATGAAAAGGGGAGTTAATATTCTTCGTATGAGGAAGACTACCAATGCAACCCTAGGAGGAAGAATTACCTCAAGGCGGAAACAGTGCACAGTGCTGAAGAAGCGATAATCAGACTTAATAAAACCAGAGGCTACTAAGATCTTCCTGTTTGCAGGTACACAGCAGTCATCAACCGTGATTGTAATCCTGTACCTCAGTTTACTGCTGTTTGTAAATAATAATTTGCTCCATTACCTTCAGTAAAAAGATTTCTGCTTCAAATTCTTACAACTGCTTCATGACTGGGGCTCAAATGCCCCAACTACTACCACCATCATCATATTCTGCCTAGAGGCAGTTACTGCGCTTATAGAAAGTCTAAGGAGCAGAGGGTGAATGCTTGGGCAGTGTTGTACTCTGTCAGCAGATTATGAAGGCAAAATCTTCTAGATTAAATCATGACTGAAAGAGTCTGAGTAAGAGCATGTGGAAGAACAAGGGGCCAGGACTCACAATCACCCAAGCTTGGTGTTCCTAGGCCGGATTCTGACAAGCTATCACCTACTAATACTAACCTTGTTGGATGAGGACGTCAAAAACGTACCTCTGCAGTTACTAGACCAGAAGCTAGAGATTTTGACATGTCAACTTAATTTCAAGATGTGTCAATTGGAGAACGTGGTGGTTGTAGATGTGACTTGCATGACATGAGTGTTTCCACTAGACAATTCATCCAACTTGTCAGAATCAAAATCTGTTTTTTCTGACAACTCTATTCAGCTGTGCACAAACTATGTCAAATTGATTGCTAGACCCCAGTGGGTCTTCTACCAGTACCATGCTGACTACAGTCCACAGATGGAATCTAGATCCCTGAGGAAAAGCACTTGGTTTTGATGGAGCTGTTCTTTTCGTGCCAAAGAACCTAAATAAGATCAATGAGGTGGTTAGCCGCACATGCAATGGAGAAGTAGCAAAGACTACAATTACTTTGACAGATGAGTTACCACCAATTTCACCAACCTGCTTTCACTTTTACAACACTATATTCCAAAGGCTTCTGAAGATGATGAATATGAAGCAAATAGGTCTGAATTATTATCACCCAAATGATGTTACAGAAGTCAGAACACACAACCTATCTGTGTGGCAATGATTTACCACCAAAATTTTGCAGTACGAGACTAGTGTCATGTTGTGCATTAATGTGAGCCACAAAGTCCTTCAAAGTGAACTGTTCTGGATGTAATGTACAATTTGCACTAGAAAATTGGATCACATCATGCCTTCTATGATGCTTGCAGTAAAGAACTGATTGGACAGATAGTTCTTACCAAATACAACAATCGTATATATATCATCTTGATGATAGCTGTTACCTACACTACCACTGCCTCTGCCCGGGTCTCTGCTGCTGCCGGCTCGTCCGCTGCCACAGCCGCTGTCCGGGTCCCTGCTGCTGCCGCCCATCTTCACACTGCTGCTGGACCCTGGCGCTCTGTCACTTTCTCCTTGGTTTCCATGCACGTGCTCCGTGTTGTACTCCCGGCACCTGCAGCAGCATCCTGGATTACTTAATGAGCGGGCGTGCGCAGTTCTTACTAAGTGCCCTGACCCGGAAACCCTTCTGGACAATCAGGGCTAGGGTTAGGGTAGTTCAGGCTGCCTCCTTTTAGTGGAGGCACCTGATTATCTTATAGGCTCACGCTATTCATCCCAGGCCCCTTGTGCTACTGTGCGCTGCGCTACTAGCAATACAGCACGCATATAACCTTGTTTCTCTCCAGTACCTCCTGCTACCGGAAGTCCAGAGTTCTGTTGTGTTGTCTTCCCCTGTTCCCCATCCAGAGTCCTGCCTTGCCTGCCCACTAGGAGTCTCATCCCCGGTTCTTCGCCCGTCCTGGCTTCAGACTCCCCAGTCTGCCTGGATCTTTGTCCCTGGTTCCCGTATCGTTTCCTCACTTCCTACGGTTCTTCCTTGTCTCCTTACCCTTGTGTTTCCTGAGCCGCCCCTCTTGGTATTAGCTACTCTGGTTTCCTCAACCTCTGGGCTTGCTCCTAATGGTCCCTGTATAGGGGTCGGTCCTCACCAGGTCAGCTCGCCCATTGGCTGACCGGTTCCACAGTCCAGAGGGTCTACTCCAGGTAGCTCGCCCTCCGGAGGCGTGACAATATCAACTGGGATTTAACTCCGAAGACTACTTTAAAGCAGTCAGATGGCTGTGAAATCAGTTTTATTGATTACTAGCTGAAGGGCCCGGTGATGCCCAGGCATAGTATCCCCTGTATATAATATATACCTATATGTCATCTCCTTTTGTATATAGTATATACACCTGTATGTCATCTCTTCCTGTATATAGCATATACTTGTATGTTTTCTCCCCTGTATATAGTATATACCTGTATGTCATTTCCTCTGTATTTACTATATACCTTTACATCTCTCAGGTTCTTTCCCGTCTGTACACGGTGGAGGCGTAAGTCTCAGCTGAGACGTTTCAGTGGCCCTTGAGGAAGCAGCTCTTGCCTCACTTTCTTCCATTTCTGTACTCCTTTCTGTAAGTCTTGGCTCCCTTTCTTCTTTCTGTAAATCTTGCTCAGTGAGGCATAACACAGCTTTACTCTTAGAGAAGGTGGTTTTCAACCTTGTGGGAGTGTAAAACCATTTAGGGTCTCCCTGCAGTTTGTGTCAGAGGGCAGTCTGTGTCAGCATGTAATAAATTGTATTATTTCCAGCTTTACAGAAGGAAGATAACACCATAGAAATGATAAAAATAATAGGCCTCAGTTACCACAACTGTCTACGAGGAAAACTGTTGCTCACAGCAACCAATCACAGCTCAGCTGTCATCTTTTAAACAGCTCTGGTGAAATGAAGAATGCTTAGTGATTGGTTGCTATGGGCAACACAAGTAGTGTAACCTGTTGCAGTCAAGAAGATGTACCTATGAAATAGATATATTAGATATTATATACTGTGTGTATATATATATATATATATATTACATTAGATATTTATTATATACTGTATATGTATATATTAGATATTTATTATACAGGGCTTTGCGTGTGGAGTGAGTGTGGCTATGTGGAGTGTACATACATACGCTCATTTTTGTATATATAGATTACAAGAATCAATATAGCATGCAGATCACAGACCTCAAACAGCCTGCTCTCATACACAATCCCAAAAAAGCAATAGGTATAGGAAAAATGCCATCGGGCCCTATTATTATGATTCCAGAATTCTGCAATTTAGCAAGTTCAAATGATAGAATGAGAGCTGGTTATTCTGTAGTGAAAGAGCTAGCAAATCACACTCGACTAGTACCAGAACAGAGAGAAAAATAATTGGGAATATTTTTGGACCATATTCACAGAGATGACAATGAACAGAGAGAACGTCAGGAATGGGGACTAAGTTTTGATAGTAACCTTCTGTCCTTGTCTTGAGTTTACTGCTCTTGGTAAATAATAATTTGCTCCATTCCCTTCAGTAAAAAAAACTTCTGTTTCAAATTCTTACAGCTGCTTCATGACTGGGGCTCAAATACACCAACTACTACCACAATCATCATCTTCTGCCTGGAGGCAGTTACTGTGCAAAAATTGTATTGTGAAGGTTCCTGTGTGTGTAATTTGAGAAGGAACAACTAGAGTTGAGCGACTTTTGCTTTTTTAGGGTCGCGTTTCGTTTCGTGAAACCCGACTTTTCCAAAAGTCGGGTCGAGCAAGATTGTCCGATTATAGGGAAAAGTCGGGGTCGTCCCGAAACACGAAACCCAATGTAAGTCAATGGGGAATAAAAGTCGGCAGTGAGAGGACAGGAAACACACCTACAGTGCCCATTTGAATGCCAAAAGCATCAATTCTTCTTACTTAAGCTTGTCAACCTTAATTAACTTCATAATACAAGTTACGCACTGAAAAATTGGGGTTATTTGACTAAATTTGTGGGGGGGGAGGGCTGGCTGCAGGTTTTCATGTGCCCTGGGCGAAAGAGCGCCCCTTTAACACATACCACAACTCATCATGCTCCGATACGGCAGAGAAATAGCGGTATAGTACAATGAAAAATACCTCACTTTTTACATCTCATGACGAGGCCCATCTATTTCTCCATACAAAATCATTGGTCCCATATAATGTTTGAAACAGTATATGATGAGCTCCACATAATGCTACAGTATATGTTGGTCCCCATGGATGAAGCTCCACTGTCTTATGGGCCCAAATAATGCTCCAAACATAATGGGCCCCATTTCTAATGCTCTAGTGTATAATGGGCCCTGTAAATGCTGCTCCAGTGTCTGATGTCCACCTTTGGAATGTTCCAGTGTATGGTGGGCCCCATCTATCATTCTCCAGAGTATAGTGCTCCCCAAAAATTGCTGTCCCAACAGAGAAAACAATCAAATAAGTCTCCTCGCTAGGGAATCCCTGTACTTGTCTGGACAGGTGCTGTAGCTTGCTTAACAGCTCGCCAGCCGTTCTCACGCCCAGTATGGATTGCACGTGATTGCACAAAGGTTAGAAAGGGTACCGTATCCCTGGATAACATGTATGGATAGCGTACACATTCAAAATATATGTCTATACAGCATGAGGCAGGCTCAGACGGTGTTAGGCCCAGTATGGATTGCACGTCATTGGACAAAGGTTAGAAAGGGTACCGTATCCCCGGATAACATGTATGGATAGCGTACACATTCAAAATATATGTCTATACAGCATGAGGCAGGCTCAGACGGTGTTAGGCCCAGTATGGATTGCACGTCATTGCACAAAGGTTAGAAGGGGTCCCGTATCCCTGGATAACATGTATGGATAGCGTACACATTCAAAATATATGTCTATACAGCATGAGGCAGGCTCAGACGGTGTTAGCCCAGTATGGATTGCACGTCATTGGACAAAGGTTAGAAAGGGTACCGTATCCCCGGATAACATGTATGGATAGCGTACACATTCAAAATATATGTCTATACAGCATGAGGCAGGCTCAGACGGTGTTAGGCCCAGTATGGATTGCACGTCATTGCACAAAGGTTAGAAAGGGTACTGTATCCCCGGATAACATGTATGGATAGCGTACACATTCAAAATATATGTCTATACAGCATGAGGCAGGCTCAGACGGTGTTAGGCCCAGTATGGATTGCACGTCATTGCACAAAGGTTAGAAAGGGTACCGTATCCCTGGATAACATGTATGGATAGCGTACACATTCAAAATATATGTCTATACAGCATGAGGCAGGCTCAGACGGTGTTAGGCCCAGTATGGATTGCACGTCATTGCACAAAGGTTAGAAGGGGTACCGTATCCCCGGATAACATGTATGGATAGCGTACACATTCAAAATATATGTCTATACAGCATGAGGCAGGCTCAGACGGTGTTAGGCCCAGTATGGATTGCACGTCATTGCACAAAGGTTAGAAGGGGTACCGTATCCCCGGATAACATGTATGGATAGCGTACACATTCAAAATATATGTCTATACAGCATGAGGCAGGCTCAGACGGTGTTAGGCCCAGTATGGATTGCACGTCATTGCACAAAGGTTAGAAAGGGTACCGTATCCCCGGATAACATGTATGGATAGCGTACACATTCAAAATATATGTCTATACAGCATGAGGCAGGCTCAGACGGTGTTAGGCCCAGTATGGATTGCACGTCATTGCACAAAGGTTAGAAAGGGTACCTTATCCCTGGATAACATGTATGGATAGCGTACACATTCAAAATATATGTCTATACAGCATGAGGCAGGCTCAGACGGTGTTAGGCCCAGTATGGATTGCACGTCATTGCACAAAGGTTAGAAAGGGTACCGTATCCCCGGATAACATGTATGGATAGCGTACACATTCAAAATATATGTCTATACAGCATGAGGCAGGCTCAGACGGTGTTAGGCCCAGTATGGATTGCACGTCATTGCACAAAGGTTAGAAGGGGTACCGTATCCCCGGATAACATGTATGGATAGCGTACACATTCAAAATATATGTCTATACAGCATGAGGCAGGCTCAGACGGTGTTAGGCCCAGTATGGATTGCACGTCATTGCACAAAGGTTAGAAAGGGTACCGTATCCCTGGATAACATGTATGGATAGCGTACACATTCAAAATATATGTCTATACAGCATGAGGCAGGCTCAGACGGTGTTAGGCCCAGTATGGATTGCACGTCATTGCACAAAGGTTAGAAAGGGTACCGTATCCCCGGATAACATGTATGGATAGCGTACACATTCAAAATATATGTCTATACAGCATGAGGCAGGCTCAGACGGTGTTAGGCCCAGTATGGATTGCACGTCATTGCACAAAGGTTAGAAGGGGTACCGTATCCCCGGATAACATGTATGGATAGCGTACACATTCAAAATATATGTCTATACAGCATGAGGCAGGCTAAGACGGTGTTAGGCCCAGTATGGATTGCACGTCATTGCACAAAGGTTAGAAAGGGTACCGTATCCCTGGATAACATGTATGGATAGCGTACACATTCAAAATATATGTCTATACAGCATGAGGCAGGCTCAGACGGTGTTAGGCCCAGTATGGATTGCACGTCATTGCACAAAGGTTAGAAGGGGTACCGTATCCCCGGATAACATGTATGGATAGCGTACACATTCAAAATATATGTCTATACAGCATGAGGCAGGCTCAGACGGTGTTAGGCCCAGTATGGATTGCACGTCATTGCACAAAGGTTAGAAGGGGTACCGTATCCCCGGATAACATGTATGGATAGCGTACACATTCAAAATATATGTCTATACAGCATGAGGCAGGCTCAGACGGTGTTAGGCCCAGTATGGATTGCACGTCATTGCACAAAGGTTAGAAGGGGTACCGTATCCCCGGATAACATGTATGGATAGCGTACACATTCAAAATATATGTCTATACAGCATGAGGCAGGCTCAGACGGTGTTAGGCCCAGTATGGATTGCACGTCATTGCACAAAGGTTAGAAAGGGTACCGTATCCTTGGATAACATGTATGGATAGCGTACACATTCAAAATATATGTCTATACAGCATGAGGCAGGCTCAGACGGTGTTAGGCCCAGTATGGATTGCACGTCATTGCACAAAGGTTAGAAGGGGTACTGTATCCCCGGATAACATGTATGGATAGCGTACACATTCAAAATATATGTCTATACATCAGGAGGCAGGCTCAGACGGTGTCAGGCACAGTATGGATTTGACGGCCCAGATTACACAGCGGAGGAGCAGGGAGAGGTAAAGATTGCAAATGCTGGGGCCCTGGCCAAGCAAGGGGGGCACACTCGTGGGCGTCGGTACTGGCACTGGGCCCCTCATAGTACAGCGGTGTGTCTGATGGCGGGTGTGCACCACCACCATCAGAGACACTTGATTGCACTATGAGGGACCCTGTGCCAGTGCCCGCGCCCAAGAGTCGGCCTACCCACCTGTCCAGGGCAACGGCACTCGCACGGTGTCGTGCGCTAGGTGGTGACCCCGGCCATGGGGGGGAGGCAGCACAGTTAGGGAGTTTTAGAAAGTGGCATATGTTGATGTTGGACATTCAACTGATGCAAAAGGCGAAATAGGTGAAGTACCAGGAAGAGGTGGACCAAAGCAAGCCATTTTTCTGTCACCCTATGTGTCATCAGGGGAAGGTGGGACAAAATCCTTGGAAACCCATGCGTGGTTCATTTTAATGAAGGTTAGATCATCCACATTTTGGGTTGACAGACGGGTCCTTTTTTCTGTCAGGATTGATCCAGCTGCACTGAAGACTCTTTCCGATAGCACACTTGCAGCTGGGCAAGCGAGCTCCTGTAAGGCATATTGGGCCAATTCAGGCCAGGTGTCCAGTTTAGCGGCCCAATAGTCAAAGGGGAATGACCTGTGTGGGAGAACATAGATATGGGAGGAAAAGTAGTTTGTAACCATAGTTGACAACTGCTGTCTCCTGTCACTTTCCATCGATGCAGTATTACCAGTTGTGTGAGCGGTATTTGAAAAATCAGTCCACAACATTGTCATGAAACCCCTGTCTCCAACGCCACTTCTGCTGTGTGCACCACGAACACCTCTGCCAAGCTGCCCCCAGCCCGTACGGCTCGTGTGAGAACCATCACCGCTGCTGTGTGCTGGGAATGCCTCAAGCAACCGATTTACCAGAGTTGCTTGTTTATTAGCCAATATTAGGTCAAGGTTCTCCTGTGGCATGATGTTTTGTAATTTGCCTTTATAGCGTGGATCCAGGATGCTGGCCAACCAGTAGTCGTCATCGTTCATCATTTTGGCAATGCGGGGGTCCCTTTTTAGGATCCGCAAGGCATAATCTGACATGTGGGCCAATGTTCCCGGTGTCAATGATGCACTGCGAGTGCTGGGTGGAGGAGCACTTTCTGGCAAATCCACATCCCTCCAGTCACGCACAAACCCTGTACCAGACCTTGCCACGCCAACATTTTCACTTGCCCCACGAGATGCATCCTCCTCCCCTAAGTAATCATCCCCATCATCCTCCTCCTCCTCCTCTTCTTCCTCCACCTCGTCCAGGAGAGGTCCCTGAGCAGACAATGGCTGAATGTCTTCAAGGATTCCCTCCTCCTCTTCCTCCTCATCAACATTGGCTGCAGACGCCTGCTCCTTAAGGTGCGTCAAAGTTTGCATGAGCAGACGCATAAGTGGGATGCTCATGCTTAGGATGGCGTCGTCTGCGCTTACCAGCCGTGTGCATTCCTCAAAACACTGAAGGACTTTACAAAGGTCTTTCAGCTTCGACCACTGCACGCCTGTCAACTCCATGTCTGCTCTCAAAGTGCCTGGCCGTGTATCCTCCCACAAATGCATTATGGCCTGCCTCTGCTCGCACAGCCGCTCCACCATGTGCAGGGGGGAGTTCCACCTTGTTGCAATGTCGATAATGAGGCGGTGGTTGGGAAGGTGGAGCAATCGCTGCAGCTTCTGCATACGAACGGAGTGTACAGGCGACCGGCGGATGTGCGCGCACAGTCTTCGCACCTTCTGGAGCAGGGCTGTTAACTCCGGATAATTTTTGAGGAAGCACTGCACCACCAGGTACAAGGTGTGAGCCAAGCAAGGTATGTGGCTGAGTTTTGAAAGGGCTATGGCTGCCACAAAATTACGGCCGTTATCACTAACTACCTTGCCTGCCTCAAGATGTACACTGCCCAGCCATGACTCAGTTTGTCGCTTCAAGTACTCGGCCAGCACCTCGGCGGTGTGTCTGTCGCCCAAACACATCATCTGCAACACAGCCTGCTGACGCTTTCCACTAGCTGCTCGATAGGGGGACACATCATGTGCAACAGTGGCAGCTGCAGATGGAGTGCTCGTACGACTGCGCTCTGTGGACGAGCTGTCGCTTCTGGAGGAGGAGGAAGAGGAGGAGGGTCGAACGCCTACAGCCAACTGTTTCCTAGACCGTGGGCTAGGCAGCACTGTCCCACCACCGCTGTCCCCTGTGGACCCTGCATCCACCACATTAACCCAGTGCGCAGTGATGGACACGTAACGGCCCTGGCCATACCGACTGGACCATGCATCAGTTGTGAGGTGCACCTTTCCGCTCACTGACTGCTTGAGTGCATGGACAATGCGGTCTTTCACATGATGGTGGAGGGCTGGGATGGCTTTGCGAGAGAAGAAGTGGCGACTGGGTAGGTCATAGCGTGGTACTGCATAGGCCATGAGTTCGCGGAAAGCTGTGCTTTCCACCAACCGAAAGGGCATCATCTCAAACGAGATTAGTTTGGCAATGTGGGCGTTCAAACCCAGTGTACGCGGATGAGAGACTGAGTACGTTCTTGACCTACTCATAGTGTCTGGGAGGGTGAGCTGGACTTGAGAGCTGCATATGGTGGAAGTAGCGGTGGACAGGGCGGACTGAGAGACGGTTGATGATGGTGATGGAGTTGGTGTTCTTTCTGATGGCCTAGAATCAGTCTTTCGTTGATATAACAGTGGGATTCCCTGACTGCTGTGGCCTTGCAACGACATCTCAACATTTGCTGCTGTGCTAACCCGTGTGCTTACAGTGGGGGAAACAATGTAGCGTTGCTGACTACCTTCGTTGTGATCAGTTGCACATGTGGCACTTGAGGTTTGGTGTTGTGTCCACGCTTGCAAGTGCATGCTGGTTAAATGTCTAAGCATGCAACTGGTATTCAAATTTTTCAGATTTTTCCCTCGGCTAAAGGTCTTTGCGCACTTCTTACAGATAACCTTGGCCTGATCATGAGGATTTTGTTCAAAAAACTGCCACACTGCACTCTTCCTACTTTGGCAGACATTTTGCGGCCTAGCACGCTGTGATCTTTTGACCCTCTGGACAAGCTGTCCAGCAACTCTTTTGATGTTTGGAACCTGTCTTTGGAGTGCTCCGGGCCTGCCAGATAACTGCTGTTGCGATGTCGATGTCTGCTGTGGATGCTCCTCATCTGAGCTATTGGAAGCAGCACCCTCTTCCCCCAATGGATGCCAATCTGGGTCAACAACTGGGTCATCCATCACCTCCTCTTCTATGTCATGTGCACCTTTCTCTGTGTCACCGTGTATGGTGGTATAGTGTGCGGGAAGGGGCACCTGAGTCTCATCAGGGTCAAAATCTGGCTCTGTACACTGCGAGGACAATGTAGTGCTCTGAGTGAATGTACCAGCAGAATCATCCATCAGCGGCTGTGCATCAGTGCACTCCATGTCAGATTCATCTTGGCCTGGGTAATTCACCATTTGACTTGATAATCCAGGCATGGTATGTGAAAACAGCTCCATGGAGTAATCAGTAGTATGGCCTGCGTCATCCTTCAATCTTGGTTGGGGTGAAGGACACAAGGAAAGGTGTGGTTCATGAACATGAGCCTCCAATGACGACTCAGTGCTTTTACTTTTTACAACTGAAGAAGAGGAGGCGATAGAGCTGGAGGCTGAGTCAGCAATGTAAGACAAAACTTTTTCCTGATGCTCTGCCTTTAAAAGCGGTTTGCCAACTCCTAGAAAACTAAGCGTTCGAGGCCTTATGTAGACAGACGATGACGCAGGGTCAGCACCTCCTGCATTTGGTCCTATTTTGCTCTTGCCACTACCATCAGATCCACCACCAACACCATCATTACCAGCTGCCAACCCCCGCCCAATTCCACGGCCTCTTCCACCAGCCTTCCTCATTTTTGGTAGAAATGTAGACAAAATCCAACAAACTATATAGTAATGTAAAACAAGGTACAAGGTGTCTATAGGACAGGGGAGTTTTAGAATTTCTGCACACACTTGTGGACAGTGGACACTTGTGGATTGTGTGCGGCCCACTGATATCTGAGCGCTATGTGACACGCTCGATGGCACAGCTGCCTGTGACCAAAGTGACGAGAGGATAATGGAGATTTTGAATCTCTGCGTACACTTTTGGACACTGGACACTTGTGGATTGTGTGCGGCCCACTGATATCTGAGCGCTATGTGACACGCTCGATGGCACAGCTGCCTGTGACCAAAGTGACGAGAGGATAATGGAGATTTTGAATCTCTGCGTACACTTGTGGACAGTGGACACTTGTGGATTGTGTGCGGCCCACTGATATCTGAGCGCTATGTGACACGCTCGATGGCACAGCTGCCTGTGACCAAAGTGACGAGAGGATAATGGAGATTTTGAATCTCTGCGTACACTTTTGGACACTGGACACTTGTGGATTGTGTGCGGCCCACTGATATCTGAGCGCTATGTGACACGCTCGATGGCACAGCTGCCTGTGACCAAAGTGACGAGAGGATAATGGAGATTTTGAATCTCTGCGTACACTTTTGGACACTGGACACTTGTGGATTGTGTGCGGCCCACTGATATCTGAGCGCTATGTGACACGCTCGATGGCACAGCTGCCTGTGACCAAAGTGACGAGAGGATAATGGAGATTTTGAATCTCTGCGTACACTTTTGGACACTGGACACTTGTGGATTGTGTGCGGCCCACTGATATCTGAGCGCTATGTGACACGCTCGATGGCACAGCTGCCTGTGACCAAAGTGACAAGAGGATAATGGAGGTTTTGAATCTCTGCGTACACTTGTGGACAGTGGACACTTGTGGATTGTGTGCGGCCCACTGATATCTGAGCGCTATGTGACACGCTCGATGGCACAGCTGCCTGTGACCAAAGTGACGAGAGGATAATGGAGATTTTGAATCTCTGCGTAAACTTTTGGACACTGGACACTTGTGGATTGTGTGCGGCCCACTGATATCTGAGCGCTATGTGACACGCTCGATGGCACAGCTGCCTGTGACCAAAGTGACGAGAGGATAATGGAGATTTTGAATCTCTGCGTACACTTGTGGACAGTGGACACTTGTGGATTGTGTGCGGCCCACTGATATCTGAGCGCTATGTGACACGCTCGATGGCACAGCTGCCTGTGACCAAAGTGACGAGAGGATAATGGAGATTTTGAATCTCTGCGTACACTTTTGGACACTGGACACTTGTGGATTGTGTGCGGCCCACTGATATCTGAGCGCTATGTGACACGCTCGATGGCACAGCTGCCTGTGACCAAAGTGACGAGAGGATAATGGAGATTTTGAATCTCTGCGTACACTTTTGGACACTGGACACTTGTGGATTGTGTGCGGCCCACTGATATCTGAGCGCTATGTGACACGCTCGATGGCACAGCTGCCTGTGACCAAAGTGACGAGAGGATAATGGAGATTTTGAATCTCTGCGTACACTTTTGGACACTGGACACTTGTGGATTGTGTGCGGCCCACTGATATCTGAGCGCTATGTGACACGCTCGATGGCACAGCTGCCTGTGACCAAAGTGACAAGAGGATAATGGAGGTTTTGAATCTCTGCGTACACTTGTGGACAGTGGACACTTGTGGATTGTGTGCGGCCCACTGATATCTGAGCGCTATGTGACACGCTCGATGGCACAGCTGCCTGTGACCAAAGTGACGAGAGGATAATGGAGATTTTGAATCTCTGCGTACACTTTTGGACACTGGACACTTGTGGATTGTGTGCGGCCCACTGATATCTGAGCGCTATGTGACATGCTCGATGGCACAGCTGCCTGTGACCAAAGTGACGAGAGGATAATGGAGATTTTGAATCTCTGCGTACACTTTTGGACACTGGACACTTGTGGATTGTGTGCGGCCCACTGATATCTGAGCGCTATGTGACACGCTCGATGGCACAGCTGCCTGTGACCAAAGTGACAAGAGGATAATGGAGGTTTTGAATCTCTGCGTACACTTGTGGACAGTGGACACTTGTGGATTGTGTGCGGCCCACTGATATCTGAGCGCTATGTGACACGCTCGATGGCACAGCTGCCTGTGACCAAAGTGACGAGAGGATAATGGAGATTTTGAATCTCTGCGTACACTTGTGGACACTGGACACTTGTGGATTGTGTGCGGCCCACTGATATCTGAGCGCTATGTGACACGCTCGATGGCACAGCTGCCTGTGACCAAAGTGACGAGAGGATAATGGAGATTTTGAATCTCTGCGTACACTTTTGGACACTGGACACTTGTGGATTGTGTGCGGCCCACTGATATCTGAGCGCTATGTGACACGCTCGATGGCACAGCTGCCTGTGACCAAAGTGACGAGAGGATAATGGAGATTTTGAATCTCTGCGTACACTTTTGGACACTGGACACTTGTGGATTGTGTGCGACCCACTGATATCTGAGCGCTATGTGACACGCTCGATGGCACAGCTGCCTGTGACCAAAGTGACGAGAGGATAATGGAGATTTTGAATCTCTGCGTACACTTGTGGACAGTGGACACTTGTGGATTGTGTGCGGCCCACTGATATCTGAGCGCTATGTGACACGCTCGATGGCACAGCTGCCTGTGACCAAAGTGACGAGAGGATAATGGAGATTTTGAATCTCTGCGTACACTTTTGGACACTGGACACTTGTGGATTGTGTGCGGCCCACTGATATCTGAGCGCTATGTGACACGCTCGATGGCACAGCTGCCTGTGACCAAAGTGACGAGAGCATAATGGAGATTTTGAATCTCTGCGTACACTTGTGGACAGTGGACACTTGTGGATTGTGTGCGGCCCACTGATATCTGAGCGCTATGTGACACGCTCGATGGCACAGCTGCCTGTGACCAAAGTGACGAGAGGATAATGGAGATTTTGAATCTCTGCGTACACTTTTGGACACTGGACACTTGTGGATTGTGTGCGACCCACTGATATCTGAGCGCTATGTGACACGCTCGATGGCACAGCTGCCTGTGACCAAAGTGACGAGAGGATAATGGAGATTTTGAATCTCTGCGTACACTTGTGGACAGTGGACACTTGTGGATTGTGTGCGGCCCACTGATATCTGAGCACTATGTGACACGCTCGATGGCACAGCTGCCTGTGACCAAAGTGACGAGAGGATAATGGAGATTTTGAATCTCTGCGTACACTTTTGGACACTGGACACTTGTGGATTGTGTGCGGCCCACTGATATCTGAGCGCTATGTGACACGCTCGATGGCACAGCTGCCTGTGACCAAAGTGACGAGAGGATAATGGAGATTTTGAATCTCTGCGTACACTTGTGGACAGTGGACACTTGTGGATTGTGTGCGGCCCACTGATATCTGAGCGCTATGTGACACGCTCGATGGCACAGCTGCCTGTGACCAAAGTGACGAGAGGATAATGGAGATTTTGAATCTCTGCGTACACTTTTGGACACTGGACACTTGTGGATTGTGTGCGGCCCACTGATATCTGAGCGCTATGTGACACGCTCGATGGCACAGCTGCCTGTGACCAAAGTGACGAGAGGATAATGGAGATTTTGAATCTCTGCGTACACTTTTGGACACTGGACACTTGTGGATTGTGTGCGGCCCACTGATATCTGAGCGCTATGTGACACGCTCGATGGTACAGCTGCCTGTGACCAAAGTGACGAGAGGATAAGGGAGATTGGATTGCTTTTAAAAAAGCAGTTTGCGGAGCAGTGGGTAAACAGCAATGCCAGCGTGTCAGGAAGCCTTAGAAGGCAGCCCAACAACCAACACCACTGATACACCACAATATAGCCTCCCCTTGCACTGCACACACAGTGACTTGTGTGTTGTGCAGGCCAAATCACTAGCAGCAGAAGCAGTTTTTTTGTCTTCTTCCCTGCCTAACGCTCTCCCTACAGAATCAGCAGCAACCTCTCCCTATACTAAGATCGGCAGAAGTAAGATGGCGGTCGGCGTGCACGCCCTTTTATACCCCCTGTGACGCCCACCAAAGCAAGCCAATCACTTGCATGCCCTTCTGAAAGATGGTGGTGACCCGTGCCTATGTCATCACGTTGCCCACAGTGTCCGTGGATCCTGATTGGCTGAAAAAGAGCGCAAAACAAACTTTTGAAACGCGACTTTGGCGCGTAAGTCGCCGACCTCGTGGCCGACCTCATCCTAGGGTCGGGTTTCGTTTCATGAAACCCGACTTTGCCAAAAGTCGGCGACTTTTGAATTTTTTCGACCCGTTTCGCTCAACTCTAGGAACAACTCTTCTCCTGACAGAAATCTTGGCCACCGTAAAATACATCATGCCCTGTCAGGAGTACAACCCTCAGCCATACACCACATATGAACGCCACAATACCCTAGTTAATGACACTATTTTGATGTAAAAAATAAAAATACAGGCCACATATCTTACAGTGTGGTATCTCCATCACACGCCTCACCTATCTGTTGTCTAAAAATTGTAGCACTTCAGGCCTACATTGAATTCTTTTGCTGTGTCTTAGCCTAGTTACTGACACAATTTTGCTTTGAAAAAAAAATACAGGCCAGATATTTGAAAGTGGGGTATCTTCGTCACACGGCTCATCTATCTGTGGGCTACAAATTGTGCCTGTCATGGTATAGGACATGGTTAATGTCCTGCTCTCTCACGGTTAACTTTTGCTGGCTTCCCTTTGGATCTGGGAGGGGTATTTATTCTCACTCCAGACTAGGATTCGCTGTCAGCTATACTGTTGTTCTGACTGTGTGTCTGACATCCTGGTGTGCGTGTATACTGCATTGCTTGATTAACTCCTGTGTATGATCTGTTCTGTCCACTCACTCTGTTCTCTGTCTCTTGTTTTGGTACTATGCTCTTTTTCGGTTCTGACCTCCTGGCTTGGCTATTGTTACTCCATTACAGTTTGTCCCTATAGTACCGCACTGCTCGTTCTGGCTTTTTGACCTCTGGCTTCCCTTATAACAATCCCCTGACTCATCCCATTGGTACCTCGTGATCTCCTGGTTCTGATCTTAGCTTGTTTTGACTACTCTCTTGTGTTTATCGTCTCCTCTGCACCCCTGTCTGGCTCCACCCCCGACCACCTCCTACTCTGTCACATGGTTCAGGTCCTGTTTGTAACCTGCTTAGTTACCCGGCGCTTTGCTCAGCTCCCCTGCTGCTGTGTGCAGCTCTCCCCACAGCAGTAATACCCAGGAGTCATGACAGTGCCATTTGAGGGCTCAATTGAATTTTGTTTGCTGTGTCTTAGCCTACTTGTTGAAATAATTTTGCTGTAAAACAAGAAATATTGAAGACACATAATTTAAAGTCTGGTATCTCTGTCATACGACTCACCTATCTGTTGCCTTAAAACTGTTGCAATTTTGTTGCTCCATTGAACTGTTTTTGCTGTGTCTTAGCCTAGTTATAGACACTATTTTGCTGCTTTAAAACAAAATGCAGGCCAGATATTTTAAATTGTGGTATCTCCGTTACACACCTCACCTATCTGTGGTCTAAAAATTGTGTAGTTTAATCGCTCCACCAAGATGGTGAGCGGCGATGACACCATAATTAGCCTCACCAGCCCACTTCTCTGTGTTCTGAAATGCTCTCTGCTCACAATCAAAGTGGATGCATTGCAGGTGGAGATTGATGATACGGAGAAAGAAATCATACAGGGTGATTTCACGCAGCCCAGCCTCATCTCATCCCAATATGGATTGGGTGACAATGAGGAAGAGGTGGAGGAGAAAGAACAGGAGCAACTTTCACGCACGCTAGACAATAGTACAAGCACAACTGTCATACCGTCTGCTCAGCGTCGATGGCCTGAGGACAGGGAGGAGGAGGAGAGCATGGTCAGTCGTCCTCTTGGTGAGGACTCAGATGTCTTACATGTTAGCAGTTTGCACACATGGCTGAGTTTATGTTACTCTGCCTTTCCCGTGACCCTCACGTTCTCAAAATTATGGGTGTCAGCATTACTGGTTGGTGACACTTCTAGACCCACACTACAAGGAGAACTTTATATCTCTCATTTCAGAGGTAAACAGGTCTACTAAAATGGTGCAGTACCAAAGGGCCCTTGTTGCGGAATTATTAAAAAAATTCCCATCTGAAAACGCTGGCGGCAGAGGTCACAGTTCGTTGGACAACAAAGGAGTGCAGGCGAGAGAGACACAGTTCCAATTCAGCAGAGGCAGGGGAACACTGGCAAAGTTCTGGGAGAGTTGCTCAGAACCTCCCATCACACTGACCCTGAGGCACAGGGTACTCTCACAAGGAGTGCAAAGTTTTGGAAGATGCTGATGGAGTACCTTGCTGACCGTACCAAGATCCTCTGTGATTCCGCTGTGCCTTTTAATTATTGGGTATCCAAGCTGGACACGTGGCATGAACTGGTTTTCTACGCCTTAGAGGTACTGGCCTGCCCTGCCGCTAGCGTTTTGTCAGAGCGTGTTTTTAGTGCCACTGGTGGAATTATAACTGATAAGCACATCCACCTGTCAACTGAAAATGCTGACAGGCTGACTCTTATAAAAATAAACAACCACCGAATGATAACAGTGAAACATAACCTCAAATCCAGTGTCATTTTTTGGGAGGTATATTCTCATGCACCTCTTCACACCCACACATGGGAATACACTTGCTGATTTTGCCTATTTGCCACCACCACTAGAGCACAATGGTGACCGTGGTCTGTGATGCAAAAGCCACGTTATTGTGCTAAAGGGTGTTTTTGATGCCCGTAAAAAAAATATTTACTCATTATGTTGATATGTACCCCCAGGGGGAGATGTTTGTTAGCCCATACACTTAGTGTATGCGCATTACAACCATAGGAGACCCGCACATTTAAATTGGGAAAAGATTTTTAGTAGGCCACCCTCCATGTCTCTTCTGACACCACCACTAGATCACCAGAGTGAATGTATTCTGTGATGCAACAGCCAGGTTTTTTTTTTCAAGGGTGTTTATGATGCCTGTAAACAAAAATTCTACCCAGTATATTGATGTGTACCACTCAGAAATGTTTGTTAGCCCATACACTAAGTGTATGGGCATTACAATATAGAAGACCCGCTCTTTTAAACTGGGAAAATATTTTTCAGAGGCCATCCTCCACATTTATTCTAAGGGGGTTTGGGGTGCATGTAACTTTGGGGCAGGGCAGGCCTTGCATTCAATGCATAAGCAAACAGTATGGGAGTACCAAATTAATAATGGGAACTTTGGTTGCATGTGGCCATCCAGAATGTTGGATCAAAGGCTTATTGGGGTGCATGTAACTTTGGGGCAGGGCAGGCTTTGCATTCAATGCATAAGCAAACAGTATGGGCATACAAAATTAATAATGGGAACTTTAGTTGCATATGGCCATCTAGGACATCAGTTCAAAGGGTTATTGGGGTGGGTCCAAATTTGGAGCAGGTGTTGCATTCACTTCATGGGCAAACATTATGGGAGTACCAAATGACTAAAAATGGGAACTTTGGTTTCACGTTGCCATCCAGTACGTCGGTTCAAAGGCTTATTGGGGTGCAGGTAACTTTGGTGAAGGGTAGGCCTTGCATTCAATGCATAAGCAAATAGTATGGGAGAACCAAATGAATAATGGGAACGTTGGTTTGATGTGGACATCCAGGATGTTGGTTCAAAGGCTTATTGGGGTATGTGTAAATTTGGGGCTGGGCAGGCCTTGCATTCAATGATAAGCAAACAGTATGGGAGTACCAAATGAATAATGAGACCTTTTTTTTCAAGTGCACATCCAGGACGTCGGTTCTAAGGCTTACTGGAGTGCATTTAACTTTGGTGCACAGCAGGCTTTGCATTCAATGCATAAGTAAACAGTATGGGAGTACCAAATGAATAATAGGAACTTTGGTCGCATGTGACAATCCAGGATGTCGGTTCAAAGGGTTATTGAGGTGCATCCAAATTTGAAGCAGGCCTTGCATTCATTTCATGGGCAAATATTATGGGAGTACCAAATGACTAATACCGAGAACTATGGTCTCATGTGGACATCCAGGATGTCGGTTCAAAGGCTTATTGGGTTGTGTGTAACTTTGGGGCAGGGCAGACCTTGCTTTCAATGCATAAGCAAACTGTATGGGAGTACCAAATGAATAATGAGAACTTTGATGGCATGTGGCCATCCAGGATGTCGGTTCAATGCTTCCAAATTTTGGGCAGTCCTGCCACTCACTGCATACACAATGACAGTATAAGAGACCCCCTGTTTAATAATGGGAACAACAAAGCATAGCCAGCTGATGACTCTCTAAGAATACTGAGAGCCGACTGCTGGCCCTATAAAAGTAGGCTTTGTGAATTTCAGAGGCCCTCTTTCATAAATCAAACAGGATATATCTGATGATGTGTTGCACACCACATGGCCAGATAAAGTTGTAAAATGGTCAAATGACAGTTCCCAGTGAATGCATTTCTCTTGGTTGAAAGCAATGCTAAAGTTGAAAATTGCATAAAAAATGCTATGTGTGAACATACGGTAGCCCAAGTGGTGGAGGAACATTTTTGTTTTGGGTTATTTATTTTACCTTACATACAAATCATTACTCTGGAAAAAATGTTCCTTAACATATTTCTCAGTAAAATCTATTTTGATTTTGTTTTTGTATGTTTTATTTTGTGCCTGTAAAAGTGGCGTAAGACTCTGACAAGATTGTTCACAGCGTGACCTGGGAGTCAGAAATGCTTCCAGTGGTCTTCCCCATAATGCTCCCATGTCATTTGAGCACTGTTCCCATCGATTTCTCTCATTTTTAGACCCTAAATAGACCTCCGGGGGAAAGGGTCACGGCAAAAATGCTCGGTTTTCCCTTAGACTTGCATTAGGCTCTTTCTCGTGTCGAGCACCTGAGCATTCCATTTTGCTCGACCCGAGCAATGAGCACCCGAGCATTTTAGTGTTCATTCATCACTACTATTTAACCATATCGAGAGACTCGAGAAGAACCGAGCACTATTTGCCTTCTGGAGCGCAGATTTTTCTACAGTTTGCAGGCTCCATATACAGAGCCCCTAATTGCAAGAAGAGCAGAATACCCCCTGAAATGATCTCAGTTTGGAAATAATACCTCCTTGAAAAATTGTCTACAGGCATAGTGAGAATTTTTACTCCATGGGTGTTGCTGAGTGAAAATTGATAAACTACCGCTGTAGTGACCAGTACATTGTAGTGATCAGTACGTTGTAGTCACCAGTACATTATGCCCAGCACGTGCTTCTGAAGACATGCAACCTTAAGTTGGGTGGGTTCTTTGCTTCAGAAATGTCAAACATGTGGACACTAAATGTGGTTTAGGCACACAGTGGAGCTGAGAAGAGAGGGGAGCATTTGGATTTGGGAGCACAGAATTTTCTGAATTTCTTTTGGAGGCTGAGGAGCCATTTTGCTTTAGCAGAGCCTTTGTACTACCAGTAACATGGAAGACCCCTATATTTCTATTAACAGATTATAATGAGGCAGCAGAGCTACTTTGGACTCCGTCTGGCCTCTGTCCAGTGTTGTCCTTCTTTTCAGAAGTGCACAAAACTGTGGCTGATGGCACTTTTATGCAATCCTAAAAAGATGGACACCACCATATCACAAGTCCTATGGCATCCACAATCCTTCCATCTGCCTCATTATAGGGAATCT
Organism: Dendrobates tinctorius; assembly: GCF_039654945.1. Taxonomy (NCBI): domain Eukaryota; kingdom Metazoa; phylum Chordata; class Amphibia; order Anura; family Dendrobatidae; genus Dendrobates; species Dendrobates tinctorius. The sequence goes on from NW_027361690.1 coordinate 56,753,038, forward strand.
TTCACCAAGGGTAAGGGCAGAACACAGGATAAATGTCATCCGAACCTTATTGCGATCTTTGGGGGAAGAATTAAAAAAACAACACAAGGGGAAGAATTGGTTTTATTCATTTTTGCACTGTTTCTCATATGGTATAAGTGATTAGGCAACTTTATGCTTCGCATTGGTGCGATTACAGTGATACCATCCCTATGCTATGCAGACTGTCAGTTCTGCACTAACAGAAAAAATTGCTGATCATGCTTTGAGTATGATCTAGCAACTTTGCTAGCTCTCGTGATCCGGATGTCATCATGACGACATCGGGTCACCATGGCAACGATCAAGAGCCTGCGATGATGTTGTGGGGTCTACATTTCAAGGGCAAAGGGGCTGACTTCCCTCTGTCTGCTACAGGAATGCTGTGAGCGAGGTCTATCAAGGCATTTAGTGGGTAAAAGTGCCAGGAGCAGTGCAGGACTGTTGCTGGCACTGAGTGCTGGGTGTCAGCTGTTAGAATCAGCTAACACCCGACAGCAATCTCGTGCACACTGCACATGTGTGCGCAGAGCGCCTGGGCATATCCATCCGTCCCAGGTCAATAAGCCCCTGGTCACAGGGATGTATGGATGCGTCCAAGGTGGGAAAAGGGTTAAAATAAATAGTAAAAATATAAGTAACTAGCTGAAGAGCCCGGCGCTGCCCTGGCATAGTAACTAAATACGGTTAGTTATAACAAATTATAATGATTATATATATATATATATATATAAAGCTGAGTGTAGAACCCCGCCCACTCCGCATAGCCACATTCACTATAATATCCCACATCATTCCGTCAGCCAGAGCTACCGGACTACTACCCCTAATATCCCACATCATCTCGTTAGCCAAAGCCACCAGACTACTACCTCTTATATCTTGCATCGTCCAGAGCCACCGGACTACTACCCCTAATATCCCACATCATCCTGTCAGCTAGAGCCACCGGACAACTACCACTAATATGCCACATCATCTTGTCAGCCAGAGCCACCGGACTACTACCCCTAATATCCCACAACATCCCGTCAGCCTGGGTTCAAAACCAGAGCGCTGAGTGGAGCAGTCTTAACTTCCATACCAGGGATCCCTTTAAGAGAGGCCTGGCCTGGCATCAGAAACAGAGTGCTGAGTGGATTTGCCCTGACTTCCATACCAATGATCCCTTTAATAGAAGCCTAGGGTGAGATTCAGAGCGCTGAGAGATTTACCATAACTTCCATATCGGAGATCCCTTTAAAAGAGGCCTAGGGTCTGTACCGTCAGTACCAAAGCACAGAGTGGATTTGCCTTCACCTCCATACTGGGGATCCCTTTAAGAGGGGCGTTGGGTCAGAACCAGAGCGCTGAGTGGATTTGCCCTAACTTCCACATCGGGGATCCCTTTAAGAGAGCCTGGGATCAGAACCAGAGTGCTGAGTGGATTTGCCCTGAGTTGCATACCAATGATCCCTTTAATAGAGCCTGGGGTCAGTACCAGAGCATTTGAAGGCAATTGCCCTGACTTCCGTACCGGAGATCCGTTTAAGAAAGGCCTGGGGTCAGTACCAAAGCGCAGAGTGGATTTGCCCTAAATTCCATAACAATGATGCCTTTAAGAGAAACTGGGGTCATAACCACAGAGCTGAGTGGAACGGTCCTAACTACCATACCGGAGATCCCTTTAAGAGAGGCCTAGGGTCAAAACAAAAGCACTGGATGGATTTGCTCTGACTTCCATACCAATGATTCCTTTAAGAAGGAAGATGTGCGTATATGATGGAGGATGTGTAATGGGGATATGAGCAGGGAGGGGGTGATTCATTTCTGTCATGTACTCACTGCTCCTTTCTGGGGGCAGACAATGGCTGGCAGCTTATGCTCCCAGGAATGCTAGATTTTTCCCACTATGTCAGTGTCTGCTGACGTGATGTCAAGTGGGAAAACTTGCTCATAGCAACCAATCACAGCTCAGCTTCTTTTAACCAGCTCTGGTGAAATGAGAGATGCTTAGTGATTGGTTGCAAGGAAAACTGTTGCTCATAGCAACCAATCATAGCTCAGCTTCTTTTGAACAGCTCTGTTGAAATGAAAGATGCTTCATGATTGGTTGGTGATACACACACACACACACATTCAGTTTTATATATATGGGTCGCCCTCGCTCACCCAGGGCAGCGGGGTACTCGGTACCGGGCCGGTGTCGAGGCGGGAATGTGTCACAGCAGCAGTGACCCGGTCAGTGGCCCAGGGCGCCCAATATCAATGGCGGGATGTTAATGGTGTTAAAGTTTATATGAATAGTTCATGACGCCACCCGTGGTGTTTGGCAAGTAAGGTGGTAAACCAACGCTGCATGTAGATTCGCTGGGACTGATGGTGTGGTGCAGCAGAGATGGTATAGCTCCCCACAGGTGGAGCTGTAGTCCCAGGGCAGTGTAGGTGCAATGGATGAGGAGAAGCGCAGAATGGTATGGATGATGGTACCCAGGTGTAGTGGTGCTGGAATAACTGGAGTACACCAGAGTATGCGGTTCCCAAGCTTTACTCACTGCAGTTCACACAACTGCCTGCCTCCGTACTGTGTTCTCCAGCTCAGGGCTCCAGCCAACCTCCAGGCAGGATAGGATTCTCCCTTCCACACTCTGCCAACATGTACCTTACTGAACGACGCCTCCAATGCGCCTTTAGGTGCGAAGCACTCCAGTACTTAGTTACCCTGGAATGCCTCTCTCTAGGTGTTCCTAGTCTTTACTTGTATGACAGACAGCTGTAGCCTGCTTCGGAGACTCCTCACTGCGTCCTGGCTCTCTATTCAGTTGATGTTGTGTCCCAAGTCTATGATGGGAGCAAGGCGTTAGCGGCTCACTACTCCTCCGGTGTCTGTTGCCGGACATAAAGATCCAATAAACCTCGGGGACCGGGCCCCGGCCTTTGCGCTCTCTGGACTGGAAGGGTTCTCTCTCTTTCTCAACCTGCTTCCCACCATCCTTCTATTCTCCTTCGTTCCATTCTATCTCTCTCTTATGGAATCTGTAGTCTTCAGTCTATGTCTCTTTCTCCTTCTCTTCCTTCCCAGAGGAGCTCGTTCCACTAAGACCAGTCCTCAGCCTCTCCTGACTGACTGCCTTCCTCTGCCTTGAGCTCCTCTCAGGCTGACCTGCTGTCAGCCTGCTCTCTCTCTGGGACTCATCCCAGACTGACCTTCTGTCAGACTGACCTGAAATCCTACACCTTCCCTCTCTTTTATATCTAACTTCACCCGCCTCCCCAGCACCTCACGTGTTACGAAGCCAGGGACCACAAAAGGCACCCTATGACCTTTCCAGCATAAAGCATGGATGGGTCCCTGCTGAACTATACTGTGTGTGGGGTGCAGGTGTTGGAATGCGGAAAGGAGTTACCAGCCTACCTGGATGGTGCGGCACTACACTTTAGGAGAAGGTGCAGTACCTCTGTGGCGACTGACGCCTCAGGGGCGCCACATATAGAGATTACTTTTTTATCTTAGTTTTATTGTACAATTTTTCATAGTCACAATTTCCACTGATTTGTCAAGTAGTTTAGCCGAAAAAGACCTTTAGTTACATTTTAAAGCACAGTACTTACATGTTTACATTTTATGATTAATTGAACCTGGATTTTTCATTCTTCAGTAGTTTGTGTACTCAGAATCAGGGAAATAATATTGAATGAAATGTACAATATTACTGTTTCCATCCATATATCATTGTCGTGACTTTGCTTACATAATATCTACAATAAAATGAGGGCAACAGCTAGTGAGCTTAGGCTGTGCAATGTGAGGCCCTGACATTAAGATAACTATAAGAAGACAAAAAGATGCATAACTCAGCCTGGCATAAACATATAGCAAATCTACAGCATTCAATACAGCCTATTGATCTTAGTACAGAAAATTATTACAGTAATTTGCAGTGTAATGAAAAGCAAAAAGTCAGTGACGGATGACTTGAAGTTAGAAAGAATTCGCCTTTTCTACTTTTCATCTTGGGACTTGCTGTAACTATTCAACTTATATTCTATATTGTGCGCAGAGTAATGTTTTTTTCCATTGAAGTAAGAAAATCATGGTAAACATAGCCATATAATGTAAAGGCAAAATATTATTTATAATGCTAGATCTACCGTGGTTTTAAGAAGAAAGAAAGAAAGATATCAGCGACTACATCTCTCTACTATCATAATGAGCCAAACAAACATCAAAAATGCTTTGTTGAACAGAAAAGTGGATTGCAGCAGTCATTCTACTGTAAAATTGTTTATTGCACTATTTTATTTGCAATCATTATCCTCCACAAAGAACTCAGATGCAAAATTATATCTTTAGTTTAAGAGGCCCCAAAATATCATACAGTACAACTGAAAATACATGCACGTGGAATGATCTATCGTTAGTTACACAGTTGGTTACAAAGAGAAAAAAGTAAAAGTATATTTTTTTCTATTAAATAATGTAAACATACTGATACTGTAGAGTTAAAGAGAAACTCGTAATTTTCTTTTTAAACTGCACCCACCACATGATTACCTATCTCACTCTGCCCTTCCTTTACATACAATATACTAATTTTCATATAGTTCAGCCTCCTGTTTTCTTTCCTCCGGAATTTTTCTTAATTCCTAAGTTTCATCGTGTATGTTATTCCTCTATTTCAAAAATTCCATCTATAAATCACATGCTGCATTAATAAAGAATCACATGACCAATTATAGCCAATACCATCACTACAGTGCCTTGCAAAAGTATTCGGCCCCCTAGAACTTTTCAACCTTTTCCCACATTTCATGCTTCAAACATAAAGATACCAATGTAAATTTTTGGTGAAGAATCAACAAGTGAGACACAATTGTGAAGCTGAACAAAATTTTTGGTTATTTTACATTTTTGTGGAAAGTCAAAAACTGAAAAGTGGGGCATGCAATATTATTCGGCCCCTTTACTTTCAGTGCAGCAAACTCACTCCAGAAGTTCTTTGTGGATCTCTGAATGATCCAATGTTTTCCTAAATGACTAATGATGATTAATATAATCCATCTGGGTGTAATCAAGTCTCCGTATAAATGCACCTGCTCTGTGATAGTCTCAGGGTTCTGTTTGAAGAACAGAAAGCATCATAAAGACCAAGAAACACAACAGGCAGGTCCGTGAAACTGTTGTGGAGAAGTTTAAAGCCAGATTTGGATACAAAATGATTTCCAAAACTTTAAACATCCCAAGGAGCACTGTGCAATCGATCACATTGAAATGGATGGAGTATCATACCACTGCAAATCTACCAAGACCCGGCCGTCCCTTTATACTTTCATCTCAAACAAGGAGAAGACTGATAAGAGATGCAGCCAAGAGGCCCATGATCAATCTGGATGAACTGCAGAGATCTACAGCTGAGGTAGGACAGTCTGTCCATAGGACAACAATCAGCGGTACACTGCACAAATCTGGCCTTTACGGAAGAGTGGCAAGAAAAAAGTCATTTCTCAAAGATATCCATAAAAAGTGTTGTTTAAAGTTTGCAACAAGCCACCTGGGAGACACACCAAACATGTGGAAGAAGGTGCTCTGGTCAGATGAAACCAAAATCAAACTTTTTGCCAACAATGCCAAACGATATGTTTGGTGTAAAGGCAGCACAGCTCATCACCCTGAACACACCATCCCCACTGTCAAACATGGTGGTGGCAGCATCATGGTTTGGGTCTGCTTTTCTTCCGCAGGGACAGGGAAGATGGTTAAAATTGATGGGAAGATGGATGGATCCAAATACAGGACCATTCTTGGAGAAAACCAGAGACCTGAGACTGGGATGGAGATTTGTCTTCCAACAAGACAATGATCCCAAACATAAAGCAAAATCTACAATGGAATGGTTCACAAATAAATGTATCTAGGTGTTAGAATGGCCAAGTCAAAGTCCAGACGTGAATCCAATTCAGAATCTGTGGAAAGAGCTGAAAACTGCTGTTCACAAACGATCTCCATCAAACCTCACTGAGCTCGAGCTGTTTGCCAAGGAAGAATGGGCAAGAATTTCAGTCTCTCAATGTACAAAACTGATAGAGACCTACCCCAAGCGACTTGCAGCTGTAATCGCAGCAAAAGGTGGCGCAACAAAGTATTAAGTTAATGGGGCCAAATAATATTGCACGCCCCACTTTTCAGTTTTTGAATTTCCACAAAAATTTAAAATAACCAATAAATTTCATTCAACTTCACAATTGTGTTCCACTTGTTGTTGATTCTTCACCAAAAATTTACATTTGGTATCTTTATGTTTGAAGCATGATACAGTGGGGCAAAAAAGTATTTAGTCAGTCAGCAATAGTGCAAGTCCCACCACTTAAAAAGATGAGAGGCGTCTGTAATTTACATCATAGGTAGACCTCAACTATGGGAGACAAACTGAGAAAAAAAAATCCAGAAAATCACATTGTCTGTTTTTTTTTCATTTTATTTGCATATTATGGTGGAAAATAAGTATTTGGTCAGAAACAAAATTTCATCTCAATACTTTGTGATATATCCTTTGTTGGCAATGACAGAGGTCAAACGTTTTCTATAAGTCTTCACAAGGTTGCCACACACTGTTGTTGGTATGTTGGCCCATTCCTCCATGCAGATCTCCTCTAGAGCAGTGATGTTTTTGGCTTTTCGCTTGGCAACACGGACTTTCAACTCCCTCCAAAGGTTTTCTATAGGGTTGAGATCTGGAGACTGGCTAGGCCACTCCAGGACCTTGAAATGCTTCTTACGAAGCCACTCCTTCGTTGCCCTGGTGGTGTGCTTTGGATCATTGTCATGTTGAAAGACCCAGCCACGTTTCATCTTCAATGCCCTTGCTGATGGAAGGAGGTTTGCACTCAAAATCTCACGATACATGGCCCCATTCATTCTTTCATGTACTCGGATCAGTCGTCCTGGCCCCTTTGCAGAGAAACAGCCCCAAAGCATGATGTTTCCACCACCATGCTTTACAGTAGGTATGGTGTTTGATGGATGCAACTCAGTATTCTTTTTCCTCCAAACACGACAAGTTGTGTTTCTGCCAAACAGTTCCAGTTTGGTTTCATCAGACCATAGGACATTCTCCCAAAACTCCTCTGGATCATCCAAATGCTCTCTAGCAAACTTCAGACAGGCCCGGACATGTACAGGCTTAAGCAGTGGGACACGTCTGGCACTGCAGGATCTGAGTCCATGGTGGTGTAGTGTGTTACTTATGGTAGGCCTTGTTACATTGGTCCCAGCTCTCTGCAGTTCATTCACTAGGTCCCCCCACGTGGTTCTGGGATTTTTGCTCACTGTTCTTGTGATCATTCTGACCCCACGGGGTGGGATTTTGCGTGGAGCACCAGATCGAGGTAGATTATCAGTGGTCTTGTATGTCTTCCATTTTCTAATTATTGCTCCCACAGTTGATTTCTTCACTCCAAGCTGGTTGGCTATTGCAGATTCAGTCTTCCCAGCCTGGTGCAGGGCTACAATTTTGTTTCTGGTGTCCTTTGACAGCTCTTTGGTCTTCACCATAGTGGAGTTTGGAGTCAGACTGTTTGAGGGTGTGCACAGGTGTCTTTTTATACTGATAACAAGTTTAAACAGGTGCCATTACTACAGGTAATGAGTGGAGGAAAGAGGAGACTCTTAAAGAAGAAGTTACAGGTCTGTGAGAGCCAGAAATCTTGATTGCTTGTTTCTGACCAAATACTTATTTTCCACCATAATATGCAAATAAAATGAAAAAAAAACAGACAATGTGATTTTCTGGATTTTTTTTTCTCAGTTTGTCTCCCATAGTTGAGGTCTACCTATGATGTAAATTACAGACGCCTCTCATCTTTTTAAGTGGTGGAACTTGCACTATTGCTGACTGACTAAATACTTTTTTGCCCCACTGTATGTGGGAAATGGTTGAAAAGTTCCAGGGGGCCGAATACTTTCGCAAGGCACTGTATCTGTTGGAATGACACAGAATCTACCTTTCCCTCATTATTCTCATAAAAAAACTAATTCTCCTCCTTCGGATTTTCCATTTTTTGCTTTTTTCGTGAAAAAAAATCTAAAATTTGTTTAAAAAATGGTTACATTTTCAGAGACCCTGGATTTAGTTAGAAAAATACGTATGTGGGCTGAGCTGCCAGAGTGAATCAATTCTTCATAAAAGATGATGAGGAAAAGGCTTTTTATTCAAGCCATACCGTCAACTTTTTTCAAGTGAAAAAGCCAAATGTGCAAAATATGATAAGAGATAGGTATTTGAAGGCCCAAAATGTATGGCAATTACATTGGGAATACCCACAGGAACACTTAAACCAATAGAATTATTTTGAAGGGATGGGAATTTCAATTGTCAATTACAAATTGATTAAAGTTAGAGCAAAAAAAGACCATACTTGAAAAAATGTAAACAAGATGAATAGAGAAAACATTACTAGAATGTAGGAGAAGTTCGATAAGAACCCAGGATGGGCCAGTGAATAGAACCAAGAAAGGAGCCACACAGGCAGGTAAAAGAAAGAGGAGATACAAAAGAAGGGAAATATACATATAAATGATAACACTTAAATAAAGGACAAACTGTTGAGAATTAATTGGAGTGTAGGAGCCAGAGATTGACAGTGTCAGTAAACATGTTAACAGCCTAGAGTGGATAGCTATTCCACTCGCGACTGTTAAGGTCACATGACAGTTGATCTGATCAGCTGTCATGTGCCTGAAAAGATGCAGGCTCACCGACAGACCAAGCAGTCAAGAAGGGGAGGCAAACTATGAAACACCTATTTGTCATAGGTTGTGGAGGTGTTAACTCCCAAATATCTGGTCCTGACTTGCTGAAACACAAGAGTGACACAACATCTTCATTAGAGTTTCCATTAATGGTGCAATGAACTTAAGTGATACAATATATTGATATATTTTATTTTTTGCTTATTATCTGGGCATTCTACAATTTTTTATTTATAGCTAAAGTATGTTCACACCAAGGATATTTTTGGTGTTTTTTTTTGTATAATTTTTTGACATCTTATCTAAATTAGCAACTGTTGTATTAAGTTATGTCAGTTCGTTGTTCCTTGCTTCTAGCAGTTTTAACAGGATCTATGAGTAAGTTCTGTTGGATATTGAAGTACTTCTGCTTCAAACCTCATCAAATCCTCTCTGTAAACATTCTCACAAGACCATTCACACTAAAAGTTTTTGCATACTTGTATTTATTAAAGCATTTTCTTATCTTAAATCCCATAGAAATGGATTTGAACCCACTAAGTACATAAGGACGTACAAAAATTAGACACATCCTTAAATTTTATTGGCTCATTAATTCCTAATATAAAGCAAAGCATTTTCAAAAGATCACCAGTCCTCAGCATTATGACAATTTTTAGAATCCCTGTACAAGGATCTACAAGACTTGAAAAGCCTTTATTTAATTGACCTTTAGATCGCAGACAGTTGTAAAACAATCAGTTCCTAAGACACTAATTAGACATTGGATATTATGTATCTATTAACGAAAGTCTTAGGAAACAGAACAAAAAAGATCTCAAAGGCACACTTGGAATTAGTATATAGTTATTATATAAATGAGACTTGTGATACCTCATGTTGAAGCATGAGCAATAATAAAAGCCTGAGTGAGCCTTGGAGTATTGGTGTAAGGTTTGGAACAATGTATGTTTCGTGAAAATTGTATACAAAATATACATTTCATAAATAGTTAAAAATTGTATTTTGTTCTGATGTTCCCACCTAAAATAACTAATTCTAAGGCTATGTGCACACGTAGTTTTTTTGGTGTGCGGATTTCGGAGAGAAAACCGCAGTTAAATCCGCAGGACAAAAGTCCTGCGGTTTATCTGCGGTTTTGCCTGCGGTTTTGCCCTGCGGTTTTACACCTCATAATGGATGAGGTGTAAAACTGTAGTGTTTCTGCACCAAACAATTGACATGCAGCGGATTGTGAACCGCAGCAAAACCGCGCAGAAAAATCCGCAGCATGTGCACAGCGTTTTTTCATTTCCATAGGAAGTAAAGGTACTGTACAATGCAGCAGAATCCGCACCGTGTGCACATACCCTAAGGCTCCAGTGTGTACAATCAGGGGCTTTTTAGGTGAATCTGGATGCTACATCATATGGTGTCTTTGTGCACAGTATTTATTTTGTTTTAGCTTCACAATTGTTTAAATTAATTTTTAAAGAAAACAAATCTGCACATATTCTTTTTAGACAAAATATATATCAAAGAATATCAGTGTTACAACTGAGGAAGAACTTAAAAAGTAGATACAAATTGTACCCATACTTTAAGTTTCTGGCTTTGGCTTTAATTTTGGCCCTTGGAATGCAATTATGAAAAAGAAAAAGGGTGAACAAATAACAAAATGTTCACATATTAGTGAATTATTTACAATGGCTGGGCTTATAAAGTATCTGACCATGATAGAAACTCCAATTGTAGACGAATAAAAGATTGTTCAACCCTGTAGACAAGAGAGGACAGAATCACAATGTTATATAATATAGTTGCAATCAAAATTATTCAATACCCATTGCCAATTAAGTTTATTAGCAAACTTTACAAAGTTTCGGCTGTTTACAATAAACCAATGACACCAAAACAAGGTAAGTAGCTCAACATAACTAATGTGACAAGTGATTCCTCCAAATTTTACTCAAAATGCCCCCTTTACTGACTACAGCAGTCAAAGAGTCATTCAACCCCTTCATGGCAAGTATATTTGCTACTTAGTAGAGTACCAATTGGCTGTTATGACCTGCTGCAAACATGATGTATAATTGTATAATCGGAAACCAGTACATGGCAGCATCTCTTATAACCTTACCTTATTCCTCACTGGCAAAGACCTTCAGATCTTCTGTTGTCAAGAGCATGGCTTGAAAAGTCAAGAGAAGAGATCATTACCTTGCACAAACAAGGAAAAGGATACAAAAAGATAAGAAATGTATACATTTTCTTAGGGGTGCAGTTAGAAGCAGAAATCGCAAGTTCACTTTAGCAATGATAATGGTGGTGCATCATGAGTGCTTGGCATGTGTTTGATGAGGGGAGGGGGTTTGCAGAGCTAAGAGGTGCCGCATTTTTTTCCTAACTTTATGTGTGCGCATTGCAGCTAGCCAATCAGGGCGCAGGAAACGCCCACAATGTCCTGACACAATGGGTTGTGTCATTGGCTGCTGAAATCACATGTCCCTCTCCATATCAATAGCGGACATCTTGTTTTGGCACCATTTTGACACTGTAACAGCGCAGAGAGTCTGCTCCTGATGCTGACACTGACAAGATTTTAGCTGGTTAGTTAGGCGGTTGTATATCAGTCAGATAGTGTAGCTAGATAGTGTCTATTGTGGCTGTTAAATTTACCTTCTAGCATTTTTTTTGGCCATTACTGAGGTACACAGACAAAGCCAGCCAATGGCGGATCTTAATAGGGGCGGATGGGGCGGTCGCCCCGGGCCCAAGGTATTTTGGGGGGCCCAGGGGCAGGGGCGGGCTGGGCCGGGTGGCAGAGAGGCAAATGCCCCCCCGGACCGCTCCCCCAGCACCTGTACAGGGCCGGCCGTGCCCTGTGCTGTGACGCCGCCGGCAGCAGACAGCCGCCCGCGTCACATTCTATGAGGGGCCGGGAGCTGTGCACGGCCGTCACCTTGACGGCTGCTCAGCTCCGGCTGTACTTCCGGGTCAGATGTCGGGCGTGCGCGATGACGTCATCGTGCACGCGCCGACATGTCCTGGAGGATGCTGAAAGCAGAGGCGCTGCTGGGGAGCGAGCCGGCTGTGAGGTAAGTATGGGTAACTTTTTTTATTTTTTTTATTTATAAAATGAATTAAATGGGGGAGGGGGTGAGTGGGGGCTGTACACAATGAAGGGGGGGTGACTGGGGCCTGTATATGATGAAGGGGGGGTGACTGGGGCCTGTATATGATGAAGGGGGGGTGACTGGGGCCTGTATATGATGATGGGGGGTGACTGGGGGCTGTATATGATGAAGGGGGGGTGACTGGGGGCTGTATATGATGAAGGGGGGTGACTGGGGGCTGTATATGATGAAGGGGGGGTGACTGGGGGCTGTATATGATGAAGGGGGGTGACTGGGGTTGTACAGGATGAAGGGGGTGAGTGGGGGCTTCACAGGATGAAGGGGGGATGAGTGGGGGCTTCACATGATGAAGGGGGGGTGAGTGGGGCTGCACATGATGAAGGGGGGGTGAGTGGGGCTGCATATGATGAAGGGGGGGTGAGTGGGGCTGCATATGATGAAGGGGGGGTGAGTGGGGCTGCATATGATGAAGGGGGGGTGAGTGGGGCTGCATATGATGAAGGGGGGGTGAGTGGGGCTGCACATGATGAAGTGGGGGATAAGTGGGGCTGCACATGATGAAGTGGGGGATAAGGGGGACTGCACATGATGAATTAAGGGGTAAGTGGGACTGCACATGATGAATTAAGGGGTAAGTGGGACTGCACATGATGAATTAAGGGGTAAGTGGGACTGCACATGATGAATTGGGGGTAAGGGGAACTGCACATGATGAATTAAGGGGTAAGTGGGACTGAACATGATGAATTGGGGGTAAGGGGGACTGCACATGATGAATTGGGGGTAAGGGGGACTGCACATGATGTGGGGGTAAAATTAACTGCACATGATGATGGGGGAGTGGGGCTGCACATGAAGTTGGGGGGGAAGGGGACTGCACATGATGAAATGGAAGGGGGGATAAGGGGCTGCAAATGATGAAGCGGCACTGCAGATGAAGTGAGTGGGTGATAGGGGACTGCAATGGATGAAGTAAGGGGACTTCAAATTAAAGTGGGGACAGTAAAGTAGATCCCCTATGGCCAGGATCACGTTGGGCGATTTTGTACGTATTGGCCGTAGGCCTACAGCTTATGTGCAACGTCTTTTTAGGCCATGTCCACACGTGGTGGAATGGTGGCGGGTTTTCCGTATGGACCCGCAGCAAACCAAGTGCTGCGGTCCGTACGGCTGTCAATTCCCGCACGGGGACCGCAGCGCTCAGGTGGGAAGGGGGGTACAGGGGCCCAGGTTTTATGAACAGCCCCGAGCCCATAGTCCACTTAATCCGCCACTGAAGCCAGCAGTGCAAATGTCCTACAAGTGTGTTGTGCGCTGCTTCTATTGTGCTCCATGCACAAGTATAGCATTCTAATTAATATTTGTTCACTAGCTAAATGTGAATCAGCCTGCTGTATCCCACCTTGTCATTTAGTGCTGTGGTGATATGAAACTGTCTACAGACCTAAGGCACATTAAATAAAATATATATTTTTTTCTGTTGCTAAATGTGAAACAGCCTGCTGTATCCTACACTGTTATTTTGTGGCGGTGGTATTAACCTGTCTGTCTGTACTAAGGCACATTAAAAAAAAAATCATAATTTTTCAGTTGCAAAAAGTTAGACAACCCGCCGTATCACACTTTGTCATTTGGTTGGGTTGAAATTAAGTGTAGGGACCAGAACCAGAGGCCACAAAAAATTGTTCTGTTCTTAGTGTCGTACAATAGGGGACCTGACTTTAAAATAGTTTGTAGCTTATAGTGTGTTATAGAGGCCTGATCCAGAGGCTACAAAAAAGCTTTAAAACAACAAATCGATCAGTGGTGCACATGACGTATGACATGCAGTGCTTCTTTCAAGCTAAGAGCAAAATGTCTGAGTGACTCATCAAGCTGCTGTTGATCATTTTTAATTCTGGGAAAGTGGTGTTCATCTTCTTAAAGATTTGTTCCACAGTTCTTTTTTCAGTATGGGACCAGTATTTTACCTCCCTTAGAGCTGCTCCACTCAATTGCCCAATTAACTTTTTCACCTTCTGCTCTGTAGACACTGGATAAAGCCTAAACATAGTTTGCATCTTTTCTCTATAGTCTCTTAAGACATAGGCATCCCCTTTATAGCTTGGGAGCCGAAACAATATGGCATAATTACAGACATTGTGTGGGCCATGTTGTAAGCTCCACTATTGCTGGACAGATTTTGTACAGTTTACTATAGTCAAGTGCCAGTACAGTTTGACTATCCTCTTCTGGGGGTGCTGTGCCTTTTATTTTGGCTATGATCTAGTTCTATTTTGCTGCAGGAATCACTGACGCTGCACTGTCATCCTATATGTGAGGTGGCACTTCCTCTTCCTTGGTTCATTGTGCTGCAATTGGCTGAGGCACGATGAAGAAGGCAGGACTTCCTTCCTGGTGCTGTGCTTGTCTTCACTGCAGCCACTAACACATGTACAGTTCCATAAACTCTGCAGTCACAATGGTTGGGGTTTCTTGCGCACCTTTCATTTAGTAGGATCCTGTTCGTGACACCAGAAAATCATATTATGTAATGCACTACTCTGCCATAGGCCCCACACTATGGGTGTGCAGATGTTACCACCTTGCTATGGCAGGAACAAAAGTAAAAGAAAATGTAGCTGCTGAAACCAGGGTGTATTCACTTCTGTCCCTGGTAGTGTGATGATATGTAATGTACCTGAATGTCCAGAAAAACAGAGGGGCCAATAGGCTAATGATAAGCTTTACTTGTTACATACAAACACAGAAAAATTCAGACAAACGCTGATTCAGCAGATTAAATTCCAATGCAGCAAGCGCAATCATTCTCTAGTTTAGTAAGGCTGGTTTCACATTAGCGCTTTTTAAGCGCACGCACGGCCGGGGGTAGCTCCGCCCCCGAGCCGGCTCTCTGCCCGGCGTGCCCGCCCCTTGCTTGTAGCGCCGCCTCCAAGCGCACAGCGGCGCCTGCGATCGGCGCACCCTATCTTTAGCATAGGGTGCGCAGATCGTGCGCAGGCCGTGCGCTAGTTGCGCTTTGACCTGCGCTGCGCACTTTTGACGGTGCGCTGTGCGCGCCAAAATCGAACTTTTCGGATTTTGGCGCGCACGGCGCACCGTCAAAAGTGCGCAGCGCAGGTCAAAGTGCAACTAGCGCACGGCCTGCGCACGATCTGCGCACCCTATGCTAAAGATAGGGTGCGCCGATCGCAGGCGCCGCTGTGCGCTAGGAGGCGGCGCTACAAGCAAGGGGCGGGCACGCCAGGCAGAGAGCCGGCTCGGGGGCGGAGCTACCCCCGGCCGTGCGTGCGCTTAAAAAGCGCTAATGTGAAACCAGCCTAATGCAGATGCAGAAATAGTTCAGCGAGTCCTGAGTATTATCTTCTGCTTAGGCCAGGATCACACATGCGAGGAATATGGCCGAGTCTCGCATGTTAATTCCTGGCACTCAGGGCGCATGCTGCATAGGTTCATCAATTAATGCATATTTAACCACTTCATGTACTGGATTCTAAGGTACATTATCAGCAAAGGGAATGTGAACATTGTGCAAACATAATGCGGTAGGTGCTAGCTCTGCTACATCTTAAAGGTATATACACAACAACTTTGGGGCATTAAAATCTAAAAATTAAAAAAGCTAAATCAAATGGTCATTACTCCATGCTAATTCTCTTGGATCTCTCTGCAGCATTCGACACTGTAACATAGTAACATAGTAGCATAGTTATTAAGGTTGAAGGGAGACTTTAAGTCCATCTAGTTCAACCCATATCCTATCCTAACCTGCCCTAACTGTGGATCATCAACTCCTCCTCCCCATGCTCCGCTCCATTGGGCTCAAGGACACCGTTCTCTCCTGGTTCTCCTCCTATCTCTCTGACCGCTCCTTTACTGTATCTTTTGCTGGTTCCTCCTCCTCTCATCTTCCCCTTACTGGTGGGACTCCTCAAGGATCAGTCCTAGGCCCCCTCCTCTTCTCTTTGTATACTGCATCTATTGGTCAAACAATCAGTAGATTTAGTTTCCAGTACCATGTCTACGCTGATGACACCCAATTATATGCTTCTTTTCCTGACATCACGCCAGCCTTTCTAGAAAACACCAGCGATTGTCTAAATGCTGTGTCTAACATCATGTCCTCACTAGAGTTGAGCGATACCGTCCGATACTTCAAAATATCGTATCGGAATGGATCGGACGATCTTTAAAAAAAGTATCGGTATTGCCGATGCCGATACCGGAAGTCCCATTCAAGTCTATGAGACTTCCGGTATCGGAATTGGAAAAACCCTTTCCTGCCCTTGTACAGCCTCTCGGGGGTCTGTACGGGCCTTCCGGGGGTCTCTGCCGGCCTGCCGGGGGTCTGTGCCGGCCTGCCGGTGGGCTGTGCGGACTGCCCGGGGTCTGTGCACCCTGTGGGGGTCTGTACCGGCCTGCCGGGGGGCTGTGCCGGCCTGCCGGGGGGCTGTGCTGATGTCCGGGGGTCTGTGCAGGCATCGTCCGATGGGACTACAAGTCCCATCGGGCGATGCCTGCTACCATGACAGTGATTGACACATTAGCCAATGATGGGACAGTAGTAGTCCCATCATCCGGCTAATGTGTTAAATGTAAAAAAAAAAAATGCTACATACATACATACTACATGCATGCTACATACATACTACATGCTACATACATACTACATACATACTACATGCATGCTACATACATACTGCATGCATGCTACATACATACTACATGCTACATACATACTACATGCTACATACATACTACATACATACTACATGCATGCTACATACATACTACATGCTACATACATACTACATACATACTACATGCATGCTACATACATACTACATGCTACATATATACTACATACATACTACATACATACTACATATATACTACATGCATGCTACATACATACTGCATGCATGCTACATACATACTACATGCATGCTACATACATACTACATGCTACATACATACTACATGCATGCTACATACATACTGCATGCATGCTACATACATACTACATGCTACATACATACTACATATATACTACATGCATGCTACATACATACTACATGCTACATACATACTACATGCTACATACATACTACATATATACTACATGCATGCTACATACATGCTACATGCTACATACATACTACATACATACTACATACATATTACATGCATGCTACATACATACTACATGCTACATACATACTACATACATACTACATGCATGCTACATACATACTGCATGCATGCTACATACATACTACATGCTACATACATACTACATATATACTACATGCATGAATTTCCCACACAGCTTTTACCATAAAGTGAGACTAGGGACTTTTTTTTTTTTAAGTGGCGGAGGAATACAGTGCGGAAGGATACCTACCTTCCGTCATTGGATTCCTGCAGCCCGTAGAGAGCGGCAGCATCAGCTGATGCTGCAGTTCTCTATCCAAGATCGTCGTGGGACACACTCGTGGACTGCTTCGGATCATGGGTGAGTATTTTTGTGGTTTGTTATGTTAATATTTATTCCGTAGACGACAATGGCTTCGGGGAACAATGTGACAAGTATTGGTAAGTATGTTACTCTATGTTATATGTACTGTATGTCTATGTATGTATTGTATGAATGTATTGTATGTAGCATGCATGTAGTATGTATGTAGCATGTATGTAGTATGTATGTAGTATATATGTGGTATGTATGTAGCATGTAGTATGTATGTAGCATGCATGTAGTATGTATGTAGTATGTATGTAGCATGTAGTATGTATGTAGCATGCATGTAGTATATATGTAGTATGTATGTAGCATGTAGTATGTATGTAGCATGTAGTATGTATGTAGCATGCATGTAGTATATATGTAGTATGTATGTAGCATGTAGTATGTATGTAGCATGCATGCAGTATGTATGTAGCATGCATGTAGTATGTATGTAGTATGTATGTAGCATGTAGTATGTATGTAGCATGCATGTAGTATGTATGTAGTATGTATGTAGTATGTATGTAGCATGTAGCATGTATGTAGCATGCATGTAGTATATATGTAGTATGTATGTAGCATGTAGTATGTATGTAGCATGTAGTATGTATGTAGCATGCATGTAGTATATATGTGGTATGTATGTAGCATGTAGTATATATGTAGCATGCATGTAGTATGTATGTAGTATGTATGTAGTAATTTTATTTTTTTTAAAACATTTAACACATTAGCCGGATGATGGGACTACTACTGTCCCATCATTGGCTAATGTGTCAATCACTGTCATGGTAGCAGGCATCGCCCGATGGGACTTGTAGTCCCATCGGACGATGCCTGCACAGACCCCCGGACATCAGCACAGCCCCCCGGCAGGCCGGTACAGACCCCCACAGGGTGCACAGACCACCGGCAGGCCGGCACAGCCCCCCGGCAGGCCGGTACAGACCCCGGGCAGTCCACACAGCCCCCCCGGCAGGCCGGCACAGCCCCCCGGCAGGCCGGCAGAGACCCCCGGAAGGCCCGAAATGACGGCGCATCATGATGCGCACACACCGCGCATCATGATGACGTCATTTCGGCTGTCAATCAACTTTGAACTTCTGATTCCGATGCCCGATATTGAAAAAATATCGGATGTCGGTATCGGAATTCCGATACAGCAAGTATCGGCCGATACCCGATACTTGCGGTATCGGAATGCTCAACACTAGTCCTCACTATATCTGAAACTGAACCTGTCAAAGACTGAACTCCTTGTGTTTCCTCCCGCTACTAATGTACCTATACCCGACATTGCCACTTCCGTGTGTGGTTCCACTATTACTCCGCAGCAACATGCCTGCTGTCTTGGGGTCATACTTGACTCCGACCTTTCCTTTGCCCCCCACATATGATCACTGGCTCGCTCTTGTTATCTGCACCTCAAAAACATTTCTAGAATTCGACCTTTTCTTACTTTTGACTCCGCAAAAACTCCTACTGTTTCTCTTATTCATTCTTGTCTCGACTATTGTAACTCTCTAATCGGTCTCCCTCTTACCAAACTCTCCCCCCTCCAATCTGTCTTGAATGCTGCAGCCAGGATCATATTCCTCACCAATCATTACAACGACGCCTCTACCTTGTGTAAGTCATTACACTGGCTACCCATCCACTCCAGAATCCAGTACAAACTTATTACTCTCACCCACAAAGCTCTCCATGGCTCAGCACCACCCTACATCTCCTCCCTTGTTTCAGTATATCACCCTACCCGCGCCCTCCGTTCTGCTGATGACCTGAGGTTAGCATCCTCAATAATCAGAACCTCCCACTCCCATCTCCAAGACTATACACGTGCTGCGCCAATTCTTTGGAATGCACTTCCCAGATCAATACGATTAGTCCCCAATCCCCAAAATTTTAAGCATGCCCTGAAAACGCATTTATTCAGACTGGCCTACCACCTCAGCACATTAACCTAATCTATCCCTGTGTGGCACAGCCAAAAGTTTTTACCATAACCAGGTTCCCCGCATCATGTTCCCACATGCTTTATGCATACATCAGCCCTCTGTGTCTGTACTGTTACACACTTAACATTATGGCTGGTTCATACAACCAGGGCAATTGTTACCACCAACCTTGTCTACATTTTTCTCGTGTCTACATTTTTTTCCTCCTAGATTGTAAGCTTGCGAGCAGGGCCCTCATTCCTCTTGGTATCTGTTATGATCTATGTGATTATTGTTATGCTGTAATGTTTATTGTCTGTACAAGTCCCCTCTGAAATGTAAAGTGATGCACAATATGTCGGTGCTATAGAAATACAATTTTTTATTATTATTATTATTAATAAACAAGCAATGCCATACACCAAAGACAACTGCTTAACAGGCAATGCCATACACCAAAGACTGAATTAATGTACCTGCTATATCCAGAGGAACGCTACCACAGATCTTTCATGATATCAAATCAGGCTGAACTCTTACAACACATATGGTAAAGATCACTTTACTTACTGTCTCTCCCCAAGGTATTTAATCAAGTTACTTTTTTTTAGCAATTGTCTTTTGTGTATTTCATTGCATGTTAAAAGGAATCTGTCACCCTTATTTTGCCCTATTAGCTGCCGGCATAGACATTGGGGGCTTATCTACAGCATTCTGTAATGCTGTAGATAAGCCCTCGATGTAGCCTGAAAGAGAAGAAAAACACGTTATATTATACTCACTGAGGTGGGCGGTCCGGTCAGATGGGTGTCACCGTCCGGTCTGGTGCCTCCCTTCTTCATGCGATGACGTCCTCTTCTCCCATCCTGAAATGGCTCCGGTGCAGGCGCATTGCTCTGCCCTGTTGAGGGCAGAGCAGAAATCTGCAGTGCGCAGGTGCCAGACATCTCCCGACACCTGCGCACTGCAGGACTTTGCTCTGCCCTCAACAGGGCAGAGCATTGCGCCTGCGCCAGAGCCATTTCAGGACGGGAGAAGAGGACGTCACCGCATGAAGACGGGAGGCGCCGGACCGGACCGCCCACCTCGTTGAGTATAATATAACGTGGTTTTTCTTCTCTTTCAGGTTACATCGGGGCCTATCTACAGCATTACAGAATGCTGTAGATAAGCCCCCGATGTATATGCCGGCAGCTAATAGGGCAAAAAAAGGGTGACAGATTCCCTTTAAGCAGCTGTCTTTGGTGCATGATATTGAGCGCTATGCAATTGTCTTTAGTGTATGATATTGCATGTTGAGAAATTGCCTTCTACTAATAGTGGAGAGATTCTTGACATTCAGATCTCTCCCCATCCAATCATTGATCTATCTCCATCCCATTATCCATGTCAGTGAGGGGACAGGGGTTAATCTTTCTTGTCAGGGCTAGTGTAATGGTGCTTTGTGTTAGGGCTGGCGGAACGCACCAGATTATAAAATAGTAGAGAGTGTGTTTGCAGCCCGGGGTCCACCGTGCAGAGGTGGTGCACTGCTGCTAGGTAATGGCGGAAGAGAAGAGCGGCATGAAAACAGTCACACGTGGGTTACGTCACCCAGTGTGAACAGGAGCGGATTCTGTTACTTCACAGAACCGCACAGCCGCTTGAAAATGAATGCCGGAGCCTGTTTAGCTCACAGAGCCCGGCCACAGAGCGCACAGCAAACAGCCACAGAACTCCACCCCAAGGCATGGGGTTAGAGTCCTTCTAGGCCACTGAGCGCATGGCGTCGCTGCCACGAACGCTGCTATAGACGCTGGCTAAGGAGTGCGGAGCACTTGCTCTGAGGCATGTCGAGTTACTGATAGTGACTAATATCAGACTCAACTCTGTCCTACCTACGCCTAAGCCTGGGCGCTAGCAGGCTAGGCTGCACAACACATGCGTACCAAGGGTAGGGGTTTCATAATGAGTCAGTCACCAGAGACATTCATACGTGCATCCATCACTCACTCCTTATAGTCAGAAAATACTGGCTATCCTAGCGCATGGCCAAGCGGCCATGCAAACCTTTTATAGCCGCGAGTGTCCGGGACCTTCCTGGCTTCTCAGATGGGCCAATCCGAACACGAGCAGGACCTGAGTACGTGACCTTCGATCTCCAATGGGAGATCACACCATGAGCATGCTCAGTG
The DNA here is from genome assembly GCF_039654945.1 of Dendrobates tinctorius. Taxonomy (NCBI): domain Eukaryota; kingdom Metazoa; phylum Chordata; class Amphibia; order Anura; family Dendrobatidae; genus Dendrobates; species Dendrobates tinctorius. The sequence continues at coordinate 56,774,520 of NW_027361690.1, forward strand.
GCCCGACATGAGGACTTAGTCCCTGGAGAATCTCGCTGCTGAGCAGCATGCAATTCCATAGTTGTGCCAGAGGTAGCAGCAGCAGCAAGCAAACCCATGGAGCTGGTCTGAGCAGAGTGCCGGGACTGACAAGTTTGCTGAGCAAGCTCCTCTGCGGCTGGAGAGGAATGGAGACTGCCGGAAGCAAGGCTCGGGATTCTCGCTGTGCAATGACAGAAATCTAATATGGGCCCCCTCCTCTCTGAGCCTCACTCCGCTCAAACTCTGCAATGAGAAGAGGAGCGTGGATGTTCTCCACTGGCTCCCAGGTCCAAGTCTCTGGACCATGACCCTTCCAATCCACCAGGTAAAACTTTTTGCCCCGCATCACCTTGCATCCCACGATGGCATTGACCTCAAACTCGTCAGACGACAGGTCTGATGTCCTGGCAGTTGGCTCAGAAAACCGGGACATGTGAACTGGCTTAAGGAGAGACACATGAAACGTGTCCGAGATAGCCAAATGTGGTGGAAGGGCCAGATGGTAGACCACAGGGTTAACCTGCTCAAGGACCTTGAAAGGGCCAATATAGTGCGGTGCAAACTTAGCGGATTGCACCCGCAGCCTGATGTTTCGAGCGGAGAGCCACACTAAGTCACCAGGAGCGAAGGTCAGAGCAGGGCGCCGGCGAGAATCAGCGGAGGACCTCATTCTCTCCTTGGAGGCCCGGATAGCATCCTGCGTGTGATCCCAAATGTCACGTGCCTCCACCACCCAGTCTGCCACCCTAGAGTCGGTGGACGACACAGACATGGGCACAGGGACATGCGGATGCTGACCGTAATTTAAGAGGAATGGGGTCTGACCGGTGGAGTCGGCCACAGCGTTGTTTAAGGCGAACTCCGCCCATGGCAGCAAGGATGCCCAGTCATCCTGCCTGGCCGAGACAAAATGTCGCAGATATGTCACCAGGGTCTGGTTGGCTCTCTCAACCAACCTATTCTTCTCGGGATGATAGGCCGAAGAGAGATTTAGCTCAATGCTGAGCAGAGAACAGAGCTCTCTCCAGAACCGAGACGCAAACTGAGGACCCCGGTCGCTGACAATTTTATCCGGCTTGCCGTGCAGGCGGAAAACATGTTTAATAAACAACGCTGCCAGACCCCGTGCCAATGGTAACTGAGAGAGTGGTACCAGATGCACCATTTTGGGGAAATGATCGGTGACCACTCAAATGACAGTGCTGCCGCTGGACTTGGGCAGACCCACCACAAAGTCCATACCGACCATCTCCCAGGGCCTGTCCGCAACCGGCAGAGGATAGAGTAACCCAGCGGGCCGCTGCTGAGAGGTCCGATTCTGGGAGCAAGAGACGCATGCCTGAATATAGTCCCTGACGTCACGGGCCATATTCGGCCACCAGTATGTCCTCGCCAGGAGTTCAGAGGTCCGTTTGATCCCAAAATGGCCACCCACCCTGGATGAATGGGCCCAAAAGAGGACCTCCGGTCGCAGATGGGCAGGAACTAAAGTCTTGCCCGGAGGTACAGACTCGAGAGCAACCGGAGCCACGGTCCTCAGGCTCTCTGATGGGACTATCAACCAAGGCTCCTCCTCCTCCGATGACACCACGGAGCGGGAAAGAGCATCGGCCCGGACGTTCTTCTCCCCGGAGAGAAAATGCAGCGTGAAATGGAATCGGGAGAAGAACAAGGTCCATCTGGCCTGGCAAGAATTCAGCCGCTGGGCTGACTGTAAATAGACCAAATTTTTGTGGTCGGTGAACACCTGGAATGGGTGGCGAGCCCCCTCCAGGAGGTGTCTCCACTCTGAGAAGGCCAGCTTCATTGCTAGAAACTCCCTGTCCCCGATGGAATTATTCCTCTCCGCCGGTGTCAAGGTCTTAGAGAAGAAGAAGCATGGGTGCTTCCGACCTTGCGAGTCCTTCTGAAAAAGAACCGCTCCAGCACCAATGGAGGAGGCATCCACCTCCAGGATGAAGGGCTTATCTACATCAGGGCGATGTAGAATGGGAGCGCTAGCGAAGTGGAACTTAATGGAGGTGAAGGCCTTGGAGACAGTCTCCGGCCACAGTTTGGGATTTGCACCCTTCTTGGTGAGGGCAACCAAGGGCGCGACCAAAGTTGAGAAATGGGGAATGAATTGGTGATAGTAATTTATGAACCCCATAAAGCGCTGCACCGCTTTGAGAGAATGGGGTTCCTGCCATTCCATCACTGCCCGTAGCTTGGCAGGATCCATGGCCAAACCCTGGGCTGAGATGATGTAGCCCAGGAAAGGCAAGGATTCCTGCTCAAACACACATTTCTCCAATTTGGCATAAAGAGAGTTGGCCCGCAGGAGATCGAAAACTTTGCGAACATCTCTCCGGTGGGAGTCAATATCTGGAGAGTAAATCAGAATATCATCCAGATAGACTACTACCGAAGTGGTAAGCATATCCCGGAAGATGTCGCTCACAAAGCCTTGGAAGATGGCTGGCGCGTTACCTAACCCGAAGGGCGTCACTAGGTATTCATAGTGCCCTTCTCTGGTGTTAAAAGCTTTCTTCCTTTCGTCCCCCTCACGGATGCGAATCAGGTTACAGGCTCCCCGCAGATCGAGCTTAGTAAACACTCTCGCTCCCCGTAGCCAATCAAACAGTTCTGATATCAGGGGCAAAGGATACTTGTTCTTAATGGTTATAGCGTTAAGACCCCTGTAATCGATGCATGGACTTAATTCTCCATTCTTCTTTTTGACAAAGAAGAATCCTGCACCCGTCGGAGACACCGACTTCCTAATGAATCCTCTTGCCAGATTCTCCCTGATATACTGAGACATGGCCTCTGTCTCTAGGAGAGATAGTGGATATACTCGACCCCGGGGAGGCTCAGCACCGGGCAAGAGGTCAATAGGACAGTCGTATGGGCGGTGCAGTGGAAGGGTCTCTGCCGCCTTCTTGGAGAATACGTCTGCATACTGTCGATATGGCTTGGGAAGCGAGAAGAGATCTGCAGGAACCTCAGAAGTGGCAACCTGTATGCAGTCCCTCAGCCACCTACCCTCACAGGCCTTGCTCCAACTGAGGATTTTTCCCGAAGACCACTCTATATGGAGAGTGAGATCGCAACCAGGGAACCCCTAGGAGGACCTGGTCGATCCCTTCGGGCATAACAAGGAGAGACAGCATCTCCTGATGAGAAGGAGACAAAGAGAGTCTCAGTGGAGCCGTCTGGTGGGTGATTTGGGATGGGAGTGTTGCCCCATTCACCACTCTGATGGTGACTGGTTGAGGTAGCAAGACCAGGGGGACTGTGTGTTGTTAAGCGAAGGCAGATGACATAAAATTGCCCTCCGCCCCTGAGTCCACACAAACCTCCACCATCAGAGTGGAGGAATTAAATTCTAACACTCCTTTAAACATGAGCTTGGAGGAGAAAGTCGCGGTGTCTAGTAGGCCCCCTCCGATAACCACTAGACGGGAGTGTTTCCCGAGCGTTGTGGGCACTGGTTAGCAAGAAGCCCAGTCTGCCGACAGCGGAAACACACTGGAGGTACCCGCGCAGACCGGGTCCTGGACCCCGTGCGGGACACCTCCATGGCCTCTGGAGGTTCGGGAGGCTGACCGGAAGGTTCCAGAGGTCTCACGAAATTTGGAGCCAACTTATAAGGTTGGCGGGACCTGGAACACTCCAGCCCTCACTCCGAGAAGCGAATGTCTATTCGGGTAGCGACCGTAATGAGCTCCTCTAAAGTGGTGGGCACCTCCCTAGTGGCCAGGGCGTCTTTGACGTGATCAGCCAGGCCTCTCCAGAATATGGGTATCAGAACCTTATCTGGCCACTCCAACTCCGAGACCAGAGTTCTGAAGAGGATGGCATACTGGCTGACCAAAGACGCACCCTGGGTCAGAGCCAGCAACTGAAGAGCGGTATCGTGCATGACCTGAGGACCCAAGAACACCTGCTTCAGTGTGACCAGGAAATGGGTGGCACTCTGTACCAGGGGATCCCCGTGCTCCCACAGCGGGGTGGCCCACTCCAGGGCCCAGCCCGACAGGAGGGAGATGATAAAGCCCACCTTGGCCCGCTCGGAGGGAAATCGTGTGGCCAGCAACTCCAGGTGAATGGAGCACTGACTCACGAAACCCCTGCATGAAGCAGTATCGCCCGAGAACTTCTCGGGCAGCGGGAGGCGGGACAAAGTCGGGGCAGGTCTGTTCGTGGAGACACGGGCGACAGCCTCTGCAGCTGCTTGGATGGCGACCGAAGTAACATCCGCAGCTGTGGTGGAACGCTCTAGCGCTGCCAACCTATCCTCCAGCTGCTGGATCTATCTATGCAGTCGCTGTTCGTCCGCCATTACTTGCCAAACTCTGGCGCTAGGATAATGTTAGGGCTGGCGGAACGCACCAGATAATAAACTAGTAGAGAGTGCGTTCGCAGCACGGGGTCTACCGTGCAGAGGTGGTACACTGCTGCTAGATAATGGCAGAAGAGAAGAGCGGCGTGAAAACAGTAACACGTGGGTTACGTCACCCAGTGTTAACAGGAGCGGATTCTGTTACTTCACAGAACCGCATAGCCGCTTGAAAGTGAATGCCGGAGCCTGTTTAGCTCACAGAGCCCGGCCACAGAGTGCACAGCAAACAGCCACAGAACTCCACCCCAAGGCATGGGGTTAGAGTCCTTCTAGGCCACTGAGCGTGCGGTGTCGCTGCCACGAACACCGCTATAGATGCTGGCTAAGGAGTGCGGAGCACTTGCTCTGAGGCGTGCCGAGTCACTGATAGTGACTAATATCTGACTCAACTCTGTCCTACCTACGCCTATGCCTGGGCGCTAGCAGGCTAGGCTGCACAACACATGCGTACCAAGGGTAGGAGTTTCATAATGAGTCAGTCACCAGAGACATTCATATGTGCATCCATCACTCACTCCTTATAGTCAGAAAATACTGGCTATCCTAGTGCATGGCCGAGCGGCCATGCGAACCTTTTATAGCCGCGAGCGTCTGGGACCTTCCTGGCTTCTCGGATGGGCCAATCCGAACACAAGCAGGACCTGAGCACGTGACCTTCGATCTCCAATGGGAGATCACACCATGAGCATGTTCAGTGGCCCGACATGAGGACTTAGTCTCTGGAGAATCTCGCTTTTGAGCAGCATGCATTGCCATAGCTGTGCCAGAGGTAGCAGCAGCAAGTAAACCCATGGAGCTGCTCTGGGCAGAGCGCCAGGACCGATGCGTTTGCTGAGCAAGCTCCTCTGCAGCTGGAGAGGAATGGGAGACCGCTGGAAGTAAGGCTTGGGATTCTCACTGTGCAGCGACAGAAATCCGACGCCTAACATTTTGTACATGACTTCCATTCCCTACAGTGTGCTGTGAAGGAGATCGAGTTGATGCGGTGTGTGCCTCTCGGGGAAAAGTGAGGGGTTTGGGCAGAGTTACAGGTCTGTTGTCACTGAGTAGCACAAGGATTGATGGGAAATGTAGTAAAAATGGAGAAGGGGATTCTCAAGAAGAAGTGGACTGGCCGCTATAACAACAGAGCTAATGCCAGGGAGCAAATCAAAATGGCATAAAACAAAATGAAACTGGCAGAAAATGTACATGGGGATATTTAGGGGTGTTATCCTTAAGCATTTATGGCAAAATTTGTAACTGAGTCAGGAGGTAGTGAATAACCTCTTTAAAGGGAATCTGTCACCCCTTTTTTGAGATATCATATAATGATATCATTCAATTGTGTGTCACATAAGGATTCTCTTAGTACTTTTGCTTCCCCCTGACCCCGCACCTTTCATGCATAAATACCTTTTTTAAATCGGTTCAGATGTATGTAAACTGCCCCTGTCCGGGCCGATGGGCGGGGCTTATTCACCTGCTCCCCCCTCCCTGTCTTGCTCTACACAAGAAGAAATATGTAGAGCAAGACACGGAGGGGGGGCAGGTGTGACCCAAAATTGAATGATATCATTATATGATATCTCAAAAAAGGGGTGACAGATTCCCTTTAACCCCTTCCCGACCTTGGACGTACTCAGTACGTCTGGGTTGGCTGATAATTATTGACCTTAGATGTACTGAGTATGTCCAGGTAATCGCTGCAGGGTGTCAGCTGATTCTGACCCAGCACTCAGTTCAGAATCAGCTGACACCTTGTACTCAGTTCAGGAGCGGTGCCCACACAGCCCCGGTGCATTAACCCCCTAAATACTGCGATCGCAGAATTAGCAATTCAGTCACAGGGAGGTAGCTCCAATCAGCTGATCGGTGCCATGGTGACACAATGTCATCATGACAACTTCCAAGTGACCAGACAATGGCAAGCCCCTCAAACCATGAGCGTGGGTGTACAGATAAATTTCTATTTTTATGTAAGCAAATAAAGAATACATTTGGTATCACTGCCTCTGTGATGAATAGCCCCACAAAACTGTCACACTAGTTGACCCCTTCACTTGTAAAAAAATTATATATGTGGGAAAAACCATGATTTTTCATTATACTGCCAAGCAAAAAGTGGAATAAAACACTATCACAAAGATGAATGTCCAGCAAAAATCAAGCCATCATGAAACTCCATCAGTGGAAAAATTAAAAAAAGTTACAGATCTCAGAATACAACGTTGTAAATTAATTATTTTTTGCATAAAATAATTTTTAATGTGTAAAAGCGCCAAAACATAAAGAAAGCTATAAATGTGGTATCGCTGTAATTGTACTGACCCGAAGAGTAAAGCTGCTTTATCAATTTTACCTAATGGAATTAAAAAAAAAATCCTGAATTGTTGGTTTTTGTTCATTCTGTCTCCCAAAAATCAGAATAGAAGCGATCAAAAAATGTTATGTGACTGAAAATGGTACCAATAAAAATGTCAACTCGACCAGCAAGAAACAAGCCATAACATGACTCTGTCGGGCGAAATATCCAAAAATTATAGCTCTCAAACATAACAGCAGCCAAACATAAAAGCTATATAATTCTGGTATAGCTGCAACAGCAACCAACCAGAAGAATAAAGTTGCCTAATCACTAGTGTTGAGCATTCCGATACCGCAAGTATCGGGTATCGGCCGATATTAGCTGTATCGGAATTCCGATACTTAGTTCCGATACTTTTTTCATATCGAATACCGGAATCGGAAGTTCCCATAATGCTAGGAGCCCGCTCGATTTGATTCAGCCAATGGGGATCCTCAGAAGTGTGGGCATATACTGTTAGGCATGTAGGCATGTTAACTACTGGCATGGCTGTGATTGGCTGCTGAAATGATGTCATGATGCACTATAAAAAGCGCTGCAGCCGCCATTTCTGGTCACTCTGCTGTGAATTCAGTTAGGGACAGGCTGCTGTTGAAGACTGTGAGGGACAGTTAGAAATAGCGATTCTAAAAACAATATTGTGCTTTATCCAGGCTACATAAACCACCACTGTAGCTTGCTTTTCCCTAGCAGCGCTGTTTTCACAGCTGTCTGCAAGGGCTGTGTGAGTGCAGACCCACGCTGTGTAGTGTGTCCTGCAGGCATGTCTGCTAGTAGGCCGGCCAGCGTGTGTCTCTGCCTCATACACATTTTTCTTTTATTGCTGCTTTTTTTTTCTCCTGTATAGTGTGCTTCCATACGTATCCATATACGTTGGTTGCAAACACTAAAGGAGTGGACAGCGGAGCCTTTCAGCAGCCTTTCAGTGCTATAGCCCATTTCTCTGCACTGTTTTTGGCTGTCTATAGGTCTCTCTGTGTGTGAGTGCAGCTCACATTGCAGTGTGTTCTACAGCCACCGCTAGCTGTAGTCCGCTCAGCGTGCGTCACTGCCTCATACATAGTCCTTTTTTTGCAGCAAATTTAGCCAGATTTTTGCTCCTATATTTGTGTGCTTCCAACCGCATCCATTGTCATTGGTTGGTTGCAAACACTATATAGGATTAGATAGAGGAGCCTTTTTGCTGGCTTGTGCCCTTCAGGGCCAGCCAGGCTAGTATCACCCTATTTTTTGGAGCCTCATCAATTGCATTGTAGGTTAGCTTCCTGCATTGTAATCGCTCCAAAAAGTTTGTGATACTATAGCTTTCAAACTTTGGTCACATCCTTTCCTTTCCTTTCCCCCCACCCAAAAAAAAAAAAGGAAATAAAGTTCACCAAACACTCCACTTTACAGTTGTCTAGGCAACATTAGATCATATTAAAGTGTAGTACACACACTCTTAGCCAAATTAGTGTTTCTTATACTGGTTAGCAGGTGTTCAGGAATAAGAACACTAAGCCACCCCTTTTTTACTTTTCTGCCTATCTTTATCAGTCTACCAAGATGAAGAAAGCAGGGAGTAAGGCACGTGGTCGTGGCCGTGGAGTTTCAGCAGGGAGAGGATGGGGGGATTCAGCAGGGAGAGGACGTGGGGATTCAGTATCTGCTGTGGCCACCAGTGACCCGGCATCCCCCACTTTTACCAGGCAACAGTCCTTCATGCGCAGCTTTGTAGGACCTCGCCGTACCCCACTGCTGTGTGACGAACAAATTGAAGCCGTTGTCGGATGGATGGCAGCTAACGCATCCACTTCAATGACTTCTGCATCCTCCCAAGGCCAGAGCACTGAAGAGCAACCATCTGTCTCTTCACCACCTGCCAAATTGCCCAGGCAGTCTGAGAGCCCTGGACAGGAGCCATCTCAATCTTTACTTCTGTTCTCAGAATCTGTTGGCTTGGAAAGAGGTGGCCAGCCAAGCAGCATTCTAGAGCGTGAGGAAGAGGGAGTATGCAGTGATGCGCAACTGCTTTGTCCCTCTGAATCTGAAGAGGCGGGTGGGCCAGTGCCTATGGTCAGCACACCTCAGTATGCATCAGATGATGATGAGACTCAGTTGCCAATTTCTGGTGCGTACGGTGCTGGCGAGACAACCCAGGACCAGCCGGGGCTTGAAGAGGGGAGTGGAGATGATGAGGTCCTTGACCCATCATGGTGTCAGCCACAGGAAGGTGGTGGGAGCAGCTCTGAGGAAGAGATTCCCCGAACGGCCAAAAGAGGAGGGAGAGGGCGGGGGCAGACTTGGTTGCCTGTAGCCTCCACTTTGGCACCCGTGAGGAGCAATCCTCTTCCAAAACACAAAACGGGCGCTCCCAGGACTTGCAGTGTGTGGTCTTTTTTTGACACAGTTGCAGATGACATTTGCTTTGTCAAATGCAAGCTGTGTCATCAGAAAGTGAAACGAGGGAAAAATGTGAGCAACCTCAATACCACAAATATGTGGAAACATGTGCGTACCAAGCACGAGGTGGAGTTACACAGACACACTGAAGATGTAGGCCAACCTTCAGCAGCACCTACCACCTCTTCAGCTCGTGTTGGGGCCTCTTCCTCCAGCTCACACACAGCTGGTTCGGCTTCCTCACTGGAACGCCATGGAAGAACCACTGCCACTGTTGTCCAGAGACCCAGTGAAATTCCACCCACTGAACCACGTTCGCAGTCATCAGCACCCTCCCAGGCCACTCACCAGCAATCGGTAGCACAGGCATGGGAGAAAAAGCGACCATACTCGGCAAACCATCCCCGAGCACTGGCTCTGAATGCCGGCATTGCCAAACTACTGGCCCTTGAGATGCTGTCATTCAGGCTGGTGGAGACTGACACATTCCGGAACTTTATGTCATTGGCAGTTCCACAATACAATGTGCCCAGCCGCTTTTATTTCAGCAGGCAAGCTGTCCCTGCCCTGCAAAAGCATGTGGAGGGAAAAATTAAAAATGCGCTACTAAATGCCGTCAGTAGCAAGGTCCACCTTACCACCGATGCGTGGACCAGTGGCCATGGACAGGGACGATACCTTTCCCTCACTGCCCATTGGGTCAATGTTGTGGAGCCGGGTACAGATCTGGAGAGTGGCTCTGTACGTATTCTGCCAACTCCAAGGATTGCAGGAATGCAGTCTACATATTGAGTCCTCCTCCTACTCTAGTTCCTCGGAATCAGCACTGTGTGAGCCTGTTAGGCCAGATATGAGCACAGGTGTGGCCAAACGTCAACAGGCCGTCCTTAAATTAATTTCTTTGGGGAATCGGAGCCACACAGCACAGGAGCTCTGGAATGCCATCAAGCAGGAGAGCGATGTGTGGCTTGTGCCAGCGAATCTCCAGCCAGGTTTGGTAGTGAGTGACAATGGCCGAAATCTAGTGGCAGCTCTGGGCCTAGGCAACCTCACTCACATACCATGTCTGGCACACATGCTAAATTTGGTCGTGCAGAGCTTTCTGAGGGACTATCCGGATCTTGATGCACTGCTGCACAAGGTTCGCCTAGAGTGTGCTCACTTGCGGCGTTCCAGCATGGCAAGATCGCGCATTGCATCTCTGCAACGCCGATTCCGCCTGCCAGAACATCGCATCATATGTGACCTCCCCACCAGGTGGAATTCAATGTTACATATGTTGGAGCGGTTGTGTGAGCAGCAGGCAGCAGTAATGGAGTACCAGCTGCATCAGGCGCAAACAAGTCGCACTGTGCGCCGGACACACTTCACCACCACTGAGTGGGCCACTATGAGGGACATCTGCCAAGTTTTGCGTGCCTTCGATGACTCCACGCGGATGGCCAGTGCAGATGATGCACTAATCAGCATGACTGTCCCCCTCATCTGTCTGCTTCAAAAAACCTTACAAGCACTAAGTGAGGAGGTTTTTGAAGAGGTCGAGGATGAGCAGTCAGAAATGCCATCTGTTTCTGGCAAGTCTGCGCAACGTGCTTCCACACAAAGGCCCAGGCAGGGGACACTTAGTGAGGAGGATGACGAGGAGTCAATGGAGGAGGAGGAACACATCTTTCCAGAGGAGGGAGGTACACAAGGCTCTAGTAGTCAGTGTGTACAGCGAGGGTGGGGTGATGCTGAGCAGGCAGAGATGCTGCCTCAAGCTGGGGACAGCGTTTCCGGTCCAGTTGGCAGTCTGCAGCACATGGTTGATTTCATGCTGCAGTGCTTGTTAAATGACCGCCGCATCGTCAACATTCTCCACACGGCTGATTATTGGGTGTACACCCTCCTAGATCCTCGCTACCGGGACAACTTACAAAGCCTCATACCACAGTTGAACCAGGAGCGAAAAATGCGGGAGTACCAAGAAACACTTTTGCAGGCCATCATGTTCTCCATTCCCCCCACAAGTGTTGCTGGTAGTGCTTTTCAAAGCAGCCATGTGGATAGAGGCAGTGGAGGAAGCTCTGCACAAAGAGGTAGCAGAGGCAGTGCCGCAGGACAAGGCAAGGCCAGTATGGCCCAAATGTGGAAAAGTTTTGTGGGACCGCCACAAACGGCTACACCATCACAGACGGCTCCAGTCAGCAGGAGGCAACGTTTCCGTCAGATGGTGACAGACTACTTGTCGTGCCCTGTTAGTGTTCTCCCAGACGGCTCTTCCCCGTTCAAGTATTGGGTCTCTAAGCTGGATGCATGGCCAGAGCTTAGCCAGTATGCATTGGAGGTGCTGGCTTGCCCTGCTGCCAGTGTATTATCGGAACGTGTCTTTAGTGCTGCAGGTGGTGTGGTAACAGACCGTCGCACGCGACTATCCGCAGATAATGTTGACCGGCTTACTTTTGTGAAAATGAACAAGGCCTGGATCTCACCTGAATTTGCCAGTCCTCTTCCAGAATAAATAATTGGCTGGCAACAGGATCCAGGTCTCCTGTTGTGTTCATGTTTCTATGACCTGAACTTTATTTCCTGGGCTACAGCAACGCCCGTTGTTGCTCAGAAGTGCTGTCCGCACAGACAAAACACTCGCTCATGTGTAAGTGGGGTTCGGTAACGTCAGCTGATCCGCTGCTGTGTGTACGGCAAACTCTCCTGCTGCCTACAACTTCTGTCTACCTCTGATTTAATATGTTCTCTGATTTGCCCTCTGTCTCCACTCTGTTTTGAGTATTTCCTCCAGCCTACAACACCGCCTGTTTCTGCTCTCAAGTGCCGTCTGCACAATCCACACTTGATCCTGTGGTACCTGGGTCCTGTAACATCTGCTCATCTCCAGAGTTGAGCACGGCAATGTCTCCTGCTTTGTCTACATTCCCACTACTTGTAGTGGAAATGTGGACAGAGCAGGAGACATTGCCTGACTCACCTCTAGGGAGAAGCTGCTGTTACAGAACCCCAGTAACACAGGAACAAGTGTGGGTTGTGCAGACGGCATTTCAGAGCAGCAACTGGCGTGGTTGGAAGCCAGCGGAAATACTCGAAACAGAGTGAAGACAGAGGCCTAATTGGAGTACGTTGACAGTTAGTAGTAGTCTAGAAACAATCGCAAACTGCCACCAAGTAGGCCTCGGCCTACTACCTGATTTTCCCTGGGCTCCGACACCGCCAGTTGGTGCTCAGAAGTGCTGTCCGCACAGACAAAACACTCGCTCATGTGTAAGTGGGGTTCGGTAACGTCAGCTGATCCCCTGCTGTGTGTATGGCAAAGTGTCCTGCTCCCTCCACAGTCAAACAATCTCAGATTTACACCTGGCTCCAAGTAGGCCTCGGCCTACTACCTCATTTTCCCTGGGCTCCGACAACGCCAGTTGGTGCTCGGAAGTGCTGTCCGCACAGACAAAACACTCGCTCATGTGTAAGTGGGGTTCGGTAACGTCAGCTGATCCCCTGCTGTGTGTACGGCAAACTCTCCTGCTGCCTACAACTTCTGACTACCTCTGATTTAATATGTTCTCTGAATTGCCCACTGTCTCCACTCTGTTTTGAGTATTTCCTCCGGCCTACAACACCGCCTGTTTCTGCTCTCAAGTGCCGTCTGCACAATCCACACTTGATCCTGTGGTACCTGGGTCCTGTAACATCTGCTCATCTCCAGAGTTGAGCTCGGCAATGTCTCCTCCTTTGTCTACATTCCCACTACTTGTAGTGGAAATGTGGACAGAGCAGGAGACATTGCCTGACTCACCTCTAGGGAGAAGATGCTGTTACAGAACCCCAGTAACACAGGAACATGTGTGGGTTGTGCAGACGGCATTTCAGAGCAGCAACTGGCGTGGTTGGAAGCCAGCGGAAATACTCGAAACAGAGTGAAGACAGAGGCCTAATTGGAGTACGTTGACAGTTAGTAGTAGTCTAGAAACAATCGCAAACTGCCACCAAGTAGGCCTCGGCCTACTACCTGATTTTCCATGGGCTCCGACACCGCCAGTTGGTGCTCAGAAGTGCTGTCCGCACAGACAAAACACTCGCTCATGTGTAAGTGGGGTTCGGTAACGTCTTCTGATCCCCTGCTGTGTGTATGGCAAAGTGTCCTGCTCCCTCCACAGTCAAACAACCTCAGATTTACACCTGGCTCCAAGTAGGCATCGGCCTACTACCTCATTTTCCCTGGGCTCCAACAACGCCAGTTGGTGCTCGGAAGTGCTGTCCGCACAGACAAAACACTCGCTCATGTGTAAGTGGGGTTCGGTAACGTCAGCTGATCCCCTGCTGTGTGGAGGGCAAACTGCTGCTGCCTCCAAATTGTAACTAATTCAGATTTAAACATTCTCTGATTTGGCCTCTGTCTCCACTCTGTCTCTAGTATTTCCCCTGACCTCCAACACCGCCAGTTCCTGCTCACAGTTGCCATCCACGAATTCCACACGTGTTCCTGTGTTACTGGGGTTCTGTTACATCAGCAGATCCCCCAATATGTGTCTGCCACTGTCTCCTGCGCTGTCCACCTTCCCACTGCAAGCGGTGGGAATGTGGACAGAGCAGGAGACAGTGGCAGACACACATCAGGGGATCTGCTGACATTACAGAATCCCAGTAACACAGCAACACGTGTGGATTGGGCAGACGGCTACTGTACGCATAAACTGGCGGTGTTGGTAGTCACGTGAAATCCTGGAAACAGAGTGGAGACAGATGCCTAATTGGAGCACGTTGACAGTCTGTTGTAGCCTACAAACACTGTAAAACTGCCACCAAGTAGGCCTCGGCCTGCACCCTGGTTCTCCCTGGGCTCCAACAACGCTAGTTGGTGCTCAGAAGTGCTGTCCACACAGAAAAACACACTCGTTCATGTGAAAGTGGGGGTCAGTAACGTCAGCTGATCCCCTGCTGTGTGGAGGGCAAAGTGTCCTGCTCCCTCCAAAGTCAAAATACCTCTGCTTTACACCTGGCTCCTAGTAGGCCTTGGCCTGCACCATGATTGTCCCCGGGCTCCAACAACGCCAGTTGGTGCTCGGAAGTGCTGTCCACACAGAAAAACACACTCGTTCATGTGAAAGTGGGGTTCAGTAACGTCAGCTGCTCCCCTGCTGTGTGGAGGGCAAAGTGTCCTGCTCCCTTCAAAGTCAAAATACCTCAGCTTTACACCTGGCTCCTAGTAGGCCTCGGCCTGCACCATGATTGTCCCTGGGTTCCAACAATGGTAGTTGGTGCTCGGAAGTGCTGTCCACACAGAAAAACACACTCGTTCATGTGAAAGTGGGGGTCAGTAACGTCAGCTGATCCCCTGCTGTGTGGAGGGCAAAGTGTCCTGCTCCCTCCAAAGTCAAAATACCTCTGCTTTACACCTGGCTCCTAGTAGGCCTCGGCCTGCACCATGATTGTCCCAGGGCTCCAACAACGCCAGTTGGTGCTCGGACGTGCTGTCCACACAGAAAAACACACTTGTTCATGTGAAAGTGGGGTTCAGTAACGTCAGCTGCTCCCCTGCTGTGTGGAGGGCAAACTGCTGCTGCCTCCAAATTGTAACTACTTCAGATTTAAACATTCTCTGATTTGGCCTCTGTCTCCACTCTGTCTCTAGTATTTCCCCTGACCTCCAACACCGCCAGTTCCTGCTCACAGTAGCCGTCCACGCATTCCACACGTGTTCCTGTGTTACTGGGGTTCTGTTACGTCAGCAGATCCCCCAATATGTGTCTGCCACTGTCTCCTGCGCTGTCCACCTTCCCACTGCAAGCGGTGGGAAGGTGGACAGAGCAGGAGACAGTGGCAGACACACATCAGGGGATCTGCTGACATTACAGAATCCCAGTAACACAGCAACACGTGTGGATTGGGCAGACGGCTACTGTACACATAAACTGGCGGTATTGGTAGTCACGTGAAATCCTGGAAACAGAGTGGAGACAGATGCCTAATTGGAGCACGTTGACAATCTGTTGTAGCCTACAAACACTGTAAAACTGCCACCAAGTAGGCCTCGGCCTGCACCCTGGTTCTCCCTGGGCTCCAACAACGCTAGTTGGTGCTCAGAAGTGCTGTCCACACATAAAAACACACTCGTTCATGTGAACGTGGGGGTCAGTAACGTCAGCTGATCCCCTGCTGTGTGGAGGGCAAAGTGTCCTGCTCCCTTCAAAGTCAAAATACCTCAGCTTTACACCTGGCTCCTAGTAGGCCTCGGCCTGCACCATGATTGTCCCTGGGTTCCAACAACGCTAGTTGGTGCTCGGAAGTGCTGTCCACACAGAAAAACACACTCGTTCATGTGAAAGTGGGGGTCAGTAACGTCATCTGATCCCCTGCTGTGTGGAGGGCAAACTGCTACTGCCTCCAAATTCAAACAACGTCTTATCTTAAACTGCCTCCAAGTAGGCCTCAGCCTACAAAATGACTATCCCTGGGCTCCAACATCGTCAGTTGTTGCTCAGAAGTGCCGTCCATACAGAAAAACACACTCGTTCATGTGAAAGTGGGGGTCAGTAACGTCTGCTGATCCCCTGCTGTGTGGAGGGCAAAGTGTCCTGCTCCCTCCAAAGTCAAAATACCTCAGCTTTACACCTGGCTCCTAGTAGGCCTCGGCCTGCACCCTGGTTCTCCCTGGGCTCCAACAACGCTAGTTGGTGCTCGGAAGTGCTGTCCACACAGAAAAATACACTCGTTCATGTGAAAGTGGGGTTCAGTAACGTCAGCTGATCCCCTGCTGTGTGGAGGGCAAACTGCTGCTGCCTCCAAATTGTAACTACTTCAGATTTAAACATTCTCTGATTTGGCCTCTGTCTCCACTCTGTCTCTAGTATTTCCCCTGACCTCCAACACCGCCAGTTCCTGCTCACAGTTGCCGTCCACGCATTCCACACGTGTTCCTGTGTTACTGGGGTTCTGTTACGTCAGCAGATCCCCCAATGTGTGTCCGCCACTGTCTCCTGCGCTGTCCACCTTCCCACTGCAAGTGGTGGGAATGTGGACAGAGCAGGAGACATTGGCAGACAAACATCAGGGGATCTGCTGACATTACAGAACACCAGTAACACAGGAACACGTGTGGATTGGGCAGACGGCTACTGTACGCATAAACTGGCGGTGTTGGTAGTCACGTGAAATCCTGGAAACAGAGTGGAGACAGATGCCTAATTGGAGCACGTTAACAGTCTGTTGTAGCCTACAAACAATCTAAAACTGCCACCAAGTAGGCCTCGGCCTGCACCCTGGTTCTCCCTGGGCTCCAACAACGCTAATTGGTGCTCGGAAGTGCTGTCCACACAGAAAAACACACTCGTTCATGTGAAAGTGGGGGTCAGTAACGTCAGCTGATCCCCTGCTGTGTGGAGGGCAAAGTGTCCTGCTCCCTCCAAAGTCAAAATACCTCTGCTTTACACCTGGCTCCTAGTAGGCCTCGGCCTGCACCATGATTGTCCCTGGGTTCCAACAATGCTAGTTGGTGCTCGGAAGTGCTGTCCACACAGAAAAACACACTCGTTCATGTGAAAGTGGGGTTCAGTAACGTCAGCTGATCCCCTGCTGTGTGGAGGGCAAACTGCTACTGCCTCCAAATTCAAACAATGTCTTATCTTAAACTGCCTCCAAGTAGGCCTCAGCCTACAAAATGACTATCCCTGGGCTCCAACATCGTCAGTTGTTGCTCGGAAGTGCCGTCCATACAGAAAAACACACTCGTTCATGTGAAAGAGGGGGTTAGTAACGTCAGCTGATCCCCTGCTGTGTGGAGGGCAAAGTGTCCTGCTCCCTCCAATGTCAAAATACCTCTGCTTTACACCTCGCTCCTAGTAGGCCTCGGCCTGCACCATGATTGTCCCTGGGTTCCAACAACGCTAGTTGGTGCTCAGAAGTGCTGTCCACACATAAAAACACACTCGTTCATGTGAAAGTGGGGGTCAGTAACGTCAGCTGATCCCCTGCTGTGTGGAGGGCAAAGTGTCCTGCTCCCTCCAAAGTCAAAATACCTCTGCTTTACACCTCGCTCCTAGTAGGCCTCGGCCTGCACCATGATTGTCCCTGGGTTCCAACAATGCTAGTTGGTGCTCGGAAGTGCTGTCCACACAGAAAAACACACTCGTTCATGTGAAAGTGGGGGTCAGTAACGTCAGCTGACCCCCTGCTGTGTGGAGGGCAAACTGCTGCTGCCTCCAAATTGTAACTACTTCAGATTTAAACATTCTCTGATTTGGCCTCTGTCTCCACTCTGTCTCTAGTATTTCCCCTGACCTCCAACACCGCCAGTTCCTGCTCACAGTAGCCGTCCACGCATTCCACATGTGTTCCTGTGTTACTGGGGTTCTGTAACATCAGCAAATCCCCCAATATGTGTCCGCCACTGTCTCCTGCGCTGTCCACCTTCCCACTGCAAGCGGTGGGAAGGTGGACAGAGCAGGAGACAGTGGCAGACACACATCAGGGGATCTGCTGACATTACAGAATCCCAGTAACACAGCAACACGTGTGGATTGGGCAGACGGCTACTGTACGCATAAACTGGCGGTGTTGGTGGTCACGTGAAATCATGGAAACAGAGTGGAGACAGATGCCTAATTGGAGCACGTTGACAGTCTGTTGTAGCCTACAAACAATCTAAAACTACCACCAAGTAGGCCCCGGCCTACATCATAATTGTCCCTGGGCTCCAACAACGCCAGTTGGTGCTCGGCAGTGTCTTTGGCACGGGGACTCCCTGTTGCCCAGCCTGGTTCCAGCACGCCTGCTGTTTCTGGGTAGTGTCAAGGTCACTATGCCACCAATCCGTTGTCCTGTCGTCTTGCGGCCGGTTTAGCCGACTCTACGGTGCCTGCAGTTTAGGTGACTCCTATGTGGGCTACGGGAACTGGCACTGAAGGCTGGATCCTTAGTGCCAATGGGACATGGACCCCCTGTAGGACTGTGGGTTTCGGTAACTGCGGCCGGCTTGCGGCCTGGCTACTTTGCTTTCAATGGGTACCTTCTGCTACCCACCCGGGTTCCATCACTGTCTGCTGGTTCTCGCCAGAGCATTTGGCCTAGGTGCCTCCATCTCGGTATCCGAGGTCCAGCACCGTCAGCTGGTCCTTGGTAGTGCTTTCTAGCACAGGTACCTCCTGCCTAGTAACCGTGGTCCAGCACCGTCAGCTGTTCCTCGGTAGTGCCATTGGCTCTTGTAGCTTTTGATACCCATCTGGGTTCCAGCACCGTCAGCTGGTTCTCAGCAGTGTCTTTGGCACGGGGACTCCCTGTTGCCCAGCCTGGTTCCAGCACGCCTGCTGTTTCCGGGTAGTGTCAAGGTCACTATGCCACCAATCCGTTGTCCTGTCGTCTTGCGGCCGGGTTAGCCGACTCTACGGTGCCTGCCGTTTAGGTGACTCCTATGTGGGCTGCAGGAACTGGCACTGAAGGCTGGATCCGTAGTGCCAATGGGACAGGGACCCCCTGTAGGACTGTGGGTTTCGGTAAGTGCGGCCGGCTTGCGGCCTGGCTACTTTGCTTTCAATGGGTACCTTCTGCTACCCACCCGGGTTCCAGCACTGTCTGCTGGTTCTCGCCAGAGCCTTTGGCCTAGGTGCCTCCATCTCGGTATCAGAGGTCCAGCACCGTCAGCTGGTCCTTGGTAGTGCTTTTTAGCACAGGTACCTTCTGCTTAGTAACCGTGGTCCAGCATCGTCAGTTGGTCCTCGGTAGTGCCATTGGCTCTTGTTCCTTCTGCTACCCATCCGGGTGCCAGCACTGTCTGCTGGTTCTCGCCACAGCCTTTGGCCTAGGTGCCTCCATCTTGGTATCCGAGGTCCAGCACCGTCAGCTGGTCCTTGGCAGTGCTTTTTAGCACAGGTACCTTCTGCTTAGTAACCGTTGTCCAGCACCGTCAGTTGGTCCTCGGTAGTGCCATTGGCTCTTGTTCCTTCTGCTACCCATCCGGGTGCCAGCACTGTCTGCTGGTTCTCGCCACAGCCTTTGGCCTAGGTGCCTCCATCTCGGTATCCGAGGTCCAGCACCATCAGCTGGTCCTTGGTAGTGGTTTCTAGCACAGGTACCTCCTGCATAGTAACCGGGGTCCAGCACCGTCAGCTGTTCCTCAGTAGTGCCATTGGCTATTGTTCCTTCTGCTGCCACTACGGGTTCCAGTACTGTCAGCTGGTTCTCGCATGAAGACAACCACCAAGATACAGAACAAAAGACAGAAGAACAAGATGCAGAAGAAGCAAAAGCAGAAGAACAGAAAGCAGGAGAACATTAAGCATAAGACAAAAAATCAGCATAGAAGAAATCAAAATTATAAGCAGAAGAAGACTAAGCAGTAAATGGGGGTGAGTCCGTTCCTCCTCGTGGTGCCCCTGGAAAATGCCTGCTGCTGCAGGCCAAACTGAACGCGGACAAATCCTGTTGTAAATCTTTTGTGACAGGCAGAACGTAAGGTGTAATCTTATAACTTTTATAGATAAGTACTACAGGAATGCCTGTCGCCATAAGAAAATGAAGAAAAAGAAGAATAGGAAGAAGATGAAGAAATAGCATATGAAAATTAATAATAGCTGAATAAGAAGAATATGAAGAATGGAAAAAAAAATTAATGGGAAGAAGGTGAAGAAGAAGAAGATGAATAAGGTGAAGAAAAAGTTGATGAAAAAAATGCTACTGCTGCGGATCATGAAGGAGAAAGTGTGGGAGAAGTACAAAAGAAGGTGAAGAGCATGGAAGTTGTGAAACATACATATCTGGCTAAATATAAAAAAGTTAACATAGTCAATATCTTTTTAACTCCGAACGTCTTGAAAAAAAAAAATTGGAATTAATGCTATGCCATGTGATTTGAATAAACCACTATGCTTTTAATGTCTCCTCCACCTCCCACAATACATTCTACATGATTCTTATTTGTTTTCAATTATGTAGAATTAGCCAACAAGGAAATAAAGGCCTTTTTTTAATTCCGATACCGGAAGTCCCATTGACTTGAATGGGACTTCCGGTATCGGAATCGGCGATACCCGATATTTTTTTCGTATCGGGCGATACCATCTGATACGATATTTTTGGGTATCGAACGGTATCGCTCAACACTACTAATCACGTATACCACATGAGGAACAGCGTAAAAAATATATAAAACCAATTCTTCACCTGCTGTTAATTTTTTCTTTCTGCCTCCCAAAGATTGCAGTAAGGCTTGGCTCACATTTATCCTGCACTCTACGCTCAGCACTTACACTGGAGTTTTCCAAGTAAATCTCTTAAATACGTGATTCAGATGGAAACCCCAATGGAAGATTCACTATAAAGAGGCAGGTGGAGGCACTCTTGACACTGTTTGGCCTGTGATCCCGCTGTGTCCATTATTTTAGGTGTGCATAAAAGCGCAGTTGGCCACAGTTTTGTGCACTTCTGCAAAGAAGGAAACCACTGAAGAAGCAAGATGGAGACCAGAGTAACTTTGCTGCTTCATTATGGTGAGTGGGTCCCAAGGGGATTACATATGAATTATATCACTCAGAGATTTATATGGAAACCCCAAAGTAAGTGCTCAGCATAAAGAGCAGGATAAATGTGATCCCAAATGTTATGTAAAATGTTCCCAATAAAAGCTTCAACTCATTTTGTAAAAATAGAAAGTCCCCATTCAGGTCCGTCACCTGTTAATGGAAATATAGGGACCTTCCACATTACTGGTAACACAAAGGCTCTGGAAAAGCGCTATGGCTCTTCGCACCCCAAAAGAAAACCAGCAAATTCTATGCTCCCAAATTCAAATGCCTCCCTCCCTTCTGAGCCCCAGTGTGCCTAAACCACATTTAGCATCCACAAGTTTAGCTTTTCTGTAGAGATAACAGCTCACCTAATTTACGGGTGCATGTCTCGGTAAGCATGAGCTAGGCACCACAGCATACTAGTCACTACAACGTACTAGTTACTACAATGGCAGTTTGCAATTTACTCATTAACATCCACTGCTGCTTGTTTCTGGAAAACACCCATGGAGTCCAAATTGTCACTACACCTGTAGATAAATTCCCAAAGGGGCATACATTCTGAAATAGGGTTACTTGAGGGGGGATTCTGCTCTTGCAGCACTTAGAGGCTCTGTATATGGTGTCCGCAAACTATTCAAGGAAAACCTGAACTCCAGGAGTCAAATAGCGCTACGTCCCTCCCGAGTCTCTCTGTATGGTTAAGCAGTACCTCAGAGCCAAATATGGGGTATTTATATATTAAGTAGAAATTGTGAAACAAATTTTTTGTACAATTTTTACCCATTTCTCCTTGTGAAAATGTAAAATCTGAGGCTAAAGCATAATTACAAAAAATGTAATTATTTTTTCTTTGCAGTATAAAATTCTGTGACACACCTGTATTTTCAATATGATCACTGCACCCCTTGATTAATTCATCAAGAGGTATATTTTGTAAAATAGGGTAATTTATGAGGGGTTCTGCTGTCCTGGCTTCTCAGGGGTTCTCCCAGTGGGTCATGGCACCTGCAAACAATAACAGTAAAATCTGCACTATAATATGGCACTCCTTTTCTTCTGAGCTTTGCACTGTTCCTGAAAAGTGTTTACAATTTACATGTCGAGTCATTGATGTAAATACTTATGTACCCCAAAAAATTGAGAAAAGTATTCAAGGAGTGATATTTATTGGCTAACCAGAGAAATTATATTTGCAAGCTTTCAAGGCTCAGAAGGCCCCTTCATTAGGCTAGATTACAAGTGAATTACTGAGAAGAGACGGCAACATTTAAGTAGGAATTACAACAGGACATGAGGTGATACAGGGCAAGGAAATCAAATTAAGGTTTTGTTACACATGCAAATGAGATGGAAATGTTCTACCTGCTCTTCTCCATTTACACCTTCGGCCTCCGACAGCTCATAGAATCTCATGGCTTTCAGTATCACCTCTATGCTGATGACACACAGATCTACATCTCTGGACCAGATATCACCTCCCTACTAAACAGAATCCCTCAATGTCTGTCTGCTATTTCATCCTTCTTTTCTGCTAGATTTCTAAAACTTAACATGGACAAAACAGAATTCATCATCTTTCCCCCATTTCATGCGACTCCTCCAACGGACCTATCCATTAAAGTAAATGGCTGCCCACTCTCTCCAGTCCCACAAGCTCGCTGCCTCGGGGTTATCCTTGACACCGATCTCTCTTTCAAACCCCATATCCAAGCCCTCTCCACTTCCTGCCGACTTCAACTCAAAATATTTCACGGATCCGTACATTCCTCAACCAAGAATCTGCAAAAACCCTAGTCCATGCCCTCATCATCTTCCGCTTTGACAACTGCAACCTCCTGCTCTGTGGTCTCCCCTCTAACACTCTCGCACCCCTCCAATCAATTCTAAACTTTGCTGCCGACTAATCCTCCTTTCCCCCCCCTATTCCCCAGCCTCTCCCCTCTGTCAATCCCTGCACTGGCTTCCCATTACCCAAAGACTCCAGTTCAAAACCTTAACCATGACAAACAAAGCCATCCACAACCTGAGTCCTCCATACATTTGTGACCTCGTCTCCTGGTACTTACCTGCATAAAACCTCCGATCCTCACAAGATCTCCTTCTGTACTCCCCTCTTATCTCCTCTTCACACAATCGCATACAAGATTTCTCCCGCGCATCCCCCCTACTCTGGAATGCTCTACCACAACATATCAGACTCTCGCCTACCATGGAAACCTTCAAAAAGAACCTGAAGACCTACCTCTTCCGACAAGCCTACAACCTACAGTAACCACTGATCCACCAAACCGCCGCACGACCAGCTCTACCCTCGCCTACTTTATCCTCACCCATCACTTGAAGATTGTGAGCCCTCGCGGGCAGGGTCCTCACTCATCCTGTACCAGTCGTGACTTGTATTGTTTAAGATTACTGTACTTGTATGCATTATGTATGCCCCTCCTCACATGTAAAGCGCCATGGAATACCGTATATACGCCAAGATTTTCAGCCCATGTTTTTGGACTGAAAGTCCCCCTCTCGGCTTATATATGGGTCATATACCTGGGGGTCAGCGGAGGAGGGGAGCGGGGGTGTCAGAAATCATACTTACCTTTCCTGCCACGGTCTCTGCAGCCTTGCTTCTCCACTGTCTCCATTCCTGTCTTCAGCGATCACGTGGTACCGCTCATTACACTCATGAATATGCGCATATTCATGAGTGTAATGAGCGGTACCAGGTGACCGCTGAGGCAGGAAAGGAGACAGTGGAGAAGCGAGGCTGCAGAGACCACGGCAGGATGGGTGAGTATAGCGATATTCACCTGTCCCCGGTCCATCGCTGCTCACCGCTGTCTCTGCTGCATCCTGTGTCAGTGACGTTTAGGCAGCAGGGGGCGCGGTGACGTGGTTAGTGCATGCCGCCCCTCTGCTGGCTGAACAGTCACTGACTCAAGAAGCGGCAGACAGCGGCGATGGACCCAGGAGAGGTGAGTATGGCTTTTTTTTGCAACATATGGGGGCATATTCTATGGAGTAGCATATGGGGGCATAGTCTATGGGGCAGCATATGGGGGGCATAAACTATGGAGAAGCATATGGGGGCATAATCTATGGAACAGCATATGGGGGCATATTCTATGGAGCAGCATATGGGGGCATAAACTATGGAGCAGCATATGGGGGCATAGTCTATGGCTTCCACCCTCGGCTTATACACGAGTCAATAAGATTTCCCCGTTTTTTGTGGCAAAAATAGGTGGTTGGCTTATACACGGGTCAGCTTATACACGAATATATAGAAATGGCGCCATAATAATATTTATTATTAGTAATAATAATAATATTAGAGATCTGAAGACCTTGTGGAAGTGTGAACTGTGTCCATGTAATGAGTCATGAATTGTTAGAAATTGAAACATATTTATACATTTGAACTCCCAAATTTTTCTTTCTCTGTCACTATTAAAATGACCTAAAGTCCTAATATTGAAAGGTCTTTTTAATAGTGACAGAGAAAGAAAAATTTAGGAGCTCAAATTTATAAATATGTTTCAATCTCTAACAATAGGACTGAATTTGACACCTGGATTCATGACTCATTACATGGAAACAGTTCACACCGCCACAAGAAGGTCTTCAGATCTCTAATAGAACATTTCCACCTCATTTGCATGTCTAACAAAAACCTTAAATTGATTTTCATTGGCCTGTATCACCTCATGTCCTGTTGTAATTCCTGTTTAAATGTTGCCATCTCTTCTCAGTAATTCACTTGTAATCTAGCCTGATGAAGGGGCCTTCTGAGCCCTGAAAGCTTGCAAATATAATTTAACATAGTAACATAGTTAATAAGGTTGAAGGGAGACTTTAAGTCAATCTAGTTCAACCCATATCCTATCCTAACCTCCCCTAACATGTTGATCCAGAGGAAGGCAAAAAAAAAACCATGTGGCAAACAGTAAGCTTCACATTGGGGAAAAAAATGCCTTCCCGACTCCACATACGGATACTCGTTAGCCAATAAAGGTATCACTCCTTGAATACTTTTCTCAATTTTTGGGGGGACATAAGTATTTACATCTATTTTTCTGGCTAACACGGTACCACAATATTATTTTGTACATGTAGGGTCATAACACACTCAGGAGAAATTTTTACAACAAACTAAGGTCCATATTTTCCAATTTGCCCTTAGAAAAATCAAAAACTTGAGGCTAAAACAACATTTTAGTTTTGAAAATGTAATTATTCTTTCTTCACTGCTCAATAGACTAAAAATTTGTGAGGCACATATGGTGTCAATATGATCACTGCACCACTATATGAAATAATTTAGTTATGTAGTTTGTAAAATGAGGTCTTATATAGGGGTTTTCTGCTCCTTTGCACCTCAGGGGCTCTGCCATTGTGACATGGAATCCTCAAACCATTCCAGCAAAATCTGAACTCCAATATGCCGCTTGTTTCCTTCTAAGCTTTTCACTGGGCCTCAAACATAGCTTTTACCCACATTTGTGATATTATGCTCAAGAGACATTGCACAAAGCATTTGGGGGTCCATTTTCTCCTGCTATCCTTGTGAAAATGAAAAAACTTGGGGCTAAAACAATAGTTTTGTGGAAACTTTTATTTTTCATTTTCAAAGATCAATGTTGTAAAATTCTGTGAAACACCTGGGGGTTCAAGGTGCTCACAACATGTCTAGATAAATTTCTTGAGGGGTTTTGTTTCCAAAATAGGGTCATTTGTTGGGGTTTTCCACTGTTTAGGCACATCAGGGGCTTTCAAAACAATATAACACCCCCACACAATTCCATCAAAGTCTGCATTCCAAAACATCACTCCTTCCTTTCTGAGCCCTGACATGTGCCCAAACAGTAGTTTTCCCACACATATGGGGTATCGGTATACTCAGGAGAAATTTAGTAACAATTGGAATGGTGCAAATTTCCCCTGTTACACTTGTTAAAATAAAAAATAGGGCTAAAATATCTCTTTTTGTGGGAAAAATGTGATTTTTTAAATTTTCACAGCTAAACGTTATAAACTTCTATGAAGTAGGTGGGGGTTCAAGGTGCTCATCATACATCTAGATACATTCTGCAAGGGTTCCAACTTTCAAAATGGGGTCACTTGTGGTGGATTTCCAATGTTTAGGCTCATCAGGGGCCTAAATAGTCAAGCGCACAGTTCATGCTAGACAGCCCAGGAATTTATAGGAACTGGAGGCTTTTTACCAAGAAGAGTGGGCAGCTTTACCATCTGAGAAAATAAAAACCTCATCCACAACTACCGCAAAAGACTTCAAGCTGTCATTGATGTTAGAGAGGACATTACACAGTATTAAGAAATGGGGTATGTAAACTTTTGATCAGGGTCATTTGAATGTTTTGGGCTGTCATTATGATTTAAAGAGAAAACATAGTAGATTGACAATAAATGGCTTCACACAACCACTAACCACGAATGAAGAAAATCATTCATATTCTCTGAAAAAAATGCCAAGAAAGCAAAAACTCTGCTGGGGTATGTAAACTTTTGAGCACAACTGTACATTACCCAATGGTACCACTGCACCGCTACAACATGTAAAATAAAATAAAAGCAAAGAAAACGTGTGACTGCAGAAACACAATATTTGCTGCTATGCTTGACTTAAATTTTTGGGTTTGGAATTTCCATAGTCAGATCATCATAGCTCTTGATAAAATGAATTGTATGATACTGTTAGATCTTACTGTAAAGTTAAATAGAATTATCAGGTAGTTTTGTATTTTTTATGCAGTTCTTATTCTAAAACATGTAAGAAGCTTTATTTTTTAAATCAATATAGACTATTTTTTCAATTTGCAAACTAATTTATTTAAATATAATAAATAATATAATTGTCATGACACTGAATGTGCACTATCACCTCTGTCACGCTGCCTCTAGTGGAACAGAATGCAACAACATGCTTTTTCATGCACACATTTATTAGCAATGCAGCTGGTGTAGCATTGTAGCCCCCTGTTCTGCATATTTACACCTCTCTGGTAAATATAGGTCAATTAGCTCTGGACTGGAGATGTTGCTATGTAACTATTATGCATATTCATATTAAATCATCAGCAAAGGCTAAAGAAATAGGGTCATTGAAAAATGTTACCAGATCCTGCAAAGCATCTGCCTCGAAAACTTCTCTTTTGTTCTTATTACTCATATTGCCAAAAGCAGAGTCAATAAACAGTCAGTAAAATCAGGATTCTGCATCTTCGAACAGTCTTCTGTGAGTACAATGCAGTGAATAATACAACAG
Organism: Dendrobates tinctorius; assembly: GCF_039654945.1. Taxonomy (NCBI): domain Eukaryota; kingdom Metazoa; phylum Chordata; class Amphibia; order Anura; family Dendrobatidae; genus Dendrobates; species Dendrobates tinctorius. The sequence goes on from NW_027361690.1 coordinate 56,801,423, forward strand.
ATCAATAATCTAATTGGTAAAGTACATGCAAAACTCTCACCTAAACAGCATCTGTCCCTGAAGTGCAGTTAGAATGGCATTATGAAGTGCGGGGCTAGATAGATAGATAAGATAGATATGGGATAGATACATATGGGATAGATAGATAGATATGGGATAGATAGATAGATAGATAGATAGATACAGGTGCATCTCACAAAATTAGAATATCATCAAAAGTTAATTTATTTCAGTTCTTCAATGCAAAAAGTGAAACTCCTATATTATATAGAGTCATTACAAACAGAGTGATCTATTTCAAGTGTTTATTTCTGACTAGATTATGGCGATAGCGATAGCATCACACCTCTTGCCATGTTAACCCTCAACACACACACTCCTCTCACCTTTCACCATCTCCACTCACTCTTTCACTCCACATACGACCCCTTCTGTCACTCCATCTCTCATACTCACGCCGTCATCGCCGCTGCTCCACGATCCCCGACATCTTCTTCCGCCGGCGCCATCCTGGATCCAGACGTTGTCCACGCCGGCGACATGTTCTTGCGGCGACGCCATCTTGAGTATCGTGAAATCCCACGATAATCAAGATGGCGTCGCCGGAAGAACATGTCGCCGGCGTGGACGACGTCGGGATCCAAAATGGCGTCGGCGAAATCTCGCGAGATTTCGCCGACGCCATTTTGGATCCCAACCGCATCCACGCCGGCGACATGTTCTTGCGGCGACGCCATCTTGACTATCGCGGGATTTCGCCGATCCAAAATAGCGTCGCCGCAAGAACATGTCGCCGGCGTGGAGGACGTCTGGATCCAGGATGGCGCCGGCGGAAGAAGATGTCGGGGATCGTGGATCAGCGGCGATGACGACGTGAGTATGAGAGACGGAGTGAGAGAAAGGGTCGTATGTGGAGTGAAAGAGTGAGTGGACGTGAGTGGAGATGGTGAAAGGTGAGAGGAGTGTGTGTGTTGAGGGTTAACATGGAAAGAGGTGTGCGGTGACGTCACCGGTTACAACTGGACGGAAGTTGTTACAACCGGAAGCTGCTTAGGGCATTTATTATTATAGATAATGTTGGTGATTATAGCTTACAGCCAATGAAAACCCAAAAAGTCATTATCTCAGTAAATTAGAATACTTTATAACACCAGCTTGAAAAATGATTTTAAAATCCGAAATGTTGGCCTACTGAAATTTATGTTCAGTAAATGTACTGAATGCACAGATGTTCCTGTATACAATTCCCACTACTTGTTTGTGGCGTTTGGTATATGCTGTTCCTGCTTGCATTTTGCATCCTGCCACTATGTGTTGGACAGTTTCTGAGGTTTCTTTGCATAGTCTGCACCCTGGGTCTTGTCCTGTGTGGTAGATTCCTGCTTCTATGGATCTGGTACTTAGTGCTAGCTTAGGCCTCTTTCACACTTCAGTTATTTGCATCAGTTAAGATCCGCCAAAAAGGCAGACAAGCGGATCCGTTCTCAACTGATGTGAACGGATGGCACAGGATCCGTTTTTAGACGGATCCTGAAAATGAGGAAATTTAAAGGAACCGCTGGCCGGGAGGGGAGAGAGAGAGAGAGAATTTTTTTTTTGTCCGGCACCCAGACAGATTTTGGGGTTAATTCAGTGTCTGGAGGATCTGCCGGCCAAAAAAACGTTGCAAGCTCCGTTTGGAAATCTTTGAGGATGTTGACGGACACTAACATTGTGGCGAATCCTCAAAAAAACGGATGCAACGGATGGCAATCAGTCAGGATCCGCCACTAATGAAAGTCAATGGGGAAAAAAATGGATCCGCAAAGAAAAATGGCGGATCGGTTTTTTTTCAAAATTGGCGGATCTTGAATGATTGTCAAAAACGGAAGTGTGAAAGAGGCCTTAGTGATTGCTCTTGTGCTTCTATGATTAGTGCCTCTGTGCTGTCTCGGAATCCAGCTTTCTCCAGCCATTCGTAGGATTTCTCCATGTCAGGCACCTCCATTATCTGTCGATGTTACATCCAGAGTTGAGCGAAACGGGTCGGTCATATTCCAAAGTCACCAACTTTCGCTGAAGTCGGGTTTCATGAAACGAAACCCAACCATAGCGTGAGGTCGGCCACGAGGTCGGCGACCAGAGTGTCAAAGTCGCGTTTCCAGCGCCATTTTTCAGCCAATGATGGAGGATGCACACTGTGGGCAACGTGATGACATTGGCATCGGTCACCACCATCTTTGAGAAGGGCATGCAATTGATTGGCTGGCTTTGTGTGGCGTCACAGGGGCTATAAAAGGGCGTAACTCTGACCGCCATCTTATTTATGCCGATCTTAGCATAGGGAGAGCTGCTGCTGCTGATTCTGTAGGGAGAGAATTAGGCAGGGAAGAAGAACCAAAAAAACTGCTTCTGCTGTTAGCGATTTCCACATACAACACAACACTTTGTGTGCAGTGACAGGGGAGGCTCTATTTTTGTGCATCAGCTCTGTTGGTTATTAGGCTGCCTTATAAGGCTCCCTCATAGCTGCATTGCTGTTTGCACACTGCTGTGCAAACTGCTTTTTTAAAAACAAAAATACTTTTCTTCTCTTTTCTGCACAGTTACCAAGCGTTCATTTTTCCACCCTTTCGTGTGTGCACTGTGCAGCAGTCCTTCTTATTAGGCTGCCTGCGGCCATACTTGGACTGAGAGGATCACTGTGAGCGTCCTCAAATCTCTAGTGAGATCCAAATTCTTACCAATCCTATAGACACCCTCCACCTTGTCATACACCATCCAATTTCAGCCTGTTACATTGAGGTGTAATCTCTCCTGGGCCACAGACAATAGTTCTGTGTCCTCAAATCTATAGTGAGATCCAAATTCTCACCAATCCTATAGACACCCTCCACCTTGTCATTCACCATCCAATTTCAGCCTGTTACATTGAGGTGTAATCTCTCCTGGGCCAGAGACAATAGTTCAGCGTCCTCAAATCTATAGTGAGATCCAAATTCACACCAATCCTATAGACACCCTCCACCTTGTCATTCACCATCCAATTTCAGCTTGTTACATTGAGGTGTAATCTCTCCTAGGCCAGAGACAGTAGTTCAGCGTCCTCAAATCTATAGTGAGATTCAAATTCTCACCAATCATATAGACACCCTACACCTTGTCATTCACCATCCAATTTCAACCTGTTACATTGAGGTGTAATCTCTCCTGAGCCAGAGACAATAGTTCAGCGTCCTCAAATCTATAGTGAGATTCAAATTCTCACCAATCCTATAGACACCCTACACCTTGTCATACACAATCCAATTTCAGCCTGTTACATTGAGGTGTAATCTCTACTGGGCCAGAGACAATAGTTCAGCATCCTCAAATCTCTAGTGAGATTCAAATTCTCACCAATAGTAGATTCACCTTCTACCTTCTTTTACAGTACCATATAGCTGGTGGTATTTTGGGTACATTTTCACAAAAATGAGCAAGTATGGTGGAAGACGCCATGGAAGTGGGCGGGGGTTGCCAGCTGGTCCCGATGGTGGTGGTGCATCTGTTGGTAGTGGCAAAAGCACAATAGCACCTAAGGCAGGAGGTGTTGAGCCTGTGTCATCGTCTGGCTCCATAAGGCCTCAAAGGCTCTCTTTTCTGGGAGTAGGTAAACCACTTTTAAAGCCGGAGCTTCAGGAACAAGTTTTGGCTTACATTGCTGACACAGCCTCCAGCTCTCTCGCCTCCTTTTCTGAAGTTTCAAAAAATAAAAGCACTGAGTCGTCTTTGGAGGCTCCTGGTCAGGAACAACACCTTTCCTTGTGTCCTTCACCCCCACCAAAAGTGAAGGATGTGGCAGGCCACACTACCGATTACTCCATGGAGCTCTTTTCACATACCATGCCTGGGTTAGCAAGTCAAATCGTGAATTCCCCAGTCCAAGATTAATCTGACATGGAGTGCACTGATGCACAGCCATTGCTAGATTTTTCTGCTGGTACATTCACTCAAAGCACTACATTGTCCTCGCAGTGTACTGAGGCAGAATCAGACCCTGATGAAACTCAGGTGCCCCTTCCTGCATACTATACCACCTTAAAAGGTGACACAGAGGAAGGTGCACATGAAATTGAAGAGGAGGTGATGGATGACCCAGTTGTTGACCCAGATTGGCATCCATTGGGGGAAGAGGGTGCCGCTGCCAATAGCTCAGAAGAGGAGGAGGAGGATCTGCAGCAGGCAACGATATCGCAACAGCTGTTATCTGGCAGGACCTTAGCAGTCCAACAACGTGTAACAAAAACCATAAGTGTTGGAGGACAGCTTGGCCAGACGGTCAAATTAGCACAGCGTGCAAGGTCTCAAAATGTCTTCCATAGTAGGAAGAGTGCAGTGTGGTACTTTTTTGAACAAAATCCTAATGATCAGGCAAAAGTTATCTGTAAGAAGTGAACAAAGACGTTTACCCGAGGGAAAAATCTGAGAAATTTGAATACCAGTTGCATGCTTAGACATTTAACCACCATGCACTTGCAAGCGTGGACGGACTACCAAACCTCACTTACCACATGTGCACCTGCTCCGAATGAAGGTAGTCAGCAACGCTACATCGCTTCCCCCACTGCAAGCCCTCCGGTTAGCACACCACCAGCAGCAAATGTCAAGGTGTCGTCGCAAGGGCAAAGCAGTCATGGAATCACAATGTTATTGCTACGAAAGACTGAATCTAGGCCATCAGCAACACCACCAGCACCATCACCAACCCTCTCTCAGTCCGCCATGTCCACCACTAGTTCCACCATATGTGGCTCTCAAGTCCAGGTCACTCTACCAGAAACTCTGAGTAGGACAAGAAAGTACTCATCCTCTCATCCGCGTACACTGGCTTTGAACGCTCACACTGCCAAACTAATCTCATTAGAGATGATGCCCTACCGGTTGGTTGAAAGCAAAGCTTTCCGCGAGCTCATGGCCTACGCAGTACCACGCTATGACCTACCCAGTCGGCACTTCTTTTCGCGAAAAGCCATCCCAGCCCTCCACATGCATGCGAAAGACCGCATTGTCCATGCACTCAAGCAATCAGTGAGTGGAAAGGTGCACCTCACAACAGATGCATGGTCCAGTAGCCATGGCCAGGGCCGTTACATGTCCATCACTGCGCACTGGGTTAATGTGGTGGGTGCAGGGTCCGCAGGAGACAGCGGCGGTGGGACAGTGCTGCCTAGCCCACGGTATAGGAAACAGTTGGCTGTAGGCGTTCGACCCTCCTCCTCCTCCAGAAGCGAAAGCTCGTTCACAGAGTGCAGTCGCACGAGCACTCCATCCGCAGCTGCCAGTGTTGCACACTCGGTATCCCACTATCGAACAGCTAGTGGTAAGCGTCAGCAGGCTGTGTTGAAGATGATGTGTTTGGGCGACAACAGACACACCGCGGAGGTACTGGCCGACTACTTGCAGCGACAAACTGAGTCATGGCTGGGCAGTCTACATCTTGAGGCAGGCAAGGTAGTTAGTGATAATGGCCGAAATTTTGTGGCAGCCATAGTCCTTTCAAAACATACCTTGCCTGGCTCACACCTTGAACCAGGTGGTGCAGTGCTTCCTCAATAATTATCCGGAGTTAACACCCCTGCTCCAAAAGGTGCGAAGACTGTGCTCGCACATCCGCCGGTCGCCCGTACACTCCAGTCGTATGCGGAAGCTGCAGCGATTGCTCCACCTTCCCAAGCACCGCCTAATTATCGACATTGTAACAAGGTGGAACTCCACCCTGCACATGGTTCAGAGGCTGTGCAACCAGAGGCAGGCTGTAATTCATTTGTGGGAGGATACACAGGCAGGCAGTTTGCAGGCAGACATAGAGTTGCCTGGTGTGCAGTGGTTGAAGCTGAAAGACCTCTGTAAAGTCCTTCAGTGTTTTGAGGAATGCACACGGCTGGTAAGCGCAGACGACGCCATCATAAGCATGAGCATCCCACTTATGCGTCTGCTCATGCAAACTTTGACGCACATTAAGGAGCAGGCGTCTGGAGCCAAGGAGGAAGCGGAGGAGGAAAGACTTGATGACAGTCAGCCATTGTCTGCTCAGGGAAGTCTCGTGGACGAGGTGGAGGAAGAAGAGGAAGAGGAGAAGGAGGATGATGATGGGGATGATTATTTTGGGGAGGAGGATGTCTCTCAGGGGGCAAGAAAAAATGTTGGCATGGCAAGGTCAGGTACAGGGTTTGTGCGTGACTGGAGGGATGTGGATTTGCCAGAAAGTGCTCCTCCACCAAGCTCTCGCAGTGCATCATTGACACCTGGAACATTGGCCCACATGTCTGATTATGCCTTGCAGATCCTAAAAAGGGACCCTCGCATTGCCAAAATGATGAGCGATGACGACTACTGGTTGGCCAGCATCCTGGATCCACGCTATAAAGGCAAATTCCAAAACATCATGCCACAGGAGAACCTAGAGCTAATATTGGCTAACAAACAAGCAACTCTGGTAAACTGTTTGTTTGAGGCATTCCCAGCACACAGCGGCGGTGATGTTTTTCCAACGAGCCGTAGGGGGCAACATGGAAGAGGTGTTCGTGGTGCACACAGCCGAAGTGGCGTTGGACACAGGGGTTTCATGACCATGTTGTGGACTGATTTTTCAAGTACCGCTCACATGACTGGTAATACTGCATCGATCGAAAGTGACAGGAGACAGCAGTTGTCAACTATGGCAACAAACTACTTCTCCCATATCGATGCTCTCCCTCACTGGTCATTCCCCTTTGACTATTGGGCAAGTAAACTTGACACCTGGCCTGAATTGGCACAATATGCCTTACAGGAGCTCGCTTGCCCTGCTGCTAGTGTGTTATCTGAACGAGTCTTCAGTGCTGATGGATCAATCCTGACATGAAAAAGGACCCATCTGTCGACCCAAAATGTTGATGATCTAACCTTCATTAAAATGAACCATGCATGGGTTTCAAAGGATTTTGTCCCACCCTCCCCTGCTGACACATAGGTTGCCAGAAAAATTGCTTGCTTTTGTCTTCCTCTTCCGCAGACTTCTCCAGTTACTCCATTTCCAGCTGCTGAATGTCCAACATCAACATATGCCAATTTTTCCACCTCCCTAACTGGGCTGCCTCCCCCCACCGGGCCGGGATCACCACCTGGCGCATGGACCCATGTGAGTGCCGTTGCCCTCGACAGGTGGGTGGGCACACTGTTTGGCAACGGCACTGGCACAAGGTCCCTCATAGTAGAATCAAGTGTCTCTGACGGTGGGGGTCCACACCCACCATCAGACACACCAGCGTACTATGAGGGGCCCTGTGCCAGTGCCGTCGCCAACGAGTGGGCCCCCCTGCTTGCTCAGGATTACAGCACTTGCAAAGTTGAAATACTTACCTCTCCCTGCTCCACCGCTGTGACGTCTTCCGCATTTCCTGACAGTGACATTCTGGTCAGAGGAGACTTATTTAATTGTTTTCAATGTTGTGACAGCTATTTTTAGGGAGCACTATACTCTGGAGAATGATATGTGAGGCCCACCATACACTGGAGCATTCCAAAGTTGGACATCAGACACTGGAGCAGCATTTACAGGGCCCATTATCCACTGGAGCATTAGAAATGGGGACCATTATATATGGAGCATTATTTGGGCCCATAACACAGTGAAGCTTCATCCATGGGGACCAACATATACTGTAGCATTATGTGGAGCTAATCATATACTGTTTCAAACATTATATGGGACCAATGATTCTGTATGGAGAAATATATGGGCCTCATAACTCTGTATAGCGCACTATGCTGTGGCCATAATACTGTATGGAGTAATATACTGTCCGTTTTTGGAGCTATTGGAGAATTTAAAATGGATATCAGTCATGAGATGTAAGAAGTGAAATATTTTTCATTGTACTATACCGCTATTTCTCTGCCATATCAGAGGATCATGAATTGTGGCATGTGTTAAAGGAGCCCATTGACACTCTTTGGCCCTGGGCCCATGAAAATCTGGAGCCAGCCCTACCCCCCACAACTTTAGCCAAATAACCACCAGTTTTCAATGCCTAACTATTATTATAAAGTAAGCTAAGGTTGACAAGCTTAAGTACTAAGAATTGATGTTTTTGGCATTAAAATTGGCACTGTAGGTGTGTTTCCTGTCATCCACTCCCTGCCGACCTTGGTTCCCCATGGACTTGCATTGGGTTTCGTGTTTCAGTCGGCCTTCGACTTTTCACGATAATCGGCCGATTTCGTTCGACCCAACTTTTGAGAAAGTCGGGTTTCATGAAACCCGACATGACCCGAAAAAAGGCAAAGTCGCTCATCTCTAGTTACATCCCATGCAGCGGCTTGTCTTTCCATGGCGCTTCATGTTCCTGTTCTTCCTTCCAGATCTGTTGTTGCTGCCTTAGGCTTTCTCTCAGCATCTCATCTTTTGATGCCATTTTTCTGGCCCCACATTTTAGCGCAAAGTCAATGATAAATGTCCACTGATGTATATTTACCAATAGACCAGTGTTTTATACCACCAGCACAGTGGATGAGATTTTATAACATCTCATCCATACGCTGAGAAAATCCATGTCATGAATTGACTGATTCTTTGGATTTGACATGAATAATGTGTTAATTTATGCTGTGGATATTCACCCCTGATTTTCATCCTTTGTAATACAAAAGAACAGGTCAGTTTTGAAGGAGCACCATTACGTAGTAGTAAATGCAGCAATCTATGATCAATATCTGCCTGGATATTTCTGTTATATTTCTGTTGTTAATTTTCTATGGGATTTCCATTGTAGAAATTCTGCAGCAAATACATTATGTGAATGCACCCACTAAAACTGGTGGAGACCCTAAATTGCTTATATTTGACACTGGAGTGTTTTTTTTTATGAAAATCTCTATGCCATCTATTAGGCCATAGCTTTTTAGGAAGGTCCTCATTTTGTTAGTAATGGGGAAAGAAAACTTTTGGTCAGTCAAGGGTGACACAAGTGGAGGGGGCTCAATCAAGGATGATAAAGGAAGAGGGGGGCTCAGCGAGAACTCAGGTAGTCAGGGGTAATACAGGGAGATGGGGTGCATTCAGTTAGGGGTGATATAGGTGGAGGGGATGCAGTCAATGGTGATACAGTGGTATGGGGGGTTCAATCAGTTGTGGTAGTAGAAGGAGAAGGGGCTCAGTCGGGGGTTCAGTCACTCTGGAATGATACATGTAAGGGGGCACAGTCAATCATGGGTGAAACAGGGAAAAGATGCTCATTCAGCCAGGGGTGATACAAGGAGAGGGAGGCTCAGTCAGTCAGATATGATTCACAGGGAGGGGTTCAGTAAGGGGTGACACAGGAAGAGGGGGCTCGGTTAGCTGGCTGATACAGGGAGAGAGGGCTCGGTCAATCGGGTTATACACAGAGAGGGGGTCCACATATATAACACATTTAGCCAAGTCTCCCTCCTCCATAATGTCAGGGCAGCTGCAATGCAGATAGATGCAGGCTCCACCAGATGGCAGTAGTGTGGACACAGAACTGCACCTAAAGAGAGTAGGCTTGCAATGCAGCAGCCAGGCTACCACAAGTGACAGCAGATTAGTCAGATAGGCCGAGTCAAGCAACACACTGTAGCGTGGTACAAAGCGGATTAGACAAACTCAGGGTCAGAGGCAAGCTGAGAAGGTCAGTAGCGGTCAGGAGCAGATAAGCCAAAAGACAAAAGACAGAAGCAGGTCAGGATACAAGCCAAATCAGAACCGGGAGGTCAATACACTAAAGGGAAACACTGAGTCAAAACGTGAATGAGGAAAACAGAGACACGAGTTCAGACAGCAAATGCAGGAGGACAAATCAGAGCAATCAGACTCAGCTACAGCAGCCCTAGGCAAAACTATAACCAACATAACCTTCAGGAACCAGTGGCGATAAATAGCAAATCTGAACCAAGACTGAGGCTGAGAAACGTTAACCCCTTCATGGCCAGACCGGTAAAAAGGGAAAGCAGGACTCCAACCCCGATCTGCATCATGACAGTACCCTCCTCTCAAGGTGGGCCACTGGACCCCCAGGTTTCCCAGATACCACACATTAAACACCTGAACCAATCAATCAGCATAAACTGATTGTGCCGGTACCCAGGATTGAGCCTCAGGACTGTAGCCCCTCCAATGGACCAAATACTGCAGGGAATTGCGGACCATGCATGAAACCACAATCCGTTCCACCTCATAATCCATCTGCCCATCCACAGAAACTGGAGGATGAGAGGATGGAGACCCAGCAGAGGAAGGTACAAATGACTTCAGGAGAGACTTATGAAAATCATTGGGTATCCGCAGCGACGGAGGTAGACGTAGGCGAAAGGCAACTGGATTGACAACCTCAATAACCTCATAAGGACCTATAAACCTGGGATCCAGCTTAGTGGAAGGAACTTTCAGCAGAATGTTCTTGGTAAACAACCACATCTTATCTCCCACCTGGAACATGGGTCCTGTAGATCATCTCTTATCTGCAATTTGTTTGCCCTGAGCCTCCCCAATCTTCCTCTGGACTTCCCTCCTTACCTCCCTCAGATGCTGAATGTCCGAATCAGCCCCAGGACACCCTGATTCCATCCTGGAAAACACACCAAAATGGGGATGAAAGCCATAATTACATAAAGGAGAGGTGCCCATGGACTGATTAACATGATTATTAAAGTCAAACTTAGCCACTGGTAACAAACAACACCAATCATCCTGCTGGGACGTGGCAAGGAACCGCAAAATTTGTTCAAGAGACTGGTCCTCTCTGTCTGACCACTGGTTTCAGGATGATAGGCCGAGGAGAAGGCTAAAGTAATACCTAACCTTTTACAAAAAGCCCTCCAGAATTTGGACACAAATTTTACCCTCCAACTGAAACAACATTCAAAGGCATACCATGCAATCGCACCACGTGCTCAACAAACAACCTAGAAAGAGTTTCTTCATAAGGCAGTCCCGCCAAAGATACAGAATGCGCCTGTTTACTCAATCTATCCACCACCCAGACTACAGTTTTGCCATTAGAAGGAGGGAGATCAGTGGTAAAGTCCATGGACAAATGAGTCCAAGGTCTATCTGGAATTGGCAATGGCACCTATTCCCCGGCCAGCTGATTATGGGAGCTCTTAGCAAGGGCACAAGTATCACAAGCAGATACAAACACAGCGACACCAGAGGCCATAGGGGACCACCAAAACAGCCTAGCAATAGCTCTTCGAGTGGCTGAGATCCCAGGATGCCCACTAAGAGCAGAATCATGGAACTCCTGGAGCACCCTCAACCGGTACTGAACCAGGGCAAAGAGCTTGTTGTCAGGTAATAATGGAGGAACCAGAGACTGAGCCTCACGAATCTCCCGCTCCAACTCTGAAGACACAACTGCCACGACAACCCCGTGCTGACGAATGGAGGAAGGAGGTTCACAAGATGATATGAGATCCAAGCTGCGAGATAAGGCATTCGCCTTCACATTCTGGGAACTGTCAGGAACCCCGCACTGCACTTGCTCACTGAGCCAGTGCGGGTGTCCTGAGTACAAAAACAGTGCTCCAAGATACCTGTGGAGCAGGGCAGCAGCTGTGACGATGCGTGCTTCAGAGTATCAGGACCTGAAGCACATGACTGTTGGGGGCGTGACCTAAGCTCCACAGAGCTAGGAGTTGCAGGGAAACTCCTAGAAAGGTAACTACAGGACAATGTTACCAAGGGGCATAGACAGAGACAGAAACCAGATGAAGCCAGGGTCAAAGCACAAGATAGCAATACAGTACCAAAGGGTTAGACAGAGCAAATAGTCAGAACGTAGCAATAGATAAGAAAACCAGATCGGGCAATAGGCGGTACAATAGGGACAAACTGTAACGGAGTAACGATAGCCAAGCCAGGAGGTCAGAACCAGAAAAGACAATTGTACCAAAACGAGAGACGGAGTACAGAGTGAGGGAATGGACCGGGTCATACACGGGAATCAAACAAGCAATGCAGAATACACGCACACCCGGGGTCAGACACACCAGAACAACAGTATAGCTGACAGAGAACACTGGTAAAGAGTGAGCATTAATACCCCTCCCAGATCCAGAAAGAGGCCACGAACACTTAACCCTGTGAGTGCAGGGCAAGAACCCTGTTCAAACCATGACAGGAACCAGGCCAAAAGGTGATAGAAAAATTAAAGTGTGAAAAAAAAGTGACCACCTCGCCTGTCTGGGAGTCAATGAACAGCTCCTTTCAAAAAGTGCCTCCATTCTTCAAAGTCCAACTTGATAGCTAAAAGCTCCCGATTCCCAACATTTCAATTTTTCTCAGCAGGAGAGAATTTTTTTGAGAAGAAGGCACAGGGCCTCAGGTTAGCCAAAGTGGCGCATCCTTGGGAGAACTCCGCCCCCACCCCCACCTCTGATGCATCCACCTCAACATTGTTTAGATGGATCAGGCTGGACCAAAACAGGGGTAGACATAAAGCATTTCTTTAATAAAGCAAACGCCTCCACAGCCAGAGCTGACTAGTTTTTGATATCAGCCCCCATACGAGTCAGATCAGTGAGGGGCTTGACCATCTGTGAAAACCCCTTAATAAATTTCCTATAATAGTTTGCAAACCCTAGAAAATATTGGAGACCCAATGAGGCTGAGAAAGGTTAACCCCTTCATGACCAGACCAGGAAAAAGGGAAAACAGAAATTCAACCCTGGTCTGGATCATGACTCATGTATAGCCAAGTCTCCCTCCCTTACCCAGTGTATATAAGTCATGCTTTCCATTTCCATTATATATATATAGCTATGTCCCCTCCACTACATATAGCATACATAGCCAAGTTTTTCTTCCGCAGATATAGCATATATAGCCAAGTTCTCTTTCACCACATACATATAGAATATGTAGCCAAAACCCCTCCACCAAAACTGATACATATAGATCCACTACTGTATTCTATTACACATACAAATTACACATAAAATAACATTTAAAAATTAAAGCTGCTTCTTCTCAGAGTCTTCTGAGATCCAGGAAAGAGTCTTCTTGATGATAGCATTAGTGGAAGTCTTAGCACTGAAGCAGCACCAATCACAGCACAGCCTCTTCAAGCTCCTCTTGCATGAAAGGAGTGTTGGTATGCAGACTGCTATGGATGCAGATTAGCCAAGCAGTGCATAACTGTTCTAGGGTTTGTGGGGGAGTTGCCTTGTATCTAAAGGCCCCGTCACACTAAGCGACTTACCAGCGATCCCGACACCGATATCAAGGTGTCAGGATCGCTGGTGAATCGCTATGCGATCACTGGTGAGCTGTCACACAGACAGCTTCACCAGCGATCAGCACAGCGATGCCGAGCGTCCGACATCGCTTGCCATCGCTGTAAAAATAGAATCAAAATAAAAAATCTAGTAATTCTCACCTTCCGATGTCCCGCGCAGTCTTCCGGCCTCTCTCCACGCTCCGGTCCCAGTGATCCTTTGCACGAATGACTGCGAGATGTCACGGTCTCGAGGGATAACAAAGTCTCGCGGTCATTCGTGCAAAGGATCACTGGGACCGGAGCGTGGAGAGAGGCAGGATGGCTGAACGCGACGTCGGAAGGTGAGAATAACTATATTTTTTATTTTTTTAAATTATTTTTTACACCTGATCGCTGGTCTCCCGCCTGTCACACGCAGCGATGCGTGCTGGCCTGCGGGAGACCAGCGACAAAAGAAATGTCCAGAGGTTTCTTCCAGCGATCAGCGATACCGGCAGGGGGGCCACTCGCTGATCGCTGTCACACACAGCGATCTCCCTGGTGAGATCGCTGTTACGTCACAAAAGTTGTGACTCAGCAGCGATCTCGCTACCGAGATCGCTTAGGCCTCTTTCACACATCAGGTTATCGCCGTCAGGCGCGATCCGGCGCTTTTGACAAAAACCGGATCCGGTGAAATGCAATGCCGGATCCGGTTTCCCCCCCATTGACTTGCATTAGAGCCGGATCGAGCCGGATGGCCATGCGTTTCATCTGGTTTTCGCCGGATCCGGCAATGTGTCGCGATACGGTGTCTGGAAAAAACGGCTACTGTAATGTTTTTGTCTCCGGCGAAAAAGCCGGACACGCCGGATCCGGTGTGTCCGGCTTTTTCACACAATGAAAGCCTATGAGCGCCGCAATGCGCCGGATCCAGTTTTTTTGGTCTGAGCATGCTCAGTAGCTCTGCCCACAAGACACATATATAAAAGCATGACAGTGGGATCCTCAGCCACACCCAACATGCCACCCAAGACAGCAACCAGGCGCAGGAGAAGGCAGGAGACCACTGCAGCAGCACCATCAGCACTACCACCACCCCAAATGGAGCAGCATGCTGAACAACGGGAGGGGAGTCCAGCAGCAGATGAGAGATGGTAATTATCAAATCCCCCATTCCTCCAAACTAGGGCCATGGAATATCAAGATATTCATTGGCCCTTTCTCTTTATTCAACAGCCGCCCAAGAGATGTAGCAGCAGCAACAGTGGCAGCACTGGCAGCATTGGCAGCAGCAGTAACACCACCCACAGGCATGGAATCTGGCCAGCAGGAAGACAGCACATCTTCTTCTGGGAGCCCTCCCTCGCATCGTCAGCGTTTGACGGTAAGTTTTTATTTCCAAAATCCATCATCTCTGTAAGGCTGGTTTCACACTTGCGTTTTTTTTCCGTGGTATTTTAGCGCTAAATAGCGCATGCGTTTTTTTTCCCCTATACTTTGCATGGGATGCGCTTATGTGCGCATACACATGCGTTTGTACGCGTTTTTCCGCGCATGCGTTTTTTTGCGGTATGCGCTCGGGCGCACAAAATGCATCCTGTTGCATTTTTTGGGCGTCCGACTTGCCTCAAAAAAACGCATGCGCCCGCAGGGTCAGGGTTAGGGTTAGTTAGGGTTTAGGGTTTGGGTTAGGGTTAAGTATGGTTTGGTTAAGGGTTAGGGTCATGGTTAGGGTTAGGGTTAGGGTTAGGGTTAGGGTTAGGGTTAGGGTTAGGGTTAGGGTCAGGGTTAGGGTTAGGGTTAAGTATGGTTTGGTTAAGGGTTAGGGTCAGGGTTAGGGTTAGGGTTAGGGTCAGGGTTAGGGTTAGGGTTAAATATGGTTTGGATAAGGGTTAGGGTCAGGGTTAGGGTCAGGGTTAGGGTTAGGGTTAGGGTTAGGGTTAGGGTCAGGGTTAGGGTCAGGGTTAGGGTTAGGGTCAGGGTTAGGGTTAGGGTTAGGGTTAAGTATGGTTTGGTTAAGGGTTAGGGTCAGGGTTAGGGTTAGGGTTAGGGTCAGGGTTAGGGTTAGTAAAGTCATTGTTTGGGTTAGTGTGAGGGGCCACCTAATGTTTGGAAAAAACGCAAACGCGGTAAAAACGCACTAAAAACGCATACAAAAGCATAAAAACGCTGCGTTTTTTTCATGCATGCTCATAAAAATGCTTGAAAAAAACGCAGCAGTTGTATGCTTTTGTATGCGTTTTTTCAATGCGTTTTTTTGCGGGAAAAACGCGCTGCAAAAAAAAGCAAGTGTGAAATTAGCCTAATATATGTCTATTCATTGCCTTTTATTTCAAAACAGGAATCACAAGATGAAGAGGAGCTCCCAGAAGAAGAAGGAAGGGGTGGACAGACACCTGGAGTGGGCTCACAATTGGTAAGTTTTTTGCATCAAACGCAGAAACACAACATCACACTACACACAACACATAGAAAACAATGTTCTGCAGACCACACACAGCAAACAAATGCCTACATCCAAAGACATAACATTTTTTGTTTTCTTCTCTAGTCTTCCCAATCTGGTGCTCGGCCAAGAGGTCCTCGCAGTGCCTCCCAGGGTCGTCGGCGACAGCAACGCGGCGGTCACCAGCGTGTAAGTATAAATATTTTTGCTTTTTTTTTTGCACTTTTTATTTAATTTCTTTCGTGGAGGCTAATTATGTTATTTTTGTCTTTTTCTTTAACAGCCTTCACAGCGTGCTCCCGACTCTGACGGTGAGGATGGAGGGATTGATGTGGACCACCTCATCGATCTCGTCATAGAAAGGGAGCCGCTATGGAATATGGCTGACCGCCGCCATGCTGACCTGATCGTTACCCGACGACTCTGGGAGGAAATCTGTTCGCTCCTTGTGGACCGCTGGGAGGACCTCGATGCTCGAGCCCAGATTAAAGAGCGTAAGTATATACAGTAACGGTTGCTTGATGTAAACCAGTGTTTCTCGAACTCCAGTCCTCGTGGTCCCCACGGATCATGTGTTCAGGATTTCCATTTACTATGGAAATCCTGAAAACATGACCCCTGGGGACCATGAGGACTGGAGTTTGGGAAACACTGATGTTGTAAACTAACCACTCCTTTCTCGTTTCAGGGGACAGAATTGTGAAGCGGTGGCTGTCTGTGAGGGATCGTTTCAAGAAGGAGTTCAATAAAGAGATGCGGGCCCCGAGTGGATCTGGAGGACGCAGGAGCAAGTACAAGTACGCACAAGCCCTGTCGTTCCTCCGGGAAACAATGGTCACCAGAAGGTAAATATTACACAGCACATGTGAAAAAAAATGTTTAGATGTAACTTTTTTTTTTCAGCCAGGGCCATACCATGCCACTATTTTAATTGTTTTTTTTTCTCTTTATTCCACAGCACGGTGAGCAGCACTCGGGAGCCTGCACGATTGGACCCTTCTGAGGCGATCCCTGAGGAGACCGGCACCGAGGGACACTTTGACCGCCCTGGTACATCTGCACCTTCCCAGCCTTCCCACACATTCGACCCATCTGTCCCATCCACCAGCACAGGAGCATCGTGGCCGCCTACATTACATGAAGCTGCTGGTGAGGAGATCGCTTTCCCTTTACCCCACCCTTCTGCCCCTGCCACCTCTAGTACACCTGCGGGTACTGGGCGGCAGCGGCAGAGGGGTCAGGAAAAGACTTATGCGCCAGAGTTCTTGCATCTGAATGCATCTTTCCAGAACTGTCTAAAAGTCTTGTCAGAGCAAATTTCCGCAGGCTTTCAGCAGATCAACTCCAGCATTCTGGAGGTGAAGACACTTCTGCAAACCATGCATTCAGAAGCAAGATCTTCGCCAAACCACACCTTTTTCAGGTCTGTTGTGGAGTGCATGGAAACGCTCTCTCCTACCCAGCAGATGCATGTAATGCATTCATGCCACGGTGCTCTCCAGCACGTTACCTCCCAACCTCCTCCTCCCACCACAGTAGTTCCTCCACCTGCACCCCCTCCAGCCACTTTCCATCCTCCCCCTCCTATTACATACCATCCACCTCCCCAGCACCAGCCACCTCCCCAGCACCAGCCACCTCCCCAGTACCAGCAACCTCCCCAGTACCAGCATCCTGCCCAGTACCAGCAACCTCCCCAGTACCAGACATCTCCCCACTTCCAGCAACCTGCCCCGTACCAAACTCCTTCCCCGTACCAAACTCCTTCCCCATACAACTTGCCATCAACATCATCTGCTCCTACAGTCCCTGCGCAACCCTCCACTCCACCGCCCACCACCTCTTCTGCCTCCCACATGTCCACCCATTCTGTAGCTTTTTCCACACCTTCACCTCTAACTGTTCCTTCCCCACCACGATCCCAGTCCTCTCTCCACACTCCCAGTGTCGAAGTGTCCCGCAGCCCCTCCAGCAGTATTTCCACCCCACACTACACAGATTTGTAATGTGTTTTTTAATAAAAATGCCTATTGGTTTTAAAACCTTTATTAAAAAAGTTTTTTGCACATTAAAAACATTTTACAAAAAAAAAAAATTTAAAATAAAAGTTAAATTATCGTTTCACAATGGTTGTCTGTCATTTCTTTCTGCGGCGAACTATGTTTAAAAAAAAGGTTAAATACAGGGTATTTCAAAGGTAAAAAGGTATTCAAAACCAGGTATATAACTGTGGGTACATTTTACCTTTTTGCCACAGTTGTGTTCCTGGTTGTGTTTGAAGCAAAGTATTTCACCTAAAAAGTTGTGTTTATTGTTGGTGATTTCCTAACAATGTACACAACTTTTGTTAAAAGGTGAAATACTTAGCATAAAACACAACCAGGTACACACCTGTGGCCTAAAGCTAAAAATAGTAGACCATGACAAGATAGCCAACTTTGGTTGGCAAAGGTATATACTGTTGGTACAGAAGGTACACAAGTTTGGTTAAGGGCACAAATCTTTCACACTCTGTCATCCTGCCAGTGTACTCTGCCTTGAGGTGACAAAGTATAGTGCAAAATTGTCCCTCATTACTGAAACCGTCACAGAACTTCTAGTGGTAATGTCATGGTAATCTTGCAAGGTGGTTTCTTCAGAGGTGTCCTCAATGGAAATGGGTTCCTTGCAGATAACAAAATTGTGGAGTACCACGCAAGCTTTGATCACCTCGTCCACAGTTTCTGTCTTGAGGTTGATCGCAGTCAATAGGACCCGCCATTTGGCTGTCAGAATACGAAAGGTGCATTCAACCATTCTTCTTGCTCTTGTGAGGCGGTAATTAAAAATGCATTTTGTTCTTGACAATCCTCTGCTAGAGTACGGTTTCAAAAGGTGTTCTGACAGCTGGAAGGCTTCATCCCCTACACAGACAAATGGCATAGGTGGACCAGATGTTTGCGGCAGCGGTCTAGGGGGTGGGAACTGGAAGGTGTTTCCATACAGTTTATGCCCCATGGCAGACAGTTTGAAAACTTGAGAGTCATTGGAGCGGCCATAGGCCCCGATATCAACAGCAATAAATTTGTATTCCGCATCAGCGATGGCCATGAGGACAATGGAAAAATATTTCTTGTAATTGAAATATTCAGATCCCGCTCCGGCTGGCTTTACAATGCGGATATGTTTCCCGTCCACAGCGCCCAAGCAGTTCGGAAACTGACATATCTGTTGAAACTTTTCTGAAATTTCAATCCACCTCTCTGTTGTGGGCTCTGGTAAAAACTCTTCAGCTAAGGAGTCCCACAGTGCACGGCATGTGTACTTCACTATTCCAGATATGGTGGAAATCCCGAGTCTGTACTGGAAATGCAGTGACGAAAGGGATTCTCCAGTTGCAAGAAATCTGTGGGGAATTAAAAAACAATCAATTAGTTTTAAATCACAGCATTACATACCAAAACTCAGCTATAACACTTGGAGATACAAACTACCACCAACAAGATTGCAGTGAAAGTGTGCTCTGATGCGAGCACATCCAATAAATGTGGCTTACCTTAAAGTCACCATCAGACGCTCTGCGGGTGAAACGGAGAAGCGGCAATAGGTGTCCGCTTTTCTTATGAGGTGTGCAATGCGCTCCACCAAGTAATCAAAATTCTCCATTTTCATCCTAACATATCCAAAAAATTTATCCGGGTTTCGTCTAAGGTCCATGCAGAGTGTAGAATAGACCCCACGCGTCATTCTCTTGGCTGTGATGGGGTGGATCCACAAACGTCGTTGACGATGCCTGATGCGCTGCTGTCTTGCTCTCTCCTTCTCCAGAACAATCACCCTCAAATGATTCGCCTCCGCTGTAAAATCCGCCAAATTCTTCAAAATATTTCCAATCACAACATCCATCTTCGCCAGTAACTTGCTCTTCTCTCCAACCTGCACTTTCTCCTCTACAACCTGTCAAAGAAGGGCTGTAGGAACACGCTATATATAGTTTTTCAGTAGCCAATCCCGTTCGGAAGGCCACAAGGGTCAATTTTAAAAACCGGATCCGGCGTAATCCGTCAAAAAACGGAACAAAAACCGGATTAACCGGATGAGACGGATCCAGTTTTGTCTGTCAAGAACAAGACGGATCCAGCAGAAAAACGGATCCGTCACATCCGGTTTTACGAAATATTTGCACGGATCCGGCGCTCCGGCACGACGCCGGATCGCGCCTGATGCCGAAAACCTGATGTGTGAAAGTAGCCTTAGTGTGACGGGGCCTTTAGACAGAGCTAGCAGTGGGGTCCACCAGAGGATTCAAGATTCACCGGTGGGCCAGTCCAAGCCTGCTTACAAGGATAGAGCAGAGAATGGAGTAAAAACAGCAACTTGTACATGTTCATCACGACCCTGGATTTGTTGGGGACTTTCATGGTCAATAATACATGCAGCAGGTTATGGATGATGATCTGGATGAGAATGAGCAGCAGGATAAGGATGTGGAGGGGAATTTTAAGTTAATCTAGGCACAGGAAAGGATTCAAGCTGACACTGGCAATGATAACTGTGATGCAATGAAGTGTAGAAAGTGAATTAACCATGTTAAATTGTTTGCAGGATAAAAAATATATTATTAATATTAAGACAAAAGATAACTATCAGATAAACATGATTTTACACCCTCACTATAAAAGCAAAATGGGGGAAATTTGTTTGGCTTCTAAAGGGAGTCAAAATTGATGCATTACTAAAATTAACTGAGTTCCCAGCTGGGAAAAGCTTTTTCTGAGCAGACACCTTCTGATGGCACACCTGACCAGGAGACCTCTCTGCTTCCCACTCTTCTCCCAGCAAAGTTAACACTTACCTTCTATTAGTAAGTGTGAACAACAGGTGAAGAATACTAATGGTGATTATGAGACAACAATCACATGACTGTGATAGGAGGTGATATATAAGGTTGTTTTTTGTTCAGGATGGTATGCAAGGATTAGGAACCGTTAGGTTCTAAACCGGTCTGCCCATAGAACCCTTCCCACTTTGGGGGCTTGTGACTTCTATGCTGAAAGGATTATTTTAAAGATATTTCTCTAATAAAATTTGAAAGTTTTTAACACACTGCCTGAGCTGGACTACCTATTGGATTGATTAGTTTATACAATGGTAGTATCCTTTTACAGTACCACATTAGAATTCAGTGATCTCTATAGAAGACTATTCTTTCACAAACATTGGTAAAGGCCAACTGCATAGCAAAGTTATTGTATTTATACTCTTGTGCCAAAGGGACTGAATGAAAAACTGGAATTTAATGATTGACATGTCAACTAATATTTTTATCCACATAATGAATGTACAGTATCTCTCTGTCGATCTACAGTCATATGTTAAAGTTTGGGCACCCCTATTAAAGTTAACCTTTTTTCTTTATAACAATTTTGGTTTTTGCAACAGCTATTTCAGTTTCATATATCTAATAACTGATGGACTCAGTTATATTTCTGGATTCAAATGATGTTTATTGTACTAACAGAAAATGTGCAATCTGCATTTAAACAAAATTTGACCGGTGCAAAAGTATAGGCACCCTTATCATTTTCTTGATTTGAACACTCCTAACTACTTTTTACTGACTTCCTGAAGCACTAAATTGGTTTTGTAACCTCATTGAGCTTTGAACTTCATAGCCAGGTGTATCAAATCATGAGAAAAGGTATTTAAGGTGGCCACTTGCAAGTAGTTCTCCTATTTGATTTTCCTATGAAGAGTGGCATCATGGGCTCCTCAAAACAACTCTCAAATGATCTGAAAACAAAGATTATTCAACATAGCTTTTCAGGGGTAGGATACAAAAAGTTGTCTCAGAGATTTAACCTGTCAGTTTCCACTGTGAGGAACATAGTAAGGAAATGGAAGAACACAGGTACAGTTCTTGTTATGCCCAGAAGTGTCAGGCCAAGAAAAATATCATAAAGGCAGAGAAGAAGAATGGTGAGAACAGTCAAGGACAATCCACAGACCACCTCCAAAGACCTGCAGCATCATCTTCCTGCAGATGGTGTCACTGTGCATCGGTCAACAATACAGCGCACTTTGCACAAGGAGAAGCTGTATGGGAGAGTGATGCGAAAGAAGCCGTTTCTGCAAGCACGCCACAAGCAGAGTCGCCTGAGGTATGCACATTTGGACAAGCCAGTTACATTTTGGAGGAAGGTCCTGTGGACTGATGAAACAAAGATTGAGTTGTTTGGTCATACAAAAAGGCGTTATGCATGGAGGCTAAAAAACACAGCATTCCAAGAAAAACACTTGCTACCCACAGTAAAATTTGGTGGAGCTTCCATCATGCTTTGGGGCTGTGTGGCCAATGCCGGCACCGGGAATCTTGTTAAAGTTGAGGGTCGCATGGATTCAAATCAGTATCAGCAGATTCTTGACAATAATGTGCAAGAATCAGTGACGAAGTTGAAGTTACGCAGGGGATGGATATTTCAGCAAGACAATGATCCAAAACACCGCTCCAAATCTACTCAGGCATTCATGCAGAGGAACAATTACAATGTTCTGGAAAGGCCATCCCAGTCCCCAGACCTGAATATCATTGAACATCTGTGGGATGATTTGAAGCGGGCTGTCCATGCTCGGCGACCATCAAACTTAACTGAACTGGAATTGTTTTGTAAACAGGAATGGTCACAAATACCTTCATCCAGGATCCAGGAACTCATTAATAGCTACAGGAAGCGACTAGAGGCTGTTATTTTTGCAAAAGGAGGATCTACGAAGTATTAATGTCACTTTTATGTTGAGGTGCCCATACTTTTGCACTGGTCAAATTTTGTTTAAATGCAGATCGCACATTTTCTGTTAGTACAATAAACCTCATTTGAATCCAGAAATATAACTGAGTCCATCAGTTATTAGATATATGAAACTGAAATAGCTGTTGCAAAAACCAAAATTGTTATAAAGAAAAAAGGTTAACATTAATAGGGGTGCCCAAACTTTAACATATGACTGTATATATCGATACTCTATGAACTTATTCATCTGCTTGACCAAAATATTTATAGCTAGCACCATTTAAAATGGATTAATAAACACAAGTGGTATGTTTTCTTGAGTTCTATTTCTTCAAGTAACAGTTTGATCTGTCTTCAAACACGCTGGTTGACTGCACCAATGGCTGCTGTTACATTTTCCAAAGGGGCAGTCAACTAGCAATCTCTGACTCCTAACCACCACATTAACCTAATTATTTGGTAGTAGGGGTATTGTAGACTGATTTGTTGTACAACTGTTTATTCACTATGGTAACAGTACTATTGGACAAATTTATTGCAATCTACACTTAATGGCGATGGTTTTCATTTTGTTCTGTAATGAGAATCTCTTCTTTCTTACTGCATAGTCCATTTTGATACAGAAATATTTTTTGTAAATTTCTACTAATTGAGAACGCTGTAAGGTAAAATCCCTTTGGAGTTTCTCTAAACTCACTTTAGCCTTGTTGTTTTGTTCTTGCTTCTTGGAGTTGGCTGTTCACCATCTTTCTGCTGTCATGGTTCACCATCATTCTGTTGTATTACCCTTTGCACCTCTATATTGGGTTGTGTCTGTGACATCTCCTGCTGCATGATATGTACTTAAAGTAATGCTATTATAGTTCATGCTTTTACTCTGTGCTAGCCATATTTTTTCTGTTTGCTCATATTCTTGTCACATTGCAGCTATTTACTACTTTACTACTGAAATTCTGACTTTTAAAGTAAAGTACCATAATAGCCAGCTGTCAACTGGCGCACCGTTGCACTTAGTCACCCAGGCCGATGTAATTAAATGTGAAAATTACAGTAGGAAATATATATATTGTACATGAAGTAACTCCTTGAGGAAGCATACATTTTTGTTCTTGAATATTCATTTCTTTCTTCCTTTCTTCCCAGAAGTGCATTTTTCCTTTGATATATGCATAGTGTTTAAGGATTAATTGTAGGTTTGTATGACACCATTTATTTCACCATACAATGTATGGAAAAAGAAGAAAAAAAATCCAAGTAGGATAATAAAATGATGAAAAAACTTCAATATCAACATTTTTTATTTTTGTTCTTACAGCATTCATGACAAAAATGACCTGACAAAATGATCCTTCAGGTCAGTACAATTCTGGCAATTTATACTGTGACAAAGTGACTGGTAAAATACTGGAGGGAAGATATGCATCACTGAGACTGTTAGCTTCAGTGATATGAACATAGAAAAATGCTTTAGCACACTAAGTGATGAGAGGGGTTAACCAGCCATGTTAAGGGCTAGGTTTAGTGAACAGCTGTAGAGTGGGTGGAAGACTGTTTACCATATCTCCACCTTAGGGTGTGGTTTAGAGGGTAAACAGGCAGCCCTCTGAGTCATTCACTGTTGGGAGTGCTTGTAGATGTGAACTCCAGAGCTATGTGTGAAGAATAGGAAAGTTGAACTTTTTTATCTTTCTTATGTTTGTTTTCTGAACAGGTGGAACCCTGCAGCAACATGGACTGTGAAATTTGCTTATGTTGGCCTTTTGGGCCTGAAAGGCCGTATTTATGTTGCAAACCCTACCCTGTTTTATGCTGCACCTAAATAAGTCAGTGGAAAATTTAAATATATATATCTTATTTCTCATTTGAGGCTTGATAAGCATCCAAGCCACCATCACGAATGAAACAAGGAGAATCCAGGAATACATCAGAAAAATGGCATCAAAAGATGACATGCTGAGAGAAAGTCTAAGGCAGCAACAAAAACAGATCTGGAAGGAAGAACAGGAACATGAAACACCATGGCAAGACAAGCCGCTGCATGGGATGTACGACTGACAGATAATGGAGGTAGCAGACATGGAGAAATCCTACCAATGGCTGGAGAAAACTGTACTCCGAGACAGCACAGAGGCACTAATCATAGCGGCACAAGAGCAAGCATTAAGTATCAGATCCATAGAAGCAGTAATCTGCCACACAAGACAAGACCCAAGATGCATACTATGCAAAGAAGCCTCAGAAGCAGTCCAACACATAGTGGCAGGATACAAAATGTAAGGGGGAGCAGCGTATATTGAACGCCACAACCAAGACATTGCTTACAGGAAACTCTGCACAGCATATGGGCTAAGTCCCCCTAAGTCAAGGTGGGAGACCCCAGAAAAAGTGGTGGAGAATGAAAGGGCTAAAATCCTGTGGGACTTCAAGATCCAGACGGATAAGCAGGTGTTGGCTAACCAACCAGGTATTGTGATAGTACACACAGAAAAGAAGACAGCAATGATAATAGATGTGGCAGTGCCAAGTGACAGAAACATCAGAAAGAAGGAATATGAGAAGCTGGAGAAATACCAGGGTCTCAGAGGAGAACTGGAGAAGATGTGGAAGGTGAAGGCAACAGTGATTTCAGTTGTGATAGGAGCATTTGGAGCAGTGACCCCTAAGTTGGAAAAAGGGCTACAACAGATCCCATGAGCAACAACTGAGCTCTCTGTCCAGAAAAGCGCAATGCTGGAAACAACTAAGATCCCGCGCAGATCCCTCAAACTCCCAGGCCTCTGGCTGAGGACCCGAGAATGAGGATGGATAAAAAAAAGATCACCCCCATTGGGGGGTGATTAGGAAGTTTTTTATATATACTGTATATATGTAAGGGACAAACAGTTTGTGCGATTCAGTGAGTAACCGGAGACAGAGAAGGGGTTAACAAAGGGTTAACAAGGATTTACTGAACAATCAATAACAAGTAATACTCCATGCAGGGAGGCAAAGGCAATCAGCAAAAGAATATACAAAATAAACATGACACTTATTGGTTGCAGTTCTGGCAAGGGGAAGGCTGGAAAATCTCCCGGCAGCATCTCAAATTATGCACAAAGTCTCTGGCTCTGCTACAGTGAAACGAGTAACACTTCCGCCCAACAGTGCTAATGGATTCAGTCCTGCTTGTCTTGGGTGCGCTGGAATGTGGAAATAGTCCTTTACGTGGATGCCTCAGAAATGGTGCCGGCCCCGGACATGGGTCGTGAGCACGTGTACAAGCCGCGACAGCCCGTGGTCTTTCGGAGTAGTCTCTAAATATTTGATCCCGTATCTTGGGTAAAACAGGGGTATCCAACAGTGCGGGTACAGACAGTAACTTAATAGTGTCATGAGAAGTCTTAAGGTCAGCACACAGAGGTCTGGGAAAAGTGGAGCTGTCAGTATAAGTTGCAGAGAGGGAGTCAACCGTCTCCTGTCGCTTTCCCGCCAAGTCATCCCCGTTCCCAAGCTCAGGTCTCCTTTTGTACCCCACGCCACCCCACCATCTGACAGGATGGTCTCTCCTTTTTTGAGGAAGACTATCCCACCAACAGTGGTGACAGCCCTGATAGTTCCGGCCTTAAAGGGCACTGCACACCGCTGACTCCGTCTTGACTCATCTTCTTACATATAAATACATTACTTGCTTAAGAATTCAAATATTGTGTGAGAAACTTTTTTGCACCAATTTATGACATTTATTAGTTTTTTTTTATTATCCCAGCACTGGAACTGTTTTATGTTTATTTTTTTGCATGCCTACTTTGTGTTTTTTTTCATACCATTTTGAGTTTCATATGTTTTGATTATATTTTGCAAATTGCAGGAGAGAAAAACAGTGAAATTTTTCTAAGAAGAGTTTGATTAGAATGGGATCAGTTTTTTTTGGAAGTGGAGAAAATAAAATAAAAGCTTTTCCACCTCCATTCTGTCAGTTCATGAAAATCAGACTACACTCCGATGTTTTCTGAGTGCGGTCAGAAGTTTTCCACAAACTCATAGACTTGCTGTGTTGTTTTTGATCCGACACTTGGCTAAAAATCAGACGTCAACAATTTTTTCCTTGAACTACTCAGAAGCAGAGTAGTAGTAAGAGTTTTTGTAGAGTCAAAGGTAAGGAAAGGTTGAATTCTAGAGATGTTTTTGAGGTGTAGATGAAATGTGTGAGCAAGTAATCTGAAATAGGGAATAAATGAAAGAGCTGAATCAAATATCACTCCAAAACAGAGAGCATGCTGCTTGGAAGATATGGTAGAACTACACAAAGAGATGGCAATTTCAGGTTTGGGTAGGTTAGTAGGTGGGGGAAACACTAGGAGTTCAGTTTTTGACAGATTCAATTTTAGGATGAGGGAGGACATGTTAGATACAGCAAATAGACAATTACTGGAATTTTGTAGTGATGTGGGGGTGACGTCATGAGACGATGTGTATAATTGGGTGTCATCAGCATAGAGATGGTATTGGAAACAAAATCTGATGCTGATTTGTCTTACAGGAGTGGTGTATAGACAAAAGAAGAGTACTATGTACTTCCCGGGATCCTGAGGAAGCTTGTGTCCTCAACATGTAAACTGATTTTCAGCATCCAGCAGCTATGATAAATTCTACAAGTAAACAAGTTCTTAGTAGTAATGTTTTCCATTTGTTATCTTTATTTATTAAAATTTTGGGATGACATATTGTGTCTGCAGCATTACGGTAATTACTGTTTTTCACAATGTCTACAGTCAAAAAAATGTCAATTTTGAGCCTCTGGATTTATTGAGGTTCTGTCACCGCTCCTGACATGTTTCTTACAGTAAAATTTTCTATTTAATTATAAGCCTCCATAAAGCCATAGCCTAATGGACAACTGGGTGTTACCACTCCTCTAGTCAAAAGTACATGTCCCTAGACAGCTTCATACTGTCAGCGGTAAGTGGACACTGTCAGTGTGTAGGGACATAGCCCTTTATAAGCAGGAATGACAACACTCATTTATCTCTAAGAGTAATGAGTGTAGTCACAGCTGGGGCTATGCAGGTACGATATCAGTGCCTGAGATGCTGAAGGCTCATGCTCAGAGATGTGGCCTATTCTGGCCACTTGGTGCACTTGGTACTAAAAG
The DNA here is from genome assembly GCF_039654945.1 of Dendrobates tinctorius. Taxonomy (NCBI): domain Eukaryota; kingdom Metazoa; phylum Chordata; class Amphibia; order Anura; family Dendrobatidae; genus Dendrobates; species Dendrobates tinctorius. Next base: position 56,828,990 of record NW_027361690.1, read on the forward strand.
AATAGACAGAGACAATATATAAATGCAGCAACCTTTTGTTTTTACTTTCTCTGAAGAAGCACAAAAGCTAAGAAGTTTCACATCTAAAGAGACACTAAAGCTAATGTTTATTCATCCAAAACAGCATTATAATCACAGTCATACTCAGAAGGTGCCACAAAACGTGGACAATATTTACGTGCATAGGTGGACTTCTACTGGTGGCTTACCTTTAGTAACCTTGTGGCTTGCTGACATTTATCTCTGGTTTACTTGAGTCTTGATTGGTTTCAAGTCTCACTATCGCTAACATGTAGGAGGATTCACTTCTCCAAAACTTTGGACCTCGCTATTTGCCTGGACATCTAATGCAGGGAACTTTTGGCTTCAACCTGACCACTTGAAATCAGAATACTGTGATACTCTCAAGCAAAGGTTTAGCTTTTTGCTCTGTGGTAGTTGCCACCCGGCAACAAGAGGTCACATGAAACTACAGGCCAACAACTCTCAAACCTAAATTATCCCCTAAATGGTATATTAATATTGTAACATCAGAAGCCATGTCCCAAGACCATTGTGACCAGTCCTTACAAGAGAATTTCCCACCAACAGGTAATGGTAGAATGCAATTCAAGAACAAATAAAAACAGTAGCGGCCTCTAAACTTAGGGGAACAGTCCAGGGTCAATTATCTTTGTAATCCACCAATGTATTACACAGGTCAACGAAAAAAATTTTTTTTTCTGGTGTCCAAAATATTTTAATGAATTTGGGGTATTTTTGGGGTGCTGATTCTGAATATGTCATCAGTTTTGCCAGATTGGCTCAAGTTTTTGAGATTTTTGGTATCTTATTTATAGCACTTGTTGGTAAATGCGACGCATCATCTCATTAATTTCTTTGGATTAGTACTTGAACTGAGCAGTTCTCAATATAGTTTTGTGTTAATTAGTGTTCTAAAAGTTTGTTCATAGCTTGATTTTTGCACTAACTTTATGTTGTTGTCTGTTTTCCAGTGAAAAGCATGAACTCATCATGAAGAAGTTGTCTTAACGATCCAGACTCATTCTGTTACATTTGTGGTGAATATACACTGCCAAAACATAGAAGAAACATAACAGACTTCGTAAAAAAAGTGTATTTTGCCTATTTTGGGGTTATGCTTGGGGACCAAGACAAGTTTTGGGCACCACACATAGTGTGCAAAGCATGTATCGAATTATTACGAAAATGGAGCAAAGGACAAAGAAAAAGCTTCAAATTTGGTGTTCCAATGGTGTGGAGAGAGCCAAAAAATCATCATGATGACTGTTATTTCTGTGCAGTGCAAGTGCAAGGATTCAATAAGCATAAGAAACGAAAATGGGAGTAACATGGAATCTGCAAGAAGGCCTGTCCCTCATTGTGAAGATGTGCCTGTACCTGTGTTTACCATAAATAACAGTCATCATGATGATTTTTTGGCTCTCTCCACACCATTGGAACACCAAATTTGAAGCTTTTTCTTTGTCCTTTGCTCCATTTTCGTAATAATTCGATACATGCTTTGCACACTATGTGTGGTGCCCAAAACTTGTCTTGGTCCCCAAGCATAACCCCAAAATAGGCAAAATACACTTTTTTTACGAAGTCTGTTATGTTTCTTCTATGTTTTGGCAGTGTGTATTCACCACAAATGTAACAGAATGAGTCTGGATCGTTAAGACAACTTCTTCTTGATGAGTTCATGCTTTTCACTGGAAAACAGACAACAACATAAAGTTAGTGCAAAAATCAAGCTATGAACAAACTTTTAGAACACTAATTAACACAAAACTATATTGAGAACTGCTCAGTTCAAGTACTAATCCAAAGAAATTAATGAGATGATGCGTCGCATTTACCAACAAGTGCTATAAATAAGATACCAAAAATCTCAAAAACTTGAGCCAATCTGGCAAAACTGATGACATATTCAGAATCAGCACCCCAAAAATACCCTAAATTCGATGAAATATCTTTGGCACCAAAAATGCTGTTGACCAGTGTTATGCATCCACATAATCAATTACACATATATACAGCTTTAAAAACTGCAGCAAATATAGGGGACAACCTACAGGATAAAGATCTCTGTCTCCTACCCTCTCTGACTGCAGATATTCACAATGTTGCACTAGGGTGCGAGGTGCCCACCAGTAACATTGGCAGTTGGGTTTCACTGTTCAGCTACATGCAAATATTATATTATCCAGATTCATAGATTTACTTTATAATAAATTGGGTAGTTTCTTAAATGAATTATGAGCTACTGCCTGTATATAATGGATCACGTATAATGTGCCAACTACTGCTCATATAATGTGGTGAGGGCCAGTCCGAGATGGAACATTCATGGAAATCTTTCCAGATAATAGGTAAGCATAAGAAGAATAAATATAGCTATAGTCCAACCTAGTGCAATTTGGACCAATGCACATAACACTGGATAACACAGTAGTAAATCTGATTAATACTTATTACTTGTATGGCCAATTCACTGTTAAATGAGACGGCAGCTCTGATTGACCATACACTAACCGCTGCCACCAAATGGTGAATATAGGCAACTGCACAGAAGTCTGAAGTGTAATAATTCATCATTTACATTGTCTGTAGACTGTCCACATGTCCTTCATCAGCTATTCATTAATCTTTTGGTATTTACTTATTACAATCGTGAGATTAGATTTGTCTTCACTTTTGAAAGTAACATAGAGAAACTGCATTGTGAAATAAGTAAAAAATCTACGGCCGGATATATCATCGATGTAATCATTTTAGCTATATGTAAGCCAACAGAACGTAAACGGTAAAGCGCGCCCGGCATTAGTTGACGTCCTCTTGCACTATGATATATATTCTGCAATCTGTATCTAATCTGTGCTGTTTATGGATGCACAGAATGGTGCAGGGTTTGTAGGGTTACAATGCAGGGTGTAGAGATGGAATCCCACAAGTGTCTATGAAGTAGGGGATTAGGATAAAGGGGATTTTTTCACGCTGTCCTCCTTTTCATCATACTGCATAGAGAATTAGTTTTGGTGTGTGAGTGTGTGTGTGCTGCCACTCTCCTCCCTCTCTCCCTCGCTCTCTCTCTCCTCATCCTGATCACACAGCTTTGATTCTCTGGCTCTCAGTAAACAGCTGAGACTCCCACCTTTTTTTTTCTCCCTTTTCCTTTGGACAAGAGACAGCAGTTCGCGTTTGGAGCTACAATCTGCAGGGTCTGAGAGTGGCGCGCACCTGTATCCCCCATTAGCAGGTCCATCTTGCGTTATCATTGTGTGTATCTTCTGTGTGTGTCTTTCTATTCTCTTGTGTGCCTGCATCTAGGAAAAGAATCCGAACAGTTCATATAGCGGCATCTAAGGGACCATTCATTGATGGAGGGCACAGCAAATTAAGCATTGCTGGGATCTACTTAGGGTGCTGCGCTTGCCAAAAATGCATCATGCATCTTAATTTGCTTCCTCCAGCCCATTGCAACATGCTGTAGGCTCTCAGCCCCTGTTGCCTTTTTCCTTCTCTTTCTTTTTTTTTTCCATGAAATTCGAATCATTTTGGACATTTAATGCAGATCTGGATGTGTCGGATTCATTTTACTTGAGCCACATCATGTCCCGTCCTTAGTTCCCACGCAGCCTCATCCTCTGTAGAAAAAGAATCGGTGTCATTTTTTTTTAGCATTTGATTTTGGAAAGTGAAAAATTAGAAAATTTCCTTTTCTTCTTTCACGGTGTATCCCATCTTCATTAGAGACATGCAAGCGAGGTAATGATATCCAAGGATGAAAATAGCATCTTGAACTTTTTTTTGCTGTGCAGCCCTGACTGTGCTCTGCAGAATCCAGGGTTGAGACAGGGAACATCCTGAATGAATGTGTCTCTTGCGGAGAAAACTGTCATTTTTTGGCTTTGTTTTTTTTTATAGGGGAGGTGTAGTGTATTTGTCTTTTTTGCATACATCAGGTTACAAATCGTGTTGTTTGATCTCTGATCTTGTATGTGTATCACTCCCTTTCCCTGATTCCCTCTCCCCACACCCCACCTCCTCTCTTTCTGTTTTTTTTGCAGGTGTGACAGTTTGAAATCTGCCCAGTAGGTGGGACTTGGTGACTTTAGCACCCGTTTTTTTCTGTCTCCCCCATCTTCTATTGCATTCCTCAGAAGTCTTGTAGATCTCCTGGAAAAAAAAAATAAACCAACAATCTGGAATCAACAAGACATCAGCAGCAGCATCAGGCACTATGCATCTCTGTGGGCTGAAAGCAGTGTGCGTCTGAGCCATTTCAGGATGACTTTAGCTGCAAGAGGATTTTACATCTGATTGCTTATCAAGAGAAAAGGCTGAGATATCTCCTCATCTTGGTTTCCTTCCCCTCTCACCCCCCCTTTTTTTGGGGGTCGAAAACATCTGTTTGCAATGGATGTGTCTCCGTACCCTACAAAGTGCAGTTTTTGGAGGATTTTCTTACTATGGAGCATCTTGCTGGACTACATGGGTTCGGTTATGGCTTGCCCTGTTAATTGTGTGTGCAGCAAAATTGAAATTCTCTGCAACAAAATGGACAATGGAAACATATTTCCCCTCTTGGAAATGCAGGAATCAACTAATGCGACCACCAGCTTCAACATCACTGACCTCTCCAAGAACATCATTTCAATGTAAGTCTTGCATTCCAACCAGAAACTGAAATGTGCCATTTGCTGTATGATGGCAGTGATTGCACCGTGTCTTGTATCCAACAGCAGGTTCATAAGCCTGTCTTTCTGAACCGTGTTATCAACTTCTATTTTATTTTATGATGCTGGGATTTTTATAGTCTATACACAAATAATCCTTCACTTCCTCAAATACAGAGATTTGCTTAACTTGAATGGACGTAATCTGGTTACATTGCACCGAGCCATGGGAATACTGGGCATGATAATAACTCTTATTAATTATCTTCCATGGGAAAACAGAGATATTCTATTTTTCTGCCTTAGTAGCTTTCTACTGAGCTGCTTCTAGACTGGAACTAAAAAACCTTACGTACTGTGAGTGGTCTCTATTGTAGATGTGGTGACTTGTATAGTTGGAAGATAACAGCACAGAATGAGAATGCGGTAACTGGTTTACTATGAGATGATATAGGGTGGTATCAACTTATATTGCAGTGTCGTAAGACATCAGTCATCCTCAAGTCACTCAGACAGCATTATGTTGGTATATAGGACACGATGCACGTAGATTCTTCATGGTTTGGCAGTATAATGTATATCTTGAGAATTGCCTTAATTAATTTATATAAAGAGATGGACACCCAAGACAGACAGAAGGTGTCTTTGCTTCAGAACCATCCTATCTTCAGCTAGCAATGGTTGTCATAGCCAAACTGGTGGCAGTACGCTGCATTAATGGCTATTTTTGTATCTTTCTGGTATTAAATGGTCAATGCAGTTCCAAACTTGTATCCCAACCCAAAATGATTTCCATAGGAAAAGCCATCCAAAGTTCCATTTTCTCACCCTTTCTCCAGATGCTAATTATAGAGGAAACAAATGACTGGCAGATTGCTAATGGTGCAGATAGTTCTTTTCTTTGGTTCCTGTTTATACTGTTGCATATGGTTGGCTTCCAAAGAATTAACTCATGATGTTGCAAGAGGGTCCTGTGAGCAAGAAAGAGTTAACTGCTTTTTTGTGATTAACCTATTATATGTCATATCTGTAGCAACACTGCATTGAATGTTCATAATGGCACATCAAAGAGAAAAAAAATTACCAAGCTCTTAAGTTTGCCATAGAAATGATGTAATAATTCATTGCTAATATAATGGTGGTAAACTTAAGAGGAAAATGTTCAATCTGTCAACTAGTGCTGGCTTCATCTAGGGCATGGAAATGCAGAAACACTTGATGATTTGGATAAGAATTATTAGTGCATTTTTCACCCACTGACAGCAGCACAGTAGAAAATGTTTCCATGCTCCAACTCCTATTTCCCGACCCCCAGTTGCTAGACAATTCTTGCATTAAAGCCCTTTCTGGTTGGAGGAAGGTTTGCTGAAAGTCTTGTCGTCAGGATTTCTTTTTTTTTATCTCTTTCTTCACACCATGCATTTGTGAAAGAGCCATGGAGATTTGCTTCCCCACCCTCTCATTTAAAACACAGCTCAGTGTTTAAATATTCTGCTCAGCTACTGGATCACACACCACAGATAATCCTGAGGAAGTGACGGTGTCATGGAAGCGTGTGGACATGGCATGGGAAAAATTAAATACATAAAACAGTATTCGTGTCCACCTTGGCTCTACAGTACATGGCCCGTGGTTGTTTTTCATGCCATCCAAGTTCATTTGTCAGCTGTTGCTTCATCTGCCTCCAATTTCCAATATACTGCATTGTACGTCTTTATTTCTCCATGAGAATTGCAGGTTTGCTTGATTGTATTCTAGCAAGTGCCTGCGCGCCTCCCTGCCCTGGCTCTATAAATTTGCCATTCCTTACAAACATCACATTTAGGTCCATTTGGTCAAGGCTATTTGTTTCATTTGGCACTCGAGATACTGTGAACGAGACTGCAGGGTGAGAGATGGGAAACATGGACTAGATGACATGGAGCCAGGAAAACTGTGCTTGCTTCAATGAATTCAGGAATGAGATTGAAAATAAACTTTCAGTATAAAGCCCAATGTGGTTTTGTTCTATAAAAACACATTTAGGAGATGTAAGGAAGAGTAATGGAGTAATACGGTCATTGGCTTCCACTGGTTGTTACATGTGGTGGATAGTAGATTAATCAAGTTTAACTCACTGAAACCAGGAGAGATGTGGTGCTTTGGTCAATGGACAACACCAACATCTCAATTCTTACTCGTACTAAACACCGTTTTGTTGCCAAAATGGCCACCATGATAACAATGACTGATAATGACGGTGATGATACGTCTGTTAAAAGGCTTCAAGCATTTTTGTTAAATGATAAACCTTCAGAAATCATGCAATAGTCAGATAAATTTTGATTAATGATATTAATAACATTGTACCATAGTGATAGCTAAAATGTTTCTGTATTCTCCATATTATACATTGGTATGATACTTACCTTTTACAACTCCACCCTGCTGTAGATTGTAACTCCGCCCATGCGACCATTTCTTTTCCTAAGGGGGAAATATTTAATTGATGTAGGGCGTTGTCTCTTTGCATCATCGTCTACTCAACCCCTCTATGCAACACAAAGGCAAAATACATTATTTTAAATAGCATATTACTTTTGGTATTTTATATTTTGGTTTATTTTAGTTTTGAATCAAAATTCTTTCAAATAATTTTATGGGGTAGACAATGTCCTGCCCGCCACTAATAAACATATTAACTATATGTAAGTGCATGTAATATAGTCCACCATTTTTAAACCTTAGAGGACATCAAGAGATGTTAGAACGAATGTTCTTCACGAGTTTGAAGGCTTTAAAACTTTTATTCTGTTAAATAACACTACCCCATTGATAAATCCCATATAGACACAAGTCTTCAAAGTGTCTGTTTTAGCTGTATGAGTGAATTCTGCATAATGGGAGATCCATCCATTTTGTAGTGGTATTCTAGGCCACATAGGAAATTGTGGTCTGATTAGTTATAAATAATGAATGCAGGTGTGATAATGGAAGTGTTTGGTTAATTTGAGCATCTAGTTTTTTTATTTAATTAAAAAGGAACATTGGCGAGTTAATATACCTGTAAAAAAAACATTCACCCAATGTGAATCATGTTTTATGGTAACTTGCCAGTGAGCTAATCGTTTCCTGGTTCAGTGGCAGAACTGAAATGCTGAAAATTTAAAATCCAATCACGAGTGGCATTCCTAGATGGAAAGGACAACACGTGATTGAATTGGAGGATTTATTATTGGCTTCAGTCCAGTCTTTGACCAGGAACAGCCTGCTGAATTCAGACTAGACTGTGTGTTGTAGCTGTTTGAATTTAATACAATGATCCCTTGTTTTATGCAGAAGGTGGTACTGCTGTAAATTAGGAGTACTCTCATGAATGCTGATTGTATTCTGGCTACAAGTGGTGGGCTTCATCACTGCACATGGAAGGAAAGTGCAACAGAGCAAGGAGGCTAAGCAGTAATCCAATTCTTTAACCAATACAAGGAATACGCATCACTAGTGAATGTGTAAAAAAAAAATCAGAATAGGTTTGCAGAATAATGAGATTTACCGAATTACCAGATATATAGAATTACCAGATTTACAGAATTACAAATACAGAATGACTGATCTGGGATCCATCCTTTTATATATTTTATTTACATCTGAACCATAGAGAGTAACATGTCTATTCCCAAACCTATGCAACGAGGATGTCTATATGTAGCTATCAAAGTGACTTGTGATCCCAACCCCCACCTTCCAATTACACTTCATAGATCTCACCTTACTTCACACTACAGCAAGCGTTCATACCTTTATAGCAAACTCGCTGTCATTGGTGACAGTGTAATTTAGACATTTGCTTAAGCAATGTGCAATAATTTCAAGAACACCATGTATATTCCATAACTGCCATATCATATCTGCAATGCACTAACCAAAGGCTGCTTACCTTACACATAACACACATAGGCTTCAACTGGACATTATCAAAGGAATGCAAGATGGAAATACGAGGCAGTACTAGTTCTTGCATCATTGATGGTTTTGGCCCCAAGTAGCAGACCCTTCATAGCTTTCTTTATGAGATCATGTCTAATATGGCCACCCATATAAGAGACCTGCATTGTGTACACAGTGACTAACAGGTTCATTTTCCGACTGCTCTGCTGAAACATGGCGTAACCAATGTTTCTAAAGTCATACCACATGTATCCGAACCTCTGCTCGCGAGGATTGTTTATAAATTCAATTTTACAGAGTCCTCAGTTAATTAGTGTTCTTGAGCGGGGCGCATTATTTCCTGTAGAAATGCAAGACACGAAGCAACAGTTCCATTTTACTGGACGTGTGAAGGCAGAACTTTTCATTTCACATAGGCTAACTGAGGCCAGACTACAGTCATTATGACGGCTGGAAAGTCACTCTGCATAATGAACACAGATGGAAGTCATGTAAAGGATACATATGTATATACACACGTATAATGTCTGTGACTTGCATTTAGACATATATAGACCATGGAATGAATATTGAGGCTTCCTTGAGGACCAAGAATTAGCATTTACCTAGCTCAAGATGGCTGCTTTCCGTATTTTCTATTGTCTCAAATGCCTCACCATTGCTTTTTAAATCCTTGACATAAAACTATGGAGTTTCTTTGGGTGCGGCAATTTTGTTCTTCTTTGTATGTTTTCAATATATGTAAGCTGATCAGATGCTAAAGGGGTGTTCTCACATGGGAGACTTATCAAAAGAGTATATACCATAAATATCTGATAGAAATGTTTGAATTACATATGTATGGCCACTTTTCTATCAACTACATCTTGCCCCGGCACCCTGTTCTCAAGTGCGTTGTAGGTCCCAGTTTTGAGACCCCCTTGAATATTTCAGAAGTGTCCTAGCCATGTATGATGTTATGCTAATACTAATCATACAAATAATTATTCGGTGAACTTGATATAAATGTTGAATTTAGTCCGATGATTACATTCATGGTAATACAAGTATAAGGTGCATTCTAATAATTTTGCTAATGTAAGGCGAAATTTAATCATGAATAAATCGTAATGTTTTTAAACTTTTTACTGATTTGCTTCTTTTCAATAATATAACACCATCATATTCTGCAGCATTGTACAGAGATTGTCACCAATAACTTTACTCTTTGTTCTCAAATGGGACTCGCAATCTAATTCCCCTATTTCAGCCAAAAACATACACTGGGGACTTTTTCCTAGAAATCCGATAAATACTGTATATCAATATATTTTTGAAGTATAAGGAAACCCACAAAAACACAGAAGAACATTTTGTCCACCTTTAGTCCAGATGTAAACCTTAGTCTTTGAAAAAGTGTCCTTTAAAATGGTATTGTTCACTAAACCCAGAAATATAAAATTTTGATAAAGTGTTTTGACCACTATACTTTTAAATGTTGGTTGGATTGTTAAATAATTCTTGAGCTAATGGGATAATTCCCTTTAGCGATAATCACATTTTTTTATCATTTAAATATATTATTTCTATGTATTTATAGTACCTTTTCCCAGTAAAATATATACTTAGCGTCAAGAATAAAAATGTGATATTTAATAAGGATGCAAAACATTTTCTCATGGACTGCATTACGATCCAATGTAATTGTATATTGTGATCTACGCAAAGGCCTGACGCATAAATAAAAGAGTTGGGGCAAAGCAAAATTATAATGTTGCATCATTTTCAAATCTGAGCAACTGGGAACATTACAGTATTTAAGGATTTGGAATTTTTATACTGGGAAAAACACCCATGTTATACTGTTGGACAAAATACTAATGTACCTCAAAGAAACCAGAGCAAAGATGTTTAAACCTGTCGACTGCGGTGGGACTGATTTATGTAGTATTGTTTATGGGGCATTCTGACTTTACGTAGACAGATTATATAAGGTAAAGAAGACATGATGATTTTTCAATTCCCAATGCTTTTGTTTTCCCAGGAGATAACCTCCCTAGAGAGATCTCCCTTTTAACAGCACATGCATGCTTGGGTGAACATGTGTATTATTGAGTGGTTGACAGAAATAGATACCTTCAACTATCTAAAGCCCCCATCACACATAGCGATCTTGCTAGCGAGTTTTTGTAAAGCAACAGTGCTCTCACCAGCGTGATCGCTGTGTATGACACCTATCAGCCACCGGCCCCCTTGCTTGCATTTTTTTGATCGCTGGTCTCCCGCTGGCCAGCACGCATCACTGCGTGTGACAGGCGGGAGACCAGCGATCAGCGATTAGCGCACTGGTAACTAAGGTAAATGCAGGGTTTTTAAGTAGCGCGCGGTGCTTAGAAACCCTCTGTGTACCTTAGTTACCAGCGCGCTGATGCAGGGAGCTGGTAACCAAGGTACATATCGGGTTTCGAAGTGATGCGCGCTGCTTAGAAACCCGATGTGTACCTTAGTTACCAGCTCCCTGCATCAGCGCGCTGGTAACTAACGTACACAGCGACGCGCCAGCTCGGTGTCGCTGGTGCTGATCGCTGGTGAAGCTGCCTGTTTGACAGCTCACCAGCGATCCTGACAAGTTGATATCGTTGTCGGGATCGCTGGTGAGTCGCTATGTGTGACGGGGCCCTAAGATATATGCACATATCCACATTAAACTTTTTGGATATTGTTATTGCCCTTTTGGGGGGACTTTAATAGAGCTTTGAGCTTCCATTGTGACATCTAAGCCATAAATTTTACCATAATGATGTAGTATCAATTTTCAAGTTTCAGGTTTGTTCTTTTTTACCTGTTTTGGCATAATTTACAACTATCCTCCAAACTTTGTATTGCTTGTTGTGCTGTTTTTCTCTATAAAATACTTTTATTTTTAAATGTGAAAATATTTGAGAAAAGCAAAAGTTACCCATAAGGATATAAACTGAGATAAGGTGGTGGAAAACTTTGATAAATAGATCTCTAAAACTCAAACTGTAGGAGTGGTTGGTCTAGATTAAAGCATTGAGTGTTTTGTAATTAGTATTGATAGACCGTAATTTACTTTTTACATGATGCCGATAGCATATGCAGAGGTTATTGGAACTTATTTACGGCAAAGGATTGCTTGCATTCTCGGAAAACCCTAATGTAGAATCATTTTATTGTAGCACAACACTTTAAAGGTCTGGTCACGTCTCTTTCAAACAGTTAATTTTGTGTGGGGTTTAAAACACTTCTTTAGATCTTATTATCTGAAGGTTTGCATGGCTTGTTGATCTGTATAATGAAGCACTTCTTATCTAGGTTCTATTACTGTGCTAGAAGTCTATAATTTGTCACTCTATTGACGTTCCCAACCTGTAGAATCTACTCTTTTCGATTGGCTAGAGGCCAGAAGCCTATTGACACTGTGCACCAACTTGGCCCATGTTCCAACTGCATTCCTAGGACAAATCCGTTATTTAACTCAACTTTTACGTCCTTTATTCCATGTAACTAAACCCAGTTGCCTTCAAGTTGTTTTTAAGAGCTGCCAAAAGCTGAATTGCAATGCCACTGTGATTATGTGGACAATCTCCAAGTGTCACATTTCTCTCGCCAATGTCTTTTGCCATCACCAATGGGTCGGCTCTTTAAAGTGGATGAACATTTTTTTTTCCTTGTGTTGTTTTTATGTCTGGAAAGTATTATAGAAAACTAGTTTCTTCTCCATGCATTCAACAGCCATCCTATCACTTTATTAGTCTTCTTTATGGGTCATGATTTCCAAGATCATCATTAATCTTGAAGACAGCTCTCATGATCACTTTCCTTCACATCTCACTTCCATAGTATTGAGCTGGCTCTATTTGCAGCAAATGATTCTGAAACATGACTTATTAAGTGACAGGTTTGCCATAGCGAATTGATACGTTCTCCTTTTCTTTTGCGGTTCTAAATGTATTTAACCACTAACATAGTTGAATATAGGGTAGAGAGGCACAACTCCTATATAAAGAAAAATATTTATACAGCTTGGAAAATGATAGTGATCTATGATTTTCTTTGGCTTTCAAGTGACTAGACTTTGAATTGGCTGACGTTCGTCGCACCTTCTATGTTGGGAATCTCACAAGACTGATCTCTTATAAGAAATCTCTAGAGAGAGACAAATGCACACATAAAATAGGACAAAACTGTCTGGTAAAGGCTAAGTATAAGTGACGGAAGCACTCACATGAAAGTGCGTGCAGGCATGACACCTATAAAAGTGTGTAGATAGCTGCTGCTGCTGCTGCCCTGTGGCATCAGGAAATGTTTCTTCCAGATGTGCAATGGCAAAAATGGAAACTGGCATGTTTAGGTGGGCTGCACCAGTACAGTCACACAGAGTGACTGCAGAGTTATCGATATGGACAGGACAACCCCTCTAATACCAATGCTTTACCTGTTACCCAATTAATATCCAATACCAGATGTCTTCTAAGGACTAACATTGTAGTTAAATATTCATACGCATCTACATTTTAATGCATAATATATGTGTGTATTTAGTATACACAGTAATTATAAAAGGAAAGATTCATATAAAAAGGAAAAAAAAGAAAAAAAACTATGGTATCCATATCTCCTATCCTGTACTTGGCACCATACTTTTTAAGATATGGTTATTCATCTAGATAAAATAAGGATCATCCAGATAAGAGGTATATTATTAATATGCATCCTGGGTGGTGTTTGGATTTTGGAAACATTCTGGTAGCTACATTTCCCTGATTATTCCCTTTTTTAGGAGTTTGTGAATAACACTGTTAGGGTACCGTTACACTTAGCGATGCACCAGCGATCCCGATAACGATATGGATCGCTGGTGCATCGCTAAGTGGTCGTTAGTGAGCTGCCACACAGGCAGATCTCACCAGCGACATAGCAGTGGTCGGGGGTCGCTACTTACCTGTCAGACGTGGCGATCCTGACGTCCTCCCGCCCGCGTCCACGCGTCGATCTTCGGCGCCACAGGAAGCCCAGCAGGAAGCGCCCGACGAGAAATGGTCCAGGGCGTTCTCGCGTGACCAGCGATGAGCAGCGGGGGAGCCGGACGGAGGCAAGTATCACATGTAGCGATATCGCTAGCAATATTGCTGCTATGTCACAAAATCGGTGACATTACAGCAATATTGCTAGCGATATCGCTTTGTGTAACGGGGGCTTTAGGGACTTTATATTGTGTATAAACATATACTTGTAGATGTTTGTTATTCAGTGGGCATATGGTTGATAATGGCATTCAACCAGGTCTAATTGTAATTTGATTCCCTACCTGTGCAGCACTGTAGGGTAGGTGTGTAATAGGGATTCGAGGGATAGCCAACGAAGAGCGGGTGCGCCATATCAGTAGGGGAGACCTAGGGATTATTCAGGCTTAACAGGCCCCCTACTTTTATATATACTGTTTTTGTTAAACATTATATGGACCCTCATAGATTTTTTTTTAATCTACACAACATTTGGCCTTTGATGGGAGTTTTTAACTATGTTGCATTAAAAGTTATAGTTTAGAGGTCTATTTTTCTGGTTGTTTTTGTTTACTGGGACCCTACTCTACCTTTTCTTGATGCTTTTTATTCATTATAGCAGGGAATTGACTTATGGAAAGCAAATATAAATTGAATATTAATTTATGCTTATATATATATACAGTATATATATAATATATATATATATATATATATATATAAACAGCGAGAGGATGTTTGCGTTTTTTGCTTTACATATGAATATTGCCTGCTGTAATGTATCAGGTCAATCAGTGCATCACAGAGATAGAAATCATTAATTGTTGATTGATCCCTTGCTTGCTAATTAGCCTAATGAAAAGCATACACATCTAGCACATATTGCAAAATGGAACTATATACTTTCCATTATAGAGCAAGACTATATGCACATAATCAAGGGTATATTGAATGTGCAATATTATTTAGATATTATAGCCTTTTACTGTAGGCTTATTGTGACCTATACTAGAGAACATCGCACAATCCGTCCATGAAGAACGATGGTCCATTGATTATGATGTTGATGGCTACTCTAAATTATGTCCCATCTCATGTTCAACCTGGTAAATGTAAATATATTCCACCATTTATTACTATGAAGGAGAATATAAATACTGTGCTATAAGCGATGATCCATACACAGATCATTTCCAATGATGAGCTTGTAATTGTTGGTATGTGGAAGCACAATACCAGCTTTGTTGATACATATCCTTTCTTCTTTATTATCCCAGACACTTTACCTTTGTTACTTCCTCCAGTAGACATGGCCTCTGCTGTTATAATCCACAAGGTACAGGCTCCAATCATAACTGTATAGTCAGCTGTATGCCAGGTGCAAGGTTGAAGAACCTGCTTTTAGATGTGAAGAAATGGATGATTATATTTAATGGGTGGTTTTCGCAGTCAGTTGGACACATATTCCAGATCTCAAAATTACATAGTGTTTTTCTTCTCTTCTTTTTTTTATTGTGATGATTCGTCAGTAATGCCTTTTTCCGTGATTGAGAAATGGAAGAAGAACGGAAGGCTAGTATTTCACAAATGCAAATGTAATTAGAATTTTTTGTCACAACCTTGCAAATGAGAATGTGCAAATTGCGCTCATTCATTTCTTGTCAAGACTGGTGGAGGAAGCCATTTTGTCAATGTGATAAGGCTAACTAATGTCCTGAATGGGAAATCAATTGTGGCCAGATGGTAGTCTGCTGGAGTCCTAAGAGAACGCCTGCAACACCCATTACTGTAGGTTAAATCAACTTGTTTAATGCTTCCAGTCTCCATTCCGTCTGCTCTCCACTAAATGAAACTGATTATCCTTACAGATCAAGCACCTTACACCAAGCCAGAATCCTATCAGATGTACTACATTACCATTTCATAAAGCTACCTACATGAAACTGAAACATATTGTCCTCCTGGCAAACCATGACGCACTATGTGGCTACTGGGATAGACTCCAGTGTAAACCTTATTCTGGTTGGACAACTTTAAGACTCTTTTTACAATGTCTTTTAGGCCATTTTAAACTAATTGTTTGTGCGTCACTGATTTGGAAACATATCTATCATCCAGAGTAAAAAAACTGGTATTGATCATAACCAAAAGACATCCCAAAACACCAATTTATTGTTGATTGAGGGCAAAGAAAAAGAAGCAGTGCCACCAAGTCTAATTAAATTCTCTTAGGAATCATATCATTCCAAGTAGTCCTCCAGCCGCGCATGCGCACTACTGCATCGTTCATTGTCTATGGGACTGACAAATAGCCAAATCGGACACTTAATACCTATCCACCTATGCAAGTTGCAATTGTGCGACAATGTCTTTAAAGGTATCCTGTCATGTGAAAATAACACTATTAACCTGCAGAAACAGGGTTAATTGGCAGGTTAATAGTGTTCTGAATCTGCCCGGCGCCTGTTTTTAAAGTCTCGCTAAAGGTTGCAAATTAACTTATTCCTCTAGTCACGGTGTGGCATCAGCGCAGGTTTAGTCAATGCTTTGTCCATAGGGAGCGACGGCTGTATTCGCGCCCCCAGCACTGACTGACTGCAAGCTCATCATTAGACCTGGCTGTCAGCCAGTGCTGGGGAGCAGTTGCAGATGCCACTCTCTATACACTAAGCGGAGACTGAACCCGTGGCAGCACTATCCCTGTGACTGAAACCCGAAAGTTACTGGAAGTATAAAGTTAATTTTCTCCTGGTAGTGGAGCTCTTAGTATAAGTGCCAGGCATAATAGCATTTTTAAATATATAACACATTCCCTGAAAATAAAGGTTAATCAATAATAAATTGAGACTGTTATTCTTTTTTTAATGAAACTGTCCCTATTACTCCATTTTAAAGGGAATCAATCAGCAGGTTTTTGCTGCCTCATCTGAGAGCAGGCTGATGTAGGCAAAGAAACCCTGAATCCAATGATGTATCACTTGGATTAATTGGTGCAGCCATTCTGAAACAATCAGAGCTTTCAGATTTAGAAAGAAGCAGAGCTGAGAAAGCAAACCCCGCCCCCACCAGGCTCTCCATGAACAAAGTTCACAAACAGTGAGCAGCTTAGTTATCGGACTAGTCCGGAAATGTTAATCTGTGCATGAAAAATCCTTCACAGTTAGTAAATAACAACACACTTTGACAAGTGACACATCCCTGAATTCTGTGTTTTAACCTGTATCTGCTGCTGTCTTCACATTACATAGCAAAAATCTGCTGACAGATTCCCTTAAATGTTCTATTTAGGGGCCAATTGCACCGGTCCTATACCTAGTATAAAATAAAATCATTTATCTATGGCTTATTAGTAAAATGTCAGGATTTTCCACAGTAGTCTATTAACTTTGTATGTGGTGTCAAGATTTTTATGTAACATAAGCCTAATCTATACATGTAGAGTGCAAGGCACCTAAGGCTATGTAAATGAGGGTACATACAATCAATATGAACAAGCGTTTCCATATGATGGGTCATTCACATTTAGGTGCAATAATAGTAAAGAAAACATTGTATTCTGCAAAAAATGGTACTTAAGAGTTTAGTTTGGTTTACACAATGTCATTTTTAAATACATATGAAGTCATCCTTACATAAGAGATGGGTGTCCTCATCATCAGAGCAGGGAACAGCTACAAACTTGGGTCTTTCACTCTCTCTCGCTCCTTCACATTTGGTCCATGGACTACATGGGTATCCTGTTTCAATGCCTGTGTATTCGTTCGTGTTCTGTGGTGGCACCACATGTTGGTTGTATCTCATATCTGTGTGGGACCGCCTACTGGACTCCGAAGCAGGGATTTCAATAAATGCATTTAAATGAATGAAGCATAAGTTATACTAGATCTTTTTCCACAAATTGTGCTGCCCACAGATACAGAAGGACTGCATGTACAATGCTACAGAATTCCCTTCCTTTTTAATACTTTCTTTTATTGGGGAAGACATATTTCTTGTGTCTAATGCAGAACTGTAGGTTACAAGATTCATATTTACGCAGTAACAAAACCCATTAGTGAAGATTATTACTCTTTTCTAAAACCTGATATGAAGATAATGACATCTACAATAGCAAGACAGATAGCTGTGAGTAGCAGAAAGTAATGCAGAATAAAGATCTTAGTGACATTTGAAATAAGATGATGATGTTGTGTAGACAAGCAGATGCTATTAGAACTAACATGACAATAGTAGAAGAATTGAAGATACCTCCATTGTATTTATTGTACTCACTTATATAGCGCCATTACTTCCACAGCACTTTACAGACTGTCCCCATTGTGGCTCACATTCTAAATTCCTGATCAATACATGGGAGACAACCCAGGCAAACACGGGGAGAACATACAAACTCCTTGCAGATGTGTCCTTGGTGGGATTTGAACCCAGGACCCCAGCATTGCAAAGCAATAGCGTTAACCACTGAGCCTTCGTGCTGCATTAGGGCTAATTTTCAGGTGCACTATTAGTAAGTTTCTGAAATGGGCTTTTTTTGGAAAGTGGAATGCTTTATATGAAAAGCTTACTAGTATGCATAATATATGGTGGCAACCTATCACAGGAAATCTGGCCTTGATTTTGAGTGGCCTTCTCAAACAGGTGGTCTTTTAGATAGGGTTCACTGTATTTTATATGGAAAGAAATCACCTAATGATCAGTACGAAGATCCGAAGACTCCTAGATTGATGAGTATGTTGTGAGATTTCTTACATGATTTAGTGGCCGGATGAGAAACTCAAGCGTGGAACATTGACCTTTACAGAAGTTTACTCGTACAGGTGATGTTCCCATCATACCAAAAAATTCCATGGAATTTTTTTCTATTGAAATTTCAAGGTTTTTTGGTGATATTTAGATTGTGTGAATTATTAGTTCTTAAACTTCTACAAGATGCATGCAGCTAACTGTCAGCCAAAATATTCCAGTATAGAATATTTTATATATTTCAATCACCTTTAATTTTGGTTAAAAATTGTTAATTGTTACTTAACATTATTGGAAGCCTGACAAATCCTGATCCTATATCATCATTTCCTAAGGTTACTGGTCTGTCTTTTAAAGCTGCAGCCCTGTCTTTTAAGATTATTATTATTACTGTATTTATTATTATTGAGCAATTTATTCCATGGTACTTTACATGTGAAAGAGGCAAACATCATTAAAATCAAGGAAAAAAATGACAATAATCATGAACAATGCAAGTCACTGACTGATACATGAGGAAAGAGGATCCTGCCCACGAGGGCTCACAGTCTACAAGGGATGGGTGAGGAAATAGTAGGTGAGGGTACAGCTGGTCATACAGTGATATAGAGCAAGGGTTACTACAGGTAGTAGGCTTGTCGGTCTTCAGGTTTGTTTTGAAGGTTTCCACGGTAGGCAAGAGTCTGATATGTCTGATATGTTGTGGTAGACAGTTCCAGAGCAGGGGGGATGTAGGGGAGAAATTGTGTATGTGATTGTGGGAAGAATAGATAAGAGGGGAGTAGAGAATGAGATCTTGTGAGGATTGGAGGTTGCGTGCAGGTAAGTACCGGGAGACTAAGCCCAAGATATATGTATGGAGGAGATAGATTGCGGATGACTTTGTATGTCATGGTTAGTGTTCTGAAATGGAATATCTGGGCAATGGGGAGCCAGTGAAGGGATTCGCAGAGAGGAGAGGCCGAGGATATAGCAGGGGGACAGGTGGATTAGTCAGCCAGCACTGGTTATGATAGATTGGAGGGGTGCGACAGTACTAGAAGGGTGGCCACAGAGTAGAAGGTTGCATTAGTCAAAGCATGACATGATGAGGGCATGCACTAGTGTTTTTGCCGATTCTTGGTTTAGGAATAAATGGATCCGGGAAATATTTTTGAGTTGAAATCTGCAAGACATTGAAAGGGTTCAGATATGTGGTCTTAAGGAGAGGGAAAAGTCAAGGGTTACCCCTAGGCAGCGAGTTGGCAGGACTGGGGAGAGTGAGCAGCCATTGGCTTTGATAGATAGATCTGTTGGGGCCATTGAGGTTGCTTAGCTCCTAAATAAAAGCATGAACTCACCAGGCTGTCAGAGCAGGGAGAGGTGTTGTACATTACAGTAAGGATGGGTTGATAACTTAACCAGCAAAAAATAAAGGTGATTGACTGGTTATTTGCATCAATACAGTAAAGTACAGAAACTCTGGTGGGGATCTGGAGTCTCCCTTTAAAATAGATCAAAATCTAAACTCTACTCATGAAGCCTTTTCATTTCCAATATTGTTAATTCTTCCAGAAAGAGAACAGCCTGTATTTTGATTGTTATTGTGTGTTTTAGATAAGTAAAGGATTCCTCTAATTCATTGACCTTTATGAATAGTTCTTATTCAGCAAATGTCCTAGATTCTTGACTTATAAGAAAATGTTTCTTATATCTACAAAAAGCTAGACTAGACTAATCTAAACTAGAAACCAAAATAACATTATGTGACATAACAGACCAAATAATATAAAAATAACTTGATTGAATAACAAAGGGCACATCAAGGATTTTATCGTGACAGTGTTTTACGCTTGCCATCCATGTCAGGAGTTCTTGCTTGACACCTTGTAGAGTCAGGAGGGAAAACGCATGCTTAACCCAGAAATCAATGACATATACATTTCAAATCTTGCATAATAAAGCCACTGTAAATAATAAATATAAATGACTGAATAATTGATAGCAATAGCTCATAGATAATGGATTTGATAAAGATGGCTTTCAATGCAGATATACATCTATACTGATAAAAAATATTGCTGCTGTCATTGTATATAGCAATCCCATAGTGCTTGGCTGGTACTAGATTATTTAAAACACATCTCACCATGTTCTGTGACAGAAACTGCGGTTTAAGAAAAATATATGCCAATTGTTTCTCTGGATCACTTTTTTTAGACTCCATTTTGATGTATTTGCACTTAGTAATGAAGAATGTTTATGGCATATCCAGATGATATCCACATCCTACCTCTGCCACCCACACTGATCTCTGGAATGGGAAATCCAGCTGCCAGTGACTGAAGTGGTGGCAGTGCATGCGCCAGCTCTGTCAAATCATTGTGATGGGAGCTTTGTATACGGCCTGCAATATTTGCTTGGCTTTAGTTCAGAGCTCTTACAGCAATGAATGGAGAGAGCTGGCATAGGCACCACACCCTCTACACTCACTGGTGATCAGATGCTGGAAGAAACAGGGCATCAGTTTCTAGAGATAGGCACTGTCACATAAACGTCTCTCATATGTCAGACAACTCCTTTAAAACAGATAAAATAATGTTCTTCTACTGTAATTCATAAGAACAGTTGATGTCATCATGAACTTCTGTGGCTATATAGAAAACTGGAGTAAGTTCAGAGAAGAATTGCCAGGATGGTGAGCGGACTGCAATGTATGTCCTACAAGGACCGGTTAAAGGATCTGGGAATGTTTAGCTTGCTAAAGAGAAGGTTAAATGGAGACTTAATAGCTGTCTACAAATATCTGAAGGGCTGTCACAGTGTAGAGGGATCATCATTATTCTCATTTGTGCATGGAAACACGAGAAGCAATTGAATGAAACTGAAAGGGAGAAGATTCAGATCAGATATTAGCAAATACATTTTGACAGTGAGAGTAGTCAATGAGTAGAATAGTCTGCCATGAGAGGAGGTGAGTTCTCTTTCAATGGACATGATGACCCTGGAGGTCACTTCCAACTTTTTCCAACTCTAACATTCTATGATTCTATATAAAAGCATATTTTAAGTGCACGTATGCAAATCTAGGGTGACTGTGTGCTGCAATGAATGGCATATATAACTGTAAGATATTCAGAACAAATCTCACTGATTTTGATAGGGGGGGGCTGAACTGGAGTCATACACTCCTGATTCATTAAGAGGTGCACATGTCTAACAAGTGGCATGCACCTCCACACACTTCACCACTAATTTTACTCCATTCAGGCACTGAAGTAAAATTTCTGGCATAAGGGACATCTTCATAAATGAGACAAGCTGTGATGTCATGCCTCAGTTGATCCAATGTCCCAGCTAAGCTCTGAAGATTTTGGCGGCACTAATAAAAACTGAAATGCAAAAAATTGCAAAATGCTTGCACAACAATTTTGCGATGAACTTTTTTTGCCATTTTTTTAGCTATATTTCTAACTGAGGAAAGGGCAACTTGAAAACACTTTGCCATCTTGTCATAGCCTTCTCCTACTTTGTGGGCCTCCACCATTTTCATGTTCACAGTGCTAGGCATCTACTTCGAAGAACTCATGGCTGCTATTTTTGGCACAAGGTTAAAAAAGGCTGAGTTTTTATAATGCTAGGAAATTTGCATCACTTGGCCCTTCCCAACAATGATAGTAAACAAGTCATAACCCTAACAGACTAATAAAAGAGGCTGTCCACCACTTTTACATTAATGACCTATCATTATGATAGGTCATCAATGTCTGATCAGCCAGAGTCTGACATCTGGCAACTCCGCCATTTAGCTGTTATCGGTGTTGGCGGGGGTGGCCTCCAGACTGAAGTACTCACTTACCAATTTGCGCTGTCTACAGGTAGAGACTGGGGCTTGGTACTACACATCCATGTCTGATTCAAATCAGTAGGAGGCAGATGTGTTGTGCCCTGCCGCTACCACTGCAAATAGACAGAACAGCTCGGAAAGTGAGCACTTTGTCCAGCGGCCGCTGACACCGATAACAGCTGATAGGCGGGGTACCGGGTGTGGCCGAATGATCAGACATTGGTGGTCTATCCTAAAGATAGGTTATCAATGTAAAAGTAGTGGACAACCTCTTTATGGTCTGAATGCAGGTCAAAGTTACTTGAGCACACAAATCTCCAAGGGTGCCCATACTTTTGCGTCAGCCAATTTTCCTTTTTGTAATTTTTAAAATGTAAAAAACAATCTATATATTTTTTGGCCTAAAAAACAAAGGAAAGGTGTCATCTTTAACTTTAGCCCTTTTAGAGATAATTTCATCTTCAACTTGCTTTACTGTTCACAATAACAGTAATTTTGATCAGGGGTGTCCAAGCTTTTACATGCTACTTTATATATTGAGGGAGTTCATTAGATATACTGTATATAGATATATTTTAATATAGATAATTTTTGATATGCACTATGTATTGAAGGAGTTCATTATATGTCTAGATATATTATAATATAGATAATTGTTTTTCTTTTTCAATTATAGCACAATTGATAGCTTGAGGTTACTGTATCATAGAAATATGAATTAATCAGTAGCGGGTGGGAATGGAAGTTTTGTTTTTCTCCATCTTCATTTTTTTTTTATTTGACCACCCTGACATAATCGTGTCATTGTTCTTTCTGTCACATGCAGTTTTGTGAATTTGTCCTTACACTATGAGTGTGGACATCTGCACAATAGCTCTATTCTTTTTCTGAATGTAGTTCCTTATCCATTCTTACGAAGTATGAGGCAATGATCAAGAGTTATTGAATGTGAGGATTTCAGGCATGTGCTTATGGTCAGAGGTCATATTATGTTTGGTTGTACAGTGGCATATGTATACATACGTGACCACAATGCAACAAATAATTGTTATAAATGTCAAATCGTATAAGAGAAAGTTGTCCTTGAAACGAGATATGAGCTTTGAGGTCAGCCATGTGAAATTCTTCTCAAAATGCATAACAAAAGAATTTAGTAATACAATTTATTTCATTGAGATTCTGCCCTTGGTCTAATTTGAACCCAGGACCCCAGCTCCACAAAGTGACTGTGGTAGGTATTGAGACACCAAAATGTCTATACAGCATGGCCTAAAAAGGTAAAATAGATGCTAGCTAATGGCAGGGATTACCGAACCCAGAGAGCCTGCGTGGACGAGTATGAGTATATATGTATTAGGTTCTTCAATTACTAATGAGCATTACCGCTACCAGTATTGAAGATGACTTTTTCCATAAATGTTTCTTTTTAGGCATTTTCATGAGGATCACTTCTCCTTGTCATAGAAGAATAGATTTGCATATAAGTAGCAAAAAAAATAAATGGGTCTGTATCTCATGAATGGAGAGGCGCAGGAAAAACACAACAGCTTCACATTATGGAGAACAAGGTCATTTAGCAAGTGACAGGTCCTCTTTAATTGAATATCTAAAAGGGTTAAATTATTTAAAATAAATATTTTGTTTCAGACTCCCTAATTAATAATTGCAATTTTTTGTTATGGTTTCTGTTAAAAAAAAGTCTTCACATGTGATTTTCACCAATTCTTAAAGTAGAACCAACCGCAAGAGCCTCAAAAAGATGAAAATATATTACTATTTAAGACATTTGTGGTACTAGAACTACTGATGGAGTCATTTTGACTCCTTTCGTTTTTTATTTCTCTTCTGTGACTACATTTTTCAGAATTCCGGCTTGAAACTCGGTGACTTTTCCTCAAATATGATGTGAAAAAAGATTTTGTGAGAATAAATAATTTTGGTGAAAAATTTGCGCGTTTTTTTCAAAATTTACCAAGAGCTACTGAAGGGAGTCATTTTGACTCCCTACTATATTTTGAGGTCCTTTTGTCACTAAATGTTGCTATAAAGTTTTGTGCATAATTTTTTCACTCTGTCTTATTTACCCTGATGTTCATATAGATGTAGTTCAATTTACATGTCAACTTTTCACATTTTCCTTGTGTTTTACCTGCTTGTATTACTGTGTAATACTGAACAAAATAGCTTGTTTACTCTAGGCTCTTATCTTATCAGATTTGATGAGAAATCTACTCGATTGGAGAGACTGCAAACAGACAAGTTTGCTCTATTTTCTACTGTGTGGGACAGGTTTATTGAAAATTGTATTGCGTGTTACAAACCTGGCCCATACATAACGGTGGATGAGCAACTTTTCCCAAGCAAAACTAGGTGTCCATTCACGCAGTACATGCCTTCCAATCCAGATAAATATGGCCACAAATATTGGCTAGCTGTTGATAAGGAGAGCAAATATCTGGCAAATGGCTTCCCTTATCTAGGCAAAAGATGACACACGCCGTGCTGAGGACCGTTTAGCTGACCATGTGGTAATGAAGTTATTGGACCCGTTTTTGAAAAAAGGGCGCAATGTTACAACCGATAATTATTTTACTTCAGTAAAATTAGCTAAACAGCTAAAAAGCAAAGGAACAACCATCGTGGGAACACTGAACAAGATAAGGCGAGAAGTGCCTAAAGAAATAAAATCCATGAAAGAGGAATTGTACAACACTAAAGTGTTTAGAAATGAAGACAATTTTACACTTACAGTATATCAAGGAAAGCCCAACAAAAATGTTGTCATTTTGAGTTCCGTCCATCCAGATGTTGTTGTTGCGTCTGATTCCGCTAAAAAAACTCCAGAAATGGTAAAGTTTTACAATGAAACAAAATATGGAGTAGATGTAGTGGATCAAATGGCACGAAAATATACCACACGAACATGCACAAGGAGATGGCCTGTTCATGCATTTGAAAATGCCTTAGACTTTGCGGGTATAAATGCATGGATAATATTCAAGGAGATTACCCACCAAAAAATGTCACGCAAGGCATTTTTGCAAACGCTTGTGAGAGAGTTGAGTGGTCCTTATGTCACAGATAGGGAAAAGGGTTCCACGTCCCAAGTTTCTACATGCTCAGAAGTGATGGTTCAAACAAAATTTTGCCAGATCAAAGAAAAGTGCAAGAAAAATAGATCTGTCGGCAATTGTAAGACTTGTGGTAAGTCTTTGTGTGGGCAATGTACTGCCATAAATCAAAGGCAATGCCTAAAATGCGAAAAACCAAATGTTTAGAAGGTGAATTCTGCGCCATATTTTCATTTTTATGCTCCTCCACCTACATTTTCTCTGCTTTTTGTTCTTCAGTTGTTGTTTATATGTGTGCACTTGAATAAAAAAAAATGTTTGAAAAACGTCTATTATAATTATTGTTATTTTCTGTAGAAAAATAAGAAAAGCAGAAAAAAAACAATCAAAAGCATTGCTGTTGGATCTCACAATAATAATACATTACAAAAAATATAATTATTAATAAATAACCACAAATGAAACTCTAAAAATAAACGAAAACAAGCAAGGAGTCAAAATGACTCCTTTCAGTAGTTCTAGGCGGGGTCACGAGTCCAGTAGTCCTAGTGTTAAAAATATGTACAATATTAGTATGATAGGTGCCAGTTCCGATTTCAGGACCCTATTATCGATAAAATGAGGGTCTCTTTTTTTTCTGGTTCGCACTACAGAAGGGAAGGTGCATGAAGTTTTCTAGACTGTAGTCTATGCTAGCCATGTCACAGTCATGTGTTTCACAACTTCCATAGAATTACAATACAGATAGTCAAAAGAGTGTATGGCCATCTGTCTGTCTCATCTGCCTCTTACTAGAGTGCTCTACATGATTTAGGAGACACCCATGCTGTCACAGTAAAGGCATAACACAGTGCACTATTAGTGGCTATCCGTACTTGCTACTGCACTACATGCTCCTCCTCTCTAACAAGGGACGTATAACTGAACACTCTTTAGACACTGGTAAGCAGACATGTAACCAGAAGTTTGGGGGTTGCAAACTAGCATTGTGGTTCAAATGTTGGCTTAAGGTTAAACATGATAGTCTTTTTTTCCATTTGCTTGAAGATTGAAACTTGGCCATATACAGGTGCTTCTCACAAAATTAGAGTATCATCAAAAATATAATTTATTTCCGTTCTTCAATACAAAAAGTGGAACTCATATATTATATAGAGTCATTACAAACAGAGTGATCTATTTCAAGTGTTTATTTCTTTTAATGTTGATGATTATGGCTTACAGCCAATGAAAACTTCAAAGTTATTATCTCAGTAAATTACAATAGTTTATAACACTAGCTTAAAAAATGATTATAAAATCCGAAATGTTGGCCTACTGAAATGTATGTTCAGTAAATGCACTCAATACTTAGTCGGGTTTCCTTTTGCATAAATTGCTGCATCAATGCGGCATGGCATGGAGGTGATGAGTCTGTGTCACTGCTGAGATGTTATGGAAGCCCAAGTTGCTTTGATAGCAGCCTACAGCTCATCCGCATTGTTGGGTCCGGTGTCTCTCATCCTCTTGATAATACTCCATAGATTCTCTATGAGGTTAAGGTCAGGGGAGTTTGCTGGCCTATCAAGCACAGTAATACTGTTGCTTTTAAATCAGGTATTGGTAATTTTGGCAGTGTGGACAGGTGCCAAGTCATGCTGGAGAACTAAATTTCCATCTCCAAAAAGCTTGATGACAGAGGGAAGCATGAAGTGCTCTAAAATTTCCTTGTAGACGGCTGCGCTGACTTTCATCTTGATAAAAACAGTGGACCTACACCAGCAGATGACATGGCTCACCAAACCATCACTGACTGTGGAAACTTCACACTAGACCTCAAGCAGCTTGGATTGTCTGTCTCTCCACTCTTCCTCCAGACTCTGGGATCTTGATTTTCAAATGAAATACAAAATTTGCTTTCACCTGAAAACAACACCTTGGACCACTGAGCAATGGTCCAGTTCTTTTTCTCCTTGGCCCAGGTAAGAATTTTTTGGTGTTGTCTATTGGTCATCAGTGGCTTGACACAAGGAATGCAACACTTGTTGCCCATGTCCTAGATACGTCTGTGCGTGGTGGCACCTGAAGCAATGACTTCAGCAGCAGTCCACTCCTTGTGAATCTCCCCCAAATTGTTTAATTGCCTTTTCTTAAGAATCCTTTTAAGGCTGCGGTTATCACTTTTGCTTGTGCAAAATTTTTAAATGTTTGTAATGACTCTATATAATATATGAGTTTCACTTTTTGTATTGAAGAACTTAAATAAATTACCTTTTGGATGATATTCTAATTTTGTGAGAAGCACCTGTATGTGCCATATACTTTCTCAGAGCCCTTACACTATTCTCAAAAGAGAGCTAATAAAGACTCACCAAAAATGGTACAGATGTCACCTGAGCGCTTGTGCCCCTCTTTTAGAATGATCAGGAAAGGGCTTGAGACTAGGACCCTAGTTCGAACATTTTTTGAAAGTACAATTATCTCTTACGTTTTATGATGGTTCTATTGGACCTTTATAAGCCTGCCAGTTTTAAAGTTGTTGTGCCTTTAACAAAACTATTATTTATACTTAATATTTGCTGGTAAAGTTTAAATATATGCAACATATAAGCTCACATTCTAGATACTCAAAGAATGATGTGTGAAAATATAATGAATTTCCAAAATAATTAAATTTGCAATGCCACAGCCATATAACCTCATCAGATATCCAATTACTATACACCACTGTACAGAAAAGTCTTAGGAAGGAATCACACAGTAGTGAAAGGTCTACAAACGTAGCCATTTACAGAAGTTAATCAACATATATGTGTGGGAGTAAGCGGGGGATATTTCTCTGCAATGTGCCATGTACATATCTCTTTATGCAGCAACACATATTGTATGCGTGGGACTGAAAAGTGCAGTATGTGAGAAACCACATTATTTTCTCATAAACCTTTGACTTGTATAACAAAATGAGCCAAACTGTCCTTTACTTATGTTGTATGAAGGCATATATTCTAATTATATGGCTGGACTTTTCAGCTGACTTTCACATTTGTGCAACATATAAAATGGAATATAATTAGATGAGCTGCACAGAAATCTCTGTTGTCTTGACACAGCAGAACTGTCATTATTAGTGGAAGTTTGACTAAATAAATCCTTCAAAGACATTTGCCTCTTTCACCCCTTATTTTTTACTAAACTGTTAAATCCTTCAAACAGCTGGCAAGCCATACGTGGTATGCACCAAAATCTGGAAAAATGGGGAAAATGAAAGCATCACTATGGGAGTCCTTCCTCAGTGGGTGCATGCAAATTTCAAATGCATAGACCCAAGTCCTCAAGGACTTTCTAGACTTTCTAGGAAAATGGTTCCATAGAGCAACTGAAACGCCACCAGGTCTCTGTATCATTTGGAAGCTTTGGAGTTCTGCTTTTTACTTCAGTACTCTGGAATACTCAAAATGTATGCTTTTGAAGTATTGAAGATGGTTGAATACTGGAATACTCAAAATGTATGCTTTTGAAGTATTGAAGATGCTGAATAGCTGGAGGTATCTCCCAAAAAGGAGGTGTGAGGAATAGAAAATGTTGCTTGCTATCTAAGCATAGTAGTGAGTAGATATGGGGTGGAAGGTGGGTGGAAAACCAGGACTGGTCACCTTTGCCAGTTGTTCTAATGGAAGGTACAATGCCAGTATTGTATGTGGTATACGAGTCTGCTTCAAGCTGGGGCTGTATTCCCATGGTGTTTTTCCAAATGGACCTTAGGGATAAGTAAAGAATCGATCACAGAGAAAGAAACATCTTTGGTTCTGCAGGTATTTGTCATTGTCACTGGAAAAAATGTTTTACCCAAGATAGCATGAATACAGGCTGGTTTAACTGGAATAACAAAAGGCTAAGCATTTTTTTGTTGACCCGAGGAAGATGATCGATCAGAGCTGAAACGTGTAGCCTTTTGTTATTTCAGTAAAATCCAGCTTGTGTTCTGTTACATCTTGGGTAATATTTTTTTTCAGGCACCAAGGAAAAACACAGATAAAACCTGTAGCACCAAAAGTGTTCCACTCTACATTATTGATTTGCAAAGCCAACATTTTCAAGGTTGTGAAAAGTGATAAATTATAAGGCCTCATTCAGATGTAGGTTTTTCCTCACATATTCTGATCAGAGTGTGGTCGCAGCATCAGCAGTTTTTCTTGTTCTTGGAGAAAATAAAGAGTCTCTTCACCGTTGCCTTTCTGACAGTCCGTGAAAATTGGATGTGCGGTCTGATTTTTTCACAAACCTATATAGATTTGCATTCCACTCTGTCCGAGGAACAAAATCAGATACATGATCAGCTTCATGGGCTATTACAGGTATGAGTGCTATCTGTGGAAAACTCGTGCTCGTAAGAAAAAGACTGACGTGTAAATTAGGCCTTACTTGAGCCACACTGATGTTAAAAATAAGCACAAGGACCAAACATTTTATGAGCTTAGGATTGAAAGCAATCCTTAGGGTACCGTTACACTTAGCGATGCACCAGCGATCCTGACAATGATATGGATCGCTGGTGCATCGCTAAGTGGTTGATAGTGAGCTGCCACACAGGCAGATCTCACCAGCGACATAGCAGGGGTCGGGGGTCGTTACTTACCTGTCAGACGCGATGATCCTGACGTCCTCCCGCCCACTCTTCGCTCGTCGGTGCCACAGGAAGCCCAGCAGGAAGCGCCCGACGAGAAATGATCCAGGACGTTCTCGCACGACCAGTGATGAGCAGCGGGGGAGCCGGTCGGAGGTAAGTATCAGACATAGCGATATCTCTAGCAATATCGCTGCTATGTCACAAAGCTTAGCGGCGGCCATGCGCTGCGCCTTGTAACGCTAGTGTGAAACTAGCCTTACAGAGTAATTCAGCTACATATAGGTGATCTGTATGTAGCTGAGCCGATCGGGTTATGGCAGCTTCTAGTCTCCCATGGAGACTATTGAAGCATGCCAAAAGTTAAAAAAAAAAAGTTTTTAAAAATATAAAAAATAATATAAAAGTTCAAATCACCCTCCTTTCGCTCCATTCAAAATAAAACAACAATAAAAAAAATCAGACATACACATATTTGGTATTGCCACGTTCAGAATCACTCGATCCATCAATAAAAAAAGGATTAACCTGATCGCTAAACTGTGTAGTGAGAAAAAAGTCAAATGCCAGAATTATGTTTTTTTGGTCGCCGCGACATTGCAATAAAATGCAATAATGGGTGATTAAAAGATCTAATCTGCACCAAAATCATTAAAAACATCAGCTCGGCACACAAAAAAATAAGTCCTCACCCAACTCAAGAACACAAAAAATAGAGATGCTAAGAGTATCGGAAAATGGCGCAATTTTTTTTACAAAGTTTGGAATTTTTTTTCACCACTTAGATAAAAAGAAACCTAGACATGCTTGGTGTCTATGAACTTGTAATGACTTGGAGAATCATAATGGTGGGTCAGTTTTACAATTTAGTGAACCTAGTAAAAAAGCCAAACAAAAAGCAAGTGTGGGATTGCACTTTTTTTTGCAATTTCACTGCACTTGGAATTTTTCCCTGTTTTCTAGTACACGACATGGCAAAACCAATGGTGTCGTTCAAAAGTACAACTTGTAAGCAAAAAATAAGTCCTCAAACGGCAATATTGATGGAAAAATGAAAAAAAGTTATGGCTCTGGGAAGAAGGGGAGCGAAAAACGAAAACACAAAAATAAAAATACTTCCGAGGGTTAAGGGGTTAAATTTAAGGGGGAATTATCAGTGCGAGACCTATAATATCTGCTCTCTGATCTCCTGATTTCACTGCAGAGGTGTGTGTTGATATACCTGACACATCTGCAGATTCCTCTCAGCTTCAGCTTCCATCTCACAGGCAGCCGATATTGCAATATTGTTACAGTACAGCAGAGCTCAGAGCTGCAGCTGCTAATATGCTAGTTATGAGACAAAAATCATTTCTACTGTTCTTTGTTAGTTACATGTTTCACACTAGTAGTTTCTCCTTTCATTTAAAATATTCTCTGGAGTCAGATTCTTATGCAGATCAATATCTAGACCATAACCTGGAACAACTCATAGACCTATAAGAAAAATGTGGATTTTTCTAGAATAAGACATCAGATTGTAGATATCAATGTATCATTTTATTCAGCTTGCTATAACCTACATGCCCATATAGGCGGCTTAGAAGGATTTATCCTACTGGCAGATTCCCTTTATCTGGTCACACCAAATACTGAAAGCAAAGGTTTATGTGAAAAGCTAATAAACCGTATTTTTCAGATTATAAGATATACCGGATTATAAGACGCACCCCAAATTTTGAGGAGAAAAATTAGAAAAAACTTTTTTTAATAAAATGGTGGTGCCTCTTAGGCCGAGGTCACACTGGCGAGGAATACGGCCGAGTGAGAGGCGCTAAAAGCACGCATTAGACACGGACAAATCATTCTCTATGGGGTCACTCACACCAGCCGTATATTTCTCATCCGAACTCTACGGTCCGTGCCAATCGCAGCATGCTGCGATTGTCAGCGTACTACGGCCGTAGTTCGCCAATGCAAGTCTATGGGTGCGCAAAAAATATGGATTACACACGGACCACACATGTGACTTGCGAGAGATACGCACCCGGTGTCTTTTAGCAAAGCCGGCAATTCAGTGCGCTATACAGTAAAATCACACTGACAGTTTTAATAAAGAAACAAAAGAATAGATATAGACACATAGAATACGTATATATATATATATATATATATATATATATATATGCATTCTATGTGTCTATATCTATTCTTTGGTTTGTGTTATAAAACCTGTCATAGGGCTCCATTATATGTCCATTTTGCAAGCCTGCGAGAAAATCTCGCCATATGGATGCCATACGGATTACATACGGATGCAGACATGCGCAAAATACGCGACCACACCTTGATTACGGATAACATACGGAGCACTGTTTAGGGGCCATTCATCCGTATTACGCATGTAAAATACTGACCGTATTTTGCGTCGGTTAGTGTGACCCCGGCCTTATAATCCATGCATCTTATTACTTACTGGGGGTGGTGGCTTGGGTGAAGCGGTCTCAGAGTCACTGCTGGAGGACACAAGAGTGGCACGTTGCTGCAGGCCGCAGGCTGGGAGGAGGGGGTGTTCCAATGTGTGCAACTGCAAGTGAAAATGGCTGCTCTGTGGTGCAGGGGGGTTCAGCCGGCATTTTGTGAAAGCCTGGAGCCCCCCGCACATCCCTTACTGCAATGCGGTGGCCTCCGGGAAAATGACCATCGGGGGGGGCGGTTCATGCTCAGATTGAGATCTCGCCAACGAGATCTCGGTTGCTGAGATCTCATTGCCGAGTTCACAATCTGAGCAAGCGCCGCCCCCTGTTGCCATTTTCCCTGAGGCCACAGCATCGCAGTAATGGATATGCGGGGGGGCTCTGGGGCTTCACAAAATGCCAGTGGAGCCCTCCGCATCACAGAGCACCGCAGCCATTTTCACCCACAGCGGCGCACACCGTAACACCCCCTTATCCCAGCCTGCGGCCTGCACAGCAACGTGCCCTCTTGCCTCCTCCAGCAGCAACCCCGGGACCCTGCTCCATCGCGGCCGATAAAGTATATCCACATTATAAGACGAACTCCCATTTGCCCCCAAATTTGAGGGAAAAAAGTGTGTCCTATAATACAAAAAATATGTTACATTTAAAAACACACACACACGTGTATATATAATGTATATCTATATAGATATATAGAGATACATATGTATGAAGGTTGTAATGATTTTTCTATTTTCTTTCAAGGTAGCTTTCACAGTAGCTTGTGTTTTCATACACATTTTTGCTGTTTTTATACATCGTGTGTGCTTCCTCCATATCTGTCACTCTCTAAATCCTTCCGTCTCCACCATTTTTTCTCAGTGCTACTGATTAGTCTTAATGTCTCAAGAGGGAACAAAGTTGGGAGGAGAAAATAAAAAAAAACTTAAGTCTTATAGTAGAAGGTGGGGGATTGACAATAAAAAGAGTATTCCCACTTTCTCACAAAAAAAGTAGAACAGATTTCTTTTAACATGCCGCCAACACAAAAGGTCAAGAAATGGAAATAGATTGTGAAGAGAACCTGCCGCTGAGCCTGTGCATAACTAGGCAATTAAAGAAGTATTTAGTTTATGTAGGTATTTCCTAATTACAGCTTAAACAGATGCAAAAGCTCCTTGTATGTAATAACAATTGCTAGGTTTATTGTGGGTGAGTGCACAGTAATGCATGGCGGAGTCAGATAGGAGAAATCTCATGGGTGATGATCGCATGGTGAAGTGGGTGCTCCAGTTATAAATGTATATTACAATAATTGATGCACACCATAATATCTCCTGTAAAACAGTCTACAGTTAATGCTCCTTCCACATAAATGTCCTACAGATTATACTTATT
This sequence comes from Dendrobates tinctorius, assembly GCF_039654945.1. NCBI lineage: Eukaryota > Metazoa > Chordata > Amphibia > Anura > Dendrobatidae > Dendrobates > Dendrobates tinctorius. Next base: position 56,862,684 of record NW_027361690.1, read on the forward strand.
TTATGACTTAAAATTACCTGATTTAGCTGTTGTGCAACCACCATGGTTAGGTAGGTCTAAAGAAATACTGAATATAAACAATACACCACATAAAAAAGGGAAAAAATACATACATACTGTAGTATAAATTAAAGAAAAAGAATATTATACATATAATAATATGCAAATAAATACATAAATCATAAATGTAAGTTCTGCCCTTCATAAATTCTGCTTCTTGTCTTTACCTCGTTTATTACTAGCTGAATATTCTGGATTTTTTCTTTACTTACTAAGTGAATATTTTGCGACTTTTAAATTCTTATTTTAAATTATGTAATGCCATTTTCTCAATGCAAAGACCAATTATCAATATGAATGTGTAAACCTAGTAACTTATTAATTACATTTTGGCTTCCATACTTGGACCAATTTTTATATCTTCATTATATTTTCAACTAAGATAAAAAAATAAACACAAGCAAAATGTAAAAATCCCAACACATTCAGCATTATCCTTGTGAGAATGGCTTTGTCTCCTAAACAAAGGAGAGCCTTTCACAGGAGCAGCTCGGTGCGTAAACTGTCTATTCAATGTTATGGGATGTCTGTGCGTCCATTTATCAGAGACACAATGAACAGACTCACAGAGTGCGCACAATATACACCGCGGATCATCACATTAGAACTGGCCTGGTAAACACAGAGCGTAGGGAAAAATGTGCCATCTGTTGGGATCAATAATAAATCAATGCCTATAATAATGTCTGATGCAAGTAAAGGCAACACCCAAAAAAATGATCCCAAGTAAATATCCACAGGTGGCATCAAGTGCGGTCAATCAAAAAGCTAGTGACAGACAAGAGGACTAATGTAGAAAACTCCTAGGAATATAGCTATTAAATGCAATAAATTGGATGGCTTAATTGCATATAGTTGTAACTTAAAGGGATGCAAGCAGAGTCACAATTAAAGAAGTTGTCAACTACTTTGACAACTTCTTCTCATACCCCTCGCTTGGAACCCATAAAATAATAAAGCTTAAACTCATCTCTCATGCTGGCGCTGTTCCCGCAGTGTCAGCACTCCATCTCTCGGGGAGACAGTGACGCTGGCGCTAATTGGGCTCTGGTGTTACGTATCATAACAATAGCAAGGGGAGCCCTGGGAGACAGGGTGCCAACACCGTGATGAAGCCAGCGTGCTGAAACGCGGAATGGGGAGGACACCATCCACGAAAGTGAGACCTGTACAATTTTAGTGAATATCACTCTCTCCACTGTGGAGTTTACTTTCCATTTACCACTTTTGGTCTCTCTTTCATATCCATAGCTACTTATATTTCTATTGTGCCTTCTATCCCTTGCAGTATTACATATATTCACACTATGTAGATTTAGTGACATTTTCTTTTGGAGTTATACCGCACTTGCACTTTATTAACAAATATATGTTATATTACTCCATATATGCCCTTTATTATTGAGGATATACTTGTATTTAATAACTGTCACTAATAGAATTTTACTCTGTTGCTTATATATTTATCCTGCACTGATTGGCACCTGGCATTTTAGCTTGGATCTGCTTCTTTGATTGTGATCACTGGGTGTACGGCCTTGTTTTTAACTCAATTTTTGTACATTGTTATGTTCTTCTGTTATTTTTTTACCTGTTTACTACTAATAAAATTATTGATTATTTAATGCATTATATTTTGGACTTTATGGTCTGCTTGTCTTTCCGCTTCTCCTTTGGGTATCCCCGACTGTCCACATGTGATTACCTATGTCCGGCTTCTCCGTTGCTGTGGCACTACTAGCACTTCAACACACCACTGGCAAATTTAATTTATTTTATTGCTACCCTGCCACTGTTAGCATTTCCTTTGGTTTCTGTTTTTGTGTCATAACAATAGCACAGTGTCATGATCCAGACCGGGTTTTGAGTCCTGTCTTTCCTTATTCCCAGTCTGGTCATATCAGGGGTTAACTTTCCTCAGCCTCTGTCTGGTTTCAGGTTTGCTATTTAGCTCTGCTGCATCCTGCAGGCGGTGTCAGTTATAGTTCTGCTTTCGTCGTGTGTATCTGACACTAGTATATCTTGATTAGTCCTAATGTGATCCCTGACTTGCCCCGTGTCTCTTTATTCCCTCTGCCTGTCCTGTTTCAGTGTTTCCCTGTAAATTTGATGACTCACTGGTTTTGACTCAGCTTGCATTCGGACCTGCTTCTGTCTTTTGTCTTTGTCTTATCCACTTTTGACCGTTGCTGACCCCCTGGCTTGTTTCTGACCACGTGTACTGCTGTGACCTCTGGTACTTCTGCCCCTAACTGTTGCTGACTCGGCTTGTCTGACCATTCTTTTGCCACCTGGTGGAGCATGTGCTACTGCTCAGTGTTGCTACGCTGTTTGTGCAACCTCTCTTCCCTCACCAGCACACCCTGGTGGAGGTTGCACTATACTGCGCTGCAGTAGCATGACACACGGGAGCCCCAGGAGACAGAGCGTCAACACTGTGGAAACGGCTCTGGCACAGGAGGTGAGTATAAGCTTTATTATTTTATGGGGGGCCAAGCAAGGGGCATGAAAACAAGTTGTCCAAGTAGTGGGGTTTTCCACTGTTTAGGCCCGTCATTGACTCTCCAAACACGACATGACACCAGCAGACCATTCCATCAAAGTTTGCATTCCAAAACATCACTCCTTCTTTTCTGAGCCCTGTCGTGCGCCCAAACAGTAGGTTACCCCCCATATTGGGATATCTACATACTCAGGAGAAATTGCACAATAAATGTTAGGTTCCATTTTCTCCTACTACCTTGTCAAAATAAAAAAATTTTGGGCTAAAATAACATTTTTTGGCGGGAATAATGTGATATTTTTATTTTCATGGCTCTACATTGCAAACGTCTGTGGAGCACCGGGGGGATAAAGGTGCTCGCCACACATCTAGATACATTCCATGAGGGGTCTAATTTCCAAAATGTCATCACTTGTGGGGGGTTTCCACTTTTTAGGCACATCAGGGGCTCTCCAAATGCGACATGGCATCCACTAATTATTCCAGGAAATTTTGCTTTCAAAAAGTCAAATCTTGCTGTTTTCCTATACATATTTGATATAGGCATACTCAGAAAAAAATGCACAAAAAATTGTATGGTGCAATCTCTCCTGTTACCTTTTATTAAAAATGCTAAACTGAGGGTTAAAAAACATTTTTGTGGGAAAAATTTGATATTTTTTATTTTCACGGCTCAAAGTTATAAACTTCTGTGAAACACTTTGGGGTTCAGGGAGCTCACCACACATCTAGATAAGTTCCCTGAGGGGTCTAGTTTCTAAAGTGGTTATAAACACCAAAAAACAGACAGGCACTTCTAAGGCCGGTTTCACATTAGCGCTTTTTAAGCGCACGCACGGCCGGGGGTAGCTCCGCCCCCGAGCCGGCTCTCTGCCCGGCGTGCCCGCCCCTTGCTTGTAGCGCCGCCTCCTAGTGGACAGCGGCGCCTGCGATCGGCGCACCCTATCTTTAGCATAGGGTGCGCAGATCGTGCGCAGGCCGTGCGCTAGTTGCGCTTTGACCTGCGCTGCGCACTTTTGACGGTGCGCCGTGCGCGCCAAAATCGAACTTTTCGGATTTTGGCGCGCACGGCGCACCGTCAGAAGTGCGCAGCGCAGGTCAAAGCGCAACTAGCGCACGGCCTGCGCACGATCTGCGCACCCTATGCTAAAGATAGGGTGCGCCGATCGCAGGCGCCGCTGTCCGCTAGGAGGCGGCGCTACAAGCAAGGGGCGGGCACGCCGGGCAGAGAGCCGGCTCGGGGGCGGAGCTACCCCCGGCCGTGCGTGCGCTTAAGAAGCGCTAATGTGAAACCGGCCTTAATCAGAAAACAGGTGTGAACTAGGAGTAGCCATCTCTATATACAGTATAACAAATAAATAAAGTATCACTCTGTAGTGATAAAGCATGTAAATATGAAATATATCAAATATAAATAACATTACTGCTCTAGATAAGAAAAAATGGAGATACTTAGCATATGATCTGTTCAATTCATGCATGCCCAGCAGCCACAACAAGGCCATCTCTGGTTTGCTGGGAACCCTCGTGTCTAGGGTGAACACCTCTCTTAGGCTGAAGCCTAAATTTTTGGCTAGGTGTGAATAACTCTCTTAAGCTAAAGCCTCAATTTATGGGTGGGTAGGACGCTGCTGCAATTAAAAGGCTGGAGGGTGGACTGCTCTGTCAGAGAGCTAATATACAAATAACAAAAGCTGACTGACACTTCCAAATCAGAAAACTGGTGTGTAGAGGTGCAAACTATGAGTAGCCATCTCTCTATATAACAAATAAAGTTACACTCTGTAGTGCTACAACATGTAAATATGAAAATTGTGTCACAAGTGGGGTATTTCCACTGTTTAGGCATGTTAGAATCTTTCTAAAGACGACATGGCATCTGCTAATTATTCCTGCAAATTTTGCATTCAAAAGGTTAAATGGCGCTCCTTCACTTCCGAACCCTACCATGTGCCCAAACAGTGATTTCCCCCCACATAAGGCCTACTGGCATGCTCAGGAGAAATTGCACAATAAATTTTGGGGTCCATTTTTTTCCTTGTGAAATTAAAAAAAATGGGTCTAGAGTAACATTTTTGTGAAAAAAGTTAAAATGTTCATTTATTCCTTCCACATTCTAAAAATTTGTGTGAAGCACCTGAAGGGTTAATAAACTTCATGAATGTCTTTTTTGAGGGGTGCAATTTTTTAGAATAGTGTCACTTTTGGGTATTTACTGTCTTATATAACACTGGTCAGAATTGTAAAGTTTGGCCTGCTCATGAAGATGCAAGCAGCCTTAATGCGTGAAAGGGTTAAAGAGATTTCCCCACTAACAAAAGTACATTTTTAATTAATAGATCTTTGAATGATATTAAGTTCCACAATTGGATGTGCTTACATAAAATGTTCCTGTGCTGAGATAATCTTATACCTGTGCCCCTATTGTGTAATGGCTGTGTCTGACCATACATGGACATGGTTGGATCATACCACAGCTCCTGGGCAGGGGAGGAAGCAAAAGAGAGGATTCAGACAGGAGAGTTTAGGAACAGAGATGATTCATTTTGTGAGGTAAAACGCTTCACTGCCTGTTTTTAAGCAATGTTTTACCTCAAAGAAACAATCAGCTCTGATCCCATGCTGTAATGTCTGCATACTCTTTTGCTTCTGTGAAAAGAAATGCCTTTCTCAACTCCAGCCGGCACTTGTGGTTCCACAATTTAATGCAGCAAATTAGGAGCTTTTTCTTTAATTCTTTAAGGCCTATGATGTTTTTGGCTCTTTGGTCTAAGAAATAATGCACATGGGCATATCGCAGCTCCAACCTCCCAGTGGCACAGACTATAAAATGCACTTATAAAGGTGTTTGTAGCACATGGTGACAATTGTGATCTCATCCAGAGACAAAAAAATCAGATTAAATCTATTCCTGACAGATAACTTGTGCTTTCGGAAGCATTGCTGCTAGGGGATAATGTCTCCATGACGCGTTCCTGCATGGAGCACTACACGGCGCGCCTACAGCGCCACAGCACAATCCAATGCACACGGCCCGGACGTGCGGCTGACGACTAAGAGTACATAATCCTAACTAAAAGGGACTGTAGATTACCCAGGCTGTCATCACTAGCCCGCACCCCGTCCAGCCGCGTAATTAGAGGCAGATCCTATGCGACATTCCCTCATTATACGTATATTTCTAATCTTTTTTAACTCCCTCAGAATTTGTGCACTTATTATGTTTGCGGAGTCCCAGCAAGTTTAATGGCTCTTCTGATTTTATTTACGCCAGGCAGATCTTAATCCTTGATAATGGAATAGTATTTAGCATGCGTTTGGCTTGTCGACGTTTTTATTATTTGGGAAACTATTTATGGAGGTAATAAAAAAAAACTAAAGTTCAGTACAGAAGGTCATACATGTTTGTGCTGGAGTCTCCATGAATACAATTTAGAAGCAGGAAGATGTGCCTAAAATATCATTAGCAAGTGTTTCGTTTTATTTTTATTTTTTTCCGAAATGCAGACAATGTGTATATCCTAGAACGTCCATAAGAGGGCAGTGCACTGCACAGGAAAAAAAAAATCGCGTACAGTACAGTACGGCATAGCATGACTGCGATATACCAATGCTTGCCATGAGCTTGCTATTTTACAAATCTGCTCTGTGATAATACTACTGTATTTCTCTAATCTAGCAAAGATCAGCTTCAGTGCGTAGGGATTAATTAAGCCCACACAGACGCCTCACTCCTGGGTCTCTTCTCTGCCGCAAACATATAATTACAAATGCCAAATAAACTTCAGCAATCAACCTCCAGCACACAGGCAGGAAAGAGGATGCTCTTAGGTTTTTTTTCTATTTGCAGGCGAGTGTGAAAATGCTGCTTATAGAATGAAACCTCATAGTTTAAAGTTTGGAAAAATAATGAAAATTATTAAAAATAATACATTTATTTTTTAAAAACTTTTTTTTTTATAATTAAAAGCGTTAGCTATCCACAGATGGGAAGATTAACTATTCTACAGCTGGTAAGAGATGCACAACTCTCATCACGCGCTGCCCAGAAACCCTCCGTATACACAAGATGTCATATCAAGTTTTAGTAGAAAATGGATTTTTGTAGGAAAGGCAAGAGTAGAAGTTTCAGTTTTGTGATCTATAATCCTAATTTGCTCATAATCAGAAAATGATTGTTTGTGAGGCATTTGCAGTAGAGTTGTAGTAGTGGAGGAGGAGTAGCGACGCCACCAGTCCTCTGTTATCCGCTCTATAGTGAGGTGTTACCTCTTGCTGTAATCCTGCCTGTGATGATAATAAGACATCTAAAAAGTTTTCTGTAAAGATCAAAAAGTATAAATCTAGAACAGAATCCGTGACCATTATGAAGATTGCAAGATTTCTATTTTTGCTTTTTTATGGTATAAAAAAATTGACATTTAGCGCAAAAACCTGATGTAAAAAAAATGTCATTTTCTGGTGATACATTTGTCTTACATGTCACTACAAGCACACGGAATATGATCGGCCTCCCCATTGGTTGAAAACTAATGAGGTTGGGTTTGCAGTAGCTTATGGCAGCCAATACATGCATGCCGATCAGCAGCCTTTTAATATTCTGTTTAGACAGGCCAACTGAACATACAAGGAGCACAGAATGATCATTTGATTGTAACAGATCGTTCTGTGCGCGGAGGGTGTCATTGTTCTTGGCAGCAAGTGTCCTGTTCACACCGGACAATGTGCCGCCGATAGCAATGCTCTTTAAACAAGGTTAAAAAATCATTTCACCAAACAAATTTAAAATTTGCTTCTTCTTCTGGTGATTGGCAGCCTGTTTACTCTCGGAAGACTATCGAGCAACCAGCGTTCTTTAGAAGCCCACATTAGCAAGAAATGAACAGTGTAAATGCCCCCTAAATCTCCAAATAACACGTCTACAGATGTATGGCGGATTGACTGTTGAAACCAAGTACATGTGGGTCGCCCTCCCAGGGCTGTGGGGTACTCGGTACTGGGCCGGTCTCTCAGAGGGGATTGTCACAGCAAGGGTGACAAGTTCCATGGCCCTGGGCGCCCATGTAAAAGGGGTTGAGTGGTGGAATAAAGTTTATGAGTGATTCGTGGTGCCACCTGTGGTATTCGGCAATGAAGATGTTAAGCCGATGCTGCAGACAGATCCTCTGAGACAGATGGTGGGGTGCAGCAGTGATGTTATAGCCCTTGACAGGTAGGGCTGTTGGTCCCAGGGCAGTGTAGATAGGTGTTTAGGAAGAGGGTGCAGTGTTTGGCACAGAGATGTAGCAGTGCTGAAGAGGTTGCAGGAAGGAGGCAAGGACACAACAGGGTGTAGTTTCTTTACCTTTACTTTATAAGTGCAGTCCAGGGTCCAGATTACAGATGGCAAAGGAGTGATTAGCCTGGAAGCAACTTAGGAATCTCTCTATGATTGTGTAGGTTGTGTAGTCTCCTCTCTAGCACTTAGTTGAGGTACATGCAGTACTGTGTTACACTGACGTTCCTCCTTCTTCTTCCCTTTTGGATCTACCTAGTATGGCAGACAGCTGTAGCCTTCTATCTCCCTTGGCTCACACGTCGCTGTTGTGCCTCCGAGTCTTAGATGGGAATAGAGCATTTACAGCTTCCTATTCCTCTGGTTTCTGTTGCAGGACCGTCAGTATCCATACAACCTTGGAGACCAGGCTCCAGATCACGCGCTCCAGCTGGGAACGAGCTCTCATCTCCGCTCAGTCTCCCAGCTTCTCTCTCCACATCTACATATTTCGGCCTCCTCACACTAACTGCCCAATTTCCCCTCCTGGCCCCCAGAGAGAAGCTCTTCCCCTTATTCTGGTTCAGAGCTCCCTCTGCTGGCCTGGAGTGGGAACTGTGTTGCATGTTATGGTTAACTGCCAGAGACCTTTCATTGCTCCCAAGTCTGACATCACCCTCCCTGAAGGAAGGCAATGTCAGTGTGGCGACCATACTCCCGGGGCGCCACACGTGCACTCGGTGCTTCATGGCTTGGCCAAACATTTAGGTACATCTGCTTGTTTTTCCTGTAGTTCTCCCCTTCTCTGGATCTATGAAGCCAGAGCTGTCAATCAAAGAAGGGGGGATTGGTGATAAGTGGGAAAATGCTCTTTTACAACTGGCCACGCCATAATGCACTGAGCACCTGTACTTGGTTTCAACAGCCATTTTTTGCTGACAGAGTCCCTTTCAGAACAAATATAATGAGAAGCAAGATTGGATGTGATTTTATCCAATATCCATCTGTAAATTAACCAGCGATGTTGATTGGTAACTCCTAACTGAGTTCAAAGTGGGTGTCAAACTGTCCACCAAAAGCTCAAATGTACTAAAAACTTAATTATTGCAATGTTTACAATAATAAAAAAACTATTCCCATTTACCATGATTTCCTTGGTTCCATTGCTTGGCCCCTTGATAAATTCTGCACAGCATAATATTCTTTGATAGCATCTCAACCCATGGGGCTGCTTCTTACACCAATCTAGTACCAAAAACAGAAAAGTCCTATTTTTGACAAAGACGGTGGACGGTCATTTTCCAGATGAATTGACTGATGCGTGTTTTTTGTGTGCAATCAATATGGCAGTTGGCAGTATCTGTTGTGAATAATGAAAATTGTTATGTTGGCATTTCTGGAAAAGAGGGGCGACATGCAGCAGACTGATGAGGTTCTGAACACACAGATGTAGAAGGCATCAATTTTTCATTTTGCTTTGACACATAATACCTTAATGTCACCGGACTTATATTTGCATGTTAATATAAGATAAATGGTAATGACTGGGTTTTACAGACTTCAACGGATTTCAGACCTGCTCTTTTCTACCATTGTTGTCTCTGGCCAATTGTCTATTTTCCTAGAGGGAATCCTACTCTGATAAGCATCATCATAAGGGCCCCGCTACACGTAGCAATGTCCCAGCGATCCCACCAACGATCTGATGTGGATGGGATCGCTGGGACATAGTTAGCTTATCGCTGGTGAGCTGTCACATAGACAGCCCCTCCAGCGATCAGGACCAGCCAGCAAGCTGGTATCCAAGGTAAACAGCGGGAATCTAGAAGCCGTGCGTCTCTTAGTTACCCGCTGTTTACCTTGGAAACCAGCGTGCACGCTGGTTTCCATGGTAAACAGCGGGTATCTAAGAGCTGCGCAGCTCTAGATACCCGCTGTTTACATTGGAAACCAGCGTCGCTGATCGCTGGTCTCTCGCTGCCACATGCAGCGAAGCGCGCTGGCCAGCGGGAGACCAACAATCAAAAAATGGCCCAGGACGATCAAGTGCGATCAGCGATACCCGGCGGGGGAGGCGGTTGCTGACCTATGTCATACACAGCGATGTCGCTGGTGAGATCACTGTGGCATCACGAAATCAGCAATCTTGCTGGCGATATCGCTGTGTGTGACGAGGCCTTTAGTGTACAATGAAAAGTCCCTTAATTATGGTGATGTGAGCACAGGGGTTTATCTAAACCTGCACTTTGCTCTGGTGAGAGGTTATGCTTTCATTGAATATCATGAAAATTCCCTAGGTTATGTTGTTTAAAGATTACAGTAACCCTAAGCCTGGACTGGGCACCTTGTGCTTCTTCTAAACAGCTTTGATCGCAATTCTGTGAACTAGAAATATGCAGCGTCTGTGTAATACATTCCCGAAACAGAACAATTACATTTCCTCTCCGAATTGCAAAAGGCTTTTGCCAGAAACAATGTAGTTGTAAAATGAGTTGGACCATTTTTCATCAGGGTACTGGATCCAATTTTCATCTATCAGTGTGGCATATGCATTTTTCACATGGGAAAAAAAAATTGCTTTTTTCAAGCTTCTCCTACCCATTAAACAATAAAAATGGACAGCACTGGGATGACACCCAGTCGGCATCCATGCACTCTTTTACGGATCCATAGTTGAATTTAATCCATGACTCAGATGAAAGCTGAACATATCCATGGTGTTCAGCCCCTAAAAAGTATGGAGATGTGAAAAGCCCCATAGTCTATAATAGGTGTATGTGCTATTTGTGGAAAAATAGGAATTAACCACATATGGAAAAAATGAATGTCTGAATAAGATTTTAGTCTCAGCCACTTCTTAGCTCCTCAGTATTAAATAGATGGTAGTGTAAAGCTGGCAATGTTCAAATAAAAATCTAGCCTTAGCCTAAAATTTGATCGTAAATCTTATAAATATTAAATCCATTATTCACGTTAAATATCTCCTAAAGATTTACCGAAGTTCAAGCAAGTCTAACTTAGGGACTGGAGCCAAGTAAGAAGTACTGATTTGTAAATGACTTCTCCAGTACATACTTCAGACCCAATTAAGCTGTGGAAGCTAATTGATCAGTTGTGTAACAGGGAGTGTTGTGCTAAACTAAGTGTGAATGTTCCTACGTAATAGGCAATGGACTTTGGGATTTACTGTTAATAGGACTTCCTTTGGTGTTCATAATAGATCACTTAGTCAAAAGCCATTTTCAAGCAGTTTTGAAAGATGTAGACATCTGGACTGGGAGGGTGCCGGTACATCAGGTGATGGACAATATGACCTACTTCTACGCTGATGTATATGATTGATTGATTTATGATTAAACCCAGCGACAGAAACCTGGGACATCCTGAATGTCATATTAATGATAAAACATGCTGTGTTCCAGGACTTGTCACCAGCCTCCAGATTTCATGGCTGCTGCTCAAAGTACTGACATAAAGACTGTGTGTCTCCTTCTGCAGACAGGATCAAAGGGGAAAGAGAAATTTAAACACTTAGCGGTGACTGGAAAGCCGCACAGAGAATAAGGATAAATTATATGGCTAAATTGGGAATTTGTCCTCCTTAAATTCATTCAGTGCACTAATCAATGCAAACTGCAGTGCTCATATGTAGTGGAAGGTGATAGAGGCATTTGACGGCCCCGTCTATTAGGACTGGATTAAAGAAACAGCAATCTTTGGTATATTAACTGGTATGCAAAGCTTAACTTCTGGAGAAACATAAGAGTGTATACCATATGGCCACATTCACACAGCCATATTATGGGCACAATTTGTACAAAGTCGTATTAGTGGTGCCAAAGAACTTTCTAAGGTCGCCTTTCGACCTCTGAATCATGCACATGAAGCCTTAGATTCCATCTGCAACTGAGGTGTTATAACCTTAAGGCCATAAGATCTGAGGGTTTAAGTATGGAATGAGTAGATGTAGTTCCAGAAAGATCCAATGAAACTCTCAAAAATACCACCAGGAGGCACAAAGGAGTGCTGCTGTGAATGATGGGAGCCGACACTCCAGTGAGAGCCACTAAAATCCTCGAATGGCTCTCACTGGGCGTAAAATCCCGGTGTTCGGCAGGCGTAACCCCGCCCACCAGAACAAAACTCTGCCCACTCAGCAATCTAATTGGTTCCTAGCAAGTGGGCGGAGTTTCTGATGCCCGAACACATATGCAATAGGGATCCATTTAGGATCCAAAAAGAGCCGAAAAAGAGCCGGCTCTTTTTGGTGAGCGGAGCCATGAGAGCTGGATCACCAAAAAGAGCCGGACTGCCCATCACTATCAAGCTCCCTAGGCCAATCACATGGCCACAGCCACACACTGACTTCCTGCTTACAGACTGTATTTATTGCTCATTATGTTACAGTGACACCTAGTGTCAATAACTAATATTACAGGCATACATCCCATGCACTAAATGGAATATGTCAGTTTTATCAGCCCTCCTAAGCCACTTATATATTGCATGAAGGTCATAGGAAGCTAAGCAAAATGATACCTTTATATCTGTGATCCATTGTCTTATTTCAGAGAAATTCATGTCGTAGATGGAGCAGTGGTCAGAAAGCTGAGCTCTGTATAACCCCTGATTGGCAGCTTTTTGTGTAACCAGTGGCAGGGGTGGGGTAATTCAGATTAGCCTGACTGATCTGCATGTGAAACATAGTCCAGCAGTGGTAATCTCCTGCTGATGAAACACTGATTGTATTGAAACTACGGCACACAGCCTAATAAGTGATACATCCCTAGAATCAGGGTCTCAGCTACTACACAGGCTGCTCTTATATTAAATAGCAAAACAATCTTAACAGATTCCCTTTATGGCTGGTTTAATATGCAGCATTGTACTGAAAGATGATACTATTTTAGTGGAAATTTTTGGGGGCTAAGTGTGCTGCAGCAGATATAACAGTAAATTCAATTAATTTTGTTTCTGTTGACTGTTTGGATCAGTGGAGTTGATTTCTTAATGTTCCATGCATGGTGTTGTTTTTTGTCTTTTTCCCATAAGATTCTCTATAAGACATTGCAAAATGCTGAAAAAAGGAAAGTACAGCACAAAATGGAGACAAATAATGCCACAAAAAAAATTTGGAAGCAAAACTATGGAAAAGGAAAAAATGATGACTATAGCTCTGGTGCATTTCAGATCTCTTATACTTCTTTTTTATTTTTCCAGTGGTGCCGGTGGCCACAAGTTGGCCCGTACTGTCTGACACATGGAAAAATGGAGGTGTATTAGACATTTTAACTGTTATTATCTCGTTTCTTTATATCAAGGTTGGGTTTCCTTCTAATTTTCACGAAAGGGAGACTATAATGCACTTTCCATGTTTCTCCAAATCTATAAACGGACCTGAGTTTGCAGCTAGTAACACTTCCATGACGCTCTGTTAGGCAAACCGCAGCAGAAACTGTGTGCGGAGTATGGTTAGGAGGAGGCCATTGAATGGTTCCACCACACACAGACACATATTCTCATTAGCTCGGAGTCTCGAGCTTTTAGAAAGTCTGTAGGGAGCTGGGTTAAGCTTAATTGTGTCTTGTTTAACTTGGCTTCCTAGAACTAGTGAACATTTTGCAACTTGGCCTCCGTTGTGAAATTCACACATTTCTTGGCTTTGTATTTTCCTTTGTATTTTTTTCTTTTTAGTTAATGGTTTTAGTCACTTGTATTTTTGCTGAGGTGATTTATTTGTATACTTTTTGGAAGACATAATCCGAAAAGTTCTCTGTTTTTGTATTGTCTCCCGTGAAGTGATGACGGTCGATTTGCTCATTTTAGTGATCTCCTTTTCGCGGCTGAGGTGGTGGTGGGGGGGATACATTAGCAAGTGATGCCAGCGTATATTAAGTCTATTGAAGAAGTACTGGTTGATGCGAAATAAAGCAAAACAAGAACTGCAAAATATCTTTTCAAACACCTGTCACTAGCCTTTATTCCTTCATACTGCTCTTTTCTTATCTGTCAAGACAATTGCCTGACTATGAAATCAATGATCTGTTTGTTTCTCCCATGATCCGTCATTCCTACAATGCCGCTTTCTTCTACCTTCTGTTGCATTTATGTCTTGGAATTTTTTTTATGGTCTGTGTTTCATGTTGGTAGAATATTTTGTCTTTGTGATTTCTTGGAACTTTTAACATTGAACAAAGCAATGTGCTTTTTGTTATACACATTTTTAAAGGGAATCTGTCACCTATTTTGTCGCTTATAAGATGCGGCCACCGCCATCAGGGGCTTATCTACAGCATTCTATATTGCTGTAGATAAGCCCCCGATGTAACCTGAAAGATAAGAAAAACAAGTTAGATTACACTCACCAGAGGGGCAGTCCGGTCCAGGTCTGATGGGTGTTGCGGTCCGGTCCGGCGCCTCCCATCTTCTAGCTATGACGTCCTCTTCCTTGCTTCCCATTGCGGCTCCGGTGCAGGCGTACTGCTCTGCTGAGGGAGATTCTGCTATGCTAGTTTTGTACATAGCACCAAATTCATTAAGAAGTGCACTTCTGATGCTAGTCTTGACAAAGTACATAGCACCAAATTCATTAAGAAGTGCACTTCTGAGTGGAGTCTCATTTCTGATGTAAAAAAAAATGCCAGCACTTTTCATGAAATCGGATGGGCAGAAGTGGTCACACCCAGTCCCGCCTCATCACATCCTCAGCTTCAACCACTTCGGCAGAGTAAAAACACCAATGGGGAATTTTCAAACTTTTCATGACACTTTTGTGGATAAAGTCAATCATTGCTTACTCCATTGTATACTACATTGTCTTTAGAGGGCACAACAGTGTGCCACAAAGGTACCAAGCAAGAGTGCCTACTGATCCAACACACAGACCCATAATGCTCTCTGTTGCATCCTACCAGATCTTTGCTCACATCTGTGATTTCATTTTGTGCTGTCATATGCAGAAAAATAAACATTTTTGTGCATTAGACCAATATTTCTGCAGACCCCAGCGTAGCAAGAGTCCAGGCGGCAGTAACATTAGTCACCGTGATATAAGTGCAGATGCCGCGGTGATTTCTTTATTTATTCTGTTATTTCCTATGATTTGCCATGAAGAGCAGAAACCTTTAGATCAGGCCATTAAATGTATCATATCATTACATGATGGAGGAAGAACGTTACTTACTGTGTCTCCTAGCATCCAGGGTTACAAGGAGCAGAAAAATCATTTTGCCAGTGAATAACATACTGAAGATGCGGTTGGTAATAGCCTCCTACCTGTGCTATTACAATTTCTAGTCTGGCAGGAATACTTCCACTATTCCAATTCTTTTTCCATATTTTATTATTATAGAAGTCACATTTTGGTCTCTCGATATCTGTATTCATGCGGAGTTAGCACAGGTGACCTCCACTTTCCAGAATGCCATTTATTAAGCAGTTTTTATCCTACTGTCTCTGATTTCAGACGTTTGTTGTCATCTGTTGTGATTTACCGTATCTTCACAATCTATGGACAGAGGTCAGCTCAAAAACATAGCATGCCTTAATGAGAGCTGTATATAGTACAATAGCACAAAAGATAAGCCACTAGAACAAAAAAGCTCATTTCCCTATGTGAAGAAAGTCAAGTGGGTGGGATGAAGGGCGAGGAAGCATAGGAGTTTCTACATTAGATATTTAGAGCAAATCTCAGGAAATACCATAAATGTCTGATGCTGGTTCCTTCCATCTCTGTGTAATGAGGCGGTATGGGGTGGTAGTCCCAGCCGAGTCAACTAAGCCACAGTCAGTGTACACCCTGGCCTCTCGCACAGAAATAGGCAGGACAGGTGTGATCCCCAAGTGATTTACCTCCTCTCCTTGGTTGCTGAGGCACAGTCACACATGCTCCAGGGATGCAGATAAAGTTCCAACAGAGTTAACTTTTAATTAAATACATATAGGAAGTTGCAGTAAGCTGACAAGAGGAATAAAGGGAAAAGAAAATGTAGTTGCAGCAAATCAATCAACCTTCAACCTTCCTGCTCTCTTCCTAGTGAAGTCTGCGGCTGTACCCACAACAGCCACAGTGGCCGAAAGAGGCAGTAGTCCTTACTACAGAATCTGGACATTTGAAGTCCCTTTGGCAGGGCCCTTACAGAGTCCAGGACCCGTGTTGCGGTGTTTAAGACCAGGGCAACAGATTCTATCCCCCTCCTGGGGTCTGGCAATGCCCGTGTTGCTGTCTTTAAATCTGGGGCAACAGATTCTCTCCCCCTCCTGGAGTCTTGCAATGCCCCAGCTGTAGCTGTACACCTGCCCAAGGCAAACGTGCCCGGGCTACTGACTGGAAGCAGGAGCTTCCTGCTCTCTAGAGGCTGCTGGCCCAGCCCACCAAATTAACCTTTTACTTTCCCTGCTCTATATATACAGGAACACACAATACATGTACACACATTGCACAGTACAGGTATAACAAGACATTAATAAACAGGTACATAATACTATGAAATGCACATAGGAGAGAAGGGGGGCTGACAGGGATTCCTGCCACCTCCTTACACCTTGAACAATGAGTATACATACATGTTCTTCAGATAGAGGTGCGTCACAGGATCCATAAATTTCTAAGACTGGAATACTCATTTAATGCTGATAAGATTGTAGGACTGCAATACTCACTCAAACTGACCCTTTAAGGGATGTTTCCATCTCCAACATCCTATCCCATTAAGTAGTAGGTGTAATAATATTAGCAAATTCCTCCAATTATAAATGCAGTATAGTTCTTCTGATTCTCTATGTCATTTACCCCATGTGCAGGGCATTGCAGTAGCTTAGGTATCCATGATTACGACCACTGACAGGTAACTAACTGTCACTATATGAGGGGTCATAATCATGGATATTTAAGCTACTGGAACACCCTGCACATTGGGGTAACCAACATAGCAAATCAGGAGAACTATCCTACATTTCTAATTGGAGGTATTTACTGATATTATTATTATTATTATTATTACACCTTATTACACATTAAGATAGGATCTTGGAGATGAGAATACCCCTTTAAAGATAATTCACTGATCACTTCCACATTGGTTGGTGATGTCACATCTACACGCAGGGTTTCAGTTGGCAGTTACCGTGTCCCTGTCCTATTAATCACTCACTCTCAGAGTAAGTGAGCGGTGGGTATAATATTTTATGGATCCCTGCACATGTAGACTATTTCCTGCTGATTAGTCTTGCAGATTAGCCAGCGGCAAATTCAACAAGTGTAACCCAAAAACAACAATTTAGATAAGATTTACGTTGTGTAAATTGAGATGCCATGTAGATTCACAAGTTCACAACTTGGAAATTCTTTTTGCAGAATTCATTGCACAGCTTACCTTTGCAGATCTCTGCGTGAAGTCAACTGCAAGTCTGCAAATTCCACAGCAAAAAAGTATTATTCTGCCAAATACATGACAGATTTACCGCAAACAAAACTGGTGTGTGCACTGAGACTCGGGATGATCTCATGATTATGTTAATGCTCTTCATTATGGTATATAGACAACACAGAGGGGAGTTTTCTGTTTTAGACCCCTGAGCCAGAGTAGGAAATACACACAAAGCGGCTATGGTTCTGGTGGAGCCAGCCTATCTACACTGTACATGTTGGATGATGCTACTGTATATATACCCTGAATTTGCCACTGCTGAGGAAGCATATGGCCAGACATGACTCTACTGAGAGTAAGGGTGGTTTCACCTTAGCGTTTCAGGCAGCAGCGTTGGCCTGCGCATGGCCTCGGCTAAGCCCCGCCCCCTGCTGCGCCTCCTCCGGTAGCTCTGCCTATGGGCGCATGACGCTGCACGTGTCCTGTGTCCCCTATCTTTAGCACTGGGGACGCAGGTCATGCGCAAGTATGCGTTTGGCGGCGCATGCGTCCTTTTGACGGTGCGCCGACCAGCGCCAAATGCAACCTGTTGCGTTTGGCGCTGGTTGGCACACCGCCAAAAGGACGCATGCTTCGCCAAACGCATACCTGTGCAAGGCCTGCGTCCCCAGTGCTAAAGATAGGGGACGCAGGATGCATGCAGCGTCATGCGCCCATAGGCGGAGCTACCAGAGGAGGTGCGGCAGGGGGCGGGGCTTAGCCGCGTCCGTGCGCAGGCCAGCACTGCTGCCTGAAACGCTATTGTGAAACCACCCTAAGAGGTGATCACTGGGGTTTGCAGAATTGGGAATCAAACTGAAAGGGACAAGATACAGATTAGATATTAGAAAAAACTTTTTGACAGTGAGGGTGATCAGTGAGTGGAACAGGCTGCCACGAGAGGTGGTGAGTTCTCTTTCAATGGAAGTCTTCAAACAGAGGCTGGACAGATATCTGTCTGCAATGGTTTAGTGAATCCTGCATTGAGCAGGGTGTCCACACGGTAACCCTGGAGGTACCTTCCAAATCTAACATTCTATAATTCTATGACCCAAACGCTAAGTCAACTCTTATTTCCCCATGTTAAAAAGAGGGCGTTTCAACAGATGAAGCTTTGCGTTGCTGTGATGTAGCTGGTGCGATTTTCTGTGTTTTTGGACCTGTCAAACAGATCTTGACAAGTAGATGGAAATCATTGCAATGTTTCTGCAGGGAAGCTGATGGCATCTCTATGTAAATTCATATTTGGTAGAAATACACATTAATCTGTAAGATGCTTAATTTCTTCATCTCTTTATAAACCATTTCAGATGGATCTCTTCTAATTCTGTACGGGATTATCATAATTCGAGTACCTCTAACCCCACAGACAGATATTTCCTTGCTGGTAAATGACATTATTGTTGCCGTCAGCGGCATTTTCTCGCTCGACCTGACACATTTTGCTCCAGTTATCTAGCAGATCATGTTTTAGGGCACTATGACACAGCATAGGTTTCGTGACCCGGATAGATCAGTATCTGATGACAATGGCACGGAACGTGTTGACTGCATGACAGACAGAGACCTGGCTATACGGAGGACAAGGCGATCTGCACATTGCCAACTCAGCCACACTGTCTCACATCAAAGGGTTGGCCGTAAGCTCTTTAAGTTGGGATGTTAAATGTCAGCTGCCTGCTTAGATTGCAGAGCCGAGGATAAATCATTACTGCTAACCGCTAAACGGGACCGAGTGCCCTACTCCTTGGGGTTAGGTGTCTTCTACCTATTATTATTGCATGCTTGTTACATACATTCCCACCGCAGGAGCGATGCAAACCTCCTGCCTCTGTTATATGTCTGCAGACTTCTGCCTATAAATGATGAGATACAGTAACAGAAGAAGTAAATGTGCTCAGTATAGGATTCACAAATATTTTGTATGGAAAAAATATCTATTTTGCATTTCATTTTTATGTTAGCGGAAAGTAGAACTTTACATCGTGGTATAATGTGTATACTACTGTGTGTCAGTGAAAAGACCAAGCTGGTTCCCAGCAGGACACAGACAAGACACAATTGGGCAAATCTAATATTCAAATTAAAGGGAATCTAACTCTAGGGTTTTGTTTTGTAGTCTTGTAATAAGAGAGTAGCATGATGTAAGGGTAGAATCCTCATTCCAGCAACATGTCACTTACTGGGCTGCTTGCCGTCATTTTTATAGATTCGCAGTTTTCTCTGTTGCACATCTAGCAGTGCTGTGAATGCTGAGCTCTGTATAACCCCGCCCACACAACTGACATTTCTGTGTACACTGTGTATAGGCAGAGAGCTGTCAATCGGTAGTGGGGGCGGGGTTATACAGAACAGGAGCGCTAGGAGAAATTGCAACAGGTTTACTAGTCTCATAGTGATATTCTTCTGCTGATAAAACAGTGATTTCATTGAAAATGCAGACAGCAGCCTTGTAAATGGCACATCTCTAGAGTCAGGGTCTTTTCTTCTCCATTATGCTGCTCTCAGACTAGCTGGTAAAAACCTGGCGACGGACTCCTATTATATCAAACTTCTGGTGGAAATGCCATATGCCACATTTATTAAAGGGAATCTGTCACCAAGTTTTTGTTACCCCATTTGAGAGTAGTGGCAGGTAGTGGCAGAGACACAGTAAGGAGCTGCACAGTGGTGTGTGACATATGGTCCCAGATGGGAGAGGGGGCAGTGAGGAGCAGCTCCTGTCACACTGAAGTATAAGTGGTTTAAAGATAATTGAAGTGCACTGGGCATCTCATCTTTATAGTTTATGAGGGCAGGGACAGATCAAACATGTTTCATCTCTCTAGAGTACTCGTTTAATACAGCAAAGAGAGAAAAGCACAGTCCAACTGTGAACAAAGAGACCACTACCCAGAAACATACATTATACATAAAGCCACATATCAAAATCAGGACAATAAATGGACAGCCAAAAAGTGAGTGCTAAAGTGCAAATTACCAGACAAAAAAGAGGAAGGTGCTTGACTCAATATATGCTGATGAATCAATAAGTAACACACATAAATACAACAGCACCTACAGTTGTGGCCAAAAGTATTGACACCCCTGCAGTTCTGTCAGACACCCCTGCAATTCTGTTAGATAATACTCAGTTTCTTCCTGAAAATGATTGCAAACACAAATTCTTTGGTATTATTATCTTTATGTAATTTGTCTTAAATGAAAAAACACAAAAAAGAATTGTCCTAAAGCCAAATTGGATATAATTCCACACCAAACATAAAAAAGAGGGTGGACAAAAGTATTGGCACTGTTCAAAAAATCATGTGATGCTTCTCTAATTTGTGTAATTAACAGCACCTGTAACTTACCTGTGGCACCTAACAGGTGTTGGCAATAACTAAATCACACTTGCAGTCAGTTGACATGGATTAAAGTTGACTCAACCTCTGTCCTGTGTCCTTGTGTGTACCACATTGAGCATGGAGAAAAGAAAGAAGACCAAAGAACTGTCTGAGGACTTGAGAAACCAAATTGTGAGGAAGCATGAGCAATCTCAAGGCTACAAATCCATCTCCAAAGACCTGAATGTTCCTGTGTCTACCATGCGCAGTGTCATCAAGAAGTTTAAAGCCCATGGCACTGTGGCTAACCTCCATAGATGTGGACGGAAAAGAAAAATTGACAAGAGATTTCAATGCAAGATTGTGCAGATGTTGGATAAAGAACCTCGACTAACATCCAAACAAGTTCAAGCTGCCCTGCAGTACGAGGGTGCAACAGTGTCAACCCGTACTATCCGTCGGCGTCTGAATGAAAAGGGACTGTATGATAGGAGACCCAGGAAGACCCCACTTCTTACCCCGAGACATAAAAAAGCCAGGCTGGAGTTTGCCAAAACTTACCTGAAAAAGCCTAAAACGTTTTGGAAGAATGTTCTCTGGTCAGATGAGACAAAAGTAGACCTTTTTGGGCAAAGGCATCAACATAGAGATTACAGGAGAAAAAAGAGGCATTCAAAAAAAAGAGCACGGTCCCTACAGTCAAACATGGCGGAGGTTCCCTGATGTTTTGGGGTTGCTTTGCTGCCTCTGGCACTGGACTGCTTGACCATGTGCATGGCATTATGAAGTCTGAAGACTACCAAAAATTTTGCAGCATAATGTAGGGCCCAGTGTGAGAAAGCTGGATCTCCCTCAGAGGTCATGGGTTTTCCAGCAGGATAATGACCCAAAACACACTTCAAAAAGCACTAGAAAATGGTTTGAGAGAAAGCACTGGAGACTTCTAAGGTGGCCAGCAATGAGTCCAGATCTGAATCCCATAGAACACCTGTGGAGAGATCTAAAAACGGCAGTTTGGAGAAGGCACCCTTCAAATATCAGGGACCTGGAGCAGTTTGCCAAAGAAGAATGGTCTAAAATTCCAGCAGAGCATTGTAAGAAACTCATTGATGGTTACCGGAAGCGGTTGGTCGCAGTTATTTTGGCTAAAGGTTGTGCAACCAAGTATTAGGCTGAGGGTGCCAATACTTTTGTCTGGCCCATTTTTGGAGTTTTGTGAAATGATCAATGTTTTGCTTTTTGCTTCATTCTCTTTTGTGTTTTTTTCATTTAAGACAAATTAAATGAAGATAATAATACCAAAGAATTTGTGATTGCAATCATTTTCAGGAAGAAACTGAGTATTATCTGACAGAATTGCAGGGGTGTCAATACTTTTGGCCACAACTGTATAGTTCAGGATACAAGTGGAAATAATGTGCATAGTGCTGAAAACAGAGACAAATAGAAAGGAAAGGTCCTTTTACTCCAACATCCATTTCATTGTTTCCTTATCATGACCTACTGATAGGGAGTTTAGATTGTGAGCCCCAATGATGATGATGACCTATGTAAAGTGCTGCGGAATAAAATGGTGCTTTATAAGCGAGTAAAATAAATAAATAGAAAAATGTATTTTAAAATTTGATGCAGCAACATATGACATCATCACCCGGTGGAGGTACAAGTATTGGCCTTAAGGCCCCGTCACACATAGCGATCTCGCTAGAGAGATCGCTGCTGAGTCACAATTTTTGTGACACAACAGTGATCTCACCAGCGAGATCGCTGTGTGTGACAGCGATCAGTGACCGCCCCCCCGCCGGTATCGCTGATTGCTGCAGGAAAGGCCAGGACTTTTTTTTGGTCGCTGGTCTCTCGCTGGCCACCACGCATCGCTGCGTGTGACAGGCGGGAGACCAGCGATCTGCTGGTAACTAATGTACACATCGGGTATCCAAGGGATGTGCGTCCCTTGGATACCGGATGTGTATGTTAGTTACCAGCTTCCTGCATCAGCACGCTGGTTACTAACGTGCACAGCGACGCCGGGCGCTGGGAGTCGCTGTGCTGATCACTGGTGAAGCTGTCTGTGTGACAGCTCACCAGCGATTACATAGCAATTCACCAGCCATCCTGACACATTGATATCGTTGTCAGGATCGCTGATGAGTCGCTATGTGTGACTCCAGCCTTAGAACATACATAGAGATAGAGCTGTAATTATTGTCATTGCCTCTCCTCCTTTTCTCCCAGCTTTTCTCTCCATAGCCATCTTTTTTTTAACACACATTTCTAAAAATCGTATAAATGTAACTATTGATTTTATCTGGCTTCCCTTCTATGTATGCTGAACCAGATAAACCTATGTGTATATATTATTAGGTCACACAAGGGCGCAGTCACAGTCTACAGCATTATCCTGAATAAATTGAGATTCCGCTCATAACTCAGCGCTCACGACTTCATTACGGGATAGGAGGCGGCGTATCCCTCGCATGCATGATATATTTCCATACATACATTGCAGAGTAACCAACCTGCCAGAACATGGGGATATTAAGAAATGGGAAGCAAAGTTTTATTTCGCTGACTGAATACATTTGGTTAATGCTCCGCTGATGACAAGAAAGCCTTCCTCTGTTTGCTATTAACATTGCTCAGGCATGATAAATGTGGCACAGTAATTGTGAAGCGAGGATTCGGGGCTTAGCTTTCTTGGCTGTATATGCAGATGATAATCCAGGCTTTGCTGCTCTTCTGTGTATGTATGGCGGAGTTTGGCTGTGAACACTTGGAGACTGTCCAGAAGTTTGATTATTGGATTTAAGCTTGCTTAATTTGGAATAGATACCGGTGAGGTAGAGGTAGTTTTGCTAATGATAACTGTGATTTCTTTCTTATTCCAAATTTATCATAGACATTTCCATTTTAATTTATTCCTTTTTCCATTTTTATGTTGAAATATTCTACATACAGAGGAAGCATTTCTTAAAGGGAACCTGTCAGCAGGATTGTGCACAGTAACTTACAGACAGTGTCAGGTCGGCGCCGTTATACTGATTAGGATGATACAAGACGAATTTCATCACCCAAGGTGGTTGTTGTTTAAAGGGAATCTGTCACCCTTTTTTTGGCCTTGCAGCTGCTGGCATAGACATTGGGGCTTATCTACAACATTCTGTAATGCTGTAGATAAGCCCCCGATGTAGCCTGAAAGAGAGGAAAAACACGTTCTATTATACTCACCGAGGTGGGCGGTCTGGTCCAATGGGTGTCACGGTCCGGTCCGGCGCCTCCCTTCTTCATGTGATGACGTCCTCTTCTTCCGTCCTGTAATGGCTCCGGTGCAGGTGCATTGCTCTGCCCTGTTGAGGGCAGAGCAGAGTCCTGCAGTGCGCAAGCGTTGGGAGAGGTCTGGCGCCTGCGCACTGCAGAATTTTGCTCTGCCCTCAATAGGGCAGAGCAATGCGCCTGCATGGCAGCCATTAGAGGACGGGAGAAGAGGATGTCATTGCATGAAGGGAGGCGCCGGACGGGACGGCGACACCCATCGGACCGGACCGCCCACCTCGGTGAGTATAATATAACGTGTTTTTCTTCTCTTTCAGGTTACAATGGGGGCTTATCTACAGCATTACAGAATGCTGTAGATAAGCCCCCAATGTCTATGCTGGCAGCTGCAAGGCCAAAAAAAGGGTGACAGATTCCCTTTAATCCTTATTTTCAGTTTTGAGTTAATGAAATGCTCGTGCTCCGGGGCGGCCTTTGATGGGTCTTCAT
Source organism: Dendrobates tinctorius (assembly GCF_039654945.1). Classification (NCBI taxonomy): domain Eukaryota; kingdom Metazoa; phylum Chordata; class Amphibia; order Anura; family Dendrobatidae; genus Dendrobates; species Dendrobates tinctorius. The sequence goes on from NW_027361690.1 coordinate 56,886,996, forward strand.
GTGGTGCTCAGATTAGCTATTCATAATGCAGACTGCTGAACAGGTCACTGATCCCTCACTGACCTGCCTCCTAGTTTGCATAATGAATACCTGTACATACTGAAGAAAAAAAAACCTCCAAAAATTTAGATTTTTTTCTAAGCTTGCTGCCTCATTGTGTTTAGAACTTCTAGTGAGATGTTTCCATGGTTACTGAAGTATAGTTTTAAGAATTTCATGTTTTTTCTTAACTTTTTATTGTCAAAAACTTCAAGTTCATGCAAAATCTCAATATTAACATTATTGACCCTAATTTTTCATTTCTTCTGCAATTTGCCCTAGCATTCTATTTAACATATTTTGGGCTTCAGGCACAAATCTGATGGTGACCCATTTTTGACTAATCAGTGCTTGTCATTTATCACAATTTCTTTTTTTGTTTGTCAATTTTTGAGGTCAGACCACAGGTTCTCATGTAATTTAGACCTGGGGAGTTTCCTGGCCATGGACTCAACATTTCATGTTTTAATCCCCAAACTACTTAGTTTTCACTTTTTGCCTTGTGACGTGGTGCTTCCTCATGCTGGAAAAATCATTGTTGATTACCAAATTATTCCTGTATGGTTGTTAGAATTTCAAATTATGTTTTCATGTAATTCTTTACGCATGGTAGTGTTCTAAGGAAAAAAAGTGTGTGAACCAACTCTTTTAGATAAAAACAACCCTACATAGAAATGGTCTCATGAGGCTTTACTATTGGCATGACATCGGACTCATGGCTGCTCTCACCTTTTCTTCTCTAGCCAGTCATTCTTCCTGATGCAACAAGTAGTCTGAAGGAGGCTTCTGCAGAGAAAATTATATTTCCCCTGTCTTCAGCATCCAATACTTTTACTTCCGGCAGAATGACAGTCTGTCCTTGGTTTCCTTTGAGTGAAGTGGCTTCGATGCTGCCCTCGTTGACAATAGGCCAGCCTCAAAAGCCTCTACCTCAGTGCCTCCCTGTCATTGCCAATGCACTTACACGTGTCTATGGCAACCCCTGAGCAAGCTCTGCACTGTTGTTGAGCTGATCCCGTAGCTTAATTCTCTTTAGCAGATGATTGTTACGCTTGCTGGACTTCCTAGGATGCTCTGAAGCCTTCTTCAAAAAATTGAACATCTCTCTGATGTTCTTGATGGTGTGAGAAATGGTTATCTAGGGCCAATTTTCCAAGCAGCAATGTTCTTGCTTGTAAAACCCTTTTATTGCTAAGCAATGATGACTGGATGTGTTTCCTTGGAGGTAACTATAAAACAGAAAATTATTTGAAGCACCTGCCAACTTTTAAAGCGACCTATCAATCAATTCAGTCAGCATGACAGAGTGATATCAGCTGCCATATCCTCATTACCACTTTCTTCTTAGTTAATTAGAAGAACACTGAAATAATGTAGGAAGGTCATTTTGTTGCAGGGCTGGTTTTGTGATTAAGTTAATTTTCATTATAAGGAATGACTGCAATTTTTTGCAATTCATCTGATCACTCCATAAAAATCTATAATCAATGCAGATTATCACTATAAAAAGTGAACCAGCAAATTTTGTGAAAACCAACATTTTTGGCAGTCTCAAAACTTTTGGCCATGACTGTAATCTGATGGGGGTATTCTGTCTCTTTCACAACACATGATATCTGAGAAAAGAAGAACTGGCTTGTTGAATTTGGTAGGCAAATAAGCTGCCACTCAAGGTGGCTGCTTGTGGCTCACTCATAGAGAACCCAAAGAAACTTAGTCCGACCTAACGTTCCTGTGTATGGCATAGTCAGAGAGATTGCTGTAAGCTGAATGTTTCGAGTCAACTTATCTGGGGTCATTAAGAAAGGAAATAAAATGACAGGGGATTGCTTATTACAACGGGACTCCTTCAAGGTTGTAGGTTGGTTTTAAGCTTGAGGAATATTTTGAATGAATGATAGGACACTCTTTTATAGAATTATAACAATTTATTAGACATTTTGGTTGATATTCATCTGGAATCCAATTGTAGCCTGGTGAAAGAGTACCAAGATGTTTCTGTTACAGACACAGTAGACATGTTATTATCATTATTGTTATTATTATTATTGTTGAGTGGTGCCAATGGTCCAAGTATCCAAAGGGTGAATAAAAACACACATAATACGAATGAAAAGTAAAGTTAAATTGTAGCTCAACAGTGCATCAGATAGACATAGTAAAGTAAGAGGTACTGACGTAATTTATTTTCCACTTCATGCTTCCTTTAGCCACAGGTAGCTGTGAGCTGTAAAAAAAATGTTCACGCTGATTGCTTTCCTGGTTTTCTGATAGAAATACATACAGAAGAGTTCATTGCCCAGTACAAGTATTCCCAACACTCAATGTTTCCAGCTAGAATTGAAGGAACTATTAATGTTGCCTGCTGTAGCTAGGACATTTATATTGTTACAAGACATGCACAATGTTACAGTTGTGGCAGCTTCAGAATATCAATGTATAGTCTTGTTGGTAAGCTGCAAGTTCACATTTCACGTTTTCGAATCAAACTTCCTAATAATTGTTGTTCACTAAAGAGTACATGTGTCTGACCTGCAGCAATGACCTTCTATTGCTGGAGCTATAAATGTCTATTACATATAACGCGGGGGGACAAGAAATTATCCCATAGGGGTCATATGAGAGACTGTGGTGAACTTAATTCAGTTTTGATATTAGAACATAATTATATTTATTATTATTATTTACATTCTAATAATACACATTTTATTGCCTATTATTGATCAGAATTACTTCCAACACGTTACGATAGCGCTTATGGCATTATGTATTCTTGCTAGCTAATCAAAACCATATAGTTACAACTTTTGGTAAACTTTATAAAAAATTATGAAATCATACATCTCCTATTTTTGAGCCTTAAGTGTGATAAGAATACATGTGCAGCTGCGATCCCTACCATGATCTCTCCCATAGGTTCGAGTCTCGATACAACCTCTGTTTCTGCTTGTTTCTCTATCTTTTTCTGTCCAATCCTGCTCTGTCTACTTTTTGCCATACATGATTTCTTCTCTCTCTGACATTCCTTCTACATGTCCCAGTGTCATGTGTGCAGCTGACATGCTTCTACGAGTCGGGTCTACTCGTCTCTACCGATCTGGTGCACGTTGCGATGTTGACTGCTCAGCACTGGTGCTTAGTTGCATTTGATGCCCAGCCAGCCCTTTGATTATCTCAGTCTGGAAGCCAGGCAGGGATAGCCAAAGGTCTAAGTTACTACACATCATGTATATATGATGACAGACATTCATAAGCAAGAGTGCTCGGATTATTTACCAATGGCCCAATGTTTAAGAAGTCTAAAATGTCTTTGAAAAAACATCAGATGTAATCAGGTCAATGAGCTGAAATCTTTAGTAAAAGTAAGAAGATGCAATTCTTTGCCACACAGTTGGAATGGTGACAGCTCTGCATAAAGTCCTGACACTGACTCTAACTACTATGGCCAAAGCATACTGGCTGGTTGGAGCCTCTTCTGGTATCTCAAACCTGACTCCTCCATTCAGCTACTGTCTGCCAAAAATAACTGTTAGGAAACTGATATCATTTTCAATATTTTTTTTCACATGAAGAATAGATTAAAGTATTTGAATAGAGGAAACATCAAGAGAAGTAACAAAAGACTATGCAATTTCAAGTTGGCTAAATAAATCATTTATCCTTCATAAACTAATAACACTAATATTATTATTATTATTGATGACAATAATCATAAGAAGAACATTAACAACAATTTGGAAATATTGCGCCTATGCGCATTTTAAGTGTAATTGCACTTTCAGAAAACTTTTGACAAATCATTTAAATCTAAGGGATAATGTTTCTCCTTGTGGAGCAGGACGTGTCGAGCTTGTCAAGTAAATGCAGATGGTAAACTGCTGGTCGGTAATGGTGGACACTCTTTCGCAATTTACTGACTGAACACCGGCGGGATAACCGCTGACCCGGTGTGTACAAGAGCGAACTCTGTTACTGCACAGAGCCGCTGAAACAAATGCCAGAGCCTGTTAACCTCACAGGGCTCGGCATGGTGAGCACTAGTAGAAGATCACAGGACTATGCCCCAGAAACAGAAGAAAGAGCCCCTCTAGACCATCAGCGCTTGGCGCCGTGGTTGCGGTGCCAGCAAGAAGATATCAGAAATATTTTGCACCGAATGCCCACTGCACCGCTCTGATGAACTCCACTAACCACACAGACTAGGGAGGAAAGCACTAGACTTGCGCACGGTGCTGCACTGGCGGATGCAGCTGCTAAATGTGCTACTAATGTGCCTAGGACTGAATGGCACAAAATGGTGCTGAGTGAGGTGCTGTGACTGGATAGCACAGCCAGTGGTGCTACACAATGCCACTAATATGCACTGACTCTATACCCTAAACCCTTTAGCAAGCACAACCAGAGGGAGGGAGTAATAAGGAGTCCGTCACCAGTCTCATGCATCCATCATCACACATACCACTAACCATATGAGTCTATATTAGCACATGGCCAAGCGGCCATGCGAGCATCTTATAGCAGCGTCCTTCCGGGACCATGCTGAAGGTCCAATCCGAGGTGCTTGAGGACCTGAGCATGTGACTTCTGACCTCCAATGAGAGGTCGTCCCACGGGCATGCTCAGTAGGCTGCAAAAAGGGCTTAGCCTCCAGAGCTGCTCGCTGCCGACTAGTGCGGATTGCTAAAGCTGAACCAGAGGTGACAGCAGCAACCAACCTGACAGCACTAGCTTGAGCAAGACGTCGGGATCGTCGCCTTTGCTGAGCAGCCTCCTCTGCGGTCGGGACTGAATTAGAGACCGGAGAAGGCAAGGCTCGGGATTACTCCTGTGCAGAAGCAGGAACCCTACACCTAACACAAATCAGATCTCATACTTTGAACTGATGAGGCACACTACCCTCTATATGAAGAGAGCTTCCAGACAGGACAGTGTTACAATCAGTGCATATGGAAACCAGCCATTGATAATGTGCAGTACAGGAGTGAGATGGCTGAGCAGGGACTTACTGCGCAGGGTCTAACTATGCGCGCTACTGAGAACCCGGCCAATGATAATGATAAACTCCTTACGTATGCGCTACAGCAGCTCTATAATGCAAGAGTGAGGTGGCCGGGCAGGGAGCCACTGCGCAGGCTCTAATTATGAGCACTACCAAGAACCTGGCCAGTGGTAATCATAAACTCCTTTCTAACTGTGCAAGCCCAGCCAGGAATGCCATAGTGGATACCTGAGTGACTGCAATACCCTGCACATGGGGTAAGCATAACAATACAACTAAATAACAACTATACACAATATCTATTTGGAGGTAATTACTAATATTATTAATATTACACCTAGTGCATATTGGGATAGGATATTTGAGATGGGAATTCAGTTTAAGTTTTAATTTCCTCTTATTATTTAGCATTTCTGCTAAATCTTCAGCTAGCGTCCAGCTGGCTTTATGACCACTCATGAGTTCTGTACATGCAGACCAGCAGACTGATCAGATGGGAAATATTGGCTACTCTCCTTTGCGAGTAACATAAGCTTGGCACTGTCTTTTTTGCACTTTGAGTAACATTTGGTTGAATTCCGTTCCACATATTTGCCGAGTATGATTCTCTCACTTAAACATAATACATTTAGAGGTGACAAATCCATACCCCTGTCCTCTAAAAAAAGAGAGAACCTGTTAGGGTACTTCCAATTAAAAAACTTTACTGCTAAGGCAATAATATGTAATGCTGCACGATATCTGTGTTTGTATGTCGTAGAGCTTTGCCAACTTCTGCTGTAATTAATTATGCAAAGTTGGGTCTTTGTTCAGTATTTAAAAGCATTTCTCTTCCAGTCATTGATTTTTTGCCATATGATGGCCACAACAGAATCCAGAAAACTGAGCCCATTAGGTATGAACTCTATATTAGATTATATATTTTTGATGGATGTCTATCTCTCCATCTGTCCGCCCAGCTGTCTCCAGGTTGGAAGAAGTAAAGTATATCCATACTCTGATTTTAAAAGAAAAACACAGCACTTCATTATGCAAAAGCAATATTTTTTAAAAAAGTGAAAAAATGCAGCTTGTTTTTAAAATATGTTAATTAGATCAGTTTCACTTAATGTTTCTTTAGGTCTGTATTGCGATGCGTGTCCATATGTTTGTTCTCCTTCATGGTTTTGGCTTTTGGTAATTTCATTAGGTCCATTCCAGCATTCTGCTCTGTAAAAGGGCACAACCCAGTGACAGACCAGCAATAATTTTTTTTTTTGGCTTCTTTAGGTGATGTAGGTTTATATTACTATATAATCATGAGCTACCAAAATTAAATAAGCAAATAAGTGTAGGAGTATAATACGAATCAAGAATTAAAAGTGAGCAATTTCCCATCTTATTATATTTCTGCTCATATTTAAAAATGTTAAAAAAATTATTGAATTACAAAAATAGTGAGCATAAGGTTTTTCAGAAAGATAAGAAAAGCCTGACTGATTTCTTTCACCCTGGTCCTGACTGGTGTTACAGCTCGAAATCATTCAATTTAAAGAAGCCCACCCACTAACTTTCTAATGCAGTAAATGTGTGTATATACAGTGGGTACGGAAAGGATTCAGACGCCTTTAAATTTTTCACTCTTTGTTTCATTGCAGCCATTTGGTAAATTCAAAAAAGTTCATTTTTTTCTCATTAATGTACACTCTGCACCCCATCTTGATGGAAAAACAGAAATGTAGAATTTTTTGCAAATTTCTTAAAAAAGAAAATCTGAAATATCACATGGTCATAAGTATTCAGACCCTTTGCTCAGTATTGAGTAGAAGCACCCTTTTGAGCTAGTACAGCCATGAGTCGTCTTGGGAATGATGCAACAAGTTTTTCACACCTGGATTTGGGGATCCTCAGCCATTCTTCCTTACAGATCCTCTCCAGCTCCCTCAGGTTGGATGGTGAACGTTGGTGGACAGCCATTTTCAGGCCTCTTGAGAGATGCTCAATTGGGTTTAGGTCAGGGCTCTGTATGGGCCAGTCAAGAATGGTCACAGAGTTGTTCTGAAGCCATTCCTTTGTAATTTTAGCTGTGTGCTTAGGGTCGTTGTCTTGTATGAAGGTGAATCTTTGGCCAAGTTTGAGGTCCAGAGCACTTGGTGTGATATGCAGCTGAGTGCTCCGGTCCCGAGTGCTGGCAGCAGTGCCGGGTATTGATGCGCGAGTTTCTCGCATTGCACTTGCAAGTGTGACCCCAGCCTTACTGAGATAGTTCTTTCCCACTCCTTCCTTCTCCAAAGAATTTTACAAGCACTAACTGCCATCTTCTAGCTAAGCAATGACAAAATTTGTCATCACTGAATATAGGTTTTACAGGTCTTATCCATCAATTGTAACAGAATGGTCAATCCAGGAGGATAAAGAAGAAACTTTCTCTGATAAGATATTTTACAAAGTTACTTATTTTAATCTGTACTATGGATTTATTAAATACATATGAAAATGACGGTTACTTTTTAAGGACTCAAATCTTTCAAGATATAAATATATTCCAATTTAGCAGCATGGTGGAAAAATACTTGACAGGTAGAAATCCACACGTAGAAATATATAGCATAAACAACTCCCGGCAGACCATCACAAAATGATGCGTTCTTTCAAAGATGGTCATCTCACTCCACAGATCTAAGACTATAACAATGGAAGGAAAGGTAAGGAAGGACACATCTGCACATCATTGATCTCCCAATAGACAGCAGCTGCCTCAAATATCAAGAAATCAGTTTTAGATTTTGCCGTTTTCATCTGGAGTTTGTTGAATATTTGAGAAACAATGATGACTGTAGTAATGTGGCTTTCCCTGCTGTGTGATATTTGACTTTTTTGGAGATTTTGGACATTGGGCTGCTCTTCTCTTCTAAAGGTACTGTCACACTAACCGATATCGCTAGCAATATCGCTATAACTTGTGACGTTATAGTGATATTGCTAGCGATATCGCTGTGTCTGATACTTACCTACGACCGCTCCCCCGCTGGTTATCGCTGATCGCGCGAGAACGTCCTGGACTGTTTCTCGTCGTCAGCTTCCTGTGGAGAGACGAGCGTGGAGCCGGGCGGGAGGACGTCAGGATCGCCTAGTGTGACAGGTAAGTAGCAACCCCCGACCCCTGCGATGTCGCTGGTGAGATCTGCCTGTGTGGCAGCTCACTAGCGACCACTTAGCGATGTACCAGCGATCCTGACCGCGTCATATCTCTGGTCGGGATCGCTGGTACATCGCTAAGTGTGACAGTACCTTAACTCTAGACATGGAAAAAGTGCAGATCCTTCAGTAGCAGGGTGTAGTAAGTATTTAAATTGCAAGTACGGTATTAAAAAAAAACAAAAACGGCAACAAAGTATATTTAAATACCTAAATTTCTAAGCTGTTAATACAGACGTTAGCTGATAGGCCAATTGTAGTCAAAGGTTGAGTTTCTCTTTACATATCTATTTTAATAGCTTTTACTGCAGGGAAATCACACTTCATGTGGCAATTACTGATCATCACGGTTACAAAACAACGGCTTGCGCTTCTGTCAAAATCTTGAACATATATGGATGAGTTTGATCCTCCCGAGCTTCTTAGCCGCGCTGGATTTCAGTTCCATGCTAAGGAATATTAATGCCTTTGTACTAGTATTGCTTTGTCTTTTCAGATTCCATTTATATCAAAGTGTCTGCTTCAGCGCTCTGCAATAATTCCATGGAGTAGGATGATAGAAACTAGAGAGAATTCCTTTTACTAATTGACCCCTATTACCAATAAATGACTACACAATGTGAGATTTAATTGTTTGGAGTGCAAAATGATAATTATAGGGGGCCGTCCAATGGGATGCAAAACCAGCAGAACATTGGACAGATAGGATGTCTGTACAAATACTCCCTAGCAGAATGGATAATATTCTAGCATACACAGTATGTCCTCTAGCTACCTAGCAACATCTGTAAATTGAGGGTGAGTGATTCAAAAACATAAAAGTATATAATCTGCAATTGATTTTCCTTAAAGGGAATCTTTTACTAGGTTTTTGCTTCCCCATCTGAGAATTGCATGATAAAAGAGCAGAGATCCTATTTTGATTGATGTGTCACTTACTGGGCTGTTGCTGCTTGTTTTGATAAACTCATTATTTATCTGCTTCAGATTTAGCAGTTCTCTGAATGCTGAGCTCTTTATAACCCCTCCCACTACACTGATTGGCAGCTTTCGGTATACACTGTGCAAAGCAAGAAAGCTGCCAATCTGTTGTGGGAGTGGGTTTAGAAAGAGCTCATTAATATAGAGGAATATATATGACCATATTTACTGGTCTTGTATCATTCCCTGATGGTAAAACAGTGATCTTTTACAAAACTAAAATGGTCAAAGTGATACATGGCTGGAATTAGGGTCTCTGTCTCTACATTATGCAGCTCTCAGATTATGTTGCAAAAACCTGGTGACAGATTGTTTAAATAACACTTGACTTAATCATGTGGCAAGTGGCCATTGGCTTACTAGTAATTAGAAGACCCGTAAGAACATGTAGCATTACCATAAGTGTAGTGACCAGAAAAACCTTTACCAATTTATGTTATATGTCATATGGTAAGTGTGTTCTTTATTCCTTACATGATTACATTTGTAACACCGATTTCCCATCTTGCCTTGGGAGAAAGTAAATTATTTAATATTATGCTGCCCTCTCCTGCCTTGTTTTGGTATTACAACTTGTAGTACTATGCTGCCCTCTTCTGCCTTAGTTTGGCATTGCAACTTGTTTTTTCTGATTTGAAAATATGTGGCAGTTGGAGATGGTGCATCTGAAAATGAAAAGGCATGGCTATGTGTGGTTTTGGTGGTGAGAGGAGGTAGAAAATTGGGGCTTCTCGACTGGCACAAATAGCACCCTATTCAGAGTGCCCTGCATTTACAGCAACAGAGTGCTGAGACAAGAGAAGGAACTGCAGATACTCCGATCCGATTAGGGTCGGCTGATCCTCCCCCTTCACGCAGCACAGTTAGTCAAATGGAAAGTTACCGCCATCCTCCCAAGGCAGAGACCGAGAAAAGGCTTTGACTGTTGCAATGTGTAAGAAAATTTTTATCTGCTACCCATGACTGTTATTTTGAAATAAATAAGAATTGTTACAAGTCTTCAGTAAAGTTCATCTTTCCAGTTTGCATGGGAACCCCGAGGTATGCTTCTTTCGTCCGCGGCCATACCTTGCGGGCATCAACATAACTCTCAGTCTCATATATCCGTTATCTCCCCTTTATAATTGCCGCCTAACCTAGGGATTGTTAGAGCCATCGGAGTCACCGCGACTGAACCATCCTCCAAGGTACTAGGCCCTGCATCTCATAAGGCGGTGCGTCAATTAAGCAAGATGTGAAAGACATGAAGCAAGCTTGTCCCAACTGCCTTCAATCATCCTGCTGAAATATAGCGGTAATACAAGAAAGGCAAAGAGCGTTTGGTCGTACAGAAGATGATGTATCTCTTATAGCAGTAGGCCACAGAGCAGTCACTATGAATGCAAACCTCTATGTAAGCTACCGTCCCATGACTGATTTTAAGATGTCAGGTTTATGAAAACTGGTCTACATAAAGTTACCCTAAACGTAGAAGAATCAGCTGAAGAGATGTCAAATGTGTCAATGAAGAGCTCGCAGTTTGATATATTTTGGGGATAGCTGTCTCTTTTAACTTCTTTATGGCTCCTCCATTGGGGCACATTTCAAACTAGTGTTTTGCACCTAAAATCTGACCCATAAGTAGCAGTCCTGTTATTTTTTTAATTCTCTAAAACTGTGTAAATGTTATTGCCATGTGATGTAAGTCTGTTAGTAAATCGCCAATCGCCGTCTTCTATGGTTTCCAGAGTCATACTGGTCCTCTTCTGAGTCACATGATGGTTTTTCTAACTCGTCGGATTACAAAGTCAGTCTGTGGAGCATCAGATCCAGGCTAAAAGCCACTTCTGGCTCATAAATAGATCCCAGCGTGATCCAGAGAGCTGGAATTGCCATCACATGGCTCAGATGATCACTAGAGCGGTACAGAAAACTGTGGAGAATGGCGATCGGTAAGTTTATTAATACACGTACACTACTCTATGCCAATATTTACATGGAGCTAGTGAATAAAAAAAACAATGAGAGTGTTCCTTTAAGATAAAGCAATGACCATGGTACTATTCAGACAAAACAACCCAATGTGGCGAGCATGTTTTAGATGCAAACATATAATAAATTGTGCCCAAAATCTGGTGCATCACTAGCCAGAATTTACCCTTTTCAGTTGATAAGCTTTTGTGATTTCTAAATACGTAAATAAATATCTATTTTCTGACATTTTTTTCCTGTCAGAGAAATGTTATTTGAAACACTGAGGAAAAATACTTAAGGTCATAACTACATCTAGGTGTATTATAATTAATTTCATCCTATTTCGAAAAATCCTATCAATTTTTGGTGATTAACAACTGGAAATAAAGTGAACTAGACAACAGAAAAAATGCCACGTCTCGGTTGCAACACTGGAAGAAAAGGTCACTCAGTAAAATAAAAACATCTATTTATTAGTTGATATTAAAAAATGTAGAAAGTGGCTATAGAGCACATTCAATATTCCATCATACTGTAACATAAGCAAACCAAAAACGATATGCAACATTTTTTTCATATCAATTGAAGGTCAAATATGAAAGTTCTGGAATCCCTCATTCCCATACTTTCTTAAAGGGATTGTCCACTACTAGGAAAATTCCTTCTCGATCTGAATGCTTGGTGCCGATAAAATAAAAACACTTACACGCACCTTCTGGTCCGGCACCACTCCAGAGGTGTTAGTACTCATGTTCCCAAGGCTCTTTTTTAGTTGTTATGACACATGAGCCCTGTGCCCAATCAGCTTTGGCGTCACTGTCCCGGCCTACATACAAATCGAACATAAAGAGGAAGTCAGAGAGCATTCACAGCCCTGGCTTCTTGTTGATGTTCAATATGTCCAAAGGCAGAAACATTCACGTCAGCGCTGATTGGGCACAGAGCACGTGTCATGTATCAACCACATGGAAGCCCCAGGAATGCAAGTGCTGCAACCGCTAGAATGGGAACATTGACACAAGCGCTGATTGGGCACAGAATACGTGTGATGTATCAACCTCATGAAAGCCCCAGGAATGCGAGTGCTGCCACTGCTAGAATGGGAACATTGACAACAGCGCTGATTGGGCACAGAGCATGTGTGATGTATCAACCTTATGAAAGCCCCAGGAACGCGAGTGCTGCCACCGCTAGAATGGGAACATTGACAACAGCGCTGATTGGGCACAGAACATGTGTGATGTATCAACCTTATGAAAGCCCCAGGAACGCGAGTGCTGCCACCGCTAGAATGGGAAAATTGACAGCAGCGCTGAATGAGCACACAGCACGTGTGATGTATCAACATCATAAAAGCCCCAGAAACACAAGTGCCAATGCTGCTGGAGAGGAGCCGGCATCAGAGGGGAGTATAAGAGTTTTTATTTTATCAGCGCCAAACATTCATATCGAGAAGGCGTTGTCCAAGTAATGAACAAACCCTTTAAATGCTTAAGGAAGTGATGTTCTACACCCTTCCCATTAGGCCTGTTTCACACTTCAGTTTTTTGATGTCAGTCAAAATCCGCCACTTTTAGAAAAAAACGGATCCGCCCATATTTGGGCAGATCCGTCTTTTTCCCCCATAGACTTGCATTAGCGGCGGATTTTGACTGATGTTTGTCTGTCAGATCCGTTTTTTGATGGATCAATGAAAATTTTAGCGTCTCCCGGGCAGAAGAGACGGACAGTGCAACATTTTTTTGCAGCGACGGTCCGCTATTTTATAGTGCGCTCCGGAAGCGGCAAAAAAAATTCTCTCTCTCCCCGGACCCCTGTTCCTTTAAATTTCAACCACATGCCGACTCCAGTGGATCCGTACACAACATGGATTCAGTGACAACTGTTTGGCCCACAACGGCAGCAGATCCGTTTTTAACAGCTCTGGCGGATTTGGCCTTCCGTCAAGAAACGGAAATGTGAAACAGGCCTTAATGGTGAGACTCAGATATCTTCAATTCCAATAATTTTCTTAACTCTGGGACCTTGTGCCCTTTTTTATATGCCATATTGTATTTTCAAGTCAGCGGTCTTTAAACTCGCATCATACTTCTCTTCTGAATTATTATCAGTACTTTTCTAGACCTGGGAATTCATAAGGGATTGTGCTGTTTAAGAGTCAACAATATAGAATTATCCGCCCACGCTGCAAAATTATAAAAATGTCAACTTTGAGTAGATAATAATAATGTTAACATTTTAGTTTTAGTTTTACTTTGAAGAGTCAGTTAATCGTTCTTTTGTTTCCTGGAATTATGGATTTAACATTTGCGCGGTTTGATTTACACTTCTGTTGCATGAAACAGCAAAGGCAGACTCCCTGGGTATTTTTCAGGAAAAGATCTCAATCCAAAGCTGAGCTGGTTTCATCCACACAGAAGACTTGCAAACACGTAAAAGAGAGGGATGTAAAGTCACCTTGATCCCATTAAAAGCTTCTCTTAATCTCTCTTTATTTGAGATGCTAATATTATCAGATGATTGCAGCATCTTAAAGAAGAGTGGATTTTTTTTATGTTTATTACCCAAGGAGGACACTGGAAAGTAGAATGATGTGATTAGAACTCGGCTGCAATTTAATTTACAGCCTAAAATCTGAAACTTCATTCAAGTACAGTTTTGATCTACTCTTTTCTTATCGAATATTCAAGTGAACTCTTCTTGCCGCATTTATTGCCCTTGCTGCGTTTATTGATGTCACCTCTTCAGATGCTCATCAATCTGTGTCATAAAGTCATTAGTTGAGTAAATACGTTTTAGAACACAAGTGAAGTGCCTGGTTATTGGAACACGCTCGGATGCTTTCACGAAAACATGAGTATTTTGGCTAATGACAGTACTCTTGTCAACCAATTAAACTTCATGTTTCACTAATGAAAGATTTTGAGAGGCTTTCCAGGAAAATGAAACACTGTGTTATATCTAGTGCAGGACTTATGGGAGCTATTAGTGATGAGCAAAAGTGCTTGGATAACGTCTTTTCTGAGCATGCTCGGGTGTTATCCGAGTATCTTGGGCGTGCTCATATATTATGTTCGAGTCCCCGCGGCTGCATGATTTGCGACTGTTAGACAGCCTCAACACGTGGGGATTTCCTAACAACCAGGCAACCCCCACATGTGTTAAGGCTGTCTAACAGCCACAAATTAGGCAGCCACAGGGACTTAAACATAGTGGTTTCTATGTTGAGGTGCTATGGGATAGATTTAGAGCATAAAATGGGGACTGGGAAGACAAAATGGATCCCGATTTCCCTTATCCATAATGTTTTGCAGCTATTACATCACATGACATAGCATAACAAATCAGGAGAGACTATCATAGCCTATAAAACAGCAGAAAGAATGCATCAGCAATTTTATGCTGAACCTGGATAGTGAAAAGAGGTCAATTTTCACAGTTTAGCCATAAATATATGACGAGAAAGCTTTAAAACACTGAAGAAACAGAACATATAATGTGTGTGACAGAACAATAGCAAAGGATGGCTGTCATCTGGTTAGCCATTGCCATAAATGTGAGGTTACTTTGACATTACTAAAGCTGTGTTTAGGTTAATCAGCTAGAAAGGGGTTGGATACAGTCCTAGAAAACCTCAGAGTGTTACACACTTCTCTACAAGGCAACTAAAGTATTTTCAGTTTGTGGCTAATGATGCATTTTTTTAATTCAGTGAAGCTGTTAATTTTGAATTAAAAAAAAGCTCATCTGTTATCACCAGTATCAGATCGTTGAGGGTCCATCCTTTGATACTATCACTATCAGATTGAAGGTGTTGCGCTTCGCATAGCTCCATACACCATGTAGTTGAGCCGAGAGTACAGCAAAAAGAGAATACAGGCTGTTGCTTACTGAGTGTTGTTTAAGTAGTGTAAACCTCCTTTAATAAGAGAGAGATTGTAGTACATTCACAGCCACTACATTATGTACTTCACTGTATCACTTGTATTATGCTAAGCCCATGGCAATGATGATGCTGGTGCGAGATTTCAAACAGAGGAGACAAGTCACCGAAAAAGCAGTGAAATGTCATTCACAGACTGGAGCCAGGCAGACAGGGAGGATAAGACCTGATGCACAGTCTGGCCACGGTGCACCAAAATCTCATTACCAGAAAACTTCAAATGGCGATTAAAGAAGAACCACAAAGTGGATTTCTTCAGCAAAATGATCAATGTAATCAGTATTACAGCACCATTACAGCCATGTCTTTAATTTACATTCCAGTTTTGATCTGAGAGGTCCTATTTAGTCTAGAAAAAGACAAGGGCAATCTAATAACATGTATAAGTATATAAGGGGACAATGCAAATATCTCTCCGAGGATCTGTTTACACCAAGGAAGGTGACGGTCACAAGGGGGCATTCTATGCATCTGGAAGAGAGAAGGTTTTTCCACCAACATAGAAGAGGATCCTTTACTGTTAGGGCAGTGAGAATCTGGAATTCCTTGCCTGAGGAGGTGGTGATGGCAAACTCAGTCAAGGGGTTCAAGAGAGGCCTGGATGTATTCCTGGAGCCTAATAATATTGTATCTTACAGTTATTAGGTTCTTTAGAAGGACGTAGATCTGGGGATTTATTCTGACGGAATATAGGCTGAACTGGATGGACAAATGTCTTTTTTCGGCCTTGCTAACTATGTTACTATGTAATAACATGAGATTACTCCTTTAGGTCTTAGGAAAATATCTTTTGGGCTTACAAGTACATAGTTCTGTAAGTCTTAGCGCACATAAAGTCTATTATTGACAGACTGAAAATAGAAAGCACTAGTCTCATGTGTGATTCTTATTTTATAAAGTCACCTGCAGCTGAATGCGTTTGGGAGAATAAATGCAATCGATGGAACAACATGATCCCTACCTGCATCCAGTGTTCCATTATGTAATACCATACATGTGGTAGGAACGGAAGATAAACTGCTGATGACTTGTAAGACTGAATTTACACAGTGAAGTTGCTGCATCTATGTTTTTAGCAAAACTAGGAAGACATCATGAAAAAAATGAAATGTAAATTAGCTCTCTCCAGGTGAAATAAAGCAGTCTATGGGAGGTAACTACCCTAAAAGTCAATGTCTGACCCTGTGACAAGCCTTATAACATGGTTATCAATATAAGCCAAACCAAAATATGAAAAAGACACCCATCTGCAGACAGACTTTTTGGGCCTCTTGTCAGCGTGTTGCTGGTTGACTCGGTTAGAGAAGTTTGCTGTGATTTAAAGGGTCACTTATCCCCCCCATGGAGCTCATCAGATGGAGTATGGAGTCTTATCTGCCCAGTCAGCACTGTATTGCTTATTACATCTGTAATACCCTTGTACATATCTTTTTTAAGATTCAATCTAGACTTTGAATAATAAAATCTAAAACTAAAATGGGAGGAATGTATCAGTCGACAAACATCACTTATAGTAGAAAAAGGTAGAAGAATCAGATGTTTTACTATGGGCACAGTCATAGGATTGTAGGGTCACAAAGGCGTCTCGGCAGTAGATGATGACAGGAATATATATGTCAGAACCCCAGTGCTGAGTTTCCATTTTCCAAAATTGCATTATGACTTAATGAGAATATTACTTTCTTCTGTGTGTAAATTAAATGTAATTGTATTCTATAAAGTGATACTTTTAATATAAAATGACTTTCAAAACCTTACTTTGTTCAAGATCACTTATCTACATATCTAGCACAGGTTATCATGACTCACAACTAGACGTACGGTGCTGAAATCCAAACATGGTCTTCTTCTGGAAGTCTGTTTCACTGTTCAGGGGGACAAAGAGTCAGATTTTTTCCAGATCCAGTTTGGGTCCCCATTGATTTCAATGGGGTTCAGGTTCAGTTTGAAGTTCAGGTACAGTTCTGGTTGGAGATAGAGATGTGCAATTCATACCGGACAGCTAGTGTCTGCTGCTGGACACCGAACATGAACTCCCAGAAGTCCATTGCAATGTTCGGCGCTCCGGAGGAAGCCCGTAGCAGAGAGAGAGAGAAAATTTTCCAGCTCAAAAGTTTGGGTCCTCATTGTTTCCAATGGAGTTCGGGTTCTGATTCAGGTTCGGGTACCAGAGCTCAAACTTCAGTGGTTTTGCTCATCCCCAGTTCTTGTACCAAAGCCGAACTTTGGACAGAAGTTCAGTGGGGTACCAGAACACAATCTTCCACGGCTCCGCAAGATCCTATCCCAACTTGTAGCAGATGTAGTAATAATAATATTATTAGCAAATACCTCCAATTAGAAATATAGTATAGTTCTTCTAAAATGCTATGTTCCTTACTCCATGTGCAGTGCACTACAGTAGCTTAGGTATCCATTGTTTACGACCACTAATACAGTGACAATTAGGTAGTTGTTAGTGGTCATAACCATGGATGCCTTAGCTACTGCAATGCCCTGGACATGGGGTAAGCGACATAGTGAATCAGAAGAACTATACTACATTTATAATTGGAGGCATTTATTATATTATTATTATTACACTTTCTACATATTGGAATAGGATCTTAGAGATGGGAATACACCTTTAAGATAACATTGCACAAACCATTGACAGATGTCAAGTTAGGTGTCTAATGACACATTTTTTGTGCCATGATGTCCCAGTACTGTATTATCTGAGTCAAGGTAACCTTTATTAGACCTGAAAATTCAGAGGTTATTTTGTCTGAAAATGTTTGCTCTCGCCATCCTCGTTTGTCGCTTGGATATTTCTAGGACAGGGTCGTTGCTCTCTTACAATTCTGTAACTCACTTATCCACTTTTATTTCTGCTTTACCTGTACAGTATGTTTTGTAGACATATTATGTAATATTACAGATGTCATGGACTAGTTTAATATATAGAGTGCAACTGAAATGTAAAATTCATATTAATATTAGGTAACGTAAAAAGAGGAAAATAAGCTCCCCCTTGTTTATCAGTGCAAACCTGAGACAATGCTGCTGGAGGGAACTATGTCCTTCTGGTGAGAAGCAGCCAAAATATTAAAGTCTGGAAAGAAAGGTCAGCACAACCATTGGATACAAGTGAATTATCTAAGGCTACTTTCACACATCCGTTTTCTGCCGTCAGGCGCGATCCGGCTTATTTTTTTAAAAATGGATCCGTTTTTTTTTCGACGGATGCGTTTTTTTTCATTGACTAGCACATGCACCAGATCGCGCCACATGTGCTTGCGTTTTATCCGTTTTTTTCCGGATCCGTCTACAATTTGGTTTCCGACGGCCGGACACAACGCGTCTTGTAACTTTTTTTTGTCCGGCGATAAAAATGGACAGCAGCGGACGCGGCGCTACCGGCTCTTGGGTACAATGCAAGTCAATGGACAAATCCGGCCACCGGATTAGTCTTCTGCCTGATCCGGCCACTGCATTCATTTTTTTGTCCTCCGAGCATGCCCAGACCATTTGTCTCTCTCTCTTTCTCTCTCTCTCTCCTCGTTCCATGCGCAAACTGCTGCATTTCTCGGGTTCACAAGTTCAGAACGGATCTGGCTAAAAAACGGATCCGTTCCATCAGTTTTTCACCTAACAACACCGGATCCGTCTTTTTCCATGTTGGATGGATTATGCCTGACGGCGAAAAACGGATGTGTGAAAGTAGCCTAAAGGCATATGAAATGCCAGATATGTATCAAGGTTTTTAAATGTTTTTTTTTCCATGGATTTACCTGTTTTTATGGATTCCTAAATAAAGGTATTTCATTTTATCCGATGGTTGTGCTGATTTCTCCCTCCAGACTTTATTAATAATAATAACAATAATAATAATAATAATAATAATAAACAGGATTTCAGCCTTTCAGTGCAGACAAGAATGTTTCTATTCACTAGCAACAAGCTCAATTTCTGAAAACAAAGAACTAAAGATAATACAAAAACAGTTGCCTTTGCAAAATATATACAGTATAGGAATGAAAATACATTTATATATACAGATTATTGTGTTGTAATCTCAGGAACAGAATTCCACCTTTCATGTTGCACATACCCCATCTACACATAACTAATAAAACGCTAACACTTTCATTCTTTCCTTACATGCTTCTTACAAAGACCTTGCGCTTGGCATTGTAGTATTCTTCTTCTACGTGTTTGCTATTGCATGGTACATTGTGTACTTTGTACACAATGGAATTTCTTTTTGCACTGAAGTCACTAACTGGAAAATGTATGAGACGACTATGAGAAAGAATTGCTGTTTATTAGCAGCTCCTTGCTCAATCTCACATGGGGTGGGCATAAATTGTAGACCCCTATTTATGACTGCCATGTGCCCTATTAAATTGAGTTACAATATCATCCTTTATTCCTGCTTTAAAGAAGCTCTCCTCCTCCAATCAAAATTTGTATCATCTCAATATAATAATCTTTATTTTTTTTATATAGCGCTAACAAATTCCGCAGCGCTTTACAGTTTTCACACATTACCATCACTGTCCCCAATGGGGCTCACAATCTAAATATTGCAGTCATCATATTATATAGCACAGTGCACTTACAATTGCTCATTTTGACTTTCTACCCATCTAATTCTTCTTTTTTCCATGAGATCCATGACATCACATGAATAAAAACTAACTAGCTGAGTCCTTCTAAGCTCTATGTAGAAACAGAAGGTCAATTTGCCATGCGTGAGTCATAAGTCACTATGAAAATCTCTGGCAGGGAGAAGTGCGGAGCAGCTGGGACAGGAGTTGAAGAGGGGAATGCAGGAACAAGAGACTTCATACTTCTACATAGAGCTGAGAAGAGAAAGGAATTTACTGGGTAGAAAGGCAAAATGAACAATTGTGAGGGGCATTTCAATCATTTATTGGATGCCCTCTGACTGGTACGCCCTGTTTACCAAGGGTTAATGTTTCGCGTCCCAATTATTTTGCTTCTGCTCATTATTTTAGTTTTTTTTATATACTACATTTCAGGCTTTCCACGATTCTATAATAATTAGTCTACCGTTTCATTGTTAGTGCTGCATAATCAGCAATAATAAAAATATAACACAGGTCAACGAAAAAAAAATTTTTTTCTGGTGTCCAAAATATTTTAATGAATTTGGGGTATTTTTGGGGTGCTGATTCTGAATATGTCATCAGTTTTGCCAGATTGGCTCAAGTTTTTGAGATTTTTGGTATCTTATTTATAGCACTTGTTGGTAAATGCGACGCATCATCTCATTAATTTCTTTGGATTAGTACTTGAACTGAGCAGTTCTCAATATAGTTTTGTGTTAATTAGTGTTCTAAAAGTTTGTTCATAGCTTGATTTTTGCACTAACTTTATGTTGTTGTCTGTTTTCCAGTGAAAAGCATGAACTCATCATGAAGAAGTTGTCTTAACGATCCAGACTCATTCTGTTACATTTGTGGTGAATATACACTGCCAAAACATAGAAGAAACATAACACACTTCGTAAAAAAAGTGTATTTTGCCTATTTTGGGGTTATGCTTGGGGACCAAGACAAGTTTTGGGCACCACACATAGTGTGCAAAGCATGTATCGAATTATTACGAAAATGGAGCAAAGGACAAAGAAAAAGCTTCAAATTTGGTGTTCCAATGGTGTGGAGAGAGCCAAAAAATCATCATGATGACTGTTATTTCTGTGCAGTGCAAGTGCAAGGATTCAATAAGCATAAGAAACGAAAATGGGAGTAACATGGAATCTGCAAGAAGGCCTGTCCCTCATTGTGAAGATGTGCCTGTACCTGTGTTTACCATAAATAACAGTCATCATGATGATTTTTTGGCTCTCTCCACACCATTGGAACACCAAATTTGAAGCTTTTTCTTTGTCCTTTGCTCCATTTTCGTAATAATTCGATACATGCTTTGCACACTATGTGTGGTGCCCAAAACTTGTCTTGGTCCCCAAGCATAACCCCAAAATAGGCAAAATACACTTTTTTTACGAAGTCTGTTATGTTTCTTCTATGTTTTGGCAGTGTGTATTCACCACAAATGTAACAGAATGAGTCTGGATCGTTAAGACAACTTCTTCATGATGAGTTCATGCTTTTCACTGGAAAACAGACAACAACATAAAGTTAGTGCAAAAATCAAGCTATGAACAAACTTTTAGAACACTAATTAACACAAAACTATATTGAGAACTGCTCAGTTCAAGTACTAATCCAAAGAAATTAATGAGATGATGCGTCGCATTTACCAACAAGTGCTATAAATAAGATACCAAAAATCTCAAAAACTTGAGCCAATCTGGCAAAACTGATGACATATTCAGAATCAGCACCCCAAAAATACCCTAAATT
Organism: Dendrobates tinctorius; assembly: GCF_039654945.1. Lineage (NCBI taxonomy): Eukaryota > Metazoa > Chordata > Amphibia > Anura > Dendrobatidae > Dendrobates > Dendrobates tinctorius. The sequence continues at coordinate 56,908,462 of NW_027361690.1, forward strand.
CGATGAAATATCTTTGGCACCAAAAATGCTGTTGACCAGTGTAATCAATTTGTACAGATGGCAATTCAAATTTCCCATGGATAAATAAATTCCTGATTTCCAAAAATTGAGGTAGGAGCTAACTCGGCCATGCTCCACATATATGGCAGCTGGGTGAGCTGACCAACCTACATTATTTACTTTTCATATGTGGAACCTTGGGGTAAGATTTGCATATTGTATATAAATATAGGAGCCTGAGAGCAGATAATGATGGATTGTAGTGCATGAATTAGATTTATGTGGAGCTGTGATCCAATGGTTCAGATCTGCATCCAGAGATCTATATTTGCACGGTAACTCGTATGCTTCATTGATTCATTAATTTAGTCATCCATCCTATCATTATTACATCCATGAAAGCTATTTATTTATGGTTTGGAAGCAGTATTGAGCTTTATGTAGAAGGCAAAACAATTTTGTGGTCTTTTCTTCATTATCCGAAATCAGTTTCAGTGGTGACTGCTGAAAGACAACTTCGTCCCCTATAGCCATTAGGGAATATGCAAGCCCGCCATCAGGGCATTACTGTCCTTACTGGTGAATGGAAATAACAAAAGACTGACCATCACTTCCAAACAGAAATCAGGTGTGTACAGGTGCATACTAAGAATATCCATCTCCATATATAACTAACATATAAACCTGCACTCTGTAGTGCTATAGCATAAAAACATGAAAATATGAAATCTGAATTGCATTCCTGCTTTAAAAAATAGGAACAAGTGAGAATACTTAGTGCTTAAATTGACCAATTCATGTACCCGACCGCCACGATAAGGAGATTTTCTTTCCTGGGAACCTATCCTAATTTGAATCCTTTCCTAGGCTGAACTTAATGACGTATGGGGTCCAGTGAGCAGAAGCAAAGAGGGGTGCCTGATAATGGAGACACATGGGGCCAGGAATGAGAAACGTGGGGCCAGGAATGATACACAAGGGGTCAAAGAATGAGACACATGGTTCCATGAATGACACACAAGGTAGTCAAGAATGAGACAAAGGGGATAAGAATGAGACACCCAAAAGTTCCAATCACCCTCTTTTGACCCATTAAAAATAAAACATAAAAAAGTAAAAAAATACACATATTTGGAATTTATAAGTATCAGATCTATCAAAAATATAAGATAAATTAATCCAAAAGGTAAAGGGCATAAAGAGAAAAAAAAAATAAACACTAGAATTACTTTTTTTTTTTGCCCGCCGCTACATTGCAATAAAATGCAATAAAGGGTTATCAAAACTCTGCATCTATTTTAAAATAATATCTGTAAAAATGTCAGCTCAGGGCACAAACAATAAGCTCTCACACAACCCCATATTCTGAAAAATGAAAATGTTACAGATCTTGGTAAATAATGCACCATTCAGTAGATAGATATTTATCCAGCACCTCATAGATCCAATGTAACTCTGCAGCACTAACTGCTCGGGTGGGATCTTGGTAGAAAACAATAGCCATACTGACAATTTACTGTGTATCAGATTGTCTTGGAGAGATGTTGTGCTGAACGGTGATGTCAGAAGATATTGACTGGGCAGAAGGTTGGAACATGAAGCAAGCTGATGGAGCGGTACACAGCCAGAACAGAGATAATTGCTTTCTAATTTTGTCATGGACAAAATGTTCATTGCAATCAAAGAGATTCAGTCCTTGAGAAACTGCAGAAAATTAGGACATTAATGTCCCTTTTAGTAAATGCCAGGATATGTGTTCTCAAGCACTTGAACGCTCACAATTGGATTTTAATGTTCATTTTATATTTTTTTTTTATGTAAAGAAGTTTCATTATTTCTTTTTTTTTTACTAAATATTAATTTCTTAGCTGACAAACAGTGTACAGCAATGTAAACAGGAGGTACATTATCCCTAATCACAGAATACAGGATTTAGCCAATGTTTGGTAATTATTTTATTACAACTAGTAAGCAAATATAGTTTCCACTCTACTCCAGTATGGATATATTACAGATAGAAGAGGGGTTTATCAATGTTTGGGGAAGCTAAACCTTTTAAAGGTTTTTTCCTTTTTGCCTCTTCTCAATTGCTCTATTCCTCCTTATAAAATAATAGCACCTGTACTCTCCTCCGATGCTGGCACTGTACCAGCGATGACAGCACTGGCTCTCCCGGGTCTCACGTGATGATGGATGTCATCAGAGCCATACAACCAATCAGTGGCCACTTCACTCTCACGTGCTTTGGATGTAACAACATTGGGAGGAAGTCAGAGAGAAGGAGCAGCTCTCACTTCTTCCAGGTCGGCAGGAATAGAGAAGGAAGCGGCCATTGATTGGATGCAGGGTTCTTTGGACATAACAACATAGGCTTGTGTTTTTATTGATATAATTGTGGGAGACATAGAAGCCGTTGATCACTTTTTATTGCACTTTTAATAGAAGTGTGGTAAACACTTTTGTCCTATTTTGTTTTACACTGCAGCTTACCGTAATTTCCTTGAAATCTTGATAGATTGCACTTTTATGGAAGCAGCAGTACATGTGATGTTTTTTATATTTACTTTTATTTTTTTATGTTTCAAAACTGAGAAAATATTTTGTGCATAATTTTAAAAAACTGATTTTTTTACCTTATTTTTTAGTCTCCTTTGGGAACTTGAACGTGCAGTCTTTTGATCACTTGTTCTGTACTGTGAATGAGGAAGGAATGCCGATCAGGTCATATTAACGGACGAGCCAGCTTCGTTTCAGTTACGGTTGATGCATGGAAAAAGAATAGAGTTCTGACGTGAGCCATTCAGCCATCCCGTTTTTGTGTTATGACTGATGTATAGACAGATAGCGAGACTCGCTTAGCTACTGAATTGAGCAGCCAACCTGCCCCCTTCTTCAACATCACTGGTCAGAAGCCAACTCAGGAAACTCTTTCATCTGTCAAATATAAACCAGATCTGTAGTTGTTGGACTCTTGACTGTTGCAGACATATTCAGACCATGGTGACATTATATCTATGTTAATCTTATAAATAAATATGTTTATAGTTAAAACACAGCTAAAGTTACATTTTTAAATAAACAAGTGTCTAGAAAATTAAAATAATTAATACTGTGATTAGAGATGAGAGGATCAATCCCTTGATGACCAACTTCAAGATGAATTTCCTCAAATTCACTGGAACAATTTGCAATTTGTTTTACGAGGATCACCTTAAAAAACAAAAAAAAAACTGCCTACTACTATTTCACAGACTGCTGAAAACTCAGAGAGCGGGCTTCTGACAATGGATAGGCTTCCTCATAATAATTCCTTGAAGTTTTCACATGGTCTCGCACAGCAGCCAATGAGGGCTATCACAAGCAATTTAACAGTTGAGGACTGGTCAAGCAGCACCAAGATTTTACAGGATACAGATAGGAGGTCAAAATCTCATTCACATAGGGATAGAATCCTGTAGCCTAAATTTGATTGTGGTGTACTGCTTCAGTTCTGAATCACATTGAAAATGGGAGTGGTGGTCTCATTCTTTGAACAATAATTCAATGATTTAAGTGAGAGGGAAGTGCTGGACCTGCAGAGTCAGTGTGACTGTGAATCGATTGATCTGTGATATTTTGCAGCAACAGCATTTTAACAGCTGTATTTTAATTTTATTTTTTACTTTACACACATCACACAATGAGGGCATTTAATACCCCTATCCTAATTTTACTACTAAAGAAAAATCCTGAAACCAAGGCTTGTATGTCAGAGAAAATGTAATTGTGAGAGAGGAAAACCAGATTTTTTTCTAAGAAAAAGAAATCCACAGAATCCAGAAAAGTAACTTGACTGTTTACCTCACAAGAGTGCATATTGTAATATTTTTTCATGCCATTCCTTTTCATAATGATCCAATATTAAACTGATAAATGCCACTCGAGTATTGCTGTGGGTTACCTCCAGTTACCATTTCTTTTCCCTTAGCCAGATAGGTAGAGATCACTTGGACATTAATAAGGCTGTGTTTTTATTAAAGAGCTTTCACTACAGAAAGACCTCCGAGTGTTATGTACACGTATTTTACAGGCAGATAGAGGTCTTGCCACACTGGGATTTGTGGTGAATCACATTTTTTGGAAACTTTGGTGGTGTTGGTGGATTTGAATTTTAAACATTTAATTTCCAATTATGTTCCATTAATGAGAGCAACATCAGAATTTCTGGTCCATTTTGAGACTTATCTACCATTTATTAATATATAAAAATTGGAACATAATTACACAACCAGGAAAAATAAATCAACAATAAAGAAACCTATAATAGCACTGGGTATTTTAGTATCAAAGGCTAATGAAGCTCATTTGCATGCTGCAGTTTTGTAAGATGAACATAATCTTTACCCAGCTAGAGGATATTTACTGCCATTGCACTTGTGTGGTTGTGGTTTTCCCTTCCTTATGCTTATTCAGACTCCAGCTACCTAAGGAAGATAGCCTACAGTGCTTCTGAAATGGATTTGCCATGGCCCATTAACTTATTCAGTGAATTTAATGTGCTTTTTTTTTCTCTCCAGCTTCAAGCTATTATTAGGGGGACAGAGATTTATAAAAGCTGTGCAATTCCTGAGTTTTAGTCAATCTTAATAAAACATTGTACAAAACTTCTATGATGCTTTGGTTGCAGGCAATTTGTACAATGATTGGTAATTTTAATTCACGGCTTGTGAACTGTTTTCACCAATATATCACCACACTGTCCCATATTGCCTGAGGCGCCAGAAATACTGCTGTGATAGAAATGGTGCGGCATAGTACATGGCTTATTCTACAAGCTAGAGCATTATTATAATCATTTCCATGCTGTATTATTTTTTCTAGATAGTATGCAATGTATTAATATTTCAGTTTTGTTAAATTGGATGATCGCATAATAATGTACGGTAATACAAATAAAATTTGCATTGCAACCTGGATCAAAACTCTCTTTCATCACATTATTTTCTCTTTCATAAATGTTCTTATAAAATACTATATAGTTAAATGGAGCTTTTTTTTATGGATTAAGTGCGCTGCTGAAGATAACACACAATTACTCGTGCATTAGAAGATCGATGCTTTATTCATTTCTTTTTCCCAACGCGTTTCGAAGTGCAAATCACTTCTTCCTCAGGGGATTATATAAAATACTAGGGAACATAAATTTAAGTGATGACCTTATCATGTGTTACCTTGCCAATAAGACAAATCACCATGCAAGTATTATATACATGTCACCGTTCCTCTGAGTAAATACATTTCTCACCAGATTTCCTTGCCACCAGCTAAACCAAACAGGCAAGTAAATCAAACCATAGATGTCCATAAGTTATGTGTAATGATGAGAAATGACCCAGGGAAAAGTATTGAACACGCTTACAGAAATTTGTTTAATACTTCTTACAAAAGCCTTTGTTGGTGGTGACGGTTTCAAGACACCTCCTGTGTGGAGAAACTAGTCGCATGCATTGCTCAGGTGTGATTTTGGTCCATTCTTCAACATAAGCACTCTTCAAATCCTGAAGGTTCTTTGGGCTCCTTCTATGAACTCTGAGCTTCAGTTGCTTCCAAATATTTTCTATTGGATTCAGGTCCAGTGAATTGGCTGGACCATTCTAGTAGCTTTATTTTCTTTCTCTGAAACCAATTGAGAGTTTTTTTGTATATGTATTTGGGATCATTGTAATGCTGAAAGGTTCATCCTTGTTTCATCCTTATCATCCTGGTAGATGGCAGAAAATTTTTATCAAGAACGTATCGATACATTTGTCCATTCACTCTTCCTTCAGTCACATGAAGTTTACCAGTGCAATTTCCTAAACAACAGCCCCATACTGTGATATTCTCACCTCCACACTTCCCTGTTGGTATGGTGTTTTTGGGGTGATATGCAGTGCCTTTTGACCTCCAACATGATGTGTATTATGGCATCCAAGAGTTCAACTATATTCCTCTGTATTTCACGAGCTTGTCTAAATGTTATTGAGCAATGTTTTAATGTGCTTGAATATGCTTTTTGTTCTACAATAGAGTCTTGCGTGGTTATCATGCATACCGGCCATGAAGGTTGAGTGTATTACTTATTACTTATTGTTTTCTCTGATACAGTTGCTAATGATGATTCCAGGTTTTTTATATAGCTCTCCACATGTGGTTCTTGTCTCTTGGACAGCTCTTTTGATAATTATTTTCACTCTTCTATCTGAAATCTTGCGGAGAGCACCTATTTGTAGCTGTTTTTTGGTGAAACGATGTTCTTTCCACTTCCAGGTTATAGACCCAACAGTGCTCACTGGAACCTTCAGTAGTTTAGACATTCTGATGTCAATGCCATTAGTATGTTTGCAATGAAGAGCTTGTAAAAGTCTTGAGACTGCAACCTGGTTTTACCCATCATGAGATGTTTCTTGTGTGGCACCTTGGTAATGAAACACCTTTTTTATAGATCATCAGTTGATTTTTTTTTTTTGCTAAGTGGCAGGATTGCTTTTAAATTACTGATAGATTTCAGCTGGTGTCATGACTTTCCATGACTTTTTGCACTTTTTTCTTGATGTGTTCAATGCCTTTTCCTTGTGTCATTTCTCATTATTACATGTAACTTAATTTGTGGATATCAACGGTTTGATTTCTTTGTCTCTGTGAATTGGATGGGTTATTAATGATATCTGGTGAGAATTTCATGTCAAGAGCACTTTTAGAAATATATTTACTTAGAAAATTGTTTTCAACAGACTTAGGACTGCCTCCAGAGCTTATCCGTCTACTCATGTAATGTAATTAATTTAATACTGTAGGTTGCACAATAGCATGTCTAAAGATTCGCCTATACTACCCTTGTAATAAGGATATGACATCCTGGAAAGGGCATCTCAAGTCATACTTGGCAGAACTTTACAAAGTGTCAAAGATTTCCAAAAATTCTAAATGAGAAAAAAAAACACTGCTTGGAATATCAGTTGTGTTCTATAGACATCAGGTATTGTGGCTGTTCTAGCATTGAGATGGAGGTTACAGAATTCTATAACCAGCAAAATATTTTTTGTGAGATTATAAACAACACAACACAATTATTACCAAAATATTAAAACAATAACTGTAATCCTGGCTGGAAGTGCAAAGCCATGTAATAATGAGATATAATTTGTACACACATATATTTGATGCTTACCCTGTAATTTGTCATGTTGGCATTAACAGACCTTATAGACTACCATCAGTCCTAGTGGCTTCATATATATCACTGCGACTTTTAAATCAATGGGAGAAAGAAATGAAAACGGTTGTATATTAAAAATTGTATCTGTTTACTATGACCTTTAAGAAAGCTGATCCGTAAGCCTTTGTAGGCACACAATGGTCTTTGGCTTTACTTAAATGGGAAAAGTGCATTCAGTAAACTTTACAAAAATCAATTGTACAAGCAAATGGGAGATACATTGCAATTAGTGCTGAGCGAGTATACTCGTTGCTTGGGTTTCTCTGAGCATGCTCTGGTGATCTCCGAGTATTTGGACGTGCTCGGAGATTTAGTTTCTGTCACCATAGCTGCATGATTTGTGGCTGCTAGCCAGCCTGAGTACATGTAGGGATTGCCTGTTTATTAGGGAATCCCCACATGTGTTCAGCCTGTCAAGCAGCCACGAATCATGCAGCTGCATCGACAGAAGCTAAATCTCAGGACAAATCCAAATACTCGTAGACCACCCTAGCATGCTCGGAAAATCTCAAGTAACGAGTATACTCGCTCATCACTACTTGTACTACATCTTAGCTGAGAAATATGCTTCTTTTTCCACTTATGAGCCACTTTTTCACATCACCATTCACTCCTTAACTTATTATCTATTTTATAAAAAGTGTTTGGCATCCATCTTTCCAAGACTGTCAACCTCACCTAGCGTCTGTTTCATTTGGGGTGATTTTAGTAAGTGACTTACATACACTTCTGGTAGGGGCCAAGTGTGACTGGATCAGGCATGTTGAAGTCCAACATGCCTGATCATTCCTTTAATTGGTATTTGCCATCAAGGGAGAGTTGAAAAATCCATATACATAGTAGATTTTCACCCTCCTGCTGAAAAGTAGGTTTAATCAACTTTCACTTATTGAAAATTTTGAAGTCATTCATCAACATTAATAGTTCTTTTTATAAATAAACTGTGAACAGAGAGAGCAAAATGGGAAATTGTGATTCCCTTCAACCACATTACCTCAATTCTATCTTCATTGGGAACACAGGCACTGAAAAATTCACTTTTATTTTCCGTATGGGCAGAATGAGAGCAATGGAGGGAAACAAGTTAATATTTAACATAATTCTTTCTGTTCATAATAAGAGTATTGCATACAAATCTATCAGATAATTGCACATAAAGTAGATTCTTAATATACAAACCAAGGTTCAATGAGAGTCAGTCATTGTTTCAATATGATTAGGTAAATAACTAATTTCGTAAAGTTAAATTGAATATTATTATACTACCTACAGTTCCTCTATTACCTGCAGAATAAAGTTTTTAAAGGGAATCTGTCAGCAGGTTTTTGCTATCTCATCTGAGAGCAGCAGAATATATGAAAAGAGACCCTGAGCCCAATAATGTATCACTTAGTTTCCTGGGTGCAGCTGTTCTGACACATTATTTTAATCTAGCATGTAGCTGAGCAGAGAAAGCTAACCCCGTCCACACCAGGCTCTCTGTGCACATTGTCTGTTGACAGTGAGCTTCTTTTCAGAGAAGGGGGCGTGGCAGACCAGGGATCACCTGAGCATCAGTCTGGGCAGTGATAATATCCTGGTGACAAAACATTTATTGTATGGAAGCAACAGCACACAGCCTGCTATGTGACACATCACTGAAATCAGTGTCTCAACCCCTAGTTAATGGTGTCCTCAGCTTACATTACAAAAAATCTGGTGACATATTCCCACTAAAAAAATGGCTGTGCTAGAAACACCGCCCTAATATTGGTATACTTACAACGAAGCTTCAGTCTTCATATACATGTAACAGTATTCTCTCTGGGAGATGAATGTGTACTTCTTCCTGATAAAGCCATAAGAAAAATCTGCAACTAGCTTGTGTTGTTCTTGCTGTGTATGTTCTGCAGCTGGAAGGATTAATTAACAGAGGCCTGTGCTACAGTTATACCCACGGATTTATCATTATAGAATACGTGTCTTTATGTACGAAGCAAGTCAGCGGATTTGAGCAGAAACACAGATGCATAGAAATCATTGGCACATTGCAAGTTGTAGGGAGTTAGCTTATATTAATAGACCTGCTGGCTTTGTCCGTATGTATCTCACTGTTATATTTTTCTAATTTGACCATGTCACACATTATTATTCTCCAAATCCGACGCTCTTCTAATGTAATGCTCTAGTTACTATCCTCTGGAATCCTGTTTTAGTTAATAATAATAATGCCTGTCTGTAGGCGAAGATGATCCAGCCCTGTTCTTTCTAAAATCTCCTTTTTACTATTCTAAACTTCTTTTTCATTTTAAAAATGGATTTTATCTGCTAGACTTTATTATCAGGCTCTTGAGTGTCTTTCGTAATACCTCAGGGGTCTTTCTCTTGATTTATATACATGAGAAAGCTGGTAATATAAAAACCTCCCATTATATCTTACACCTTTACTTATTTCATCTCATGCGCTGGAGTAATAAAATGCTATTAATAATGTATAAAAATGTAGTCAGTCTGGATGGATAATAGATAGATAGATAGATAGATAGATGATAGAAGGACTGGCTCCAGGTTTTTGTGGGCCCCGGGCGAAAGAGTCACAGTGGGCCCCTTTAACACATACCACAATTCATGATGCACAGATATGGCAATAGCTCAGAAACCAGACAGTATAGTCCTCCATACAGTATTATGGGCACCTTATAGTGCCCCATATAGAATAATGAGCCCCATATATCGCTCCATATAGAATAATGAGCCCCATATATTGCTCCATACAATATTATGGGTACCAAATAGTGCCCCATACAAAATAATGAGCCCTATATATTTCTCCATATAGAATAATGAGCCCTATGTATTGCTCATTATAAAATAATGAGCCCTATATATTGCTCCATACAGTATTTTGGGCACCACATAGTGCCCCATACAGAATAATGAGCCCTATATATTGCTTCATATAGAATAATGAGCCCCATATATTGCTCCATACGGTAATATGGGCACCACACAGTGCTACAAAACCAAGAAGCAAATCAAATGAGGTAAAAAAAAATCAAGCAAAAGAAAGAATAAGAATAAGACCCCTAAAACATAACTTTTATTTAAAGTTGTCTTAACAGTATCACATGTTAGGCTAGGATACAATACAATAAATCAATCAAGCAACAGTGTATGCATTAAAGAAAAAAAATTAAACAAAAAAAGTGACAAAAATGGGGCAGTAGGAAAAAGGAGTCAGCCATGAAAAAAACAGGACAAGTTATCAGAGTGCGTGGGCTAATATGCCCTGAAGTTCCCTAATGGATGCCCTTTCTAAAAGTTTAGGTTGGCAACCTAAGTTTCTATTGTATGTAGTCCCCACTCCTCGATGGCTATCCCTGATGTGCCTGGTGTAGCCTAAAGGCCCTTTTACATTTAGCGATGCACCAGCGATCCGACCAGCAATACGACCCGGTCAGGATCGCTGGTGCATCGCTAAATGATCGCTAGTGAGCTTCCACACAGAAAGATCTCACAGCGATGCAGCAGCGACGCAGCGCACGATACTCCCCTTTCACACACAGCGATCCAGACGTCCTCCTGCCCGCCTCCACGCGTCGCTCGTCGTCACAGCAGGAAGCCCAGCAGGAAGCTGACATTCTCGCGCGATCAGCGATAACCAGCGGGGGAGCCGGTCAGAGGTAAGTATCACACATAGCGATGTCGCTAGCAATATCGCTATAACGTCACAAAATCGGTGACGTTATAGCGATATCGCTAGCGATATCGCTATGTGTAAAACCCCCTTAAGCCTAATATGTAGTTAAATCACTTATAAATATCAGAGCGATCTAGGAAGTCGCTAGTACTAAATGGTGTGACTCCTATCAATGTCTAAAAACACCTCTTAATGGTGAAAAAAGAAAACACCCCACTATTTGTTCATTGTGTATAAAAAATAAGGGCATACATTTGGGGATATATTTTTACACTCAATATAGTAGTGTCACTGCCAGATGATGGATGTTACCTCTAGGTTGATGTAGTGGGCTTTGATCAGTAACCCATTAATTCTGCAGACACAGTGGTATAAATTTATATGTCCCTAAATCACAAAGGCAAACAAAATGGCCTAGAAAAAAACTACATTATAATATAATGCTAAGGACAGCTCTCTTATAGTAATATCAATAGCAATAGTGTCACAGTAGGTGATAAACAATGGAAGCAACAGTATTCAATTCTCCTATCAGCACATACATAACCAATGCTGGCATACAAAGCCCTTGCTGGAGGCAAATACATAGACAGTGCTGGCATGCTTAGCTTTTACTAGAGGCGGAAGGATAGTGCTCATCTAGTTTATTTCAAGCCCAGTCCATCAGAAAATCCCGCTTGCAGTGTCCCAACACATTTCCCTCAGAAGCACTGGGGTTCATCAGGGGATTGCTGGCCACAATAAAAGTGTTACTATTGATTTTGTGCTTTGGTCCTGAAGAAGAGGTTTGAAAACCTTGAAACGTGTTGACATAATAAACCGCATTCATGCTTCACTTTTGTGCGTGATCGTACCTTTGAACTTTGGTCAGTGTCGATTCTGAACCATCATATTCCTCATTTATTGCATAGTCTGGGAACCTTGACATAGCTCTTTGATTCCGAACATTACAGGTCTTAAAGTGTCATTCCTTCCTTCGTGCTTCAGAAGCATCTAAAGCATGACACTTCGGATCAGCAGTGTGGTTATGCCACTGATCTGAACTATGCACTCTCCTTCTCTCAAGCAGGTGCATAACCAGCTTCAGAGAAGGGCTTGCAAGCACTAAACCGACTTTAAATGAGCTTTGATCCATCGGTTGCATAGGAAATCAGCCTGTTGATAGACTACCGAGGTGGCAATAAACCTGTAGAATTAAAAATCCCTGCCTCAAAAATGGAGAGGATTTTATATGAAATGTAAAGTCATCTGGCAGTAAATTATTTTTTACATGGATTGATTAGTAATAACGGAGGCATACGCACCTTCTAGCATCCCCTTCGGATCTACTGCAAGCCACTCTGGAAGTCTCTGCAGGCTATGGGAGTGGTGGTGCTAGTCCCATTGGAAAGTCCCATTAGACTATAATTGGCTGCAGTGGTCTATGGAATCAGCGTCTACCTCAGTGTCTCATCAGCCTGTAATTGGCGGCAGTGGTCAGATGACTAGAATAGCTCATGATCAGATAAAATACGATGGCACGCAGCCAAAAACAACCTGCAGGAGTTAGGTGACTAAAATGGCGCATTATCAGACGTTATCTCATGGTGCACTCTTCTAGTCACCTGTACACTGCCGCCAATTACAGGCTGATGAGACACTGAGGTAGACGCTGATTCCATAGACCTCTGGAGATACCTGCCCCAGTTCCGCGTGAATGTTGGAAGGTGAAAATGCCTCCAATTATTATTTGGAGTCAATCCGTGGCTAAAAAGAATTTTACTGTCGAATAACCCCAGAAAAATACTGAGACATTTGGTTTACATTGAATATAAAGTGTAAATATAAAAATCAATGTATAGCAGACTTATGCAATGCAAGCTGGGAATCCAGGAAAAATAAACAGCTTGAGGAAAATCTATTCTTTTGGTGGTTTTGCTATACTTTTTACTCCCTTCATGGAGTCTTCAATTAGTAAGAGGTGGAATAAGCTTTTTTTCTGAGGTACTAGACATCTGATGAGAACATGTGTGTTCCAGCCACCTGGGTCTCATTGATCTCACTGGAGAGAGAAAGAAAAACTGAGCATGTAACGGCTGTATGCGAGAGTAATGTTAAGTTGGAAAAATAGTCTCTGTAAACAGCACAATATTATTTTAGCTGTTGAACATTTTTGATAATGTCTATAAAGTGCTGTGGATCTAATGGTGCTATATAAGTGAGTAAAATAAAATAAAGTATCACAAGTTTTAACAATGAAATGCATCTGGTGACAAATATATATACAGTGACCCTTGAAAGTTTATGAACCTTCAGAATTTTTCTTATTTCTGCATAGATCTGTGGCGCCCCTGAGGGTTCAATCGCCACAGAGGTACTGCACCTCCTCCTGAGGTGTAGTACCCCACCATTAAGGTAAGGTGGAGATACCTGGCCACACCCCAACACCTGCATCCCACACAACATAGTAGTGTAGCAAAGCACCTTTGGTGGCTCCCTGCTTGAAACACGAAGAGTGCTGGGAGGTGGGTGGAGCTTAGTTGCACAAGTGAGTGGGAGATGATTAGGACTAGGGCAGTCTGTGAGAGAAGATCCCCGGAGTGGGTTGGATTGAAGGAAGTGCTGCAGCAGACCTCAGTGACCTGGGTCTGCTGGCACAGGAAAGAGATATTCAGAATGCCTAATTTTCCATAAGAAAGATTGATTTGTACGGAACATAAGGAGAAGAAGAGAACTAAGGATTAGGGTTAGAGCAGAGCCCTTTCTCAAGTTCTCAGTGCATGGCCGGGGTCCGGTCCCCGAGGTTGTATGGATACTGATGGTACTGCAGCAGACACCAGAGGAATAGAAGTTGTCACCACTTTATTCCCACACAAAACTTGGGGGCACAACAGCAACGAGAGTGAGCCGGGACTTAGTAGCATGGAGTCCCCAAAGCAGGCTACAGCTGTCTGCCGTAGAAGTAGAGTTCTAAGAACATCTGAAAGGAGGAACTTCAGTGTAACTCCGTACTCTGAGTACTTCAAATAGGCGCTAGAAGGGAGACGCTCAGGAAAGGCACATGTTGGCGGAGTGTTGGAACGGAGTACTTCATCTTGCCTGAAGTTTGGCTGAGCCCCTGACCTGGAGGACACGGCACCGAGGCGGGCACCTGTATGCACAACAGACTTTGAGTAAAGCTTTGGAACTACATGCCCTGGTGTCCTCCGCTTATTCCTGCGCCAACCCACTCAGCACTGCTACATCTCTGTGCTTAACACTGCACCATTACCTCACCATCTACACTACCCTGGGACTGCAACCCTGCCTGTGGAGGGCCACACCATCATTGCTACACCACACCATCTGTCTCAGAGGATCTGTCTGCAGCGTCGGCTTAACATCTTTATTGCCGAACACCACAGATGGCATCACAAATCATTCACTTATAAACTTTCATCATCATCATCATCCACTCTATTCCTTTTACATGGACGCCCAGGGCCATGGACCAGGTCACTGCCACTGTGACAACTCCCATTGAAACCAACGGGCCAGGTACCGAGTACCCCGCTGCCCTGGGAGGGCGATCCAGATCTAGAACTACATGCAAGTCCTAAAAGTAGATAAAGAGACCCATACAAAGAAATAAAAATATTAGACTTTGACTTTTATAAAGGAGCAAAATTATTCAATATCACATCTATACTGTATAAGAGGCAAACGTACAAGTATATGAATATTTGTTTTCAGTATCTGGTGTGACCTCATTAAGCAGCGAAAACTACATCTAAATATTTCTGGTAATTGTTGACTAGTCTTGGATTCCAGCTTGGAGGAATTTTACCATATTCCTTCCTATAAAACAGCTTCAAATCTGTTATATTGAAGGGTTATCTCACAGGAACTGTTTGATTCTGGTCCTCCAGTAACATATCTGTAGGATTAAGGTCAGAACTTTGAATTGGTTATAGCAAAACTTAAACTTTATTCTTCTTCAACCTTTCCTTTCTATAACTACTTTAATGTTTTAAGTTGTTCTCTTGCTTCATGACCCACTTTTTCTTGAGTCACAGGCCATGGACACATGTGTGTATATGTATATATGTGTGTTTCCTCATTTCTTGATGCTTCTTCGAAAGAGCTTGAACCTCCAGTTTGCTTTAAAATCAATTCCTGATTGTCATGTAAAGCTAACATGACTGTTGTGGGGAATCACTGCCCTCAGCAATGATGGTGGCATGAACAGCACATCATTGCTCCAGGAAGTTAAATAAAGACTGACTGGGACCACCAGAGCACTAGAGCAATGGAGGATTTAACAAATTAGTTATGCCCTTTTTTATATATTTTATTCATTCCTTACACATAGTTCATTTCATTCTGGATAGCTTCATTAACAATATATATTCCCTGTCCTTGTTTCACTACAGGAAGTGTTCTCCGTCCGTTAATTTTTGGTCTATAGCTTTTATTGTTGCATTTCGATAGAAATGAGGAACAGTGCTTAAAGTTTTCACCTTCTGTCTCTAAATCCATGCCGTTATGTAAGAGCATAAAAAGGCTTTTTATGGGCCATATCTTTGATTGGACCAGGCTCCTTTTCAAATCCTTTGCCTTGTCCAATTTATCCATCAACTGCTCCAGATGTTGGCCTTCATAATAGTCTCTAAGTGCATTATTTGACACTTAATTTTTCATACATCCTATGTGAAACTCTCCAATTCCTCTTCCTCTCGTTATTCAGCTTCCTGATTACATGCCAGCTCTTAAATGGTTTTGAAACTTGACCAGCTGGATTATTGAATCTTTAAGTTTAAGAACATTTTCTGAATACAACACACCTCTGTTTAGACAACGATGTGCCGAGTGCACAACATTTTTTCATGGTTAACCCTACTAAACCCTGCTAAACCTTTAATTTAGGAGATAGTGCATGGCGCTTAAATTGAGATAATGACGGCTCGCTGTTTTATCTAACTCTAATCCTTATTACGGACTCAGACTTATGAAATTTTACATAGAGCCAGTTACCAATAAATATATAACAAGGGGAATGAAAGAATGAATATAATAGCCAAGCATAAGAGGATGTGGCCTTATAATTTCCCTTTCACAATATACACGTACATGTAATTGTAATCTGGACTGGATTATTGTGTTTTTATGGGAGCTGGTAGAGTTGTTATTTGCATTTAGCATTGATTGTTTAAAGGGGAAATTCTAAAAGACCAATATAAAAGTTAATTTTGTATGTTTTCCAACTGAAAAGACTGCCTATATGGTAGTAATGGACCCCTTGGGTTACAACTGATTTGTTTAAGACTAAACTGAGGAATGGTGACTAAGGGACCACCTGCTATTCCCCCTTAATGGGATCATCATTTTGCTTCAGGGTTTTACTAGGGCACAACCTGGGTTTGTACTTCCAAATGTTATTGCTCAGGCAAAGAAGAATTCCCTCATAATGGGTTATCTGGGACTTTTAATATTTTTTGCATATGGTGCTAAGAACTAATATGCAGGTGGCTGCCAACTACCAGTCTGATGTGCCCAGCACTGATATTTGATGGCTTAGAGCAGTCATGGACCGCTCTTGCCACCAATTCTGTGACTTCCACTGACTTAACGTCAACAGAGAAGCTTCTTATCTTCCTCTCTGCTGTGTCAATGGGGCTTGACTGCCAACATCATGCTGATCGACAGCATATCTCCCTCCACAAATCCCCGCACATGTCCCTCGACACACTGCCCAACTGCTTAACGGGATGTCCCTATGAGTTAAAATAAATGACTTTTAACCATAAAGGAAATGGTGAGTGCTGCCTTTCTACAAGTAAGTAATTGACATCAGCCATAGTGTTGCAAATAAATAATTGGCATCAGCCATCTTGTTGCCATTTATAGACTAAAGAAATAGATTTTATGGTCCGGTGTGTGTTTTCCAGTACTGTTGCAAATGAATAAATCTATTCTTCCACCATCTCTTTGCAAATAGTGTTTAGGAAAGCCCTTTTCAAAAATGAGGAGAGCATCAAATAGGGGATGCTGATGGTGGTGGTGTGTAACTGATGCAGGGAGAGGATGTAGTCATTATTTGCCTGCTTTGTGCCCAAATGCAACACCTTTCTCTGTTGTATTCAGGCAACAGAATGTTATGTATCCTTTTGTGGATCTGAATACTGCTGCACAAATGGTGAGCCAACTAGATGTTGAAAAGGTGTCATATTGAATGGCTGAGAGTGTTTCCAATTCCTTCTCCTTATCTTCTACCTTGTCCACTGTAGAAAAAGTACAGTTGACACCTGAGGACCATGGTCATCCAGCTTTTATCTCATCCCCATTCAAATCAGCAAAACAGTCTGAGCCCCAATTCATTCAGCAGTCTCTTCTGCTTTTTGATGACTCCACTGGCTGTGGTTTTGTGGGCAATCCACTTGACCCTGCTCCCGAAGTGGAAGAGACTGAGTGCTTTGATGCCCAAGCACTTGTTATGTTGGAGAATGAGTATTTGGGAGGGTGAGTGCACAAGGTCAGTGGACCACCGCAACAGATGTCAGATGATGACAAAACTCAGTTGACAACTGCAGCATCTTTCTGCAGAGTGCAGAATGGAAAAGAGGGCAATACTGGCAAGGAGGATGATGAGATCCTAGTCCCCACATGGAGAAGAGACTATCTTAGTGATTTGCACAGTTTGAAGGAAGAGGAGGTGGCCACACTGCCACAACAGCACAGCAAAGAGGGAGCATAGTGCAAAGTCAGAACTGGTGGGCCCCTAGCCAGTATGTCGGCTACTACTGCTCACCATGCTGTTGAAATAAGCACACCAAAGACAACTCAAAAAAGCTCCATGGTATTTCTTCAGGGAACGTGCTTCCGACAAGCAACAGGGGGTTTGCAAACTGAAGCGAGGCAAAAATATTCTAAACCTGAGAACCACCTGTATGACGAGGCATCTGAATTACAAGCACAAGGTGCAGTGGAGTACACACCATAAAAAACATGACAGATCTGAGGCTCTTCCTGCTGTGTTCTCAGCCTCTTCCTCCTGCTCAAGATCAACAAGGCCACCTGCCTTCTCACAAAGAAAGGATTTGACAGCATCACCACTACCACCAGTGTCATGAACATCTCCATACCATCCTATGGAAGTGTCCCGAGAGAAAGAACAGATTCCCCCATAGCCATGGTCCTTAATGACTGCATTTCCAATATACTGGCATTTGTAATGCTGCCATTCCGCATGGTGGAGATGGACAGCTTTAAAAAATTGATGGCAGTGGCTGTCCAGCAGAATGTTGTTCCCAGCTGCCACCACTTTGCCAGGTGGGCCATCCATGCCCTGCACAAACATTTTGCTGCCAAAATCAGGCAAGCACTGGGCAGTTCATTCAGTGGCAAGGTCCACATAACCACCGATACGTGGAACAGTCAGCACGGCCAGGGACATTACATCTCCCTAACTGCCCATTGGGTTAATGTAGTGGAGGCTGTGACAGAGGAAGAAGGGCTTCTAGCCATTGTCCTACCAGCACCGAGGATTGCTGGATGTTTATCTATTAAGTTTGTCTCCTCCTACTCTGCTTCCTCCACCGCCTCCTCATCCGGCTACAGTAAGACCTGCACCACCATCGTCAGCACAGCCAAGGAGAAATTACAGTAGGCTGTTCTGAAACTGATCTGTTTGGGGGACAAATCCTTCAAAGCACAGAAGTTGAAACACAGAAAAACACAATAAAACGTGTAAAAATACTCTGTTGTAAAAAAGTAACAATAAACAGCAAGTGCTAATAAAAAGTTGATATGCTTTTTGCAAAAAATGTATACTAAGCCACTCTACCAAACGTCAAGGTAACCCGTGTCAGAACAGTCCCTAAC
The DNA here is from genome assembly GCF_039654945.1 of Dendrobates tinctorius. Taxonomy (NCBI): domain Eukaryota; kingdom Metazoa; phylum Chordata; class Amphibia; order Anura; family Dendrobatidae; genus Dendrobates; species Dendrobates tinctorius. The sequence continues at coordinate 56,927,217 of NW_027361690.1, forward strand.
TGATGTATTTAAAAACCTGGTCATGTGTATAGTACCTACAGTGGGGCAAAAAAGTATTTAGTCAGTCAGCAATAGTGCAAGTTCCACCACTTAAAAAGATGAGAGGCGTCTGTAATTTACATCATAGGTAGACCTCAACTATGGGAGACAAACTGAGAAAAAAAAATCCAGAAAATCACATTGTCTGTTTTTTTTTCCTTTTATTTGCATATTATGGTGGAAAATAAGTATTTGGTCAGAAACAAGCAATCAAGATTTCTGGCTCTCACAGACCTGTAACTTCTTCTTTAAGAGTCTCCTCTTTCCTCCACTCATTACCTGTAGTAATGGCACCTGTTTAAACTTGTTATCAGTATAAAAAGACACCTGTGCACACCCTCAAACAGTCTGACTCCAAACTCCACTATGGTGAAGACCAAAGAGCTGTCAAAGGACACCAGAAACAAAATTGTAGCCCTGCACCAGGCTGGGAAGACTGAATCTGCAATAGCCAACCAGCTTGGAGTGAAGAAATCAACTGTGGGAGCAATAATTAGAAAATGGAAGACATACAAGACCACTGATAATCTCCCTCGATCTGGTGCTCCACACAAAATCCCACCCCGTGGGGTCAGAATGATCACAAGAACGGTGTGCAAAAGTCCCAGAACCACGCAGGGGGACCTAGTGAATGAACTGCAGAGAGCTGGGACCAATGTAACAAGGCCTACAATAAGTAACACACTACGCCACCATGGACTCAGATCCTGCAGTGCCAGACGTGTCCCACTGCTTAAGCCTGTACATGTCCGGGCCCGTCTGAAGTTTGCTAGAGAGCATTTGGATGATCCAGAGGAGTTTTGGGAGAATGTCCTATGGTCTGATGAAACCAAACTGGAACTGTTTGGTAGAAACACAACTTGTCGTGTTTGGAGGAAAAAGAATACTGAGTTGCATCCATCAAACACCATACCTACTGTAAAGCATGGTGGTGGAAACATCATGCTTTGGGACTGTTTCTCTGCAAAGGGGCCAGGACGACTGATCCGGGTACATGAAAGAATGAATGGGGCCATGTATCGTGAGATTTTGAGTGCAAACCTCCTTCCATCAGCAAGGGCATTGATGATGAAACGTGGCTGGGTCTTTCAACATGACAATGATCCAAAGCACACCGCCAGGGCAACGAAGGAGTGGCTTCGTAAGAAGCATTTCAAGGTCCTGGAGTGGCCTAGCCAGTCTCCAGATCTCAACCCTATCGAAAACCTTTGGAGGGAGTTGAAAGTCCGTGTTGCCAAGCGAAAAGCCAAAAACATCACTGCTCTAGAGGAGATCTGCATGGAGGAATGGGCCAACATACCAACAACAGTGTGTGGCAACCTTGTGAAGACTTACAGAAAACGTTTGACCTCTGTCATTGCCAACAAAGGATATATCACAAAGTATTGAGATGAAATTTTGTTTCTGACCAAATACTTATTTTCCACCATAATATGCAAATAAAAGGAAAAAAAACAGACAATGTGATTTTCTGGATTTTTTTTTACTCAGTTTGTCTCCCATAGTTGAGGTCTACCTATGATGTAAATTACAGACGCCTCTCATCTTTTTAAGTGGTGGAACATGCACTATTGCTGACTGACTAAATACTTTTTTGCCCCACTGTATATGAGCAGGATTCAGACAGGTAATGTTCGATGTGGAAACACTGCAAAGAACAGCTTATATGTGCATGGCCCACAAGGAAGGGGTGGATACCTCCTTAGTCTTGTAAAAACAAGAAACCAATTAAATGCAAACACATGGGCCATGCACGCAGTGAACAAGTCTGTAGGACAGTGTTCACACCACCTTCTATTCCTATTGACTCACATTATACTTGTTACTCAAGACGTGCATTAGGAATTGCTTGTTTTGAGTAACTAGAATCCGAGCATTTTATTGCTCGCTCATTCCTTTTACACACACGACACAAACAAAACAAACTAACAGTAAAAAATTGTGTATAGTGGCATGACAGCTCAAAATATATATTATGGGTTGTCTTTTGGTTTTGCTGATGTACACCTCAAACCCATGTCCACAGAAAGTATTGGGATATCACAATATAGGAATTACTGTAGATTGCATACAGATTTTCTTGGAAGTCATCATGTAATGGTGATATGCCAGATATTTTCTAAAAGTTCAAATGATTGTCCTTGTAAAAACTCATCTGGGAAGCAAATACCCTCTGAATGCACCTACCTTGTATGATTTGCAGGGCCTGCATAGTGTCACAGTGACATATTCATACATAATACATAAATATGAGACATATTTTTATCCATGTTGAAGCGTAGCCAAGAATATATGAATATTTTGGCTCTTCTTTTCCTTATTTTATTTCCTACATCATTCCTCGTTTAACTAGAAGCACTTCTCAGACACATTGACCGGCCTTTGGTGATTTTCCAGTTAACATATCCCATATGCTAAAAAATTACATATGCTAAATATTACTTTACACTTTACATATGATTGGGTAAATCTTTGCTGATGGCAGAAACAGCAAAAATATCATTTTTAGACTGACATTTTAATTTATGCATCCTGATGTTTTAGATTTATAAAATTGTCAGTGTGGGTAAAAATATGTCTACTAATAGAGCAGAACCAAAAGTGCTTAGTAGACAAGACTTGCTGTCACTTTTGACAAAAGTTTCCACTAATTGAAATGGCTAGTATATTTCAATACAGGAACATATTACTGGAAGAACATGTTTAAAGTGTAACCATTGCTTTAATTTTAATTTCATAAATCAATAGTACGCATTCAAAGAAGCAACTTCGTAATATATCTTATCAGAAAAATCGGCTTCTTTATCCATCAGGACTGATCTTTCATTTTTAAAATTCTCAGTTCATGGGTAAAATCTGCATTCAGTGAAGACAGATTTTTAGATTATTGAGATAGGAGCTGGCAGTTGCTAAAGATAAGATTCTACTTAAGGTACTGTCACACTTAGCGATGTACCAGCGATCCCGACCAGAGATATGACGCGGTCAGGATCGCTGGTACATCGCTAAGTGGTCGCTAGTGAGCTGCCACACAGGCAGATCTCACCAGCGACATCGCTGGGGACGGGGGTCGCTACTTACCTGTCACACCAGGCGATCCTGCGTCCTCCAGCCCGGCTCCACGCTCGTCGCTCGTCTCTCCACAGGAAGCCCAGCAGGAAGCTGACGACGAGAAACAGTCCTGGACGTTCTAGCGCGATCAGCCATAACCAGCGGGGGAGCGGGTCGTAGGTAAGTATCAGACATAGCGATATCGCTAGCAATATCGCTATAATGTCACAAGTTATAGTGATATTGCTAGCGATATCGCTTAGTGTGACAGTACCTTAAGTGGGGGTGTTGGAGCTAAAGGCAGATCCTCTCCATCCTCTTCCCTCTTCCAGCCTGCATAGAATCTCGTGAGAAGCAATAGTCTAAAAAAAAAGGGGAAACCAGGGTTAGATACCGAAAAGTCAGTCCAGAGAGAAGTCAGACAAGTCTACATCAGGATCAGTATAGAAAAGAGCATGAGATTAAGTCAGTGCGCAAACCGGTTCTTTATGTAGCGTAACAAAACAAGTCAACTAAGGCGAGAGATTATATAGGGCATGGCATTACCCATTGGCAACAGCAAGTAAATGATTACACCTGCTGATCTACTAGAAAGCATACACATCCATTAGCCTGGATACAATCACAGGTCTCAACAAGATTAATCCCTGGGTAAAGAGAGTTTGTGCTGCCCAGAGATACTGGTTACAATATTTCCCTTATCACCAGTGCCATTCAGAGTAAATGCGTTAGTGTCTGGTGACTGAAGCAGAAGTAGCTGGAGTAGATCCAGGTATAGATGTGACAAACAGAATACAATTTTATAAGGAATAAATTTATGGACTTTCGTGCGCTGTTCGACAAATTATCCTTCAACACAGCTTGGATAAGGTAATTTGTCGCGCAGCGCACGAAAGTCCATAAATTTATTCCTTATAAAACTGCTATTTTGGTGGCCACAGAGTGGACCCTTGGACGTGCAGCAGGCTGACTATTGAATCTACGTGCTTAAATCTCTCCTGCAAAGGGTGAGTATAATTATTTCATGTTTTCTTAAAGTTTACTCAGGTAAGACCCTATTGCGCTCTTTCCTCCTATAGTGTATAAACAGAATACAATATCATGTCATGGATTTATTTTTTGTCATGGTAATCTATGGGTTATAGATGGCTGAAAAACCTAGTAAACATTATATTCAATAATGTATGCATTTTTTTAAATATCTTGTAGCTAATAAGTGATGGATGGCCTATAAATTACTGAGTTTTATTTTTCATGCAGCTAACACCATCTCAGAATATATTGAGTTTAGATACTAGTCAAGGAAGGACAGGTCTGTGCCTTCTGACCATTTCCTATGAGAAGAAGGCAAATAAGAGAACCAAGAATCCAGGCAGCGTCTGTCACTCGATTATCTCTAGAAGTCGGTCCATTCAACAGCTGAAACAGTGTGACTAGTGAAATTAGCAGAAAATTGTTTCAGATCTTTTCAGCTGAATGCTCTAATGTGATTAGACAGACAATGAAGACCCTCATACCAGGTACGAACTGGGGCTGAAATTCAGCCCTGGCATTTGAAATCACACAGGCCCATGCTCTCCTCGTCCCCAAACACCAGATGGGATAAATTACTAATATTACCCTGGATGGAGGAAAGAAAGATTTACTACAAGACCAATATTTCTAATGACACCTGTGGCCTGCTGGGGAAAGTGAGGTAGCACAACGTTGCAGACAAGGCAGCCCACAACCAGACAGGCCCTTCTGGCATTTGAGAGAATTGCCAGATGGCCAGTCTGGCCTTGCCTCATATTGATTCCACCTTGGTAATATGAACCAAATCGAGCAAAGGAAGCATGGGCCAAATGAATAAAATTAAATCATTTTTGTTAGCAATGAATCTAAAATGGAATAATAAAAATGGAGACACAAATACAAAAAGATACTGCCCACTAGGGTATTATATCCATACCTAAATAGACCAGCGTCAGCATACAAAACCTTTCTGCAAACCATAGTTATCAAACATCTTCATGGAAGTGATTTCAAAGACAAAAAGCCCTAAAACAATGTTGAAATTCAGCCAAAAAAACACATAGTTCTGTTACATCAATTACCTTAATTACCAAGTGGGGACCAGATAGAGCAATTCATAATAGTTCCATTTTAGCTTGATGCATAAAGGTAAGTGTATGGGCAATGCATTTGAAGTCTACTTACTGATAGCTGTAAGGCATATATGATTACTGGACACGCAAGTAGAGATACACCTCAGTAAATCTAATATATAAAGCTCAATGTGTGTGTGTGTGTGTGTGTGTGTGTATGTATGTACAGTATGTATGTGTTTATGTCTGGAATTGGCATCTGCAGAGAGCATCATAGGCTATGTTGTGAGGTGAAATTTTAACCCCGCGCGGTCCAATTCACCAAACAATTTTGCACCTAGGTACATAATGGGGAAAAAGTGTATGTATGTATGTGTGTATGTCCGGGATTGGCATGTGCACGGTCACAGCTACAGCCACAAAATTTTGCACAGTCACACGTCTGGACCTCGAGAGCGTCATAGGCTATGTTGTGAGGCGAAATTTTAACCCCGCGTGTTCCAATTCACCAAACAATTTTGCCCCTATCTACATAAGTGAAAGGAAAAGTGTTGGAGGGAAATTGACAGCTAACAGATGTGAACAAGGGGGGACTTAAAGAATAAGAGCGATGGCGGCAAAGAGTATAAACCGTACAGTTGCTGAGGTGGGGCCCTGACATGGGATACTCACCACACATGGGGAAATGAACACACACACAAAATGCGCCACACACTACCACGTGCTTCAACACATATACCACCCTCAGCACACATTTCACCACACATACACCAGCCTCGCCACATAAAAGTCGAAACACAAAAATTGCCACTCAAAACTCGCCACGCGCAAAATTCGCCACATGCAAAACTTGCCACATGCAAAACTAGACTCGCGCAAAACTCGCCACATGTGCAAAAATCACCTCATGGAAAACTTGCCACACACAAAACTTGCACACGTGGAAAAATTGCCACATGCAAAGAAGTTGCAACACATGCAAAAGTTGCCTCACACAAAACTTGCACATACTCAAAACGCACCACACATAAAACTCACCACGCACAAAACTTGCCATGCGCAAAACATGCTGCACACAACTTGTTACACTAACCTGTCGCATGCAACTCGACACGCAAAAAGTTGACTGCTGAGCCGTGTATCTAATCCTATTCTGTGTGATACTTTCTGCTAAGCCATGTATCTAATACTATTCTGTGTGATACTGTGTGCTGAGCTATGTATTTAATCCTACCCTGTGTGATACTGTCTGCTGAGCCGTGTATCTAATCCTAAAGTATAGGAGTAGCCCCGGCACACTAATAACATGTAAGTAGAGTCTTTGCAACGACAGTCTTTTTTGTTGTGATTTTATTTTTTGTGGAAAAAGGTGGTGTTACAATCCAACGTTTCAGCTGTACATCTCGAGCTTTCATCAGGGATATGACTTGGTCCTTGGTTTTGGGGTGTGTGTATAGGTTGTATAGGTTTGCCTTTGTAGTCCAGCTAGGGCGAGGTCATCACTGTTAGGGGTAGTCCTGCTGGTCTGGACTCATTTGAAGTCACAGACGTCACGGGAGAGAATGTAGGGTTGTTGTAATAGCACAGGTAAAGTACCTTCGGCTAGAAGGATAAATGAGAGGGAGACCTCAGGTGTGTATCGCTGGAGCGGTACCTATAGTGACCACGATGTGTAAGGTCAGCACGTGACTCCCATCCTTATGTCCTAAGTCTGGTCAGGTGTAGAGGACTCCCAGCCTCCTCTACACCTGACCAGACTTAGGACATAAGGACGGGAGTCACGTGCTGACCCTACACATCGTGGTCACTATAGGTACCGCTCCAGCGATACACACCTGAGGTCTCCCTCTCATTTATCCTTCTAGTCGAAGGTACTTTACCTGTGCTATTACAACAACCCTACATTCTCTCCCGTGACGTCTGTGACTTCAAATGAGTCCAGACCAGCAGGACTACCCCTGACAGTGATGACCTCGCCCTAGCTGGACTACAAAGGCAAACCTATACCACCTATACACACACCCCAAAACCAAAGACCAAGTCATATCCCTGATGAAAGCTCGAGATGTAGAGCTGAAACGTTGGATTGTAACACCACCTTTTTCCACAAAAAATAAAATCACAACAAAAAAGACTGTCGTTGCAAAGACTCTACTTACATGTTATTAGTGTGCCGGGGCTACTCCTATACTTTAGCTTTGTTTTTTTCCCCAGAGCACCTAAGTTGGGGTTTGAGCCTGTCATATCTATTGTGTATCTAATCCTATCCTGTGTGATATTGTCTGCTGAGCCGTGTATCTATTCCTATCCTGTGTGATACTGACTGCTGAGCCGTGTATCTAATCCTCTCCAGTGTGATACTGACTGCTGAACTGTGTATCTAATCCTCTCCTGTGTGATACTGTCTGCTGAGCCATGTATCTAATCCTATCCTGTGTGATACTGACTGCTGAGCCGTATATCTAATCCTATACTGTGTGATACTAACTGCTGAGCTGTGTATCTAATCCTATCCTGTGTGATACTGGGCTCCCCCTGTAGTCTGTGTCAGAGGGTGGTCTGTGTTGGCATGGTAATAAATTGTGTTATTTCCAGCTTTACAGAAGGACAATAACACCATAGAAATGATAAGAATAATAGGCCTTAGTTAACACAACTGTCTACAAAGAAAACTGTTGCTGATAGCAACCAATCACAGCTCATTTTTCATCTTTTAAACAGCTCTGGGACAGCGTGGCGAGTTTTGAGTGGCGACTTTTGTGCTTCGACTTTTATGTGGCGATATTGGTGTATGTGTGGTGAAATGTGTCCTGAGGGTGGTATATGTGTTGAAGCACGTGGTAGTGTGTGGCGCATTTTATGTGTGTGTTCATTTCCCCGTGTGTGGTGAGTATCCCATATCAGGGCCCCACCTTAGCAACTGTACGGTATATACTCTTTGGCGCAATCACTCTCATTCTTTAAGTCCCCTTTGTTCATATCTGGCAGCTGTCAATTTGCCTCCAACACTTTTCCTCTCACTTTTTCCCCATTATGTAAACAGGGGCAAAATTGTTTCGTGAATTGGAATGTGCGGTGTTAAAATTTTGCCTCACAACATAGCCTATGACGCTCTTGGGGTCCAGATTTGTGACTGTGCAAAATTTTGTGGCTGTAGCTGCAACGGTGCACATGCCAATCCCGGACATACACACATACATACATACACTTTTTCCCTATTATGTACCTAGGTGCAAAATTGTTTGGTGAATTGGAACGCGCGGGATTAAAATTTCACCTCACAACATAGCCTATGATCCTCTTGGGGTCCAGACGTGTGACTGTGCAAAATGTTGTGGCTGTAGCTGCAACGCTGCACATGCCAATCCCGGACATACACACATACATACATACACTTTTTCCCTATTATGTACCTAGGTGCAAAATTGTTTGGTGAATTGGAACGCGCGGGATTAAAATTTCACCTCACAACATAGCCTATGATGCTCTCTGGGTTCAGATTTGTGACTGTGCAAAATTTTGTGGCTGTAGCTACAACAGTGCAGATGCCAATCTCGGACATACATGCACACACACATTGAGCTTTATATATTACATAGCAAGCAGAGAGGAAAAATAGTAATAAAATAATAATTGCCATAATAAAAAAAGATCCCCAAAGGGAATCTTTAATCAAACACCTTTCACTGAATAGTATGTTTTTTCACATTCATCGAGGCACTCAGGTGTTAAGGTGGACAATTTAAATATCCAATATGATTCTCTGTTGTGGCTCGCACTGTAGTCTATTTACTTTCCCTTGGTATGGTTCTCTTCTGTATTTTTATGGTGCATATTATTGTATCCATTTTTTGAGTGGTTCCGGGAGTATTGGTTTGTCTCCTTATACCAACCACTGCACCTGCTATTACTGCGATTATTGTGTTTTTATGTGATGATTAATAAATTATATATTTTATAGCATAATTTTGCGTTTTGATTACGTAGGGCTGGAAGCTCTGTATAGGTGTAAGTTGTGACTAATCAAGGATAGGTAGTCCTTGGATTATTGTGTTGATGGATCCTTAGTGAGTTTGGAATAATAATGCCTATTGGTGGGGATCCTCAACCCTTCCTATAAGTAGGTTGCATGGCTCACGGTCCACATTCGTCATCCTCTAATAATATTCTACAAATTACTTTTCAATGATGACAAGGCCTGGCATTCACCCTAAGGCCGGGATCACACTTGCAAGTGTAATGCGAGAAACTCGCGCGAGTCCCTCACCTCAATACCCGGCACTGACGCCGACACTCAGACCCAGAGTGTGCGGCTGCATGTCTTTCTGTGCAGCTGAATGCTCTTGTCCTAACCGCCGGCTTCAGTGCCGGGCATTGATGCGAGAGACATGCGCGAGTTTCTCGTATTGCACTAGCAAGTGTGACCCCGGCCTTACTGAGATTCCCCCTTACATCATATTGTGGGATAGTTTTTAATTCTTTTAATAACAGGTGATGAAAGGTTTCAAAGGTTTCTAGAACTGTTAAATAATAAACTACAATAATCCAACATAAAAAAAGAAAGAAACTGTGTAGATTTATACAATGTCTGAAGCCCATTGTGTTATTTCGAAGCAGAGATTAATTGCAAATAAAAATCCATTCCCAATTTTGGTTTAGAAAGTGCTAAAAAATTGCTGAAAACTCTTCTGGATGAAGAAGATTTTACTATTACAATTTTATTTTCTGTTGCAGTGTAGGAGAAAAAAATCTCAAAAGAAAATATAAAAACTCACACAAAAAAAGAAAGTAGCACACACAATACCCTGCAGTGTTTAGGTCTTTTACAGACTAGTTATACGGCAGCACAGGTGACAGCTCGGCAGCCTGATATATAATGTTGCTGAAATTGGGACTTTAGAACACAAACGGGATAGAGACTCACTGCAGCATGAAATGTGGAGCAGGTGATCTGGGACTTTGCTCCTGACAAGTTTATGTTCAGGTTTTTCAGCTGAGACTTGCTATGTCATTGGTTTAGTAAATTTTCTTAACCAGCTACAATTTTACAAGCTTTGGAACAAAAGAGTTTTTGGAACATTAACTGCGGCCAGAAGAGATGCAGTAATTTCAGATTTTTTTTTCAAATTAAACTGCCATGAATGATAAGGTTAAAGCATATGCTTAAGAAGGTCACTTTTATGGTCCATTGTCATAATTCCGAATGACCAGAAGGAAATCTCAGGCTTGAGATAAAACCGATGCAGCTTAAAACTTCGTACATTATTATGATATGGATGTCTTCATTAGCCTTCAGGACAAAGCCTTTATATCCAATGACACTGACTAAAGCTGACCATAGATTGAACCAGCGTGTTTCATTCATATTGTATGAATATTCTTCCATAAATTAAATGGATAGCCATAGCTATACTGAACCGATTCAGTATTATAGGACACTTTTTAATATTTTCAGCAACTACTTGAGGTTGCTTATAAATGTTTTTTTTACTGCAACATTACCATCAGCAGTATTGCAATTATGGAAATCATGGTATTGTAGCTGGTCTTCTAAAATCTCCATGTTGATCAGGTTGGTGAACTTTTCAGAAAGGATTCTATAGCCAGGATTTTCAAAGTAAAGGGCCTGTCACACTAAGCGATATCGCTATAACGTCACTGGTTTTTGTGACGTTATAGCGATATTGCTAGTGATATCGCTATGTCTGATACTTACCTACGACCGTTCCCCCGCTGGTTATGGCTGATCGCGCGAGAACGTCCTGGACCGCTTCTCGTCATCAGCTTCCTGCTGGGGCTTCCTGCTGTGACGACGAGCGACGCGTGGAGCCGGGCGGGAGGACGTCAGGATCGCCGCGTCTGACAGGTAAGTAGCGACCCCCGTCCCCAGCGATGTCGCTGGTGAGATCTGCCTGTGTGGCAGCTCACTAGCGACCACTTAGCGATGTACCAGCGATCCTGACCGCGTCATATCGCTGGTCGGGATCGCTGGTACATCGCTAAGTGTGACAGTACCTTAAGAGCACATTCCTCATCATGTCTAATAGATATGTTTGACAGGTCTGCAGTTTACATTGTGAGATTTGAAAACAGATACTTTTTAATTTATAATTTTTTGTCTAGAGAGGAATTCATTTTTTTCAAATTCAAGTTACCAGCTTTGACAATTTTGTCCCGAAATATTGATTTGTGATGAATCACGAGGTCCCCAGTTACCCTGGAAAGACATGTGTGACACTCTGAGGTGTGGATTCCACTCATTTCAACTTCTTGAAAGCAAATGCATCTTTAGTAATATGAGTGTGAACACAGATAGTTACGGGTAAATGGGTGGTAAACGTTCTTCACTTCTATAAAGCCAACCACTATGGCTCTGATTTATTATGAGACAAATACCGCTTAATGTATTCAGTCCATCTTATCAATGGTGTGGGCCACCACTGAAATATTGCTCCAAACAGGGAATGGAGTAACATTTTTGGAACAGACTACGCTGCAACTTTTGATGAATTTGTTGGGCAAATATTGCCAATCCCCATTCTACTCCAGCTCCTCACCAGCTCCTCTACCAACTTTGACGGAACTGTACAAAAATATTGTGAAAGCGCCAATAGTTGCCATTTTTAGATGTTGTGCACCCATTACGAGAATTTTCAAAGTGTTTCACTCATTCCAGAAGTCTAGCATAAACACTCGGGTTTGTGGTTATAGGAAAAGAGAAGATCATGCTGATGTTATCTCCATGTCCAAAACTTGTTGCAACAAGGTGGCCCTCACTGTTCACCACTACAATGTACGACAGCTTGCTAGTCTCACAGCTCAGCACAGCATGAATGTTAGCGATAAAGCTGATTTTACAGAGTATACATTATTCACATGTAAGGATACCGCTTAAACTTATACCCTTGCAGATCGATTGCAGATTTGAACAGCTCGACCTTTCAATCTGCCCTTTCCTTATCTGTTGTTGAACCTTTGACATTTTCCATGATATCAGCCAAGCTTTTATCATTTTTTCGCTAATCTGGAACACTTGGCTATCAATGAGACATCTCAGCTATGGTCACAGGGTTAACAGTAAAATGTGGTAAGTAAACTTATTGATCCATGTTTTCCGTTATACGATTGACAGCGGAAGCCGCTTATTTCATATTTGGATAACTAATTCGAGACTGGTTTATAGGAAAAAGAGGGAAAAAAGAGAGATATAATGAATGTCCCCACTCCTGTTGCTATACAACGCCATTAGAGAGCACAACTGGTGACCCAACATGCCACATTATTAGCCAGGAGCTATTTCAACACAAACAGACAGTGGTCATGTGCGAACACGGTCTTACAAATATTTATGAGGGAGACATGAGTAGGGTCCATAAGGAATGTGACCTCATGACTAAAACAATTGTTTTGTCTTAAATGTGTTTAAAAAATGCTCATATTGTTTTTCCATATCACAATCTGTATAAAAAAAGAGAAATCTTGCAATCTTCACACTGACCTCTCGAGTTTTTCTACACTTTTACTTCCTATACTCTCAGGAAATGCACATGTACATTAGCAGCAACAGCCCCTCAGAGGAAGCCCGTGCTAAACGCCCGTTGGGGCTGACACCATTTGGTCCCAGGGGGAGACAATAGGTTAAAGCAGAGCTTAGTTTGATATTTGCAGTTTTCGCTCCCTTAAAGCGGTAAACACATTATTAAATCAGTGATACACACTTCTCTAATTTAGATATTTCACACATGTTTCATAACAATCAGTATATTTATTTCCTCATTGGAAAAGTAGCTTCACAGTACTGGCACTTTGAGACTTGCAGCTATTTTTTGGTCTCCCATCCACTATAGTAATTGTGGACCCTTTGTTTTACACCTGTGTAATTCAACTATCCACTTGTTCTTTGAATGTGATTTGCATTACCTTTTTCCATATTGTATAATATTTTTTAATAAACTTTGATACGTTTTATATAGGATCATTTTTGCTCTTTTTTTGTGCGTTTTCAAGTGTATATAAGTTGCAGATAACTATCAATGTTGGTGTCTCTCTTGCCAGTTGAGTTTACAATGCTGTGCCACATGAACTTATGGCCTGATCCTCTTTGTAGTGCTAAATAGGTAAAAAGGGACCCCAATCTTTCCACAGGTGCAGGTTTTACTTGCTGCACTTCCGTCTATCGGGCAATTATGGCACATATCTTTGCTATGCCAGAAATGTCTCATATGATGATATCACTTTAAGTTTTAGTGCAACCTTTGGGGCAGATTCAGCATGAAAATATATTCTTTGGACCAGAGAAGTTTGTGCATCCCTGCTTTGATCCCTTTAAAATGTTGGCGATTTTTCCTTTTTTTTTGCTTTGTTTTTTCCTCCCTTTATTTCAAGAGCCATAACTTTTTTACTTTTTTTATTTTTCTATCAGCATAGCAGTATGAGGGCTTGTTTTTTTGCAGGAAAAGTTGTACTTTTGACTGACACCATCCATTTTATCATTTGATGTACTAAAAATCAGGTGAAACATTTCCCTGTTTTTCAAAATAGAAAAAAAAAATTTTTTTTATTGATTTCATTTTGAGGTAGAAACAATCTTTTAACCACCTCTTCTTACATTTTTTGGGTTGTTGCAGCAGCTGAGAAAACACAATTCCGACGTAGTAAGTTTTTTTTCTTGACACACTATTTACTGGCCATATTACATAGCTTTATATTTTGACAGAAAAGACTTTTAAGAACGCAATGTTGCCAAATATGTGTATTTTCTATTTATTTTTTATTTCTTGATTTTTAATGGGGAAAAATGGGGATAATTTGAACTTTTAAACCTGTGATCATCCAATTGGATTGCTATGTATAGCGAAAATCATGGTCTCATATGAATATCAACCACGGGCTGGCTTTTACATGGGTACCATCATGACAGGCACAGGGTCTTCAACAGACCCCTACCTGTCATGGCAAGCCATTGCCCTCCTGCAATCACATCTAGGGAATGCCAATGAGCGCATATAATGGTGTGGACCCTACTGGCGCATTGTAAATGCAGCTGTCACAAATTGAAAATGGCATTTAACAGGTTTACAGCCATGATCAGAGCTCCACAACACCCTCAGCTGTTAGAAACAAATGATGGCTGAACATAACAGCCATCATCTAACAAGTATGATAAAATGGGTTTTGTGCACTGCTGATGAAATTCCAAAGTCGGATGACTTCAAAGCATGTTGATGATAAACCACATTTCTACCAAGCCTGTCTTCTGGATTCCCGCCTTGGATTTTCAACAGCCGTGCGTAGACCCATTTTATCCTACTTGTCATTTTACTGTTCTCTTACCTGTAGGTCTGCAGCAGCTGAATGCTCTGAATTCCACCAATGGTTGATTAATACACAACCAAATCAGGTGAGCACCTTCTTTCACCTTATTGTTTCTGGTCATTGGATTAGATGCTATTGCCCTTTTTTTATCCCTTCAGTTTTTTTACCTAGCCATCACCTGTCAGCAAAGAGGTGGGCTTGGCTTGTGAGCCCACATCGAATTCTTGGAGCCGACAAATGATGTACTCAGAATGTTATATGTTGTTAAAGGGCTAAAGACTGCTGACGCTTCTTATCTTAGAATAAACAATAAAAAATCATACCAATAAATGCTCTTCATTTTCCCTTAACGTAGGTCATCATAAGTCATGTTGGGAGATGTTGATTGCCAACAGATGCAGCTACCACAAATGGTAGTTACGTCAAGATCCCCATTTGCTTGGCTCTTTTCTTTATATGTTTTCTAAACTTAACCCTGTAGGAACTTTATGTCAGATGATAATCTGCAATCTCTAATGATTTGAAG
The DNA here is from genome assembly GCF_039654945.1 of Dendrobates tinctorius. Taxonomy (NCBI): domain Eukaryota; kingdom Metazoa; phylum Chordata; class Amphibia; order Anura; family Dendrobatidae; genus Dendrobates; species Dendrobates tinctorius. Next base: position 56,942,235 of record NW_027361690.1, read on the forward strand.
AATCTATAGATCTGTAAGCATTCTGTAAAATTTGGGCCCATAGAAAGCTTTATGGACCGTATTACAGATCCATAACACACCAATCTTTAATATAACAATGTATAGTCTTATAGTTAACAAGAACTGACATCTTGGAAAAACATAAATATGTATTCCCCACTCTCGGGAACTATTAGAGCAACTCCCTGAATATCATGTCATCCAACAAAAAGCAAAAAGGAGCATTAGCCCACGAGAAAAATAAAGTAAGCTGAGTCAAGATAATTAAGATAACATATACAAATAATCTTTATTAATCAATAACTCACACATAAATAGTATGGGCATAAATAGCTCCAGATGAAAAAAAAAAACAGGACGAGAATGGAACGGGTAAAGGAACCAGGCAGCACTAGTCATACTGAACCTCTCATGCTCAATTATAGTGTGTGAAAATATAGACTGAGCACGCCAACAAATGTATAGACCAACCTTCAGGAGACAGGATACAGACAAGCTTAAATCCTATACCAGTCCATGTGGACAAAGGTGTGTATATAGCTAATAGTACCCATGGCTGCCAGAGACTAAAGTGCCGCTCTTAGTGCGTAAAAAGACTATTGCTTACCCATGCAGAAGAGAGGGACAAGACCGAGCCATGCACGCCGAATCCCTTCTATTCTCGTCCTGTTTTTGTATCTGGGGCTATTTACACCCATACTATTTAATCTTTGATTAATAAAGGTTATTTGTATATTTTAGCTTAATTATCTTGACTCAGCTCACTTTATTTTTGTTGTGGGCTATTGCTCCTTTTCGCTTTTTGTAGGATGAAATGTATAGTCTTAGTATATAAATGGATTAATAAAGATGAGTAAAAGAGGGGACATGACAAAGCATTTCAAACACTGCCATTGGGGAAATGATTCTTGTTATGAAAACTGTTCCTTTTATCACCAAAAAAATGGATCCCTGTGGCACTGGCATACATTCAGCTTCACCCTAGTTCTCCGCTGACATAAAAGTTACAGCAGTCAGGGCCGATTTCTCCAAATTTCACTTGGGAAATGTTGGCAGGTAAATCATTATTCATGAGTAGTTCTTAACAAACCTACTGCAGCACATGTCAAACTCAACAAGATCAATAATTGTGCCTGTCTCCATACGCTGCGGACACATGTCCATGCCAGTTTTGTAAATTAGCAGATCTTCATGAATGTCACATAAAACTGAGAGGAAATGATGAACTTTTTAGCTGCAGATTTGAAACGTTTAACCGTATTTGTTCTGACACCGACGTCATCTCTCTCTCAAACTATGAAAACTTCCTCCATGATGCGGCGAGAGTCTGTCGTAAGTCACCATTAAGCCACACAAGAAGTGAAAAGGTCATCAGCTCAGATTTATTGAAATGTATAAATGCCTGTGAGGCAGCCGTAGGAATGAGCCGCTATCCAAATGAAATCCAGGGCGATAGCTGCCATTGTTATTGTGATCAAAACCATGATAAGCTGTCCCTTTCATAATGAATTAGAAATTGTAATTCAGTGATGGATGCTGCTAGACACCAGTCCAGTAGTTTCTGCCAAGACACAAGCTTGTTACCTCCAGATCCACATGAGATGCAAGGGAAACTATTTACTACCTGCTTCACTATGTTGGTTTTTATTTTATGTTGTCTTCTTGCGGCAAGCTGATGGTTAGACTTTAATATAATTACAATTTATGTGTATGCCCAAAATATATAAACCCTGCAGCATATAATTTACTTATTACTTGATGACATAAGAAGTCATGTTTAATAAGGTTTGCCGTGTCACTAGTCATTTGTAATAACCTCTACGGCTCTCGTCCTCGGAGACTAGGGACCGGAAGAGGGGGGAGTAGAAAAGGGAAAACTAGAATATTGTGGTTTCATATTCTAGTTATTGGATATGATTTTAGTGCTACTGAATAAAAAACTGTAACAGTAATCAGAAAGCGCAATATCTGTCGTGGGGCTGAGAGCATATTAAAGTATAGCTCCCCCAATGTATCCAGAAAATATAATGCAAGCGGAGTACTCCCTAAGCAATTGCAAAGCTAACACCATGGAGTAAGCCATAAACCACTAGCAAATTGTAAACTAGGCAAATTTTATTCGTACAAAACAATGACAAACTGGATTAAAATAGGAGACATATACCATAAAACAATGGAAACATGTGGAGGAGACGTGGAATTGAGTAAGGAGGGAAGGCAGATAGAGAGTCAAATAGTGGGACCAAGGGAAGCAGCACTGCCAAATTGCTATGGCATACATCATTGCACCTTTTTCTACCACACTGAAAGTGCATAGTGTACATAAAGCGATCCTAAAAAGATCATGACTGCTTACCCATCATAGGTCTGAACTTCTGTCACCCTCCTCAATGCCCCGATGCACGTTTTGTGTACCTGCTTTTATTGAAATAAAATTTGCTTAGTTTAAATTTTTTTAGTGATTTATGGCTTATTCCATGGTCTTAGCTTTGCTACTGAATAAAGAACAGACAATTATTATATCAACTGTACATTGTTTTCTGTCCATGATATAATATGCAAGAGTACTGTATATGAAGAAGTTCACTACTATTCAACAATGGAAATCCATGCCACTGAATATAATCATTTATTGGACCAAGTATTGAGTGCATTTACTGAACAAACATTTCAGTAGGCCAACATTTCTGATTTTAAATTAATTTTTCAAGCTAGTGATATAAAGTATTCTAATTTACTGAGATAATGACTTTGGGGTTTTCATTGGCCGTAAGCCATAATCATCAACATAAACAGAAATAAACACTTGAAATTGATCACTCTGCTTGTAATGACTCTATATAATATATGAGTTTCACTTTTTGTATTGCAGATCTGAAATAAATTAACTTTTTGATGATATTCTAATTTAGTGTGTAGCACTTGCATCATAAATGCCATCTGACAACTCTAGCCCAACACATTCTGCCTATACTTTAGTTCAGATGTGTTTAAATCAAATATACATGGAAAATGTGTCAGAAAATGGGAATTTGTAAATGAGGGTTGGGTAATATTCACAAGGAGCTGTAGCGTGGGCCCCTACAATTAACTTTACTGGTTGGCCCTGGATATCACAGTTGAACACTGGCTTCATTGACTGTACAATCACCTACATTCTGTTTAAAGGTTTAAATTATATTTAACACTAGCTGAAGAGCCCGGCGTTGCCCGAGCATAATATCCCCTGTATGTAGTATATACCTGTATGTCATCTTCTGTTGTATATAGTATATACACCTGTATGTCATCTCCTCCTGTATATAGTATATACCTGTATGCCATCTCTCCTGTTTATAGTATATATCTGTATGTCATCTCCTCCTGTATATAGTATATACCTGTATGTCATCTCCCCTGAATATAGCATTTACCTGTATGTCATCTCCCCTGTATATAGTATATACCTGTATGTCATTTCCTCCTGTATATAGTATATACCTGTATGTCATCTCCTCCTGTATATAGTATATACCTGTATGTCATCTCCTCCTGTATATAGTATATACCTGTATGTCATCTCCCTTGTATATAGTTTATACCTGTACGTCTCGCAGGTTCCCTCCCGTTTGTACACAGTGGAGGTGCAGTCTCTGCTGAGACGTTTCAATGGCCCTTGCGGAAGCAGCTCTTGCCTCCCTTTCTTCCATTTCTGTACTCCTTTCTGTAAGTCTTGGCTCCCTTTCTTCTTTCTGTAAGTCTTGCTCATTGAGGCGTAATACAGCTTTTTTCTTAGAGAAAGCAGATTTCAACCTTGTGGGAGAGTAATACCATTTAGTTAGAAATTGTAAAGAAGGACTAAATTAGAGTGACATTAGTTGTAGCTGTATAAATAAGTTTAAAGCAAAACAGGCATTGTCAGGTTGGCGCTGTTACACCGATTAAAATGATACCTGGGTTGGAGAAATCCATCTTATGTTTGTTTTTTTTATCTGTGTTTGAATTTTTATGTCAATGAGATGCTTCATGCCAGACAAAGAGAAGTTCCGGATTCTGGGCTCCCCCTGTAGTCTGTGTCAGAGGGGGGTCTGAGTCGCATGGTAATAAATTGTGTTATTTCCAGCTTTACAGAAGGACGATAACACCATAGAAATGATAATAATAATAGGCCACAGTACAACAACTGTCTGCAAGGAAAACTGTTGCAGATAGGAACCAATCATAGCTCAGCTTTCATCTTTTAAACAGCTCTGGTGAAAAGAAAGATGCTTAGTGATTGGTTGCTATGGGTAGCACAGGCAGTGTAACCTGTTGTGGTCAAGAAGATGTGACTATGAAATAGATATATTAATATATACATATTAGATATTATTTATATGTAATATCTAATATATCTATTTCATAGGCACATCTTCTTGACCACAACAGGTTATACTGCCTGTGTATTATATTAGATGTTATATATATATATATATATATATGATATTTGTTATACAGGACTTTGCGTGTGGAGTGTGGCTATGTGGAGTGGGTGTGGCTTGACACACACACACATACATACACTCATTTTTATATATATATAGATTTATTTTGCTGTGAAATGTTACAATGTTCTTTCTTTTGAAAATTTCTTCTCTGTAAGGTTTTGGTTATGTGAGTGGCTTCTACCAGTCACGATATATAATCATGATTATGCTTGATTGTAATGGAGGAAATATTTAGCTATTCTGTATTTAGCGTCTTCCGTCAGCACATATGTCGATTACTATAGTAAACAGATATAGTACATATTTATTTTTGTTTGATTTAAACCAATGTTACTTATAGCTCAGACATCATCTCCCATCCGCCAGAGGCTTTTCAAGCTCTTCATAATTAATTAGCATGTTTATTATTCCTCTAAGCTCTGATTAGCCACATCCCCGAGTCCTAGTAGAAGTGTGTGAGTATAGAGCTCCTCTATGCAAAAGCTAAACTTATTCTGCACAGCTTGCACCACGAGTTAGTCCATATCACATAATATGAATCAGACACAAGCTAGCATTAAGGGGACACTGCACAGACATCATCATGGGAGAAGAAGGTTTCAAAACTCTCAAACCAGCTCAGTTAATAAAATGAATACATACCGCTGTACACCGATTTTTTTTTTTTTTGCAGTTCTTTCTTTTGGGCTTTTAAAAAGTGCATTTTATTCCTTTTTGCAAGTCCTTTAGGGGTGATATTTTTAATTTAGAAATAACCTTTTACTTCTTTAAAAAAATAAAATAGCCATACCTAGAGCATTCTGGATCTGAAGAAATGGCAAAAAAGTGCAATCATAAGTAGGCAGCAACATACATGGTCAAAAACATGCTCTTTCACAGTAGCTTTGAGCAGGCTTTCCACTGTGTGAGACATGTAATGATATACTGTCTGACTCTGCACTCATCACAGGTCTCACTGCAGAGCTGTGTTTGATTATAAAGTGTGGGGAGTAGAGCAGAGATGAGTGTCATTATAAACACCTTTCAACTTTTAACCTATAGCAGTCAGTTTAAAATTAGGGGCAGTATGGCAGAGCTGAACTACCTCTCATCCAAAACACTTCTTGCAGCTCTCCTTTCAAAGTGCTGTCAGGCCTAATGCAATGCCCTTCCCCCAGTGTTGACTGTTGAGAGATGACCTTTGAAGAGGTGTTAATGTTCTCTACTTTGTCATCATATATCTCACACTAAAAAAATATTGTGGGGGCGTGTTCATTTTCCCCCTGTGTGTTGCTGTCAATGCATTATTGGTCAATGTCATGCAGGGGAAGCACACCCCCCCAGGGAAAAGTCTCTAGTAATACCCACTTGGATTTAACTTAAATTATAAACTAAACTTCAAGAGCTAATATCATCACAACATAGATGAGAAATTATAACATAAAACCACTTCTTACTCAGCTCTGCAACCATTATTGTATGATGTGGCCAGTTGAACAAGCTCAAACTGATAAAAGGTCCACTTTATTGTGCACCATCCAAAAAAATGTGCACATACCCTCATAGATATTTTATATATAAGTGCCTCATATTCTTTTATGAGGAAGGAAAAAAATAAAGCAATCCATATAAACTAGGGTCCTATTATTTTTACCGCTGGTAGCCTTGTAAGACAGTTCACAGGTTTAACACTTCACTAGTTCGAGAAGTACCCCCCAAAGTGTTTCACTATATATGAATTGGTAGAAGCAAATTGCCAGTTTGCATTATAACAATTCACTTCTGTAGTGTTGAGATGACAAAGACCAAATATGTCCTTCTTTATTGAAATGATTTGAGTTTCCCTAACTATGCAGCATGAATGTATCATGATGAAAGTGTCAGAAAAACATCCAAGTTTTACATTAGCGCTTATCAACTATTTAGATCACTCATTACTGCTGAGTCTTATAAACTACAAGGTGAAAGCAAATCAAAGGTCTTGTAGATAATTATGCCATGTAATTGTTACCACGTTGTCATTTATTGACATGATTTAATTACAGCATAAAGTTTCTAATGGAATCTGCTCTATGGAATATCCAGGAAAAAAAGAGCCCAAATATATGAATTGTCATCAGTAATTATATGAAATTTCTATACATATTTATTGGCCAAAGAATGGCTAGCTTTCCTTTTTGTTTGGGCTGTATGGCTTCTGGCACATTGTACGGTGCGGCATACCGTATAACACAATGGTGATGCTTTAATTTGTCCGATAACTGACATAAGAAATTGCAAGCAGCACACAGACGTTTTAGCTGGATTATGTAACAGTGACTGATTGTTAATAAATGTTCCCATATGTGTACAGAGAACTGTATACATCCAGCTAGAAATACATTTTATTACTTTGGACCATCAGTGGGACCCCTCATTTGTTCTTCTGGAGAAGAACCACAATCATAGATGGTTGTTTACGACCTGATTGTTTTTCTTATAAGGACGTGGAGATATAATAGACTACGGTGATAAACTTTCAATGGCTGAAAGTGTAATAAGAGTACAATAGCTAATAACCAAAGTAATTAGAATTGTGTGTTTTTGGAGTGGATGTATTTATTAATAACTTACCTTTTAATCATAGAACCTGAGTCTACTGTAATTAGTGATCGATTAGTGTATCTTTAATGAGTATTTATATACATGAGGGTAGTACAGTGGCTCAGTGGTTAGCACTGTTGCTATGCTTAGCGGGGGTTCCGGGACCAAATTCCACCAAGAACATCTGGAAGGCGTTTGTATGTTCTCCCCTTGTTTGCGTGGGTTTCCTCCGGGTTCTACAGTTTCCTACCACACTGTAAAGACATACTGATAGGGAATGTAGATTATGATGGGACAGTGATGATAATGTCGGTAAAGTGCTATATAAGTGAATTAAATAAATGTGTGCAGTACTTATATTTCCATGGCATACAGTATGCCTATTCATTCATTATTAATACACAAGGTAAAGCTATAAGATATACTAGGGATTTATCATTGGTTTCCTATGAAAAGGAAAATAGTTATCACTAGTGTTGAGCATTCCGATACCGCAAGTATCGGGTATCGGCCGATACTTGCTGTATCGGAATTCCGATACCGACTTCCGATATTTTTTCAATATCGGAATTCGGCATCGGAATCGGAAGTTTAAAGTTGATTGACAGACTGACGTCATCATGATGCGCGGTGTGTGCGCATCATGATGCGCCGTCATTTCGGGCCTTCCGGGGGTCTCTGCCGGCCTGCCGGGGGGCTGTGCCGGCCTGCCGGGGGGCTGTGTGGACTGCCCGGGGTCTGTACCGGCCTGCCGGGGGGGCTGTGCCGGCCTGCCGGTGGTCTGTGCACCCTGTGGGGGTCTGTACCGGCCTGCCGGGGGGCTGTGCCGGCCTGCCGGTGGTCTGTGCACCCTGTGGGGGTCTGTACCGGCCTGCCGGGGGGCTGTGCCGGCCTGCCGGGGGGCTGTGCTGATGTCCGGGGGTCTGTGCAGGCATCGTCCGATGGGACTACAAGTCCCATTGGGCGATGCCTGCTACCATGACAGTGATTGACACATTAGCCAATGATGGGACAGTAGTAGTCCCATCATCCGGCTAATGTGTTAAATGTTAAAAAAAAAAAAAAAATACTACATACATACTACATGCATGCTACATACGTACTACATGCTACATACATACTACATATATACTACATACATACTACATACATGCTACATACATACTACATGCATGCTACATACATACTACATGCTACATACATACTACATGCATGCTACATACATACTACATGCATGCTACATACATACTACATGCTACATACATACTACATATATACTACATACATACTACATATATACTACATACATACTACATACATGCTACATACATACTGCATGCTACATACATACTACATACATACTACATGCATGCTACATACATACTACATGCATGCTACATGCATGCTACATACATACTACATGCTACATACATACCACATACATACTACATACATACTACATACTACATATATACTACATGCATGCTACATACATACTACATGCATGCTACATACTACATACATACTACATACATGCTACATACTACATACATACTACATACATACTACATGCATGCTACATACATACTACATGCATGCTACATACATACTACATGCCACATACATACCACATACATACTACATACATACTACATGCTACATACATACTACATATATACTACATGCATGCTACATACATACTACATGCTACATACATACCACATACATACTACATACATGCTACATATATACTACATGCATGCTACATACATACTACATGCATGCTACATACATACTACATGCTACATGCATGCTACATACATACTACATACATACTACATGCTACATACATACCACATATATACTACATACCTACCTTCCGTCATTGGATTCCTGCAGCCCGTAGAGAACGGCAGCAACAGCTGATGCTGCAGTTCTCTACCCAAGATCGTCGTGGGACACACTCGTGGACTGCTTCGGATCGTGGGTGAGTATTTTTGTGGTTTGTTATGTTAATATTTATTCCGGAAAAGACAATGGCTTCGGGGAACAATGTGACAAGTATTGGTAAGTATGTTACTCTATGTTATATGTATTGTATGTCTATGTATGTATTGTATGAATGTATTGTATGTATGTAGTATATATGTGGTATGTATGTAGCATGTAGTATGTATGTAGTATGTATGTAGCATGCATGTAGCATGTAGTATGTATGTAGCATGCATGTAGTATATATGTAGTATGTATGTAGTATGTATGTAGTATGTATGTAGCATGCAGTATGTATGTAGCATGCATGTAGTATATATGTAGTATGTATGTGGTATGTATGTAGCATGTAGTATGTATGTAGCATGCATGTAGCATGCAGTATGTATGTAGCATGCATGTAGTATATATGTAGTATGTATGTGGTATGTATGTAGCATGTAGTATGTATGTAGCATGCATGTAGTATGTATGTAGCATGCATGTAGTATATATGTAGTATGTATGTAGCATGTAGTATGTAGCATGCATGTAGTATATATGTAGTATGTATGTAGCATGTAGTATGTATGTAGCATGCATGTAGTATATATGTAGTATGTATGTAGCATGTAGTATGTATGTAGCATGCATGTAGTATGTATGTAGCATGCATGTAGTATGTATATGGTATGTATGTAGCATGTAGTATGTATGTAGCATGCATGTAGTATATATGTGGTATGTATGTGGTATGTATGTAGCATGCATGTAGCATGCATGTAGTATGTATGTAGTATGTATGTAGTATATATGTAGTATGTATGTAGCATGTAGTATGTATGTAGCATGCATGTAGTATATATGTAGTATGTATGTAGCATGTAGTATGTATGTAGCATGCATGTAGTATATATGTAGTATGTAGCATGTAGTATGTATGTAGCATGCATGTAGTATATATGTAGTATGTAGCATGTAGTATGTATGTAGCATGCATGTAGTATATATGTGTTATGTATGTAGCATGTAGCATGCATGTAGCATGCATGTAGTATGTATGTAGTATATATGTGGTATGTATGTAGCATGCAGTATGTATGTAGCATGCATGTAGTATATATGTAGTATGTATGTTGCATGTAGTATTTATGTAGTATGAATGTAGCATGTATGTAGTATGTAGTATGAATGTAGCATGTATGTAGTATGCATGTTGTATGTATGTAGCATGTAATTTTTTTTTTTTTTTTTTTTTTTACATTTAACACATTAGCCGGATGATGGGACTACTACTGTCCCATCATTGGCTAATGTGTCAATCACTGTCATGGTAGCAGGCATCGCCCGATGGGACTTGTAGTCCCATCGGACGATGCCTGCACAGACCCCCGGAGCCTGCACAGACCACCGGCAGGCCGGCACAGCCCCCCGGCAGGCCGGCACAGACCACCGGAGCCTGCACAGACCCCCTGGCAGGCCGGCACAGCCCCCCGAAAGGCCCGTACAGACCCCAGAGAGGCTGTACAAGGGCAGGAAAGGGTTTTTCTTATTCCGATACCGGAAGTCCCATAGACTTGAATGGGACTTCCGGTATCGGAATCGGCGATACCGATACTTTTTTTAAAGATCGGCCGATACCATCCGATACGATACTTTGAAGTATCGGACGGTATCGCTCAACTCTAGTTATCACTGTTAAATAAATTATCAATATTCAGAACAAACGGCAAGTAACTTTTCCATCAAAGTCTTGAGAAGATGGATACCAATAGGTATATAAGAAGCTATAAATTTGGATCAGGAGAGAACGAGCCAGTTCTTCCATTGCAGTCTATATATAAATCAGGAAACATGGACTTCTGACTTGTGCTTAAAATGTCTACTGCATCCTTAGATGGGGGTGTGGAGAAGGTCACACCTTAATTTGCCTCCTGTCAGCAAAGTGTCAAATCGCTTTCAGGCATAAGTCCCGTCTGACAATTTAGATTGTCTACTTCCATGTAGACTTGCCAGATAAGGGACAATGAGGCTAAACCTTTCCATACACATTACATGTATAGTGAGCTGGCCGAACCTCCCTATCAATTTTCCACCAATGTAAGATGTTGGGGGCAATGAGGTTCAGACAGTTGAATCAGGTTGACATGGAGAGTCAAAAAGTATGTCAGGAAGAGCAGGCCAAGGTTATGCTTCAACTGTGAAGGGGAGGAAATGCCTCAGCTAGTTGCAGGAACATTTTTGGGCCAGTTTGTTGGAAACCAGACAAGTGCAGAGCTTATTGGAATTGTGACTGTTCAAGACAACTTTTGTATCCGTGTCACATTATCATTTCATTTTCCTTGAACTGTAAAAGAAATCATACACTGACGGGGAGTACAAGAACCCTTAATTTAAAAAATGCCAATATCCCCAGATTCAAGTCTGTACTTTTGGACATTGACCGAGAGTAGAAAATGTCAGATAATTATGAATATGATAAATGGGAGCACTTCAAGTCATGGTACAAAACTAACATCTAAATTAATCCCAAATGCCTATCCTTTTAATATCTTAGTCTAATCTCTTTTCTAATATACTTTTATACAAAAAAAACTCCCTTTCGTTCCCTCACTATACTAACTGCTTTATTTTTTGAACTACTTGCTGTGTGACGATGCTCGTTTGAGAGCTCCCAGTGCATGTTGGTATGCTCAAGCGAGTAGTTGTCAGGGGGAAGAGACTGTGATCACTGCTGCTTCATCTGCCCCACCTTGAAATTAAGTGTCATCATTAGTGTAGTACATTTCAAGGGCTGGGCTAATTCCTTCTCTACTGAGCATGCGTAGGTTGTCTTTTCCAAAGTATGCGCATTAGGATCTTATCACTGTGCAATATTCTTTTTAATGCACAGTGACAGTGCACACTGCACACAGTTACTAGCTCTAATGAGAAGTGAATAGACGGCAAGAGAGCTAATTGATACTATGCAGTGTAAGGAGATAACCCGGAGTGCAGGAAAAGCAGAGACCAGCCCTGCCCCCAAAAGTGACATCAGAAGGAAAATGTGAGGCTTTGTGATTGAGAGCAGCACTTCAAAAATGCAGCTTTGTATCCAGTATTGCTTGCCAGTATTATCTGACTAGGGTGCATGCTCTCACTGTAAAGGGGTGTGGATTATAACTATCGGTAAAGGCAACTGGCTTAACATGTGACACACTGCTCCAAAAATGCTTAAAAATGTAAACATTGTAAGACAACTAATATGTGGTGTAGACTTAGAACAGTCTTAAAATGAAATCGCTTCATCAATCATTACGAACCACTCTCATAAATTTGGCACATTTTAGGATAGTAATAATAATAATAATAATAATAATAATAATTGTGTTCTGTACGTTTGCACTATTTGAAGGTTTTGATAAGTTTGCCCAAAAATTTTTCTAGGTCTAGACCAGACCTGGGCAAAATGCAACCCATGGACACAGTAGCATTCCGCACCACGTCGCCACCTTCTGCCCCAGAGTCTCACTTTCACTGGTATCTGCATGAATGCAGATACCAATGAACACCACTGATGGAACAGTGTTCCCTCTTCCATCATTAAGCTTGTGCTTTTGAGAGTGCAGCAGGCACAATGATGTCACTACATCGCACCAGTTATGCCTCATTACACAGCGCAGTGCATAGCAGTGAGGGAACAAGATTACATGGGTAGATACGTTTATTATTTTCCTAATTGACAGTACATTTTGGGAAACGTAGACCTGTGCTCTAAGTGTCAAGTGTGGGGATATAGTACTGTGCACTAAGGGCATGTATGGGGACATAGCACTGTGCTTTAAGAGGCATGTGTGGGAACATAGTACTTTACCTAGAGGGAATGTGCAGGGACAAAGTACTGTGCCCTAAAGGGCATGTGTGGGGACATGGCAGTGTTTCCTAAGAGGTATGTGTGGAGACATTGTACTCTGTCCTAAGGGGCTATGTGGGAACATCCTACTTTGTCCCAAGGGGTATGTGTGGGCATATCATTCTGTGCCCTAAGGGTCATGTGTGGATTCATAATACTGTACACTAAGGGGCCTTTGTGGGGACATTGTACTCTACCCTAAAGGTCATGGGTGGGGACTTAATACTGTGCCCTAAGAGGCATGTGTGGGGATGTAATACTATGCTCTAAGGGTGCTGTGTGGGGATATAATACCATTCCTTGAGGGGACTGAGTGTGGACACAATACTGTGCCCTAAAGGGGCTATGTGGGAACATTATTCTGTGAGGAATTCTGTGTGTGGACATCATACTTTGTGGGGGCCTTTGTGGAGGATAGAATACTATGGTAAGGGGGGTGTATGGGGACATCATGCTGCATGGAGGACTTTGTGGGGACATTGTAATGGATGAGGTATTTGTGGATACAACATACAATGTGTTGGAACTGACGGGGCATTATATTGTGTTGGGAGCTGTTGATCAAGGCCCAAGAGCTGAATAATAGGGGAAGACTTATTTGCTGCTTTACATAAACTTTAAAAAGGAGTAAATTACATGGTTTGCAATGGCTGCTACATGTAACAATATATATTACAATAAGCCCTATCATAATATGTATTTACAGTAGCAGCTAATCAGACTTAATTAACTCAATGTGAAGTGATACAAATTGAAGTAGAACAGTAATAATGAGCAGAATTAAGTTCGGCCAGTTAGTTTGGCCCTCCACGACAGTCAAATTCTCTCGTGACCGTTTTGCAAAATTAAATGCCCACTCCTGGTATAGACCATGCATTAACTTTTGTATTAGAGAATTCACACCCACACTGTTTGCTTCATTCTTTTGTGCAGTCTTTGATAGTTTTTTTAGCTAAATTGGAAGAACATTAGTGAACTGGAGGCCATTGGCAATGAGAAATGTGCTAAGATTCCAGAAACACTTCCAAAAGTTGAGGTCTCCTTATTAGTGTTGAGCGATACCATCTGATATTGAGAAATATTGGATCGGATTGGATCGGCCCGATACCCAAAAAAGTATCAGGTATCGCCGATTCCGATACCAGAAGTCCCATTCAAGTCAATGGGACAGAAATATCGGAAGTAAAAAAACCCTTTCTTTACTTGCACATCCAGTGCGGGAGGGGGGAAGAGTGTGGGCGGTGCGTGGGCAGACACTGTCCATGTCTGTGTGTGCGGGCGGGGTCTGTGCAAGCCTGCCGGGGGTCTGTACGGGCCTGCCGGGGGTCTGTACGGGCCTGCCGGGGGCTTGTGCCGGCTGCCGGGGGTCTGTACGGGTCTGCGGGGGGCTTGTGCCAGCTGCGGGAGGTCTGTACGGGCCTGCCGGGGGCTTGTGCCGGCTGCTGGGGGTCTGTGCGGGCCTGCTGGGGGTCTTGTGTGTGTGCAGGCATCGTCCGATGGGACTACAAGTCCCATCGGGCGATGCCTGCTACAATGACAGTGATTGATACATTAGCCAATGATGGGACAGTAGTAGTCCCATCATCCGGCTAATGTGTTGAATGTAAAAAAAAAAAAAACATACATACTACATACATACAACTGTGGTACAGTAAAGGGCGTTTTACTGGATGGAAGATACGTTTCTCCTAGCAGATTAATGTTTGGCCAGGTGTTTCCTTAAAGACGGGACCTGCGATGATGTCAGGGTCACGTAATCAGCCCAGGTGATGTCTACCTCACTGGTGGGAGGGGTTAGGCCCTATGTAATGGAGGTTGGTGATTGCCACAGTGTGAGTGTGTTTCTGGAAGCTACAGGAACTTCTGTGGACTCAGCCTGAAACTTTTATACAGGATTCCCGTGCTGCAGGACTATAGCAGCAAGACTCGGAAGAACCCCGGGAATGGCACCTGGCGGGCGCCGCAGGACCTGGAAGCCGCTTAGTTATGCCCGTCCCGTGCAAGTGGTGAATCTGGGACCAGTGGTTCTCCAAGCTGGAGTATGTGTTTGGTTTTTTCTTATGTTTTGTTAAGCTGCTGGTTACTGAGTGACATTAAAACCACTGGAATTGGACTTTATGCCTGTGTGTTGCCTTGTTACTGCCGCCCGGCTATTGCCTACCAGAGCGAATCCCTACAGTTGGTGGACTGAATGCGGGCAGAGGAAGTGAGGCCAGGCTGTTTTTGTTTCGATCGGTACCCCAGCCTATGTCTTAGGTGAAACGAGTGGCAGAGATCCAGGCGGGGAACTTGCCAGAAATGGAGGCCACGGTAAAAGCGCTCATACAGGCTATGCAGCAGCAACAGGAGGCCATGCGGCAGCAACAACAGGAGGCCATGCGACAGCAGGCTATGCAGCAGCAGGCTATGCAGCAGCAGCAGGAAACCAATCAGTTGTTGATACAGCATATCACGGCAGCGCAGACAAAAGGAGCTGACCGGGGAATCCATGAGGTCCGGAAAGCAGTTTGTATAGCGATTCCCAAGATGGAGAAATCGGACGATGTGGAGGCATACCTGGAGATGTTCGAAGGAGTCGCTGAGAGAGAGAATCTACCCCGGGACCATTGGGCGGATGTCCTCGCTCCGTTTCTGACCCCAGGACCTTTGAAGGCGTATCAGGACTTACCCCCAGAGCAAAGGGCGGACTACACGGTTGTCAAGGGTGAGATACTGGCTTGTCTGGGGGTAAATGTGTTAGTGCGGGCCCAGCGGGTACACCAGTGGGACTTTATCCCCTCCAAGCCGGCCCGGTCCCAGAATTATGACCTGTTGCACCTGTTACAAAAGTGGTTGCAGCCTGAGGTGTTGTCCCCCACGGCCATGCTGGACCGCATAGTGACTGATAAATTTTGAAGGGCTTTGCCCCACTCCCTCCAGACATGGGTCGGACAGGCATCCCCTACTAATGCCATGCAGATGGTAAATCTCATAGAAAGGTATGGGGCTACCAAAGAGCTACAGGGAGGGACCCCCCGAAAGGTAACAGGAAGGTTCCCTAAGTCCCCACCCCTGGTTCAGCGAGCGGAGCCCAGGAAGGCCGCTCCGGACTTATCCGGGGAAGGAGCCCCATAATCTGCTGGCGGTGCCAGGAACCAGGTCATATGAGAGCTGATTGCCCCACCTGACTGAGCCCATGGACACCAATTTTGGTTACCGCCAGTCCCACTATGCCGAACCAATGTGTGCAATGGGCACCCCGAAAGGCCCTAATATGGAACATTTGTGTTGGGTAGAAGTGGAAGGCACCCCGGCTGTGGCCCTATTGGACTCAGGGAGTCTTGTAACCCTGGTACGAGCCAGCTGGATGCACACCAGCGAGTATACGGCTCGGAAAATTGGGGTGTTGTGTATACATGGAGACTTAAAAGACTATCCCACCGCACTAGTCGCAATCAGCATGCCAGCAGGGAGGCGGTGCCACGAGGTTGGGGTGGTGACTAATTTACATTATGAAGTGATAATTGGAAGAGACTTTCCATTGTTTTCTGTGCTCTGGCCGTCTGTGGTACCATCCACTGAGCAACTGCCGGTACCAGAGGCAACCAGGTTACATTCTCCAGAAGGGGGGCATGATCCTGGTGGCTCGGAGGAAGATGTGCTGGCGGTTGGAATAGCCTTCCCTTTGGTGGAGGAAGGGGAGAATTCTCCCCTAGAAGGATTGGTTGGAGAGGTGGAAGACTTGCCGCCGGGACCTGAGTTGTCAGACTTGAATGTATCAGGTGACAATTTTGGTACAGCGCAACTCCGAGACCTTACTTTAGCTTGGGCCAGAGAAAATGTACTGTTTGTCAATGGGGAACCCCAAAATCTGGGGTAGATACGGTGTTGCCACGCTTTGAGTTGAACCAGGATTTGTTGTACCCAGTGGAGAAAATACGGGGCGAAATGGTAGAACAATTACTGGTACCTTCGACGTATCGCAGGCTAGTAATGGATTTAGCGCATGCGCATATACTTGGGGGGCATTTGGGCCAAAAGAAGACCCTCGACCGAATCTTGCAATGATTTTACTACCCAGAGGTTCATGAAGAAGTTAAACGGTACTGTAGCTCCTGTCCAGTATGCCAGGTAACCAGTCCCCAGCCTCACTTTTGGAGCCCTTTGGTGCCTTTGCCGATTATAGAGGTGCCCTTCGAGAGAGTGGCCATGGACCTGGTAGGGCCTCTCAATAAGTTGGCAAGGGGACACCAACACATTCTGGTAGTTCTAGATTATGCTACCCGATATCCTGAGACCATTCCTCTGCGCCACACATCCGCTAAGCTTATAGCAAAGGAACTCATGGGTATGTTTTCACAGGTGGGAATTCCGCAAGAGATTTTAACAGACCTGGGAACCCCCTTTATGTCAAAAATTATGAAGGAACTCTGCCGGTTGTTAAATGTTAAACAGTTGCGGACCTCGGTCTATCATCCCCAAACAGATGGTCTGGTAGAAAGGTTCAATAAGACCCTGAAGAGCATGTTAAAAAAGGCAGTTTCCAAAGATGTGAAGGACTGGAATCTCTTATTGCCATATTTGTCATTTGCAGTGCAGGAGGTACCTCCGGCATCTACGGGGTTCTCGCCCTTTGAACTATTGTACGGCAGTTATCCACGGGGCTTACTAGATATAGCCAAAGAGGCCTGGGAGAATCAACCTACTCCCCACAAAAGTGTGATAGAATATGTTGCAAAAATGCAAGAGAGAATGGAGACAGTCCTACCCTTGGTCCGGGAACATATGGAGGCTGCACAATGGTCACAGAGTCGGATCTATAACCGGGAGGCTCAGGTAAGAAATCTTTAGCCCTGGGGATCGGGTTTAGTGCTTGTGCCTACCGTAGATAGCAAATTTCTCACAAGGTGGCAGGGACCCTACGAGATCTTGGAGAAGGTGGGGCCAGTAGACTATAAGGTACACCAGCCAGGATGGAGAAAACCAGAACAGGTTTACCATATTAATTTGCTTAAACCATGGAAAGATAAAGAGCACCTTGGTGGGGATAGTCCGCTGCCAGCGTTTCAGATGGAAAAGGCTCCGTTACCTCGGGGCGAGGCAGGAGAAGCCCAACCCGCGGTCAAAATTGCAGATACTTTGTCTCCTAAATAGGTTCAGGAGGTCCGGGAGTTCATCAGCCAAAATACAGATGTTTTTTCGGAGCTCCCTGGACGCACCTCCCTAATCCAACATGACATTGTCACAGAGCCACAGGCCAAGGTCCGACTAAAGCCATATCGAGTGCCTGAGGTCCGGTGACAAGCCATCTCGGAAGAGGTAAAAATGATGCTACAGTTAGGGGTCATAGAAGAGTCTCAGAGTGAGTGGGCCAGCCCAATAGTCCTAATACCCAAGCCTGATGGGTCTCTAAGATTCTGTAATGATTTTAGAAAACTCAAAGATATTTCAAAATTTGACGCCTACCCCATTCCCCGGGTTGACGAGTTAATAGAGCGCTTTGGGCAAGCACGGTATTTTACAACTCTGGACCTCACAAAAGGTTATTGGCAGGTACCCCTAACAGAGGCAGCGAAGGGAAAGACGGCGTTTATTATACCTGAGGGGCTGTTCCAGTATAAGGTGTTACCCTTTGGGTTGCATGGCGCTCCAGCAACGTTCCAGAGGTTAATGGATATTGTTCTCCGTCCCCATCGCCGCTATGCCTCAGCCTATCTAGATGATATTACTGTGTTCAGCACCGATTGGGAAAGCCACTTAGCAAAAGTACAGGCAGTGGTAGACTCCCTGCGACAAGCAGGGCTAACTGCCAACCCAAAGAAGTGTTTCATAGGGTTGGAAGAAGCCCGGTACTTGGGTTATGTCACTGGGAGGGGAATTCTCAAGCCCCAAGTGAACAAGGTCAAGGCAATTCAGAACTGGCCCCGTCCCCTCACAACAAAGCAGGTAAAGGCCTTTTTGGGTTTGGTGGGATATTACAGGCGATTCATTCCCAACTTTGCAACCCTGTCCGCGCCTTTAACAGATTGTTTAAAAGGGAACAAATCCTCCACTGGAATGATCAGTTAGAGGAGGCCTTTACAAAATTAAAAGGGGTATTGTGTGGTACACCAGTCCTGAACACTCCAAATTTCAAAAAAGAGTTTGTGGTGCAGACTGATGCCTCTGAGATAGGCCTCGGTGCCGTGCTGTCTCAGGAAGTTAACGGGGAAGAGCATCCCGTTAGCTTCCTAAGCCGGAAACTTACCCCAGCTGAAACCCGGTACAGTATTGTGGAGAGAGAGAGTGCCTGGCCATCAAGTGGGCACTGGAGTCATTGCGCTACTATTTGCTGGGGAGAACATTTCGGTTGGTGACAGATTATTCCCCTCTTACGTGGATGAGTCACGCTAAGGAGAGGAATGCCCGAGTCACCAGGTGGTTCCTGTCCCTGCAAAACTTTAAATTTTCAGTAGAACATCACGCAGGCAGACTACAGGGGAATGCAGATGCCCTGTCCAGAGTTCACTGTATGTCATGTGTCCACCCCTCTAGGGTTGAACATAGGGGGAGGTATGTGATACAGTAAAGGGTGTTTTACTGGATGGAAGATACGTTTCTCCTAGCAGATTAATGTTTGGCCGGGGTTTTCCTTATAGACTGGACTTGTGATGATGTCAGGGTCACGTGATCAGCCCAAGTGATGTCTACCTCACTGGTGGGAGGGGTTAGGCCCTATGTAATGGAGGTTGGTGATTGCCACAGTGTGAGTGTGTTTCTGGAAGCTACAGGAACTTCTGTGGACTCAGCCTGAAACTTTCATACAGAATTCCCGTGCTGCAGGACTATAGCAGCAAGACTCGGAAGAACCCCGGGAATGACACCTGGCGGACGCCGCAGGACCTGGCAGCCGCTTAGTTACACCTGTCATGTGCAAGGGGTGAGTCTGGGACCAGTGGTTCTCCAAGCTGGAGTATGTGTTTGTTTTTTTCTTATGTTTTGTTAAGCTGCTGGTTACAGAGTGACATTAAAACCACTGGAATTGGACTTTATGCCGGTGTGTTGCCTCGTAACTGCCTCCCGGCTGTTGCCTACCAGAGCGAATCGCTACACTACATACATAGATACTACATATATACAACATTCATACAACATGCATACATACTACATACATACTTCATATATACTACATGTATGCAACATACATACTATATATATACTACATTCATACAGCATACATACATACTACATACGACATGCATACTACATACATACTACATGTATACTATACTCATACAGCATACATACATACTACATACTACATATATAC
This sequence comes from Dendrobates tinctorius, assembly GCF_039654945.1. Taxonomy (NCBI): domain Eukaryota; kingdom Metazoa; phylum Chordata; class Amphibia; order Anura; family Dendrobatidae; genus Dendrobates; species Dendrobates tinctorius. The sequence continues at coordinate 56,962,414 of NW_027361690.1, forward strand.
AAAATTCATACAACAAACATACATACTACATACATACTTCATATATACTACATTCATACAACATACATACATACATACTACATACATAATACATATATACTACATTCATACAATATACATACTAAATATATACTACATTTATACCGCATACTTACATACATACTACATACATACTACATATATACAAAATTCATACAACATACATACATACTACATACATACTTCATATATACTACATTCATACAGCATACATACATACTACATACTACATACATACTACATATATACAAAATTCATACAACATACATACTACATATATGCTACATTCATACAGCATACATACATACTATATACTACATATATGCAAAATTCATACAACATACATACATACTACATACATACTTCATATATACTACATTCATACAACATACATACATACATACTACATATATACTACATACATACAGCATACATACATATATACTACATACATACTACATATATACTACATTCATACAGCATACATACATACATACTAAGTACTACATACATACTACATATATACAAAATTCATACAACATATATACATACTACATATTTGCTACATTCATACAGCATACATACATACTACATACATAATACATATATACTACATTCATACAACATACATACTACATATATACTACATTCAGTAGTACATTCAGAGTGGTGGTCATGGGGGATTCCCTGTTGAGAGGAACAGAGGCCGCTATCTGCAGACCGGATATAACTTCAAGAGAAATGTGCTGTCTTCCAGGTGCAAAAATTAAAAATGTGTCTGACAGGATATCAGGACTCTTCAGACCTACAGATGAATACCCATTCCTTCTACTACATGTGGGGACAAATGACACCGCAAGAAATGACCTGGAAACCATCTGCAGAGACTTTGAAGACTTAGGCAAGAAAGTGAAAGAACTGGGAGCGCAGGTGGTCTTCTCTTCCATCCTCCCAGTGGATGGCCATGGAACAAGGAGGTGGAATAAGATTCTGCAGGTGAACAACTGGCTACGTCGATGGTGCCGTCAGCAACGATTTGGATTTCTGGATCACGGAGTGAATTACTTATACGATGGACTACTTGCTAGAGATGGGGTGCACCTTACGAAGACTGGAAAGCATGTATTTGGAAGTCGCCTTGCTACACTTGTAAGGAGAGCTTTAAACTAGAACAACATGGGAAGGGAAGCAAAAGACCAGAAAAAGCCATACACCTGACAAATGCTATTGAGAACTCTGCTATTAGAAGTGGAAAGGAAGAACAAAGACAAAAGTATCTAATTAATAAAAATATTGGAGAAAGAGAAACCAATCACAAACTAAAATGTTTCTATACTAATGCACAAAGCATGGGCAACAAACAAGGAGAATTGGAACTACTAACACAGGAAAAGAAATATGATGTCATTGGAATCACTGAAACTTGGTGGGACAATACACATGATTGGAATACAAGACTAGAAGGATACAACTTATTTGCAGGAAACAGACTTGATAAACGAGGAGGGGGTGTCGCATTGTATGTTAGAAACGCGTATATCTGCATAGAGATTGAATCTTCAGAGACTGGGAGTTCTGTGGAAACTGTTTGGGTAAGAATACAAGGACAGAACAATGGAAAGGACACCATTGTAGGCATTTACTACAGGCCGCCTGTGCAAGCTGAAGATATGGATGAACTCTTTATGCATCAAATGGCCAAGTTCTCCAAAAAATATGACATAGTTGTCATGGGAGATTTCAACTATCCAGACATTTGTTGGGAATCTCTCTCAGGCAAAACTAACAGGTCAAGGAAATTCTTATCCTCTCTTGCTGACAACTTTATCTTCCAAAAGGTAGGGGAGGAAACAAGGGGAACTGCAACCTTGGATCTAATCCTTATAAACAGGGAGGAAATGGTTGAGGAGGTAAAAGTGGCTGGGACCCTAGGAGGTAGCGACCATGTTATTTTAGAATTTTGGATAACTAGAGGCGGAAGACCTGTGAAGACTCAGACTTCAAGGTTAGATTTCAGAAAGGCAGATTTTAAGGGATTCAGAAAGAGAATTGGAGGGATCCAATGGCTGGATATCCTTAAAGACAAAAATGTCCAGGAAGGATGGGAAATCTTGAAAAATGACATTCTCAAAGCACAGTTGTTAACAATTCCGAAAAGAGGGAAGAATAGGAAGCATTTAAGGAAACCAGGATGGATGAACACAGAACTTAAGCACATGCTAAAAAGGAAGAAAAAAATGTTTATAAAATGGAAAGAGGGAGGCATATCTAAAGAAGAATATAATGCTGTCTGCAGAACCTGCAGGGCACAAATTAGATTATCTAAAGCTGAAAATGAATTGAGGCTTGCAAGAGATGTCAAAAGCAATAATAAAGGATTTTGGGGATATGTCAAAAGTAAAAGAAAAGTCAAAGATGCTATAGGATTTTTACAGGATGAAAATGATGAAATGGTAAGACAGGATGTTGAGAAGGCTGAACTTTTAAATTCCTATTTTGCATCTGTTTTCTCTCAGAAAGGAAATGTAACATCAACTGTTCTTCACTGTCCTATTAAGGGAATAGAAGAATCCAGGATATCTATAAACAGAAAGATAGTGAGGAAACACTTAGCTAACCTAAATGAATTCAAGTCTCCAGGTCCAGATGAATTACACCCCAGAGTACTGAAGGAGATAGCAGAAGAAATTTTTGAACCCCTCTCCATAATCTTTGAAAATTCTTGGAGAACAGGAGAAGTGCCAGAAGACTGGAGAAGAGCAAATGTTGTTCCTATCTTCAAAAAGGGGAAGAAGGTGGACCCAGGCAACTATAGGCCGGTGAGTCTGACTTCTATACCAGGAAAGATCTTTGAACAAATTATTAAACAACATGTATGTCAATACCTGGATAAGAATGAAGTGATTAAACAGAGTCAGCATGGGTTTGTAACTAATAAGTCATGTCAGACTAACTTAATTTCCTTCTATGACGGTATCACTGATTGGGTGGATCAAGGAAATGCTGTAGATATAGTATATCTTGACATCAGCAAAGCATTTGACAAAGTCTCTCATACAATCCTTATTGAAAAAATGACTAAGTATGGAATGGACAAGGCAACTGTTAGGTGGATTCATAACTGGCTTAGTGATCGGACCCAAAGAGTGGTCGTAAATGGCTGCACATCCAGTTGGAAGAATGTCTCAAGTGGGGTACCACAGGGCTCTGTCCTGGGCCCTGTATTGTTCAACATCTTTATCAACGATTTAGATGAAGGAATTGAGGGTAAACTGATTAAATTTGCTGATGACACAAAGCTAGGAGGGATAGCTAATACTAGAGAAGAGAGAGAGAGGATTCAAAAAGATTTAAATAAACTGGAGAAGTGGGCAGCAACTAACAGAATGGTTTTTAACATTGAGAAATGCAAAGTACTACATCTGGGCAATAAAAGTGAAAAAAGCATATACAGAATGGGAGGAATAGGGCTTAGTGACAGCACATGTGAAAAAGACTTGAGTATACTAATAGATCACAGACTGAATATGAGTCAACAATGTGATGCAGCAGCAAAAAAGGCAAATGCAATTCTAGGATGTATTAACAGAAGCATACAGTCTAGATCACGTGAAGTCATTATTTCCCTCTACTTCTCTTTGGTCAGACCTCATCTGGAATATTGTGTCCAGTTTTGGGCACCACATTTTAAAAAAGACATCAACAAACTGGAGCAAGTTCAGAAAAGAGCGACCAGAATGGTGACCGGTCTGCAAACCCTGTCTTATGAGGAAAGGTTGCAGGATCTGGGATTGTTTAGTTTGCAAAAGAGAAGACTGAGAGGAGACTTAATAGCTGTCTACAAATATCTAAAGGGCTGTCACATTGTAGAAGGATCAACTTTATTCTCATTTGCACAAGGAAAGACTAGAAGCAATGGGATGAAACTGAATGGGAGGAGACACAGATTAGATATTAGAAAAAACTTTTTGACAGTTAGAGTGATCAATGAGTGGAACAGGCTGCCACGAGAAGTGGTGAGTTCTCCTTCAATGGAAGTCTTCAAACAGAGGCTGGACAGGCATCTGACTGGGATGATTTAGTGAATCCTGCTTTGAGCAGGGGGTTGGACCAGATGGCCCAGGAGGTCCCTTCCAACTCTACGATTCTATGATTCTATGATTCTATGATTCATACAGCATACATACATACATACTACATACATACTACATATATACAAAATTCATACAACATACATACATACCACATACATACTTCATATATACTATATTCATACAACATACATACATACATACTACATATATACTACATTCATACAGCATACATACATGCTACATACTACACATACATACTACATATATACAAAATTCATACAACATACATACATACTACATACATACTTCATATATACTACATTCATACAACATACATACATACATACTACATATATATTACATTCATACAGCATACATACACACATACTACATACATAATACATATATACTACATTCATACAACATACATACTACATATATACTACATTCATACAGCATACATACATACATACTTCATATATACTACATTCATACAGCATACATACATACATACTACATACACTCACTGGCCACTTTATTAGGTACACCTGTCCAATTGTGTGTTAAGACTTAATTTCTAATCAGCCAATCACATGGCGGCAACTCAGTGCATTTAGGCACGTAGACATGGTCAAGACAATCTCCTGCAGTTCAAACCGAGCATCAGTATGGGGAAGAAAGGTGATTTGAGTGCCTTTGAACGTGGCATGATTGTTGGTGCCAGAAGGGCTGGTCTGAGAATTTCAGAAACTGCTGATCTACTGGGATTTTCACGCACAACCATCTCTAGGGTTTACAGAGAATGGTCCGAAAAAGAAAAAAAATCCAGTGAGCGGCAGTTCTGTGGCCGGAAATGCCATGTTGATGCCAGAGGTCAGAGGAGAATGGGCAGACTGGTTCGAGCTGATAGAAAGGCAACAGTGACTCAAATTGCCACCCGTTACAACCAAGGTAGGCAGAAGAGCATCTCTGAATGCACAGTGCGTCGAACTTTGAGGCAGATGGGCTACAGCAGCAGAAGACCACACTGGGTACCACTCCTCTCAGCTAAGAACAGGAAACTGAGGCTAAAATTTGCACAAGCTCATCGAAATTGGACAGTAGAAGATTGGAAAAACGTTGCCTGGTCTGATGAGTCTCGATTTCTGCTGCGACATTCGGATGGTAGGGTCAGAATTTGGCGTAAACAACATGAAAGCATGGATCCATCCTGCTGCCTTGTATCAACGGTTCAGGCTGGTGGTGGTGGTGTCATGGTGTGGGGAATTTTTTCTGGGCACTCTTTGGGCCCCTTGGTACCAATTGAGCATCGTTGCAACGCCACAGCCTACCTGAGTATTGTTGCTGACCATGTCCATCCCTTTATGACCCCAATGTACCCAACATCTGATGTCTACTTTCAGCAGGATAATGCGCCATGTCATAAAGCTCGAATCATCTCAGATTGGTTTCTTGAACATGACAATGAGTTTACTGTACTCAAATGGCCTCCTCAGTCACCAGATCTCAATCCAATAGAGCATCTTTGGGATGTGGTGGAACGGGAGATTCGCATCAGGGATGTGCAGCCGACAAATCTGCGCCAACTGTGTGATGCCATCATGTCAATATGGTCCAAAATCTCTGAGGAATGCTTCCAGCACCTTGTTGAATCTCTGCCACGAAGAATTGAGGCAGTTCTGAAGGCAAAAGGGGGTCCAACCCCTTACTAGCATGGTGTACCTAATAAAGTGGCCAGTGAGTGTACATACTACATATATACAAAATTCATACAACATACATACATACTACATACATATATACCACATTCATACAACATACATGCATACATACTACATACTACATACTTACTACATACATACAGCACACATACAACATGCTACAGACATACAACATACATACTACATACAATACATTCATACAATACATACTTATAGACATACAGTACATATGACATAGAGTACATACTCACGAATACTTGTCACTTTGATCCCTGAAGCCAGTGTCATCTGTGGAAAAATATGAAAATAACAATCAACCTATATACTCCCTGATCCGCAGAAATCCATGCGTGTCCCACGCCAATCTCCCGTGGAGAACAGCAGCATCAGCTGATGCGACCACTCTCTATGGGGCTCCAGGAATACATTGACGGGAGGTAGGTATCTTTCTGCACTGTATTCCTCCGCCACTGTAGAAAAAATAGTCCCTAGTCTCACTTTTGGCATTGCTGTGTGAGAAAGTTCCCACGCAGCTTTTGCCATAAAGTGAGACCAGGGACTATTTTTTTACAGTGGCGGAGGAATACAGTGCGGAAGGATACCTCTCTCCCGCCATTGTATTCCTGGAGCCCCTAGAGAACGGTCGCATCAGCTGATGCTGCTGTTCTCCACGGGAGATCGGTGTGGGACACTTGTGGATTACTGCGGATCAGGGAGTATATTGCTTGTTTGTTATTTGCATATTTTTCGACAGATGACACTGGCTTCGGGGAAAAATGTGACAAGTATTAGTCAGTATGTACTCTATGTTATATGTATTGTATGTCTATATGTATGCATTGTATGAATGTATGAATGCATTGTATGTAGTATGTATGTAGTATGTACTATGCATGTATGTTGTATGAATGTAGTATATATGTAGTATGTATGTATTGTATGAATGTATGAATGTATTGCATGTAGTATGTATGTTGTATGTAGTATGTATGTAGCATGTATGTTGTATGTCTGCAGCATGTTGTATGTATGTAGTATGTATGTAGTATGTATGTTGTATGAATGTAGTATACAGTGGGGAAAAAAAGTATTTAGTCAGTCAGCAATAGTGCAAGTTCCACCACTTAAAAAGATGAGAGGCGTCTGTAATTTACATCATAGGTAGACCTCAACTATGGGAGACAAACTGAGAAAAAAAAATCCAGAAAATCACATTGTCTGTTTTTTTTTCATTTTATTTGCATATTATGGTGGAAAATAAGTATTTGGTCAGAAACAAAATTTCATGTAATACTTTGTGATATATCCTTTGTTGGCAATGACAGAGGTCAAACGTTTTCTGTAAGTCTTCACAAGGTTGCCACACACTGTTGTTGGTATGTTGGCCCATTCCTCCATGCAGATCTCCTCTAGAGCAGTGATGTTTTTGGCTTTTCGCTTGGCAACACGGACTTTCAACTCCCTCCAAAGGTTTTCTATAGGGTTGAGAACTGGAGACTGGCTAGGCCACTCCAGGACCTTGAAATGCTTCTTACGAAGCCACTCCTTCGTTGCCCTGGCGGTGTGCTTTGGATCATTGTCATGTTGAAAGACCCAGCCACGTTTCATCTTCAATGCCCTTGCTGATGGAAGGAGGTTTGCACTCAAAATCTCACGATACATGGCCCCATTCATTCTTTCATGTACCCGGATCAGTCGTCCTAGCCCCTTTGCAGAGAAACAGCCCCAAAGCATGATGTTTCCACCACCAAGCTTTACAGTAGGTATGGTGTTTGATGGATGCAACTCAGTATTCTTTTTCCTCCAAACACGACAAGTTGTGTTTCTACCAAACAGTTCCAGTTTGGTTTCATCAGACCATAGGACATTCTCCCAAAACTCCTCTGGATCATCCAAATGCTCTCTAGCAAACTTCAGACCAGCCCGGACATGTACAGGCTTAAGCAGTGGGACACGTCTGGCACTGCAGGATCTGAGTCCATGGTGGCGTAGTGTGTTACTTATGGTAGGCCTTGTTACATTGGTCCCAGCTCTCTGCAGTTCAATCACTAGGTCCCCCCGCGTGGTTCTGGGATTTTTGCTCACCGTTCTTGTGATCATTCAGACCCCACGGGGTGGGATTTTTTGCGTGGAGCACCAGATCGAGGGAGATTATCAGTGGTCTTGTATGTCTTCCATTTTCTAATTATTGCTCCCACAGTTGATTTCTTCACTCCAAGCTTGTTGGCTATTGCAGATTCAGTCTTCCCAGCCTGGTGCAGGGCTACAATTTTGTTTCTGGTGTCCTTTGACAGCTCTTTGGTCTTCACCATAGTGGAGTTTGGAGTCAGACTGTTTGAGGGTGTGCACAGGTGTCTTTTTATACTGATAACAAGTTTAAACAGGTGCCATTACTACAGGTAATGAGTGGAGGAAAGAGGAGACTCTTAAAGAAGAAGTTACAGGTCTGTGAGAGCCAGAAATCTTGATTGCTTGTTTCTGACCAAATACTTATTTTACACCATAATATGCAAATAAAATGAAAAAAAAACAGTCAATGTGATTTTCTGGATTTTTTTTTCTCAGTTTGTCTCCCATAGTTGAGGTCTACCTATGATGTAAATTACAGACGCCTCTCATCTTTTTAAGTGGTGGAACTTGCACTATTGCTGACTGACTAAATACTTTTTTTACCCACTGTATATGTAGTATGTATGTATTGTATGAATTTATTGTATGTAGTATTTATGTTGCATGTATGTAGCATGTTGTATGTATGTAGTATGTAGTATGCATGTATGTTGTATGAATGTAGTATATATATATGTAGTATATATGTATGTATGTTGTATGAATGTAGTATATATGTAAACCACTGGAATTGGACTTTATGCCGGTGTGTTGCCTCGTAACTGCCTCCCGGCTATTGCCTACCAGAGTGAATCCCTACACTACATACATACATACTACATATATACAACATTCATACAACATACATACATACTACATACATACTTCATATATACTACACTTATATACAACATACATACTACATATATGCTACATTCATACAGCATACATACATACTACATACTACATATATACTACATTCATACAACATACATACATACTACATACATACTTCATATATACTACATTCATACAACATACATACCTACATACTACATATATACTACATTCATACAGCATACATACATACATATATACTACATACATACTACATATATACTACATTCATACAGCATACATACTACATACATACTTCATATATACTACATTCATACAACATACATACATACATACATATATACTACACACATACTACATATGTACTACATTCATACAGCATACATACATACATACTACACACTACACACATACTACATATACACAAAATTCATACAACATACATACATACTACATCCATACTTCATATATACTACATTCATACAACATACATACATACTACATATATGCTACATTCACACAGCATACATACATACATACTACATACATAATACATACTGTATATACTACATTCATACAACATACATGCTACATATATACTACATTCATACAGCATACATACATACATACATACTACATACATACTACATATATACAAATTCATACAACATACATACATACTACATACATACTTCATATATACTACATTCATACAACATACATACATACATACTACATATATACTACATTCATACAGCATACATACATACTACATACATATATACTACATTCATACAACATACATGCATACATACTACATACTTACTACATGCATACAACATACATGCAACATGCTACAGACATACAACATACATACTACATACAATACATTCATACATTCATACAATACATATAGACATACAGTACATATAACATAGAGTACATACTCACGAATACTTGTCACTTAGATCCCTGAAGCCAGTGTGATCTGTGGAAAAATATGAAAATAACAATCAACCTATATACTCCCTGATCCGCAGAAATCCATGCGTGTCCCACGCCAATCTCCCATGGAGAACAGCAGCACCAGCTGATGCAACCACTCTCTACGGGGCTCCAGGTATACAATGACGGGAGGTAAGTATCCTTCCGCACTGTATTCCTCCGCCACTGTAAAAAAATAGTCCCTAGTCTCACTTTTGGCATTGCTGTGTGAGAAAGTTCCCATGCAGCTTTTGCCATAAAGTGAGACCAGGGACTATTTTTTTACAGTGGCGGAGGAATACAGTGCGGAAGGATACCTCTCTCCCGTCATTGTATTCCTGGAGCCCCTAGAGAACGGTCGCATCAGCTGATGCTGCTGTTCTCCACGGGAGATCGGCGTGGGACACTCGTGGAATTCTGCGGATCAGGGAGTATATTGCTTGTTTGTTATTTGCATATTTTTCCACAGATGACACTGGCTTCAGGGAAAAATGTGACAAGTATTGGTGAGTATGTACTCTATGTTATATGTATTGTATGTCTATATGCATGCATTGTATGAATGTATGAATGTATTGTATGTAGTATGTATGTAGTATGTACTATGCATGTATGTTGTATGAATGTAGTATATATGTAGTATGTATGTATTGTATGAATGTCTGAATGTATTGTATGTAGTATGTATCTTGTATGTAGTATGTGTGTAGTATGTATGTTGTATGTCTGTAGCATGTTGTATGTATGTAGTATGTACTATGTATGTTGTATGAATGTAGTATATATGTAGTATGTATGTATTGTATGAATGTATTGTATGTAGTATGTATGTTGTATGTAGTATGTATGTTGTATGTCTGTAGCATGTTGTATGCATGTAGTATGTAGTATGTATATATGTTGTATGAATGTAGTATATATGTATGTATGTTGTATGAATGTAGTATATATGTAGTATGTATGTAGTATGTATGTATGTTGTATGAATGTAGTATATATGAAGTATGTATGTAGTATGAAGTATGTATGTATGTTGTATGAATGTAGTATATATATAGTATGTATGTAGCATGTATGTATGTTGTATGAATGTAGTATATATGTAGTATGTATGTAGTATGTAGTATGTATGTTGTATGAATGTAGTATGTATGTATGTATGTTGTATGAATGAAATATATATGTAGCATGTATGTAGTATGTATGTATGAATGTAGTATATATGTAGCATGAATGTAGCATGTATGTATGTTGTATGAATGTAGTATATATATAGTATGTATGTATGTATTTTGTATGAATGTAGTATGTATGTAGTATGTATGAATGTAGTATATATGAAGTATGTATGTTGTATGAATGTTGTATATATGAAGTATGTATATAGTATGTATGTATGTTGTATGAATGTTGTATATATGTAGTATGTGTGGATGTTGTATATATGTAGTATGTATGTATGTAGTATGCATGTATGTTGTATGTAGTATATATATATATATATATATATATATATATATATATATATATATTATTTTTTTACATTCAACACATTAGCCGGATGTTGGGACTACTACTGTCCCATCATTGGCTAATGTGTCAATCACTGTCATTGTAGCAGGCATCACACGATGGGACTTGTAGTCCCATCGGACGATGCCTGCACACACACAAGACCCCCAGCAGGCCCGTACAGACCCCCGGCAGCCGGCACAAGCCCCCGGCAGGCACGTACAGACCTTCGGCAGTCGGCACAAGCCCCCGTTAGGCCCGTACAGACCCCCGGCAGCTGGCACAAGCCCCCGGCAGGCCCATACAGACCCCCAGCAGCTGGCACAGGCCCCCAGCAGGCCCACACAGACCCCCAGCAGCTGGCACAGGCCCCCGGCAGGCCCGCACAGACGCCCGGCAGCCGGCACAGGCCTCCGGAAGGCCCGTACAGACCCCCGGCTGTCGGCACAGTCCCCCGGCAGGCCCGTACAAACCCCCGGCAGCCGGCACAAGCCCCCGGCAGGCCCGTACAGACCCCCGGCAGTTGGCACAGGCCTCCGGCAGGCCCGTACAGACCACCGGCTGTCGGCACAGACCGCGCATCATTATGCGCACAGACCGCGCATCATGATGCGCACAGACCGCGCATCATGATGACATCATTTCAGCAGCCAATCACAGCCTCAACAGTGGCTCATTGCATTATGGGGACTTCCGATTCTGGTATCCGATATTGAAAAAATATCGGTACTCGGTATCGGAATTCCGATACAGCGAATATTGGCCGATACCCGATATTTGCAGCATCGGAATGCTCAACACTACTCCTTATCCATCATGTTTACAGCAAATTATAACAGATAAAGTTCTGCAAAGTGCTAAAGAAGCTTGACATGAAGGGGATTAATAATTTTCATCATGTAATAGTCATTTATTTTTGTGTTAGATTTAGAAAAAACACTTGTTTTGTTAGCTTTTGAGCTATTTGTGCTGTTCTTGTTTGCTTTTTGGCTAGCAGTAGTGATTTTGCAAATTTTGCTAATAAACCTAATTTGTAAAGAGGGGTGAATAATTTTAATGTAAACTGTATGTTTGTGGAGCAAAATAATTCACAACCCTTCCAAAATGTTAATCTATTGTGTCAAAAGTAGTGAAGTTCCAATATAAACCTTATAGACCCTATTATTGGTCAATGGAATCCATTTGAAAACAGATCTCTCATATTTCATAGCTCGTTATTACTTTACTTGGTTCTCCTATTGTCTGACTACAAGTAGCACCATACAAGTCCAACCCTGTGTCCGGAACATGGACCTACATTTGACACTGCGCCCATCTAGACTTGTGACCATCATTTAAAATTAAAGTGAAATAAAATGGATATTTGTAATGCAAGTCTTGTGTTCTATAAAATGTGAGAGCTGAAAGTGTTGATTGAGTTTTATATTATAAAGGGCAAACCCATATCCTGCTCATTAGAGTCTTCTTATCTGCATTCTCCGGGTAGAGTTTGCATTTAGAACAAGACAGAATCTGAGAACATTTCACTTTATTCCTCACAAGTGTGGAAGGAAGACACAATTCATCTAGGCAGCAGTTGGCTATTTTTACATTTTCTGGTGTGAATCCAATTAAAGGCGCAAGTGTGAAATTAAAATGTGAGACTCTCCATGGCAACCATAACACAAGAAGCCTATTCCCATTTTTTTTTAGGTATTTCACCAACATGGCATCCCTAAAGCCTTATTATAATTAGAGTCATGACATCTTATAAGTCTCAATGACAAAAGGTCTACAACCGCCAATGGAAAAATATATTTTGTTGCTGGTAACACTGGAAAAGATTGAGCAATTTGTCCAACCTGTGTCAGCATTGTAAACCTCTGTCTGGCATTTCCATCAGAAATAAATGACTAAGGAGCAATGGTCGCCAGGAAATCGGTGAAGTTTCTCGCAAACATTGAAAACGCACATCACTCCATCTTGGCATTGAAGCTTGGCATTCATGCTTCATGTACAGTGTTTACTTTATGGGACAAAAAATGCTAATAAGGAACCATGTGTGGGTTAGCTGCTTTATTTCATAGGCCTTGCACTTCCGAGGGAATAAAGGAAGAGAAGGTTAAATCATTTTATACAGCTGTGCTTCCAAGTAGACATGTAGCGTCACCTTTCCTGAACTTAAAGTAATTTTATTCCATCTTATATACCATAATTCTCAGGTACATACTGTAAGTATTATAAGATTTCTTCCTCCTACAAATGGGAGAATCTCAATAATAGAAAAATGGAAACCATGGGGAGTTCAAAATCCCCGCAGCTACTCTGCCGGCTCTTCAGCAGGGACGTCTATTTTATGGCAACCTGTGCCTGTGGGTTATAGGATGCTATAATATGTTTTGCAGTGCAACGGAAAAGAATTTCAATGTTTCTCCAGCTTATTACCTTCACGTTCTGTGGGATCGTATCCGTGCATGTTAGGGAATTGTGTATGCAGAATCATCAGGTTTTATTAGTGTGGATTCAGCAATGATTACCCTACACTTAAATCAAGGTTTGTTGCACCAACTATGGTGAACCGATTCTTGTACTCAGGTATACTACCTCTGTATGACAATAGCTTGCAGTAATGTAACATTCATATTTATTAGAGGCACAATGGAATAGATACTGAGTAAAATTAAGTGCAGACTACTAACTTCATAGACGCTATGGAGAATTGACTGTATCTTCTGCTGGAAAAAACTTTAGTCAAGGCATATATACCATGGAGATTGCTCATGTGGCTGTTTAGGGTCAATACAAAGAGGGTCCCTGGCCAAAGTCCATTGCATCACTTATTTTAATTGGTGATCTCTTTTGGGCATCTCCTCTCCATAGGCCCTATTACTGTATGTTAGGAAGCAATAGTGTGAAGAATTACACTGATGGAAAGAAGATTAACAAGCACCAGGTTTTCTTATTTCATATGGTTGAGGGTAAAGAGGTATTTACTGCATTTTCAGTAAGTTCAACTAGTACATATTAAAATGTATTTTAAATATTGTGGCGCCCCTGCGGTCTCAGTCGCCACAGGGTTCTGCACTTCATCCAGAGGTGTGGCACTCTACTCTCTGGTAAGGAAGGAGCACTGCCAGGACTCACACACCAGCACCCAACACTAGTCCTCATCTGGCCAGGGGGGAGTTAAGTAGAGGGTGTGGGTGGAGAAAGTAGAGAAGGGGCAGAGCTTAAGGGAGTGACAGTAGGTGGGAAGAGTTGGTGCTGAGGTAAAAGAGATTGTTCTGGAAAAAGTCAGTCAGTCAGAGAGTGGTGTGAGAGGACAGAAGTCAGTCAGGAGGGAGAAGGTGTCACTTGTGGAGATTGAAGCTGAGTGCAGCTGGTCTCCAGACTAAAGAGAGTGAGAGAGATGGAGTGAAGATAGAGAAGAAAGGAAGGAAAGCTCCAGGAGAAGAGGAAGAAGAGGTCTTAGGGGCACGGATAGTGTGCAATCCATCCGTGGGACCCGCATCCACCGGCGTGGTCGGTGGAGGGACCAGGTCACAGTTAGGGGACCGGTCCCAAAATAAGTGGGGAAACTAAGAACTCAGCTAGGAAACTGGTGGTGGCAGTATCTGTAAGTGTTGCAGCCAATCCACACTCATTCACTGAAAAAGCAGACATATAGGATTCCGGGGCCTGACGAACGTGTCCCGACAAGATCCGAGTCTGCTGGCTCGGGACACTGTGTGTGAAGGTGCAGGGCAGGAGAGGTGGTAGCCAGCATAGTGAGACGGCCAGGAAAGAAACATCAAAGGGAGCCCTGGCAACGTGCACCCCAAGCTACCTGAGAGCTGTCTTGACCACAAGCCTGGAGGACACAGCACCCCAGCTGGGGACTGTAACAATTGAACTGTGAGTAAATGCGTGAAGACTGCACTCTGCTGTGTCCTCAGAATCATTTACTGCATCATCCACCCTGCACTGCACTACCACCAATACCACCATCTTAAATTATATCATTACAACTTCCCTGGGACCCAGCTCTGCCTGTGGAGAGCTGAACCAACTCTGCTGCATCAACAACGGCCCCAGCGGACTGAATCTGCAGCGTCGGCTAACACCTTATTTGCCGAATACCACTGGTGGCATCACAAGCTATAAAATATAAACTTTATCCCCTTTTATCCTCATTTTCATTGGATGCCCAGGGCCACGGACCAAGTCACTGCTGCTGTGACACATCCCCTGAAGTAACAGAACAGGCCTGGTACTGAGTACCCCACGGCCCTGGTGGGCACTCCAAAAGTATTAAGATCATGACTTTCTATTCAGCATGTACTCAAATAGGCACATCGCCCATGAAGAAGTTGAGTGCTCATGGCCCAGATCTCAAGCATCTCTGAAATGGAAATTAAAAGAAAAAAAGAAAGCTACTCATAAAATAAATCCATCATGTAGAAACCATAAAAAAACTAACAGAATTTAGATACGGTACTTATATAGTAGGAACTACAGAACTACAATAAGAATTTGGTCAGTCCAAATAAATATATGCTATATGTGATGATCATGCTATAATGTTACATTGGTCTATAAGAAATACAGTAATATGGCTACTCTTTGGTTTACATACATAGACGTGTACATTGTATCCATTAGTTGAGAACCATGTTCATGAGCAGCAGCTTGTCAAAGCGTGACCAGTAGTAACCAGCAGTAAAAATGTATACGGTACTTCTTGATGTCTGCTCCATTAGTAAGGAGGAATGCCACAGTATAGAATTAATGTCTACAATTAATTATTAATGTGAGTTAGCCATGAAGTTCACATTCGTTATAGTTACCAATGTGATTTTGTAGCCGCTCTCTCTGTCTCAGATGTCTACATTTTATCTTATTAGAGAAGAACAGGAACAGGCCGCTGAGATGGGTTTATATCATCACCATCTGTTGTTTTCTGTGTATAAATGTTGGCAGAACATGTCTAAAAAATCTAAAGAGAGTAAGAAACAAAATGTCAGCTCACATCAGCAGGAAAAACTAATAGAAATGATCAAAACAATCTAGATACCTGGCAAGTTGAAAGGTGTGCTAAGTTGCAGCTGTTCATTGTCTTTTGTGGGCCAGTTAAAACTCTCTTGAATTATTGAGTTTTAAGCTCAGCACTTCATATGATATTGACATTGTAGTCTCTACAACTTCTGACTTTTTGCTTTTACCTTAAATTCATTCTACTTCTTTATTCCATTCATTACTAGGGTAAAGTGTCAGACCAATTGGACAGACTTGATACCTGGAGTCTTCAGTTAGGCATCCAGCTGAGCCTTCTAAGTTCATCTATACCGACTTATAGGAAAAATCTCTTTTCTTAAACTTCTTGTCAAACCCCAAGCATCCTCCACCTGCTGTGCCAACTTTCTTCTGAAAGGCAGCTTGCATTTATATTCTGCGGTTATTGTATCTTGATAGTACAATCCATATGCATCCTTCTGTCACCAAGTCACAGGGAAGAAATTGAGGTGAAAACTTAATATTCTTTAAATATTTCAAGTACCCTTCTTGGTATCTGGTAACACAGTGGGACTCTAACTTTACAAAAGGAAAAATGTAAAAAGTTTCTGATACAAAAAATTAATATAAAATAAGCAATGTAATAGACTAATAGCAAACCTCACCAATGTCTCTGAAATTGGGCAAATTTAGGAAAGTATGACATTTTGCATCCCTTCTTTTCAACTGTATGTTTGTGGTTCCTGTGACTTTATCCATCCATGTTGTCACTCTTGATATTCACTAGTATGGAGCGAAGACGCACCCTCTAGTCGACCACACCCTTTGGATGGCCGCATCACTAGTCGAGGCATGGCCTCATTCCATACAAGTGTATGGAGAGAGGTTGGGACGACTAGTAGGGCTGTGGCCAGGAGTATGTATAACGCATCCATAACCTCCTGTCCTGGCTCAGGAACCGGAAATCCCCACAGCGCACAGTGCACACAGAGTGACTGCAAATTTTTCGATTTCGACCAGTCAACTCCTTTAATGTTAAAGGTTATAAACAACTTTGACATGGAAAACAATCTTTATACATTTGTTATTGTTATAATAAATAGTTAATAAAATGAGCTTCAGTTGGCTCTCTTTATTCAGACCCCCGATGCAGATTACAGCCTGGTCCTAGTTTCCTACTTTTCTCTTGTGGCAGTGTATCTCACAGTACGCTCTGCCAGATGTGAGTCTTTTGTGTATTCAGGATGCTGACATTTTCAGTAGCCAATATATGTCCACAGTTTCTATTCTCCAATCATTTCCTCCTTATGTCTTTCCTCGTTTTATATAGCTTGTACATATATGTGTAACTCTCTTCCCCTCCCTACTGTTACCTCTGACACAGGGCAAAAAAGAGGAAGAGAGCATCAGCACTGATGGATTTTACAGACACTCCAAAATGAAAGCAAAATGGTCAAAAAATTGTAAAAAACGTATTTCTACAATTACATTGGTTTAAGCAAAGCACAGAAAATGCATACTTGTTAATATAAGTATAATCTATTGTTTTTTGTAGTTTGGGTCTTTTTTGATTTCTATCTGCCCCTCTGTGCATCCAGCTCATATAGCTAAATGTGCGGTTGTTTTCTTACACTGCTAAAACTATATTTCACAATTCTGTTTCTCCTTGACGTCGCAGACCTCTACCTCTTGTATGTTCTCTAATAGCGCCAACTTTCAGAGTTGATGACTCAGATCTGTGCTGAAAAATGGCTGACTGATGAATTTTCCAGTTCTCGTACACTATGATGAGCTCAGTTGCATCCACTACAGATATTTGGTGTATTATGAAGCTAATCTATATGTAGAACTCACTATAATCTTCTGTTCACCATATGGCCCTGTAAATATCTCTGCCTGAAGTATTTTCTCTTCTACCATATAAATCAGTATAGCTGCATGTGTTTATACATCATTGCTTTGCTGGATGGTTTCCAGTAACGCTCAACTAACCTGCTCTACCTACACTAAGAGTATTGTAATAGATAGTACAGAGTTGAGACAAGCTTGACTGAGCTGTGGTTGATGCCTGCATTAGACAGATCACTGATGTGAAACTGCAAATACTATTTTGTTGATGAATATGGCAGAAGATTAACTTTTGCCATATGTATCAGCAGAGTGTCATTTACAGTTTCAGTTTATTGATCTGGCAGATGGAGGCATCAAACATACCTTGGTACACTTCCTAGGTATTATAAGTTTTGATGTGGTGGCACAACAAAATGGAGAGCAGGACAATTGAGCTCTTCTGAAAACCAGCCAATAATGTGTAAACACAAAGGCTGTGATACCGATGCACATGACAAAAGATAAAATTAGGCTGAAGTATCACTGTTCTCATTCAGTGCATAAAAAACAGTGCACTCTAAAGGTAGAATGCACTTTACGGTTTTTGTGAAGGTCACAACACACCTATGCTGAAAGCAAGCTAGCTGAGAGTGTCCTATACATAATTGAGCAGTGGAACTGTGGCAGGATGGATACAGTGGTAACTGTAGTGTGAATAGAAACTGAAGTGTCATCATTTTAGAGGTAATAGGTGCAAAAATAAAAGAACTATTTAAAAGAAAGAACTCTGTGTGAAAGTGTACATAGACTGTGAATATTCAGATCCATACAAAAAAGCTGTACCAAGATGTGCATAGCCTTTAAGCATTCAGGTTCATAAAATAATTAATAATTGCTATGTTCAGTACAAGATGCTTCAGTACTTTTCAAGATTGCCATAGGGTGTCACTGGTGTCACTCACCCTGCTTCTATCACCGCTACCGGATGACGTTTTGTTTCTGGGAAATAGGTTGCAGGGATAGAAGCAGTGTCTCATGAACTGTAGCAACAGCCATAGAAGCTGTGATCATTTCTTCATAACGCAGTCCACCGCCGAAACAAGACATCATCAGGTAACAGCGGTGACATTCTCTGTTGTAGGTGACTACAGCGTCACCCGCTGATGACATCCTTTTTTTATGAAGGTGATCAAATCCTCGGGGAAATGACTGAATGGCTATACTCCTGAGATTTCCCTTAAATGAAACATCACAATAAGCACAGAAAGGAGCACATACTGCATAGGGATACACTGTATAGGGATTACAGTGAGGAATTTTATAATGACACAAATTACAAGGGTGGTTAAAGATGAAGAGCGTTATAGATACCAGAGAACCTTTTTAGGGATATGTGCAAGTATCTTCACACAGTATTTCTGTGTTGGCATTATGTTGTGCTTTGTGGACATTTCTCTAGTTTCTCCACATTGTTGTATACTAGACTTTGTTTACTTCATATTGTCCCTCTGCAGTAAAATGAAAACAAGAGCCTTCTTCTTGGCACAGTTTTTACTCGGCACTTCCTGGCATCTCTTGTTGAGATAGAAAACACATTCACAAAGCCAAAGATCAGTTTTCCTGGGAGTAGCATAAAAAAGATTTATTGAAGAGGTTTACTGTATAAAACTTGGCTGAACATTTGCATCCTTACTCACCTATTTTAAAATCTGTAAAAGTGTCTGCATTGCTGGATTGTTACTGAGAAGTTATAAAGCTAAAAATGGTTGTGTGAATATATTCAGGCTGATAGGTCTACTAGTCAACTTTTTTTCAATCTACTTCATTGTTCTTCGGTTCTTGGCAAAAGTTAACTTTATAGGGTGCAAAGGTTATAGGCACATTGAGAAGTCAAGTCCCTTTTTAATCATTTTAGGAACTTAAGACTATAAATGCTCTCAGGGTGTCAGTTATAGATTTTGCATTGAGCCACAGAAACTTTAAGTTCAAGATCCCCAAGTGTCATGCTTCCTCCTCTAGAAGATCCATGCTTCCTGTTTTCCGCGAGGGAGGTGCTTCTTGCTTGATTGGCATTTCGGACCAGCAGCATTGACTCTTCAGTGCTGCAAGGAGAGGCATCTAGTCAATCAACATAAAACAATAAAATAAGAAATCTTTACGTTCTTGAGGACAGAGAGCATTATCAATGTGAAGTAAACTACAATGCTGTTTTTTTTGTATAAGCACTTTGCAATTTTAACACTTAGTGATATTGAGACTAAGGGTCCCGTTACATTTAGCGATGCACCAGCGATCCCGACAACGATACGACCTGGTCAGGATCGCTGGTGCATCGCTAAATGGTCGCTAGTGAGCTGCCAAACAGGCAGATCTCACCAGCGACGCAGCAGCGGTCGCTCTTACCTGTCACACCCCAGCGATGCTGACACTTCCTCCTGCGTCCATGCGTCGCTAGTCGGAGCCAGCGGGACGCCAACGAGGAAAAATTGACCCAGGCCGTTCCAGCACGATCAGCGATATCCAGCGGGGGGACCGGTCGCAGGTACGTGTCACACAAAGCGAGATCGCTTGCGATATCGCTGTTGCGTCACAAAATCGGTGACGCTTTAGCGATTTCACTTGCGATCTTGCTATGTGTGAAAAACCCTTAACACTTTAAACTTAGGGCTCCCTGGTGTGTTTTTTTTAATATATCTCCAGTTCTCCAGCAGAAGAAAAAGTGAATATATTATGGATACTTCAATACAGACTTTTTAAAAGCAAAAATTAAATATGCAACTTTTATGAGATCAGTCAAAATCATAAGGTGAACAATTCATTAACACAAAAGGGCTGACGTAAGTCAATTTCTTTGAATTCACTATCAATGACATCAGCTGTTTTGTGCAGAATGCAATCTATCATAAATCACTTTATTGGGCTGTCATTGGACAATCTGGTTTGAATGCAGTCACAATGTACAATTTATTTTTACAATCATAGATAACGATTAAAAAAATTAAAAAGTATAGAATCACTACTGATATTTAATATCCTGGAAACAGCTGGAGTTCCAAATAGATGTTGGTATCACTGCCTAATCAGACAATATATAGGGTTTGTTTGTAGGATGTTACTATGGAAACACAAAGGTCTACATAGAAGCAGGATACATTAGAGCTTTAGTGCTATTACAAATTATTTGCAAAAGTATACATAACCTTTTATTGTTCTTTAGTTTTTTTTAACAGCTCACAGTCTTATCCACTATTATCTATAATATCTCCCTTCCATCCCTCCCTCTCATACTCTGTCTCTTCTCTTAATTTCTTCTTTCTTTTTTGTTTTTTATTCTTATTTTCTTTTTCTTTCTTTCCCTTTCTTTGTCTTTCTCTCCCTCTTTCTTTCCTTCTTTTTTCCATCTTTATTTATCTTTATTTCTTCTTTCTTTCTTTCTATCTATCATTGTATTTTTCTTTCTTATTTTTATTTTATTTTTCTTTCCTTTTCTTTCTCTCTTTCCTTCTTTATAACACTTTCTTTTCATCTTTCTATCTTTCTTTCTTTTCTTCTTCCTCTATCTCTCTCAATCTCTCTTTCTTCCCTGCATCCATCCACCTTTTCTTCATTCCTTCTCATATGTGTTCTCAATCACATACATTAACTGAGTATTATCATGCAGGTAGCGATAGTATATACAGTAAATATCTGGAATACATAGAATTCCCCTGTAACAAAAAGCTCTTTTCTCTGCTTGCTAATATCTTGGGGATACTTGTTTTCCACTGATTGTAAAGCATTGCTTTCTTCTCTTTCCCATTGATGTGCACATTCCGTACTGTCAAATTTTGCAAACAATATGAAACAAACTGTTGAGAAAACATATTGCCATAGCTGGAAATGTTAACAATAAGCCAACCCCTGGATGTGGCACAATATGCAGTTTTATATCGGGATATTGAATTATTTTTAGACCAAATGATTTTTTTTTCAAAGACTTTTTTATTTATGATAGATTATTAGATAATAGCAGAGTTGTATATTAGACACATCAGAGTCAAGATGAGCACTCGTCTACCTGGAGCCTATACAATGCAACTAGTTTATTATTCTAAGGTAAAAGAAGTATCTCTTATTTCATACTTTACAAAAAAAAATGTACTCTTCCTGTGGAGGCAAATGTGAATACCATGGTCAGTGATTGGCTATGGCCACATGTCCTTTCATCTGCAATAGGATCATATTCCAGATATGAGCACTGCAGCCTATCACTGATCCCAGTGGTCTCATAATGTTTCCCCCAGAAGATAAATCAAACAGATCTGCGGATGATCCTGGCTTTGATCCAATAGAAGCCATGAGGATTTGGCAATGTCAAGAACGGGCTGATTTTTTAATAGATAAAGTAACGGATGACACCAATAATAACACTGTTTCTTGAAAATTTAATAACTAAGAAAATAAAAACTATTTGTTCTCTTTGCTATCTATATACGAGATCCCTTATAAAATCTATACTATATGTTAGTCAGTTATCTACTTCTGAGCCACCTATTGACTATAAGCATTCAGACGGTCCTCACTTTACTCTGCACTGATGTTCTAAAATGTCAATACAGAGTAAGAAGCTTGCAGGAGACGTGCAGCTGCAGGAGTAAAGAGCTGGCAGTCATACACAAACAGACTCCCTACAGAGAAGGCAGAGATATCTAACTTTCTCTGCCTTACTGATCTAGCACTTGTGTATGCACATTAGGAAGTGTTATCGGTGCTTCCTTCCTTCCAGGTCCAGTGATCATGTAATCGTTGGGTTTAAGGAGGGAAGGGGAAGGAGCTGCTGGGTCCTAGGAGACTAAAGGGGGTTTTACACATAGCAATATCGCTAGCGATATCGCTAAAACATCACCGATTTGGTGACGCAGCAGCGATATCGCATATCGCTATGTGTGATACTTACCTCTGACCGGCTCCCCCGCTGTCCATCGCTGATCCTGCAAGATCACGCAGCTCCATTTCTCGTCATCTGCTTCCTGCTGGGCTTCCTGCTGGCGCCGACGAGCAACGCGTGGACGCGGGCGGGAGGACGTCAGGATCGCTGCGTGTGAAAGGTAAGTAACGACCGCTAGATCGCTGCTGCATCGCTGTGAGATCTTCAGGTGTGAAAGCTCACTAGCGATAATTTAGCGATGCACCAGCGATCCTGACCGGGTCATATCGTTGTCGGGATCGCTGGTGCATCGCTAAATGTAAAGGGGCCTTAAAGCATTTAGATGTTTTAAAATGTATGCATTTTAAAAAAATGTGCATTGTTACGAATGTGGAAAAGTGTCCAGGTCCTGATCCACACATAGTTAAATTTTCCCTAACCATAAGTGATTCTCTGTGACAACCAAGGCAAGTTTACAGTCTAGCAATTTATGGCAAAGGAAACATTATTGATTATAGATCATCTGTATGGATCACTGAGAAAACTTTTACGACTTTAGAACTTGAGATTAGTGGGGATCCTAGAGGATAAACTCGCACTGTAGTATCCTATTTTGTCAAGGTGGAGAGACACTTTAAAGGTTTTGTACCAATTTGGCAATTTAGGATCAATTCATAGGATAGGTGATATCTTTCTGACGATTGGGGGTCCAATTGCTGAGACTTCCCCTATCCCGAGAATGGGTTCTGCAGAGCCTTGTCTAAAGAGACACACTGGCCCGATTCCTCATTGCCTGTGCACCTGGTTTTTGTCTAATTTGCTTGTTTTGCAGCTTTTTTGTTTGAAACCAATTCATTATTCTCTTTGTGCATTTTTTTGTGCCTGTTTTTTTTGGTTTGCTTCTCCTTTATGGGCAGAGTCTAGCAACTTCAGATATTTTAGCCTAATTAATCAGTTGCAAGTTTTTTAAACGTGGCAGAATTTGGTGCAACTTCACTCGAGTCCTGTCTCCTATGGGATATTTTCAAATATGCAATATTTTGGTGCATCTTTTGGTGTAAAAAGTGATAACAACAGTTCAAAACTGGAAAAAAGACCATTTTTTACTTTGCATCAAATTCATGAAACGCATGTGCCGTTTTGATGGTTTTAGCACAGAAAGTGGCAACTAATACCACAAAACAAGAAAGGGAAGTGTCAAAGTTTTTAAAAAATGTTTAATGATGAATCGGGATAATTGTCTATAGAGATGGGAGAGATGGCCAAGTACTTTGCTGTAATTTCCCGCAGTTCAATAGACAATGAAAGGAGAAATAGCCACATACTTGACCTCTGCTCCATTAAGTGAAGGCTCTTTGAAGCTTTAGATTAGATGTGATCTAAGTGGCCAGATCCTCAGTCTGATTTGGTATACAATCCCTTTAAAGCAGTGTTCCCCAACTCAGGTCCGCAGGAGCTACCAACAGGTCATGTTTTCAGGATTTTATTAGTATAGCCAGGTGTTTATCACATTCTGGATGGGCAAGAATTCCATCACCTGGGCAATACAAAGGAAATCCTGAAAACATGACCCGTTGATGGCTCCTGATGACCGGAGTTGGGGAACACTGCTTTAAAGACTATCTACTGTATATTGAAGTCCCACATTTTTTCTTGGCTTGTACAAGATGTAGTAGTCCAGAATTTTAGAATCCTTATAATTTTTAGAATCTTCCTCATCTAGTGGCTCAAGAGACTCATAACCTTGGCATGATGGCTACCAGCTGTTGGCTGCTAAAAAGACTTTTGTGCATCATCAAAAGTATAGATGTGGAATCTTTATAGAAACTTGGCACAGGTTCCAGAACCATATGACTAGCAGACGACACCAGAGTAAAGATCAAATAGTCATTATTTAGCTCCTACAATGAGTCAGAGCCATACAGGTCAGAGTTATACAATTTAGTTATGATTGAATATTAGATAATTCATTCTGTGGAATTAATGGAAGTTATCAGGATCCATTATGATCGATTACACGATATTAATGATCATGACAAATTCTATCTGCTAACTTAGCTGCCATGATATAACTGGTAACACCATGAATTAATTTTAAAATGCTTATAAATGTATCATTTAGTTGGATTGGACTTCTGCTTTTTCTGTATAATAGCATAAATACTGAATGAAAAGTTCTCCACATACAAGAAACTTGCAGTTGTTATAAGCAAATATATTTGCTGATCAGTGGCAAATAATGTAAAATAATTTGTAATGTTCACAGTCCTCCGCACATCTTGCATTTTTCTTTGTTTTATTCAGATTGAATTTTGCGAGGATTTACATAAAATGGAAAATAAGTCAGCTCCCCATACAAAGTATACATCTTGTAGTTCAATCAAGGAAAACTGTTTTATCATTTTATCATGTTGACTATTGTGTATGAACATGGCTGGAAGGAAGGTGGTAATGTAGAAATTTATATTCAGCGGTAGCCTGCTGTGATTGTAATTAAAAGAAGAAACAGTAAAACTGAGAATAAAACTCTTCTAAAAACAAATGGCTGTGTTCCCAGAAGAAAGATAAGTGTATTGGCTATTGGAAGCCATTTTGTTTTTACATTGACCTAGAAAAATGCTTTCTGTGAAATACAATATGAAGCAACAATATGAAAGAAAACCAAGCCAATTAGTATTCCACCAATGCGCGCCTGGAAATTATAGGTCTTTTTTTATTTATTTCTCCCTGAAGGTGATTTGTGGGTGGATGCATGAAAAGTTTGGAAACTTTTGCTCAAACTTCTGAGACGAGAATCCTACACAAAAGAAGCAAAATGAATCCGACATATCCACACACAATTGCTCATCATGGTAATTCAGAGAATATAATTGAAAAATCTCTCAAAAGTTGAGGCACTAAAGAAATCCTAATTTATTATTGTAGTGTCTAATGTGAAATGAGAAGCGTTTTTATGATGTATTTTACATAACTATCAATGATAAAACAATTACATATAAATATTTGGTAAAATCAGGAGTTAATCTTAGCTTTGCTTGGTAATGACAATTCCTTTCCAAAGTGTTTGAATGATTATTTGGGTTCTAAACTTAAAGGGAATCTGTTACCTCATTTTCGGCCTATAAGATGCGGCCACCGCCATCCGGGGCTTATCTACAGCATTCTGTAATGCTGTAGCTAAGCCCCTATGTAACCTGAAAGATGAGAAAAATGAGTTAGATTATATTCACCGGGGGGCCGGGGCGGTAGTTCTTGCGGTCCGGTCTGACGCCTCCCATCTTCATGCGATGACGTCCCCCTTCTTACATCAGCCACAGCTTTGCGCAGGCATATTTTCTCCGCTCTGTTGAGGGCAGAGTAAAGAATTGCAGTTTGCAGGCGCCGAGAAAGGTCAGAGAGGTCTGACGCCTGTGCACTGCAGTACTCTGCTTTGCCCTCAACAGGGCAGAGCAGTGCGGCTGTGCCGGAGCCGCGACAGGAAGCAAAGAAGAGGACGTCATCTCTAGAAGATGGGAGGCACCGGACCGGACCGCGACAGCCATCGGACCGAACCCGGGACCGCCCCTGGGTGAGTATAATTTAACTTGTTTTTTTTCTCTTTCAGGTTACATCGGGGGCTTATCTAAAGCATTGCAGAATGCTGTAAATAAGCCCCTGATGGTGGTGGCCGCATCTTATAGGCCAAAAATGGGGCGACAGATTCACTTTAAAGAAGCTCTCAGATGAGCTTTTTCCCCTAATTCCGTCTATATGTGAATGTTCTGCAGTTTCAGTGTGTTATTATACTCACCTTGCACCATTTTCTCCAGTGTCCAGACCCATTCCAGTCCTCTTCTGAGTGATGTCACCATTTTTAAGACTGTCCAACTCACTCTTTGCTCTATGCGTAAATTGGAAGTCTCTTTTTACAATGCAAGTCTATTGGGCCTTGTTCTGACACTCCATAGGCTTCATTGTAAAGGCCACTTCCGGGTCAAGCATAGCTCAGTGTGATCCGGAGAGTTTGAAGAATGGTGACGTCACTCAGAAGAGGAGCAGAAAAGCACTGGATGCTGGAGAAGATGGATCTAGGTGAGTATATTAACACACTGACACTGCAGTACATGCACATATACACAGGTTTAGAGAAAAATGTTAATGGAACGGCTTCTTTAAATTATCAACATAGCTTGAGGGAGTACGGAGGAGAAAAAAACCCACTTCATTCACACCCAGCAATGGTTGCCACACCAATATCTAAGCCAAACTAAATAGACTGCTTCATAATTCCAGCCCAGGTCACAAAGCCCCCTCTTTTCCTTCACTGTGCCTGTCCTGACCTTGCTTTGTCCTACTGATTCCTAACAAGCCATCACTGTTGCCACTGTCCATACTGTCGGATCTGAGGTCTGTGTATAAGGAAGGGTCTGATCTCATATCTTTATTTTAGGGAGTTTGGTCCAGGGTCTGCATACAGGAAGGGTCTGGTATGGGGTCTGATCTATTGTCTGGATATTAGACAGTTTGGGTCTTGGGTATGTTTATAATGTGAGTCTGCTATGGAGGATTCATAAAGTGATATATGGTGTGTGTTTTTTTATTTTTTTCGGGGGTCTGCTGAAGGGTGGGGTCATTTTGATTATTCTAGAATCAAATTATGTCAGTTTTATATGAATTGATGGGATATAAGATTTCCGTGTCATTTTTCCCCCTTTTCAGAATAGAAGACATAACACCATATAAAAATGCCACAATATCACAATGATATTCTAATAAGCAAGAACCTATTTGTCATTTCTTTCACAGAGGCAGTTAGGCGTAAAATCATTAACCACGTGGCTACAAGTAAATAAAAGTTTCATCGTCTTGACAGAACTTGGCATATTTTGTTACTTAATGTCAGCAATTCCTGTATTTCTGCAGAAAAAAAAGAAACTCCTGCTGGGTCTTTAAATAGACTCCAATTGGAATACCATTATAAGAAACAGTGGGGGACTAATCTGAGCAATCATGAAGTTAGAAAAAGAGAGCGCAATTTCTTCTCAAGTTTAAGGAGTATTTTATTTCAATGCTGTTTTCGTAGGCTACGAGGACAGAAGGAGAAGACAATGTGAAAGCCTAAAGTCACTTTGTTGTTGCTTGTGGCTCTTAAAGAATTTATATTTGCTTTCCCAAATGATTTGTGCCATGAAAAAAATTACTAGAAATACCACCCAAAAAGCTAAAGGAACAGATGTGTAACTTTTTGGGCAAATTTAAAAACAGGAAAATGCAGGATGCAGAGAAAATTATGAATTGTGCCTAGAGAACAATTATACTAATGAAATGAATCAAAGTGCTGTGCAACTGTCAGGGTCCAACAGCTGAGATGATGATCAGTGAGGTTCCTGGCACCACACATATGCTATATTCTTGTCCATTAGGACATGAATTATTTCCCATAGATTATCACAGAGAACCATAGCCACATAGTACTGCCAGATACCATCTAGAGAAGAGTTTCTAGAGTTTCCAGATACACCCTACTGAATTAGTACTTGAGATATGACATGGTCACACAAGCTAAGAACTAAGGGTCTAGAAAGCATCTTTGTTGGTACTTTGCAGATATATTCACACTGGTGGAAATTCTGGAAGCTAGACCTCAAATGATTTGGTATTGATGGCCTGACTTGAAGAAACTGCACCCTGGCTTTAAAAAGTAGCTATAAATTTCTCAAAGTAACCTACCTGAGGCACATCTTTACATCCCACTGCCTTATCTATTCTGAACTGGATTTATTTCCCCTTGCTTCCAAGATGTCCACCACAGTGACACAGAGACTGCAGTCATATGTCTAAACCAAGGGAGACCATATATTCAAAATGTATAGTCACTTTTCAGTTCAAGGGTGGAAGCTCATTTTTAGCAAAGGCCAACAACTTATTCATCCTGGAGAGCTTCTGTAATGTTGTACCACTAACATTTTAACTGTTTGCACTCAACAATAGAGGAAGTTTAGGAGACAACAAAATATGAATTTATTATTCAATCCAGTAAAACTTCACAAACACTTGTGTATTGAGAATTCCCTAATGCAGGGGTCCCCAGCTTGTGGAACTGGAGCCACATGTGGCTTTCTGTCACATAATGTGTGGTTCATGGCTGTTTGCCAGCTTGGTACTTTGGCACCATGTCTAGAAAACAGCTATGAAGAGAATGTCTCCAGATAGTGACTTTGGAAAGTAGCCTGCACAGAAGAGCACACCTGAGTGTACATATATAAGGGTGTGGACTGCCCTGTCCTTGCCCCTGAAGACAACGTCCTATTATAAGAATAGTGTTGTGCGATTTTAATAAGTTTTATTGTGCCATGTGAAATGTGAACTGTCATGCAGTTTTTAGTAATGTAATGTAACTACTACTGATACTGCTGTGTAAATACTGTAAAGGTAATACCTATTGTAGCATTCATTCAGCTCAGGTGTAGGGAAAGTATAGAATATACAGTTGAAACCAGAAGTTTTACATACACTGTATAAAAAGACATATATGCATGTTTTCACAATATCTGACATGAAATCAGAATAAACCTTTTCCATTTTAGGTCAATTAGGATTACCATAATTATTAATATTTGCCAAATGCCAGAATAATGAGAGAGAGAATGTTTTAAGGCATTTTTATTACTGTAGTTACTGCAAAGTCAAAAGTTTACATACATTTCATTAGTATTTGGTACCATTGCCCTTAAACGGAATGACTTGGGTCAAACGTATGGGATATCCTTCCACAAGCTTCTCACAATAGTTGGTCGGAATTTGGGCCCATTCCTCCTGTCAAAGCTGGTGTAACTGATCCAGGTTTGTAGGTCGCCTTGCTCGCACCGGCCTTCTCAGCTTTGCCCCTAAATTTTCAGGATGATTGTGAGCAGGGCTTTGTGATGGTCTCTCCAAAACATTGGTTTTGTTATCCTTAAGCCACTTTGTTACTATTTTGGCAGTATGCTTCGGGTCATTGTCCATTTGAAAGACCCATTTCGCTCAAACTTTAACTTTCTGGCAGATATCTTGAGATGTTGCATCAGTATTGCCACATAATCTTCTTTTCTCATGATGCCATCTATTTTGTGAAGTGCACCAGTCCCTCCTGCAGAAAAACAACCCCACAACATGATGTTTCCATCCCCATATTTAACAGTTGGGATGGTGTTCTTAGGTTTCCAAGCTTCTCCCTTTTTCCTCCAAATGTAACAATGGTCATTATCCCCCAAAAGTTCAATTTTAGTTTCATAAGACCACAGGAGATGTCTCCAAAACATAAGATCTTTGTTCCTGTGTGCATTTGCAAACATGGTGTGCATTAAAATACATCCACAGGTGTGTCTCTAATTAACTCAGATGTTGCCAAAAAACCTGTTAGAAGCTTCCAAACACATGACATCATCATATGGGCAGTTCAGAATTTTTTAAAGGCATAGTAATCTTAGTATATGTAAACTTTTGATTTTGCAGTAAGTAATAAAAATGCTTTAAATCTTTCTCTCCCTCTCATTATTCTGGCATTTGGCAAATATTAATAATTTTGGTAATCCTAAATGACCTAAAATGGGAAAGGTTTATTGTGATTTCATGTCAGATATTGAAAAAAAAACATGATTATGTGTCTATTTATATAGTGTATGTAAACTTCTGGTTTCAACTGTAGTTTAGAACACAGAGCGGATTAGACAGTGATAGGCATTGTAAGAGTAATATGCTTAGTACATACTGTTAGAAGATAGTGAGTGTATTTAAGTGGGTGAAAGGTTAAATTTTCCCGGCAATAAGACTGCTGGGGCAGGCAAAGTAAAATGACAGTAAATGATTGGTCCAGCCCAAAGTGGGGGGGTTATGGCCAGTAAAAAATTCAACCTCTTCCTGGTTTTAGTCAGATAGTGAGGAAA
This sequence comes from Dendrobates tinctorius, assembly GCF_039654945.1. Taxonomy (NCBI): domain Eukaryota; kingdom Metazoa; phylum Chordata; class Amphibia; order Anura; family Dendrobatidae; genus Dendrobates; species Dendrobates tinctorius. Next base: position 56,993,342 of record NW_027361690.1, read on the forward strand.
GTTTGTTGGTGACAGTAGCTAGGGCAAGTTGAAGGTACAGTGGGCTGCTTGTAGAAGCAAGTACAAGTTTTGTTGAGTGGTATGAGGCCTTACCAAACTCCCTGCAGATAATCCTGCAACATTCGAAGCTCAGGACTTGAGTCGGTGGCTATGGAGAGCACCAACACCCCTTCCGTGCAGAGGATACTGGACATGGAACCATGTGAAGGAAAAGTTATGACTCTTGACCATACTACAGGGCCTCATGGAAAATCTATGGGGATTACAGGAACGGTTACATATAAAATACACACCAATGAAAAAAAAAAAAATAAAATGCAATATTTTGGTAATAACTAATATAATAATAACCAATATTCAATGATGTGTCAATTGAATGGCAAAACCATTTTAATAAGTATACCAAAAGAAAACAACCTCTGGACATGAGCTAAATTAATGTGCCATAAAACCGAACAATATAGAGGAAGATAAAATACCTTTATTAATACAGGTAAATAAGTAGTAATCTACATAAAAAAGTGGTTGTGCATACACAATTAATTAAAAAATAAAATCTTAGATATATGGAATCACCAGGGTACTAAAATGCATGTATTATCAATAGTATAGAAAAAAGAGAGGGAGCAACACCGGCCAAATTGGGGCAAAAAAACTGTGATTAATAATCAACAAAGTGACTGGTGCAAGAAAGTGCATCAGCATAAAGTGGTAATATTAAGTCTCAATACATATATATAAAAGAAACACAATGAGATTAAATCACACAATTAAATACAAATAAAAATAAATTCATATATAAAGTGCAAAAGTGCCAATTAGCTAAAGTAACAAGGTTTCCAAATAATATAAGCCCCACACATGGACATGATGCAATATAATTAATACAATACAATATGGCAAGTACCTGGGAAGGATGATACACGTGCACAACGCACCCCGACACACGTTTCAGTATAACTCCTTTGTCACCCTGTACCCTGGTGATTCCATATATCTAAGATTTTATTTTTTATATAATTGTGTATGCACAACCACTTTTTTAGGTAGATTACTACTTATTTACCTGTATTAATAAAGGTATTTTATCTTCCTCTCTATTGTTTGGTTTTATGGCACATTAATTTAGCTCATGTCCAGAGGTTCTTTTCTTTAGGAACTATTACAATAGAGATAGTTCAGGCGAAAACAAAAGTAAACCAGGAAATATACTACCGTTTATGTTCATGTATATGCTGAGTTTTTCCAGCACATTTTTTTGTGCTGAAAATGCACCCTTCAGCTTCTACACGAGTCATTGTCCCAGAAGCCAGTGGGGGAGGGGGGAGGTGGAGCAGCGGGTCACAGAGACAGGAGCCGGTGGCTGTGGCTAAAACTTGTGCCGCTGCTAAAGAGAAATGAAAATTCATTTCTCTTATAACACGCACAGTGACAGACACCGGCTTCTAGCATGCATCCTACTTGCCTTCCTGGACGCCCTCTCTGAATCTCTTTAGTTCCAGTGCCAGCAGCTTGTCTGGCCCAGTGATCATGTGGCCCTGCTCATTAAAGTAATGAATATTCACTCCTCTCCATTCCCATAGGCGTGAAGTGAATATTCATTACCTTAATTAGCGGGGCCATGTGATCACTGGGCAGGAGGAGCTGCTGGCACCGGAGCAAGATGCAGCAAGGGCGCACATGAAAGGTAAGTAGGATTTTTTTTATAGAAACCATGCATACAAGAATAGGGGATAAGGAGCCATTTATACAAGAACAGGGACGGGAGAGGCATGCATTCCATGATAGGGGATAAGGAGCCATGCATACAAGGATAGGGGATAAGGAGCCATTCATACAGGGATGGGGGAGCCTTGCATACCAGGATAGGATGAGGGGACAATGCATACACGGCTTATACTCGAGTCAATAAGTTTACCCAGTTTTTCGTGGCAAAATTAGGTGCCTCGGCTTGTACTCAGGTCGACTTATACTCGAGTATATAAGGTATGTTCCTGACATAAGAAGCGGAGGGTGCTGTGTCCGATACTGCATGATTTGAGTTGAGCGAAACGGGTCGGTCATATTCAAAAGTCGCCAACTTTCGCTGAAGTCGGGTTTCATGAAACGAAAGCCGACCATAGCGTGAGCTCGGCCACGAGGTCGGTGACCAGAGCGCCAAAGTCGCATTTTAAAAGATGCTTCCAGCGCCCTTTTTCAGCCAATGATGGAGGATGCACAGTGTGGGCAACGCGATGACATAGGCATCGGTCACCACCATCTTTGAGAAGGGCATGCAAGTGATTGGCTGGCTTTGTGTGGTGTAACAGGGGCTATAAAAGGGCGTGAACGCCGACCGCCATCCTACTTCTGCCGATCTTAGCATTAGGGAGAGGTTGCGGGCTGCTGCTGATTCAGAATAAGGGAGAGCGTTAGGCAGGGAAGAAGAACCAAAAAACTGCTTCTGCTGTTAGCGATTTCCACTTACAACACAACACTTTGTGTGCAGTGACAGGGGAGACTCTATTTTTGTGCATCAACTCTGTTGGTTATTAGGCTGCCTTATAAGGCTCCCACACTGCTGTGCAAACTGCTTTTTTAAAGCAAAAATACTTTTCTTCCTCTTTTCTGCACAGTTACCAAGCGTTCATTTTTCCACCCTTTTGTGTGTGCAGCAGTCCTGCTTATTAGGCTGCCTGCGTCCATACTTGGACTGAGAGCATAATTTTCAGCGTCATCAAATCTCTAGTGAGATCCAAATTCTCACCAATCCTATAGACACCCTCCACCTTATCATACACCATCCAATTTCAGCCTGTTACATTGAGGTGTAATCTCTCCTGGGCCTGAGACAATAGTTCAGCGTCCTCAAATCTATAGTGAGATTCAAATTCTCACCAATCCTATAGACACCCTCCACCTTGTCCTACACCATCCAATTACGGCCTGTTACATTGAGGTGTAATCTCTACTGGGCCTGAGACAATAGTTCAGCGTCCTCAAATCTATAGTGAGATTCAAATTCTCACCAATCCTATAGACACCCTCCACCTTGTCTACACCATCCAATTTCAGCCTGTTACAATGAGGTGTAATCTCTACTGGGCCAGAGACAATAGTTCTGTGTCCTCAAATCTATAGTGAGATTCAAAATCTCACTAATCCTATAGACACCCTCCACCTTGTCTTCACTATCCAATTTCAGCCTGTTACATTGAGGTGTAATCTCTTCTGGGCCTGATACAATAGTTCAGCGTCCTCAAATCTATAGTGAGATTCAAATTCTCACCAATCCTATAGACACCCTCCACCTTGTCCTACACCATCCAATTTCGGCCTGTTACATTGAGGTGTAATCTCTACTGGGCCTGAGACAATAGTTCAGCGTCCTCAAATCTCTAGTGAGATTCAAATTCTCATCAATAGTAGATACACCTTCCACCTTGTTTTACAGTACCATATAGCTGGTGGTATTTTGGGTACATTTTCACAAAAATGAGCAAGTGTGGTGGAAGATGCCATGGAAGTGGGCGGGGGTTGCCAGCTGGTCCCGATGGTGGTGGTGGTGGTGTTGCATCTGATGGTAGTGGCAAAAGCACAATAGCACCTAAGGCAGGAGGTGTTGAGCCTGCGTCATCGTCTGTCTCCACAAGGCCTTGAAGGCTCTCTTTTCTGGGAGTAGGTAAACCACTTTTAAAGCCGGAGCTTCAGGAGCAAGTTTTGGTTTACATTGCTGACACAGCCTCCAGCTCTCTCGCCTCTTCTTTTGAAGTTTCAAAAAATAAAAGCACTGAGTCGTCATTGGAGGCTCCTGGTCAGGAACAACACCTTTCCTTGTGTCCTTCACCCCTGCCAAAAGTGAAGGATGTGGCAGGCTACACTATCGATTACTCCATGGAGCTCTTTTCACATACCATGCCTGGGTTAGCAAGTCAAATCGTGAATTCCCCAGTCCAAGATGAATCTGACATGGAGTGCACTGATGCACAGCCACTGCTAGATTTTTTTGCTGGTACATTCACTCACAGCTCTACATTGTCCTCGCAGTGTACTGAGGCAGAATCAGACCCTGATGAAACTCCGGTGCCCCTTCCCACATTCTATGCCACCTTACACGGTGACACAGAGGAAGGTGCACATGAAATTGAAGAGGAGGTGATGGATGACCCAGTTGTTGACCCAGATTGGCATCCATTGGGGGAAGAGGGTGCCGCTGCCAATAGCTCTGAAGAGGAGGAGGAGGATCCGCAGCAGGCATCGACATCGCAACAGCTGTTATCTGGCAGAACCGTAGCAGTCCTAAAATGTGTTACAAAAACCAAAAGAGTTGCAGGACAGCTTGGCCAGACGATCAAATTAGCACAGCATGCAAGGTCTCAAAATGTCTTCCATAGTAGGAAGAGTGCAGCGTGTCACTTTTTTGAACAAAATCCTAATTATCAGGCAAAAGTTATCTGTAAGAAGTGCGCAAAGACCTTTAGCCGAGGGAAAAATCTGAGAAATTTGAATACCAGTTGCATGCTTAGACATTTAACCACCATGCACTTACAAGCGTGGACGGACTACCAAACCTCACGTACCACATGTGCACCTGCTCCGAATGAAGGTAGTCAGCAGCGCTACATTGCTTCCCCCACTGTAAGCCCACCGGTTAGCACACCACCAGCAGCAAATGTCGAGGTGTCGTAGCAAGGGCAAAGCAGTCATGGAATCACAATGTTATTGCTACGAAAGACTGAATCTAGGTCATCAGCAACACCACCAACACCATCACCATCACCAACCGTCTCTCAGTCCGCCATGTCATGTCCACCGCTAGTTCCACCATATGCAGCTCTCAAGTCCAGCTCACCCTACCAGAGACTCTGAGTAGGACAAGAAAGTACTCATCCTCTCATCCGCGTACACTGGCTTTGAATGCCCACATTGCCAAACTAATCTCGTTAGAGATGATGCCCTATCGGTTGGTTGAAAGCAAAGCTTTCTGCAAGGTCATGGCCTACGCAGTACCACGCTATGACCTACCCAGTTGGCACTTCTTTTTGTGAAAAGCCATCCCATCCCTCCATGTGCATGTGAAAGACTGCATTGTCCATGCACTCAAGCAATCAGTGAGTGTAAAGGTGCACCTCACAACAGATGCATGGTCCAGTAGGCATGGCCAGGGCCGCTACGTGTTCATCACTGCGCACTGGGTTAATGTGGTGGATGCAGTGTCCACAGGGGACAGCAGCAGAGGGACAGTGCTGTCTAGCCCGCGGTATAGGAAACAGTTGGCTGTAGGCGTTCGACCCTCCTCCTCCTCCACAAGCGAAAGCTCGTCCACAGAGCGCATTCGCACGAGCACTCCATCCGCAGCTGCCAGTGTTGCATACGAGGTGTCCCACTATCGAACAGCTAGTGGAAGATGATGTGTTTGGGCGACAACAGACACACCGCGGAGGTACTGGCCGACTACTTGCAGCGACAAACTGAATCATGGCTGGGCAGTCTACATCTTGAGGCAGGCAAGGTAGTTAGTGATAACGGCCAGAATTTTGTGGCAGCCATATCCCTTTCAAAACTCAGACACATACCTTGCCTGGCTCACACCTTGAACCTGGTGGTGCAGTGATTCCTCAATAATTATCCTGAGTTAACACCCCTGCTCCATAATGTGCGAAGACTGTGCTCGCACATCCGCCGGTTGCCCGTACACTCCAGTCGTATGCAGAAGCTGCAGCGATTGCTCCACCTTCCCAAGCACCGCCTAATTATCGACGTTGCAACAAGGTGGAACTCCACCTTGCACATGGTTCAGAGGTTGTGCGAACAGAGGCAAGCTGTAATTAATTTGTGGGAGGACACATGGGCAGGCAGTTTGCAGGCAGACATGGAGTTGTCTGGTGTGCAGTGGTCGAAGCTGAAAGACCTCTGTAAAGTCCTTCAGTGTTTTGAGGAATGCACACAGCTGGTAAGCGCAGACGACGCCATCATAAGCATGAACATCCCACTTATGCGTCTGCTCATGCAAACTTTGACACACATTAAGGAGCAGGCATCTGCAGCCGAGGAGGAAGAGGAGGAGGGAAGCCTTGATGACAGTCAGCCATTGTCTGCTCAGGGAAGTCTCGTGGACGAGGTAGAGGAAGAAGAGGAAAAGAGGGAGGAGGAGGAGGATGATGGGGATGATTATTTTGGGGAGGAGGATGCTTCTCAGGGGGCAAGAAAAAATGTTGGCGTGGCAAGGTCAGGTACAGGGTTTGTGCGTGACTGGAGGGATGTGGATTTGCCAGAAAGTGCTCCTCCACCCAGCACTCGCAGCGTATCATTGACACCTGGAACATTGGCCCACATGTCTGATTATGCCTTGCAGATCCTAAAAAGGGACCCCCGCATTGCAAAAATGATGAACGATGATGACTACTGATTGGCCAGCATCCTGGACCACGATATAAAGGCAAATTCCAAAACATCATGCCACAGGAGAACCTAGAGCTAATATTGGCTAACCAACAAGCAACTCTGGTAAACCGTTTGCTTGAGGCATTCCCAGCACACAGCGGCGGTGATGTTTTTCCAACAAGCCATAGGGGGCAACATGAAAGAGGTGTTCTTGGGGCACACAGCCGAAGTGGCGTTGGACACAGGGGTTTCATGACCATGTTGTGGACTGATTTTTCAAGTACCGCTCACACGACTGGTAACACTGCATCGATTGAAAGTGACAGGAGACAGCAGTTGTCAACTATGGTAACAAACTGCTTCTCCTCCCATATTGATGTTCTCCCTCACCCGTCATTCCCCTTTGACTATTGGGCCAGTAAACTTGACAGCTGGCCTGAATTGGCACAATATGCCTTACAGGAGCTCGCTTGCCCTGCTGCTAGTGTGTTATCTGAACGAGTCTTCAGTGCTGCTGGATCAATCCTGACAGAAAAAAGGACCCGTCTGTTGACCCAAAATGTTTATGATCTAACCTTCATTAAAATGAACCACGCATGGGTTTCAAAGGATTTTGTCCCACCCTCCCCTGCTGACACGTAGGTTGCCAGAAAAATGGCTTGCTTTTGTCCTCCTCTTGCGCGGACTTCTCCAATTACTCCATTTGCAGCTGCTGAATGTCCAAAATCAACTTATGCCAATTTTTCCACCTCCCTAACTGGGCTGCCTCCCCCCACAGGACCGGGGTCACCACCTGGCGCACGCACCCGTGCGAGTGCCGTTGCCTTGGACAGGTGGGTGGGCACACTGTTTGGCAACAGCACTGGCACAAGGTCCCTCATAGTACAATCAAGTGTCTCTGACGGTGGGGGTGCACACCCACCGTCAGACACACTGGCATACTATGAGGGGCACTGTGCCAGTGCAGTCGCCAACGAGTGGGCCCCCCTGCTTGCTCAGGATCACAGCACTTGCAAAGTTGAAATACTTACCTCTCCCTGCTCCACCGCTGTGACGTCTTCCGCGTTTCCTGACAGTGACATTCTGGTCAGAGAGCGCGATGACATCACGTCTGTATGCCTTCTGCCTAAACAGTCCAAGTGCAGTGAGATGGAAGATGGGGACGACGAGGAGTCCAGACTAGTACAGGGATTCCCTAGCGAGGAGACTTATTTAATTGTTTTCAATGTTGGAACAGCTATTTTTGGGGAGAATTATACTCTTGAGAATGATATATGAGGCCCACCATACACTGGAGCATTCCAAATGTGGACATCAGACACTGGAGCAGCATTTACAGGGCCCATTATACACTGGAGCATTAGAAATGGTGCCCATTATATATGGAGCATTATTTGAGCCCATAACACAGTGGAGCTTCATCCATGGGGACCAACATATACGGGAGTTGGAAGTTTCGCCCCCAGCAGTTCGCCCCCAGCATTTCGCCCCCAGCAGTTCGCCCCCAGCAGTTCGCCCCCAGGTACACTTCGCCCCCGAACATTTCGCCCCCGAACATTTCGCCCCCAGCATTTTGCCCCCAGGTTGTTTCGCCCCCGCACATTTCGCCCCCGCACATTTCGCCCCCAGCAGTTCGCCCCCGCACATTTCGCCCCCGCACATTTCGCCCCCAGCAGTTCGCCCCCGGATGTTTCGCCCCCGGATGTTTCGCCCCCGGATGTTTCGCCCCCGGATGTTTCGCCCCCAGCAGTTCGCCCCCGGATGTTTCGCCCCGGATGTTTCGTCCCCGGATGTTTCACCCCCAGCAGTTCACCCCCGGATGTTTCTCTCTTTGTGGAGATTTCAGACACTGCTATATTCTGATATACAGATGGAATAAAAGCTGGTCTAATGTAACTTGCAGGACATGTGACCTGCTACTTGTTACATCTGCAACAAAACTTGCAACAAAGCAGGTCAGTGCTTGGTCAGGTAAAAGTTCAAAATTGTTTAGATTTTAGGCCTCTTGCACACTGTAATTTTAGAGTGGTTTCACACTTGTGTTTGTGGCCGCCAGAGGTCGATCCGCTCTGGATCTGACATCCAGCTGACCCCAGGGCAATGCTGGCTGAATGCTGGCATTCCGCTTGCATTGCCCATAGAAGTGAACGGCTGGGTTCCGCGATCTGCAGACGCCCGTTCGCTTTCGTAATGCCGCATTCCGCTATCAGTGTCAGAACAAAAAGAAGAGCATTTTCTTCTTTTCGTTCCACTGCAGGTTAGCGGAATGCGGCATTACAGAAGCGAACGGGCGGCCAGTAGTGCATATGTAGCGGAAGTGTGAAGGCACCCTTATGCTGCCACTGTTTTAGAACTCCAAAGCACGTGCTTTACTGGCATTTTTCAGAGCGCTTTTGTGAGCGCTCTCGGTAATGACCCATAAGATACAGGCTATTGATGAACGCTAAGTGCTCAAAAATAGCTCCTGTAATAAAATAAAAAGAGCTGGCCGAAACAACACCTCGCTTTTCTAGCCATTGACTTATCTACTATATAATTGTCTAAGGGTCACTTTCGTCTTTCTGTCTGTAATGTTTTATTCGTATATTCATTGGTCGCGGCGTCTGTCTGTCATGTAAATCCAAGTCGCTGATTGGTCGTGGCAAAACGCCCACGACCAATCAGCGACGGTCACAGTCTGCCATAAAAATGGCCGCTGCTTCACTGCCCTGTACTCACCGCTGACCGCTCACACAGGGTTAATGCCAGCGCTAACGGATCGCGGTGTACCGCACTCCGTTAACGCTGCTATTAGCCCTGTGTGACCAACTTTTCGCTATTGATGGTGCCTATGCAGCATCAATAGTGAAAAAATGTAATGTTAAAAATAATAATGATGAAAAAAAAAAGTTATTCTCACCCCCTCCAACGTCGCACTGTCCTCCGCGCCTCTCTCCAATGCACACCGTCCAGGACCTGCGATGATGTCGCGGTCATGTGACCGCGACATCATCGCAGGTCCTACGCTCAGACCGGAAGCCACCGCCAGCACTGCAGAGAGGCGCGAGGACTTCAGGGCCCGTGGCTGAGGTGAGTATATCTTTATTATTTTTTTTTAATCACGAATATAGTGCCCACATTCCTAGACTACGTGGACAGTGCAATATACTACGTGACCAGTGCAATATACTACGTTGGCTGGCCAATATACTATGTGCGCTGTGTAATTTACTATGTGCGCTGTGCAATTTACTACGTGGACTGTGCAATTTACTACGTGCGCTGTCCAAAATACTACGTCGGCTGTCCTATATACTACGTGGCCTGTACAATGTACTACGTGGACTGTCCAATATACTACATAACCTGTGCAACATACCACGTGGCTGTGCCTTCTAGAATACCCGATACATTAGAATCGGGCCACCATGTAGTATATTCAAAATTGGCAATCTTCTTAGCGATTTTCCAGTGCTTAGCACTTGGGAAAGTGGCTACTGTGAAAGCGGTCTTAGGGCTAAAACACAAGGCCAAAATTCCCTGCCTAATTTGGGGCCGAAACATCTGGGGGCAAAAAGCAGGGGGCGAAACATCCGGGGGCGAACTGCTGTGGGCGAACTGCTGGGGACAAAACATCCGGGGGCGAACTGCTGGGGGCAAAACATCTGGGGGCGAACTGTGGGGATGAAACATCCGGGGGCGAACTGCTGGGGGCGAAACATCCGGGGGCGAACTGCTGGGGGCGAAACATCCGGGGGTGAAACATCCGGGGGCGAATTGCTGGGGGTGAAACATCCGGGGGCGAACTGCTGAGGGCGAACTGCTGGGGGCGAAACATCCGGGGGCGAACTGCTGGGGGCAAACTGCTGGGGGCGAAACATCCGGGGGCGAACTGCTGGGGGCGAACTGCTGAGGGCGAAACATCCGGGGGCAAACTGCTGGGGGCGAAACATCCGGGGGCGAACTGCTGGGGGCGAAACATCCGGGGGCGAACTGCTGGGGGTGAATCATCCGGGGGCGAAACATCCGGGGGCGAACTGCTGGGGGCGAAACATCCGGGGGCGAACTGCTGGGGGCGAAACATCTGGGGGTGAACTGCTGGGGGCGAAACATCCGGGGGCGAAACTGCTGGGGGCGAAACATCCGGGGGCGAACTGCTGGGGGCGAAACATCCGGGGGCGAACTGCTGGGGGCGAAACATCCGGGGGCGAACTGCTGGGGGTGAATCATCCGGGGGCGAAACATCCAGGGGCGAACTGCTGGGGGCGAAACATCCGGGGGCGAACTGCTGTGGGCGAAAGATCCGGGTACGAACTGCTGGGGGCGAACTGCTGGGGGCGAAACATCCGGGGGTGAACTGCTGGAGGCAAACTGCTGGGGGCGAAACATCCGGGGGCGAACTGCTGGGGGCGAAACATCCGGGGGTGAACTGCTGGGGGCGAACTGCTGGGGGCGAAACATCCGGGGGCGAACTGCTGGGGGCGAAACATCCGGGGGCGAAACATCCGGGGGCGAACTGCTGGGGGCGAAACATCCGGGGGCGAACTGCTGGGGGCGAAACATCCGGGGGCGAAACATCCGGGGGCGAAACATCCGGGGGCGAACTGCTGGGGGCGAAACATCCGGGGGCGAACTGCTGGGGGCAAAACATCCGGGGGCAAACTGCTGGGGGCGAAACATCCGGGGGCGAAACATCCGGGGGCGAAACATCCGGGGGCGAACTGCTGGGGGCGAAATGTGCGGGGGCGAAATGTGCGGGGGCGAAACAACCTGGGGGCGAAATGCTGGGGGCGAAATATTCGGGGGCGAAGTGTATCTGGGGGCGAACTGCTGGGGGCGAAATGCTGGGGGCGAACTGCTGGGGGCGAAACTTCCTAAAACCAACATATACTGTAGCATTATTTGGAGCTCATCATATACTGTTTCAAACATTATATGGGACCAATGATTCTGCATGGAGAAATATATGGGCCTCATTACTCTGAATAGTGCACTATGCGGTGGCCACTGTATGGAGTAATATACTGTCTGTTTTTGGAGCTATTGGAGAATTTAAAATGGATATCAGTCATGTGATGTAAGAAGTGAAGTATTTTTCATTGTACTTTACCGCTATTTCTCTGCCATATCAGAGGATCATGAATTGTGGCATGTGTTAAAGGAGCCCAGTGACACTCTTTGGCCTTGAGCCCACGAAAATCTGGAGCTAGCCCTACCCCCCCACAACTTTAGCCAAATAACCCCCAGTTTTCAATGCCTCACTATTATTATAAAGTAAATTAAGGTTGACAAGCTTAAGTAATAAGAATTGATGTTTTTGGCATTAAAATGGGCACTGTAGGTGTGTTTCCTGTCCTCCACTCACTGCCGACTTTTCTTCCCCATTGATTTGCATTGGGTTTTGTGTTTCAGTCGGCCTTCGACTTTTCACAATAATCGGCCGATTTCGTTTGACCCGACTTTTGAGAAAGTCGGGTTTCATGAAACCCAACTCGACCTTAAAAAAGGCAAAGTCGCTCATCTCTATACATGATACAATCTGATGTACTGCAACTCTCAAGTAAAGCATGGGAACACGGTCCCTCGACCATTACTACCACCCTGTGTGCCTTCCACATATACTGTACTGGCTGGTGGCATGGGAGGATAAACCTGGTAAATTTGTTTTAGGAGGATACTGCTACTTAGGCTATGGTCATATTATCAGTATTTGATCAATATTTTAACTCAGTATTTGAAAACCAAAACCAGGAGAGGATCAATCAGTGGAAAGTATAATAGAAACACGTCACCACTTCTGCATTTTTCACTCACTTCTGGTTTTTACTTACAAATACTGATGTGAAATACTGACCAAATACTGATGGTGTGACCATAGGCTGTGAGAGATGCTTTACTCTCGATGCAGTAAATGAAAATCTCGGCATTTAAGTATGCTACCTGTAAGGGAGGAGTCACAGGATCTCAGTTTGGCTATCTTTATGCTGATAATGGGGCGCTGACTACTGAGATGGCTGGGGAGGCTCTGGATGTAGGTCACGACCATCTCTCAGAACGGAAATGTGGCTCTGAAGGTTAGAAAGGTTGTGGGCCGCTGCCCCAATGGCTGCTCAACATAAGTCAATATGACAAAATAGAGACCAACATGAACATATATGATCTTTTTATAAGTCCCAATGTCATACATGAAGTGCGGGAGAGAATATTTCTGTTCCCACAAATCTCCCAGGTAGTGTTAAAGACGTGTGTGGGAAGCTCTCCTCATGCTTGATCTGCAGCACAGGAGCTGGGGAACACTTGGTTGTCCTAATAGGTAGAGGCCATATTGTGGTTATGAAATAAATGCATTTACTTGGTAAATCCACTTACTTGGCTTTATCTATTATATTTAAAGTGGGTGGTAAATGGTTAAGAGCTCCTGTAATAAACAGCAGTTCATTTCCCACCCACTCTTCTTTAACAAACTGCATTTACCGCAGACTAAAACAGGCTGCCCCCCACACGCTGTCAATATAATGTCACTTCATGTTCTTAAAACATTTTTTTTCTAAAGATTTCACATAATTTGTCCTCATTAAGGAGCAGAATTCTTGCCATAAACTAGAGCAGCAGTGAAACCAGAAGATAGCGAGCCAGGGACATGATCTTTTGTTTGTAAGCAGGAATGACTGGGGACTAGAGTTGAGCGATACCGTCCGATACTTCAAAGTATCGGATCGGAATGGATCGGCCGATCTTTAAAAAAAGTATCGGTATCGCCGATTCCGATACCGGAAGTCCCATTCAAGTCTATGGGACTTCCGGTATCGGAATAAGAAAAACCCTGTTTTTGCCTTGTACAGCCTCTCTGGGGTCTGTACGGGCCTTTCGGGGGGCTGTGCCGGCCTGCCAGGGGGTCTGTGCAGCCTCCGGTGGTCTGTGCCGGCCTGCCGGGGGGCTGTGCAGGCTCCGGTGGGCTGTGCCGGCCTGCCGGGGGGCTGTGCAGGCTTCGGTGGGCTGTGCCGGCCTGCCGGGGGGCTGTGCCGGCCTGCCGGGGGGCTTTGCAGGCTCCGGGGGGCTGTGCCGGCCTGCCGGGGGGCTGTGCCGGCCTGCCGGTGGTCTGTGCAGGCTTCGGGGGTCTGTGCAGGCATCGTCCGATGGGACTACAAGTCCCATCGGGCGATGCCTGCTACCATGACAGTGATTGACACATTAGCCAATGATGGGACAGTAGTAGTCCCATCATCCGGCTAATGTGTTAAATGTTAAAAAAAAAAAAAAAAAAATTACATGCTACATACATGCTACATACATACAACATGCATACTACATACATGCTACATTCATACTACATAAATACTACATGCAACATACATACTACATATATACTACATACATACTACATGCATGCTACATACATACTGCATGCTACATACATGCTACATACATACTACATGCATGCTACATACATACCACATACATACTACATACATACTACATGCATACTACATGCATACTACATGCATGCTACATGCTACATACATAACACATATATACTACATGCATGCTACATGCATACTACATGCTACATACATACCACATACATACTACATGCATGCTACATACATACTACATGCATGCTACATACATACTACATGCTACATACTACATATATACTACGTGCATGCTACATACATACTACATGCTACATACATACTACATATATACTACATTCATGCTACATACATACTACATGCTACATACATACTACATATATACTACATGCATGCTACATACATACTACATGCTACATACATACTACATATATACTACATGCATGCTACATACATACTACATGCTACATACATACTACATATATACTACATGCATGCTACATACATACTACATGCTACATACATACTACATATATACTACATGCATGCTACATACATACTACATGCTACATACATACTACATATATACTACATGCATGCTACATACATACTACATGTTACATACATACTACATATATACTACATGCATGCTACATACTACATGCTACATACATACTACATATATACTACATGCATGCTACATACATACTACATGCTTCATACATACTACATATATACTACATGCATGCTACATACTACATGCTACATACATACTACATATATACTACATGCATGCTACATACATACTACTTACATACTACATGCATGCTACATACATACTACATGCTACATACATACCACATACATACTACATATATACTACATGCATGCTACATACATACTGCATGCTACATGCATGCTACATACATACTACATACATACTACATGCTACATACATACCACATATATACTACATACATACAATACATTCATACAATACATACATAGACATACAGTACATATAACATAGAGTAACATACTTACCAATACTTGTCACATTGTTCCCCGAAGCCATTGTCTTTTCCGGAATAAATATTAACATAACAAACCACAAAAATACTCACCCACGATCCGAAGCAGTCCACGAGTGTGTCCTACGACGATCTTGGGTAGGGAACGGCAGCATCAGCTGTTGCTGCCGTTCTCTACGGGCTGCAGGAATCCAATGACGGAAGGTAGGTATCCTTCCGCACTGTATTCCTCCGCCACTTAAAAAAAAAAAAAAAAGTCCCTAGTCTCACTTTATGCCATTGCTGTGTGGGAATTTCCCACGCAGCAATGGCATAAAGTGAGACTAGGGACTTTTTTTTTTTTAAGTGGCGGAGGAATACAGTGCGGAAGGATACCTACCTTCCGTCATTGGATTCCTGCAGCCCGTAGAGAACGGCAGCATCATCTGATGCTGCAGTTCTCTACCCAAGATCGTCGTGGGACACACTCGTGGACTGCTTCGGATCGTGGGTGAGTATTTTTGTGGTTTGTTATGTTAATATTTATTCCGGAAAAGACAATGGCTTCGGGGAACAATGTGACAAGTATTGGTAAGTATGTTACTCTATGTTATATGTACTGTATGTCTATGTATGTATTGTATGAATGTATTGTATGTATGTAGTATATATGTGGTATGTATGTAGCATGTAGTATGTATGTAGTATGTATGTAGCATGCATGTAGCATGCAGTATGTATGTAGCATGCATGTAGTATATATGTAGTATGTATGTAGCATGCATGTAGTATATATGTAGTATGTATGTAGCATGTAGCATGTATGTAGTATGTATGTGGTATGTATGTAGCATGTAGTATGTATGTAGCATGCATGTAGTATATACTGTATGTAGTATGTATGTAGCATGTAGTATGTATGTAGTATGTATGTAGTATGTATGTGGTATGTATGTAGCATGTAGTATGTATGTAGCATGCATGTAGTATATATGTAGCATGCATGTAGTATGTATGTAGTATGTATGTAGTATGCATGTAGTATGTATGTAGTATGTATGTAGTATGTATGTAGTATATATGTAGTATGTATGTAGCATGTAGCATGTATGTAGTATGTATGTGGTATGTATGTAGCATGTAGTATGTATGTAGCATGCATGTAGTATATATGTAGTATGTATGTAGCATGTAGTATGTATGTAGTATGTATGTGGTATGTATGTAGCATGTAGTATGTATGTAGCATGCATGTAGCATGCATGTAGTATGTATGTAGCATGTAGTATGTATGTAGCATGCATGTAGCATGCATGTAGTATGTATGTAGTATGCATGTAGTATGTATGTAGTATGTATGTAGTATGCAGTATGTATGTAGCATGTATGTAGCATGTATGTAGTATATATGTAGTATGTATGTAGCATGTAGTATGTATGTAGCATGTAGTATGTATGTAGCATGCATGTAGTATATATGTAGTATGTATGTAGTATGTATGTAGCATGCATGTAGTATATATGTAGTATGTATGTAGCATGTAGTATGTATGTAGCATGTAGTATGTATGTAGCATGCATGTAGTATGTATGTAGTATGTATGTAGTATTTTTTTTTTTTTTTTAACATTTAACACATTAGCCGGATGATGGGACTACTACTGTCCCATCATTGGCTAATGTGTCAATGACTGTCATGGTAGCAGGCATCGCCAGATGGGACTTGTAGTCCCATCGGACGATGCTTGCACAGACCCCCGGACATCAGCACAGCCCCCCGGCAGGCCGGCACAGCCCCCCGGCAGGCCGGTACAGACCCCCACAGGGTGCACAGACCACCGGCAGGCCGGCACAGCCCCCCGGCAGGCCGGTACAGACCCCCACAGGGTGCACAGACCACCGGCAGGCCGGCACAGCCCCCCGGCAGGCCGGTACAGACCCCGGGCAGTCCACACAGCCCCCCGGCAGGCCGGCAGAGACCCCCGGAAGGCCCGAAATGACGGCGCATCATGATGCGCACACACCGCGCATCATGATGACGTCAGGCTGTCAATCATTTTGAACTTCCGATTCCGATGCCGAATTCCGATATTGAAAAAATATCGGAAGTCGGTATCGGAATTCCGATACAGCAAGTATCGGCCGATACCCGATACTTGCGGTATCGGAATGCTCAACACTACTGGGGACATTTGTGTAGCGCATTACTCTACTTTTCCAAGACCATGTAGTACAGTCGCACTGTTATATACATTACTTCCCTATGTTTTTACCTGGAGGGGAAAGGCAACGTTCAGTTTTGTTTGGAACATTTGACGCCCTTGAGAACCTGAATGAGGAGAGCAACAAGCCAAGGACAGTTCTACTTCTGCTTCATTATCACTGCCCATTAATTAGCTGATTCAGCATATGACAGATAAGGTGAGTGTAAATGCTGTTTAGGGTCTTAAAACTCCATTTTATATCCGATCACAGGCTGAATGACTAATCAGAGCGAGAAAGCCGGGGAGGACTTCACTCGCTCATATCATGTACATTTCTGAAATTGGATGTGTGGAATAGAAATAAAATGTCTGCTTGAGATTTATCATTTATTTAGAGTTATAGGAAGTTTATGGAGGTGCAGGAACAGGTCACCGAATGTAAAACATATGGGCACTATCATTTTTGTAGACTAATATAGAAGAGAATACATGTGATCATACACCGCCCAATATATTATTTTCTTCAGTGCAACAAAGTAAGTCAGGAACTTTTTAAAGGGAATCGGTCAGCAGGTTTCTGCTACCTCATGTGAGAGCAGCATAATAGAAAAGAGACCCTGATTCCAACGATGTATCGCTCAATCTCTCAGTGAACTGGGGGCAGCAGTTGTGATACAAGTAGAGTTTTTAGATGTAGCCTTTAGGCTAGTTTCACACTGGCGTTTGTTCGATGCAGCACACGGCGCCGCTAAGCCCTGCTCCCTGCCAGCTCCCTGCCCGCCCCATCCGGTCACCGCCGCCTACTATCGCACATGGACGCTTGCAATCTGCGCACCCTATCTTTAGCATAGGGTGCGCAGATCATGTGCTGGCCGTGCGCTAGTAGGATTTTGGCGGGCGCTGCGCACTTTTGAAGGTGTGCCGTGCATGCCGAAATGCAACATGCTGCGTCGAATAAACGCTAGTGTGAAACTAGCCTTAGCAGAGTTCAGAAAGCTAACCCTGATCTGCCACAGCTTTCTGCGTACATTGTCAATTGACAGTAAGCTGCTAATCGGTGCTGGGGCGAAGTTGGACCATGTCTCACATGGGCACTAGTCTGGCAGTGATAATATCTTGCTGATAAAACAATCAGTGTTTTGAAACAAAAGCACAAAGCCTAATAGGTGATATATTGCTGAAATAAGCATCTCAGCCCCTATCTCATGCTGCCCTCAGAGTAAGTAGTAAAAAAACATGCTGGCATCATTTATTTTTGGCAGTTTATGTGGTTCTGGCCCTTCAAAACTGAATAAACTAATAAAAATGATGTGAAATGTTAATTTTAACAAGTATTATATGATTTGAAATGGTCAGGATAACCCTAATTTCCCAGCTGACATTTGCCTCTAAATTTGGGTGCCTCTCAAATCTAGATAACAGACAACGGGCTCCAATAATTTGTTCCAATTCATGTTTGGATAAGTGTAGCAGATCTCAATGCATATTAGGAAATTAAAAAGAGACCTTAAATTCTGGAACCTAACCACTAGGATGAAATTCTAGTAGTAAAATCACAGATGTACAGAATGCATAATTCGATTTCCTCTTTGGAAATATATATGGAAACATGAGGACGATTCACGTTGGACTATACAACATACAACAGCTACAGACTTATACTGGAGGGCTGTCATGAGCGGACTAGAGATGGGACTTGTAAACTATTACAGTTTGTTTCTCTTCCAGTAATCCTCCATGTTATGATGATGAAGCTAATAATTGCTGAGTGTCACGAGTAAAAAAGTCCATTCTCTTACAATGATTGAGTGCTGACCAGAGATGAGCGACTTTGCCTTTTTTAGGGTCGAGTTGGGTTTCATGAAATCCGACTTTCTCAAAAGTCGAGTCGAACGAAATTGGACGACTATCGGGAAAAGTCAGAGGCCGACTGAAACACGAAACCCAATGCAAGTCAATGGGGAAGCAAAGTTGGCAGGGAGTGGATGACAGTAAACACTCCTACATGCCGGACCGCTTTTTAAAAGTGGGCGAAGTCTCTCTCTCTCCAGACGCTGCACATGTCATGGCTGACTTCATGCTGTGGTCGGGTTTCGGTCGGTGAAACCTGACTTTGCCTTAAGTCGGCGACTTATGATTCTGGCCGACCTGTTTCGCTCAACTCTAGTGCTGACGATTCTGCTGAAAGCTGCATTTTAGACATTATTCATTAAAGGGAATCTGTCACCACATCTGACCTATCTTGTTGACATGACGCAATTGTGGCTGCCAAAACACAGAGACCAAAGTAGCGGCAAAGAGTCAGCGCTGGAGCAGTTGAGAATGAATACTATCTGGCTTTGTTATTTGACACATTTGGGAGCCACTTTTCTTAAAGTGGAAAACCCCTTTATGGTGTTGCTGAAGTTAGTAGAAACCAAGGAGACCATGACACTCCACCAAGCACATCAATCACTTTTTTTTTCTTGGTCGTGAGGCTGGATCCATACAGATCACATATTGATGGCCTATCCTGTTTAAAGACACAAATCATTGTTAGGATGAAACCTCTTTAAGGACTCATTCACACGAGCGTATACATAGGTAGAGTGCTATTCAATTTGTATCGGATTGCAGTCTGTCCATTGTTATTCTATGGGGCAGTGCTGGTGCAGGATTTTTTCACTGACAGAATCTGTCAGTGAAAAAAAATTGCAGCATGTTGTGATTTCACCATTCAAGTCGATGGGTGCATGTAAAAAATCAGACTGCACTTGGATAGCTTCTGAGTGCAGTCCAATTTTCACGCAATGTCACAATGGAGGAGATGGAGAAATTTTGTTCTCTACTTCTCCTAACAGTGTGCTCCAATTTTCGCATGGAAGAGAATTGGATCACACTATGCTAACACTCCTATCGAACTCTGATCAAAGATTGATTGGCGTGTCACTAGCACAATTGACCCAATTCTTTCCATTGAGAGAGAATTTACGGCCGTCTGACCGTAGCCTATGGCAAAGCCTGTTCAATTTATCAATATGACAGAAGTATGGCAAAGCCATGAAACCTGAGTGCTTTCTAAGGGTACCGTTACACCTAGCGACTCACCAGCAATCCCGACCAGCGATAAGACGTGGTAAGGATCGCTGGTGCATCACTAGGTGGTCGCTAGTGAGCTGCCACACAGGCAGATCTCACTAGCGACATCGGTGGGGACAGGGATCGCAACTTACCTGTCAGACGAGGCGATCCTGCGTCCTCCCGCCCGGCTCCACGCGTCGCTCATCGTCACAGCAGGAAGCGCCGCAGGAAGTGACCGACGAGGAATGATCCAGGAGCTTCTCACGCGATCAGCGATAACCAGCGGGGGAGCCGGTCGGAGGTAAGTATCAGACACAGCGATATCGCTAGCAATATCGCTGCAACGTCACAAAATCGGTGACTCTACAGCGATATTGCTAGCGATACTGCAGTGTGTAACGGGGGCTTAAGGCTAGTTTCACACTAGCGTATGGAGGAGCTGCGGAGGGATGTGGACTTCCTCCATGATGCTCCACCCATGGCCGCACCTCCTCCAGTCAGCTCCACCTCTGTTGGCATGCGGCCTGCCTACCATATCTTTAGCATTAGGTATGCAGACCGTGCCGATGTATGCGGATGCCTCCACATGTGTCGTTTTGACGGTGCGGCGACCGCACCAAAATGCAACATGTTACGTTCGGTGCATGCTGACAGAGGCGGAGCTGACTGGAGGAGGTGCGGCCATGGGCGGTGCTTCGCGGAGGAAGTCCGCTTCCCTCGTGTGAAGCTAGCCTAAGTTAACCCTTTCTGGGCTCTTTTATGTGTCCCCTTGATTAACACTGTCTTGGAGTTACGGTAGCTTTAAATGACTATATAATTAATTGACTAGAACTGTATTTTACATCTATGCTCATGAATTTGCTGGTTCAAATTTGAATAACTATTTTAATATTGTAACATGAAAATTCTGCAGAAATCTCAGTAATATGCCCAAATGTGTTCACTCCTCTGACATGAATACTTTCTTCTGAGGAGCTTTGCCTACTACACATGACAGTACTCCCAGATAAGGGATGCTGAATCTTTGTTGTGCTATTTCTGAAGGATTATGGCCTGTTATCTTGAATAGTTTATGCAAATGTCACTCATTAGATAGCAGCAGCAAGTGTGTTGGACTTGGGGATATCCGCTAATAAATCCTTCTGAAAATATCTCCGCTCGCCTGATCACATGGTGGAGGAACCGCTGAACCTGACTGCTCTTTCCATCTCCTGGTCCTTGTGTCAGCCAAACGGCTTTTAAGAAGCGGTGTTGGAATGTCTTTGTGTTAATATAAATGAAGTGATGGAAATTTTCCCGACTGATTAAGCTGAAATCCTTCCGGTGGGGATTCTAAGGGTTTATTTCCAACTTATACAAACAAGATAATCATGATGAGAAATTAAGCATCTTGTTAATGGGGATATGGATTGCCTGAGCATCCGGGATAGCTCATCGCTGCCTCTGTGGTTTTGTGAATGAGTGACCTGGCCTCCCTAGCTCTCAGGTAAGGTTTTTATAAAATTGCAATATAGATCGGGATCTAGACAGGCGAGTGTTAACTCCTTGCTGGCTTTTAAGAAATTGAAGACAAGATCCTGCTAGGATTTCCTACCTTTCAGGTTATCGTTAACTATCTCAATTCAATTAACCTCCAGGAACTACAGCTTAGCGATATGTTTCCAAGATAGCTATCTGGGTTGATTAAAATCCATCTCTGGAGAATATCTCACTGAAACTACTTGAAATGTTACAAAACCATTGCCCGATATCGAATACCAACTAAGAAGTCAGGAAATTAATGAGTTCTAGGATGATTATTAATTATTCTAAAATGTAATAACATAATGATTATTTTTTTCATTTTTTTCAATTGGTTAAAGTCAATTTCCCGCTGATAGCAATTGGAATACTTTGCCAACACGCGTAAGTGTTTTAGTATCCGTGACTATTGTGTAAAACTGGTGGTATACGAATACAACATGAAAACCAAAGAAATAAGTTGGGACATAAGTTGGCATATGTGTAATGTATTGGAGCATATCCACACTGTTGCCAATTAATAGGCAAAACCCAAGAAAACAACAAAATGAGCAAACAGTAGCAGTATATGGAAATATCCCAGGACTCCCAACTAACACTATTTTGATCAAATAAGTATAAAAGGGTGCACCAAATCAGGATGGCTCCTAGTTTTAAAACCTCACCTTTAGGGATATGTGAATAGCTTCAGATGAGAGCTTATCCAAAAAGCTATAGCGCTTACCGAATAGCTGCATCAGGAACCGGGATACCAAGAGCGCTCCTGATAATCAGCTGTTCGGCTCCGCAGCTGCATCTGTCACAGCTGTGTGACAATCACAGCACATGTATGGAGAGACTGTGTGTTGGGCTCTCCATACAGGTGTTGTGACAGTGAAGCAACCGCAACACATGCAGCTGCAGAGCCGAACAGCTGATTATCGGGAGCGCTCCAGGTATCCTTCTTCCCGAGGCAGCTATTTGGTAAGTACTATAGCTATTCAGATAAGCTCTCATCCGAAACTATTCGCTCATCCCTACTCATCTTGTGTCAGCAAGCCGCAATGTATATGGGGGCAGAGGAGGACAGATACCCAACTATTCAGACACCTGTCCATGGGAAGCTATATAGTTGAAATGTCTAGCTCAAATAGGGGGAGTCATGCCCTTGTTTGTACAAATTACAGGAAACTATAGCAAAACCAATTAAATTAGCAAAATACAAAAAAGGAAGCCCAGGACCTGCACGACCTCCTTTCCAAAAAATTGTTGCATGTAACGGTAAGGGCACACAGTTCACACTGTCAAAGAAAACGTCACTGGAGCAAACATTTCTACATACTTTAATGTAAATAATTGAGACTTTTTGTAATAATGTGGGGAGGAGGACCCCCATACAGTGATTGGGCTGGAACCAGGGGGACCGCCATCAGGGTTGTTGAAGAAACCACATCAGGGGGATTACAAAGGGAGACATGCGACTGAAGTTGTCAGGGCAACAGGGGGCGGGGCGAGGGTAAAAGGAGCAGGGGACGCGCTGGGGTGTCAGTTGAAGGAGAGCCTGACAGGAAGGAGAGAGCCGTGCGGCAGAGAGAGGACTGTGGCAACTGACGGTGTGGAAAAGAGAGACAGGCAGGAGACTGAAAAAGGGAAATTTGAGACTTACCGAAGGTTGACGCGTAAGAGACTCTCCCCGGGAGTTTCCCCCCGCAAAGATTCAGATAAAGTGACGGCCGCTGATTCCCTCCGTGGTGTGACAGGACCGGGATCTCAGGCGACCGCTGCGACGACACAGCAATCCGGTACAGTGGCCAGGATACTGCCCCCCTGTCTTCTCCCACAGCTGCGGCCCCGTCATCACCGACCTCAGGGGACGTCACCTCGCTATAGGCGGCCGCAGAGCCCCGTCCCGGTTACTGAGGGGACACTGAGCAGAATTTGTTAACGTTTATGTTTTTTTTTTAAACTGCGTCATGACTTGGCTGGGGAACGAGCGTCTCTAAACGGACGCCTGGGAGATTGACCCCCTGAACAGTTTCTTCAGGGCCTGTTGTGCCCCATCGTTCCGGTTACTACAGGGCCCGTTGCGCCCCATCGTCCAGTTTCTTAAGGGCCTGCTGCGCCCCATCGTTCTGGTCTCTTCGGGGCTGGACAAACACAAGTCCTTCCGGGAAGTCGTGGATTACAAGGCAGCCACATCTGCAACCCCTGAGTGGTCGTGAACTCGAGCGACGCCCGGAAGGCTAAGTGTATTATAGAGAAAATAAGGACCCTTTTTGCTTTTTTTTTAATGTTGTTTTACGAGTCCCTGCGAGGACAAATAAGTGTTTCCCCTTTTGTCTGATTTAAGCAGTTTTAGCCCTTGCGGCTTTAAAACTTATAAAAGTTTATTTCACCCCACATTCAGTCTCGTGTCTCGTCACTGCATCCTGTGAGCCTGCTCGAACCCTACACTTGGCGTAGTTGGCAGGATGCAGTCTCCGAGCGCGGACAGTGGTGGCCCCGAACATGGGGGAGCTGTAAGCTCTGTAAATAATGAGGGTCCCCGTACCAGCATTTCATTGGGGGCCATGTTGAACAACCTGCCTAGATTCTCTGGCTCAAATACTATGCTATGGAGCTGGACAGAGCGGATGAGGGGGCTTTTTCGGATGCACCCAATGACCCCTGACCTGGAAGCTGAAGTGGCACTCATGGCCCTAGACGGGGAGGTGCAGAGGTCAGTGATGTTGAAACCTCCGGGGCACCGCAACACTTTTGAAAAGGTGTTGCAGATAGTGGAACAGACCCATGGGGATCCCACTAATGTGGGAGAGTTAAGGACCTGACTGTTTAGCCGGATGCAAGCAGAGGGGGAGACGATTACTCAGTATATGAATGTACTCCAAGAGTTGCATACGGCTATTGAAAGAAAAGATGGGGTAGGGGTAGGACCTGTTGACATAACCCTACGTGACCTACTGGTGACTGGACTGCGAGATCCACTGATAAAGCAGGCTTTAAGGGAACGGATCAGAATGAATCCCCAAATCGACTTTTCAGAAGTGGGAAGTCAGGCACGGGTTCAGGAGCAAGAGCAGGGGATGGCGGTCCCCGTGGGGAAGGTCCGAGGTGTGGAGGCCTCCTCGAACACAGTTGAGGAACCTCAATGGGTGGAGGAGATGAAGCGTGAATTGAAAAATATAAAGAGCGAGTTGGCTGAAGTAAAGAGAAGAACCGAACCGGAGACTGGACGACCCAGTGCTAATCCCGGTCCCTGGGGGTCACGCTCTCCGCGAGGTGGTCAATCTCTACCGGCCCGGTGTTATGAGTGTGGAGAACCAGGCCACTTCGTCCGAGAGTGTCCGCGGCGTGGGAGATACCCACCCCGGCGGCCATTAAACTAAAGGGCTCCGGGCTGGGGGGACGCCGCTCGGAGCCGAAAACCACAACTAGGGGTGGTGGAAGTCCCGAAGATTTGGTAGCAAAGTGTCCTGAAGTTTGGGCAGAAGTAGAGGGCCGGGCCGTCCGGTGTCTGGTGGACACGGGGTCACAAGTAACCACTATGCCCGCAGCGTACTTTCAACAAAACTTTCCGGAGGCAGCAAGGCCTCAGTGGGGGCCCATGATTAGACTAGTAGCCGCCAACCAACTGCTGGTTCCGGTTGCCGGGGTAGTGTGGGTGCAGGTGACGTTGTGCGGTAAACCCCTCGGCCGCAGAGGGGTGGTGCTGACTCAAGGAGAAGCTGATCAACGATACCCCATCACCCTAGGCATGAATATTTTAAAAGAGTTTGGTAACCTGTTGCTTAATGATCCCACACAAAGGACACTGAAGCAGTGGGGTTCTCGCACAGCTCAGGGACAGGTATTCCAGCAGCTGGTGCGAGGTGCGTGGGTGCATCGGGACTGCCAGGAGGGTGAGGCTCTGGGCAAGGTCATCGCGACAGCGGCACCCCTGCTTGTGCTGCCTCCTGGACAGACAGTGGTGGCCCTGCCAATTCGGGCCCCGATACCTTTGGAAGGCGTAGAGGTGCAGGTGGAGCCGTGTCACTCAGAGCACTTACCTCCTGGCATACTGGTGGCCCGTTCCCTCACTACGGTGCGAAAAGGAACCGCCCTGGTCCGCTGCGTTAACCTTGAAGACCGAGATATCATTCTGAAAGCACGGACTGTACTGGCCAAACTAGTAAAGCCTCTAGAAGAAGTGCTGCCCGCTGCTGCGGTTCAATTACGAGTACACCCCGAGGATCCTGGGGAGGTAACAATACAAACCCTACAGGCCCACGAAGTCTCGACACAAGAGAAGGGCCGAAATATTTTGGAGCAGATGCGGGCCGAGCTTTCTGGACTAACTGCGGCCCAACTTTCACAAGTAAAAGCATTGCTGGGACAGTACCATGAAGTATTTGCTAGTCATGAGGACGACTTTGGGTGTACCACCGCCATCACTCATGAGATCCCCACAGCAGGAGCGGCCCCTATCCGAGAACGATATCGACAGATCCCGCCACAACTCTATCAGGAGGTGAAAACTTTGCTGGCACAGATGCTACAAAAAGGGGTGATACGGGAAAGTCAAAGCCCTTGGGCGGCCCCCAACGTGTTGGTCCGGAAGAAAGATGGTACACTACGATTCTGTGTGGATTATCGTAAATTGAATGCTTGCACTATTAAAGACTCATACCCACTGCCCCGCATAGAAGAATCTCTGTCTGCATTGGGTAAAGCAACATATTTTTCGACCCTGGACTTGGCCAGTGGGTACTGGCAGGTGCCTATGTCGGAAGAGGACAGAGCTAAGACGGCGTTCATAGTGCCCATGGGACTGTTTGAGTTTAATCGAATGCCATTCGGGCTGGCCAACGCCCCCGGGACATTTCAGCGGTTGATGGAGCGATGTCTAGGGGATCTCAATTTTGAGGCCACGTTGATCTACCTGGACGACATCATCATCTATGCCGCCTCCTTCGAGGACCACCTGAAGCGGTTGGGACAGGTACTCAGCCGGCTGCAAAAGTACGGGTTGAAGGTGAAACCTCAGAAATGTCACCTATTTCGCTCTCAGATTGAGTATCTGGGTCATGTCGTTTCGGCAGAAGGTGTGAGGCCATCCCGGGAGAAGATTGCTGCTATCCAGGAATGGCCTACCCCCGAGACGGTGAAAGACGTGCGGGCTTTTCTGGGGTTAGCTGGATATTACCGTCGTTTCGTAAAGAATTTTGCATGTCGAGCTCGAGCCCTGCATGACCTGCTGAAGGGGGCTCCCGCTGGGGCCAATGGGCGAAAAATCCAGTGGCAACACCCTCAGGAAGAGGCCTTCCGAGATCTCAAGGCTGCACTCTCGGATGCCCCAGTGTTGGCTTATGCGGATTTTTCTCAGCCGTTCATCCTGCACACTGACGGGAGTCTTCACGGGCTAGGAGCTGTGTTGTCACAAGTTCAGGATGGCCGGGAAAGGGTGATCGCATATGGAAGCCGTTCACTCCATGACTCCGAGCGTAACCCTGACAATTACAGCTCTTTTAAGCTCAAGCTCCTCGCAGTGGTGTGGGCTATGACGGAGAGATTCGCAGAGTACCTAGCGGGCTCCGAGGTGGTAGTGCGAACTGACAATAACCCACTGGCTCATTTGGAAAACGCCAAGTTGGGGGCTTTGGAGCATCGATGGGTGGCCCGAATGGCGAAGTACAATTACAAGATTATTTACAAAAGAGGGGCCGAGAATGTTCATGCAGATGCTCTCTCTAGGATTCGACATACAACTCCCGGACAGAATCGAGACGAAGAATTAGAAGAAGAGGAAATACCGTTTGCTCTTACCGCTGCCGTGCTCACCAATGTTGATACAAAAGTATCTTCCCCAGAGGCCCACAGGGGCATCCTGGAACAATCTCGTAATAAGTGGATACAACAGCAACAAGAAGATGAAGAAGTTGGACTTCTCCGGACATGGGTCGCCGCTGGTCAATTACCCACTGATACTCAACGACAAGCTTTGACCCAAGACCTGTCGCTGATGCTGCGACAATGGGAGAGACTGATTATCTGAAGGGGATTACTGTACCGTAAGATCACTTCGCAAACAACCTCAACGACTGTTTGGCAGGTGGTTACGCCCGGAGCTCAACTACACGAACTGGCTCGAGAGGCTCACGAAAAAGGGGCCCACTTTGGAGTCAAAAAGACTTTGCAATGGTTACAACAGAAAGTTTATCACTAGAGTTGAGCGATACCGTCCGATACTTCAAAGTATCGGATCGGAATGGATCGGCCGATCCTTAAAAAAAGTATCGGTATCGCCGATTCCGATACCGGAAGTCCCATTCAAGTCTATGGGACTTCCGGTATCGGAATAAGAAAAACCCTGTTTTTGCCTTGTACAGCCTCTCTGGGGTCTGTACGGGCCTTTCGGGGGGCTGTGCCGGCCTGCCAGGGGGTCTGTGCAGGCTCCGGTGGTCTGTGCCGGCCTGCCGGGGGGCTGTGCCGGCCTGCCGGTGGTCTGTGCAGGCTCCGGTGGGCTGTGCCGGCCTGCCGGGGGGCTGTGCCGGCCTGCCGGTGGTCTGTGCAGGCTTCGGGGGTCTGTGCAGGCATCGTCCGATGGGACTACAAGTCCCATCGGGCGATGCCTGCTACCATGACAGTGACTTGACACATTAGCCAATGATGGGACAGTAGTAGTTCCATCATCCGGCTAATGTGTTAAATGTTAAAAAAAAAAAAATAAATACTACATACATACTACATACATACTACATGCTACATACATACTACATGCATGCTACATACATACTACATGCTACATACATACTACATATATACTACATGCATGCTACATACATACTACATGCTACATACATACTACATGCTACATACATACTACATATATACTACATACATGCTACATACATGCTACATACATACTGCATGCTACATACATACTACATACATACTACATACATACTACATGCATGCTACATGCATGCTACATACATACTGCATGCTACATACATACTTCATACATACTACATACATACTACATGCATGCTACATGCATGCTACATACATACTACATACATACTACATACATACTACATGCATGCTACATACATACCACATGCTACATACATACCACATACATACATACTACATACATACTACATGCTACATGCATGCTACATACATACTACATACATACTACATACATACTACATCCATGCTACATACATACTACATGCTACATACATACCACATACATACTACATACATACTACATACATACTACATGCTACATACATACTACATATATACTACATGCATGCTACATACATACTACATGCTACATACATACCACATACATACTACATACATACTACATGCTACATACATACCACATATATACTACATACATACAATACATTCATACAATACATACATAGACATACAGTACATATAACATAGAGTAACATACTTACCAATACTTGTCACATTGTTCCCCGAAGCCATTGTCTTTTCCGGAATAAATATTAACATAACAAACCACAAAAATACTCACCCACGATCCGAAGCAGTCCACGAGTGTGTCCCACGACGATCTTGGGTAGAGAACTGCAGCATCAGCTGATGCTGCCGTTCTCTACGGGCTGCAGGAATCCAATGACGGAAGGTAGGTATCCTTCCGCACTGTATTCCTCCGCCACTTAAAAAAAAAAAAAAAAGTCCCTAGTCTCACTTTATGCCATTGCTGTGTGGGAATTTCCCACGCAGCAATGGCATAAAGTGAGACTAGGGACTTTTTTTTTTTTAAGTGGCGGAGGAATACAGTGCGGAAGGATACCTACCTTCCGTCATTGGATTCCTGCAGCCCGTAGAGAACGGCAGCATCATCTGATGCTGCAGTTCTCTACCCAAGATCGTCGTGGGACACACTCGTGGACTGCTTCGGATCGTGGGTGAGTATTTTTGTGGTTTGTTATGTTAATATTTATTCCGGAAAAGACAATGGCTTCGGGGAACAATGTGACAAGTATTGGTAAGTATGTTACTCTATGTTATATGTACTGTATGTCTATGTATGTATTGTATGAATGTATTGTATGTATGTAGTATATATGTGGTATGTATGTAGTATGCAGTATGTATGTAGCATGCATGTAGTATATATGTAGTATGTATGTAGCATGCATGTAGTATATATGTAGTATGTATGTAGCATGTAGCATGTATGTAGTATGTATGTGGTATGTATGTAGCATGTAGTATGTATGTAGCATGCATGTAGTATATATGTAGTATGTATGTAGCATGTAGTATGTATGTAGTATGTATGTAGTATGTATGTGGTATGTATGTAGCATGTAGTATGTATGTAGCATGCATGTAGTATGTATGTAGCATGCATGTAGTATGTATGTAGTATGTATGTAGTATGTATGTAGCATGCATGTAGCATGCATGTAGTATGTATGTAGCATGCATGTAGCATGCATGTAGTATGTATGTAGTATGTATGTAGCATGCATGTAGTATATATGTAGTATGTATGTAGCATGTAGCATGTATGTAGTATGTATGTGGTATGTATGTAGTATGTATGTAGCATGCATGTAGTATGTATGTAGCATGCATGTAGCATGCATGTAGAAATATGTAGTATGTATGTAGCATGCATGTAGTATATATGTAGTATGTATGTAGCATGTAGCATGTATGTAGTATGTATGTGGTATGTATGTAGCATGTAGTATGTATGTAGCATGCATGTAGTATATATGTAGTATGTATGTAGCATGTAGTATGTATGTAGTATGTATGTAGTATGTATGTGGTATGTATGTAGCATGTAGTATGTATGTAGCATGCATGTAGTATGTATGTAGCATGCATGTAGTATGTATGTAGTATGTATGTAGTATGTATGTAGCATGCATGTAGCATGCATGTAGTATGTATGTAGTATGTATGTAGCATGCAGTATGTATGTAGCATGCATGTAGCATGCATGTAGTATGTATGTAGTATGTATGTAGCATGCAGTATGTATGTGTAGCATGTATGTAGTATGTATGTAGTATATATGTAGTATGTATGTAGCATGTAGTATGTATGTAGCATGTAGTATGTATGTAGCATGCATGTAGTATATATGTAGTATGTATGTAGCATGTAGTATGTATGTAGCATGCATGTAGTATGTATGTAGCATGTAGTATGTATGTAGCATGCATGTAGTATGTATGTAGTATGTATGTAGTATTTTTTTTTTTTTTTTAACATTTAACACATTAGCCGGATGATGGGACTACTACTGTCCCATCATTGGCTAATGTGTCAATCACTGTCATGGTAGCAGGCATCGCCAGATGGGACTTGTAGTCCCATCGGACGATGCTTGCACAGACCCCCGGACATCAGCACAGCCCCCCGGCAGGCCGGCACAGCCCCCCGGCAGGCCGGTACAGACCCCCACAGGGTGCACAGACCACCGGCAGGCCGGCACAGCCCCCCGGCAGGCCGGTACAGACCCCCACAGGGTGCACAGACCACCGGCAGGCCGGCACAGCCCCCCGGCAGGCCGGTACAGACCCCCACAGGGTGCACAGACCACCGGCAGGCCGGCACAGCCCCCCGGCAGGCCGGCAGAGACCCCCGGAAGGCCCGAAATGACGGCGCATCATGATGCGCACACACCGCGCATCATGATGACGTCAGGCTGTCAATCAACTTTGAACTTCCGATTCCGATGCCGAATTCCGATATTGAAAAAATATCGGAAGTCGGTATCGGAATTCCGATACAGCAAGTATCGGCCGATACCCGATACTTGCGGTATCGGAATGCTCAACACTATTTATCACCCACGCTTGTCGGCTGTTGTGGACGAAGTTTGCCGTACTTGCCGCTTATGTGAATTGGCCAAACCGCCTGCTCAGAGGGCCGCAACACAGACGATTGTGACTTAAGAACCCTTGGAGCTCCTATATAAAGTAGATATGACAGGCTCAAACCCCAACTTAGGTGCTCTGGGAAAAAACAAGACTAAAGTATAGGAGTAACCCCGGCACACTAATAACATGAAAGTAAAGTCTTCTCAACGACAGTCTTTAATTGTTGTGATTTTATTGATTGTGAAAAAAAAGGGTGGTGTTACAATCCAAAAAAGGGTGGTGTTACAATCCAACGTTTCAGCTCTACATCTCGAGCTTTCATCAGGGATATGACTAGATCCTTGGTTTTGAGGTGTGTGTATAAGTGGTATAGGTTTGCCTTTGTAATCCAGCTGCTGGAACGGTACCTATAGTAACCACGATGTGTAGGGTCAGCACGTGACTCCCGTCCTTGTGTCCTAAATCTAGTCAGGTGTGGAGGAGGCCGGAAGTCTAGTCATATCCCTGATGAAAGCTCGAGATGTAGAGCTGAAACGTTGGATTGTAGCACCACCCTTTTTTGGATTGTAACACCACCCTTTTTTTTCACAATCAATAAAATCACAACAATTAAAGACTGTCGTTGAGAAGACTTTACTTTCATGTTATTAGTGTGCCGGGGTTACTCCTATACTTAAGAACCCTTGGAGCTCCTGACGGTGGATTATCTGCACATTGATCCCGCATTCCAGGGATACGAACACTGCCTCGTCATGGTGGATCATTTCACTAAATTCGCTGTGGTCACCCCTACTCGAGACCAGACCGCGGAGTCAGCCGCCTCCGCAATTTGCAGAAATTTTATACAAGTGTACGGCTGTCCTCAACGCATACATTCTGACCAGGGAGCATGTTTTTTGGGAAAAGTTATGGAGGAACTACATCATCTTTATGGGATTGATAAATCTCAGACCACACCATATCACCCGCAAGGGAATGGGGCTTGTGAGCGATTTAATCGGACATTGATTCAAATGCTACGCACTCTGGAGAGTGACAAGAAAGCTCGTTGGCTTGAATATGTTTCTGAATTAGTGTGGGTTTATTATAATCGGGTACATCGAGTAACGGGCTATACTCCTTATTTCCTGCTGTTCGGACGAGAGGGTAAAGGGATCACGGAGGTAGAGTTGGACCCCGAAGAGCCTCGGCCCTGGACCGGAGTGTCGTCTTGGGTCCGAAATCATCGCCACAGGTTGCAAACTCTTCACCGAATTGTACATACCAAACTTCAAGACTGGGAACACCCCGGGAAGAATACAACCTCCCCTCCCCATCTCCAAAGCGGGGACCGTGTGCTTGTACTAGATCAACGCCCCCAGAATAAACTGGAGTCACGTTGGGAAGAGAGACCTTATCGGATACTACGCCGTATCCATTCAGAAGGACCTGTGTACGAAATACAGCCCGAGCAGGATGAAACACTGCCCACTCGCATTGTGCATCGTAATATGTTACGCCTGTGTATTTCTTCTGACCCGAAACAACTGGAACCCGTCCCGAAGACATCCGAACCGGAGTCCATATGCTGGGACTCAGACGACGAGGATTTCCCTCCAGTTCCCAAGGGCCCTCCACCCAATAATGAGCCAGTTGACACAATTAACCCACCGGCATCTTGCAGCTCACCGACGTCCACCACCCCAGAAGATTCCACCCCAGTTGAACTTAGACGCTCCGAGCGGACAACAGCCGGCAAACCCCCCGAACGGTATGAACAAGACCAGTTCGTATGGCAACAAATATTGACACCTTTACAGACCAATCTCAATAGACTAACACCCTCGCCTGAGGACTGGCGAGCTTACAGGGTGGGGGAATGTGGGGAGGAGGACCCCCATACAGTGATTGGGCTGGAACCAGGGGGACCGCCATCAGGGTTGTTGAAGAAACCACATCAGGGGGATTACAAAGGGAGACATGCGACTGAAGTTGTCAGGGCAACAGGGGGCGGGGCGAGGGTAAAAGGAGCAGGGGACGCGCTGAGGTGTCAGTTGAAGGAGAGCCTGACAGGAAGGAGAGAGCCGTGCGGCAGAGAGAGGACTGTGGCAACTGACGGTGTGGAAAAGAGAGACAGGCAGGAGACTGAAAAAGGGAAATTTGAGACTTACCGAAGGTTGACGCGTAAGAGACTCTCCCCGGGAGTTTCCCCCCGCAAAGATTCAGATAAAGTGACGGCCCCTGATTCCCTCCGTGGTGTGACAGGACCGGGATCTCAGGCGACCACTGCGACGACACAGCAATCCGGTACAGTGGCCAGGATACTGCCCCCCTGTCTTCTCCCACAGCTGCGGCCCCGTCATCACCGACCTCAGGGGACGTCACCTCGCTATAGGCGGCCGCAGAGCCCCGTCCCGGTTACTGAGGGGACACTGAGCAGAATTTGTTAACGTTTATGTTTTTTTTTTAAACTGCGTCATGACTTGGCTGGGGAACGAGCGCCTCTAAACGGATGCCTGGGAGATTGACCCCCTGAACAGTTTCTTCAGGGCCTGTTGTGCCCCATCGTTCCGGTTACTACAGGGCCCGTTGCGCCCCATCGTCCAGTTTCTTAAGGGCCTGCTGCGCCCCATCGTTCTGGTCTCTTCGGGGCTGGACAAACACAAGTCCTTCCGGGAAGTCGTGGATTACAAGGCAGCCACATCTGCAACCCCTGAGTGGTCGTGAACTCGAGCGACGCCCGGAAGGCTAAGTGTATTATAGAGAAAATAAGGACCCTTTTTGCTTTTTTTTTTAATGTTGTTTTACGAGTCCCTGCGAACCCTACAATACCATTAATATACTGTCCTAAAATAATATTTAGTACATTTATAACTAGATTCTGTTCATATGAATTGTTAGACACACGCCAGCCTTGTGATCACCTGATGGCTGCAGTATGGCATTTCTAAACTCTCGTTACCAGTTATCACATATAGATGCCACATGTGGACAGACATTTCTTAGCATTGTTTGACGAATGGGGGAACGTAGTATACATGAATAGCCAAGGCACGTCTCTTCTTTCATACAAAGCGAGTAGAAAATCAAGGTCATGCTGCCATCTTTCCCACAACAGGTTAAAACTTCTTCTGATGCACATATCAGTCTTAACTGTCTAGGAACTGTCCTGATTTTTGTGTTTTGCCACTAGACTATACGTATTCATCAGCATTTTGACAGCAGTATAGCTACTGGAACTTTCTGTAACGTGTTGCTGCAGTACAGTACATTGCAACCTCCATCAGTGGGTAATGGTGAGGGAAGAGAGGTTGCACACTCACACAGCATAGTAACACAGAGCAACAGCACAGGTGTCACAGGTAATGAAAGAGTGGTCAGACTAGCCGAAATCAGCAACTGTCAAGAGCAGAAGTACCAAGGGAGACAGCAAGTGCGTAGTCAGGGACGAGCGAGAAGTCAGGACCAACCAGGAATGTAGTATCAGATACGTAAGACGTAAGTCGCTGTCAGGGTACAAGCCAGAGGGTCAAAAGCCAGTCGGAAAGCGTGGTATCAAAAATGGAAAAACCAGAAGCAGAGTCCAGAGATCAAGCCAAGTCATACACAGGTCCAGGTAATCAGGGGCAGGAGGAACACTAAAGGAATACAGGCCAGAGGCACTAGCTTGGAAGCTTGCAGTACAGCTGACACTGGCCTGCAGGCTGCAGAGGACTGAAATAGCCCAGCCAGCTCCAGAATGAGGCAGAGGGGATTAACCCATGCATGACCAGTCCAAAGAGAAGACAGCAGAAAACAAACTCTGGACTGGATCATGACACTTTCCTTTAGGGTACCGTTACACACAACGATGTCCCAGCGATCCCACCAATGATCCGACGTGGATGTGATCATTGGGACATTGTTAGCTGATCTCTGGTGAGCTGTCACATAGACAGCCCCTCCAGCGAGCACGCTCGTTACCAACGTAAACATCGGGATTCTAACGGCTGCGGGGCCCTTAGAAGCCCGATGTTTACCCTAGATACCAGCGTGCTCTACAGGCAGGGCAGGAGGTGGAGGCAGAGCGGCGCAGACAGACCGGCGTAGCTCTGCTATCTGCTACTCCGGTCTGACAGACTGGAGTAGCAGATAGCAGAGCTTCTCTGGTCTGTGCGCCGCTCTGCCTCCACCTCCCGCCCTGCCTGCAGTGCCCTCTGGTATCTAGGGTAAACATCGGGCTTCTAAGGGCCCCACGGCCCTTAGAAACCCGATGTTTACGTTGGTAACCAGCGTGCAGTGTCACTCATCGCTGGCTCCCGCTGCCATACGCAACAATGCATGCTGGCCAGTGGGAGACCAGCGATGAAAAACGGGCCAGGACAATCCAGCACGATCAGCGATACCCCGCGGGGGGCCGATCGCTGCTGGATGTCACACACAACGATCTCGCTGGAGAGATCGCTGAGGTGTCACAAAATCAGCGATCTCGCCAGCGAGATTGCTGTGTGTAACGGGCCCTTTATTTCCTAGCATGTCTTGCACTTGCTATTGTTAAATGGTTTGCCTGACCTGAACTGAAAACTGTCCCTCTATTATGCCTATATGTAGTTTGAGAGCAGAAGCAAAGAGACAAGGACTTTACCTACTGCCTGTAATCCATCTTAGGGTTTCCTCTGCTGGAGATGGATTGCGCTTGACAACAGGCAGTAAAATAGTTAGCCAGATAGAAGAAAGACCAGAGGCCTGCACTCTTGATGACAACATAATTTTTTTATTTTCAGAAAATGCAGATATCATTTAATGCATAAAAAGTTTGGTTCATTTGTCTTTAAGAGGCATTGCCAACCTTGTAACATTCATTTGTCATAGTAGGGTATATTAAAAGTAGATGTCTTCATGAGGCAGTCCTTTCAAAACTTGGGGACTTTGGACATTGCTTCAACTTTTTGTATAGAAAATACAGTAGATTTGCAGGTAACACCACAAGTAATACATTTTGCACAATACGCACATACATAGCTAAATATTTTCAGATGTAGACACTTTTAAGAAAAAATAACAGACACCGCAGATAATGTATCAATACTGCATATCTGAATGTGTGAGTACACAGATGTTTGTCATGTATAGATGACATTTCATTACCACAAGAAATCTTCTGAACATGTTTGTTTGGCATAATAAATTATTGCACATGGGTAATGTGTTTTCTATGCAAACAAATTCTTCCAGTATGACGTTACCACAGGTTTGTACATTGATTTACATCTGCCGGATGATAAATAGTTCTGCAGGCTCCTACTGGGTGGATTAAAGTGCACACAATTGGATTTTTAATCACTTTCTCTCCAAATACTAGATGTAATTACAATGTCTTTTTTTGTCCTTATAGCATTGGAGAGTAAGGGTAAAGTCGCACATACCGGTAAGCCTGGCGAGCACTTATGTGTATCAACGTGTAATTGGGCTGCTTAATGCTTACATCAGGTACATAAAATTAGGACTCTATATTCCGGGCATTTATCTAAGTGTTGCTCTAGGTCATCGTGTACCTGCAGAGACAAAAAATAACTGATGTTTCTTTAAAGACAGACTGCAGGCAAATCTCCTCATAAATTATATTAGCCTTTAAAAGCACTAGGAGAAAAGGGCTTTGGCGTATTTGACTAATGCTGGCTGGAAATGCAAGAGATGTGACATTAGGAGCAATCAATTACCTGTATCTTAGAATCTTAGAGATTTTATCTTCTGATGATTATTTAAAAAAACACTATGTTGTTACATTAGTCGCAAGAAGGGAGAGAAAAGCAATTCATTCACAGAAATAACAACTGTTAATCTTTTTCTTATGCAATGTTGGGCACACTATTCATATTAGCAAATATATCATTTGTAAAAGACTGTAAAGTACAATTACCATTATGAAATATAATAAAATAAAATGTAAGACATTTACATAAAAGTGCTAAATGTTAAAAAAAAAAACTAGTATAAATGTGTACAGAGCAATTAGTTACCTTTTCCCCAATGTCTGAGGGGTGGGAGTATGACCCCTGTAATCCCCACCTTTTGGAAGATTGGTTGTTCTCTGTCTACAAGCTAAATGTAAGAGACTAAATATTGAGGTGGACGCATGTACAATAAAAGGTATTTGAGTGAGAAATATTTATCGTCTATCCAAGTGAAAATGCTAGATCAGTGGAGGTCCAACCACTGGCCTTGGTGGCATCCATTAGCTTAACGGGAATGTGTCACCCCCCTGGATGCTTTCAAGCTATTACTATAGGCGTACAGGTAATAGAATGGTTAAACCAGTCTTACCCGTTTGTGTCATAGCTGAGGCCTAGATGTTGAGAAATTTACTTTTAATGTTTTGTGTTCTTCCATGAAATGGGGTGTGCGGTGCCTTTACGAAATCCCAGCCTCCTCTCTTTATTACAACAGTACCCCTGTCCCATGCACATGACACTTACCTGTGACGTAAATTCGCAGAGCTGTAATCCTGCGCATGCATGGTGCACTTGCGGTTATGGGTCCCTTATCTGCCCTTCTATGGGCAGTGCCTTCATCCAGCTTCTGCGCATGCGCCGGTGAATTACTGCGCAGTAGTAGAGACTTACAGTCATCTGAAGCCAATCACTGACCTCTGTGGTTTCAGTTATTGGCTGCAGGCATCACGTGGGGTGTAAGGGCTGTGATGTTTGCAGCCAATATAAGCGGAAGCATTGAGGATGCGATGCTGGAGCTGCCAGTTCATAAAAGCATGAGTATGTATTTGTTTATTATTTCACATGCATTGCTGCCCAAGTTTAGAATTTTCATTGTTTTGTACAACCCCTTTAGATTTTCCATCATGCACTTACAAATTTGTCAAGAGATGCAGAAAACCCTGTGACTTTCGAGAATGTAAGGCCAATCGTGTAAAGACATTCATGAATGGAATATGTGAAATGTTTTGAGTTTGGTTTCTCTATACAAATTGTTTTGCCCCAGTTATCACCCGTGATAATGCAGATAACCCACTAATCACTTTCTCCTCGTATCTGCTATTCATAAGTCATGTATGGAAATCTTGGCCTATATTGTAAGTGATAACTCACATGGGATTCGGCAATCCAACAGTCATCCAAATATAACTCTGCTTCCCTGTCGCTGGTGGGAAAATATACACCCAGGCAGTTCTGTGGCAAATGACTCTTTATTCTTAGACCTCTGTATCAGCAGGTTTAAGGAATTAAGCAGCGCTCCAAATGTGCACTATTGGGATAAAGATAGAGTACGGTATATTGGATGGCAGAACACAGCTCACTTATTTACCCCAAGCTGGGAGACGCAGAATTAGAATCTAATGTTCCTCCAAGCCTCGGCATAATATAATATTGGTCGGAAAATCCGATTTTCCCTGCGCAAAACTATTTTTAAACAGCTATTGTCTTCATAAATTATATATATGCAGAATTCCTTGGAAGCAAGATGAAGTACATTGAAACAAATGTCACGCTTCTGTCACATTCAAAGGTTTATGCATTAATAATATGCGTTACGGGCGAATATTTTCGCTTACATTGTTTCTTTACTACCTATATAAATGTCACAATATGATTGGAAAGCAAACGTAGTAGTGACATTTGCTTTAATATTGTCAGAATACTAGGTGCTTTATTGTGTTGTGTTACCTGCGCCGCACGCTGCTCATATTATTTTAGGATATATTATTTTGCTTTCTTTAGAACAATGTGCAGCAGTTACCAGTATTTGTGGAGACTGTAGATCGGTTTATTTGTATGCTCCTTCTTATTGAACCGTTGAAGCACGGTCAATGCTATTATCTGTTTGAAAGAAAAGTGATTTAATATTAAAGGGAACCTGTTATGACAAATAATGCTATTAACCTGCATTTATGCAGTTAATCAGTAAGTTATTGGTATTCTAAAGCTGTGTGACCGCCGCATTGAAAGCCTGGCTGCCTGGCTGAACTTTACTGCGGCCTTTCAGTAATAGACGTGAGGCCCGTGAGACTTCAGTCTCCTTTTAGCACATAGTGAGCGGCAGTTGTAACTATGCCCCAGTACTGACTGACAGCCAGCTCAAGAGTGCACAATAAGCAGCAACTGTAACCGTGCCCCGGTACTGACTGACAGTCAGCTCAACAGTGCATAATAAGCAGCAACTGTAACCGTGCCCCAGTACTGACAGCCAGCTCAACAGTGCATAATAAGAGGCAACTGTAACCGTGCCCCGGTACTGACAGACAGTCAGCTCAACAGTTCATAATAAGCAGCGACTGTAACCTCGCCCAGTACTGACTGACAGTCAGCTCAACAGTTCATAATAAGCACTGACTGTAACCGTGCCCCGGTACTGACTGACAGTCAGCTCACCAGTGCCTAATATGCAGAGACTGTAACCATGCTCTGGCGCTGACTAACAGGAAGCTCAACAGTGCATAATAAGCAGCAATTGTAACCGTGCCCCGGTACTGACTGACAGTCAGCTCAACAGTGCATAATAAGCAGCAACTGTAACCGTGCCCCAGTACTGACAGCCAGCTCAACAGTTCATAATAAGCAGCGACTGTAACCATGCCCGGTACTGACTGACAGTCAGCTCAACAGTTCATAATAAGCAGTGACTGTAACCTCGCCCAGTACTGACTGACAGTCAGCTCAACAGTTCATAATAAGCACTGACTGTAACCGTGCCCCGGTACTGACTGACAGTCAGCTCACCAGTGCCTAATATGCAGAGACTGTAACCATGCTCTGGCGCTGACTAACAGGAAGCTCAACAGTGCATAATAAGCAGCAATTGTAACCGTGCCCCAGTACTGACTGACAGCCAGCTCAACAGTGCATAATAAGCAGCAACTGTAACCGTGCCCCAGTACTGACAGCCAGCTCAACAGTTCATAATAAGCAGCGACTGTAACCATGCCCGGTACTGACTGACAGTCATCTCAACAGTTCATAATAAGCAGCGACTGTAACCACACCTGGTACTGACTGACAGTCAGCTCAACAGTGCATAATAAGCACTGACTGTAACCTTGCCCTGGTACTGACTGACAGTCAGCTCACCAGTGCCTAATATGCAGAGACTGTAACCACGCCCTGGTACTGACTAACAGTCAGCTCAACAGTGCCTAATATGCAGAGACTGTAACCACACCCTTGATCTGACTGACAGTCAGCTCAGCAGTGCATAATAAGCAGCAACTGTAATCACGTCCTGATACTGACTGACAGCCAGCTCAACTGTGCATCAGTACAGAGTTGGCTGTCAGTCAGTGTTAGGATGCGGTTACAGTCACTGCTCACTATGCATTAAGTGGTGACTGCAACCACATTGGCATGTTAATAGGGGTTTTTT
This sequence comes from Dendrobates tinctorius, assembly GCF_039654945.1. Taxonomy (NCBI): domain Eukaryota; kingdom Metazoa; phylum Chordata; class Amphibia; order Anura; family Dendrobatidae; genus Dendrobates; species Dendrobates tinctorius. The sequence goes on from NW_027361690.1 coordinate 57,034,027, forward strand.
TGTGCTAACTGTAATGTAGGCAAAGTTCCTGGTCACCTGGCAGCTCTAAAGATGGCTGCCAAGAACAGATTTGATGCTAGACACTGCATTACATTTGCAGATCCTCTGTTTTTATCTTTTCGCCTCTAAACAGGAATCTGGACTTACACAGAGGCCCCATCTGTGATTTACAGATCTTTAGTAAGATGATAAGAATTCATTTTTTCTCATGATTTAGGTAGGAATATATTAGAAAAAATTGTGACATGCAGAGTAAACATAGAAAGCACACAAAATGCCTATGGCTTTGTAATTCAGACCAGTAGATCTTCTGTGCACTGCCAAGCAGAGTCCCCAGGAGATATGTGCAAACATGAGTGGTGCTTTAATGACAGTGCACCCAGCACAGAGACTGAATGCAAGAAGTAGATATAAGGATATAGTAATATACACTGGAGATTGTCAATGACGACATTAAAAGGGTTGACTAATGAAGAGAAAACCTGTATAAATTACAGAGGGCATAACAATCAGCTGATCAACCCAGATCTGATAAAGCTGCTGCCAGATTTCAAGTTACTATTACAGACATTTAAATTATGTAAAATACTGTCTCTTGCTAATTCCCCACTCCTCCACTATGACATTCATACCTGATAGGACATATAAGTTATCTTCTTAAGACAACTCCTTCAATACACGTTTCAAGGAAGGTATTATGTTAGACTATTAGAAAGCAAAGTGCAGAGGTTACAAAGGTTATTATGAGTAACCATTAGTGCTGAGCGAAGGAGCGTGGATAAGGTGTACACCGAGCACGCTTAAAGGGAATCTGTCACCCTTTTTTTGCACTTCAGCTGCCGGCATTGACATCAGGGGCTTATCTACAGCATTATGTAGTGCTGTAGATAAGCCCCCTATGTAACCTGAAAAAGAAGAAAAACACGTTAGATTATACTCACGGGAGGGGGTGGTCGAGTCTGATGGGTGTCGCGGTCCGGTCTGACAACTCCCATCTTCATACGATGCCGTCCTCTTCTTCCCTTCATGTGGTGGCTCCTGCGCAGGCGCACTGCTCTGCCCTGTTGAGGGCAGAGCAGAGTCCTGCAGTGCGCAAGCGTCGGAAGAGGTCTGGCACCTGCGCACTGCAGTATTTTGCTCTGCCCTCAATAGGGCAGAGCAGTGCACCTGCGCCGGAGCCACTACAGGAAGTGAAGAAGAGGACGTCATCGTATGAAGATGGGAGGCATCGGACCAGACCGCAACACCCATTTTACCGCCCCCTCCGGTGAGTATAATCTAACTCCTTTTTCTTATCTTTCAGGTTACATCGGGGGCTTATTTACAGCATTACAGAATGCTGTAGATAAGCCCCTGATGTCAATGCTGGCAGCTGAAAAAAAAAGGGTGACAGATTCCCTTTAAGTGCTCAACGAATGTCTTTGGTGTTCTTGAAAAGTATGTTCAAGTCCACGCAGCTGCATGTCTCGTGGCTATTCGACAGCTGGAACACATGCAGAGATAGCCTAACAAATGGGCACTTGGTTAGCACACGAGCACACTTGGATAACATCTTATCCGGACATGTTTGCTCATCACTAGTCACCAACATATTATTTCACTTGATGGAAATCTGTCACCAGGATTCTGCTATCCCATCTGAGAGCAGTATGATGTAGGGGCAGAAATTCAAATCCCAGCTACTGTATGTATCACTTACTGGGTTGCTTGTTGAAGTTTTGATAAAATCATTTTTTTTATCCCCTGTAGATTTAGCAGTGCTCAGAATGCTGAGCTTTATATAATCCCACCCACACCATTGATTTGCAGCCTTCTGTGTACACTGAGCATAGCCAGAAAGTTTCAAAATCAATGGTGTCGTCATGTTTATACTGAGCTCATGAATATGGAGAACTACATGGCAGCAGGTTTACTAGTCCTCTATTGATAATCTTCTGCTGATAAAACTACTGAACTACAGCTAGCAGTCCTGTAAGAGTAACGTTGCTCTGTCTCTATATTATGCTGCTCTTATGGCCCCGTCACACTTAGCGATGCACCAGCGATCCCGACAACGATACGACCCGGTCAGGATCACTGGTGCATCGCTAAATGGTCGCTAGTGAGCTGCCAAACAGGCAGATCTCACTAGCGATGTAGCGACGCAGCAGCGGTCGTTACTTACCTGTCAGACGTGGCGATGAAGACGCCCTCCCGCCCGTGTCCACGCATTGCTCGTCGGCACCAGCAGGAAGCAGCCGACGAGAAACGGCCCAGGATGTTCTCGCACGGTCAGCGATAACCAGCTGGGGAGCCAGTCGGAGGTATCACATGTAGCGATATCGCTAGCAATATCGCTGCTGCGTCACAAAATCGGTGACGCTTTAGCGATATCGCTAGCGATATTGCTTAGTGTGACGGGGCCTTTAGACTAGGTGGCAAAAACCTGGTGAAAGATTCTCTTCAAGAAGACTAGGATAAATTTACATTACACAAGCCATTGACTAATGTCGAGTTTGGCTTTAAGTTCCTTTTTTTTGTGTGGTATGATTTGCCAATGCTAGTTTATTGGAGGCAACATAACTTTTGGGAGATCTGTATCATATGCTTAGTTGTGAGTAAGTAATAAACTATTACTTTTCTTTCACACATTGTTTTTTTCATGAGATATTTTATTTTTGCTATTATTTTCAATAAGAAATATTCAGCTGAGAAAAACACTCATTGACACTTTTTACAATAAAAATAGGTGTTTAAACATTTCTTAGCACTATTGTTAATTTGAAAAATAAGATAAAAATGCATTTTATTTAATGTATTTTTCCCTGTGATTTTTGAGATGTCCATGGTGCAGTTAAAGGGCTTGTCTGTCTTTTGTTAAAATTCTGCAGACCTCTGACTCCTTACAGTGCACAAACTGCACACTGTCAGGATTCTCTGGTGTTGCTTCCAAGAGCAGACAGTCAAGTGCAATTTGCATATTTCTGGCTGCATTGCAACTAAATGCGCTCGACCTCTGTCAGGCCAATTATATTGAGTGAGGCCGAGCACATTTAATCAGCATTTGACAACATATATGCAAATCACATACCTATGAGAACATGACTGTTCTCTCTCACCAAATACACTGTAAGGATTCAGAAGTCTCTAGTCACATAGAGCAACTGCAGATTTTTAGCAGAAGATTGGTCAAACTCTTTAAAGATTTATTTCCAAGATAAGGAAGGGTTTACTGGGGTTGCAGTCACTGGTATACTTAGTGATCCTAAGAATGGTTAATTGGAACCCAGGAATGGAACTCTGCATGACTCCATCATGACTCATGAGTGGAGCAGAGATGGACATGATTGACTTCCACACTATTCATTCTAAAAAGGACAGTTCTATAAAATATACAGAGCTCCGCTATATCCTGTAATCCAATAGTTAATAAATGGCCAGAGGTTGATAATGTGCATGTCCACTCCTTTCAAAATGGGCTTGCGCAATACACAATTCCCCGGCTCCTGAGCCTTAGGGTCCAGTTTCACATAGTGACGCACCAGCGATCCCGACAACGATACGACCTAGTAAGGATCACTGGTGCATCGCTTCATGGTCGCTAGTAAGCTGCCAAACAGGCAGATCTCTTCAACGATGCAGCAGCGATCCGGCAATCCGTATAACGACCTCAGAGGTCGTTGGTACCTTGTCACACAGCAGAGATTCTGAGCAATTACAGCCTGAGCTCCTGAGTTTTGCTTCGCCAACGAGGTCGCTCGTCAGCGTCAAACACAGCGATGCATGCTGGCCAGCAGGACGCCGACGATGAAAAAATGGCCCAGGACATTTGAGCACGATCAGCGATATCCAGCGGGGGGGTTGGTCGCCGCTATGTGTCACATGTAGCGAGATCGCTGGCGAGGTTGCTGTTGCGTCACAAAATCGGTGATGCTTCAGCGATCTCGCTAGCGATCTTGCTATGTGAGATGGTGCCTTTATTCTCTGGATAGCTTGGAGTTCCAAGAAAGGGATCCCACTCAGTGATGAGTGGGACTATCCCACTATATATAACTATAACTAGATATAACTATCCCCTATTGTTAAGTTTGAGGATCACTTTATGATGTTATACATCTCTTTTAGGGTTACCCTTCATAACCCTTAGTTACACCTCAGTATGTGAGATCGAGGCTATACAGTGCAAAGCCCATAGCCTGAATTTGACTTATTCAAGATCACAATAGGATTGTGTTGAGAAAGTGCCATGGGTGCCACAGATATTTTATATTTAACACTTTCACTACCTTTGGCGTACATATAAGTCAAAGGTAATCTTCTTGCCTTTGATGTGGGCTTGCACACCAAGCTCACATCATTCCCCACACTTGATTGCAGATTTTAATTATGGTTGTATGGTCAGAAAATTAAAAAAATATCTTTGGCTCTTTGAAGAAGGGGAGGAAAAAATGAAAAAAAAAAATCAAAATGGAAAATCACTGTTAATGGGGTTAAAAGTGGCTGTATAGAACTAATGAAAAGGAACAATCTCATAAACTAATACTTACTCACCGTATCTGCCATACATTTCCCATAATACTATAATTTCGTTGTTATCAGACCCCGGCAAACATACAGTAATGAAAGCCTGAGACAACTACAACCTTGATAACCTCAATGTAAACTGTGTCGGGCTACACCTGTATCTGGCAATGCTGGTTCCATCTCCTTGACCCCAGACATGGGTACATATGATTTTTAATATTTCTGAAACTGAGTATTTGTTTATGGGTTAGACCAGGGTTTCCCAACTCCAGTCCTCAAGGCACACCAACAGATCATGTTTTCAGGATTTCCTTAGTATTGCTCAGGTGATAATTGCTTCACCTGTGCAATACAAAGGAAATCCTGAAAACATGATCTGTTGGTGTGCCTTGAGGACTGGAGTTGGGAAACCCTGGGTTAGACTATGGTTTTTGCTTTTAAAATATAATGATTACATTGAACATTACATAGTAAAACCATAAGTGTTTGATCAAAGGAAAGAATAAATAAAGTATTATTGTGAGGACTTGATTTCCCCATAATTCTCTTTTCGCATGAGCTCTAAATGAAACGTCGCTAAAACAGTATGTGTTTAGTGTTCACAAATGATCATGTAAATAATCCTGAGTAAAAATGTCTAATAAAATTCAGATGGGGACTATTTGTCTGGAATACGGAATTTACTGTATTTGTTGGCTACGGTACATGGCACGTCCTAGTTACAAGGAAAATAGTCCTTGGCAGGATGGTTTCTGTAATAATTATTGCTCTATGAAATCAGCTTCATATACATCTCAGTTACTGATTTCACATGCCTTAGCTATTATAGGCTATCATAAGTCAATAGTGCAAAGAAAAGTACAGATACTATGTTCTTTTCGAATTAGTGTGCTGGACTTGTATATCGGCTTAGGATGGCAGAAGAGGCATCATACCAATGGAACTGGCACTGACCACTGCTATATTCTTATACATTACAGAACCATCATAGTTTGTCTGTTTTAGATAATGACAGAAAACCTAAAATATAGAAATATATTATCAGTAAATCACGAGTTAAAGTAGCACCCAAAGTTTTTTTTGTTTCCGTTTGTCATGGTAACCATTTTTGCAAAACCTATGACAGTCTTATTAGCTGTGATATTTGAAATAACTTCTTTTATGCCTATGTTTTTGGAAAATGTTGTGTCCCTTTGCTGTGTTTTGAATTAACGTATTCAGAGCTATTAGTACATTGCCTAATCTTCAGCATGATCAATCATTAAAAAAGTTACCGTGATGCTAACTTGAAGGTTAGAGCCAGCATGGCATTCTTCTTGGTATAACTTTTGAAAACTTCTGATTTACCATTATACTGTGTTCAGTGGAGCCAATCATTGTCCGCAAAGGTTGTGCCTGCAAAAACTGCTGAGGTTAGTGATCACACCTCGAATGGCCATGTGCTTTGAAAACACGACAACTCAGCAAAATACACAAAGCAACAGAGAGCCCCTGAGGAAGCCACCTACTGTGGCGGTACATGTGGAATCCTCATTGCCACTTGACTATTCACCCAGGTGTCTACAAACATGGATGGCACTTATTTCCATAGTGTTACTGCTCACTTATTATATATTCTTTCGATACTGCATTTTTCACGTATTGTTATCTGTACCAGTGTGTTGAACCGTTTACATTATTATTAAACATCACTTTAGGGGTAGTGTCTAATCCAGAAATCAGTATATCTACATGGCTCTTTAGTTATTATGTCAATCATGTGGGATGTTTTCCAATTTGTACACTTTTAAATGTTTTTTTTACATTTTCACAGGCTTTACAATAAAAATTCATAGTGGTAATATCTAGGAAGCTCGACCGATTTTTTTTTTTATCCTGTCTTTCCTCTTTTCTTGAACTATATGTGTTTTACACATATTTTGGTTAGCACTCCATCAATATACAGGTAGCCGCTCATTGGAACCTTTAGCTCCCAGACTGACAGATCATCAGAGTGGTGGCGCTGGGATTTAAAAGAAGAGTTAAGGTTAACTTTTTATTCTATTGTATCTGATCTTGTTTGGAAAATTTTGAAAAATCTCTGACCACTTTAAACTATATTTTTGGCTTATCAATGTTGAGCACAAATGAGCTCTTTTTGTCTCCTGATTTGGAACTTTACCAAATCGTGAACCTCAAATTTGATGGCGAGGATTCAGGTTGAAGTTCTTGAGATTTACTTCACTAATTATCTTTTAAAGCTAACTAAGGTATTTGCCTTCAATAGTGAAAAAAAAAGACAATTCATTTTTGAAGTTGAGAAATTCATTTGCTTTTTCTAAGTGAAATGTTTTATTAACTATAGATAAGAAGCCATGGGTGTAGAGACAAGTGATAAATGATGATCTGGGCTGCCTGCAATGCCACAGGAAACCAGGGCTCAGCGGTGCCAAAGACTATTTTTACCCAATAAACTAATGTATTCTCATGATGAAAGGAATGATAATTGCTCCATCTTTCTAAATTTGTTATCTTCTATTATGGCTCCTATGAGTATCACAGGGGATGGCTGCAAGTGAACAATCCCCCCCTTACTAATTGCGATGTGGCATGAGGCCTTCAACAAGAGCAGTTTGCATTGCCAGGGGATGGAATGTATGTATGTGCTTGTGTACGGCTTTGTGTGTATATTACCACACTGCTCTCTTTTCTGATTGATTGTTCTTCTCTTTCCAATTTTTTTGCTGTCATTTTAATTGTACGGCAGAGAAACATCCAGACATTATTACCTCATTATCCAACACTTGGCAATACTCACGACCTAAACAACTTAGACACGAACTTCTCATGCAAACTTTTCCTGTAATAATTCCCAGAGTTGTCTGATTTCCGCACTTGTGTGTGTTCTGAAAAAGCATACGAGCATGCAGTTTCACCGAGATTTTATAACAGCATTTAATCATTGCTAATGGCTTTGAACAGTGTTATACAAGCCGAGCCTTAGAACATTCTGTATAAATTAAATGGATAGGGTAATTAATCTGTTATTGGCACCAGCAATCTTTTGCCAAAATAAGTTGGTTTATTTGATGAAGTTGGACAACTAAAAATAGCGATTAAAGAGCTCAACTCATTGGGATAAAAAAGATGTACAGTGACTGTATAATTTAGGTTTATCATTTTATGTATTTATTTTATACATTATTATTTTAAAGGAGACATAGGAGATGCAATATTACATTTTTTTCAAGCATATCAACACTGTCTAATATTGCAGTTTAATGGTGATTCCAGACATTGCTCATGAACAAGAGTGGTCCAGTTCCTGGAAAAATAGAAAACAGTTTTCCAGTGTCGGACGACACTTTAAAAAAAATTGTAGTGGGTATATACAGTGGGGGAAATAAGTATTTGATCCTGATTTTGTAAGTTTGCCCACTGACAAAGACATGAGCAGTCAATAATTTTAAGGGTAGGTTAATTTTAGCATTGAGAGATAGAATATCAAAAATAAAATCCAGAAAATTACATTGTATAAATTATTTAAATGTATTTGCATCCCATTGTGCAGAGAGGGACTTCACAACCCTCTGCAGCCCCTCTCACATAGAAAATGCGAGACCTCTCACATTATCACAAAATTTTGCTTTTTGAACTAATCCAGTGCTGACGCTTCCTTCACTAAGTGGTGACCGCATGCTAACCACTCTAAAGATGTTACAGTTTGGTCACCCCTTTGTAAACCATACAATAGTGCAAGGTTAGTGCAAAGAGTGAGATCTCTCTCTATATGGCAGAATCCCAGAAGCTGGAAAACTGGGTCCCTTTGGGGGGCATTAGTGTGTGCTTTGATAACACATTATATTTACAAAAATCAACAGTCTGGGGCTGCCTCATTCTTTTATAAATTAATTAAAAGGGCTAGCCCTAGACTGATTATAAGTACTCTTAAGGCTACGTTCATGTTTGAATATTTGAACAGTTTTTTACCTCAGTATTTGTAAGCCGAAACCAGGAGTGGAACAATTTGGGGATTAAGTATAAAAGAAACACGAGCACCAATTCTGCATTTTTTTCCCCGTGCCTGGTTTTGGCTTACAAATACTGAGGTAGTGTAGAGGGATCACTTATTCTTATTAACACATGGAGACATGAAAAGCAGTGGAATGAAACTAAAAGGGAGAAGGTACAGATTAGATATTAGAGAAAAAAAAATTAGCAGTGAGGGTGATCAATGAGTGGAACAGGCTGCCATGAGAGGTGGTGACTTCCTTCAATGGAAGACTTCAATGGAAGACTCCCTTCAGTGGAAGTCTTCAAACAGAGGCTGGACAGACATCTGTCTGAGATGGTTTAATGAATCCTGCACTGAGCAGGGGGTTGGACACGATGACCTGGAGGTCCCTTCCAACTCTAACATTCTATGATTCTATGAGGTAAAATACTGGCCAAATAGTGAAAGTATGAACATGACCTTGAAGTTATGTGTTTTGATGATTCCAATTAGACTTATGTGTTGGGATGACTCTATCCTATGACACTGCAGATACATACAGAGGTGTATATTGCCCATAAGCTCCTGTCTTTAAAAAGAATGGATGTTGTGTGGTATATGTTCTTTTTCTGGATGACAAGTCATAGAATAGCATAATCTGCAACTCTGATCTATGAAACAAAATAACGATAAATTGACATACTGTATATCAGCTTGATAGATTAGAGCACTGGCAGACAATGACATAAGAGAGGCCCCTGTGCAAGAACAGTATTTGTGCCCTTAGTAGTCCAATAGCTCCCCATAATGCACATTTTTACCTGCCTTGATAGTTGCAGTGGCTCCCTTACCTCTTGGGCCCATGTGCAGCCACACAGGATGGTATGTTAGGCCCGTCGTAGCCAAAAAGCCTGGATATAATCATATATTTGGTTCAATAAGAGATATCATAGAGACTTTTCTTGCTGATGGTGGTAGACATTTTACTTTGTCAGAGTATGTTGCATGTATAGGGAGGTATACATTTTCCCTAGGATCCCACTGTATGAAAGCAAATCGCACACGGTATATGGGTATATGTTCTATATCCTCTGAGAAAGAAAGTACGACAAACTATGCTTTCCTATACAGTAAAAAAAGTATGCCACTGTATGCTGTCCTGGTATTCTTCTGGTATATGTTGGTAAAATTGGGCCCCATAGATATGTCCAGCACATACAGTACATCAAACGCAGCTAAAAATCAGAATTTGAACAGAGACTAACCAACAGTATTTGTATTACCAGTAAGAAAGATTTATTTTCTAGAATAGCAGAGAGTTCAGTTAACCTTGTGGAATCAGTTATTCTTTGCAAGAATCATTGATATCAATTACGTGTTTATTGAACCAAGGACATATTATTAAAAAGTTTGTATGTTTCGCAGTAAACAAAGAGGGCCTTGGGATCTCTTTTATCGATGTGCTCTGAAAGACAGTCTGAAAGAGAAGAGGCTTTTATTGCAAGTATTGTGTTGTGGGTACATTTCGTAACTGCAAACCAACACCTCCGCCCCCTCGTGAGAGCTTGGCGCTGTGCGAACAGACCACAGTTGCTAAATTGTTAATTACATTGTGCTAACTGCAAACGTAAAAGATCTGTACTTAGAATATGTGTTCTCCTCCACTATGGGAAGGGACCGGCACAAACGGAATGGGTTCAATTTTAGCGCAGTCCAACATTATGGCAAATTCCATTTTTCACAATTAAAGGTAATACATTTTATTAGGGAAAGTGAACAAATTACATTGATTATATATACTGAACAGGTTGTCTGGGAATGCCCTTTGTAATCAAAAGGCTTGCACTTATTTAAAATAATAAGGACACCTTTACGCTCCCTCTCTGGATCCTGCTCTGGTTCTTGTATAGTGGCTGCAGCGGTGACATTGTGTCTAAAGCGCAATGTCACGTCTACTGTTTACTTTTAATTAATCAAACTCTGTTTTACAGTCTGACCAGTGCAGGTCACTGCTGCAGTCAATCACAGAGCCCAGTAGCAGTGTCGAAAACCACAGAATGGGCTGCGGTGATGAGAAGTATTTAAGTTTTTATTCACAGAAAGTAAACAGTGATTGAATGACATGACTTCGCAATGTGTGACCATAGGCCCATACTTAAATAAATCCAAGAACCCAGTTTTTCCACCCTTTATCTAATTAATTAAAAACTCCATGCTGAGTGACAATGGATGTAATTGCCACATCAGCCTCATTTTATTGAATAAATTAAACCATAATATATAAAATTAAAACAAAATTAATTATTACTAGAGTTGAGCGACTTTTGGTTTTTTAGGGTCGCGTTTCGTTTCGTGAAACCCGACTTTTCCAAAAGTCGGGTCGAGCAAGATCGTCCGATTATAGGGAAAAGTCGGGGTCGTCCCGAAACACGAAACCCAATGTAAGTCAATGGGGAATAAAAGTCGGCAGTGAGAGGAGGACAGGAAACACACCAACAGTGCCCATTTGAATGCCAAAAGCATCAATTCTTCTTACTTAAGCTTGTCAACCTTAATTAACTTCATAATACAAGTTACGCACTGAAAAATGGGGGTTATTTGGCTACAGACTGTGGGGGGGGAGGGCTGGCTCCAGGTTTTCATGTGCCCTGGGCGAAAGAGCGCCCCTTTAACACATACCACAACTCATCATGCTCCGATACGGCCGAGAAATAGCAGTATAGTACAATGAAAAATACCTCACTTTTTACATCTCATGACGAGGCCCATCTATTTCTCCATACAGAATCATTGGTCCCATATAATGTTTGAAACAGTATATGATGAGCTCCACATAATGCTACAGTATATGTTGGTCCCCATGGATGAAGCTCTACTGTCTTATGGGCCCAAATAATGCTCCAAACATAATGGGCCCCATTTCTAATGCTCTAGTGTATAATGGGCCCTGTAAATGCTGCTCCAGTGTCTGATGTCCACCTTTGGAATGTTCCAGTGTATGGTGGGCCCCATCTATCATTCTCAGACGGTGTTAGGCCCAGTATGGATTGCAAGTGATTGCACAAAGGTGAGAAAGGGTACCGTATCCCCAGATAGCATGTATGGATAGTGTACACATTCAAAATATATGTCTATACATCAGGAGGCAGGCTCAGACGGTGTTAGGCCCAGTATGGATTGCACGTGATTGCACAAAGGTTAGAAAGGGTACCGTATCCCCAGATAACATGTATGGATAGCGTACACATTCAAAATATATGTCTCAGGAGGCAGGCTCAGACGGTGTTAGGCCCAGTATGGATTGCACGTCATTGCACAAAGGTTAGAAAGGGTACCGTATCCCCGGATAACATGTATGGATAGCGTACACATTCAAAATATATGTCTCAGGAGGCAGGCTCAGACGGTGTTAGGCCCAGTATGGATTGCACGTGATTGCACAAAGGTTAGAAAGGGTACCGTATCCCCAGATAACATGTATGGATAGCGTACACATTCAAAATATATGTCTCAGGAGGCAGGCTCAGACGGTGTTAGGCCCAGTATGGATTGCACGTGATTGCACAAAGGTTAGAAAGGGTACCGTATCCCCGGATAACATGTATGGATAGCGTACACATTCAAAATATATGTCTCAGGAGGCAGGCTCAGACGGTGTTAGGCCCAGTATGGATTGCACGTGATTGCACAAAGGTTAGAAAGGGTACCGTATCCCCGGATAACATGTATGGATAGCGTACACATTCAAAATATATGTCTCAGGAGGCAGGCTCAGACGGTGTTAGGCCCAGTATGGATTGCACGTGATTGCACAAAGGTTAGAAAGGGTACCGTATCCCCGGATAACATGTATGGATAGTGTACACATTCAAAATATATGTCTCAGGAGGCAGGCTCAGACGGTGTTAGGCCCAGTATGGATTGCACGTGATTGCACAAAGGTTAGAAAGGGTACCGTATCCCCGGATAACATGTATGGATAGCGTACACATTCAAAATATATGTCTCAGGAGGCAGGCTCAGATGGTGTTAGGCCCAGTATGGATTGCACGTGATTGCACAAAGGTTAGAAAGGGTACTGTATCCCCAGATAACATGTATGGATAGCGTACACATTCAAAATATATGTCTCAGGAGGCAGACTCAGACGGTATTAGGCCATGTATGGATTGCACGTGATTGCACAAAGGTTAGAAAGGGTACCGTATCCCCGGATAACATGTATGGATAGCGTACACATTCAAAATATATGTCTATACATCAGGAGGCAGGCTCAGACGGTGTCAGGCACAGTATGGATTTGACGGCCCAGATTACACAGCGGAGGAGCAGGGAGAGGTAAAGATTGCAAATGCTGGGGCCCTGCCCAAGCAAGGGGGGCCCACTCGTGGGCGTCGGTACTGGCACTGGGCCCCTCATAGTACAGCGGTGTGTCTGACGGCGGGTGTGCACCACCACCGTCAGAGACACTTGATTGCACTATGAGGGACCCTGTGCCAGTGCCCGTGCCCAAGAGTCGGCCTACCCACCTGTCCAGGGCAACGGCACTCGCACGGTGTCGTGCGCTAGGTGGTGACCCCGGCCATGGGGGGAGGCAGCACAGTTAGGGAGTTTTAGAAAGTGGCATATGTTGATGTTGGACATTCAGCTGATGCAAAAGGCGAAATAGGTGAAGTACCAGGAAGAGATGGACCAAAGCAAGCCATTTTTCTGTCACCCTATGTGTCATCAGGGGAAGGTGGGACAAAATCCTTGGAAACCCATGCGTGGTTCATTTTAATGAAGGTTAGATCATCCACATTTTGGGTTGACAGACGGGTCCTTTTTTCTGTCAGGATTGATGCAGCTGCACTGAAGACTCTTTCCGATAGCACACTTGCAGCTGGGCAAGCGAGCTCCTGTAAGGCATATTGGGCCAATTCAGGCCAGGTGTCCAGTTTAGCGGCCCAATAGTCAAAGGGGAATGACCTGTGTGGGAGAACATCGATATGGGAGGAAAAGTAGTTTGTAACCATAGTTGACAACTGCTGTCTCCTGTCACTTTCCATCGATGCAGTATTACCAGTTGTGTGAGCGGTATTTGAAAAATCAGTCCACAACATTGTCATGAAACCCCTGTCTCCAACGCCACTTCTGCTGTGTGCACCACGAACACCTCTGCCAAGCTGCCCCCGGCCAGTATGGCTCGTGTGAGAACCATCACCGCTGCTGTGTGCTGGGAATGCCTCAAGCAACCGATTTACCATAGTTGCTTGTTTATTAGCCAATATTAGGTCAAGGTTCTCCTGTGGCATGATGTTTTGTAATTTGCCTTTATAGCGTGGATCCAGGATGCTGGCCAACCAGTAGTCGTCATCGTTCATCATTTTGGCAATGCGGGGGTCCCTTTTTAGGATCCGCAAGGCATAATCTGACATGTGGGCCAATGTTCCCGGTGTCAATGATGCACTGTGAGTGCTGGGTGGAGGAGCACTTTCTAGCAAATCCACATCCCTCCAGTCACGCACAAACCCTGTACCAGACCTTGCCACGCCAACATTTTCACTTGCCCCACGAGATGCATCCTCCTCCCCTAAGTAATCATCCCCATCATCCTCCTCCTCCTCTTCTTCCTCCACCTCGTCCAGGAGAGGTCCCTGAGCAGACAATGGCTGAATGTCATCAAGGATTCCCTCCTCCTCTTCCTCCTCATCAACATTGGCTGCAGATGCCTGCTCCTTAAGGTGCGTTAAAGTTTGCATGAGCAGATGCATAAGTGGGATGCTCATGCTTAGGATGGCGTCGTCTGCGCTTACCAGCCGTGTGCATTCCTCAAAACACTGAAGGACTTTACAAAGGTCTTTCAGCTTCGACCACTGCACACCTGTCAACTCCATGTCAGCTCTCAAAGTGCCTGGCCGTGTATCCTCCCACAAATGCATTATGGCCTGCCTCTGCTCGCACAGCCGCTCCACCATGTGCAGGGTGGAGTTCCACCTTGTTGCAATGTCGATAATGAGGCGGTGGTTGGGAAGGTGGAGCAATCGCTGCAGCTTCTGCATACGAACGGAGTGTACAGGCGACCGGCGGATGTGCGCGCACAGTCTTCGCACCTTCTGGAGCAGGGCTGTTAACTCCGGATAATTTTTGAGGAAGCACTGCACCACCAGGTTCAAGGTGTGAGCCAAGCAAGGTATGTGGCTGAGTTTTGAAAGGGCTATGGCTGCCACAAAATTACGGCCGTTATCACTAACTACCTTGCCTGCCTCAAGATGTACACTGCCCAGCCATGACTCAGTTTGTCGCTTCAAGTACTCGGCCAGCACCTCGGCGGTGTGTCTGTCGCCCAAACACATCATCTGCAACACAGCCTGCTGACGCTTTCCACTAGCTGCTCGATAGGGGGACACATCGTGTGCAACAGTGGCAGCTGCAGATGGAGTGCTCGTACGACTGCGCTCTGTGGACGAGCTTTCGCTTCTGGAGGAGGAGGAGGAGGGTCGAACGCCTACAGCCAACTGTTTCCTATACCGTGGGCTAGGCAGCACTGTCCCACCACCGCTGTCCCCTGTGGACCCTGCATCCACCACATTAACCCTGTGCGCAGTGATGGACACGTAACGGCCCTGGCCATGCCGACTGGACCATGCATCAGTTGTGAGGTGCACCTTTCCGCTCACTGACTGCTTGAGTGCATGGACAATGCGGTCTTTCACATGATGGTGGAGGGCTGGGATGGCTTTGCGAGAGAAGAAGTGGTGACTGGGTAGGTCATAGCGTGGTACTGCATAGGCCATGAGTTCGCGGAAAGCTGCGCTTTCCACCAACCGAAAGGGCATCATCTCAAACGAGATTAGTTTGGCAATGTGGGCGTTCAAACCCAGTGTACGCGGATGAGAGACTGAGTACTTTCTTGACCTACTCATAGTGTCTGGGAGGGTGAGCTGGATTTGAGAGCTGCATATGGTGGAAGTAGCGGTGGACAGGGCGGACTGAGAGAGGGTTGATGATGGTGATGGAGTTGGTGTTCTTTCTGATGGCCTAGAATCAGTCTTTCGTTGATATAACAGTGGGATTCCCTGACTGCTGTGGTCTTGCAACGACACCTCAACATTTGCTGCTGTGCTAACCGGTGGGCTTACAGTGGGGGAAACAATGTAGCGTTGCTGACTACCTTCGTTGTGATCAGTTGCACATGTGGCACTTGAGGTTTGGTGTTGTGTCCACGCTTGCAAGTGCATGCTGGTTAAATGTCTAAGCATGCAACTGGTATTCAAATTTTTCAGATTTTTCCCTCGGCTAAAGGTCTTTGCGCACTTCTTACAGATAACCTTGGCCTGATCATGAGGATTTTGTTCAAAAAAGTGCCACACTGCACTCTTCCTACTTTGGCAGACATTTTGCGGCCTAGCACGCTGTGATCTTTTGACCCTCTGGACAAGCTGTCCAGCAACTCTTTTGATGTTTGGAACCTGTCTTTGGAGTGCTCCGGGCCTGCCAGATAACAGCTGTTGCGATGTCGATGTCTGCTGTGGATGCTCCTCATCTGAGCTATTGGAAGCAGCACCCTCTTCCCCCAATGGATGCCAATCTGGGTCAACAACTGGGTCATCCATCACCTCCTCTTCTATGTCATGTGCACCTTCCTCTGTGTCACCGTGTATGGTGGTATAGTGTGCGGGAAGGGGCACCTGAGTCTCATCAGGGTCAGAATCTGGCTCTGTACACTGCGAGGACAATGTAGTGCTCTGAGTGAATGTACCAGCAGAATCATCTATCAGCGGCTGTGCATCAGTGCACTCCATGTCAGATTCATCTTGGCCTGGGTAATTCACCATTTCACTTGATAATCCAGGCATGGTATGTGAAAACAGCTCCATGGAGTAATCAGTAGTATGGCCTGCGTCATCCTTCAATCTTGGTTGGGGTGAAGGACACAAGGAAAGGTGTGGTTCATGAACATGAGCCTCCAATGACGACTCAGTGCTTTTACTTTTTACAACTGAAGAAGAGGAGGCGATAGAGCTGGAGGCTGAGTCAGCAATGTAAGACAAAACTTTTTGCTGATGCTCTGGCTTTAAAAGCGGTTTGCCAACTCCTAGAAAACTAAGCGTTCGAGGCCTTATGTAGCCAGACGATGACGCAGGGTCAGCACCTCCTGCATTCGGTCCTATTTTGCTCTTGCCACTACCATCAGATCCACCACCAACACCATCATTACCAGCTGCCAACTCCCGCCCAATTCCACGGCCTCTTCCACCAGCCTTCCTCATTTTTGGTAGAAATGTAGACAAAATCCAACAAACTATATAGTAATGTAAAACAAGTATTGGCAACAATAGTCCCATAGATAAAGGGTATGAGGGAGACAAGGGACAACCCAGCTCCAACACCCTAGCGCAAGCTCAATAACATATAATACTTAGGAGAAGAAACACAAGAGCACGCAATAAATTCCATAAAGAAAAGTATAAATTTTTATTATTAAATAGTTTACAGAAAATGGATAGCAAGAGATGTGCTCATAAACAATTAGGACAATAAATCCCATGTACCAACCAAATCCCCTCCAGATGGAAAACCAGATGAGAGTATTCAAATCATGTCTAAGATCTAAATAGCCGCCCCAGCAAATATGAAATCCATAATCAGAGTAGAGGTGACTGATGTTACCAGTATCAATACACGCTAACAGCGGAGATCAAAATGCTGGTGGAAGTGAAAGATGACCATCAGATCATATCATACATCAAAGTACCACCCCAGCAGATATAGAATGAATAGTCATAGAAGCAGTGACTCATGATACAAGTACCAACACACACTGCCAGTGATAGTCAAAATTGCTGGTCGTAATACAGTATCAAATGGATAACAACTCACCAGGGAGGGGAGGAGGAAGGGGTCCAGCAGTGGGGCCTCCACTAGAGGATAAGGGAGATTTTGAATCTCTGCACACACTTTTGGACACTGGATGGACACTTTTGGATTGTGTGAGGCCCACTGATATCTGAGCGCTATGTGACAGGCTCGATGGCACAGCTGTGACCAAAGTGACTAGAGGATAAGGGAGATTTTGAATCTCTGCACACACTTTTGGACACTGGACACTTTTGGATTGTGTGAGGCCCACTGATATCTGAGCGCTATGTGACAGGCTCGATGGCACAGCTGTGACCAAAGTGACTAGAGGATAAGGGAGATTTTGAATCTCTGCACACACTTTTGGACACTGGATGGACACTTTTGGATTGTGTGAGACCCACTGATATCTGAGCGCTATGTGACATGCTCGATGGCACAGCTGTGACCAAAGTGACTAGAGGATAAGGGAGATTTTGAATCTTTGCACACACTTTTGGACACTGGATGGACACTTTTGGATTGTGTGAGGCCCACTGATATCTGAGCGCTATGTGACAGGCTCGATGGCACAGCTGTGACCAAAGTGACTAGAGGATAAGGGAGATTTTGAATCTCTGCACACACTTTTGGACACTGGACACTTTTGGATTGTGTGAGGCCCACTGATATCTGAGCGCTATGTGACAGGCTCGATGGCACAGCTGTGACCAAAGTGACTAGAGGATAAGGGAGATTTTGAATCTCTGCACACACTTTTGGACACTGGATGGACACTTTTGGATTGTGTGAGGCCCACTGATATCTGAGCGCTATGTGACAGGCTCGATGGCACAGCTGTGACCAAAGTGACTAGAGGATAAGGGAGATTTTGAATCTCTGCACACACTTTTGGACACTGGACACTTTTGGATTGTGTGAGGCCCACTGATATCTGAGCGCTATGTGACAGGCTCGATGGCACAGCTGTGACCAAAGTGACTAGAGGATAAGGGAGATTTTGAATCTCTGCACACACTTTTGGACACTGGATGGACACTTTTGGATTGTGTGAGGCCCACTGATATCTGAGCGCTATGTGACAGGCTCGATGGCACAGCTGTGACCAAAGTGACTAGAGGATAAGGGAGATTTTGAATCTCTGCACACACTTTTGGACACTGGACACTTTTGGATTGTGTGAGGCCCACTGATATCTGAGCGTTATGTGACAGGCTCGATGGCACAGCTGTGACAAAAGTGACTAGAGGATAAGGGAGATTGGATTGCTTTTAAAAAAGCAGTTTGCGGAGCAGTGGGTAAACAGCAATGCAGGAATGTCAGGAAGCCTTGGAAGGCAGCCCAACAACCAACACCACTGATACACCACTATATAGCCTCCCCTTGCACTGCACACACAGTGACTGGTGTGTTGTGCAGGCCAAATTGCTAGCAGCAGAAGCAGGTTTTTTTTCTTCTCAGCAGGACAAAAAAAAAAATTGGGATTGCTTTTAAAAAAGCAGTTTGTGGAGCAGTGGGTAAACAGCAATGCAGGAATGTCAGGAAGCCTTAGAAGGCAGCCCAACAACCAACACCACTGATACACCACTATATAGCCTCCCCTTGCACTGCACACACAGTGACTGGTGTGTTGTGCAGGTCAAATCGCTAGCAGCAGAAGCAGTTTTTTTGTCTTCTTCCCTGCCTAACGCTCTCCCTACAGAATCAGCAGCAACCTCTCCCTATACTAAGATCGGCAGAAGTAAGATGGCGGTCGGCGTGCACGCCCTTTTATACCCCCTGTGACGCCCACCAAAGCAAGCCAATCACTTGCATGCCCTTCTGAAAGATGGTGGTGACCCGTGCCTATGTCATCACGTTGCCCACAGTGTCCGTGGATCCTGATTGGCTGAAAAAGAGCGCAAAACAAACTTTTGAAACGCGACTTTGGCGCGTAAGTCGCCGACCTCGTGGCCGACCTCATCCTAGGGTTGGGTTTCGTTTCATGAAACCCGACTTTGCCAAAAGTCGGGGACTTTTGAATTTTTTCGACCCGTTTCGCTCAACTCTAATTATTACCTATCTATATCCACCAGAAAGGAGGGGGGAATTATAGGTGCAAAGTGCAAACCATGTTTCTTTAACCACAGCAAATGGCTCTTCAGCCCTACCCTGGCTCAATGGCACCCGGCTGATTGTTGCCCATACCAAAATATCCGACTCAGACCTAGCCCAGTAGGGACCTGCTTACAATTATAAGAACCTTGAAACACATGGGAGTCACCCATCCCAGCACTGGACTGCCTCACTCCTTCAGTACAATCAACCTCATTCAATACCCCCATCCTCTTCTCCCAACTGCTGTTACAAATTATACAAACCCTTCTTTTTTTAACCTTCAATTAATAAAGCTGTGACGTTCCAGGTACAAAGGCCACTACTGAAGAACGGACGTCTCATCAGTGACCTCTTCTTTTTTTAACATATATGGAACCCTCATCCCATACAATTCAGTAAGACCAAAGCCCTTCTCTCCCTATACTCCTCCCCCAAAATTCCTGTTTTATCAACATTTCTTCCACTTATCCCCTTAGCACCCAAAATTCAGGACTCACATCCCTCCTAAGTCAGTCTGGGCCATTGCTTGGAGCATAAACCTTGAAAATAATGAGGTATTGAGACAGAAAATAAATAATTAAACTAAAAAAAAAAAAAGAGAGAAACCAGCTCACCCTGTGTGAGGCATATGGAAGCGCAGACTCCGATGGACTGCTTGGGAGGAACCAATTGAAGAAATTGAGAGATCCAGCTTCCGATAAGGATTGAATTAATCGAAAAAAGATTTTTAAAATGACAGGGGTACCCATGACCACAGCAACGCGTTTCAAACACTAGTAGTGTTTTTTGTCAGAGCAAAGAACACTACCAGTGTTCAAAACACATTGCTGTGGTCATGAGTACCCTGTCATTTTAAAAATCTTTCTTCAATAAATTGCATCCTTATCGGAAGCTGGATCTCAATGTAAAAAGCCATATATAAGATCTATGAAGTATATACGGTAGATATTTCCTTATATAAAAAATAACTTTGCTGAAACCAGAATACCCTTTTGCTTAAATAGTCCCTTGTAAAGCTTTGCATTTATTTCGCTATCCCCTGCTTTCCCTGCAGCAAACATCAGCAGGAAATGGAATCTGGAAATTTAAAAGTTTGTTCTGTTTGGACAACCTCTACCAATGTAAATTGAGAGATGTTCTTTGTAATTGTTACTCACTTTACCTAATCTTTTGGGGACCCATGTGTAGTTGCGTGCTTTCTTACTTTTGCTGTTGACCAACATATCCCAAGATGTAGGCTATGGGCCCACATAGCGTTTTAAAACGCACAGTGAAAACCGGACTCCTTCCCAGAAATCGCGCGATTTTACCGCGATTTTGTTCGCGATTTTGCCGCGATTTTCTCAAGCACTTTCCAAGCGATTTGAAGCATCGCTTGGAAAGTGATTGACAGGTTGGTCACACTTGTCAGGCATAGTGTTTGACAAGTGTGAGCAGCTTTTTACTATTGAGGCCGCCTATGTTAAAAATGATAAAAAAATAAAAAATCGGGGTATATTTACCTTCCTACATCCCGCGCTGCCATCCCGGGCCACAGCGTTCCCAGCGATGCCTTGTGAGACCTGTGCTGACGTAGTCTCGCATTGCTATAGCGATCTCACGAAACCACTAGAGTCACGCGAGACTACGTCATCACAGGACCTTGCCACAAGGCATTACTGGTAACGTTTAGGCCGGGAATGCAGCGCGGGACGCCGGAAGGTAAATATACCCCGATTTTTTATTTTTTATTCTTTTTTTTACAGGGGTATGGTACCCAGGGCCTGGAGGACAGTCTCCTCTCCTCCACACCGTGGGCACCAACCGCACATGAGACGCTTGACTTCCCGCATGGTGGGCATAGCCACATGCGGGAAGTAAGCGATTCTCATGCATTCCTATGGGTGCGGAATCGCGGCAATTCTTTGCGATTCCGCACAAAAGAATGATCTTGCTGCGATTTTTTCCGCGATGCGATTCCGCCGTGGAAAAAAGCGCAGCATTAGCACAGCATGTGCGGAATGCCATAGGAATGCATGGGGGGCGTTCTGTACACGATTTTTAAACGTTTTCGCAGCATTTTCGCGCCGAAAATCACGGCAATAACGCTTAAAAATCGCATCATGGGCACACAGCCGTAAGGTGTATGAAAAGTAAAATAAACCCTGACTTTGTGATGCTCTGTCAGGTAATGTTTGTACTATATGTCCACACATGTGGTCATCCGGTGGTTGTAATGTGAATTTCAGCCTGTGCAGGGTTTTGCTGGCATGTCTCAATAATGTATGTGTTGTGTTGTGAGAAATTGGATTCCTTAACAATATTTATGTGGTAAGGGTGGATACATTCTTAATAGCGCATAAAAATAATATTTCCAAGCAGGCTATAACATAGCTGACATCTGCAGCATTTTTGGGAAAATACAGACAGAGCCCATAGGCATTTTTCACAGAATTTCAGACAGCCTGAATATTAATACTGGATTGCTAGATTATTACTAATTACTTCAGAGCGAATTTGAATCATAATGATAATAATTAGAAATGATCGAATCAATTGAAATTGAAATGAACCAGGATGGTGAATTTTTGTAAAAAAAAAATTTGCTATGAATAAATTTGACCCATATCACAGGTACTTCCATTGCTCTGAAAGATGGGTATAACATTTTAAGTTCACTTTAAGGTCTCTAACGCTTTTCAATATTTTTAACGCAATCACTTCCTTTATTAAGGCCAAGTGATATCACCATAGAAACTGATTGCAACCTGGTAGAAACCAATAGCCTATTTAGTAACAGCACGTTCACAGACTTTTCATATACTTTTTAAATAAAGAAAAACTTCCAAAAATTATCCCTCTTTGATGTTTGTGTTCATGCAGAATACTGACTTGTGTCACTGTTAGAGGTAACATCATCCTAGTGAGGCGAGTGAAATCCCATACTGCTCCCCTCTTCCTCTCTAATGACATGTTTGCTGTTAAAAAAGGAGGCCAATCTTGGCATGTGTTTGATTTTAATATTGCCCAGCTGACTGGTGATGGTGTTTCTGCTGGCAGTAGCAACTCCCACAGTCTTAGGGCCCCATCACACACAGCGACGCACCAGCAATCCAGACAACGATATGACCTTGTCAGGATCACTGGTGTGTCGCTACATGATCGCTGGTTCAATGTCCTACAATACATAAAAGAGCGATGGGCTTTCTTTCGTGATTAGTGCAAGTCGAATTGCAAGTTGTTCAATTTCACAGGGACCTGCGAATTTCATAAACTTTCGCTCAAACTTGATTTGCTTCAAATTGATTCACTCATCTTTAAAAGTAATCAAATGGGACTAGATAATTATATTTTTCGCCATTAATCTATATTTTTATTATTATTATTATTATTATTATTATTATTATTATTATTATTATTACTATCATTTAAAAAAATGCACTTTTTGTTGCCACAGAGGGTGTTATGGTCACTAATTCTTTTCTACTACTATAATGATGGGGACTTATTAATATCATGCATTCTGGTAATGAGAATCATATAGAATCATATATATATCTATGGTGGCCCGATTCTAACGCATTGGGTATTCTAGAATCTCTCTCTCTCCCGCAGATCTCCCGACGGTAGCGGAGGCGTGAGTCGTTCCTGTCACTGATTGGTCACGGCCGGCCAGGCGCTACCAATCAGCGACGCAGGATTTCCATTACAGACAGACAGAATTAGACGATTATTATATAGGATATATGATTTTTTTTTTTTCAATGGATCTGGTCATTTTGCCGACTCACGTGGACATACAGGATGCCACATACTAAGTAATCATCAAATTTAAATTCACGCCACGGATCCTAAATCTTTGCATCTTCAGGTACTCTACTATGAATTATGACATTTGACAATACTGAAACCTCTCGACTATTATTCAACTTTAGAAATCAAATTAGTGTCACGGCTTCCGTGCATAGCATGACAGCTACTGTATGACTAGGTTATAATTGATATCAATGAATCATGCCAGGCATCTTTGGTTTATAGTGGGGTCCATCAGGCATCTGTCAGGGTCACCGTGTTTTTGGCATCCAGAACAGGGCTGAAGACTTTTGAAGATCTAGGCACTAGAGATAACGGGAACGTCTGATGGAAACCAACACGGGTGTGAACAGAGCCTTAGTAAGATGCAGCAGAGCTGAATTTGTGCACATTTTCAGTCTGACACCTATGGGCATAAATATCCAAATTGAAATGATATAGCATGATCATCTATAGTCCAATGTAAAATAATACAAAAACAGGAAATATAAAAGTCTACTCGCAGTCCTATGTAAAATAAAAGCAATAGTGAATATAAACATTATAGCAGATTTAGCAGCAGATCTATGTAAATTCAAAAAAGGACAGTAGATACTGCAAATCAGGTCACCTGCAGTCCAATGTCAAATAAAAATAATTCTTGATATAACAGTTTACCTCCATTATTATGTTAAATACAAATTGCAGATTTAACAGTTGACCTGTAGTCCTGTGTAAACAAAAATATTGGTTATTCTAACAGTTTGTCCACATATCTTTATAGTTAACCTGCAGTCCTCTGTAAAAGAATAAAAGTTGATTTAACAAGTTAACTATGTATAATAGAAAAATAATAGCAGATTTATCAGTTTACCTGGAGTCCTATGCAAAATAAGTAATGTGAATTAACAGCGAGTAATAGTATAAGAAACAGTGAATATTACACCTATGTGTATCAATAATGATGATAATATCTTTCTCAAGATGTGTTTTACTTGATCGTTTCTACTGGGATGAATTTCAGGTGACATTTCAGCAAGGTGACCTCCCTCTGATGGGTCCTATCTATCTATCTATCTATCTATCTATCTATCTATCTATCTATCTATCATCTCCTATCTATCTATCTATCTATCTATCATCTAATATCTATCCATCTATCATCTAATATCTATCTATCTATCCCATATCTATATATCTACCATCTATCTATTGAGGAATATATCAACTTAGTTTTCATTATTTTTTTTAAACCACTTTCTTTCATGAGGCTTTTTTTTCAATCGCTGGACAACATGTTTATGGAGTTCCTAAACTTTCTTTCTAATACGTGACAAGGACTGAAACGCCAATCAATTTTGTGTGATTAATGGAGTTCTCAGGACTAAGAAACCCAAAGATTGCTCAAAACACCTGAGATGTGCTCAAGAGGACGGAGCACTCTGATATTGCATGGAGGACCTCACAGAATTGAGTACAGGCTAATGGACTTTCTATAGAGCCTGTAAACCACATATTAATATCTGTCTTCAGAGTTTTCAAAGTGCTATCTGTGGTGTTACATAGGACTGCAGGTGACATCTATTACATTATCCGTACTCAGAGACTTATCACTGTGTTATCTGTGGTGTTACATAAGATGAAAAAAGACCTACAGTAGATCCCTCAAGTTCAAGCTTCCTCTACCAATTGTACGTTTTGACACTAAATTAACTATAACCCACAATGTTATGTGTAGTGAGGAAATTATCCAGCCCTTTCTTAAATGTTGTTATAGTGTCTGCCCTGGTTGTTAGCATGGTCTTTGGAAGGAATAAGTCATGTGCCAGTGTTTTGTGCTGGCCACACATGTATTTGTAAATGAGATCTCTGAGGCGTCTTTTTTCTAAACTATGCAAGCCCAGACTTTCCAACCTCTCATCATATGAGAGGCCTTCCATCCCTTGTAATAATCTAGTTGCTTGCCTTTGAACTGACTCTAATTTCTGAATGTCTTTTTGAAAACGTGGAGCCCCAAGCTGGATCCCACATTCTAGATATGACCTAACCTGTGATTTATAAGGGGGTAATAATACTTTGCGATCGCAGGATTTTATGTCTCTTTTTATATGTCCTAAGATCTTGTTGGCTTTTGTGACTGCTGCCTGACATTGAGTACGGCTGCTCAGCTTACTTGTAACCAGAATATCCAAGTCCTTCTCCTGTTCTATAGTCCAAGTATGGTCCCATTTAATATACATGCAGCAATAGGATTACTCCGTCCTAGGTACATTACTCTACATTTAGCTACATTAAATCTCATTTGCCAAGTGTTCGCCCATTCAGACATCTTATCCAGATTGTTTTGCAACATTGCATTATCAAGGTCAGATTTTAATATCCTACATAATTTGGTGTCATCAGCAAAGATTGACACTTTACTCTCAATCCCATGCACAAGGTCATTAATAAAGAGGATAAAAAGAATTGGTCTTAGCACTCTAGTCAAGATGATCAATTAGTGGAACCGGCTCCCACGAGAGATGGTGAGTTCTCCTTCAATGGAAGTCTTCAAACAGAGGCTGGACAGACTTCTGTCTGAGATGGTTTAGTGAATCCTGCATTGAGCAGGGGGTCGGATGTGATGACCCTGGAGGTCCCTTCCAACTCTAACATTATATGATTCATTCTAGCACAGATCCCTGTGGTTCCCACTGCTGACTATATCCCTTTTAGACAATGTTTCATTTATGATGACTCTTTGATTACTGTCATTTAGCCAATTCCTTACCCATCTGTATGTAGTTTCCCCCAGTCCTTGCTTCTGGAGCTTCAGTATAAGGCTGTTATGTGGGACAGTGTGAAATGCCATAGCAAAGTCCAGATAGATCACATCAGCTGCATTCCCCACATCCAGCTTTACACTTACATCCTCATAGAAACCCAACATGTTAGTTAGACACGACTTATTCTTCATGATTCCATGCAGGTTGTCAGTTATTATATTATATATTTATGCAGGTCATCTGTTATAATGCCCTCAAAAAACTTTACATATTACTGATGTCAGGCTTACCGGATGGTAGTTACCTGGATCCACCTTCTTACCTTTCTTAAATATCGGTACCACGTCGGCCATCCTCCAATCCTGAAGCACCACCCCTGTTACATAGGACTGCAGATGACATCTACTACATTAAATCACTGTGTTATCTTTTTCAAGCTGTGTTTTACGTGATCGTTTCTATTGGAATGAATTTTAGAACACTATATATAAATATATCTATCTATCTATATATACTGTGCATATGTTTTTAATTTTCTTCCTATTGCACCTTGCACCACAGTTGTCTACTTCTCACCCAGCATCTTCCTTATGGTTTTGTAGCCCATTCCAGCTTTGTGCAGGTCTATGATCTTGTCCCTGACATGCTTATAAACCTCTTTGGTCTTGCCCAGGTTGTAGAGGTTAGAGTCTGACTGATTAATTGAGCCTGTGGACAGGAGACATTTATAAAGGTTGAATTTCATGAAGAGAAAAGGTCGCACTCATCGGGATAACGTTATGACTGCTTTATTGACACATAAAGTATATGTCAAGTCGGGTTGGTGACAAAAGAGTGCAAAATCTGCTGACAACGGCCGTTTCGCGCTGTTAGAGCGCTTCTACGGGTCACCCGGGCGTCCTTGGTGTTGTTCCACTGCCAGCCGCATATCACCAGTACATGCACGGTAACAGCGGTGCCGTCTGCTCTTCTTTGAATTCAGTACATTTATAAAGGTGACTATGTAAGACAGTTGTCTTTAATGCAGGTAATGAGTTGATTAGGAGCGTCTACCTGTTTGTAGGAGACATATATATATATATATAGATATGTAAAATGTATAATTATATATTTACAGTTTTTCAGATTCAGTGATCTAGTGTTGTCCATACGAGTTATCACATTGTAATACGTTTTATTTCCATTTATGCGTCTCTATCTAGCTATAAAGGGCCAGACATGCCATTGGTGCAGCCTGTGCATCCACACAAGGGCCCTTTTTTAGCTCCAAAGCTGGGGGAACTGTGCATTATGATGAGCTATTGATCTGCAAAAGGCCCATATATAGTTCTTGCACAGAGGCCTCTATCTCTCTATCTATTATTTACTTATCTATCTATCATCTATGGATCTATCCATCTATGCATCTATATCTCTTTTATCTATCTATCTATCCATCTAGCTCTCTCTATCTCTCTATCTATCTATCGATCCATATCTCTATCTATGTATCTATTATCTATCTATCTGTAATCTTGGCATGTCAAAAATTGTTGGTTGCTGTAAATTTTAGACACAAATATAAAGCAGAAAGAAATATACAATGGACTTGGACCAGTATCCTTGATTATTCTGATTCTTCCCATTCCCTTCCAGCATGTCACCTTTGTAATGTGGAATTTTTCAGAGAGCCTATATCTCTTTACCCACTAGACTATAGATACCTGTAGGCATGCACATCATTTCTGCTCATACCCATGAAATATACATTAATGCACAGAACGCTGGAACACTGATGGTTTACATTTTTCATGGCGCATAGCTCAGTCTCAGGCCATTCCCCGAGGAAGCCTTGATCTCTCATCTGCCTTTTTTCCTGTGTATATTTGGGATGCACTACAACAGTTTGTGCTCCTGAGATATTAATTAAAACAGCTTGAAATCAGGACAAAGGAGAAGCAAACAACATTCTTCCTATGGTCTGACATCCTCTTCTCGCTTGCAGTGTGCAATTGCATATGTGTAATTTTTAGCATAGCTATTAGCGATGGATGGATATGAAAGAGAATGCATTAGTAAGCTTCTTTTACACGGGCAGATGAACTGCCAGCAATTGTTTGCCAATTGACATTAGGGAAAGATGACCATTTTACATGATGCCATAATGGTGAGCGTTTTGTATAAATGATCAATTGCACTAAACCCTTTACATTGGTAAATGCACGTTCTGCCGACCAATAAGGATTTTTTTTAGATCTACAAAAAAGATACAAGCAATGATAATCAAGCAAATTACTGATGATTAGAGTTGAGCGAAACAGGTCGGTCAGATTCAAAAGTCGCCGTCTTTCGCCAAAGTCGGGTTTCATGAAACTAAACCCGACCACAGTGTGAAGTTGGCCATGCAGTCGGCGACCCAAGCGTCAACGTCGGGTTTCGCCGAATGTTTGCACGTGACTTTTTTTCAGTCAATGAGAGAAGCGTAGCGTAGCGGGAGCGGGAGTGGGAGAGAGAGAGAAGAGAGGAGAGAGAGAGAGAGAGGGAGAGATTTTGCTGCCTCTGGGGTTAAAATTCATTCCAGGTGTGTTTACAGTCCTCCACTCACTGCCAACTTTTCTCCCCATTCACTTGCATTGGGTTTCGTGTTTCACGACTTTTCCCTATAGTCGGCCGATTTCGTTCGACTCGACATTTGAGAAAGTCGGGTTTCATGAAACCCGACTCGACCCTAAAAAAGGCAAAATCGCTCATCTCTACTGATGATATGTGTAAATGGAACAATAGGCAACATGACTTCTGAAAGACAGATCTTTGTAAAATTTGAGTTGCACAGCTCTATTATTCCTTATAGTGATTTTTGGAAAATTATATTGATTCAATCTGTTTGTTAACCCCTTATAAATTAATAACAAAAGGAACTATAGGGTGGCATTTTATTAGAATCAGCTCACCATGTGGAATTGGAGCTTATTGGCAGCTCATCACTTTTGACTTGAATAAGGTTTAGCAGATACAGTCCAGAGACTAAAGATGGTGATACACCTTCCATAGCTATCTGACATTCAAGCATTTCTTCTGACACCCAATCCACATGTATACCCAATTTAGCATAATGTGCATTGGCAAGGGTTTTTCCACTTTTTGAAAAGTAATGTAAAATGGCAAAGACAGATAGTACTGACCCTTTTGCTTAATGGGGTTATCCGCAGAGATTGGTGACATAATAATGTCACTCGTTCCCCCGGGAGTCGGTGCTGACACCGCTGGGACGGCGCTAGCATCGGAGGTGAGTATAGGTATTATTATTTTACTGGGAGCACACATATGGATTGAGAAGGGGTTGTCTGAGCAGTGGATAGCCCCTTTAAAGTCACTGTATTCTTTAGCCCTTGAGACTACTTTGGCAATAACCATTTTCCATTGTATATACAGAACACAAGCAATCAAATCATATTGTTCATGTTATGTTAAAAGTTTATTCCCATCTTAAAATTGGGCATAATTGAAAGGTGTACATAACATATATATCAATAACATGAGGATCATCTATAAACAAATAACATAAATCTAATATATAAAGCTCAATGTGTGTATGTATGTATGTATGTGTGTGTGTATGTCCGGGATTGGCATCCGCACCATCGCAGCTACAGCCACAAAATTTGGCACAGTCACACGTCTGGACCCCGAGAGCGTTCTAAGCTATGTTGTGAGGCGAAATTTAAACCCCGCGCATTCCAATTCACCAAACAATTTTGCCCCTATCTACATAATGGGGAAAAAGTGTGTGCGAATCAAGTCCCGCCCTTCATTATGATGTCACAATGGTTGCCATGGCGATGCTGATTCATCATAGGTTGCAATGGGGACGTTTATGTCATAACAGTGGCCATGGTGATGATGATGTCATAATGGGTATATGGGCACGGGACTATGGGATGGAGGATGTGTGATGAGTATATGGGCATTGGACTAAGGGATGGAGGATATGTATGACTGGTATATGGGCATGGGACTATGGGATGGTGGATATGTATGATGGGTATATGGGCACAGGACTATGGGATGCAGGATATGTATGATGGGTATATGGGCATGGGACTATGAGATGAAGGATGTGTGATGGGTATATGGGCACTCGACTATTGGATGGCGAATATGTATGATGGGTATATGAGCATGGGACTATGGGATGGAGAATATGTATGATGGGTATATGGGCACGGGACTATGGGATGGAGGATGTGTGATGGGTATATGGGTACTCGACTATGGGATGGTGGATATGTATGATGGGTATATGGGCACAGGCCTATGGGATGGTGGATATGTATGATGGGTATATGGGCATGGGACTATGGGATGGAGGATAATTATAATTTGTTATAACTAACCACAGTTAGTTACTATGCCCGGGCAACGCCTGGCTCTTCAGCTAGTCTAATATATAAAGCTCAATGTGTGTATGTATGTATGTATATATGCGTGTGTGTATGTCCGAGACTGGCATCCGCACCGTCGCAGCTACAGCCACAAAATTTGGCACAGTAACACGTCTGGACCCTAGAGCATCATAGGCTATGTTGTGAGGTGAAATTTTAACCCTGCGCATTCCAATTCACCAAACAATTTTGCCCCTATCCACATAATGGGGAAAAAGTGTGTGTGTATCAAGCCACGCCCCTCATTATGATGTCATAATGGTTGCCATGGCGACGCTGATTCATCATAGGTTGCAAGCCTCGCCACTCATTATGATGTCACAATGGTAGACTATGGGATGGAGGATATGTATGATGGGTATATGGGCACTGAACTATGGGATGGAGGATATGTATGATGGGTATATGGGCACTCTACTATGGGATGGAGGATATGTATGATGGGTTTATGGGCACGGGCCTCTGTGATGGTGGATATGTATGATGGGTATATGGGCACGGGACTGTGGGATTGAGGATGTGTGATGGGTATATGGGCACTGGACTATGGGATGGAGGATATGTATGACGGGTATATGGGCACGGGCCTATGGGATGGTGGATATGTATGATGGGTATATGGGCACGGGACTATGGGATGGAGGATATGTATTATGGGTATGTGGGCACGGGACTATGGGATGGAGGATAATTATAATTTGTTATAACTAACCACAGTTAGTTAGTATGCCTGGGCAGCGCTGGGCTCTTCAGCTAGCATCCCCTATAAAATATCAATTTATAATCTGTGCATTAATAAATAATGCGGAATAGGAGGAAAGACCTACGATGTTATCAAAAGTTCCTACACCGAGAACCTCTGCAGTGTGAGTGTGAACGGCAGGAGAATGGCCTATTTCCAGCAGAGCCGGGGAGTCAGACAAGGCTGCAGCCTAAGCCCAATGCTCTTCAACATTTACATCAATGAGCTGGCTACCGCTCTGGAATCTTCCACAGCAACAGGTCTCACCCTCCACGATGCACAGGTGAAATTCCTGCTGTATGCAGATGACCTGCTGCTGCTGTCACCAACCGAGAAAGGCCACCAAGACAACCTGAAAATCTTAGAGAAATTCAGTTCCACCTGGGCACTACCGGTCAACCTAAAGAAAGCCAACATCATGGTGTTCCAGAAGAGAAAGAGAAAACCAGACCAGCACCCTTCATTTGTCCTCAACAACTGTGCCCTTACAGGAACAGACAAATATACCTACCTGGGCCTAGAGATTCACCGGTCAGGGAGCTTCAAACAAGCCATAGAGACCCTGAAAGACAAAGCATGCAAAACCTTCTATGCCATCTGAAGGAAACTCTACCATCTGAAGCCACCAGTGAGGGTCTGGTTAAATATTTTCGACTCTATCATCGCCCCAATCCTCCTGTATGGCAGCGAAGTCTGGGGTCCTCACACCTACCCAGACTGGTCAAGGTGGGATTCCAGCCCAACAAAAATATTCCACCTAGAATTCTGCAAGCACCTTCTCCAAGTCCATCGGAGCACCTCCAACAGTGCTTGCCGGGCCAAGCTGGGCAGATTCCCTCTACACCTAACGGTTCTAAAGAGGGCACTGTCATTCCGGGCTCACCTACATAGGAGCAATCCAAGCTCCCATCACCATAAAGCCCTGACACATGTAGGTGAAACAGAAAAACCAGGACCCTTGGACCAGCTCACCCAAACCCAACCTGACCAGAACACCAATCAAAACAACCTGACAAAAGCCGGAATCAGGAAGATGGTAGACGAAGGTCAGGAGAGGTACGTAAGGGACTGGAAGAGCGACACCATCAGTTCACAGAAACTGACCATGTACCGGAGTCTACAGAGAGACTACAGACTGGCCCCATACCTGGAGAAACTCCCAGACCCCAGAGACCGCAAGATCCTGAGCCGATATAGACTCAGTGCCCACAGTCTGGCCATCGAATCCAGCTGACACAGGCAGAGCTACAATCCCAGGGAGGAAAGACTGTGCCTACACTGTGACCAGGAGGCCCTGGAGGATGAGACCCACTTCCTGCTACACTGCTCCAAATACTCAGCAGTGAGGGACACTCACTTCAGGAGACTCTCATATCTCTTCCCAGATTTCATCACCATGAAGGAGGAAGAGAAAACATATATCCTGCTGGGGGAAGAAGAGAGAGCAGTGGAGATAGCAGGGCGGTATGTGAGCGAATGTCATAGACTGCGAGAAAGAGAACTATGATATGCCATGGACTTCTATGGCCCCCACCCTGGATCTGCCCCATGCCCCCCATCCACCTTCCCTATGCCATGGACTTCTATAGCCCCATCCTGGATCTGCCCCCATCCACCTTTCCTACAGCCCCTACCCAACATCCCTACAGTCCCTATTCCCTTTTGTACACTTGCTTTGGCAAAACTAATGTGCATTTAGTCCTGCCAATAAAGCTTCTTTAAATTGAAATATCATAACGAAGAACATAGACAGACAAAACACAAAAAATACTATAAAAGCTCTAGAAAGGCATAAAAAGGTAGTTCCTAGATGTATGCACCCATTTTGATACCAGGCATTACGAGGGGGCACTATGAATATGTTACGTTAGTGTCCTATGTACTTATACTGCCTAGTTGTGGAGGTTGGCACCCTAATTTAAAAGCTAGTATGGCAACCCACTTATCGGTGGCTGAAACTAAACTGCTGAATATGTCCCTGAAATATTGATGACTTGAATCAATGTCCAAAAAAATGGGCCAAAAAGTACAGTGGAGTACTCTGTAAGCAGAAAAACAAAGCTATATTCCTCCTATTTAAGGTTTTCTAGGAATAGGACAACCGTTTCTCAATGTCAGCACTCGCGTCCTGTGGCTCATGTGGGGCTGTTGTGTCACATGATCCCTGCACCTAATCAGCGCTGGTGTCAATGTCTCCGCTTTCAGACATATAAGCAATCAAGAGAAAGTAAAAGCTGAGGCTGGCCACTCACATCCTCTTTATTGCTTACACATCTGAACCTGGATACAATGACACCAGCGCTGATGGATGCAAGACTCACGTGTAATAACAACAGCACCTGAGCCCTGGGAACTCGAGTGCTGCCACCGCTGGAACAACGGAGGTGAGTACAGGTGTTTTTATTTTAATGGGGGCAATCATTCAGATCAAGAAGGGGTTGTCCTAGTAGTGGACAACCCTTTAAAGGTTCTCTCACACTTGCATATAAATCAGATGCGTGGAATCCGATATATAATCAGATTGCACTAGGACCAATATTATACAGTGAGGCAGTGCATAGCTGCATATTTTTTCTCAGCTGTATTCAACATGTGAAGCAAATTGCACCATGCTGCGATTTCACTATCAAATGGATAGTGCGAGAAAAAAAATTGCATGCCATACGGACCATCAATATTGCATCCGATTTTTAATGATACATTACTGTTCTGTAGCATAGGAAACTGTAAATGGTCCTGTAAAAGATTGATAGCTGTTGAGAAATAAAAAAGGATTACATAGGGACAGCATATGGATGACAAATGAGAAAAAAATTGTCCCACTCACCTGGATTAGCATGGGACTGATTATTTAGATGCAAGTGTGAGCGAATAGGGTGAGAAAGAAGCAGATTCTTATCTATTCACAGCTACTGTAGTGAAAAGTTCTTGCAAAAGCAAACAACATTCCCGTTTACCTCCTATTATAATTTGCCTTCCTTCGACAGTTATAACTAATTTTCGTTCCTATTGTTTATGGCTCGCTGCCTTGGAGACCAGCCACCATTGCTCTATTGCCGAGACAACAAGCGCAGTGCTTACAAGCTGATGTCTATAGATCTTATAAGCATTAATCCAAATCTTGGAAGGATTGCTGTAGGGCACTCTTAGTGCGCCAATCCTACTATTTTTTGTGTTTCTGTGCTCATCCATTGCCACAGAGGCAAATCTGCCTGATATATCAGTGTCAGAGAGAGCACAGTTCAGGCCAACAGAACAATAATACTACTTGCCCAAACTGTCAACGAATGAGCGCACCACCAACCCCGGTAGTAGAATGACAGGAGGCTGAGCAATGATGGTCTCCAGAAAAACTATAATGAGAAAAAAACATTTAAAATTATTTTAATGTTTAAGAAAAAAAGTAGAATCGAGGTATTTGAACCCTATGCTTAACCTTAAAATCCTTATAAAGTGGTAAAATGCCACAATTGCTATTTACACAGTGACCTTATTTGGCTTTTTGATATGCGTCTTATCTTTTATTGAGTTTACAGTTCAAGCCCATAAGACAAACACAAGCATGACAGTGTTTGGCCTGCAGCCTTGATGTTTTGCCCAGCTATTTTTTGATGTCTTGTGAAATCTCCTTGGTCTATTTTTTGCAGGCCTAATATATCTACAATGCAAGTGAGCGAGACCATATATGGCTGCATATGAAAGCTGTATTACTAAGGTATCACGTGAACCCGAGGCTTGATAAATATCCTTGGTGATTGAGAAAGATACAGGACCTTTGGGGGAAAATGCATGAATTTCCAAGAATGTTCACAAACCGCTGGAGAAGTATTTACTAACCACTGGAACACTGCAAGGATCAGCTTATCAGCACTATGAAATGGCTTTTAATCCGAGACCAGAAAGCCAAACCACGAGAGAATACGCTGCACATGTAGTGAGAATATTGGGCTGTGTTCAGAGATTGTTTTTCTCTCATCTTTTGTTTTATGCATGAAAATAACAAATCATTATTTCAGCATGTTTATTATGGAGCCGAGCTATGGTGGAGATCCACAGCACGTGCAGCGGGCCCCCTAAAATAGCTCACTAGTGGGTAGTAAGATTCATACAGCTATGAATCACTGGTGTTTATGCGGCCACCTCCGACGTGAGTCCTTGCAAATATATTACTTGTTTACTACGCTGATTTTCATCAGATCCTGAAAAAACACATCTGAGAAGTAATATAGTCCATGGTTGTCATGACGATGTGATATGTGAAAAATGACAGGGATTAATGTACAATTACCTAGTAGACGTCAAGCATCACCTTCATGGCTTTATCTATTATGTATGTATGCTTCTAGATTGGGAATATAAATTGGAGCCTCTCCAGATTTATTACATAGGTGAAGGACATTTGTATTTATTTCCTTATTTTGCATATGAGTTATCCGGTCCAGCAGTATCTCATTTACATTGATAGTATTCATTTATAATAGTGTCACTAAATTTGTAGAAGGTTATGTATCTGTTTATGGAGAAACATGGGAACGTCTGAATAAAGAGACACTGAGGACATTTGCGGTGGTCAAAGTTGCTATAAGCTAGCCAGATTTTGTATTAGTCCAGCCTGATGAAGAGACCTGAGTAGTCTCGAAAGCTTGCAATGTGTTACCATCTTTTCATTTAGCCATTAAAAGGTATCAACCACTGAATATTTTTCTATAAGCTAGCCAAACACTAGAGTTAGCTGCTGATCAAACGTTCCTTTGCGAGACAGCCATTTCTTCTGACACCTCCATACATGTGAGCATCAGGCTGGACAGGTGTTTTCGAGAGGAATGAGGATAAATCTGGCACCTCCTCAGAAAATAAAAAGATCAGCTGTTGACATTCAAATGGCCCAATACTTCTCTCTCGTCATATCCTCTGTCTGGGAATAGCTGGGATTCCCAATACACATCACAGTGTTGTTTAGTCCCATCAATATCAGTGGTTCAGTTGACTTTCTTCCAATGAGTATGGGAGCCTTTAGACATGGTTCTATCAAAACACCACTCCAGTGTTTTTTTATTGTAGCGCTGGAGTGGTGCTCCTAAGCTAATGTCCGTGTCCCTACTCTAATACTTACCAGCTGCCGTCTTCACCATAAATCATCACCGCTCCCCTCGGTATCCAGCAGTTTGTGACCTGATGGATTACTCCAATGTTTGCTGGTTGAGACAAAGGCCACTTTTCAATACAAGTTTAAGAGATCCTCATTCTGGCTCCTATAATCTTACATTAAGAGTTTGTTATTGTTACTTCTACCTTCGGCCAGTCAGAAACAAGATGGCACCCTCATACCAAAACAATGCCAATGAAAGGTGAAAATGCTGGCAAGTACAGGAAGTTTGAGAGTAGGTCCATGGACATTATATTAGATTTAAAGCACCACTCCAGGCCTAAGGCTATAAAGAGCACTAGTTCTCAGGATTGAGAAGTTATCCTCTATCCAATATCCATACAAATAGACATATTAATCTTTATTTTTAGTAGGTCTATGCCACTGTCATGGAAGCAACATCATAGCAACCCAACACTCCTGTGGTTTTGCACCAGTGTGAATTTTACTGCACCCTCCATCTATGTCTCTTTTTAACAAATCTAAGAAACCAAAATGCCAGGAAGTGAGATATTTTGGAAAATATGTTTACTACCTAGGGGTTTTGGTACGAGGAACAGGAGTTAAATATATCTTGTAGGATTCTTGAAAGCACAAAATAAAGCATATAATGAAATAGTTTCAATGTGACCCTTTGTTTTGTGGGTTGTCTAGGCAAATCATGCAGGAGTATAACTATAGTGTATATTAACTTGCTCATATCTAGCGCTTCATCTCGATGAAGGCATATGGCAAAGCAAGGTGTCACTGAAGTCATAGCAACTTGATATATCTGGAGGATGTCTATTCCCGGCATATCTTACTTTACACCTTTAGTTAGACTACAAGATAAATGTGAAAATTGATGCTGTGGTTTACAAAGAGTGAGAACCAGTTTGATGGAAGGCGATATTGATTTCTTTATTTTTCATCTAGTCATGTTGCTGGCATATACCTGCATCTCTAGAATGGAATGGTGGAAAAAATAAACTAGCTCAGCTAGAGCTGAGTTTGTCAGAGAAGCAGAGCTTGGCTCTTGATTTGTCATTTGACACAATGGGTAGTGATTGCGTTCTGTCATTTTCCATAAGGCTGAATGTAAATGTCACACAGCACAGAAGAGGCACTTATTAACTCAATCAGCTTTTCTGTGACAAAATGCTGTATTTGGACATCTAGAATGACACGACCTTCATCTTACACTAAGTGTACACTTATAGATGGATTATATCACTATACAAATGTAGCCTGCTGAATGTTCCTCTCTCTTTCTCTCTCTCTCTCCCTCTCAAAATGTTTGATTTGCTTGTTTTGGTTTGTTTTTTTTACCACATATGTGTAGTTTGCTATTTTTCGTTTTGCTTATTACTAAATTTTTTCTGAATAAAAAAAAAAATAAAGATTTCAATTTCATTTTACTTTTTTTTTATTTCCAAACATGTTCCCATACAGTCTAGTAAGCAAAAGGTCTAAAAATAATTGAGTTAGAGTATCTAAAATCAAGATTTAATAAACCGGATCATAGTGACCCAGGAGCAATACAAGTGTCTAGTACATGGGAACAGAACAGCAGGGTTATAACACTATACAAATGTAGCCTGCTGAATGTTCCTCTCTCTTTCT
Source organism: Dendrobates tinctorius (assembly GCF_039654945.1). NCBI lineage: Eukaryota > Metazoa > Chordata > Amphibia > Anura > Dendrobatidae > Dendrobates > Dendrobates tinctorius. The sequence goes on from NW_027361690.1 coordinate 57,071,888, forward strand.
CTCTCTCTCTCTCTCTCTCTATATATATATATATATACAGTATATATATATATATACTGTGCATATATATATATATATATATATATATGTATATACAGGATGGGCCATTTATATGGATTCACCTAAATAAAATGGGAATGGTGACAGTTTTTTTGCGTAGGGTGTCTTGCATTGAAATCTGCTGCAATGACCCGAGTACAGTGTTCACCAGACATCAACACAATTTCTATCCGCTCCTCACGTGTTAATCTCTGTGACATGTCAATGGCTGTAATCGAGGATAAACTTGTAAATAACGCATGAAAGAATAAAGTTACGTTAAAATCATGCACACCATTATTTTTCTTGTGAAATTTTCAATAAGTTTGATGTGTCACATGACCCTCTTCCCATTGAAAACAATAGAGTTGGATCCAAAATGACCGACTTCAAAATGGCCACCATGGTCACCACCCACTACTAATGTGCCACAAACAGGAAGTTGATATCACCAACCATTCCCATTTTATTTAGGTGTATCTATATAAATGGCCCACCCTGTATATACTGTATATATATATATATATATATATACATATATAATTTCAAAAGGACTGTCCAAAAATCTTTTTTTATGAATTAAAGCCTCCCAACCCCCTAATGAAAGATGACAAAGCATAATGCCATAGCGATCATAAACATTTGAACTGTTCAACTGAGTAGATTGGTTCTCTCTGTAGGTTTTACAAATACATCTGTTGAAAAAATACTTCCTTCTCCATTCCTCACTGTTGTATCCAGGAAGTTGATCTCACTATTATGGCAGTATATCTCGAATCACAATTCAGGCAAAAACCCAGTTATATGCCGATCGAAGGAAACAAAGTAGTCCAATGGTCCCACTCATATGCAAAAAAAGTCATAGATATAGTGACTCCAAAATTTCAAGTATGAAAATGGCTGTGACTAAACAAATTGATCTTCAAAGGCAGCAGTGTTGCAGTTTGCACATGGGGTGGGGGTACATTGGACACCATTGCGGTACACTGTATCTGCAAATAAAAAGAATCCTGGAAAAGAAAGAAGTATATTTTGTTCTTCTAGTGTATATCTGATGAAGGTAAGTTCAAAACGTTAAAACAAGTTTTTGATACACTATCCTCAAGAAGCAAATAAACTTCACCTAAAAGAGTACCAGATTCTACTTTTTTGTGGACCACATAACTACCATTAGTTGGCACTAGTGACACAATATTAAGGAGACATAATAGAAAATAATGTTATTACAACAGGCAGCTGTGAATATATGCAGTAGGAAACTCTGTTGCTGTGACCTGGAGATACCTGGAGTGTATGTGGTAGACTGTAGGTTATCTCAAGTTTACAACAGTCCCTTAGCATCCCAAAAGACCTTTAAGACAGCTTTATGAGCTGTATTTTCTTACCTTAGCACTCTTGGAATTGCCAGTATTTGACCACACATGGTGTACAGCAGCGTGAACAGCCTCAGTACCTTTAATATCTCCAGTATTACATCAGAAAGAGAGGGTGGACAGCAGTGTGAACAGCCTTTTCTTAATTCATTACCCCTAGTATTTCTAGTTTTAGATCAGACAGATAAGGTGAACTTGAACTGCAATGTGAGCAGCCTCTTCATACCTCAGCATCCTCTGTATCTCCAGTATTAGAACAAAGAGACAGGGTGGACAAAAGTGTGAGCAGCCTATTCTGACCTCAGTGCCCCTGTTATCTCCAGTGTTAGGTCAGATAAGCAGGATGGACAGCAGTGGGAGCAGCCTATTCTTATCTCAGAACTCACTGCATCTCCACTATTAAATCAGAAATACAGCAGTGTGAGTTGCCTCTTGTTATATCAGCACCCCCAGTTTCTCCAGTATTAAATTAGTCAGTGTGGACAGCAGCACAAGCAACCTCTTCTTACCTCAGCATCCCAGGTATCTCCAGTATTAAATCAAATAGAATAGATAGCAGTATGAATTGAAAGGAGAAATACAGGGCGCATCCACTGTGTAAATCCGTATCAAAAAACACAATAACAGAGAAAAAAGGAAGGTGCTCACCTATTGGGGTTGTGAGGAAGTCACAACACCCATAAACGCATGAGAAGCAGCAGCAAATCTGCACAGGGTCCTAGGACAAATTTGCAAAAACGGTGTGAAAGTGCAATAAGGACTGCGCTTGCTTCTGGTGGAGTACAAGGTTCTTTATTCAGCCAACGCGTTTCCTGAGCCTACTGGCTCACTTCAGCAGTTCTGCCCTGATGAAGTGAGCCAGTAGGCTCAGGAAACGCATTGGCTGAATAAAGAACCTTGTACTCCACCAGAAGCAAGCGCAGTCCTTATTGCACATTCACGCCGTTTTTGTAGATAGCAGTATGTGCAGACTCTTTATCACCCAAGGTATCTCTACAATCGAATTACATAGATAGTGTGTACAGAAGTGCAAGCAGCCTCTTCTTACTCAGAACCCCTAGTATATCCAGTATTAGATCAAGTAGACAAAGTGGACAGCAGTGTGAATTGACGCTTCTTACCTCAGCATTCCTAGTGTCTCCAGTAATAGATCAGAAATACAGGGTGGAGAGCAGTCTGAGGGCCTCTGAGGACATCAGCAGCACCATTGAAATATTAGATAATACTAACTTGGCCCATGCAAAATTTTTGCGCATTGGTTGTCGGGGGCACAGGCAATTTCAGAAAAAGCAAGCTGGTCAAATGTAAATGTATTTCATGAGATGATGAACACAGACAGGTATTTATATATGTAGATTGGTAATACAATAAATTGGTTTGATAAGTAGAGGCCAAAAAATGTCTTGCGATTGAGTTGCCACTTGCAGGTCATTGTGTCTTACTGCAGGTTTATGAAAATGAATGCTTAAACTGTATTTAGTGATAAAATCATGAATATGTGGTTTGTTTGGCTCTTTTCTTGCTGAAAGGAGCAAGTTTACTTTTCAAATGGTGTATCATTTGTGTGTGTGAGGCGGGGTAATCAGCGAAAAAACAGTGCATGTTTACAAATGTGTTTGCATATGTGACTCACCATTTGTGTGTTTAGGTCGAAGTAATCACCGATAAAGCAGTGCATGTATACAAAAGTTTTTGCATATGTGACTCACCTGCAGTGAAGTGTGCAATCCTCCAATGTGCATGAAATAGGCTGGGCAAGCACTTGAGCAAGCTAGAAAGAACCCAGGGCAAATGTTTGGATTTGTTTGTGATGTCTGTAAGCAGCTTTGTGGTAGTGTGCTTTGGGGTAGTGTGCTGCCACCTGCAGGTAATTTGACCTTTCAAATGGTGTATCATCTGTTTGTGTGGGTGGAGTATGAATGGAGAAAGTGTGCAATTCAATAGTTAGTGCATGTTTACAAATGTGTTTGCATATGTGCCTCACCTGCAGTGAAGTGTGCAATCCTCCAACTTGGCTAAAATAGGCTAGGCAAACAGTTCAGCAAGCTGGAAAGCTCCCAAGAAAAATGTTTGGATTTGCTTGTTATGTCTGTAAGCAGCTTTGTGGTAGTGTGTTTTGGGGTACTGTGGTGCCACCTGCAGGTCATTTTTCCTTACTGCAGGTTTATGAAAATTAATGTTTAAACTGTATTTTGTGATCAAATCGTGAATGTGTGGTTTGTTTGGCTATTTTCTTGCTGAAAGGGGCAAGTTTACCTTTCAAATGGTGTATCATTTGTGTGTGTGGGTGAAGTATGAGCGGAGATGCAAAGTAATCACCGAAAACAGTGTTTAGACATAACAGAATAGATAGATAGGGTAGACAGCAATTTGAGCAGCTTCTTTTTACTTCAGTACACATATTATCTCCAGTCCAAGATCAAAACGTCATGATGAACAGCAGTGTGAGTAGCCTAGTCTTACCTCAGCACTCTGGAATCTCCAGTATTCGATGAGATAGACATTTTGGCCAAATAGACAGGGTGGCCTCTTCTTTCCTCAGCAGTCCTGGTCACTCTAGTATTAGATTAGAATATCCACTGGGCGCACATCTTTCTACACATGAAGGGAGGTGGAAGAGCCTCGTACCGCACATGCTCACAAGGACATGTTCTATTAACATTTTAGGCAGGTTTTCATGAGTTACACAGCATGTAACATTTTAATTCTAATTAAAAAGTCCACATATTAATGAATTAATGAATCTGGGAGAGAATTCCTCCCTAACTCCGTAGAAGCGAGAGTGCCCTGGGCACATTGTCACATGGATGGAACATTTCCTTGAGAAGAATTCTTACGCATGAAAAAGAACGACAATAGTGGCAGGGCATTTAATTGTAAATCCAAAACTGATTTGCTGCTACCCTTACAAACTACACTTTGTCTTTTGTGATGATGCAATAATCCGGATTTTTTTATTTTTGTGTTACGACCCGGGGCTAGTGTCCTTTTTCTGTGTTTGTATTAATTCTAATTAAAGATATTTAGGAATTTATTTATGACTACATTCCCTTTAGGTTATTTTTTCTATTTCCACAGAACTCTTTTAAATGACTAATATCGGGATGCCCTTATCTTCCATTATTCTATCTATTTTAGAAAAGGGAAACTATATATTTTGGACTATTGGCAGACTCCCTAAACTCTTAGGGCCAGTAGAAGAGCAATTATAACCCCAACATCAATGAACAGTCTCTAAAGTATAATGCAAGCTCTAACAGGAAGCAAAACATGATTTTCCTAATGATTTTACCTTCTGAAATAATATAGCACCATCTGTGGTTAAAGACTCTCTTGTTACAGCAAAAAGGAATTAATGATGCCCTGCATTTTCTAGTTAGTCATTGGTTTGCATTTTATGTTCTTAATGTTGAATATATTGAAAGCTGTGAATTTACTGACAAAGATTAGAAAAACAAGCAATAAAATAACAATGTAGTTTAAAGCCTTGCACTAATGTCCAATGTTGCAGTTCCTACAGGAATAGGTCTGTGCGGATGAGCTTTGTTGACCGTAAATTAAAGGTGTTTTCACCTATCTTTATTTTATTTGATGTCGTGGGGTTGGGATTTTATGGCACTCATTGCTATTTAAGTATTTCTGGTTCTTCATCGGCACTGATTATTGCAGCTTTCATACAGACAGTACAGCTCTCTTGTTTTCAAAATGGCTGCTGATGGAGGAGCATGTGACCAGAACTGTCAAACAGTCTTGGCCAATTGAAAAACAGCTATCCATGTGCTGTGTTTTTCATCTGCAGGAGGCCAATGAACAGGTTTGGTCACATAGTCCTCCACTGCCAACTATTTTGAGAACAGGTAACTTGTGGAATCTGTAAGGAAAGCTTGCCAACAAATGCAGAAATAGAACGCATAGTACTTCTTTATTGTAAAGTGGCAAATAAGTATATCCCTAACACATTTGTTAAAATAAAGATGAAGTGTATCGTTAAGTCTCATGCGCGCAATACATCAAAACGATGGAGTCTGTGTGGAGTCACAATGACACGTTATGGGCTTTTTGGTGCTTTTGCATGGCACAATGCTACATATACTGTACATTTTTCCCTAGAATCAATGAATCTGGCGGACAATTCCTCATTAATATATAATATCCAATTGAATCTTCTACAATTCTTTTCAAATCTGCCGAACAAACCTATGAAAGGCAGGCATTTTGGGACACAGTAAGGCTCTATAGGTTTATTTGACTGAAATAATATAAGTACTTTATGGTTGCAGCCAGGGAATTTATGGATGGAAGGTATTGTGTCACTGTGGTGGCTAATCTCAGTGATGTAAGACTCGGAGACGAAGACTCCTGCACAGAGAGTGCCGAGAGATTTTTTTTTTAAAATAGGCTTGGATTTTGGGTCCATGTTTTAGTAACAACTGGAAGAGCTGGGTGGGACTAGTCACTCACATTTTCCTATCCAGGCCATTTAAAACAAAGATGAGCTGCCTCAGTCCTGCCTTTGAGTGAAGGTGGAAAGACCTGTGTTCCTTTGCAGAGTTGTGAGGATGTAATTGTAAACCAGTGAGCCTGTACTTGGCGTGGAACTGTATATTTCTATATTGTACTGTTTATGCTGGAGAAAAGCCTTTTTTTTCCTGTGGAAGTTTATGGGCTTGAATAAATCTTCCTGCTTTGACTTAAGAACTTGCTTCCTATATCTACCTCAACCGCTGAGAGAAAGAGTGAAGAACCCCTTACACTACATACAAGTTGGATATTGCAAACAACAATTACATGGTTTTGGGCATATCCCCAGGAGGGATTTTTAAAGCAGCACTGCAGCATTTTTTTAAATTTCAGCACTGGAGAGGTAGCACTATTGTATATTCCCTACTCTTAGTAATATACTTACCAGCCACTATCTTCTGCTGTTCCTGGCTGCCATCTTGTGATCCTAACTGATGAGCTACTGGAAATCAGAGGTAACTGTCACTTCCAGCTTGCCCAGAAAATAAGGGAAGGATGCAGCAGATAAAAATTAGCAGAATACAACCATAGCGGAAGTCAAAAGCTGGTAAGTATAAAACTAGGGACAGGGAATTTACATTAGTGCCACCACACAAGCCATGAAATAAAAAACAATGCTGGAGTGATAATCATTTGATGTAAAAACATTTTGCACAATAGTAATATATAGAGCTGTACACATGGAATCCAATGTAATCATCTGCAGCTGTATTTAAAAGGAACCTATCACGTGACAAAATGCTCGTTCATCTTTAGGGTTGGCTGTCAGTCAGTGCCAGGTATGGTTACAGTCACTGCTCTCTATACACAGAATGGTGTCCGAAACCTTGCTGGTGCTACACCTATCAATGAACGTCGAACAATGCCGGGGAGAATAAAGTTCTTTTGCTTCCATCAGAGGGGCTCAAAGTGCGGGCGCCAGACAATTTCACAATGCTATTAACCTGCAGATGAACCCTGTATGTGCAGGTTAATAGTGTTTTTTCAAGTGAAAGTTTCTCTATAAAGGGGTTTTCTGGAACTATTGATTTTTTTCTTATAGGGTAGAACAGGCAGGTGCGCAGCAGTCAGTTCTTAGCTCAATAGGAGAAAAATAAAGGAGACCTGGAATCTCTTAAATAATAGGGTAGAACCCCTTAGCAGGGCCGGCTCCAGGTTTTTGAGGGCCCCGGGCAAAAGAGTCTCAGTGGGCCCCCCATTTAATACATACCACGATTCATGCCGTGTGGCATCCGTGGTGCCGGCCAAAAACGGACTTGTCTCCATGTAGATCACATGGACATGCATGTGATCCACACGGACACACGTTCTGTGGCAAAATATGTTCATGTGAAGGAGGCTATTTATTAGTAGTGTATGTATGAAAGAAAGATGAGAAAGAAAGAACAGAGAGAGAAAGAAAGAAAAAAAAGAACAGAGAGAGAGAGAAAAGAAAGAAAAAAAGAAAGAGGGGAAAGAAAGAAGAGAAAGAAAGAACAGAGAGAAAGAAAGGAAGAACAGAGAGAGAGAAAGAAATAACAGAGAGAGAGAGAAAGAAAGAAGGGAAAGAAAGAGAAAGAAAGAAAGAACAGAGTAAAAGAAAGAACAGAGAGAAAGAGAAAGAAAGAGGTGAAAGAGAGAACAGAGAGAGAGAAAGAAAGATGGGAAAGAAAGAACCAAGAGAGAAAGAAAGAAAGAAAGAAAGAACAAAGAGAAAGAAATAAGAAAGAAAGAGTGGACAGAAAAAAAGAACAGAGAGAGAAAGAAAGAAAGAAAGAAAGAAAGAGGGGAAAGAAATAGAGAAAGAAAGAAAGAGTGGACAGAAAAAAAGAAGAGAGAGAGAAGAAAAGATGGGAAAGAAAGAACAGAGAGGTAGAGAGAAAGAAAGAGGGGAAAGAAAGAAAGAGGGGAAAGAAAGAACAGATAAAGAAAGATAGATAGAGGGGAAAGAAAGAACAGAGAGAGAGAAAGAAAGATGGAAAAGAAAGAAAAAACAAAGAGAAAAAAAGAGAAAAAGAACAGCGAGAGAGAGAGAAAGAGCAGAGAGAGAGAAGGAGAGGAAAGAAAGAAAGAACAGAGAGAGTAAGAACAGAGAGAAACAAAGAAAGAGGGGAAAGAAAGAGAACAGAGAGAGAAAGAAAGAACAGAGAGAGAAAAAGAAAAAAAAAAGATTAGAGAGAAAGAACTGAGAGAGAAAGAACAAACAAAAAGAGAGAAAGAAAGAGATAGAGAAAGAAATATTCTATAAAGATACCATAGCAGCCTGACTCCCATTATAGTGCCCACCTGAGCCTCCCGATGCAGGACATATCATGATCCTCTCATATGGCCAACATCCTCGATTCCAAGGCGATCCCGCTGTTCACGCTGTCGGAGGAGGACACAGTGATGGATCTGAAGCATCCCCTGAAGTGCCTCCATGGTTCCGTCACAATCTCCTCCCGAAATTACCTCACTTCCAGTCAGCTTCCAGCATGTCACTTCTGGTAGAACGTCTCATGTGAGTTTTAAAGTGCTCCTTGGGGCTCTGCCGTATACTCCTGTGTCCGCGGGAAAAGTAAGCTCCCGGCTGGGGCAGTCTCTCTCTCAAAATCGAGACTGTCCCGCTGGATCTGGGACGGTTGGGAGGTATGAATGCTCCCCACCATACACCTCAAACCCACATGGCTCCGCATACCTCATACACACACGGTTCCGCTTTGCATGCCTCTTACACACATGGCTCCGCTCTGTACACCTTGTATACACACGGCTCTGCTACGTACACACACGGCTCCACTCCATACACATGTGGCTTCACTCCATACACCCTGTACGCACCTGGCTCTGCTCCACTCCATAAGCACAGGGCTCAGCTCCGTATTATTTGTACACACAGGGCTCCGTTCCTTACACCTCATACACATCCGGCTCCGCTCCGTACACTTTGTACACATCTGGCTCCGCTCCGTACACTTCGTACAAATGCGGCTCTGCTCCGTACACTTCATACACACACGGCTCCGCTCCCCACAACTTGTACACACGCGGTTGGACTCCGTACACCTCGTACACACGCTGCTCCGCTCCACACACCTCGTACATGCACGGTTCCTCCGCTCTGAACACCTCGTACACACACGGCTCCAGGCTCTGCACCGTACACCTCGTACACACGCGGCTCCGCTCTGCACACCTCGTACATACATGGCTCTGCTCTGTACACCTTGTACACACACGGCTCCGGGCTCCATACCGTACACCTCGTACACACGCGGCTCTGCTCAGTACACCTTGTACACATGCGGCACCGCTCCGTACACCTAATACATATGAGGCTCCACTCCCCTCACCTCGTACACACACGGCTCCACTCCCCACACCTTGTACCCACATGGCTCTGCACCGTACACCTCGTACACACACGGCTCTGCTCCGTACACACACGGCTCTGCTCCGTATGCACACAGCTCTGCTACATCCACCCTGTAAACCCCTCCTGACCCCACATATAAACTTTCCTCACCTAACACCATGATGACCAATTGACCAGCACAGCAGAGTCCTGCAGACACCGATGCCCCTGATCATATGATCTCTGACTCCTCCCCTTCTGTGACTTCATCACAGGTCCTGTGCGTACGGAAGAGAACAGCCTAGCGACATCATTGCTTGTTGTGAGGGGCTGTGGTGGGTCTCTCTGGGAGGGTGAGGATGGGGTCTGTGCATGGGGGCGTGGCAGTGACGGTTGGCACTCGGAGCTGTGTATGGTATCCCAGACAGCATGAGTGGGCCCCCTGTCTCTCCAGGGCCCCGGCACTTGCCCGGGTGTGCCGGGTGCTGATGCCGGCCCTGCCCCTTAGTGCAAAAAACAACCTGTTAAAGCTTATTCCCATATAGGTCCAGGGCTAAAAAAGCAAACAAACTGAGAAACTGAAATCTCACACAGCCTCTGAGGTCAATTTCTTCCTTTCCAATACTGCTCCAATCTGTGTTGATCTTCTGCATCATGTCACCGGTGCTGTAGTCAATTATTGAGGTCATAGGCCCTGTCCATTTAGACACCACAAGCTGCTGAGCTTAATGATTGCTTGTAGCACTGCTGACTTGACAACAACGCTTCAGCCTATCAACAAAGACTTGACCAGTGATGGAGAGGGCAGCACTAGTTACCGGGAGAGCGATGAATAACTCAGTTTGCTTTTTACCCTTACACTAGAGGGGATCAATCTTTGAAAGGGAACTACCCCCTCAAAGACGCTGTCCAATGATTAAACCTTTATTTACTCTGATCATGAAAAACATAATTTTTCAATTGGAACCATTTTTCAAAACATTTAAAGAGTAACAGTAGTTTTGATTTTCATTTAATAAATGAATATTATACAGAAAAAAAAGCAACTTTTAAATGGCAGTTGTGACTGATCTCATTCTTTGTAGAGGGAGAAAGGAGAGAGGAGATCTGTCTCTAGCTCCTCTCTTCTCCCCCTTATATAGAGTCTTATCAGTAGCAGCTGCCATCTCCTATCTCAATAATGTAGCCACGTGTACTATTCATTTATGATATAAAAATGAAATTGATGGTTACTCTTTGAGTGTTTGGATATTGCAGTTACATGGTTGTTAATTCAATCAATACTGAGGAAAAGCTATTGAGAATGTGTAACTACCAAGATATTTAGTGGAAGAAAATGCAGTAACACTAGGGGGCACTATAGCAAGTACAGGACAAATTCTAGATACAGGATCATTATATCCAGATGATTCCAATTGAAAAAAATGTTTTGTTTGCTTGGAAAAGCAGACTAACTAATTATTGTCACAAGGGATTTTTCAAATACACATTTGTATGTTGTTTTCTATTGTTAAGTTGCTAATATTTTTTTCTTGAATATTCCATCTGCCTAAGTAGACGGATAGTTATGTAGAGATGCCTGATTATCTCCTGCACCAAAAAACAGATGTCACGTACCACATAATAACAAAACTAACAATACAAATGATAATGATTCCATTATAATGATTGTATAATGATAACAATGATAGTAATAGTATTATATAATAATTCCATTATAATGATAACACAATAATAACAATGATAATAATTTTATCACCATCACGATCATATATGAATAATAACAATGATGAGGATAATAATAATGTTATTATTGTTAATAATAATAATAATAATAATAACTAGCTTGGCCCGTGCAAAATTTCCGCACATTGGTCAGGGGCGCAGCCAATTTCAGAAAAAGCAAGCTGGTCAAATGTAAGTGTATTTCATGAGATGATGAATACAGACAGGTATTTATATGTGTAGATACAATACAATACAATACAATACAATACAATACAATACAATACAGTAGGTACAATACAATAGGAAAGATCTCACCTCATGTGGATTGAAATAAAAGCCTCCCCCCTTGGAGAATCTCTAGTTATGGTCCCTTGAAGTGCAGTAAAATAAAGCGAGGTGAGATCTTTCCTATTTATTTGAATCTGATGTCATTGAAACACTGGATACTCGATTGCGCTCATGATTTGAGTGTTTGCTCTACAACACTTGAACAAGCCACCAGTGTGGACTTCGTCCTTTGGGCGTTTTCATGAGTTCTAAGCCGTTGATTGTTATTCAGGGATATCCAATTATTGGGTCAGCAGCGTAGCTGTGTGCTAAACCACTGGACAGTCAATTTCTCTCATGATTTTAGTATTTGCACTACAGCACTATTGTGGACCTTGTCTTTTGGTCTCTTTTATGAGTTCTAAACTGTTGATTGTTAACTAAGGATAGTCAACTATTGGGTCAACAGTACAGTAGAGTACAGCTGAGTGTTGACAGTGTGCAGGGCCGGCCCGAGAGATTACGGCGCCCTAGGCAAAACTATTTTGTTGCATCCCTACTATTCTTGGCAGTAGATGAAAACTTGGGATATAAATTTAGGAGCAAAATAAACCACAACAACAATGATTAATTAACTCTCTCTTAACTCTTTAATCTTCTGAGACGTTGTATAGGACAAATATATACAAAGTAATCAATAACACAAAACAAAAACGACCATAGGTAATTAAAATTTTTGTTTCCTTGCCTTTTTTTTTTTTAAAAGGATGACACTAAGTCACCGAGATTAATTTGTTTAGCAACTTCAGCTTCTATCGAAATTGTTGCCAACCCAACCAACCTCTCTTGTGTCATATTTGCCCTTAAATATGTACACTTTTCTTTCCATCCCTAAAACGTTTTGCCTTTTGAAAATATTTTTTATAAATTTTTCTATTTTTTCTCTGGCGCCCCCTTTGGGTCGGCGCCCTAGGCGGCCGCCTAGCTCGCCTATACGTTCAGGCCAGCCCTGACTGTGTGAGTTCTCTTTGTGTATGTTTAGTTCGTCTCGTTGCCATTATAGGGCCTATTTTTTAAACATACTCAATAAAGTTTATTTGTTTTTATTGAATAATTGCACCCTGCTTTTTCACACTGTTTTGGATTGGTGAACGTTGCTTTTTAAAAAAAAAAAAAACATTAAGAACATTAAAGGAGGAAGAGCAAGGCAACAGTATCCTTCCACCCCCTTACACCTGCACTGCTGCATATTTGACAGGTTAGTTCTTAAGGACATGGGGAATAACGTATAATGATGACAGCATTTTGAAATTGCAGAATAAACCCCTATTAGCCGAGCAAAAGCTAAGCAGACATTTTCATTACTAGGCCAAAGATGACAACTCAAGGACTTCTCTTTTTTCCATAAGTAGGAAAGCTTGTTACCAATAAACAGGACTGCAATTTAAGCTGTCAATCATACTATTCATCATCATGTCTATACACTCAGTAATAGAAAGTAATTTATTTCCACACCTTCTATCTATTCTAGATTGATAACCCTATGCTATGTCCATCGCCCTTCTGATATGGCTGTTATTTAAGAAAATGCCTGGCGTCAGCCAGACAGGAGATGATGGGGTTAATATATTCATTAAGTGAATATATCTTTTACAGGCTTGTAGGAGTAAAGCTCATTAATTTTTTCCGGCCCTCAGCAAAAGACGAAAGCCACAATATTTAACACTTCAGTGGAAGGTCTGTTTGCAATTTGAGATGTAGGATTCAATGTAGTTATTTTGTCATGGCATCTTTCAGCAGATTTATAGATTTGCAGCACACAGTAATTTATCACATCCTTCTACAGATTTTCTGTCATATTCTATAATTAATGTATGCGCCGAACATCATAATTTCTTCCCAGCAAGGCTACTGTTGCACATTCACTTCTCTATGAGTGAAACTGTGTACACCAGCTGCATGTAATAGTGTGAATGGCTTTAATATATAAATCTAGATCACACTAAACATTACCCATACCCGACACAGGCAGCAATTTTGTAACTGACACAGCATTCCTACATTCAACAAACTTAAGACCCCCCCAACACAATAGACAGCTGTCAGCTAAATGAGAAAGTCTCTCTTGGTTACTCCCATACTGTACAAATAAACATACTGCATCATTGATTGTTCATGTGTTTTCAAAAGTGAGGGTTGAGAAAGTTGCTTTCAGACGGCTCTGTTGGTTTATCTCCAGAAGAACGAAAAGGTTAGGCATTGAAACGCAAACTGTCCAAGTCCGACCATTATTTCCCCAACGTCATCTATAGGGAGAGTCAGGAGGCACCATACACATTAGACTGTTAGATGTTCCTGCCAAAACTGGTTGGCTTTGCTGATATTAGTCTAATGTGTATATTGGGGCCCTTGATCTACCTTCACACTAAATCTTTGCTTCTTTAATTAGGCCTTGTAAAATTGACATACATTTTAAGCCTTTTTTAAGCAAAATGGTGCAAACATGGTCTATAAAAATATTGTGCAATACTTCTTAATGAAAGGCGGTTTATGGGAGTTTGATATTGATGGTCTATCCTTAGTATCAGCCAGCAGTTTCAGAATGTTGGAGAATTCCACCACCCCTACCAGTATAGTGTTCGTTTGTACATTTTGTAGTGGTAGTGAGTGCCCTAATACAGCAGTGCGCCTGGTAAACAATGAAGGTGTCACTTGCTGGAGTGCTGATGCCCATTCAAACAGACGATAATGGGGAGATATTGATGGTCTACCTTAAAAATTAGCCATCAGTATCAAAGTCATAGGTAACCCCTTTAAATGGTGTTATATTGGTCTATAGGTCTAGATCATTAGAGTACTCTATTCTAGATTATTGGATATCCATAGGTAGCACACCAGATTGGCTATATTTTAAGCTCCCACACATATTAACGGAGAAAGCTGCGCATGTTCTGCCGCTTCTCCTCTAAAGTCAACCAAGAGTGTGATGACAGAGGACCTAGAGGTCTAAAGATCAATAGAGCCATTCCTTGTATCTTTCTGTAAAATCAGTGATACAAATATGGTCATCTTTACAACTCCTGCAGGCAGGGTCATGGCTGTAGAGGGTGCAGAGACAGGTGTTACACCAGATCCTGGAGCCAGAAGGAGCAAAAAAAGGGCTGCAACCACCCAAAACTTTCTGGACAGTCTGTAAAAGTATGGCACTTTTTTCACCCTTCAGTAAAAAAAATTGAAGTTAAAAAACCTGTGCAGAATATTATGAATGTAATTACCTTCATTTATCAGTTCACAGTGAATGCAAGTGATGCCTTCATACCAGAATGATAGGCTAGAGACATATATCACTTAGAATCTCAGCGATTGTTCTCCAATGTGCCAGTAGAAAAATGTTGGCCGTCTATGATTTTATGATTTTTTAAGCTCTCCAGAAAAAAGTAAAAAATTAAGTTGGCAACCTTGGGCCCACAGGACTAAAAAGAATATGTATTATAAGAAGGAGTTTGTAGATGGGATGCATTGGCGTCCAAAAGCTTCATGTTACACCTCTACCCTGAAGGAGATGTAGATGTCTGTGCGACCATGACAGGTGAAACAACGTTGGTGGACAGGGGATCTTGTTAAACAGTTTTTTCAGCAATAGGCACAGCTAAGAAATTTCTGAATGGAATTGTTAACAGCTTGATGGAGAAATAAAATGTAAATACTTACTATATATTAACAGGTAATTTTTCAGTTTGAGAGAGGCAGATCTAATTACTGAGCAGCCTTTTAACCTAGACATTGGTTTGACTTCTTCTGAAATCATTTATGCAAAAAGATATACCAACCTGCTCTATAGTACACATATTTACATAAAGGAAGCAGCTATTGCGTGGGTGGCAGCAAGAAAAAAGAAAAAAAAATGACAAAGTTAAAAACATCGGTGCTTGCTCGTCAACATGTGCGAGGAGCAGCTTAACCCCCTAGCTAGGCAGCAGACTGGGATGTCAGCACATAAGGAATTGTTTGGTTACGGGAAGATGTTCATGCAGATGGGTGGGTGATGAGACAAGGACAAACACTCTGGAAATGTATGTGCTTAGATATGTGCAGTATTCATAAAAAGGCCTTTTCCATTGCAGAATATTCTTTATTATGTGGCGAATATGTAAATGTAAGACAAGTAAATCACACAGAATCATATTCCCAACAGTGCTGTGCAACCACATATGTTCTACATTTTCTCTTCAGTGACTTGTATAATCATTGGTCTTACCAATAGTTAAGATATATTTTTCCTCTATCAAAAAATAATCAGTGATTTTTAAATGGACCACAGAGGTTTCTGGTTTGATTGACTTTTCTGAATTGTCGTTGAATTTAATTAAAGTGGTATATAATGCACTAAATACAATATGTGTTAGTAGGCCATCTACTCCTACTTCCATACTCCTACTTACATCTGTCCTCGGTGACCAAATTAGCTATAACCTGGCTTTCCAGTCCCTCAGATGAATCTCCTCTCTTCCTTTCTCAGCTATGCCTTCATTGTCTCTTCTTTGGCTACATTACTCTAGAACACCTTCATTTTTTTACAAGTTTTGTTGGGTGTAAAATCTTGGTCATATCCAAGTAAACACTATGGACCCTTTAAACAGTTTTTTGGTGGGCTTGCCAAGAATCAGACACCCACCAAGGAAACCTGTCATCTGCAAAAATTCTACTTACCTGCAGACATGGAGTTAATCTGCAGGTAAAGAGCATTTAAATCCTGTGCGGTCAGCATACTGGTGAAAATGAAATAATTAGCTGTAGCCGCTTGCTTCATTCACCCATCACTATACAATAAGCACATCTGTCAACACCTCCTGGTACTTTGATTGACAGCTTGTCTTGCAGACAGGAGTCAGAGATGGCTGTTAATCAGTGTGCCAGTGAATGGTTACAGAGTGATCACTGTATATTGAGCAGCAACTGTTACAGCTCCCTGCATCTCCCCGATGACTAGAAGCAAGCGGCTGCAGGGAGAATGTTCCTTAGCTTTCTCCCTGTAGCTGTTCCACCAGTAAGCTGACTATACAGGATGTAAACATTATTTGCTTGCATATTAACGCTATACCTGTAGGTAAATTGCTTTTCTGAGTGTGACAGGTTTCCTTTAATATTGATGATTAGGAATGAGTTAATTGTGTTCGACCGAAATTCAGTCCACAGTTCGGTTTGGGTAGCCGATCTGTGTCCGAACATGAACCTGAACCTGATCCCCATTGAAATCGATGGGAACATGAACTTTGGTGCTTGATTCTCTCTTTCCTCTCTCTCTCTATCCTCACCGACTTCCTTGAAAAGTCCATTTTCAGGGTTCAGCATCGGATACTAGGTGTACAATGCGAACTCTGAACATTACAGTTCACGGTCGCTTATCTCTATTGATGATCTGTTCTAAATATAGGCTATTCATTTTTGAAATCTAGATGGCCTCTTTGAAGCTATAGCTTTTTAATGTGAACATGAAATGGTATCAGTGTTTTATTGTTTGTTTCATTATCAGAAGTGTGTGACTAAGAACCCCCTAAGCGTAAAGGTTTAAAAAAATGATAAGTTCAAAATTAACATTAATGAAAAAATATAACTACAGCATGTTTTTCCGCATGAATTTCTAAAAGAAAAGTAAAAAGTTAAATTTTCATCACAGAACACATACACTGAATAGCTTATGATAAAATCACTGTAAATATGTTTTAAACTTTCTTGTAAGAAACAATCATCCTTTCACATTCACCACCCACTTATAAATGTTACTCACCACCTTTTAAAGCTTGCGGTACAGTAAGGTAGTCACGTTTTGATGATGACTAACAGCAATGTTTCTTTTTGTTACAGACACATAGAAAACTGGGAGGATTTACAGATTTTGAATGTACTGGACATGGAACTTTACACTGGAATCCAAAGCCTGTAAGTTCTCCAGTAATCCATCTGAACAAGTGTAATGGTATAAAAAGTGTAACTAATGTTACAAATGTCGACGCTCCGGTGTATGCCTCGAAAACCAATGATATGAGGTTGTCACATGTAGTGATCAGGACCTCAGGACCACTCCTTGCTTAATAATGTCAAGACCCTCATTCACATGTGCCTTAAAGACTCAATGTTACATAGGACTTCTAAGATTTTATGTCTTTGCAATCGTTATAAAGAAACATATTCTAATTACAAGGTTGAATTCAACCTTTTTTTCTATAAAGTCACTCCGGGTTCAAATTGCAGTAACCATGCACTTTTTAAAGCACCGGGAACTTAGTAGCACCACTCCAGTGCTGGAAAAAAAATGCTGGAATGGTGCTTTAAGATGACTCTTGTATTTCTGTGTTGCCTAAAGCCTGAAGTGAAGGGCTATTCCCATTGTGATGGGATATCACTAGGACTTCTTTTTTAATATTTTACCCTCACAGTGGCACTCTAGACTCTATTCACTTGAATAAAGCTGTGCTACAATTCCCTGCACAGTACATGGGCTGCGGTTCCACTGACCAGGAAAGGACAATAGAGGGGACTAAATTAGCGCTGCAGCCCATTCATTACCATGATCATCAGATTCCCACACCTTTCAAAAAGTGACATAGTCGCATATCCAAGCAATTTAGCATCAATGCTAACATGGGAATTCCTTTTTCACATACAAAACTTTGAATAAATGGTTCAGAATTTATTACTGGTTTGTTTGATGATTCTATTCACATGTACTGTTTGTATGAGAGTAAAGTTCATCAAGTACACTTATTTAAGACACAATAGCCAATTTTGTAAAAAAAAAATTAAACTGGTTTGCCAGGACTTATCGAAGACCTGTCTAATGAGCAAAAGGGTAACTATGTTTTGAACTTTTGTCTTTCAGGCTCCATATCTTACCATCCACTATTGCCGCTACCATCATTGTATAGACAATCATCTTGGCTATCTCATACATATATTTGACTTGCAACTAGAGTTGAGCGACTTTGGTTGGATCGGGTTTTATGAAACAAAATTTGTTGCAGATGAAACTGGTCCGACTAGGGCAAAAAAAGTCGGAGTTTCGTCCGAAACCCGACCCCAATGCAAGTCAATGGGGAACAAAAGTCGGCATTGAGTGGATGAATGTCATCCGCTCAATGCCGACTTTTATTCCCCATTGACTTGCATTGGGGTCGGGTTTCAGACGAAACTCCGACTTTTTTTGCCCTAGTCGGACCAGTTTCATCTGAAGCAAATTTTGTTTCATGAAACCCGATCCGACCAAAGTCGCTCAACTCTACTTGCAACTATTTATATGATATGATTAGTTATGAAGATTCTTGTCATGTCACTGCATGTCTTGACTAAAATCTCCCAGGTCTCTTCTACACATTCTCAGAGTTGGAGTATACAGCTTAACTCACTTGGGTATGGATACAGTTTTTCCTTCAACTCTATCCACAAGTGTTCGATTGCGTTCCAGTCTGGGGATTGAATATTCTAAGAGAAAAGAAGTGTGTACACCAATGGGCAGCATCACCATTGATTAATGTCAAATATAAAAAGCAATAGATTTTATTAGAACATAATTTAACATAGTTACACAAACAAGATACAAAACATATATTAAACCAATTAAAAAACCATTGAAGGTATGAATGACACCTGAAGGACCAATATAAGTACCATACAGATTTCTCCACTGTGTGCACCGGAAGTATCACACATGACACATCACTGAACAAGTATGCATCAGTCATCAATCAAATAGAATAAATAGCCCCAAAACAGATAAAACACTCAGGTCCTATAGGTAAAGCTGAACAAAGAGCCCAAGATGAAACAAATGCAAGAGACCCTGATGGTAAGGTCAATTGAACTACAACCTAAAAATAAACACATCAAAACATAATTTTACCTTGAAAAAAGGTAGTTGCATGGACATCTGTGATCTCACTATTTCGAAGCCAGAACTGATAGCCCTTGTGATGAGCTGACTTGTTGACTCTGATATTTTGCCTGAACAGCCACCTCTTGGCTTTTAAGTGGAAGGACAAACTTCATTTCGTATTCTTCCAACTGTCATGGCCCTCACATGATACAGTTTGGCAATTTTCTTGGCTGAGAGACAGCTATCGGTAAGCTGGTGATGATGTTTCTCTTTCTTTGGGAAATGTTTTTCATGGCTGCTCCTCGATTTGAGCCAGTTATCTTTTGCTTTGGAATGAACCTAATAACATACTGAGCTATTAGGGAATGTGAGAATAGATTGTAAATTATAGTATACAGGAAGAAAAAAGAGTTTTCCACCACCAGGAGCAAAACAGTAACAATGCAGCAATACGACAGAAATCTGCATAACTAATCATATGCAAAATAGTTGCAAGTCAAATTTATGTCCATTACATCTCCACTAAGAACTCTCCTGCCTCTCTGTTTTAATGTGATATCTGAATAAAATACTTTTTTAATGGGGTGGTGAGTGCCATCCTATCTTTTTCTTTGGATGCAGAAATTTATGTATGAGATAGACAAGATGATTGTCTATAAAATTATAGAATTATAGTAGTCCCACGTTCAAAGCAGTAGTGGATGGAGAGATATGGAGACATAATAGTAAAAAGTTCAAAACATACATAGCGTAAACAGCACTCTAAAGCACAGCTGCATACACTGTGTAGAGGCCATTCTTGAGGGCATGTGCTCGGAATTGAAGCAGAAGTGTAGTAGCTGAAATGGGCCTCTATGCAGTGTACAGAGGTGTAAGGTCTCAGCTCATAACACAGTTGATTTAAACTTCTAACTGATGAGGTTGCTGGGCGTTGAATCTCCATTGATTTTATACTGATGATGTATCCTAATACAGACCAACCACTGGTATGATACATTTGCCTGTCAGTAAACTTTTACCAATGGGGGTCATTTTATTACTTATTTAGTCAAGCAGACCAAAGTAAATTATGCGCACTGAGCGATCTATACAAGATCGCTCAGTTCACGAAGGCTACCATTGTTCTCGACAGTGCAAGTCCTGTTTACATGGAAAGATGCATCACCAAAAATGATGAATTTTTATGCTTCATAAAAGATAATTTCACCCAATAAACAAGTATTTTGATAATTCTTGGGGATATCAGCAGCCTGTTTACAAGACAAGATAAATGAGAAACAAGTGTTTTTTACACCGCTCGTTCACTATTATCTGTCAGTTTAAATGTCCCTTTAGGAAATCACATTAATATGGGACAACTCTTTTATGGAGAAGTTGCTTTTTAATCATGCCAATGTGTATGAGCATTAGGAAATTTATAACATTTACAAAAAACTTTCAATCTCAGAGATGATTATGTTGAACCCCCCCCCTTCTTATACTAAGGCCACTTATTATAGTAATGTCACATCCTTGTACCCTTCTTATAGTAAGGTCCAATCCTTTTTCCCTTCATATAGTAATGACCCAGCCTGGTCCCTTTCTTGTTGTAAGGTCCACATTCATGTGCCCATATTGCAGTTATATCCCCATCCAAGTCCCCATATTGTATTAATGTCACATCCTGATCCCATTCATATACTAATGTCCCATCCTGGTCCCCTTCTTTTATTAATGACAATACAGGCCTACTTCTTATAGTAAGGCCTGATCCTAATCCCCTTCTTATAGTAATGTCCCATTCTGGTCCTCATATTGTATAAATGTCCCCTATTGCACCATTTTTCACAAACACATAAAGGAAAAAAATGATTCTTCTCACGTGTCCTCCATTCCTTCAATGTCATTTCTGCACATGCGCTGTAGACCCCTTGACAATCAAGGCCTGGTCTAGAGGGCTGATGACATTAGCACTTTATTTCAGCTGAATATGCATCATTGAATGCACATTCAATTGAAATACATCTGTTCGGAAATATAAGAGGAAGCAGTGAAACCTTGAAGAGCCCTTGAATGATGTGACATTAGTGTGTAAAGACCACCATCTGCTGGCAAGGTGAAACCAGGTGAAACCAATTTGTTCCAGAAGAATTGGAGAGGGAGCAAGTTCTTGTGCTGGACATGAGCAGGTGACCATCAAGACAGAGTTCCTGGATATAATAGTCCTGCGTGCCAAAAAGCAGAGGGATTTGGAGTCAAGAAAGAGAGGTGAGCAGACACGAAGAATGGGTGGTATCTGATGCCAGTGTGACAGGCCCCACCAGGAAGCCTACATCACCAAGGTGCCGGTTATCGCCTGACACAGTCCAGACGATGCCCAGTGAGACTCAGAATCCAGACTGTGCCAGTCAAGACCGGGACCTGTGCTCTATGCCCATCAAGTTACAGGGACCAGATGACACTAGTCAAGAGTTGAGACCAGTTCTTCCATCCCCAGGCCTAGGGGACATCCTCCAATGGTCAAGTACCAAAGACCTGCAAGCGGACGATAACCAGAGGAGCTCACTTGCGGTTACAGAGGAACAGCGTGAGTGAGCAGGGCCGAAACTTTCAGATATAACATATGGCACCGAGGCTGGCCTGAGCTAGGACATTAGGTGGGAAGGGGGCCGGTTGGTGTGTTGGAGGCTAAATGCACTTTACTACACTTTGTCAGAATGTGTTGCTGACTGGCGGGAAAATCTGATGACCCCTGCATAGGCAAGAAATGCAAGAATAACTTACATGACACTGCAGACTTATGGCACCTCTACATGTGGTTGTTTTGGCAGGTCCAAGTGGAAAGGGAGCCTGTAGCTCAGTATGTTAATGTATTGCAGGAAGTGATGGCCCTTATCTTTAAGAAAACCAAAGATGGATTCAGAGGGCTAGGTCCATTGGATGTACTGCTGCAGGATCAACTAGTTGCTGGACTGGGAGACCCCTACTGATGACAGGCCTTAAAGGAGCATCTGCATGTGAATCAAGATCTGTGCTTTTTTGAGGTCTGAGCCGAAGTTTGGGTTTTTGAAATGGAAGCCCCTGTCTGGTGTGGTCCAGAGAATTGAAGTGGTCACCCCTGGATCAAAGCACACAGAGCCTGACTGGGCCCAGGAGCTGAACCAGGAAATACAGGTTATCCGAGGTAAGCTGTGCAGTTTCAAGGGGACCTCTGCTGGCATTGCCCCACCTGACCTTGTAACCCAAAGTAAAAGGAGGCATCCTAGACTTATCAGTGGAACGCATGCTTGAATGTTGTACTTGTGATGAAAGGGGATATATCTCCAGGGACTGTCTCAATCTGGAAAGGAGAAGATCGGGGCGCCAATTAAACCAACATGCCCCACGGTCGATGAGCATATCGTTGGGTTCCGAGCCTCAGAGGGAAGAGAAGAAGACTCAGAAAAAATTGTCTCTGAGAGATTCACTTTCCCGAAGCTGCCTGCTCCAGAAAGGAACACACCATTCGATTGGTGGATTCCAACTAACTGCCTATTCCAGTAGCTGGAGTAGTGTGGATGATTGTACAGGTGTGCAGAAAAGATCTGGGCTGCAAATGAATAGTGCTGGTAAAGGCATCCTGAAGAGGTGGCCCTATTGTTACCCTGGGCATATACAGTATGTGTTAAAAGAATTGGGGCAGTTCTTGACTGATGGCCCGGATAGAAACAGTTGGACCCATGCTACCCATTATCCAGCCAGTAAGAAGTTGTTCCCACAGCTTGTGCATGTCAGTAAAATACAGAAGTTGCCAGCTGCCTCCCAGCACCTTGACAAAGTGTTGATAATACCAGAAGCCACGATGACATTGCTAGTGGGACAGACTGTACTCACTTTGCCTGTCCTGGCTCATGTTTCCTTAGAGGGTGTGGATGTCCAAATTGAGCCAATAGAGGGGGGTAAACATTCTCCGGACTATTGATTGTCCATACCTTAACCACTGTGTGACAGGGACACGTACCTGTACATTGTAAAAACTTGTGTAAAGCAAGCTTGAAGTTGATGTCCCAACAAGAAGCCACCCAAGTTTGCATAATGTCGAAAGATCTCATTAGAGCTGATGCTATAGAATTAAAGCATGTAGAGGGAGACCTGTGGACCTTGACAGTGTTGCTTGAAAATCAAAAGGGCAGAAGTGTACCACTAGCTGGACGTCATCTCATGTAACAGATGGAGACAAATCTCACAGAATTCTCCCTGAGGCAAGTGGGATATGTTGTATAATTACTGCAGCGGTATCTAATAGAGTTTGCATGACATGAAGATGACTTTCGGTGCACTCAGGCTATTTAGCACAAGATCCCTACAGGAATCGCTGCTCCCATTCAAGAGAGGTATGAGCAGATCCCACCTCAGATGTACCAGGAGGTGAAAGAACTGCTGCTGCACACACATGTTGTTTAATGGCATGATCCGTAAAAGCCAGAGCCCCTGGGCGGCCCTCATTGTGTTGGTTCAAAAGAAATATGGTACATTGATGTTTTGCGTGGACAATTGATGGCTGAACACTTTTACTGTGTGATATCCTTTACCCAGGATCAAATAGTCCCTGTCCGCCTTGGGAAAGGCCAAATATTTCTCCTCCTTTGATCTGGCCAGCGGCTATTGGCACGTCACAGTAACTATAGAAGATCGTCCAAAGCCTGCCTTTGTCCTATTCTATGGGCCTGTTTGTGTTTAACCGAATGCCTATCAGCCTGACAAATACACCGAGGACCTTCCAGTATTTCATGGAAAGATGCTTGGGGAATCTTAATTTTGAAGCAACTCTGATATATTTAGATAATAATATTAATGATTAAAATAATAATAATAATAATAATAATAATAATTTATTCCGCAACAGTTGAAGACCACCTTACATGGCTGGAGCAAGTAATGGAGCGGCTTCAAAGATATGGGTTAAAAGTCAATTCCCGCTAGTATACCTTGTTTAAAAGGGAAATTGAATATCTGGGACTCACTGTTTCCAGTGCAGGAGTATACCCTACCAAGTAGAAGGTAGTTGCAGTACAGAAATGGCCCACTCATCCCAACCTGAGAAAACTGAGAGCATACCTGTGGCTAGGTGAATATTACCACAGGTTCATAAAATACTTTGCCAAAATTTTGGTACCACTTGAAGAGTTGTTGCAAGGAACACCTTTTAGATGTGAACTACATTAGTAATTGCATAACTAACTAAGTAAGGCAGATTTTCCTTTTTTGCTGGACAACCCCTTTAATTAGGGTATTTGAACACATTCTATAGTTAACATGTAAATGAATTAAGCACAGCGTCTAATTATGTGAGTTATTGCTTCCTGTCACAGCATGAATAATCAAGGTTCCAATGCTGTATTATAATTTTCCTCCCTCCGTTCTTCCTCCCATCTATGTCTGGTGATATCCATGGGAGGCTTCTTTAATTGGCAGAAAGGTCGCATATTCCAAGCTTGGAATTTCCACCATTCATTATACTGTGTGGACACATGAACGTAGCATATCCAGAGATCAATTGTCTGAAACAAATAAAAAATGTTGTATGCTGTAATTATGCAGCCGGCTATAGCCAAACGTATTGATAGGCTTTAGTGCTTGAACTTGTGAGAAGCAGAATCAATGGCGATGGCCGCTGAGAAGGCTATGGGCAGAGAGTAATAGATTGAGTTGCTAGCCATTTCAGGTGGAGGGGGCGATTTTAATAATTAATGATTGCTTTTCGGAATCATTTGCTAACATGTAATCAATTATGAGCGCTATTTAAAGCCAAATAAAAGCGCATTCCTTCTTCCATAGATTGCTATAATGTCCTATTGCTGTGGCTAATTGGATCAATTCTGACAAATTTATCTTTAGGCATATGTCATCACCAAGCAATAGAATATGAGATACTACTGTATAAAAGCTCAGAATCGTCAGGTATAAGATTGACAGTAATTAACCTCATAAGGCAGATTGATCATTGAGAATTTAGATGTCTGGTTATTTGGAAAGTAAAATGCAACATTTCTCTATTGTCCTCAACATGGTGTCCCGGGGAGGAAAATGCAAACAAGTCCGCATGTAATGTAACGCTGTGCTGCAGATCTTAAACTGATGGCTATTTTTATTCTTTTACTAATTTTAGCTTCTACAGAGACAGATCCACACCACAAAGTACTGTATGGATTTCACATGTGGATTTTGTTGCCGATATCGGCAGAATTAAATAATCTTCAGCAAATCCAACACGTTTAATGTCTTCTAAGGCATCTAATGCGTATCACTGGGGCACTTGTGCACCCTATTAGGGATGTTCGTCCCAACCATGAGACTAAAGGGCCTTTCACACAT
The DNA here is from genome assembly GCF_039654945.1 of Dendrobates tinctorius. NCBI lineage: Eukaryota > Metazoa > Chordata > Amphibia > Anura > Dendrobatidae > Dendrobates > Dendrobates tinctorius. The sequence continues at coordinate 57,097,332 of NW_027361690.1, forward strand.
AGCAAGATCACTAGCAATATCGCTAAAGAGTCACCGATTTTGTGACGCAACAGCGATCTCACTTTGTGTGACACGTACCTGCGAACACCCCCCCCCCCCCCGCTGGATATCGCTGATCGCGCTTGAATGGCCTGGGCCATTTTTTACTTGTTGGCATCCCGCTGGCGCCCACTAGCAATGCATGGATGCAGGCGGAAGTCGTCATCACAGCTGCGGTGTGACAGGTAAGAGCGACCACCGAAGGATCGCCGGATCATTGCTGCGTCACTGGTGAGATCTGCCTGTTTGGCAGCTCACTAGCGACCATTTAGAAATGCACCAGCGATCCTGACCAGGTTGTATCATTGTCAGGATCGCTGGTGCATCGCTAAATATAACGGACCCTAAGGACCTCAACTGACAACTTCTTAGACCCATCTAAGGCCTCAGTCAGACATCAGTGAGTCACATAGGGGTTATATCTGTGATTATTTTTGCTATGGAGCAGCATAAATGGCTGTGGTTTATTTGCGGACCAAATAGTCCACCAAAAACATCACGACAACATATCTGTTTTTGATCAAATGATGTAAAGTAAACCGAAGGATTCAGTGTACGATACATGTGCTGACCGTCATTACCATACATTGCAATGAGTAGATGGTATATAGTTTATTTTTTTTTTTATTAGTGAAAATCTTTTGATGGTAAAAACTGACACAGCGATCAAACACTGATGAAACTTGGCTCCAAACCACTGATGAACAACAGTCCATGTTTTTACATATGAGAGAAATGAGGTCTTAGGCCGGGGTCACACTAACCTGCGCAAAATACGGTCCGTAGTTTACAGGCGTAATACGGATGAATGACCTCTAAATAGTGGTCCGTAGGTCATCCGTAAGCAAGGTGCGGTCGGGTATTTTGCGCGTGTGAGCATCCGTATGTAATCCATATGGCATCCGTATGCAATCTGTATGGCGAGATTTTCTCGCAGCCTTGCAAAATGGACATTTAACAGTTTTGAGGCCTGCTAACAATTTAAATCATTAGCCTGCACCCTATTTATTAGCTCAGGAACAGGTGGCTGCCTCCATTCTGGCCATTTGTGACCTTGCCTTCACGAAGTGTGTTGGTGCTGTATGTGCAACATGGCAGAGGGTCTGAGTTTCAATACAACTGAGCAGGTTCTCTTCAACTGGCTTTTGTCACGGCGCTTTGGGCAACCATACCCAGTGATAGTGGATCCGCGGAGGAGGAGACGCATGTGGGTACATCCACTTTTGAGGCAACGACTCACAAGAGGTCATTTTCACCGCCTCTATTCTTCTCTGTGGGAGCATCCACTGAAATTTTACCAATACTGTCGCATGAGCATTTCCATATTTGATCGACTCTTGGAGACAGCGCGCCCTGGGATAACCTTTCAGGACACAAGGATGCGCAAAGCTATATCTGCAGAGGAGCGACTTCTACTCACAATACGGTATGTACTACACAACCACATTCTCTATGTTCATAATGTGTGTGCTAAAGTATGTTTTTTGGCCTTCTTGGACTAAGTTTAATGCCCTCATCTTACTCAAAATATGGTTCAACTTACACACCAGAATGTTAGCTCTAATATGTACTGCATATCACTTAGTCATTGTGCAACCAAATATGTGTGTGTTATTCTATCTCAATTCCTACCAAGTTTGGTCGGCATGTAACTGATGTTTTTGGACTTTATGCATTCTAAAATTATCAATTTCTGTTGTTCTACAGCTTCCTGTCCACTGGCCTGTCTTATGCCACCCTCCACCATGAGTTTCTCATTGGAAGATCAACCATTTCAGGCATAGTGAGGTCTACATGTACAGAAATCTGGACAAGACTCCATCAAGTGGTCATGCCCGAGCCCAGGATGGAAGACTGGTTGAGGATATCAAGGGACTTTGAGGAGGACTGCCTGTTTCCTAATTGTATTGGGGCCCTGGATGGCAAACATATCCGGGTGCGTAAGCCGCCGAACTCTGGCTCCCAATTCTTCAATTATAAACAATACTTTTCTGTTGTATTGTTGGCTCTGGTAGACCATCAATACAAGTTTATAATTGTTGACATTGGGGCCTATGGAAGGACGGGAGGCTCTAGAGTCTTCAATACTTCCATAATGGCTCGGTGGCTACGCACCAACCAGTTGGATCTACCAACACCACGCCAGCTACCAGGCTCTACTGAAGAATCAGTCCCTTATGTCCTTGTGGCAGATGATGTGTTTCAGTTATCGTGCAATGTCATGAGGCCATATCCCCGGCGCAACCTTGACCACAGGCGCAGAATTTTTAACTTGCGCCTATCACGTGCTAGGCGACTGGTGGAGTGTTCCTTTGGCATTCTTTGTGCGAAATGGTGGGTACTCCAGTCTGCCATTCAGTTGAGTGAACAGAAAGTTAATGAAGTTGTGAAAGCCTGTGTGGTTCTTCGTAACTTCACCAGGATACATGATTGTTCCTCCTATGCTGGTGTTGTGCGTAGGCCAGACAATGTGCGCAGGGTGAGACCACCTATGAACCCTCAACGTAGACCGCTCTCTGGCCTCAAAGTGCGTGATATTTTCACTAATTACTTTATCTCACCTGAGGTGGCAACTTCTTGGCAAGACCATGCTGTGTCTATGTTATAATTTGTTTCTTTAAGTGTGTCTAAATATATATTACTCAACCCCTTATGATTCTATGACTGTTTCATTGCATTGGTTAGTGTATGTTAGTATATTGACAGGGTTTTTGAGAAATCACACAGAGACGTTAACTGTAGTAGACAAATTTTTAGTTTTGCCTTTTTGCTTTTTTTTATCTTAAAGGCAAACATAATATTGCCATATGATAATTTTGGCAATGGGCAAAATTGCCCTTTTTGCATTATAAAACTTTTTTGAAAAGTAACATTATATAACATAACCCAAAAAAACTTTAGGCAATAACAACATTGCTGCATGAGAATATTTAAATACAAAGGCAAAAAATAGGTGATCACCAAAAACAAAATTAATGCTAAAAGATAACACTCACATTTCTTCAGAATGTTTTCCAATCAAAGAAATATTCCACCATGACAGGCAAGGCTACCTCACGGCTTTCAGACAGATATTACCTGTCTGTAGAACAGAGAATATTTAACCATGCTATACTGGAAAGGATGAAAAAACAATACTCACTTGTTAAGACATAGAGAGAGCGTGATATTCTGAAGGCTGGTCGCCTTGATTTGTTACTATAGATTGCTAGCAAAAAAGGTGACTACTTCACTAAGGCCAGCACGCCTTTCCTAGGCATTAGCTAGTGAGTAGTGTCTTTTCATCCTTTGACTTTACAGTATAGCGCGTTTAAATATTCTCTTTTGTACATACATGTAATATCTGTCTGAAAGGCGTGAGGTAACCTTGCCTGTCATGATAGATTCTTAATATGATTGGAAAACATTGTTCAAAAATTTGAATGTTAAATTTTTAAACAAAGTTTGGAGATGGAAACCACCTGTTTTTTCCTTTGTATTTGTAGCACCAGTGAAACCGCACTGGACATCTACGACCATCAGACTTATAAATCCTCATAGGTTGGGGAAGGGGAACGTGGAAGAGCAGCCTGTGGGTGCTGCTGGACACTGTGGCCAACATCGCCCTGTGTGGGGCCATACTGTTGCCCATGATGTGGGAATTGTCCTGCCTCCTGGGAAAGTTGGGGGTACTGGCCAGAGTAATGATGGGAAGGGGCATCTTGTTGGCTGTGGTAGGCACGTGGCTCATACCCACCAAGATAGCCATATCGTCCCCAACCAGGTTGGGACCAGCCTCCAACACTGGGTGGGTACAAGTGGCCATATTGGTGGGGTTGGCTAGAGGCTGACATTTGTGGCTGCTGAATAGAAGGTTGGGTAGTGGGAGGAAGGGGGTGAGATGTAGGCCCATGTATTTGAGGATCCTCAGATCCTGCTTGAGCTTGCATTTGTGGGGGGTGCCTAAGGTGCATGAGATTTCGTGGTGAAAGCTGCCACCTCTCAATGTATTCAAATAGTTCGTAGGGCATATTGGGGTATGTGCAGGCATCAAGCAGGGTCTGAAAGCATCCTCTAATACGGAGCCTGACCTCATGGGAAAGGGCACGGAGATAATTGGCCAGGCAGCGAGAGTATGCCTCCTCCCCATCATCAGTGTTAACTCTGGCTAGATAATTCAGGACCCCAGTGTCCACATTAGTGCGGGTATCAGGGGCAGGTATTTGCCATCTTCGGCTTCTTCCTCGCCGGGATGTGGCAGCAGGCTGAGGGGAGCCCCGGATGTGGCCAGTTGGGCTGCTGCTGATATTGCCCTGATCCTCTGCTGGTGCTGATGCAGCAGCACCAGATGGTCCTGGTGGTGGGCTTTGGGGCACAGGCAATGGCACATCCTGACTCGAATCTTCACCCCTGCTCCTAGTAGGGGGAGAAGATGAGCCAGCCACCTCTTCCCCTGCAGACCCAGGATCAATGGTGGCCTCTGTATCCGAGCCAGTGCCTCTGTCCGTAAGGTTGGACTGAGTTATGTGAAGAAATAGAACAGAGCCAAAAATAAATACCTATTTTTGGCCCTGTAAAGTATCTGTGTAATGTGGTGTGAGGTATCTACTTACGGTCTCAGATCGAGAATTGGGGCGAGGAAGGAGAGGCGGTCGTAATAGATATATTTTCTTTTCACATAGCCAGCATCCCCACTCCTGGACCGCTGCTGGCGTTCCCTGAGGTATTGGTCCCTGATACTTCGCCAGCGTCTCATCACATCTTCCACTGCAATGTGACAGGAAATGTTGTCAAAATCACATATTTGATAGGTCACATTGGCTACCAGTAGTCTAGGCATGGGGCCTTCTGGGGTGTGCTTTCTACCCAGGGTGGCATATCTAATTGGGCAGATACACAGGGTCTCTTTAATTGATGTATCAAATAGCTACACTTAATGATTGGTTTGTCTAGGAGGATGAGGAGCTTGTGGCCTAAACCCAAATTATGGCTGTGTGAATCCACGTGTAACATCCAAATCTAACAGCCACATGAGGAGAAAAGTACAAGCACAGGAAGGGGGGTGCTGATTCTATATTCCTTTTTTGTTGTGCGCTAAGGTTACTCATGTTTTGGCTTGTACTTACGAATTTTATGCTGCTCCTCACGTGGCCGATCACCAAAGTCATGGTACATCTGGCGACAGATGCGCCTCCATGACGCCTCCTTTCTTGCCCAGTTGAAATAATGGGCATCACGTTGGTCCCAGAGTTCGGGACGCTCCTGCACCAGGACTATTAACATTTCCACATTAATGTAAGTGGACGCCATGATGCTGCTGTACTCCGTGGAGGCTGACTTCCTGGATGTCTGGAGCGGTTTTTGAGCTCTTTTGCATGTCTAGGCTTCCTGATGATGGATCGGCCCATTTCCTGTCACCAGCCAAAAGACATGTCTGGTCCATGTGTAATCCGTATTTTTTGCGCACCCATAGACTTGCATTGGCGTACTACGGCCGTAGTACGCTGACAATCGCAGCATGCCGCGATTGGCACGGACCGTAGAATACGGATGAGAAATATACGGCTGGTGCGAGGGACCCCATAGAGAATCATTGGTCCGTGTCTAATGCGTGCTTTTTGCGCCTCTCACTCGGCCGTATTCCTCGCCAGTGTGACCCCGGCCTTAATCTGACACTTTGGGTTCTTAGATCTACGACTGACTCAGGACTGTGCACAACTGGAACTGACATAAGGCAATATGCACTGCGTGTCATTTTCAGGTGGATTATGTTCGCGATACAACTGAATAATCGCCCCATAAAACGGACATGATGCACAGTGGTTTTGTTCTGTCTTATGTCACTTCTTTTATCCTCTTCAGAGTTCGGAAACACTGAAGCAGTTAAAATAAACGACACATTCATTTTTCGGGCAGCTTGTGAAAATTCAGTATGTCATTTCACAGTGTAGAGTAAAAGATGCCGTCGTTAAAGCCTCGGTTGGAACGACGGTAAAATTGCCAGCAAAGCCATTTCAGAAACATGGTCTCTAGTGTTCTCCTGAATCTGCTTTGCCGGGAAAAACTCAGTGAGGAAAAGGTGCCGTGTGCACATAGCCTAAGCCTGAAAATCCACTTTGCTACAACCTGCGGGTTTATAGTGGATTTTACACAATATCTAAATTAAAATCCACACTATTTTTAATTTAATATCCACACAAATATTCCAAAGCTAAACCTGAATATTTAAATTTTTACTCAGAGAAAAGGGGAGAAAACAAAGGCCAGGCCGGCAGTTTAACCTGCAGATTTAGGTTCCTCATTGAAATTAATAAAATCACCATCATAAAAGGGAATTGACATTGCTAGGATTCAAAAGCTAAAGGAAAACCAATTAAGTATGGATTCTGTACTCCAAAATATAAATACAGCATTTAGATGCAATTAAGTTAGAGCTCATCCAATTTCCTGGTAAAATTCTACAGATGTTATGTATGGATGTATGGAATATCTGTGTGGAAAATTTGCACCAAATGCACAATGTGTGAACCAGTCTTTAAAGGTATAGTTCCCTTTTAGAAGAACTTTGCTTGACATCTCAGTTTTTTGAAAAAAAAGAAAAAAATCACCGCACTTTACTTAACCTCCCCTGATCCAGCGCTGTCTCTGGCGCTGCCTTGGTCTATGGTGACGTCACTTCAGTAGCACTGAAGTCAATCACTGACCTCATCAGTTTGTACCATCTACATTGGAAAGGCCGCTAAGCTTAGTTATTGGCTACAGCGCCATCAGTACTGCAGCAGATGCGGAATCACCAGAGCGACCTGCGCCAGAGATGTAGCACTTCATTGGGGGAGTATAAGTAAGGTGTGGTTTACTTTCTTTTAAAACAAACTGAGCAACCAAGCAAAAGTTTATTGAAAGGGGATATACAAACCTTTAAGGATCATACAATCCTATGAATATAGGGTATAATCAAAGATAATGAAAAGTTCATAGCGTTTCAAAATTGTTTTCACAATACCGACTTGATTGGAGACATTCCGTGGGTGAAAATCAAACCTAATCTATCAATCTGCAGCCTAGGGCAGAGGAAAGATGTATCTGGTTCTGTGATTAGATAACAGAGGATTGTCTACGCTGATACATTGCATCTCACTACCATTGTGTATAAGTAGGACTAGGCCTGCATAGAGTATCAGCCTTTGATATCAATTAATAAGATAGATTTTACACTGCTTGATTATATGGATATCAGTTGTCAAACATGAAGCTTCACTAAAATATTGTATATCGAGGAAAAAATGCATTTTTAGTTATGGAAATGACAGTATTAGGCTAGTTTCACACTTGCTTTTTTTTGCAGCGCGTTTTTCCCGCAAAAAAACGCATTGAAAAAACGCATACAAAAGCATACAACTGCTGCGTTTTTTTCAAGCATTTTTATGAGCATGCATGAAAAAAACGCAGCGTTTTTATGCGTTTGTATGCGTTTTTAGTGCGTTTTTACCGCGTTTGCGTTTTTTCCAAACATTAGGTGGCCCCTCACACTAACCCAAACCATGACTTTACTAACCCTAACCCTGACCCTAACCCTGACCCTAACCCTAACCCTTAACCAAACCATACCCTAACCCTAACCCTAACCCTAACCCTGACCCTAACCCTAACCCTAACCCTGACCCTAACCCTAACCCTTAACCAAACCATACCCTGATCCTAACCCTAACCTTAACCCTAACCCTAACCCTGACCCTAACCCTAACCCTGACCCTAACCCTAACCCTTAACCAAACCATACCCTAACCCTAACCCTAACCCTGACCCTAACCCTAACCCTAACCCTAACCCTGACCCTAACCCTAACCCTAACCCTTAACCAAACCATACCCTGATCCTAACCCTAACCTTGGCCCTGACCCTAACCCTAACCCTTAACCAAACCATACCCTAACCCTAACCCTGACCCTAACCCTAACCCTGACCCTAACCCTAACCCTAACCCTAACCCTTAACCAAACCATACCCTGATCCTAACCCTAACCTTGACCCTGACCCTAACCCTAACCCTAACCCTGACCCTAACCCTGACCCTAACCCTGACCCTAACCCTTAACCAAACCATACCCTGATCCTAACCCTAACCCTGACCCTGACCCTAACCCTAACCCTTAACCAAACCATACCCTGATCCTAACCCTAACTCTGACCCTGACCCTAACCCTAACCATAACCCTAACCCTAAACCCCCTTAACTAACCCTAACTCTAACCCAAACCCCTAAATTCCATTGTCTAAACTAATGGTAAAAAAAAAACGCATGTGCAAAAAAACGCATACATAAGCAAGCCAATGCGCACATATGCTCACCATAGACTTATAATGGGTGTCTTGCTGTAAAAAAACTCATTGCGCGCGCATGCGTTTTTTTGAGGCAAGTCGGACGCCCAAAAAATGCAACAGGTTGCATTTTGTGCGCCCGAGCGCATACCGCAAAAAAACGCATGCGCGGAAAACGCGTACAAACGCATGTGTATGCGCACATAAGCGCATCCCATGCAAAGTATAGGAAAAAAAACGCATGCGCTATTTAGCGCTAAAATACCGCTAAAAAAAACGCAAATGTGAAACCAGCCTAAGTGCTTTGGATTAGGAAATTTCACTTTATGTGCTTAATATTCAAGAAGTATCATTTCTCCTTGTGGAGAATGACACGCGAAGCATGTCGAGGTGAGGAGATTTAAAGCCACAATGCTCCTCTGGGAAATGTGCTAATTATGCAAATTGTCTCTTCAGAGAGAAAGAGGACTAGAACTCTAGTGCCACCTATTGGAAGTAGCAATCCTAAAAGTCAATGTTGACCCTTTAATGAGCCTTGTTACATGACTTAGGATAAAAGCCAAGCCAGAATCTCAATTTACAGACACTGTGTTTCGGAGTACTGCCCCTCATCAGTGCAAAGTGTGAGATCTGGTTTGGCTGTAAGAGAGGCGTCTGACCGATATCCAAGAAGTATCATTTCTCCTTGTGGAGAATGACATGCTAAGCATGCTGAGATGAGGAGACTTAAAGCCGCAATGCTCCTCTTGGAAATGTGCTAATTATGCAAATTGTCTCTTCAGAGAGGAAGAGGACTAGAACTCTAGTCCCTTTATGTGCTTAAAAGGAACCTGACGCCTGATACATGCTCCCCGATCCATGGAGTGTGGCTGTATAACTTCAGCCTGGTATGTTTAACTGTGAAACACTGCAATGTTTCAGAGAGGAGCATAGTTTAAAAGCCACCAAGGTCCGAGCTGCATGAGAAACTAGTCGGACTGGTGGGCCCCCCAGTGGCTTCTTCCCGCCCACTTCACTGGAGTGACAGGTCTCTCCCTCCATGCGTGTTTAAGTAAAGATGGCGGAAGGAAACTGCTGGGAACCCACCTGTATGGCTAGTCTACAATGAGGCTCGGTCCCCGGTGACTATTCAGCTATGTTTTCAATGGAACGCCACAGCGTTTCAGAATTGCACATTTTTGGCTTGTTAGAGACAGGGAGCTCTCCTCACTCAGGTACGATGAATCAGTGATCATAAAGACACAGTCTGGTACACGCAGATCGGGCTGCATGTGCCAGCTGTCAAGTTCCCTTTAAATTCTTAAGAAATGTAGATCATAGGAGTGAAGGTTGCATCTAGCGTGTCTCCATGGAACACAAAGGATTTATTGCAGATAAACATTATGCAATAATACTTGGTCAATACTCCAAGTAAAATGCTTTAGCTGCCATATGAGGGTAGGCAGCCGAGGGAAACATGCTCTTTCTCACCTTAAACATAAAGTAAAATCTCCAGTAACAAAAGTAGAAAATCATTAACAAGAACATCAAAGGGCCCAATCAGCGCTGATTGCAACTTTAGGCCAAAAAAGACTGCTTGCAAAAGAGCCAGCGTTGTATCATTTCACATAATTGAGCCTGAACACAAATCATGTTTACTGTGGCTCATGGCAGGAGACATTACGTGTGGCGGCTTACAGCGAACACACCGGAGAGGCAGAAACAGGCCAAAGACGCTGAAGGCAAAAATCAACACCTTGTTTTTTCAAAGCAAAGCTACAAAGTATAGCGAACATGATAGGAATCGCTGTATGGATTGTAAAAGTATGTAGAAATAAAGCTCATTCTCTGCACTTACTGTGTTCTCCTTTGAGCACAACCTTATGGTAGCAATGAATAGTATTTCATTTATCTATAACACTGAAAATAAATACAGATTTATATCTGTGTTCATTTAAATACAGATTTGCTCCTCTGTATGAATTTTTGTAAAGAACTGCAATTTCTCATGGTACAAATTCAATACATTAATGTGACAAGCTTAACACGCATTAGGTTGCAATTCACTTAGCAACCACTGGGTGGCGACTTATAGACACATAGAAGGTAAACATCTTCCAATAGAGTATTGTAAAATCAAGTTTATTTTAAAAGCTGGTCATCTTGTGTAATACATCTTGGAATATGTTAAGCCAAGGAATATATATTAGGAAGGACACATCCTTAATTATGGGGTCAACCTTTTTTCAGTGAAACCTGTGGCACATATATAGACATGTACCCATATCTACTGGGCTAAAGAACCATAAGGCCGGGATCACACACAGCGAGATACGGCCGAGTCTCGCAGGTTAAAACCAAGCTCTGGCGCCGGCACTCTGGAGCGGAGCGTGCAGCCGCACAGCAATACATGGAGCTGCACGCTCTGCTCCGGAGTGCCGGTGCCAGAGCTTGGTTTTAACCTGCGAGACTCGGCCGTATCTCGCTGTGTGTGATCCCGGCCTAAAATGCAAAACATGTCAAAAGAAAGAAGAGCAAGGCAAATATCTGAGCTAAAACCACATCTTTATTAATGCATCTAGAATGGAATACACAGACATCATTACTAATAATTTATTAGTTATAGAGACTACACAACAATACAAGCGGGATAGGAAAACACCTGGACAAGAATACATACCCTGCAATTTCAATGTCTACCATAAGATGGCAGTGTATAACATCATGAGCAAAATATATATAGATCGGACCTGTACATATTTGTGAGCAGTCAAGGACAAACAATGAAAATAAATACATTCCCAAGGGATTTAAATGGAATCTGTGAGGTTTTTGCTATTTAATCTGAGAGCAGGATAATGTAGCCACTGAGAGTCTGATTCCAGAGATGTGTCACTGATTAATCTGTGTATTGCAGTTATCAGAAGGAGATGAACACTACAGGACTACAGCTCATGTGATCAGCAGTCAGGCTAATCTGTGTAACCCCGCCCCCACTATTGAGTAGCAGCTTGCACAGTGTACACAGGAATCTGCCAATCACTGATGTGGGTGGGGTTGTGCACAGGAAGCTGCCAGTGATTGGTGTTTGGGGTTATACACAGTTTAGCTCTTAACTATACTACATTTATATCAGACAAAACATGTATTTTATGAAAACTACACCGAAGATGTCCAATAAGTCATACATCCCTGGAATCAGGCTTTCTTGCCTTATGTTATGCTGCTATCATATTATATACCAAAAACCTACTGAAAGATTCCCTTTAAGGCACAAATCGACTCCAGAAACATATGTATGGGCCCAAAAGTCTGATAAGGCAGCAAAAATCAGTAAACACCCTACGGAGCAGGTGCATGGACAATTGTTACCATATAAATACAGTCAAAGTGACATAGGGCAGAACAGCAGGAAGCCAGGGGTTTCACTGCACCCAGCTGGCTTTGGGAAGCTTACAGGTGTCAAAAAGTGAAATCTGTGGCTGAGTCTGCACCAAAATCTGCAAGTGCACATTTGTTTTGGTATATTATACAGAAAATAGCCTTGTGTGAATATACAGTACGATTAGTATTATTATTATTATTATTATTTATTTATATCGCACCATTAATTCCATGATGCTGTACATGAGACAGGGTTACACACAAAGTTATAGACATCATTAAACAAATTTACAATGACAGACTGGTACAGAGGGGAGAGGACCCTGTCCTTGCGGACTTACACTCTACGGCAGGAGTCTCAAACTCGGCAGAGTAAATGGGCCGCACATAAAAAAAAAAAATAAGCTGGCGGGCCGCATTCCTTTCAAACTTAATACAGTCACAATTGATAGCGGTATCTAACGAGTTAAACGGCCATGATTGGTGCTAATACCAATTGTGGCCATTCAAATAGGTTGTCAGCTGCGATGTACAGCTTACCTCAGAGGATGATAGTGTCGGCTCTGCATGTGAGCCAGCGCTATCATCTCTCTGTACATGCACAGCCACAGTCACCTGCAAAATCCAGCAATGGTGGGAAAGTCATGCATCCGCTCTCTGCGCGCTGGTGTGATGTCATTACACAGTGCCAGAGGGATGTCATCATGCAGGGCCACAGCCACTACGGACCGGCGCACTCCTCCTATGGGCCCTGGTGCGAACTTTCAAATGGGGTCCACCCCATGCCAAAATACACGCATATCTCAGCTCAGCACACCTCGTACACACACGGCTCTGCTCCACACACCTTGTACACATGTGGCTCTGCACACCTCGTACACACGCAGCTCCACTTCATACACACACGACTTCGCTCCGTACACACATGGCTCCGCTCCCTACACCTCGGTCCTTGTACACACACAGCTCTGCTCCATACACCTCATACGCACACGGCTCAGCTCCGTACACCTCGTACACGTGGCTCTGCTCCACATACACAGCTCTGCTCTGTGCACCTCGTACACACACAGCTCCACTCCGTATACCTCGTACACACATGGCTCCACTCTGTACACCTCGTACACACGCGGCTCCGCTCCGTACACCTCGTACACACACGGCTCCGCTCCGTACACCTTGTACACAAGCGGCTCCGCTCCGTACACCTCATACACACGGCTCCGCTCTGTACACCTCGTACACACGCAGTTCAGCTCCGTACACCTCGTACACATGCGGCTCCGCTCCATACACCTCGTACACACGCGACTCCGCTCCGCACACCTCCGTCTTCGTAAACACACGGCTCCGCTCCGTACACCTCATACACACACTGCTCTTCTCGGTACACCTCATACACACACAGCTCTGCTACATCCACCCTGTAAACCCCTCCTGACCCCACACAGAAACTTACCCAGCACCATGACAACCAGCACAGACAAAGAGAGAAGCATTCTGCATACACTGAGGCCCCTGATCATGTGACCCTCTGACTCCTCCCCCTCCTGTGACCTCATCACAGGTCCTGTGTGCACAGAACACACAGCCATCGCGTGCTCCTGGATGGCTGCATGCCTTCCCCCTTCTACCTGCCTCAGGGGGTGAGACATGTGGTGCACCGCGGGCCGCAGATGACTGCCTCAGGGGCCGCGTGTTTGAGACCTCTGCTCTACGGCCAGTCTGTACATATTGTCATGCATATCTGCAAACAGTGTAAAGTGCATAGTGCATGAACATGTTTATTTTGGGAATTATACATACTCTGTTCTGTATCATATTCTGTATGTAGCTGCTTATGTGAGAGTGCATATTTGTAGCGAACATGCATCCTGGTGCGTATGTATGTAATCAGATACATATGGATGCATGGAGTGACAGCATAAGCAAATTTCATGCCTACAAATGTACCAAGCATAATTGGCATAAATGGAGGTACTCTGTATATTGTGCCATTTGCATAGCACACTGCTAAATGTGGGGTGGACTGCTCTTTGATAACAACATAGCACATCACACTGCTAGGTTAAAAATCACTACATCAGAATGCTTTGCTTCTGTTCTGATGCACTGTTATGCAGTTTTGTTTCTGTACTGAATTGCTTTATTATTTGGGCAATGGATGGTAATATTATATACATATAGCAGATGTTACCATGGCTGAATAACTAATTTATAGCAGCCCTTTAAAATTTGTTTTGGAACTTTATTTTCTACCTCCTGCTATAGCTTAATCAGGCAGCTGAAGACTTTGAAGAGTTTACACTTATCATAAATTTGACAGATTTATTTAATTGATTAGTGTGGACACTGCATTTGCTATATAAATTATTTATTATTATTATAGACTGGCATTTGTTTCAGCCACTTTCATGCAATATCTGTAAATATTTGTCATGGCTAGGTGTTGGGTTTCAATCCGATAATCTGTTGGTGCATGGTCGGTTTCTTTCTCTACTGGGCTGCAGTCCTTTTCATCTCTGTCTAAATTCTGGTGGTTTCTTTTGTCTCGATTTTCCTTTCTTCTTTGGCTTTTCTCCAGGTGTTTTCCATTTTCCCTTTCGGCTCTCTCAAATCACATTTTGGGTTGAGCTTTATATGTTCACCTTTCACTTAACTCACTTGCTGGCTATATTTCCATATAGATTGGTGATTGGAATGCCAGCTCCTCAGCTAGGGGCTTAACTGGTCTGGTAAGTCCCAGATGTTTTTGCTGCTGCAAATCTGTGAGTTTTTCTCCCCAGCACCTTCTTCTTCACATTTGGGAGTCTGGGAGGTTTTACTTATTCTGTTTGTTTTTTTGGTTTGCCTTATTTAGTCCTGTCTATCTTTTGTGAACGTGTTTTAGCTTCTCACCCTGGGTTCTCATGTCTCCCTGCATGCTTTCCTCTACCTTTGAAGAATTTGTGTTGCAGCCTCCCTTCTGGTTCCTCAAAAATCCCTTGACTGCCTTTTAAGAAGCTAGGTCCCAGGAGGTGTATTAAGCTATGTGGCTAGGTCCTTTACTAGACTGTACAGGGATCAGTTGCCAGACCTGTAATTGCACTTGGGCAGCTTCTTCCTAGTGCATTGACACATCCCTAATGCACTTCCAAACTCATTTTCAAATGGTTTCTATACTAAATTTCTACTGACTGGCACATTAGCTGCCACGATAAAGATATAATTTCTAGTGAGGTCCAAAAGCATATACAGTCATTCCACTGCTTCCATATGTAAAAATGTGCTGACAGGTTCCTTTTAGCAAGCCTATTGGCATTCAAATTTTGTATTTTCCTATTTTAAGCTTTTTTTCTTATTCTGCATTTACAGCTTTGATTTCAAAATCTTAATATCTGATAATATAATATAATACAATTGTCTTGCAGAACAATCATGAACTCTGGACTGAGAACTATCCAACCACGAGCATTTTCCAAAAATCCACATTTGCGCTACATGTAAGTAAATATATTAATTTTCTCATTGGTAGAACAATTGCTTACTGGAAAATGCTACATAGTGACATTTCTTTTCTCATACTGTATATATGGGTGTGGAGTTTTCATAATGATTTGTACCGTGGTAACCTTGTTATGTATATAACAAAAAACCTTAAAAGATTTTTTTCATCTTTTTTTCACTTCATGTGAGAAAGCGTTCGCTCTGGTCATTGAGGGAGTTGGAATCTTCTCTGCTGCTTCTTTCATATTCCAGTTGATCTACACTACTAAAATGTCTTTAGCTTTAATTTCCGCTCATAAGGTTTTCCAGTTTTGTCACCTGAATAAGTGATCAAAACACGAATGATTATCTCATCATTGCAAAGCGCCAAATAGACCGTTTACCTATCCCAGGACACATCAAAATTTCATTAACTTTTCTAGTTCTTTCTTTTTTCCCCACAAATGATCACTCAAAGTTGAAATAAAAGAAGAAAAAAATGGATTGTTCTCTTACCTGCTGAGATATTGAAGGATTTATGTCACTACAGAGTGTAGTTTCCATTCTGGCTGTGCTGAACTTACAAAGAAATTGTGTAACATTGTAGAAAGCACCACCATGTCTATGACTATAATTCTTATAGATGATATAGCTGGCGTGATAGATAGATAGTTAGATAGATAGATAGATAGATAGATAGATATGGGACAGATAGATAGATTGATAGATAGAGGATAGATAGATAGATAGATAGATAGATAGATAGATATAGGATAGATAGATACATAGATAGATAGAGGATAGATAGATAGATAGATATGGGACAGATAGATAGATACATAGATAGATATGGGATAGATAGATAGATTGATAGATAGAGGATAGATAGATAGATTGATAGAGGATAGATAGATAGATATGGGAAAGATAGATAGATAGATAGATAGATAGATAGATATGGGATAGATAGATAGATAGATAGATAGATATGGGATAGATAGATAATAGACAGATAGATAGATAGGTATGGGATAGATAAATAGATAGATAGATATGGGATAGATAGATAGATAGATAGATATGGGATAGATAGATAGATAGATAGATAGATAGATAGATAGATAGATAGATAGATATGGGATAGATAGATAGATAGATATGGGATAGATAGATAGATAGATAGATAGAGGATAGATAGATAGATAGATAGATAGATAGATAGATAGATAGATAGATAGATATGGGATGGATAGATAGATAGATATGGGATAGATAGATATGGGATAGATAGAGAATAGATAGATAGATGATAGATAGATATGGGATAAATAGATAGATAGATATGGCATAGATAGATAGATAGATATGGGATAGATCGATGATAGATAGATAGATATGGGATTTATAGATAGATAGATAGATAGATAGATAGATAGATAGATAGATATGGGATAGATAGATAGATATGGGATAGATAGATTGATAGAGGATAGATAGATAGATAGATATGGGATAGATAGATAGATAGATATGAGATAGATAGATAGATATGTGATTGATAGATAGATTAATAGATAGATAGATAGATAGATGATAGATGGATAGATAGATATGGGATAGATAGATAGATATGGGATAGATAGATAGATAGATAGATATGGGATAGATAGAGGATAGATAGATAGATAGATAGATGATAGATGGATAGATAGATATGGGATAGATAGATAGATAGATAGATATGAGATAGATAGATAGATAGATAGATATGTGATTGATAGATAGATTGATAGATAGATAGATAGATAGATAGATATGGGATGGATAGGTAGGGAGATAGATTGATAGATAGATTGATAGATAGATAGATAGATGATAGATAGATAGATAGATAGATAGATAATAGATTGTATTCATCAGCTCTGATTAAAATTACAGTCTGTGATCGAAACGCGTCGCTTTTCTCTCATTTCTGTTGATTTTTTGCCTTTCAGTGCCATGGAATTATTTATAATTGTCTAAATAAAACATTAGAATGTTACCTAAGGAGCTGGAATTTACCCTTTTTTGCTTTTCCAGCGCACCTTATACAGCATTGTGCTCCACCACATTAAGGAAACAGTTCCAGTTACACAGACACGTTTCAAAGACAGAAGTATGGTGGCATTCACCAGTTAATTAAATATGAACCCTTTTTTCCATACAGTTTCCGTGTGGAGCACATGGATACAAATGGACAGCAGTCATTTTGAGCCAGCCAGGTGCGTCTTCCTGGTGAGGGAGGTGGATGTTCTCCATGTGTATCCATGTTCTCCACCACCTTCTGCCCCGTGCTGTTGGTAAACCACGGCTTGAGCGCAGCTTTCACAACTGGAGACTTTGTTTTCCGGTAACTAATACACTATTTCTTCTAATCTAAGTGTTCCTTATTATGTTGTGCTTTGTATGGCCACACATTGATTTTTTTCTAAAACATCTAAAGACTGAACATTGAGAATTACAATTTAAACACTTGTAGATATATCCTCGTGAACGGGCACGGCCATTTAATTGAACTGGACATTCTATTTCAGAGGTTCATACATTTTCCTGGCAAAATAAAACTGTAGTTTAATTTTTGGTTTTAAATTGCTGTTATTTAGGGCAGATGATTGGTATAAGGCAACACAACATTTTACAAGTCTTTATGAAGCGTATTACAAGACTGAATGTGACACCTAAGCATAGTACAGGGGTGCAGCTTGACGGCAGTGACAGATGTCTTTTCTTCAGTTTTGCTTTGTACTTACATATTTCATAAAGATGAAACATGAAAACTCTTCCTGCTTATAACTAGGTTTTTAAACTTAAAAACAGAGTGAAATCATCATGCTCCTGCTGTTATCACTCCCAGACTTACGTAATTGCCTTTGGTGCACATACCGGACTAATCATCCAATTTTCTGGTAAACTATTTCCGTTTATCAGCATTCTGCCAGCACTACATGTGTTGGAACTCTCTCTCACTTCCCAACATGGACTGTTCCTACCATTGTCCAATAGCTTGCCCGCTTAGAGCTGAAACCTGGTCTCTTTATCATGCCTGTTTGCAGTTTGAAATACAGGAGAGCAAGAACCTAGAGACAAATCTCTGCCTACCTCCTGCATTCCTCTCTAGAGCTGGATAACAAGCACTGAGAGACACCTAGTGGCACCTAGTGGAACTATGGAGTAAGATTTCATTACTAAAGGGAACCATTCTTGTAAAATAATGCTAGTGTGGTACCCTGAAAAGTCAGGCATCACAAATGTCTGTGAAATTTGATGGTGTGAGAAGCCAGCTCTTCAGTCATTTTTACACACACACATGTAATTAGCATAAGGGCTATTGTGAAGTCTGGTGAGTAGTAGCCCTCAAGGGAGAACTACCAAGCCCTGGAGAAGCATCCCTGGATTCCCGAGACTAGGTTGTGCTGGAGATCAAGGAGGTCAATCACTGCCTTTGCTTGTAGTTGCTTTCGGGACTCCAGCGATTCTGTACAGCCACATGGGACATAGTGTCCTGCGAGATTCAAAGAGGGCTCAACTGCCAGATGAAGTCAGTTTTGAATTAGATAAGGGATGTCTTGATACAATCCTTATCTATAAAAGTCTTCAGCACAAAAAGTAGCAAGTCAAATGAGATTTATTTAAAAAAGATTCATGTATTCACAGGAAAGCAAGCCAACGTTTCGGCCATTCGGGCCTTTATCAAGGTAAATCTGTGAATCGAGAAGCCAAGAATCCATGTGAGAGGCTCCTGTAACAGAAGGATAGCATGAATCCTTGACATCCCATTTGCAATTTTTGTGTGCCGCTGTTTTTTATTGGATATATTTGCGATGAACGTCTAACTTCAGAGCACCATCTATTGATAACAGTTGAGCACAAACCCATTCCCTACTGGATATGATCCTTAGTTGCCAGCTGTGGGAAGAATGCTGAGGTACTTTCCTGTAAGTCTGAGGTGGCGTGGAAGCCAAGGTCCAGGCTCAGAGGAAATGTTTTAGTGCACGTATAGAGTTATATGTAGCAAGAGTGAGGAGAGCTGCTACACATTGCCAGAAAAGAGCTGGGTTCATCACATCATGAGAGGCTGTTGGCTCAGTCTAATGATTAACTGGAGAGATCTGTAATCATCATGATCATCATGATCATCCTCCAGTAAAAGTGAGTTTTGTTTCCTGTTGCACCTTAGATCTGGACATTGCTTATTGAGCCAGGCTGATCCTGCATCCCTTCCAAAACTTTCATCTTTTTATTCTGCTGAGGGTGGCCCGCTGTCCAGCAAGACCACCATGACAGTTGACCGCCATTATGCATGGTGGAGGCCGACCTAAATACTATTAGCCTACAGATATGGGGTTAATCTGTAGGTTAATAACACTCTGACACAATATGACGCCAGCATTGAGAGATCCGCTGCCAGGAGGAAATAAACTTTATTCCCCCGGCAGCATTTGGCCTCCAGTCATAGGAGTTGCCCCGACATGGTTTTGGTCACCGCTTTGTGCATATAGAGAGCAGTGACTGTAAACGCGACCTGGCACTGACTGACAGCAGGATCCACATTAGAGCCAGCAATCATTGCAACGGGTCACAGGTCCCTTTACGCTGACAGGTGTCTGAAACTGTTCCAGGGCCTTCCCAATGACTGCTGACAGAGGGAATAAAGTTATTTTCATCCTGGCAGTGGGGCTTTCAGATTGCTATTCACTTGCAGACTAACCCCAAATCTGCAGGTTAGGAGTGTTATTTTACATAACAGGTTACCTTTACAGAGAATAATTCAATCAGAGCTCCGTTGCTTCGTTTGTTTGCATGGAGAATTTTTTTTTCACAATGTTAGCAAAATAATGCTAACTATTAGGGTTGTTTTCATGCAGCAGCTAAAAGTGACCTGTTTTCAAAACTTTTGCCATAGACCTACATCCTCTCTAATCATAAAAAGCAATGGAAAAAAAATGTGATAATAACACTTCTTCTGTACTTAATTGAAGAATATCTCCTTTCATCCATTTTTTGGGCTTAACAAATCCTGTAATGCATGGAACAAGATTTCCAGCTTAAAAAAAACAACAAACATCAAAAACATAACCTGATTTTGATATTACATTCTGTCACGAGATACATATGATAAACTACAAGGGGCGCCTGAAAACTTTGAGGCCCACCCATGAAATCTTTTTTGCATGGTCTTGTTTTGCAATGCAATATGTTATTTAGTTAGTTGAATGGTCTCATGAGCAATCTGGATTTATTTTGCTTTTTTTTTTGTTTCCGTTTCATTTTATAGTTGGGTCGCAAGGCTGAAATATGGAAATAGAGAAGTTGGCAAAGTTCACACATCGGCTGTTGCAATGGCTGCAATGGCTGCAAATCCACCTTCCACCAAGGTGCTTTTTCATCTGTGGGAATAGGTGATAGTCGGAGGGAGCCAAATCAGGGGAATAGGGTGGGTGCTGAAGCAGTTGGAAACCACAGGAGAGAATTGCAGCAGCCGATGTGTGAACTTTGCCAACTTCTCCATTTCCATATTTCAGCCTTGTGACCCAACTTTAAAATGCTGTAACGGAAACAAAAAAAAGCAAAATAAATCCAGATTACTCATCAGACCATTCAACTAACTAAATAACATATTGCATTGCAAAACAACACCATGCAAAAAAGATTTCATGGGTGGGCCTCGAAGTTTTCAGGCGCCCCTCGTATATGTTGCAAAGCTTGTGAATTACAGCTCATCAAGGATTTTGCTAGCTTCCCTTAATATGGTATTGAACTGTTCCTCAATTAAATTCAAGAAAGTAAAAGGGAATATTTACACTATCCGATTATCAAAACGACGTGTTCCCAAGAACGTGCGCTCCCGATAATTAGCCAGTGGAACTGGACATCAATAGCCATATTTAAAAATCTCATCATTCTCTGCAGCACATTGCCCTGTGTATACAATGTCAGTCTGTCTGCACAATGATCGTATTATCGTGATTTTTGTGTGCATGAGAAGTGGGCCCTTAGTACCGCATTCCGACACAGGGTAATAGACTCGTATACTATGAGCCTTATATACCATGTATATAACCATCCAAAGTAGACATGAAGCGAGATATATCTTGACCTGAAAGGTGCTTCCAAGATTGCAAGTTACAAACTACCTAAAAGTGCACTAGTAATAACTCGACCATAGCTCCTGTCTTGAAGTTTTGTAGAGATCTATATAAATTTGTAAACTCGGTGTAGCCAACAGCATTTAGCTGTACAAGATATTGTGATCAATGTATCATGGTAAAAGTTCTTGCTGTAAAGTCTGTCACCTGAACATAGAAAATGACTTGTAATAAAAGCTAGTTCAGAAAGTAGAAAACCCCTGGGCCGTCTCCTGCTTTGCTGTGTCTTCCCATTACGCTGGTGACACAGATCTTAAAATGTTCTGTATAAAGTCACCTTTCTGAAGTTCTGACAGACTTCGTTGGCTTCACTGGAAGTGAATGACAAATAAATATCCTCAAATAGGTGGCAGATCATTTCTCACAGAACTGGAGCTTTTAAAAGAAAAAAAAAAGAGTAAAAGCTAATTTTTCATTCTACACCTCGCGTCATCTCCCTGCAGGGGTGAAGGGAAGTACTATATGTCTCCATTTACAAACCCCCCATTGGTACCTGCTGTGATGTGCCAAAATTTTTTTTTTCTTATTTTATTTTTGTAGCTACAAATAAAACCATTCATTTCCTTTAAGTGTGTTTGAGATCAGTCTCTGTTTCCAGACTGATTCTCTAGCTTAATGGTTCCTATGAAACCATGTTTTTGCAACTTTAACCCCAGCTGAACCTTTCGGTAACATAAGATGGATGTTTTTCAGACAATATTTCTCTGTTCTTATCTTATCTGTTCTTATGATTGTGTAATGTGGATTAGAAAATTACCTCACGGTTCATATCAATTTTACTCTTTTTATACTGCAGAAAGCACATGGATACAGCACTGCAAGCATCTGTCATGCCAGGGCAGGGAGATGCATAGCGAGCCACGCAAAGGGAGAGGGGAAAAATTGAAAAGGAAGGCCCTGACGATAAGGAGAGGGGGAGATGGTCATCCCTCAATGCTCACCTAGTACTGAATCCTGCGCTCCCTATCGCCCTAAATGGGTCTTTCCCCCCGTACACCGTCACTTGCCTAAGCACTGGGTAACCCTGGGCTTTGCCTTAGCTACTGAGATGGAAAGTAAGACATTAATCTTACTTCTACCGCAAGACAACACAAGGAAGGAGACTAGCAGGGGGAAACAGAAAAAAAATAAACTTCATGGCCTCAATGGAGGATACAACAGCTTCTCCTACAAACACCCTTTCCAGAGAAGTCAGACTCAGGATAGAAACTCTTTTGCTGGCATGGGAGGAAGCCAGAAGTGAGTTTAAATGGTGAAGGTGGAGTGTTACTAATAAGCAGCAGCTGAGACTAAAGCCAAATGGAATCTCAGCAGGAACTCTTAACCCATTACGTACCAAAAGAAACAATAAAGGTGCATCAGTCCAAACAGGAACTGTAGTCAGCTAATTTCTGTGATCTTCTGAACCCAGGCTCACCACAGGTCCCAGCAGGGTGAGGCACATTCGTAACAACACCACTCTGGCATTTTTTTTATTGCAGCCCTCAAGTGGTGCTACTAACAAACAATTCTTAAACCCAGTATTATTTTTACTAGCTGCCGTCTTCAGATATTTCCGGTGCCTCCTTATTCCCACGATACCATCTTGTGACCTCAACTTCTGATTGACCGAAAGTCAAAGGTAACAGTCGCAAGCTCTCAATGTACGTCTATGAGAGCGTCGTTCTGGCCTTGTTATGTTTCTCATAGACTTACATTGAGTTGTGATTTTGGAATTGTGCATCAAAAACTGGAGAGATCAGGCAGATCACAACCTGAAGAAGTCAACAAGAGCAGTGATATGAAAATGGCTGCTGGTGAATATTAAAATAAGTGCAGCAAATTTACATTAGTGACACCAGTCCAGTGCTAAAAAAAACCTGATGAAGTGGTGCTTTCAACAGACATCCTGCCTGGTGCAAAGGTAGTAGATTAAAAATGTGACATTAGCCCTCGATGCCACTAGAGTCAAATATTGTATAACCTAAGTGGTCTTTACAACTGTATCTTTGGTATTTGTCCCTGTCTGAATATAATAGGTACTAAATAGCACAGTATATGACCATTGGCAATTGTAAAAGCATTTAAATATCATAGGGAATCGAATAGCAAAAATCTAATTATGGCTACTATAGAATTATTGGTACATAGCATTAATATGTCTGTTTTTTCATAAGAAAAAAATGTTTTTCATCAGTATTCTGCACCTGATTTTCATCTAGTGTTGATTTATGTGTGCATTTTTCCCATCAGTGTGGCACAGGGTTGCCAACTTGACTATTCTTTCTGAACGGCTTATCAAAAAATCACGGACAGACAATATTTTTTACGGACACTTTGGAAAATCAGTTACAATTCCTTGCGATTATCAGTGATCCATATCTACAGCGCAGAATTCTGATGTGCAGATATCAGCTGCACTCACTGTAAACTGTAAAATAACCATAATTACAGGCATACTAATCTACAGAAGTTTATTCAGTTAGAAAAGAAAAGGACACCTTCCATTTTTTTTATGAACAGGACAAAAAAGTGCCCTATGTTTATGGACTGGAAATTGGATCAAAAACTAAGAAGTCCCTCAATTTTTAATATAATCTGAAAAAATACAAATAAATCAAGATGAAATATGTGTAAGTGAATGTGACATTAATAAGATCATGCACTAGTTGGGAATTTGGTTGTGACATTCTCTATATTGAGCCAGAACAGAAAGTTGCTCTATTAGGTTCCGTTGCCTTGATGATTATTTGGTTGTATTTTTTCAATGCGTTTTTGAGTGTGTGCTTTTGCATTCATTTTTATTGCCTTTTTGATGTTGTGGTTTTTGTGTCTTTGTGATATATATCGTGTTTTACTACTTTGTTTTTGATACTTCCTGGTATTTGGCTTTGACAAAACTTTAGCCTTGTGCAGATTGCATGGATTTTTACCTCTTTTCTGCAGTGGCAACTCACTAAAAGTGCACATATTTTTTTATCTGCATGTATTGCATTTCTATGGTGAAAATTATCACATATAATGCAGTATATGAAGAGTCAGGTTTTGCAGAGCAAAAAAAGCACAGTGGACGAGAGATTTCTATGAATCCGATCCACTTTGATGAAACCGTAACATGCTGCGTTTTTTGTTCAGCAAAAATATGTAGCATTAAAAACTCTCCAAAGCCTAATTGTGGGAATTTAACCCATGGGCTTGTGCACACAACCAATTATCAGAAAACTGGTTTTCACGGATAGCACTCATATCCACTATATTCCATGGGGTTCTGCCCATGTCCGATTTTTTCCTTAGACTGATTGTTCTAACGGAAAAATCAGAGACAAGTCCAATTTTGATCTGAGTGTTGGATCCAAATCGGCAATGCAAGTGAATGGGTTAATTAAAAACATTGGACTGCACATGGATGACATCCGAGTACGGTCTGAAATTCACAGACTGACGGAATGGAGAAGGTGGGGAAATTTATTTTTTCTTTGCATGTCCGAGAAAAATTGATGCCGCTCTGATCAAATTCTGATCAGAGTCTAATCAGAATAAATGGACTGTTATTCTCAGATGACGAGAAAAAACGTTTTGTCCATCAACCCTAAGAGTGAGCTCCCAATGGCACACCGTGCATTACGCAGATAGCCATGCATTTCAATGGACATCTCCTACTGGTCATTAGACAATGCTTGGCATCCTTCACCAATCAGAGCAGATCTGTAAGGGCTATCCACTACTTAGATATTCCAATCAGTGGTGGACCAACACCCGGCACCACCGCCGATCACTGCCGATCAAGTCTTTGCAGCCCAACAGTCAATTAGATGCAGGCAGTGTCTAGAGCTGGAACAGCACAGCCCTGAATATGTTTGGGTAATGCAGCTTAGCTACTATTGGCTTTAATAACTAGTGGACAACTCTTTCTAAAGAAGCTGATTGACAATTCGTCTCTCATACAGACGGGAAGCATTTTGTTCCCTTTTATTTCTTTGCCATAACAACAGATCGGCAATTACTTTCTGTCTATGTAATACGTAGTGAGATCCAACATCTGCGCTCTCTTAGGGAACGGCTCTTAATACTCCTTCCTGATGATGCAACGTTCACTATTCTTGTTTTAGAAGAAAGGAAATTTCCATGCATGTCACGGAGCATCACGCCTCTGCCCTGTGCTGCTGCCATAAGCAGAGGTGTCATAGCATCTGAATCAATGGGCAAGTAACTTATATTGTAGATGGCACATGTCTATTACACATTTCTTCCCCCGGGCTATTTATCAGTCAGCGGGAAAGGGACATGCAACACTCCCAGTCCGATCATTAGAAGGAGAAGCGCGGCTGAAAGAAGGAAAGCGATTGTGACTGATATTTTTGGTGCGTGCTGTCGTAGCTCTTCACAACTTCCTCCATGCCTCAGTGGAGCTCAGTCACGAACGATGGATAATATGTCAGAAGCTATTATCTGACAAATGCGACAAATAGAAGAGAGATACAAGATGACACTTTCAATTATGGTCCGGTGGCTCTTTAGAAACCGTGTCTGGTTACATGCATTGCTATTGTATACCTTTTGTTTCCCCGTATTGGATAAACGGTCACCTCTGGGATGAGCAATGGAATTTCAGGATTATAGTCAAAGATGACACAAAAATTCATTTGTACATTTGCAAGATGGTACAAGAAATGAGGAGAGAGCTAAGAAAAGGACTTCACTTTGCAAGGCATCATCTCTTAGATACTCAATTCTTGAAAGGGCGCTGTTCACATTTACACTGGTGGGCGTTAATTTCTTTCCACTTCCATTTTTATAGGTTTACACAAAAGATTTTATTTTAGGATGTAATGTGCTATGTAGGTTGTGGGAAGAAATTTGTGAAAATGTCCCTTTCATTTGAAAGAGGTTTGGATGAATCTGACCACCATCTAATACATAAAAGGACAATCAACTCACCGTTAAGAGTAGATGTCATCGAAGAATTGGGCATGTTTAGTATTATTACTACTGTTTCCTTTGATGCTAGAGGGAACTGGAGACAATTTATTCTCCTATATCTATTCAATCCAAGTGTACTTATCTATGGTGTGCTGTAGTTGGGAGAAGTAGTCATTTTATGCTTGGTGGGGTTTAGAGAATTCCCACGATACACATTTCTGGAACCAATGGTCTGCAAGTGAACATTCCCTTACCGGTGTGATTTTTGGGATTATTTCATAATTCAAAATATAGGGCCCAATAACTCTAACACATAGGGCCCAACATGACATATGCATAGCATTGGATTCATTGCTGTAAGAGTAGGTAGACTATGGAACTTTATGCCTTAGGACTCAATCAGATGGGGGTTTTTTATGCACGTGTTGTAATCATGGCTACAGCACAGGTCCATTATAGTCTATTGGGCTATTCACATGTCCTTGTGTTTTCACGGGCTGTGTGTCTATAAAGAGATTGCAGAAACATATTCATGTTTTGATCACAGTCAAAGATCAGAATCACCCGTACAACTCTATAGGTCAGTGAAAGTCACTGGCAGCAGAAGCTTTGCATTTTTTTTTGTTTTGAATATGAGAAAATCACTGATAAAACAGTGATGGTAAAAGCTGACAAACTGATGAAAATCGGATCCATACCAGTGATGCAAATCAGATGTAATTTTACAAACAAGAAAAAGCACAGACGTCTGAATGAGGACTAAGGATGTTAGCAGAGTGAGATTACAATAGAGTGCAAGTGAGCTCTGGGTGCTATTTCTGAGTACCATAATCTTACATATCATGGATACTAAAATATTCATAACTCAGTAGACCACCTGAAATAGGCAGATAAGGGCAGAATGATATCTCAGGGAGCACATAATGACTCCATCTGAACCTTTAAAGTCAATGGTTTGAACCATCAGCGTAAAAGTCTAAATCCCATTTCCCAGGGGTTCAGCCATAAGCCTCAATGATTGTGGAATTTTATTTTTATAATAAGCTAGAGGTGTGCCCAATGCTATCGCATCGGGAGGGAAGTGTGTGTGTACGTGTGTGTATGTGAGTACATGTGTGTGTGAGTACGTGTGTGTGAGTACGTGTGCGTGTATGTGAATACGTGTACGTGTGTGTGTGTGTATGTGAGTACATGTGTGTGTACGTGTGTGTGAGTACGTGTGCGTGTATGTGAATACGTGTACGTGTGTGTGTATGTGAGTACATGTGTGTGTGAGTACGTGTGTGTGTATGTGAATACATGTATGTGAGTGTGTGTGTGTATGTGAGTACGTGTGTGTATGTAAGTACGTGTGTGTATGTAAGTAGGTGTGTGTATGTGAATACGTGTGTGTATGTGAATATGTGTGTGTATGTGAGTACGTGTACGTGTGTGTGTGTATACATGTGTGTGTATACTTAAGTACATGTGAGTATGTGAGTATGTGTGTGTGTATGTGAATACGTGTGTGTGTATGTGAGTACAGGCGGTGGTGGGGGGGTTCAGCGGCGGCAGGTCCAGCGGTGGGGGGGTCCTGGCAGTGGCCAGCCGACAGGAAAGACCGCGGCTTTCAGCCTGAGCACAGGCTGCAAGCCGCGGTCTTTCCTGGTGGCTGTGACGGAGGTGGGTGGGCAGGTAGTGGCGGGGGGGCATCGGCGGCGGGTCTGGCAGCGGCGGGGGGTCCCGTCGGTGTCCCGCTGGTGGTCCTGGTACCACCAGCGGGCGCCATATTGGAACACCCATCACTGGGGTATTTCAATATGGCGGTCACCGTACTTCTGGTCGGCGTGGTGGATTGTGGGATTCGGGGACATCCAGACGGAAGTGGATGACAGACAATTTAAGGCAATTATATATATATAGATGATTACATACAGTATAAAAACTTCTCGAATAACATGTATGGATATTCTGAATTTATCATTTCTTATACTAGCATATTTTATTGAAACAGTAACTTTGGGGGGGGTATTTATTTTTTATCATAAAAGCAGGATAAGCAAAGAAAAGAGCCCTTATGATATCTTATCAGAGAAAGCTGCTCATTTCTCTTCTCTGGCTCATTTTATACTCTAAAATCTGAGGCTAAATCTTATTCAGGGAATACAGATTTTCACATTACTGAGATAGGAGATGACAATTAGTGCTCAGAAAATTCTATGGAGAGCGTAGGGAGGAGCTGTGGGCAGAAACAGACATTCTAATGCAAATTCTCCTGTAACAATATTGACACTTTAAGCACTTTCCCATAAACAATGAACATAGCAAAATAGCCCATGCTCAACTTCCAGACGGGGCATTACAGAGCCCTTTTCTCGGAACTAATGGTGTCTTATTTTTTGCATAAGGAATAACTTACAATTTCGGACAACCCATTTAGCCCAATGTGTTCAGTCTTTATTGTAGTCAAAATTGTCTTTATGTTTTTTATGCAAGTATTAGTGCAACTCCTGTGTCACTAAGAAAATATGGGGGAAGTGAGGGACAGGAAATAACAAGAAAGGGCATTTCATGAGCTCGGAAAAGGTTTTACAACACATCAGGAAGCTCTATGGATGTCTCACAGTTTTCACATCCCATATATGTAGATATAATCAATTGATTAATATCATTAGATTAAGGCTGCATCATAAATATTTCCTCTTGGATGTTTTTGGCCTTTACCTTCTAGTGCTACTCTAGTCATCTCTACATCAATGTTTCTTAGGGCAGGTGCAGATGGACATATACTGTATTCTCTCATCTGAAAGATTTGTGTCAATTATGCAAATGACACTGTGATCAATCTCTGATCAGCGTTCCGTCAGAGTGTGAGCATAGAGTGATCCGATGCTCTCAGATGAGAAGATGGAGAAAAAATGTCACCATCTTCTCCATTCTGTGAGTGTGTGTAAGGCAGCCAGGGTGGTAGTCGTGGCAATGGGCTTTACGGTTCCCACACCCTGGTGCCACTTAGATAAAGCACAATATCCTTTCTGCTGCACGAGCAGCATGTGACGCAGCACACTTGCAGGCTCTGTCAGATTCCCCTCTGCTGCTGTCATGTCGGCATGTAATGTCAGTAGTTAAAGCAGCTGCACACAGTCCATGTTTCCAAGGGTGATTAACCCCTTCAGGGTTCAGTCCTGTAATCCAGCAGGGGGTACGCAAACATGTGCATGTAAAACTTGGATAATGAGGGGGGATACAATGCAAAGTCACTTTAACCTGGTGCCATCCATGGCTCCTTGCCTCTTCAGGAGACGCGGAACAGTCTCTCTTATATTCTTCTCCAGTGCAACTAGCACAACTCACTTAAATGGGTCACTCTAATCAATGCAGGGCTGAAGACCAGCATAGTGGGCCGCACTTTGGCCCTGAATAATAATAAATGTATGGTCCGATGCTCAACAGAGCAGAGAAGTACACCTGTGCAGGAGCGCGATGTCGGGGAGCTAAGAATCAAGCAGTAGGGTGGTGTCGCAAGATGATGGGAGGTGACGGACAAAGGTCTGCGACACTGATCGGACCAGACCCCACAGGACCACCCCCAGGTGAGTATAATAAAACATATTTTTCTTATTTTGCAGGTCGGATCAGGGGCTTATCTACAGCATTATAGAATGCTGTAGATAGGTCCTGAAAGGCAGTGGCCGCATCTTATATCGGCCAAAACTGCTGACAGGTTCACTTTAAATGTAGCTTGTGCCGAAGCAAATTTCAGGTTTTAGGTCAAGACTTTGAGCTCTAATTTCATCCATTCTGGCTAAGGACAAAATATGTCATGCCAAGCATTTCCAAAATCATGCGCATGTGCTGTTGGTATCTACTTCCCATTTTGAAGGAAGTTGTAATTGTCTGGGTTCATCTGCAGACTGAGCAAGCAGGGTCAGTGCAACGCGCCTAATTGAAAATTCTCCTGAAGTAGATGTGAAAGGATTTTACAAAGGCTTTGGGTGGCATACCTTATCCCCTGGGATGTCAAGCAACTCCCAGCAGAGTATCACAAAATCCTGTATTTTTTATATGGAAGATCTCATCAGCAAAAATTCTACATCAAGTATTGAGCAAAAAAAATTCTAATATTTTTTTTCATGTCACAATGTATGTTAACCCTGCATCAGATGCAATAGGCCTGACAGGCACAGCTCACATATTTTGGTTCCCCCTCCTCTCTAAAGGGCCTGTTACACATAGCGATATCGCTAAAGCGTCACCGATTTTGTGACGCAGCAGCAATATCGCTAGCGATATCGCTACATGTGACACTCACCTCTGACCGCCCCCCCCACTGTATATTGCTGATCGCACGAGATCGGCCTGGACCATTTCTCGTCGGCGGCTTTCTGCTGGTGCCGACGAGCGAGCCATGGACGCGGGCGGAAGACGTCACCCTCGCCGCGTCTGACAGGTGAGTAACGACCGCCAAGCATCGCTGCGTCACTGGTGAGATCTGCCTGTTTGGAAGCTCACTAGCGACCATTTAGCGATGCACCAGCGATCCTGACTGGGTCATATCGTGGTCGGGATCGCTGGTGCATCGCTAAATGTAACGGGGCCTTAAGTTGGCATGAGATCCTGCCCCTCCAAGTACCTCCCTATCTTTAGGTGTTACTTGAAACCCCACCACTCAGTTTTACCGCTATCCTTGCAGAGAGCAGGTGTGATCTCTGTGGCCTCTCAGACTCATTGCGCCTGAAGCTTCTCACTTTTGAAGGTTCATACTTTCTTGTTTGTTCATCACAATTCTTTGTTTTGCTTGTTTTATGAATGAATGATTCAAAAGATTTGGATATTTCATAGAAATAGAGTGTTTTCTTACAAATAAGAGGGCTTTCTTAGAAATGGCCTCTTAGACACATTGTTCACAAACAAGTAATAATAATCACTGATATGATCTAATATATGCTTACCTTGTAATGTCTTCACATCCTGTCCCATCCAGATGTATCCAGATCCCAGAATTCCAAGTGGTGGTAGTTCACCGACCGCCATATTGGGACACCCAAGTGATGAGTGTCTCAATATGGAAACTGCTGGTGGTACCATTTTCTTGTGCGGTACCACGAGCAGAACACCATCGCACCACACTCACATACTGTATACGCCGTACACACCACACACACACACACACTGTATACACCGTACACACCACACACACACACACACTGCATACGCCGTACTCACCATACACACACATACAGTATACGCCAGGTCAAGGAAGAGATGACAAGAGCAGAGAAGACAGAAGATGGGGGAGAGAGAAAGCGCACAGGGGTGAGAGAGACAGAGCACAGGGGGAGACAGCTCAAATGGGACAGCACATGAGAGGAGAACACAGCACAGGAAGGAGAGAGACAGCAGACAAGGGGGACAGCACATGGGGTAGACATGTCAAAGAAGAGAGCACAGACGGGAGAAGTCAGCACATGGGGAAAGAGAGAGTGGATAGGTGGGTGAGCACATGGGGGGGAGAGTTTCTCAATGCTGCAAAGCCTGCCCCCATCGTGACATTACCGCCCTCCCAATGTGATAGCATCGGGCCTCCATCTAGTATAATATAATATGATATGATGTATGATAATATGATCTGCCAACCTTGCTTTTTTCTCTACCAATGTGTTTTTTCTGCTGATCTTTTAATATCTGAATTTGAGTGAATATGACTCCAGTATCATTTAAGTGCCTTATAATTAAGTTATTTCCTAATTTTATTACTTAATAATAGTTATGTCCTGAAAATGGGAGGCTATTTTGTGGTAGTTGTGAAATTTTGGTACTAATTGTTTTATTGTATTACTACATTTATCGTATCTAAATGCTTTTTTTCGCATCACATTTTTTAATACATCCCTATGAAGATCACTGATTACTATTGGAGTCCAGAAATTGAGATAATTTGATATTATAGGTGGTTTTCAAACCTGTGCCTGTCATGCACAATGCACCTGAACTCGGGGGTGTCAGAGATGCGTCTGTCCCGGAGTTCAGTAAACAAAATGAGTAAACTTGCAATTTTCACTCTGGCCACTAGGGCTATTTAGGCTCTAACTTAGGGTACTGTCACACTTAGCGATGCACCAGCGATCCCGACCAGCGATATGACGCAGTCAGGATCGCTGGTACATCGCTAAGTGGTCACTAGTGAGCTGCCACACAGGCAGATCTCACCAGCGACATCGCTGGGGACGGGGGTCGCTACTTACCTGTCAGACAAGGCGATCCTGACGTCCTCCCACCTGCGTCCACGCGTCGCTCGTCGGCGCCACAGGAAGCCCAGCAGGAAGCTGATGACGAGAAACGGTCCAGGACGTTCTCGCGCAATCAGCGATAACCAGCGGGGGAGCGGTCAGAGATAAGTATCAGACATAGCGATATCGCTAGCAATATTGCTGCTACGTCACAAAACCAGTGACGTTATAGCGATATTGCTAGCGATATCGCTTAGTGTGACAGGCCCTTTACTGTTGTTTCAGGGAAAGTTTACATCAGCTTCCTTATCATCAGAGTCAGGATTTCCATGACTGATAACACTTCTATCCACACCACTAATAACACAGAATTCACCAGTCACAATATGTGATGTCACAGATGACCCTGCTGACCCCTTCTTTTACAGTGACCTTTGCACATGCTCATTAGAACATAGGGTCAGAGTACATTCATTGTTAGTAATTTATATGTGGTTTCCCTAAAGCAACCTAAAGTTAAAGTCTAATAAAGCCCCAGTGGTCAATGTGAAAATTGCTAGATTTATAGGATTTAATACAGATTTTCTTATAAATATTGTTAACATAAAAATCTTAGCTGAACAATAGGATGTTTTCAGATGATACATCCCTCTCGATGTGTCAAGCCTTCAGGTAAGGTAGGGAAGGTCACACCAGTAAATCTTAAATAAAATCATAAAAATAATTGCCCTTGTGAAGTAACTTTCACAAAATGCCATAAGGTGATATTATCGAAGTAACATGATAAAAAAAATCAGTCCCTGTGGTGATTAATAGGCAATAATAATTGCTTTTGTAGTTAATTATATGACATTGCATTATACTTTTTTTAATTTCCTCCGTGTAATGTAGGGCACAACTGAATTGAATAGTGGAGCTTTTGTTTGCTTAAGGTATTTTGAAGATAAAGAATGACTATTGTTCACATTATCTCAGCTCACCCATCTCAGCTCACCAGGTCATTGAGGTCCCAGCTTTCATCCTTCATCGATAATTAGATGACATCACTTGGGAAAACAATGTCTTGAGATTTTTTTAGATAAGAAAGACACAGCTGTCAGTCATTCTGCAAATGACCTTGAAATATGATAACCTTGAACATTTTATGGTTAAGAGCGCAATTTATCCATATACCTGAAGAATGAAGAAAATCCAGCTCAGTGTTCTTCTAACACAATCTTGGGAATGGAGGATGATCCCAATTTTTCTCTTTTTGACATCATTTAACAGTTTATAATAAAAAAACGAAAAAAAAAGAACTAGCGCCCTCACTGGTATGAATATGCAGAAAAACAGGGAAAAAAACAGAAAGCTGCAGACAAAACACTGGATTCTGTGCGATGGAATCCAAATGAGAAGCCACAAACTGAGAATGTATAGAAAGGTTTGTCGCGCTAATCTGTTAATAGAGCCCGTATTTTGATCCCAAAAAGGTAACCAGTAGAGGTGGATATATACTAGCATATGAATACATTTAGTTGTGTATATAGTGACCACCACCATACTAGAGACCGGATTCAGAACTATAAATAAAACTGTAAATAAAAATACATTAACCCCTTTCTGCCATGAGACTTACTATCCCGCCCATGTGCCCTGGGACTTGATACCCAGGGACGGGATAGTACGTCATGGCATTTAATGTGACATCGCGACTTAAGTCGCCCTGATTTTTGACCCGCTCAGGATGGAGCGGGTCCCAGTACTTCCGGAACTGAAGGTCCTCGTTTCGTACCAGGTCAGCATTTTCCGGGGGTGGTCCCGCCAACTCGTAGAAAAGGTAAGCTGCAAAAAAGGTGCCGAGTGTGTTACAAAAAGGGAATACACAAGGACACCATTTTACCAGTGCGACACCTGCCCCGAAAAACCAGGCCTGTGTATGAAGGATTGCTTCAAATTGTACCACACCTCCATGCACTACTAATTTACATTAGTTTAGTTGGGGGCACATCTAGATTTGTTCTTTGGGGGTCTAGTATACAAAATGATGTCACATGTAGGTTTTTTTCCTGTTTAGGCACATCAGGGGCTCTGCAAATGGAACATGACGCCAGCAGACCCATCAAAGTCTGCATTCCAAAACGTCACTACTTCCCTTTCGAGCCCCGACATGTGCCTAAACAGTTTTTTCCCACATGTGGGGTACCAACGTACTCAGGTCAGATTGGACAGCGTCTTTTGGGGTCCAATTTCTCCTGTTACTCTTGGGAAAATTAAAAATTGGGGACTAAAAATCATTTATGTGGAAACAAAATAGGATTTTATATTTTCACGCCCGGGCATTATAAGCTTTAGTGAAACACTTGGGGGTTCAAAGTGCTCACCACACATCTAGATAAGTTCCTTAGGGGGTCTAGTTTCCAAAATGGGGTCACTTGTGGGGGGTTTCCACTGTTTAGGTACATCGGGGGCTCTGCAAACGGAACTTGACGCCCGCAGACCATTCCATCAAAGTCTGCATTCCAAAACATCATTACTTCCCTTTCGAGCCCTACCGTGTGCCCAAACAGTGTTTCTCCCCCACATATGGGGTATTAGCGCACTCAGGAAAAATTGGACAACAACTTTTGGGGTCCAATTTCTCCTGATACTCTTGGGAAAATAACAAATTGGGGACTAAGAGATCATTTTTGTGGAAAAAAAAATATTTTTTTTTTCTCACCTGGGCATTATAAGCTTTACCGAAACACTTGAGGGTTCAAAGTGCTCACCACACATCTAGATAAGTTCCTTAGGGGGTCTAGTTTCCAAAATGGGGTCACTTGTGGGGGGTTTCCGCTGTTTAGGCATATCATGGGTTCTCCAAACAGAACATGGCGTCCGATTTCAATTTCAGCCAATTTTAGGTTGAAAATGTCAAACAGCGCTCCTTCCCTTCCGAGCCCTACCGTGTGCCCAAACAGTGTTTTTCCCCCACATATGGGGTATAAGCGCACTCAGGACAAATTGGACAACAACTTTTGGGGTCCAATTTCTCCTGATACCCTTGGGAAAATAACAAATTGGGGACTAAACAATCATGTTTGTGGAAAAAATATGATTTTTTATTTTTACGCCCAGCGTTATAAACTTCTGTGAAGCCCTTGGGGGTTCAAAGTGCTCACCACACATCTAGATAAGTTCCTTAGGGGGTATAGTTTCCAAAATTGGGTCCCTTGTGGGGGGTTTCCACTGTTTAGGCACATCATAGGCTCTGCAAACGGAACATGGCGACCAATCTCAATTTCAGCCAATTTTAGGTTGAAAAAGTCAAACGGCGCTCCTTCCCTTCTGAGCCCTGCCATGCGCCGAACTGTGGTTCCTCCCCACATATGGGGTATCAGCGTACTCAGGACAAATTGGATAACAACTTTTGGGGTCCAATTTCTCCTGTTACCCTTGGGAAAATAAAACAAATGTTGCTAAAAGATCATTTTTGTGACTAAAAGGTTAAATGTTCATTTTTTCCTTCCACGTTGCTTCTGCTCCTGTGAAACACGTGAAGGGTCCAAAATATTCTTGAATGTAGTTTTGAGTAAAAAAATGGTTTTGTAAGTTTTGTTGTAAAAATGAGAAATCGCTGGTCAGCTTTTAACCCTTATAACTTCCTAATAAAAAAAAATTTTGTTTCCAAAATTGTGCTGATGTAAAGTAGACATGTGGGAAATGTTATTTAGTAATTATTTTGTGTCACAT
Organism: Dendrobates tinctorius; assembly: GCF_039654945.1. Taxonomy (NCBI): domain Eukaryota; kingdom Metazoa; phylum Chordata; class Amphibia; order Anura; family Dendrobatidae; genus Dendrobates; species Dendrobates tinctorius. The sequence continues at coordinate 57,133,504 of NW_027361690.1, forward strand.
ATTTCTCTATTTTAAGGGCATAAAAATTCAAAGTTTGAAAATTGCAACATTTTCAAAATTTTTTCACAATTAAACGCAATCAATGAAATTTTATCACTAACATGAAGTACAATATGTCATGAGAAAACAAGATATCGCCTAGATCCATTGAAGCGTTCCAGAGTTATGACCTCATAAAGGGACAGTGGTCAGAATTGTAAAAAATGGCCCGGTCATTAACGTGCAAACCACCCTTGGGGCTTAAGGGGTTAAAACTAAATAGCATAATATATGACATCCTAGGCAAAAAATACACTATACCACCAAACACAACCATAATCGTTGGTACATAGAGGCCCTGGCAGGAATCTTCACAATTGCAGACATACATGGCAAAATATGAATATTGAAAAACAAGATATGGCAGCAGGTAGGGTAATTAATAATACAGCCTAATTGCCATGTAGGGTATGTTACATGCTTATTAGGCATTGTGGCGATTCCTGCCAGGGACTCTATAGACCAACCATAACGGTTGTGTTTGGGGGTATAGTGTTTCTTGCCTTGGATGCCATATATTATATTATTTTATTTTTATTTACAGTTATCTTTATAGTTCTGAGTCTATAATACAGTGATGTTCACCATATACACAATTATATGTATTCATCTCCTAGTAGTTATCCACCTCTACTGCTTACCTTTTTGGGACCAAAATACCAGCTCTATTAACAGATTAGCGTGACAAACCTTTATATATATTTATCAATTTAAATTTGTATGAAATATTTAGCTTTTTGGGGGAAATGATTTATTTTATGGAGACTAGCCGAGTATGCAGTCCTTTTGACAATACGTCCGTAGCTTCCTAGGAAACTATTTCCATATCTTTCAGGTAAACTTATATAAATTACTAAATGCAATACAAATAATCAATTTTTATTGGAGTATTGTTACATGATTAAAATCAAGTAAAAATATGGAGAAGCATAATATTAGCAAAAACATAAGGGGAACTAAACATAATTATTGTTAATACATATTAAAGCTCAGATATGGTGAGGATACTGAAGTAGTGCAGAATTTCCTCAATGGTTTATAAGTTATTTTAATAATGAATAGATGTACAGTATACATGCAAATTTTTAAAAATAATATAGTTCATGAGGAAACATACATAGAACTATTTGTGGGTTACCCCTTGAGGAAGCAATGGCGTGCTGGAAGCATACATGGAGGGATACGATCCATACGCAGTTCGGTTATTTATTGTATCTTCCATCTATCTTGCCTGTGTGTCTTCTGTTCCTGAATTGGTGTCAAACATGATCCATATGTAGTGATTTATTAGCAACCTGTGGCACATATATCTTTGTCCTCTTTGCATCTAGGTGGCTCTATATTTGATAGCACTTAGCACCTATAGTTCTGTGACTGTTTCCTTATGAATTACGCTATTTTGTAATAGTTTGCATGTATACATCTCTACTTTAAGTTACTTATGTACAATTGAAGAGGCTCTCAGCTATATTAACTTCCCCAGCATATTTGCATCAGTCGAGCCCTTGATATGAGCATTGTTACCATGCATGGACAATACTTATGTATACTCTCCATTTGATTTTTGTTAACAGGACAATGTTCAGTATTTTTAATTGGTTTTAATCATGTAACAAATGCTACAGCAAAGATTGGTTATTTGCATTACATTATCTTCGTGATTGTCATTTCTGTAGGTTTGTATTATCAGTTTTTGGTGACTACATTAAAGCCCCCGTTACACACAGCGATATCGCTAGCAATATCGCTGTAAAGTCACCGATTTTGTGACGTTGCAGCGATATTGCTAGCGATATCGCTGTGTCTGATACTTACCTGTGACCGGCTCCCCCGCTGGTTATCGCTGATCGCGCGAGAAGCTCCTGGATCATTTCTCGTCGGCCACTTCCTGCTGCGCTTCCTGTGGTGCCGATGAGCAATGCGTGGAGCCGGGCGGGAGGACGCAGGATCGCCGCGTCTGACAGGTAAGTAGCGATCCCCGTCCCCTGCGATGTTGCTGGTGAGATCTGCCTGTGTGGCAGCTCACTAGCGACCACCTAGCGATGCACCAGCGATCCTGACCGCGTCATATCGCTGGTCGGGATTGCTGGTGCATCGCTAGGTGTAATGGTACCCTAACAGTACATAGTTTATCACATGAAGCTCTGTGGGTTAGGCCATTCACTGTAGGTTATTACTCTATACAGTTATCTAACCAAATGGTATTTTTCATTTCTACCAGAGAAAACTTTTTGCATAAGAATTAATATCTTTGCTGCTGCTTAACATCCGATCTTTGCTTGCATTCTGTCTTTTTTTAATCTTACTCAAAACTAGAATCTGTTCCTTTCTACTTATAATCTGTCACCCCCGCGAGTATGCAGATTTGCCACCACGTCTCACAGCTATTAACTTGAATGGAACCAAGCTGTAATACCAACCATTATCTATAGACAGTGTTAGGAACGGCGAAACGCACTAAATAAAAATAATAATAAAGTGTGTTCGCCGCTTGGGGTCCACCGTGCAGTAGGTGATATAACCGCTGCTAAGTGGTGGCAGGAGCAATATGGCGGTAATGCGCACAGGGTTAAACGTCACCCAGGCACCCAGGTGCGCAGAGCAATCTCAGTTAAGTCACAGAGATGCCAAATAAACACAAATACAAAGACTGAGCCTGTTGAGGTCACAGTACTCAGTATAAATACACACGGTATACGGTCACAGGACTATCCCAAGATGGCGGCACTACGTCCATCTAGACCTACTGTGTGCGCAGCGTCGCAGCTGCGGACGCTAAGGAGAGCTGCTACTGCAGCGCGGCGTGGACACTGCCGCTAAACGACAAGGCTAAGGCACAAGCGCAATGTCGGACGCTAGCAGCTGTGGATGTTGCAGCAGAGGAGCGCTGGCGCTGATTCTAACTCAGTCCCTAACCACATACGTAATATCAGAGGGAAGGGGTTTTATAATGAGTCATTCACCAGAATCATACATCCATCCTCATACACACAGCAGCAAGTAAGTCTATACTAGCGCATGGCGGAACAGGCATGCGTGCCTTTTATAGCAGCTGGGACCTTCCGCAAGCCTCCAGATCTCTGAGATGGACCAATGAGATCTGGAGCGGGACTTGAGCACATGACTCCCGATCTCCATTGGGAGATCGTCCCATGAGCATGCTCAGTAGGAGTACAGAAGGACTTAGCCTCAGGAGAGATTTGCTGCAAGGCAATCTCCTCTGCAGTAGATAAACAGCAGGAGACTGCAGAATGTGAGGGTCTGGATCCCTGCAGAGTAAACGCAGAAATCCGACAGACAGGCCCCTATTCATATAAAAAAAAACTTTTTTTTCTATTTTTTTCCACTCTTATAGCAATAATGAGTCCTAAAGAGGTCTCTATAAATCGCCCTTCCTAATTACCATAGAAATCCAAAAAAGAACGGAAGAATAAGGCGCATCTCAATAAACGTGAATGCAATAGATGTAAAAAAGCAATAAAGTAAAGTGCTGTGCTAACCCCCGAGGAAGCTGACGCGAAACACGCGTCGGGGTTTGCCCTGTCATCCCCAGTTATGCACACAGCACTTTGTTTATACACTGGTATGTTTATTTTATTAAGGGCTATGATGTGAGTGGGCATTGGTGCAATTATCTATGTACTAACTAAATACTATGTGCTAATATTTTTCTGCACATTCATCCTGGATACCTCTATTAACATTTGTTCATATTTTGGGGTTATTTACCTCAGGAGAGGTTATTGTTATCTGTATTATATACTCCCGTTATAGGGGTTTGCAGGCTGTCATATGGCACATATGTTTTTTGCACCTCCGCTGGAGGATTACAGCGAAGAAAATATATATCTTGCATATTGCACATAGGCATGCACATAGCATTTACTTTATTGCCTTTTTACAGTTCATTCCAATCAGGCATTGCTCCTTCCTCTTTTTGAGTGGATATTGTCCTGATTTTGAGCCAACTTTGGCATTTGTCTCTAGATATATATTAATGTGGGATATATCTCACTAGAGGCGGTATTCTGTCCACTCACTCTCCTTCTCATAGGAGTTGTGTGGGAGCTATATGGCGCACATGTGTTTGTTTTGTACTGTTTTTGGTGGACTCCACTTGGTATCTGTATCACTCTATGTGCTTTTTTATACATGTTTTTCTTCCATAGCTCATTTGATGTGAACCTGTGTATCATACTTGGCGGTGTCACACCTGTTTGTTTCTTCTCCTTTTTGTCATTTTATATGGGCATAAATAAAATTTATTGCATTCATGTTTATTGAGATGCGCCTTATTCTTCCCTTCTCTTTTGGATTTCTTATAGCAATAAGTCTACCCTAACGCAATACCGCAGATCTATTTAAAACTTTGTACAGTGGTGGCTAAAAAAAATTTTGATACTGACACTATTTTTGTTTTTCACTAAGTTTCTTGCATCATTGTTTTTAGACCTTTTAAGTAGGATGTTTCTATGGTTGCTAAAAAAACATTACATTTATTCAGACTTCTGCCCTTCACCCGGGCATAATGGATATCGATTTATGACTAAAGCCTGGCTTATTTTTTTTGTCCTCTTGCTCTTTGAGAATTGACCACAGGTTTTCAATGGGATTGAGATCTGGATGTTGATATATTACTTTATAATACAGTATATGTTGGTGCTCAAGTCTTTAGGTTCCCTGCTGAAGTCACCTCTTGCTGTGTGTGCAGAAAACAAAAAGGCAAGTACATACCAAAGAAAGAGGTGCCGTTCTATTATATCTTCTGTAGAGCGGATAGACACATAACTCAAGCTCTTGGAATTCACACAAAATCGTAGTATCAATTTGATGCCTAGACTTGCACTATCATGCAGAACTAAGAACCAAGGGCATGTTCAGGGCTCTAAAACTACACTGACCATAGTGTCCCCAGAATAGGGGCAGATACAAAGCTAAAATAGTGCCAAAGACAAAACATCCATATAGTGCCAACCCCAGAGCTCCCAAATTGCCCCAGCCACAGAGGGACCATTACTAACCACAAAGTGCTACTTACTCATCATGGATTCTAGAATGACTCTACAATAAAAAAGGAAGACTTCCTTTAAATAGACTTCATTATCAGCCATTACGTTGACCTTGACTTTGAACCTAGGACTTATTCCACCTTTAAATGTTGTGTGGCAAAACTACATCTCCCATGATATTTTGCTATGGGAAGTCTCCATGCAGACACACAATGCGGCAGCTAGACATGGCCGATTTGCTTGTTATGATCAGGCTTGCACTAGGTTAGGATAATGTCACATTGAAAAGAGATTTCTTTTTCTGTCAGTTTTTAATGTTCTCCTTTCTTTACAAGTCTCTGAACCCCAGCTGTGCAATCACAATTACTAGATGAGCACTTCCTGCTCCATACTAATTGCACGGACCGCTGTTAGAACAGAAAATAATGGCTCCAAAGAGAGTTTTTATTTTTTACATTAGAATATAAAAGTTAACAAGTTTAAGGCAATGTTTAGGAAGGATAATGGCAGCAATCCTCATTTAGGATTTAACACTGAGTTTCTCCCACCTGGTAGTTTATACTGCTTGGTACAGTGGTGGCATTTACATCATGTGTGGTCTCAACGGGTATTACAATTAGAGGAAAATGAGACTCGTTTTCTAATTATCTTCTAAAACAACATATTTACTTAATTGTATGCATATTCAATTCAAATATATCCATTATATGGTCAAAAGTATTAGGTCACCTACATGTTCCACCTACAAGAGTTTTTTTTTTTTTTTCAGAAAATATTTATTAAAGTTTTTTTTATAACAAAGAAAGGGTACAATACAATGGACCATATGCTACCATTACCTGAGTAATTAAACATTATTTAAGTATAGAAGTAGAGAAAAGAAGAGAAAGACATGAGGGAGAAGACATAGTAGTAAGAGTAAGGAAAAAATAGGTATGGGGATATAGGGTAAGGAAAGGAAGAAGGGGGGGGGGGATTAGAGCCCATCAGAAAAAAAATAACAATTTAACTTATTTAACTCAAATCATCTAAATTACTCGGGAGCTAAATATGTATCCAGTTGGCAAATTCCGGACTCTCTTTGAATGAATGCCAAGGAAACCAAGTGTGTCCCTGTCTAGATGTGGAGCCCCTATCTTGGGACATCAGTGATTCCATACGCTCCAATCTGTCCATCTCCACCACCCATTCCATCACAGAAGGGACCCTCATGGATCTCCAATGCCTGGGTATGATCATTCTTGCTGCTATTAGGCAAAATCTCCAGAGGCCCCTTTTAATTGTTTTTAATGGGCCAGGGATCAGAGAAAGGAGAGCAATCTGAGGAGATGGTTCATACCTGATTCCAGAAATGATATAGAAAATCTGGAAGATCGCCAACCAAAATGGCTTCAGCAGACGACAGGACCACCAGACATGTAGCATGGAGCCCCCGTCCTCTCCGCATCTCCAGCATAAATCAGGGACCCCCGGATAAATCCTGTGCAGCATGTCAGGGCATCTATACCATCTAGTCAAGATTTTGTAGTTCTTCTCCTGTGACTCACAAGAGATAGACAACTTATGAGTCAGGGTGAAGATTTTATGGCGATCCGCATCGGAAAAGTTAATCTGCAGATCTTTCTCCCATGCAGTGATGAAGCGGGGCGTGTCTGTAGATTCCAAATCAGAGATCAGGCCATAGAGGAGTGAGATCACATGAGCAGGGCCCTCCGTTAGCTGCATAAGGGTCTCAAATGGTGTCGGCAGGCCAAGATCTATCTTTGAAAAACAGCTCTTGAGCTGAATAAATTCAAGCCAGGGTATCGATCTCCCCGGGCAGGCCGTCCTCATATCCCCCACCACAGGGAATCCTGCAATCTTGTCTGCAGCCTGGCCCAGACTAACCCGGTCGTCAGAGTCCCAACAAAGAAATGAAGTCCGTGTCGTGGCAGGAGGGAAGTCTATGTTATTAAAGAGGGGGCCTAATCTACTTGGTCTGTTAATGATTTTCATTTTGGTGCTATATTTGTACCAGAAATTTATTACCACTTGTGTAAGCGGTGGGAATTCAGAAACTGTGTAGTTCCGCGGATCATAGGTCCAAGGGAGCCAATACAATGAATGTGGGGACATCAGCTTTTCAATGATCACCCATTGTTTATACAGGTCACCAAATCTCCAGTCCACCAGTCTGGAAAGAAGAGCAGACCGGTAATATGTTTTAAAATTAGGAAGACCCATGCCACCCCTCGACTTAGGTCTAATCAGAGTGGAGAACCCAAGTCTTGGTTTTCTTGTGCCCCAAACAAAACTGTTAATTGCTGATTGGAGACGGTTAAAGAAATGGTCAGGAACAAAAATAGGGACTGTCTGGAAAAGATAAAGAAAACGGGGAAGAATGTCCATTTTGACTGCATTAATACGGCCAAACCAGGAAAGTTGGAATCTATTGTATTTCTTCAAGTCAGCTAGGGTAGTATGGAGGAGTGGGATATAATTAAGATTGAGTAGATCATTGGAGTTTTTAGGAATCATAACTCCCAGATATTTAAGTGCCCTGTCCTCCCACCTAAAAGGGAAGGAAGATTGGAGTCTATGGGCCTCTTCCTCGGGGAGAGTTATGTTCAAAACTTCTGTTTTGGAGTAATTAACTTTAAAGTTAGATACCTCCCCAAATTTTAGGAACTCTCGCATGAGCACTGGAAATGCAATTGTAGGGTTTGTCACGTATATTAATAAATCATCTGCGTATATTGATAGTTTAAAATTATCGTGGCCAATCTGTATACCCTTAATGTCAGGAGCGCTCCGCAGTGCAACTGCCAGGTGCTCCATGGCAATTATGTAAAGCAGAGGGGACAATGGGCACCCCTGTCTGGTACCATTAGATATGCTCAAGCAAGATGAAAGAGTACCGTTGACTCTAATACGAGCCGTGGGGTTTTGGTACAAAGCGAATATTCTCCCCAACATTGTAGACCCCAGTCCCAGTTGTGTCAATGATGAACGTAAAAAGGTCCACCCAAGGCGATCAAAAGCCTTCTCGGCGTCAATAGATAAAAGGCAAGCTGGAATCTTGTGTCTGCGTACATAAGATGCGAGCAGTAGTGTTTTAACCGTGTTGTCTTTGGCCTCTCATTTCTGCACGAATCCGGCCTGATCACCATGGATGGAACCCGGAAGTAGAGGGCTCAACCTGTTAGCCAACGCCTTAGCAAAGACCTTCATATCCACATTAATAAGTGAGATGGGACGATAATTTGAACACATCGAATGGTCCTTACCAGGTTTAGGTATCACCGTAATTGTGGCAGCCAAGGTCTGTCTGGAAAAAGGACAGGTCTCTGAGATAGAATTGAATAGTTTAGTTATAATGGGTACTATATTAGGTGTAAATAATTTATAAAAGGAAGCTGGGAACCCGTCGGGTCCGGGACTCCTACCATTAGCCATAGATTGAATAGTATCTGAGATCTCCTGATCTGTGAATGGTTCCTCCATGGCTGCTGTATCTGCCACTGGAAGAGGAGGGAGCGGGGTGTTGTTAACATAGTCGTCCACCCTGGCCTGGAAGTTAGTCGGGGACATATCAGCTATTGGCCCCCTGAGATTGTATAAGGAATCGTTATATTCTTTGAAGGAAGCCGTAATTTCTTCTGGATGATGTAATAGTTTACCAGTTTTAGATTTTATGGTAGGGATGTAAGTAACAGGAATGCGTGGGTGCAGGAATCGTGCTAAAGCCTTACCAGGCTTATTGGAGAATTCATATAAATATCTCCGAAAACGGTCTCTTTGCCGTGCTGATGCCGTATCCAACAGGGAGGTAAGGTCTTTCCTGGCCTTTAAGAGGTCAGCCAAGGTTTGAGAATTGTGGGTATGCTTATGATCTAGCTCCAGCTTTTGAATGCGTGTGAGTAGATCGTTGATTGCCAATGCTCTTTCTTTCTTTAACCGCGCTCCCTGTTGGATAAACACTCCTCTAATTACTCCCTTTAAAGCCTCCCACTGATAGGGAAAGGCTGTGTGGTCTGATTTGTGGAAGTCTATGAAGTCAGTGATGGCCGTTCGGATTGCTGTCTGGCATGTGGGGTCTTTAAGGAGGCCAGGGTGTAACGACCACGTCCATTCCGTAGGGGCCAGGTCCGGTAGTCGTATGGACAACAAAACAGAGGCATGATCTGACCAAATCATCGGTCCAATCTGAGTCTCTGGGTGACATGTTAATAGTTTGTGACTGATCAGGAAGAAGTCTATCCTACTATAGGAGTCATGTATAGCTGAGTAGTAGGTGTAGTCGCGTGTAGTGGGATGAGTCAGTCTCCAAACGTCCACTAGTCTAGACTCCACTAATTTGGTCTTTAGGCTCTTCAGTTGGGACGGGGGTATGGACGACCTACCAGACGATGAGTCCACGGACCTGTCAAGTACAAGATTGAAGTCCCCACCGGCAATCACCAAGCCCTCGGCGAACGTTGCGAGGCAATTCAAATATGCTCTACAAGTCCGAGCCTGATCCTGATTTGGAAGATAAAAATTAGAAATAGTGAACACACCAGCAGCCATTTTCAATTTTAGAAATAAGAACCTGCCATGGGGGTCCAATTTAGAATTCAGTACCTGAGCCTGAAGGGATTTGTGAAGTGCAATACTGACCCCCTTTGATTTAGATTCTGGGTTGGTACCATGGAACCACTGTGTGTAGTACCTATTCTTAAGGGCCGGTATGCGGTCTGATCTGAAGTGGGTTTCCTGCAGCAGGAGTACATGGATATGTTTCTTATGCATATGGTAGAGCACTTGGGAGCGCTTTTCAGGAGTGTTAAATCCCCTAACATTCAGTGAACACAGATTTAAAGTTGCCATATCAATATGCTATCCGAGCCGAGGGAATAGTAACAGCGGTGGTTGGTAAAAGGTTGGAGGGGGAAGGTTTACACAAGAGGGAAGAAGAAAGATAGGAAGAAGTGGAAAGAAAAAAGAAGTAGTAGATATTAACAGACGAACAGCAAGAAATTTTCAGACAGGAGAAACTTTCCTGTCAAGACAGCTCCCAGGTCACTATGCCTGGGAACTGGAAACTATACAGAGGATACTCTGTAACGTAGTGTCCTTAGACACTCCCTAAAGTGGGGACTGACTGGACCAGGGCACTGAGACTCAGCCAAGCCCCCGCAGCAATTCAATAAGACGTTTAAACATAAACACGATTAACTGTAGACCGGCATAAAGGCAAACTGTGTTAGTAACTGTTCCTATTAACAAATATCAGAGAGCTATGAAACAAAACCACAGTCTAAAGTAAGTAACGGGGCCGCAAGGTGATCTACAGATCATATTAGTATATGGAGACTATATAATAACCAGAAAATATAAAATTGGTAATAAGATAGCATAATAATAATAATTATCAGCTCTTCTCTGGTCACCAGCAGGAACAGAACATCTGTATTGCTCCCGATTTATTAGCCCAGGGTATAATTCCACCAAACAAAGCGTAGTTCGAGATCTTCAAGTAAGGTGGAGAAGAGGGGTCAATGGGGGGAGAATTCCCCTTGAGTCGATCTAAATAAAGTCAAGGGTCCCCATCTTGGGCTCCAAAATCGTGCCTCGGGCCATGTCTCCTCTTCCTATTAGGTCCCGATGGTGGTCTCCCCCCTCCCTGTCCTCCCCACAACAATAAAGGTGATGGTCGAGGCCACTCTCCCAGCTGCACCAAGGGTAAATCCAGAGCAGAAGAAAAGGTTGATAAGTCCGCCGGTGTCCTCAATATCACTGGGCCAGCCTCTCCGCGTACTTGTAGTTGAAAGGGGTATCCCCATGAGTAGTTGATGTCTTTAGTGCGAAGAGCCTCCAGGAGTGGCCTGAGCGCCCGTCGTTTGGCCAGGGTCAGGCGAGAGAGATCTGCCATAAGCTGAATGTTAGAGTCATTGAATTCAATAGCCTCTTTCTCCCTGGCCCTTTGCATAATTTCTTCCTTTTGTCGATAGAAGTGGATTCTGCATATCACATCTCTTGGTTTGTTGGAGTCAGGATTTTTGGGGCCAAGGGACCTATGTGCTCTGTCCATTTCAATATGATCGCCTCCAGGTTTGCCTAGAAGCGAATTAAAGATGTTTTGGATGGCAGGGACCAGGTTTCTATTAGTCACTGTTTCCGGAAGTCCACGGATGCGAATATTATTCCTCCGGTTCCTATTTTCGGAGTCTTCCATCATATCAAACACCAGCTGGAATGTCTGGGAGTGATGATCTAGGAGTTCATGTTGGTTATGTAGTTGAGATGCAAGATCCTCCACTTTAGATTCCAAGGTAGTGATTGTACCCTTAAGCTGTGACACTTCCTCTTTAAGTGAGCTAATTTCACCTCTATATACTGCTTCAAGGCGCTGGATATAACCCTCCATGTCAGATTTAGTAGGTATAGCATTCAGCCGGGCATATAGAACCTCATAGCTCATGTCACAGGATGGGAGTCCTCGAGGTGTCTCTGGAGTGATTGAGGATAGCACCATCGGGTCCACAGACTGCATATCTGAAATGTCGTGGTTAGGGGACTGTAAATTCTGCATCTCAGTGGTGTTTTGCAAATGAGCCAGGGCCCCAGTAGTGGGCTGAGGAGGCAAAGTTACCTCCTGCTGGACTGGGGAGGAAGGGGTTACACTGCTTGCATCTTCAATTGCGAAATGGCTGCCTCCTCCCTCCTGCTCTCTGAGACCTGCTGCAGACAGTGAATGTTTAAGTGATGAATATGTGGCAAGGGGGGGATGGGAGCCCTCACTCACTTCATGGGGCTGTTGCTTACAAACTTCTCTGGCCCTTCCTGGGGAGAGCCCTGTCAGAAAGGAGGTCTCTGGGGACCCCCGTAGATCTGGGGAGGGTCGGGACATGCCGCTCACCTTTCCCTGCTTATGCTGAGCATTCTCCCCGAGCGATCCATAATGGGTTTCTCCAGTCACGATTGAGGTACGGCTGGTGACTTTTCCAGAGGACTGGCGTCGCTCTGCACTGCTGCGCTCCCCTCCTTTGTCCACAGGAGAGGAGCGGACCCCTCCTGTTTGTCCTGCTTTTAGTGTCGCTCCAGGAGCCATCATGGCCGCACGGGTAGTAGTTTTTCCCGCTCTCCCCGAGGATGCCAGAAAGCGGGTAATATCTCCATTTGTGGTCCCCGTCGGTGGTTCCTGTGATGCCTGGGATCTGAGGCCACCTTTGCCCTTCATTTGGGAAGGTTAATGTGTAAATTAGTGCTAGATTTCAGCTGCAGGGGCTCAGAAACTGAGGAGCTCTCAGAAGGCACGTCCTCCCAGCACCATGTCCAGGCCACGCCCCTCACCTACAAGAGTTTTTATGGCATTCCAGTCTAAATTCATAGTTATTAATATAAAGTTAATTTGCAGCAAAAAGAGTCTCCACACTTCTGGGAAGAGTTTCCACAAAATTTTTTAGAGTAAGTCTGTGGGAATATTTGTCCATTCATCCAGAAGAGCATTTGTGAGGTCCTTACTCACAGTCTCCGTTCCAGTTAATCCCAAAGGGATTCGATGGAGCTGAGGTAAGGGTTCTGTGCAGAGTCAAGTTCTTCCATACCAATCTGATCCAACCATGCCTTTACAGACCTTGCCTTAAACTAGGGCATAGTAATGCTGGTATAGAAAAGGGTCACTGTTCCCACAACGTTGGAAAAGTACAGCATTGACAACTTTTGTGCATCAGAATGATTTTCTGTTCATGAAATTTGTAATAGACTGCTTAGTCAGATGACCGACAATGGATTAGAACTGAACTGTCCTTGATGTAACTGACCCCAATTAATTTCCCAGTTTCCATGATCACATCAATTACTTACCCCTTCTTTATAACAACTGAGTGATCAATATATTAATTCCCAATCAAGATTACATTAAAACCAGAAGCACCGCAAAGTACAAGTCCTTCTCTCATTGACCAAAAATTAGCATTTATGTTAGTAGCACTTGATAAACTTTTCTGTTTATCCATAGAACATGCATTTTTTGCTACCACTTTATATGGACCATATGTAGTCCCAGGCATCTGATCCGGTAAAAAATATTGGCTATGTGATGTCTGTAATCTTTTCTGAAATAAGGGGCTTGTCTGATGATCAACTGATTACTGCAGATTTGGTAAATAAATCTTCAGCCGATCATCTTATGGCAGGGTAATTCTGCAGGCAACCGTTCATTTCTTTCTTGCACAAACTTCATAAGACATGCTATACTAAATGCCCCTTATAAAATCAATGCATTACACGGTCACTCTAAGCATCTCTGTAATTGGAGCTTTTCTTAGTAGCAACACTTCACTTTAGTTTATAGCCCTATTAGACATCACACAATATTTGGTTACAATTCATTTTGTACATTTGTGTAGCGGATGCAGCCGGTACTAGTAAGTCAGGGCGGCATAGGTTTGCACTGAGACTAGACGTGTGTTTATAAGACAAATGCTGATAATAAATATCTTAAAATGTTCATCACTCTGACATAAGATGAGTCAGATATTGAAGTAATAGGAATAGACTCTTTTCCAGGGTTGGAATGGAGGTGTTTCTCTAGGTTATTCAACCTTCGTGATCTTAGCTTCTCAGCCTATATTTAGTCAACCGAATGCAATGAGTTTATGGAAAGCCCCAGGGTGGCAGTGATGGATCTTTATATCTAGTGTCACATTATCATATGCAAAATAAAGCAACTCTTTAACATTTGCTTCTACGTAATTTCACGTTGGCTTATTTTGACACATTGACGTAAATGCTCCCACATCAGGTTCCATATTTAATAGCACTGAATATCTTTTCTACTTTTACACCCTTCTTGTCAACTTCTTTAGCTAGGTGTTTTATTACTGATATTTAATGTGTTTGAGGATCAGTGTATGGTACTCAAATTGAATATTGTCCACATAATGCCATTTTTTAAAGGAAGTGCTATTGCTAAGTTAGATAATATAAAAAATCATTTGAAAGGTAACTCACCAAACCCTGACTGATGCACTGGCAGGACGCAGCAGAGCCCCATTGATAAAGGTTTAGGCAGCACAGGTGCACTCCACTGATCAGGACAGCCAGTAACTATTTGTGGTCTGGCTGCCCAGTGGAAATGCACACAGATGAGGCTTGCATAAGGCATAAGTCACACTGATAAATGTGATGCAAAAGTGTCTGAGCAGCCTATTGATCACGCCCATAGTATTAGCAGGCGGGCTGCTCTACACTATAGATACATGCAACACACAAGGAACCAAGCCAAATATAAAGGGCTCTAGCTGCATCCTGCTGAAAGGTGCAAAAAAGATATGGGGTATTGGTTACTATGCACTGGCAGGACGCAGCAGAACCCCATTGATAAAGGTTTAGGCAGCACAGGCGCACTCCACTGATCAGGACAGCCAGTAACCATTTGTGGTCCGACTGCCCGGTGGAAATGCACACAGATGAGGCTTGCACAAGGCATAAGTCACACTGATAAATGTGATGCAAAAGTGTCTGAGCAGCCTATTAATCACGCCCATAGTATTAGCAGGCGGACTGCTCTGCACTATAGATACATGCAACACACAAAGAACCAAGCCAAATATAGAGGGTTCTAGCTGCATCCTGCTGAAAAGTGCAAAAAAGATAAATAGATATGGGGTATTGGTTACTATTTTGGCCAAAGCAGATAAGCTCACAACCCAACGTCAAGGGTCCCCAGATATTGTGAGTCCCTAACACTAAATATATAAACAAACACTAATCAGAAAAAAATCCATAAAAAATCTTTTGAAAGGTAACTCACCAAACCCTGACTGATGCACTGGCAGGACGCAGCAGAGCCCCATTGATAAAGGTTTAGGCAGCACAGGTGCACTCCACTGATCAGGACAGCCAGTAACTATTTGTGGTCTGGCTGCCCAGTGGAAATGCACACAGATAAGGCTTGCATAAGGCATAAGTCACACTGATAAATGTGATGCAAAAGTGTCTGAGCAGCCTATTGATCACGCCCATAGTATTAGCAGGCGGGCTGCTCTACACTATAGATACATGCAACACACAAGGAACCAAGCCAAATATAAAGGGCTCTAGCTGCATCCTGCTGAAAGGTGCAAAAAAGATATGGGGTATTGGTTACTATGCACTGGCAGGACGCAGCAGAACCCCATTGATAAAGGTTTAGGCAGCACAGGCGCACTCCACTGATCAGGACAGCCAGTAACCATTTGTGGTCCGACTGCCCGGTGGAAATGCACACAGATGAGGCTTGCACAAGGCATAAGTCACACTGATAAATGTGATGCAAAAGTGTCTGAGCAGCCTATTAATCACGCCCATAGTATTAGCAGGCGGACTGCTCTGCACTATAGATACATGCAACACACAAAGAACCAAGCCAAATATAGAGGGTTCTAGCTGCATCCTGCTGAAAAGTGCAAAAAAGATAAATAGATATGGGGTATTGGTTACTATTTTGGCCAAAGCAGATAAGCTCACAACCCAACGTCAAGGGTCCCCAGATATTGTGAGTCCCTAACACTAAATATATAAACAAACACTAATCAGAAAAAAATCCATAAAAAATCTTTTGAAAGGTAACTCACCAAACCCTGACTGATGCACTGGCAGGACGCAGCAGAGCCCCATTGATAAAGGTTTAGGCAGCACAGGTGCACTCCACTGATCAGGACAGCCAGTAACTATTTGTGGTCTGGCTGCCCAGTGGAAATGCACACAGATGAGGCTTGCATAAGGCATAAGTCACACTGATAAATGTGATGCAAAAGTGTCTGAGCAGCCTATTGATCACGCCCATAGTAACCAATACCCCATATCTATTTATCTTTTTTGCACTTTTCAGCAGGATGCAGCTAGAACCCTCTATATTTGGCTTGGTTCTTTGTGTGTTGCATGTATCTATAGTGCAGAGCAGTCCGCCTGCTAATACTATGGGCGTGATTAATAGGCTGCTCAGACACTTTTGCATCACATTTATCAGTGTGACTTATGCCTTGTGCAAGCCTCATCTGTGTGCATTTCCACCAGGCAGTCGGACCACAAATGGTTACTGGCTGTCCTGATCAGTGGAGTGCGCCTGTGCTGCCTAAACCTTTATCAATGGGGTTCTGCTGCGTCCTGCCAGTGCATAGTAACCAATACCCCATATCTTTTTTGCACCTTTCAGCAGGATGCAGCTAGAGCCCTTTATATTTGGCTTGGTTCCTTGTGTGTTGCATGTATCTATAGTGTAGAGCAGCCCGCCTGCTAATACTATGGGCGTGATCAATAGGCTGCTCAGACACTTTTGCATCACATTTATCAGTGTGACTTATGCCTTATGCAAGCCTCATCTGTGTGCATTTCCACTGGGCAGCCAGACCACAAATAGTTACTGGCTGTCCTGATCAGTGGAGTGCACCTGTGCTGCCTAAACCTTTATCAATGGGGCTCTGCTGCGTCCTGCCAGTGCATCAGTCAGGGTTTGGTGAGTTACCTTTCAAATGATTTTTTATGGATTTTTTTCTGATTAGTGTAAGTTAGATAATATATCAAATATGGCGTTCACTGTAAGATTAAATTGTCCCTCAAAATCCCAGAAGTACCTGGAACTATTTTCTAAGTTTCTTCTAGTACTGGATGTTAACTACTAAAAGCTTTTATCATGCTACCTATAAAGTTGTCACCCAGCTTTACATAGATCCTGAGTGTCTAAACATTCTGGTTTGAAAAATAGGCCTATGTATCCCTATTTTATATTCTCACCTTTCCAGTGGTCCTTGACAGCAGTCGAGGAAGGTTTAAAAGCCCTCCAGCCTATATTTAGTTTTCTTACTATTAGATTTAGTGGTCTGCTCATTATAATTTTTTTAATTAATTTTGAAGTCCAATGTATAATTAAAAAGACTTAATTTCATAATATATTTTATATCCTATATATCAATTTTGTCATATGTTGCTAACATTTTTTTCAAATTTATTTTTCTTAATTTTTTTTATTTAGCTATTTTTTTAAAACTTCAGAAATATTTCCATTTTTAATAGCTTCTGGAGAAGACTCAAAATAGAGATGAACAACATTCAGCTCCCCCAATCATTCAGATTTTACCAGGAAATTTGATTGATTGATTTGACAACAAACTTATTCTCTGTGAGTTGAATGTTCCTTATTATTTCCTTACTACTCCTATTACTCATTGTCCCCGTTCAGTCCTTGTTGCTTCTTCTTGCCACTACCGTGCTCTGAAACCCTAGGCCTCTACACTAGAGTTGAGCGAAACAGGTCGGTCAGATTCAAAAATCGCCGACTTTCGCCAAAGTTGGGTTTCGCCGATCAAAACCCGACCCTAACGTGAGGTCGGCCATGAGGTCACAGATCAGCGTGCCAAAGTCACGTTTCAAATGATGCTTTCAGCACCTTTTCTCACCCAATGATGGAGGACACACACTGTGGGCAACGCGATGACATGCGCAGCGGCCAGCACCATCTTAGAGAAGGGCATTGAAGTGATTGGCTGGCTTTGGGTGGCGTCACAGTGGGTATAAAAGGCTGTGAACGCCGACCGCCATCTTACTTCTGCCGATCTTTCAATAGGTGCTGCTGATTCTGAACAGGGAGAGCGTTAGGCAGGGAAGAAGAAAAAAAACTGCTTCTGCTGATAGCGCTTTTCACTGTACAGTTAGTGTGCAGTGAAAGGGGAGGATTTTTGTTGTGTGCAGCAGCGCTGGTGGTGATTAGGCTGCCTTTTAAGGCTACCCGCTAGCTGCATTGCTGTGTGCACACTGCTGTTCAAACTGCTTTTTTTAAAGCACTCCAGAGTTTATTATTTTGTCCTGGTGAGTTACTGAGCGTTCATTTTTTCACACACCGTCTAGCGGTGTACGCTCCTCACACACTACCGTGTACCGGCTGGTATCACGGACAAATAGAAGCTATCTGGGTGTTACTCTGGAAGAAAAAGCCGAGGAGTTTGTCCATTTTCCAGACCTACACCTAAGAGTCTTGTACGTTTTTCAAACAGTTCCGTATATCTGCTGTTTGACAACGGTCAAAACTAGACAGAGACAGCGTGTGTCAGTCCATATACAAATACACGGAGCTTGACAATTTTACATACACACACAATACAGCGTTGTACGCTCCTCACACACTACCGTATACCGCCTTCTAGCACGGACAAATAGAAGCTACCTGTGTGTGACTCTGGAAAAAAAGCCGAGGAGTTTTTCCGTTTTTCCAGACCTACACCTTAGAGTCCTGTCCGTTTTCCAAACAGTTTCGTATATCTGCTGTTTGATCACGGTCAAAACTAGACAGAGACAGCGTGTGTCAGTCCGTATAGAAATACATGGAGCTTGACAATTTTACATACACACACCGTATAGAGCTGTCCGATTCTCCAACAGTATTGTATATCCGACGTTCGCATTACAGTCACTTTTATACCTAGTCAGCGTGGGTGTGTGACACTCCGTAAATACCTATACGGAGATTGTTAGTTGCAGAAAAATCGTATACAGCTGTACACTTCTTATACAGTTCCACATATCTGCTTGTTGGATTACGGTCCAATACATACTGTGAGAGCGTCTGTGACTAACATAATATATGCGTTGATTTAATTTGCTTAATACACCTTACACAGCTGGACGCTCCTCATACAGTACCATCTCTCTGATGGTATTTTTGTACATTTTCCCAAACATGAGGAAGTATGGTGGAAGAGGCCGCGGACATGGGCAGGGGGGCTCAGCTGGTACTGATGGTGGTGGTGCATCGGCTGATTTGGGCAAAAGCAGCTAAGGCAGGAGGTGTTGAGCCTGCGTCATCCTCTGGCCCAAAAAGGCCTGTAAGGTTGCCTTTTCTTGGAGTAGGAAAAATGCTTTTAAAGCCGGAGCATCAGGAACAGGTTTTGGCATACATTGCCGAAACAGCCACCAGCTCTATTGCCTCCTCTTCTGAACGGTCAAAGCCTGCAAGCACAGAGTCATCAGTGCAGGGTTCTGGTCATAAAAAAACCCTTTCCTTGCGTCCTTCACCCCCACCATAAGTGAAGGATGCGGCAGCCCACACTTCAGATTACTCTATGGAGCTCTTTTCACATACCATGCCTGGGTTATCCAGTCAAATCCTAAATTCCCCTGTCCAAGATGAATCTTACATGGAGTGCACTGATGCACAGCCACTGCTAGATGATTCTGCTGGTACATTGATCCACAGCACTACAATTCCCTGGTAGTCTATTGAGCCAGAATCTGACCCTGATGAAACCCAGGTGCCCCTTCCCGCATACCATACCACCTTACACGGTGACACAGAGGAAGGTAAAGAGGAAGGTCCAGATGACTTGGAAGAGGAGGTGATGGATGACCCAGTTCTGGACCCAGGTTGGCATCCATTGGGGGAGGAGGGTAGCCCTGGCAATAGTTCAGATAAGGAGAAGGATCCACAGCAGGCACTGACATCGCAGCAGCGGTTATCTAGCAGGCCCGTAGCTGTCCTAAAACGTGGAACAAAAACTAAAAGAGTTGCAGGACAGCTTGATCAGACGGTCAACTTTGCACAGCGTGCAAGGCCAGAAAATGTTTACCATAGTAGGAAGAATGCAGTGTGTCACTTCTTTGTCCAAAATCCTACTGATGAGGCAAATGTCACCTGTAAGAAGTGCGGAAGGACCTTTAGGCGAGGTAAACAACTCAGAAATTTGAATACCAGTTGCATGCTTAGACATTTAATCAACATGCACTTGCAAGCGTGGACGGACTACAAAACCTCAGGTAGCACATGTGCACCTGCTCCGACTGAAGGTAGCCAGCAGTGCTCCATCGCTACCCCCACTGTAAGACCACCTCCACCATTAAGCACACCACAAGCACTAAATGTGGAGGTGTCGTCGCAAGGCCAAAGCACTCAGGGAATCACAATGGTTTGCAACACAACACTGAATCTAGGCCATCACCACCAATACCATCACCAACCCCCTCTCACTCCATCCGGTCCACCGCTACTTCCCCCACATGCAGCTTTCCAGTCCAGCTCACCCTACCAGACACTCTGAGTAAGACAAGAAAGTACTCATCCTCTCATCCGCGTACACTGTGTTCGAACGCCTACATTGCCAAACTAATCTCATTAGAGATGATGCCCTACCGTTTGGTTGAAAGCGAAGCTTTCCGCGACCTCATGGCCTATGCTGTCCCACGCTATGACCTACCCAGTTGGCACTTCTTTTCTCGAAAAGCCATCCCTGCCCTCCACCGGCATGTGAAAGACCACATTGTCCATGCACTAAAACAGTCAGTGAGTGGAAAGGTGCACTTCACAACAGATGCATGGACCAGTAGGCATGGCCAGGGTCACTATGTGTCCATCACTGCGCACTGGGTTAATGTGGTGGATGCAGGCTCCACTGGGGACAGCGGCGATGGAACAGTGCTGCCTAGCCCACGGTATAGGAAACAGTTGGCTGTAGGCTTTTGCTCCTTCTCCTCGCCTATCAGCGAAAGCTCGTCCACAGAGCGCAGTCGCACGAGCACTACATCCGCAGCTGGCAGTGTTGCACATGAGGTATCCCACTATTAAACAGCTAGTGGTAAGCGTCAGCAGGATGTGTTAAATATGATGTCTATGGGCAACAACAGACACACCGTGGAGGTACTGGCTGACTACTTGCAGTGACAAACAGAGTCATGGCTGGGCAGTCTACATCTTGAGCCAGGCAAGGTAGTCAGTGATAACGGCCATAATTTTGTGGCAGCCATAGCCCGTGCAAAACTCACACACATACCTTGCCTGGCTCACACTTTGAACCTGGTGGTGCAGTGCTTCCTTAATAATTATCCGGAGTTAACATCCCTGCTCCATAAGGTGCAAAGACTATGCTCGCACATCCATCGCTCGGCCGTACACTCCAGTCATATGCAGAAGCTGCAGCGATTGCTCCACCTCCCCAAGCACCGCCTAATCATAGACGTTGCAACAAGTTGGAGCTCCACCCTGCACATGGTTGAGAGGCTGTGCGAACAGAGGCAGGCTGTAAAGCATTTGTTCGAGGATACATGGGCAGGCAGTTTGAGGGAAGACATGGAATTGTCGGGTGTGCAGTGGTCAAAGCTGAAAGACCTCTGTAAAGTCCTTCAGTGTTTTGAGGAATGCACACGGCTGGCAAGTGCAGACGACGCCATCATAAGCATGAGCATCCCACTTATGCATCTGCTCATGCAAAGTTTGACGCACATTAAGGATCAGGCGTCTGCAGTGGAGGAGTTGGAGGGAAGCCTTGATGACAGTCAGCCATTGTCTGGTCAGGGAACTGTCCTGGATGAGGTGGAGGAAGAAGAGGAAGAGGATGAGGGGATGATTGTTTTGGGCAGGAGGATGTTTCTCAGGGGGCAAGAGAAAATATTGGTGTTCCAAGGTCAGGTATAGTGTTTGTGCATGACTGTAGGGATGTGGATTTGCCAGAAAGTGCTCCTCCACCCAGCGCTCACAGTGCATCATTGACACCTGGAACATTGGCCCATATGTGCGATTATGCCTTGCGGATCCTAAAAAGGGACCCCTACATTGCCAAAATGATTAGGGATGATGACTACTGGCTGGCCAGCACCTTGATCCACGCTACAAAGGCAAATTACACAACATCATTCCACAGGAGAACCTAGAGATAATATTGGCAAACAAACAAGCAACTCTGGTAAACCGTTTGTTTGAGGATTTCCCAGCAGACAGCAGTGGTGCTGATTCTCCCAAGAGCCATAGTGGGCACAATGGAAGAGGTGTTTGTGGTGCACACAGCAGAAGTGGCGTTGGAGACAGGGGTTTAATGACCATGTTGTGGAATGATTTCTCAAGTACCGCTCACACGACTGCTAATACTGCATCGATTAAAAGTGACAGGAGGCAGCAGTGGTCAGCTATTGTTACAAACTACTTTTCCTCCCATATCAATGATCTCCCTCACAGGTCATTCCCCTTTGACTATTGGGCCTCTAAACTGGACGCCTGGCCTGAATTGGCACAATATGCCTTACAGGAGCTCGCTTGCCCTGCTGCTAGTGTGTTATCTGAAAGAGTCTTTAGTGCTGCTGGATCAATCCTGACAGAAAAAAGGACCCGTCTGTCGACCCAAAATGTTGATGATCTAACCTTCATTAAAATGAACCATGCATGGGTTTCTAAGGATTTGTCCCACCTTCCCCTGATGACAGGCTACCAGAAAAGTGCCTCGGTTTTTTCCTCCTCTTCCTCGGACTTGCCCAATTATGCCCTTTGCAGCAGCTGAATGTCCAGCCAACACATTAACATATGCCAATTTTTAAACCTCCCTAACTGGGCTGCCCACCCCTCCCCCAACGGCTGGGGTCAAGACCTGGCGCACCCGGGCAAGTGCCGTTGCTCTGAACAGGTTGATGGGCCCACTGATAGCCGACGGCAATGGCACAGGGCCCCTCATAGTACAATACAGTGTCTCAGATGGTGGGAGGGCCCACTCACCGTCAGACACACCAGCGTACTATGAGGGGCCCTGTGCCAGTAACGTCGACCACGATTGTGCCCCCCTGCTTGGTCATGGCCACAGCACTTGCAAGTTGCAATACTTACCTCTCCCTGCTCCACCGCTGTGTAGTCTGGGCAGTTAAATCCTTCACAGGGACGGCCACTAGAAATTTGGTGTATTGATCAATGATGGTTAAGATGTAGCTATGGCCTGTCCTGCTGGCCTCTACCTTCAGAAGATCAATGGCTACCATTTGAAATGGATGTCAACTTACAAGCGGATGCAGTGGTGGTTTATGATCACCTTTCAGAGTTGTGATAGTCACAGATGTGTGACCTTCCTGCCACCATATTTCAATATCTCCTCTCATGCCAATCCAATAGAATCGCCTACGGCTTCTGTCTTTTGCACTCCAAAATGACCAGACACATCATGGTAGGCATTGAGGACCATGGCTACATCTCTCCCTGTGATCACAATTTGATGGAGACGAGTAACGGTGATGTGATCCACGCTACTGCGATAAAGCAATCCTTTCTTCACAAAGAACCTTTTTTGCTTTCTCCACAGACACAGTAATTGAGGGTCTGCATCGCCTCTGCAACATCTACCGGGAGGTTTTTTCGCGATGAGTAATTACAAAATTTCTGCTAACACTCGAATTTGCATCCATACTTGTATCCATGTAGTTTCCAGTAGCGGAGATTCTGGACTGGCTTATTGAGATTGAAATGTATACGAAGATTTAAAAGTACCACAACACTGTATACTGGTGTACGCTATGATTACCTTTCCCTTTTTCTACTTTTTTAATTCTGGTGTAATACATAGTGAGCCTGTGAGTGTCTGTGTCTAACTCTGGAAGTATAGACGGAAATTTAACCCTAGACTGGACACACCTGGTATGTGCTGATACAGTACCTTGTTTCAAAAATTTGTATAAAGGTATCATCTGTAGGATAACTAACTGTGGGGGGGACCCTCTTCTTGCCGCAGACAAACATGAGACTGAGACAGAATTTGTATTTAGCAGGTACGTTTTTAGTGCGCATCCTTCTTTCGACAACAGCAATTCACCACAGCCATTTCACATTTCTCTGTACACAGGCCCCGATACCTTCACTTCCTTTGTAATTATAATCATGGCGTCCTCTGTGGCTCTTCCACTGTGGCTGGCCTAGGCCCAACCACCACAGCGCTGCACCAGTCTGAGCACACCGCCCGTATGATAGCCCCAGGCCATCTTTGTCTGCAGCTACTGTCCTCTGGGCCAACCCCTGTGACCGCCTCAGCTGTCAGTCCTCTCTGGAACCTTTCCACTGTCTCTATTTCCTCAGCAGAACTTCCTCTTTACTGTGCTCCCTTCGCTGACTGACTCTTCCAGAACCTTCCCTCAGGCTTTTATACTTTCAGTTCTGGTAACTCCACCCACCATCACCTAACAGTTTCTCTGACCAATGGCAGTTATTCAGTCCCACTCCTACACTCTCCACTGCCCTCCAATGGGCAAGCTAAAACACTGCACTCTTTCTCTTTATCTTAGCAGTTTCACACCTACATTGCGCTACACCTCTGCTTCTCACTACAGGCTGGTTTGTCTGTCAGTCCACCTTCCCTACATCATCCATAGTGAGTGAGCGTGTGTGGGTTATGCCTTCTATATATATGGTGAATCGGAGAAACAAATTTTTACATAATACTCGATACAGCTTGTATCTTGCTATACAGTACCTTTGTTCGACATTTAGCATTACGGTAAAATCCACACTGTGTAAGCATCTGAGAGTGACACTATTTATACGGAAATTTCAATTGTACCCTAAAAAGTATATAGTTGCTATCTTGTTATCCAGGACCATTTTTACAACATTTTTTATTATGGTCAAAACCAAACTGAGTGAGGGTCTGAGGGTGACTACGGAAATATATACCAATATTTTCAATTTGGCCTACATTGTGTACAGCAGAACGCTTCTGATATAGTAACCTTTTTAGCTATTTAGATTCTGGTGTAATCCATAATGAGCCTGTAAACGTCTGTCTGTTACTCCGGCAATATATTTGAAACTTTAAGATTACCCCAACACTGTATACAGCTGTATGCTTGTGTTACATAACCCATTTACAGCTTTTCATATTCTTGTGTAATCCATACTGGGTCTGAGAGCGTTTGTGTCTGCCTCCTGAAATGCATACGGAGAATCAGAATGTTTACACTATACTACATATACCTTTTATCTGGTGATACTGTACCCTTTTTCAACTTATTTTATTGGGTAATCCATACTGAGCCTGTGAGCGTCTGTGTATGCCTCATGAAATATATGCAGAGATTTACTGTTATCCATAGACTATATAGAGCTGTACGCTTCTGATACAGTACCATATATCTGCTGGTATTTTGGGTCCATTTTCCAAAAACGTGAGAAAGTATGGTGGAAGAGGACGTGGATGTGGGCATGGAGGGCCACCTGGCACTGATGGTGGTGGTGGTGCATCTGCTGGTAGTGCCAAAAACACAATAGCATCTAAGGCAGGAGGTGTTGAGCCAGCGTCAGGGTGCAGCTCTGGAAGGCCTGTAAGGCTCCCTTTTCTGGGAGTTCGTAGACTGCTTTTAAAGCCAGAGTATCAGGAACTGTTTGTGGCTTACATTGCTGAAACAGCCTCCAGCTCTATCGCCTCCTCTTCTGAAGTTGTAAAAAATGCAAGCACTGAGTCGTAACTACAGGCTTCTGGTCAGGAGCAACCCCTTTCCTTGTATCCTTCACCCACACCAAAAGTGAAGGATGTGGAAGCACACCTCAGATTACTCCATGGAGCTCTTTTCACATATCATGCCTGGGATAATTAAAAATAGGGCCCATCATGTACTGGAGCAATGTAAATGGGGCAGATCAGACACTGGAGCAGCATGTAAGGGGCCCATTAAACACTGGAGCATTACAAATGGGGCCCATTATATATGGAGCATTATTAGGGCCCATGATACACTGGAGCATCATCCATGAGGCCCATCATGTACTGGAGCATTGTAAATGGGGCAGATCAGACACTGGAACAGCATCTAAGGGGCCCATTATACACTGGAGCATTACAAATGGGGCCCATTATATATGGAGCATTATGTGGAGCTCATCATATACTGTATGGAACATTATATGTGACTAATTATTTGGTATGGAGAAATATATGGGGCTCATTATTCTGTATGGCACACAATGTGGTGGCCATAACACTGTATGGAGTAATATACTGTCCTGTTTTTGAGCTATTGTACAATTTAAAATAGATCAGTCATGTCATGTAAGCAGTGAAGTATGTGTCATTGTACTATACCTATATTTCTGTGGTGTATCTGAGCATCATGAGTTGTGGTATGTGTTAAAGGGGCGCACTGACACTCTTTGGCGCAGGGCACACGAAAACCTGGAGCCAGTCCAACCCCCCACAACTTTTGCCAAATAACCCCCAGTTTTCAATGCGTAACTATTATTAGGAAGTAAATTAAGGTTGACAAGCTTGAGTTATAAGAACTGATGTTTTTGGCATTGAAATGGGCACTGTAGGTGTGTTTACTGTCTTCCACTCCCTGCCGACTTTGCTTCCCAATTGACTTGCATTGGGTTTCATGTTTCAGTCGGCCTCCAACTTTTCCCTATAGTCAGCCGATTTCGTTCGACCAGACTTTTGCGAAACCCGAAACCCGACTCTACCCGAAAAAAGGCAAAGTCGCTCATCTCTACTCTTCACACTAAACCAGGCATGAGGTGTCCCTAATCTTCTGCAAAATAAGGTCACAGTGCACGTCGTGGCATCACGAATCACGATGCAACTGGTAGTCCTACTCTAGCGTGAAGAGACTCAGGGTTTTATGGATTGGTGGTAAGAAGAGGTACAGAGAACCATATGGGTGATGTGCAGAGATGGTAAGATATGTGAAGGATTAGGTGAGTATTATTATTTTTTCAACCTTTTGACAGACCTTCGGAGTAAGAATTACAAAAATTCTGTTTTCTGGAGAAATAAATTTCACAATCTCTAACTCTGAATCTTGCATTTTCTGTACCCCAGACTTTAGCTTTCCTCTGTACAGTAGACTGGGACAGGGTCACCAGAGTTATCTGATTCTGATTTAAAGCCTCTGTTGTGCTGCTGAAGGCCTAGATAAGGCAGGATAGCAACAATATATACTGTATATTGTACACAGATATGACTGCATGCTGTCACTGCCTGATCTCTGGAGGAAAGGGCTAAACTTTATCTTTTTATGGAGATCGGTTAGTTTGTAAAAATGTTTCTATCCACTTTCTGGCAATCTTTTCAGCTGAAATAATGCATTGCAATTTCTAAGAATATAAAAAGCAAAGCTAAAGCATAACAAAAATCAAGAGACATACATAGCTGCAAATAGTCTTTGTATATATATATATATATATATATATACATGTAAAAACATTTGTGTATATGTAATATATATATAAAGTTAATTATCACTCCTATTTTAATGTCCCAATGCAGCTTGATATCACATTAATCCACCAACATTTGCATTAGAGTATAAAACCATATTGAATGTATTAACCATTGGTGCATATAGGATAGATGCATAAACAATGCTAAGTACCAATCTACTGAAGGTTTTCGTACTTGGAAATATTAAGAAAGTCACTAAAACTCCGGCGATGTGAAAGTGTGTGGATCTGTGTAGGACCTTGATTTGGTCTACAAAATTTACCATCAGAGGGACGTCACTCATAACACGATTCAAGATTTTACAGTATCTGGAGTGCTCTACCGGCCGGGATATGCCACATTCCTTATCTTCCTATCAAGCATACACCTAAGGTGTAACCACCTTCCTCTACACCCATGATCTTATTGTGGGCTGTGGATATCTAGGACCTGATTCATAACAAGCTGGAGTTCTAGTGATTTTCTTAAAATTACAAGGCACAAAAACCTTTAGTAGATTGGTTCTTGGTATTGTTCATACACCTATTCCATATACGACTATAATAATGCATAATGAGTGAATGGGTGAATGACAATTTATATTATTATTATTATTATTATTATTATTATTAATACGCTTTTTCTTATATATCGCTGTCATATTACACAGCACTTTACAGACATTATCATTACTGTCCCTAATGGGGCTCACAATCTAGATTTCTTATCAGTATGTGTTTGGAATGTGGGAGGAAACCGGAAAACCCGGAGGAAACCCACGCAAACACGGGGAGAACATACAGACTCCCCAGCGCTGCAAGGCTGCAGTGCTAACTACTGAGCCGTGCTGCCCATTGTATGGATTGCAATGTGTCAAGTCAAATAGATAATGAAAAGTAACATATTTTAGTAGTAGTAATATTAAAAAGAAACACATGATCCCATGGTCATGATAAAGCATTACAGGAAGAACATGGTGCAAACAAAAAAAAAAGAAAGGTAGATCTTCTCGAAGAGAGAGGCCACTATTCAAGGTCGTTTGATGTCCTCATATGTAATGGGTGATTTACGTCTTCTACAAAGCTCTCATCTATTTAATTACCCAAAGACATCCGCTTGTTCAGACATCTTGTCACCAGTGGTAAAAGGCATAAAGGCAAATCGTTCTGAAGTGATATAAACATAAGGAATCATTTACACTCCAGACCCGCAAATTACAGGACACATTAGATAGCTATTAATGTCCAATAGTCAAGCAATATGTTAGGTCTTTGGATCAAAATGTGGTCTATTAAGTGTTCCAGTGTCTTGGAGAATTCAATACGTAAACCACTGTTGGTACTTCTCTAAGATGTAATGCATTGTTTTATAAAGTCGGTGGATTTTTATTGAAGTTTTTACATGTCCTAATGTTTGCTTTACGCTCTCTGATCAATAATCAGTTTGGGCATTTTAATCATGTAGCAGCAAGAAATATGATGTTTCTATTAGTCATCCACTAACAGGGGCTGAGTATAAATGAAAAATGCATGGTATATCATGGGCACGGTCAGTATATCCGCTTACTGATCCAGTAAAAAAATAGAACAAAGAATTTTATTTATAAAATGCAACACATTTTGGAATCAGTTTGATTCATTCCTCCAACATATACCTATCTATTAAGCCCCCGTCACACACCGCGAGATCTCTAGCGAGATCGCTGCTGAGTCACAAGTTTTGTAACGCAACAGCGATCTCACCAGCGATATCGCTGTGTGTGACAGGTATCAGTGACCGGCCCCCCTGATGGGTATCGCTGATCGTGCTCGAAAGCCCTTGACATTTTTTTGATCGTTGGTCTCCCACTGGCCAGCACGCATCGCTGCTTGTGGCAGGCGGGAGACCAACGATCTGCGAGCTGGAGCTGGTAACCAAGGTAAATAGCGGGTTTCTAAGTGCCACGCGACGCTTAGTTACCCGCTATGTACCTTTGATACCAGTGTGCTGGCGCTGGGAGCTGGTAACCAAGGTAAACAGAGGGTTTCTAAGCGCTGCGCGGCGCTTAGAAACCCGCTGTTTACCTTGGTTACCAGCTCCTAGCTCCAGCATGCTGGTGTCTAATGTACACAGCGGGTAACTAAGTGACTTGCGCGCTTGTTACCCGCGTCGTCGCTGGTCCTGATCGCTTGTGAAGCTGCCTGTTTGACAGCTCACCAGCGATTATGTAGCGAGGCACCAGAGATCCTGACAAGGTCTTATCATTGTCGGGATCGCTGGTGCGTCGCTATGTGTGATGGGGGCCTTAGTCATCTACTAGCAAAATGCACAGTTTACATGATACTTGTAGATCAATGTTACTTCTGGAGTCTTTAAAGCGGTTTTCCCACAATCTGCATTTTAATCAATAGATCTTGGAATAAAAATAAGTTTCACAATTGGATGTGTTACAATAAAATGTTCCTGTGCTGAGATAATCCTATACATGTGCCCCTGCTATGTTCTGTGTAATGGCTGTGTCTGACCGTACAGGGACATGGTCTGATCATACCACAGCTCCTGGGCAGGGGAGGATGCAAAAAAGTATACAGACAGGACAGCAGGGGATCACAAATGATTTGTCTTTTGAAATAAAACATCTCACTGTCAGTTTTTAAGCAATGTTGTACTTCAAAGAAAGAATAATTTGTGCTCCCCTGCTGTCCTGTCTGTATACTTTCTTTTGCTTCCCCCTGCCCAGGAGCTGTGGTATGATCAGACCATGTCCCTATATGGTCAGACACAGCCATTACACAGTACAAAGCAGGGGCACATTTATAAGATTATCTCTGCACAGGAACATTTTTTTTATAACACATTCATTTGTAGAAATTATTATTTCAAGATCTATTAATTAAAATGTACTTTGTTCTTGGTAAAACCTCTTTAATGAGGAGTCACAAACACCTGGAATAAATCCTAGGTATTGGTCAAGTTGGCTAAATTGGGTAAATTGCTAAAATACTACAGTTTACTAGTTGCATCTTTGTTTTCAGCTAAACCATCATGCCAAATTGTGAACTATTATTGGATTTTTTTTTTTTATTTCAAACATTTAAATAATATTTAACTCTGGGATATTTGCTCTCATTGAGGAGATCCAGTACTACAGTGAGCGCTACATGGGAATAAAAGTATGCAAATCAGCTATTCACCAGAAGGAATGAGGCTCTCTCTAGTGCCACCTATTGGCAGCTACCTTGACATTTACATATGACAAAAAGAGGCAGCACCCCAGACATGAACTAGTGAAAAACCTGTGGTCTTTATTCACCTACTGTATGTATGTACATTGCTTCGGCTCTTAATGCCTGAGGAAACCTCACAGTTTGAAGACCTAAAACATCGCACATACATGAGTGAAAAAAGACCACACTGACATCATGAGTGCTGCCATTTTTGCTGTATATATTTGGAGGATAATGTGCGGGTACCCTGAGGCTTGCAAACATTTCCTGTATCATTTTTTTTTATAGTGCTGCTTTCTTTTGAGGAACCTTGACATTTATAAATGGACAAAAAGTAATAAGTATAGATTGCTAGTTCAATTCACTGAACTCCCGTCCATTGGTCAGTAGTCAAGCCATAATGCCAATGTTCCACCTGCTTACCAATCACAATACATGCTGAAGATCCTGGGCCGTAAGAGATTTGTAAGTCTTCCGTCCAGTGACCCAAAAATACTGACCGGCCCATAGTCTGACTGGAGTCCTACAGATTAATCTTCCCATCTCTAGTAACAAGCTTTTCTGGGAAAAAAAGCTTTATATTCATCTATCACAGCCTAGTAAGCTTTGGTTACCTTTTTTCTTTACATTAAGCAGAATCTGTCACCAGGTTTCTGATAACTATACTGGGAGCAGCATAATTTAGAGAGAGAGAGACTCTTATTCCAGAGTTAATTGGTATAGTTTTGATTAAATCAATGGTTTTAACAGCCAGAGATTATCACTAGACATCTGCCATGTAGTCCTCAATTTTCATGAACTCTGTATAACGCGCTCCCACCACCGGCTGGCAACTTTCTGCCTATGCACAGTGTTCACAAAAAGCTTCCAATCAGTGGGGCTAGCGTGGCTTTACAGAGACATCTTTCAGAGAACTGATAGATCTGCACCACGTAAAACTGATTTTCTCAAAACTGCTGAAAGCAGCCCATGACTGTGTGCCTCTACACCATGCTTCCCTCAGATGAGGTAGCAACAACTTGGTGACAGATAACCTTTAAAGTAAACCGATAATTAATAGTCTTGTTTGCCTTTCTGTATTTCTGGAGGAAGCAACAGCCCATGCACATCACAAGCCTTCTAATAACGAGTTGAAGTAATTATTAGCCGTAATGGCTTGATACAGGGCTGGTCTTCTTGGAAAGTAATTTTCATTCCAGGCAGACGACATCTAATAATAAGCTTGAAGTAAACAGAATGCAATAAATGCTTTATGATTTACCAAGATCCAAGTCCCTGCATTATAACTGCTCTGCGACATCAATACATGGCACCAGCTAACTATGATGGATGGCATGGGGCTGTGGAGCCTTGGGGCCAGGGTAGGTGGTGGCACCATACATGAATCCCTCCTCTTGTGAATACCACATGCTTCTACTTGTTATTCTTCCAACGCACTTTATGCCAAACGTGAATCAAATAGCCACTTGAATTGCTTTTTTCCTTTGTTGCTAGGCAACAGGATCTTGGACAGATGCAAGAGCCTGATGGTTCTATTTGCCTTCAACTGAGGACTATTTGTCACTCCACCAATGTCTCAGAACACTAATTGCAGGCAAGATCAAAATAAATAAGAGATAAGGGAAGAACGGTTCCTTGGAAAATGTGGTCATAACTACTTTGACTATGACTATATTAAAATCATCTTTTTCTCAATTTAGCCTGTTATCCTCATCTTAATTATACTTAAAGGTCAACTGAATTCATTAAAATATCCTTCTGTTCAACCAAGTTATCGGAAAATTAATTGGAACTTCTTTAGGAGACGACATTGAGCTCTTTTCAGTGTGCCAGCTTGCGTTGCATTGTTGTTTTTTCTTTCCACCACCAACTTTGAAAACTTGGCAAGGCGGACGCACCGAGACAAAGCTGGTGTCTCGAAACCTCCATACTGAAGCGAGTGCTTAGACAGACTGAAAGAAGGAGGTGGCATTTATATCAGAGAACATAATGCGTGTTCAACACTGGGACAAGCTCACCATCCTTATGTAAAGATAATTGTGTAATTTTTCATATCTTAATACAAGCTTTCCTATAATCCTTTAAATGGGTTTTGTCTTGGTAATCCAGTTCTTTTAAAACACATATTCATTGCTGACTGACAAGATTGCTGCCATTGTGACATTTTATTTAATCTTTTAGTCTTACAGTAGAGATACAGTATTCTAAATCTCAAAGAGGTTGATAAGAAGGAATGATGTGAGCTAGACACTCTGGACACCATGCTAAGTTACAGGGGAATAAATATGTGAATGCTATAAGTATCTTATGTATCAAAACTAGCGTGGTCTCTGGATGACAAAACATTAGGTATGTTGAAATCACATCTCTGCAAGGTAGAATGGCAGAGGATCCCCAAATCCAGGTGTGAAAAACTTGTTGCATCTTTCCCAAGAAGACTCATGGCTGTACTAGCTCAAAAGGGTGCTTCTACTCATTACTGAGCAAAGGGTACCTGAATACTTATGACCATGTGATATTTCATTTTTTCTTTTTTTTTTTTACAAAATTTTTACATTTCTGTTTTTTTTTCAGTCAAGATGGGGTGCAGAGTGTACATTAATAAGAAACAACATGAACTTTTTTTTAATTTACCAAATGGCTGCAATGAAACAGAGTGAAAAATTTAAAGGGGTCTGAATATTTTCTGTACCCACTGTATGTCATTATCTAAAATAAGAAAATAAAAAATAAAATATTACTTTTTATTTTAGACATACTGTTCTCTTATTGTTTTTAACTGACATATTATTGTCTCTTTATTGCTGTACATTGGAGTTCCTTTTTCTGCTTCATACTAAGTTTTCACTTAAAGAAGTACCTGACATACTCATATGTATTTGTATATAAATTTTGGAATATCCTTACATGAAATAACCTGATGTTAGGAGCCAGGATTTTTCTACTGCACAGGATAGATCCCAGGCCTTGTCTGGTGCTGTGGTCTCCCATTCAGGCTCAGCCACTGGGATGACTGCTCAGCACAGACTCCTGTCCCAGCACCATGCTGCATGTGTAGTTGCTGCTGGCTCTTCAGCTAAGCCTATGATGACTATTGGTTTACATATACAGCGTTGTACACTGGAGCATAAGTTCAGATTTCGTCCTACTGAGCATGTCCGAGATGTTGCGCCTTCTCTTTGGTGCTTGGACATCACCTGCTCTGGTTATGTGACAGCTTCTGACAGGTCCACAGGCAAGGTCCTGTCTGTCCGGACTTGAGCTGTATGTATAAAATGTCCTCTAGAACGCTTGCCTGTGCACTAGTATCTTGTGTGTGTGGTGTGTTGGTGGCTACCTGACCACCCTGTGTGCACGTGTGCCGCAATTGCACTGTTGAGTGTTGGTCTAGAAAGGCAGTGTAGTGTGGGTACTCCCGC
This sequence comes from Dendrobates tinctorius, assembly GCF_039654945.1. Taxonomy (NCBI): domain Eukaryota; kingdom Metazoa; phylum Chordata; class Amphibia; order Anura; family Dendrobatidae; genus Dendrobates; species Dendrobates tinctorius. The sequence goes on from NW_027361690.1 coordinate 57,167,103, forward strand.
TTGAACTTAGCATCTGCATCGGGCGTCCTCAGGCGCGCGTGCTAAAGCACACCGTGCAACAGAGCAGGGTCAACCACCAGCTTAGTCTTACCTGGGGGGGTTAAATTATAGGGACCTCAATCAGTGCTTTCTATACGTCTGTGCAGTCTAACAGGGTATAGTTCTTTGTGTGTTTCTTCATAGTACCGCTTTGGGATTGAGTATGGATTATATACTGACAAGTCTTTTTTTTGCTACTTATACCTTTGTTATTCTGATGAAGGACATGCGATCAGTCGAAACGTCAATTAATTTTTAGAGTGGATGAACCTTTACTAATAAAATATTTCTTGCATCTATTTAGGGGTGCCGAATTTATTTTTTACATTATTGTGAAGTGGAATCCTATTCATGCACCCACCTACAGAGAGGGCCACACAGCCATTTTTTATTAGTATATTGCAGTCATCATATTATATAGCACTGTGTGTTTATAATTGGTCATTTTGCCTTTCCATCCTGTTAATTCTACTCTTTTCCATTAGGGCTATAATATCTTGTGATTAAAAACAGAGTAATTGAATACTTCTAAGCTCTAATGTTGTGAATTCCCTTGCTTGGAGTTCTGAGCCAAAGCTCCCTCTGCTCCCTCTGGTGGTTACTGAGAGTAGTGGAGCTGGCCAGGTTGATGGAAATTCCCCACCTGACGACGATAATTGGGAACCTAGGATCACTGGCTGTTAGCATATAATTGAGCTGGCTGCTCTTGGAGGTTGCTGGTGATTTCCTCCTTGTGCATTTTGAGTTCGTTTGTCCCCTGCCTGATCTGCATGGTTCAATTAAGTGATTTTTTTTGCTAATCCTTTGCATCTAATCTGGTTGTGCCTTTTTTTGCTTTCTGCTTTGTTGCCAGGGTTCAGCGTGCTCCCTACTGGGGGCAGCGCTGGGCCCTGCTTCATATGTTGCAGCTTGTTCAGTCCCCTGTTATGTTAGTATCTTTTTGCTTTGCTTCCAGTTTATACCAGAGTGCTGATCTATTGGGGGTGAGGTTGTGTGGCCTCAGGTTTTTTTATATATCAGAAGTGTTGGACTTTTTTAGGGTTTTGTGCATGATTGCAGACAGTATCTTTTCTGTCCTGTCCTGTCTAGACAGCTTTGGCCCCACCATTTGCTCAGTCTGTTCTCTGCCTGTGCTTGTGTCTCATCTTGTCACACCGACAATATATGTTTGGGGGCTGTCTATTCCTTTGGGGATCTGCTCTGGGGCAGTTTAGATTTCACCTTTCTGTCTCTAGGCTTAGTTAGTTCTCTGGCTGTGACGAAGCGTCTAGGGCATCGTAGGAATGCTCCATGGCTACTGCTAGTTGTGTTGATAGGATCAGGGGTCGGCAATCCGCTTAGTTACCAACCTCTTTGGTCTTCTGATGGCTTAGTCTGTTCCTGCCACCCTCCTCGGTGACCAATTCATAACACTCTACATAGAAATAGGAAGCCTCTTCTTCCTGCATAAGTCATCCCCTTCTTCAACTCATGCGCCAATTGCTCGGCTTCTTCCTCATGCCAGAGACTTTGCAGTGATGTAGGATTGCAGATCTAATGATGTCACGCATAGCGTGGCACTACCACAAGGTGCACAAGTAGGTTACCCAGACCCAAGTGAATAATAATAAAGTAACTTGGCACTCAACTGAATTGTCCTTTTTAAGTGAAGTTTTTATTTATGTGCAGTCCTACAAAAAGACGTTTCGGCCTACACTTGGCCTTCGTCAGTCCGACTGCTGTCTATATAGTATGAACGAATGTATGTCCATGAGCAAAATCATTTTTTGTAAGTTCCTGCTTCCAAATATGGTGTAGGCATATAGCAGGCTTCCAGCTACCCTTAAGGTGTGCTGTGCTGGTAATTCATTTAGGCCGGTTTCACATTAGCGCTTTTTAAGCGCACGCACGGCCGGGGGTAGCTCCGCCCCCGAGCTGGCTCTCTGCCCGGCGTGCCCGCCCCTTGCTTGTAGCGCCGCCTACTAGCGGACAGCGGCGCCTGCGATCGACGCACCCTATCTTTAGCATAGGGTGCGCAGATCGTGCGCAGGCCGTGCGCTAGTTGCGCTTTGACCTGCGCTGCGCACTTTTGACGGTGCGCCGTGCGCGCCAAAATCAAACTTTTCGGATTTTGGCGCGCACGGCGCACCGTCAAAAGTGCGCAGCGCAGGTCAAAGCGCAACTAGCGCACGGCCTGCGCACGATCTGCGCACCCTATGCTAAAGATAGGGTGCGCCGATCGCAGGCGCCGCTGTCCGCTAGTAGGCGGCGCTACAAGCAAGGGGCGGGCACGCCGGGCAGAGAGCCGGCTCGGGGGCGGAGCTACCCCCGGCCGTGCGTGCGCTTAAAAAGCGCTAATGTGAAACCGGCCTTAGATGCAATATATTCCATAAGGAAATGAGGAGAGGTTCCCGCTGGATTGCTGAAGCAATTTGTCTGTGGAAGATGTCTGTACTGACACTGGGCAGCACATTTCTCTCTAGAATCCCTTGATCATTTTGAGATTTCATTGTAACTTGTACAGATTCTAGACACCCTGTGCCAGATGCATCAAAGCAGCCCCATAACATAACCGAACCTCCTCCATGTTTCACAGTAGGGACAGTGTCCTTTTCTTGATATGCTTCATTTTTCCGTCTGTGAACATAAAGCTGATGTGCCTTGCTAAAAAGTTCCATTTTTGTCTCATCTGTCCACAGGACATTTTCCCAGAAGCTTTGTGGCTTGTCATCATGTAGTTTGGCAAATTCCATTCTGGCTTTTTTATGATTTTTTTTCAACAAAGGTGTCCTCCTTGGTCGTCTCCCATGAAGTCCACTTTGGCTCATAGAATGACGGATGGTGCGATCTGACACTGATGTTCCTAGATGCTCTTTTGTTACCATTCATATTATCTGTCTCTTTGATTTGTCATCAATTTTCCTCCGGCGGCCACATCCAAGGATATTGGCTACAGTCCCATGGCACTTAAATTTCTGAATAATGTGTGCAACTGTAGTCACAGGAACATCAAGCTGCTTGGAGATGGTCTTATAACTTTTACCTTTAACATGTTTGGCTATAATTTTCTTTCTAATCTCCTAAGACAACTCTTTCCTTCGCTTCATCTGGTCCATGTTGAGTGTAATACACACCATGTCACCCAACAGCACAGTGAGTATCTGTAGCCCTCTATACAGGCCCACTCACTGATTCCAAGATTGTAGACACCTGTGATTCTAATTAGTGGACACACCTTGATGTAACATGTCCTTTTTGTCACATTATTTTCAGGGGTACCATCATTTCTGTCCAGGCCTATTTCATGAGTCTTATTTTTTTTAATTCTGTAGAACCATGGTTGAAAAGCAATGTCTGACTTTCACTTGTTCATTTTCACAGATTTTTTATTTATTATTACTTTTGTCATATTCAAGTTATTTCTGTGGCCATTGTGGGTTTTTCTGTCTTTAAACAAGGGGTACCAACAGTTTTGACCACGCGTGTAATAGAAAAGAGAAGAACAAACTGAGTAGAAAGGCAAAATGGGAAATTGTAAGTACACAGTGCTGTAAAATATAATAACTACAACAAATTTAAGAAGATAAAAAATTTAGTTTGGACTGCTTCTTAAATTAGTGGATCTTCACTCACATACAATGCTGTCAAATCCAAGCCCTTTATTGTAACATAACTGTTTATCACTAAGTTCCCAATTAAAAAATATCAAGCTGATAGTAAGAATACACCATAGACGTGCATTGGCTTTGCTCTTTGTGCTGCACGGCAACTAGTCCTTGGTACAGCTGAGGGACGCTGTAAACATCTATGCTCCGGTAGCATGTGCATATTGAAAAGGGCAAATGCAAGAGATGTTGTTGCTAGGGAACACTACATATGCATTGAAGTCAAGGACGGGGTTTATTTAGCTAGAAATACAAAATGCATACATCATGTAGCTTTTATAAAGAAGACAACAGAAAAGTTCTTAGGGAAAAAAGCATAAAGACTTCTTGAAAAAAAAATAATTTACACAAATTGATAAAATGATAAAGGTGGAATGTAGCATATCTAAAGCGTGTCACTCTGAAATGACAGTGGTCTGCAGAATACATAAAGCAGAGCTATAATCATGAGTCTATTACAATAGCGCACAGTGTTAAATGTAGAGCTCTGAAAACTAAACAGATTTACCTGCGGCCACATATAAGGCCAAGCAATATACTTGGATCCCAAAATGAGCGGTCTCTGATTCTCATTCCACAACTGTAGGGACTTACTATTACGGTAAGTCCAAACACATAAAAATATAACCATGGTTATTCTTCAAATTAGACTGGGGATATTGATAGTATGGCAATTATTAACTGAAATGTTCCGTTATACGCAAATGACTTGAAACACATTAGTCCAACCCTCATTCTTTCCTATGTTCCATCCATCCTTCCTTCTTTTCATCTGTTTCTTTCTTTCTTCATTTTTTCTTTACCTTGTTTGACTGGTACAACAAAAAAAATAAAACAAAATAATTCTTAGCAAATTTTTTAGGCTGCAAATCAACAGATTAATCGTTTGGCAATTTTTAGTTGTTGTCACTCTACCTCTTTAGAAATCCCTTGTCCGTTTGTTGCCCTTCAATGCCCTGTTTCCCACCTCCCTTAATACGTTATTAGACAATTGGGCCCAAGAAGCTGTTCCAAAAATCACTTGGGAGTTATAAGTGTTTAGCGGGTCAATTGAGATTTGTCGATGCCTCCAGTGGTCCAAGAGTTCTCCCCTTTTTCTGGAAATCTCCCAGTTGTCTTAAGAGAGTTAGTAGGAAATAAATTCAAATTACTAGATCTAAAACTAAGTGTCCAAGGCTAATTAAAGCTGACCATTCATATGCGATAGCTTTTGGCCAGAAGTATTTTCCTACAGACAAATATTGCTCCTGACTCCAGCATAAACATGAACGTTCAGCTCAGCCAAATGTTTGTGATTTTCATGGGGAAAAAAGAGAGCGCCACTGTTCAATACCCATGGTAGCATCTTATCCTTTAAAATAAGAGTTTAAATTTTGACTCCAAATGTGTTTTCCAACTCCTGACATCATCATTGAGAAAGAATCAGGAAGCTCCCATACATGTCAGATGAACATCTAGTCTCTTCAAAATCAGTTTGGACAGCTTTCATAATTTAATAATAATAATAATAATAATAATAATAATAATCTTTATTTATATAGTGCCAAGATATTCCGCAGCGCTTTAAAGTTTAACAGTTTCAAAACACAAGTCATAAGTAACAACGTTAACAATACAATAATTAAAGCAAAATAAGACGACCCTGCTCATGAGAGCTTACAATCTACAATGAGGTGGAGGAGATACAAAGTACATGAGTGTATTTACAGTGATGTATTTGCAATGATGGTCCAGCCATCTTGAGGGAGTGAGGGATGGATGCAGACAGTGAATGGGCTACTCATGCACATTTACACATAGAATGATTTTGATTAGTGAACGTGATAGGCCGCTCTGAACAAATGTGTTTTGAGGGAGCGCCTAAAACTATGCAAATTGTGGATAGTCCTAATTTCTTGGGGAAGAGCATTCCAGAGAAGCGGGAGAAGTCTTGGAGTCGGGAATGGGACGTACGGAATATTGTAGAGGTTAGTCGAAAGTCGTTTGCAGAGCGCAGCGGTCAGTTAGGCCAATAGACAGAAATGAGGGAGGAGATGTAGGGGGGTGCTGCACTGTGGAGAGCTTTGTGGGTGAGAACAAGTACTTTGAATTGGACCGTATAGTGAATGGGAAGCCAATGTATGGACTGGCGAAGAGCAGATGCGTCCGAGTACTGATTAGCCAGATAGGATAGATGACCCTGGCTGCTGCATTAAGTATGGACTGGAGAGGGGATAGTCGAGTAACGGGGAGGCCAATTAATAGAGCGTTGCAGTAATCCAGGTGGGAGTTGATCAGTGCTACAGTGAGGGTTTTTGTTGTTTCCATGGTGAGAAAAGGGTGGATTCTAGAGGTGTTCTTTAGGTGTAAGCGGCAAGAGCGGGCAAGAGATTGTATATGGGATGTGAAGGAGAGATTGGTGTCAAACATAACACCTGGAAAGTACATTGTGGAGACAGGAGTATGCTGACTCCACCACCATGTCTGTTTGTGTGTCTCGGGGAATGAGAGAATTGTAAGCCACCATAGGAAATGGCAGCAGGAGAGACAGTGTCAGAATCCTGAATCCAGGTTTCAGTGAAGGCCAACAGATTAAGAGAGTTGTTCAGAAAGTTGTGCAGGAAAGGAAGCTTGTTACAAACAGACCGTGGATTCCAGAGGGCACAATTAAAAGATGGAGATGAGGCAGTGCAAGTAATATTAATAAGATTATTATGGTTTCAATATGAGGTAGGGTAGGGGTTGAGGTTGGGGGATGGTGGACCAGGGTTGGGGGAGATGTCCCCTGCAATCAGTAGGAGTAGGAAGATGAAGAGCAAATAGTTGTTGGAATTGCAAGTAGTTTTTTTCTGCGATGTGTTTGGGCAAGATGGGCTGAGATTTCTCAGGAAGGTGAGAAGTGCATGGGAGCTGTACATGGGAGAGGGAAGTATAGAGGGGCTGATTTTTATGAGTCATGATGGAGGGGGGATGGGGTGGTGAATGTGGATGGCAAGTGTAGGTATACAGTAGGATAGAAATAAAGCACATGGATAAAAGGGAATGCAAAGTGTGGGTTACCTGATTCCTGCCGTGATTAACTGTCATGATAACTGTCATTTTCTTGATGTGGATAACTGTCGTTTTATTGATGGTTAGCTTCTGTGATGCTTTGCTTATGGGATGCCTGCATGCACCCCACACTGCGTGCTTCCCCTTAGGAACTACTAAATATATAGGCCACACTACAAGGTCAGGAGAAAGGGATTGTGGGAGCTGGTTTGGTATAATTTGGCAGCTGGGGCCAGCACACCAAGGGGTGGCTAGATGATCAAAGGCAGGAGACCAGGCTGCATCTATATACTATAGTACCTTCAACCTGATAATATCTAGAGAGGCCCCAGTCACGGATATAAAGCAGTAAGTATTTCATATAATGATTATGCACACTTTAAGACTAAGGGCCCCGTCACACATAGCAATCTCGCTAGCGAGATCGCTGCTGAGTCACTAGTTTTGTGACGCAACAGTGATCTCACCAGCGAGATCGCTGTGTGTGACAGCGATCAGCGACCAGCCCCCCTGCTGGTATCGCTGATCATTGATGGAAAGCCCTGGACATTTTTGGGGTCGCTGGTCAGCACGCATCGCTGCGTGTGTCAGGCGGGAGACCAGCGACCAGCGAGCAGTAGCTGGTAGCTAAGGTACACATCGGATTTCTAAGGGGGCGTGCTGTGCCTAGAAAACTGATGTGTACCTTAGTTACCAGCGCGCTGATGCAGGGAGCTGGTAACCAAGGTAGACATCGGGTTTCTTAGTTACCAGCTCCCTGCATCAGAGCGCTGGTAACTACAGTACACAGCGACGCAGCACGCTCAGCATCGCTGTGCTGATCGCTGTTGAAGCTGTCTGTTTGACAGCTCACCAGCGATCATGTAGCGACTCACCAACGATCCTGACATGTTGATATCGTTGTCGGGATCGCTGGTGAGTCACTATGTGTGACGGGGCCCTAAGACCTAGCAATGTGTTAATTTTTTGTGGTTTCCTCACTGCTTTCATTCAGTCATGCAGTTAAGAAATACCAGTAACTTGGGTATAAGCTCCAGCATTGGTCAGGTTTGTCATTTTCAAAGTTTGCATACAGTCAGTGGACAACTGCCTTTAATGGAGGTGAATATATTGTGAATATACATATATTTAACCATAAATGAGACCGAAATGACTGAAATAATACATAGAAAATTCAAAATATGACTGATAGAAGAATTATATTTTAGAGGGAATTTTTTTTTAAAGCCATACATGCCTAAAAGTTTTTGTGCAGTTTTGGCATTGTTGAAAGTCTCTTGCAAAACTGCCAATGGCATGGAGGTAGACATGTCCGTCAACATAACAACCTGAAAGGAAGAAAGAGATCTCAATTTAGCAGCTATATGGATTTGCATGGCTAGGTAACAAAATTGAATTGGGCTGATTTCAAAGCATGAGAGACCTGGAAAAATAAAGTGAGAATGAAACATGGACGATTTTTATGACTTTATGGCAGATGTAGAGTAAAAGCATACATGGATGCCTCACTCTGTCGGTTGGGAAATTTGTGGTTTCACTCAAATACATTTAAGATATCATTTTCTCTCTTACACTTCAATGTCTATGTCTGTCAATTCCAATGACCTTCTTCTCAGCAGCTTTCTGTGTTGTGACCAGTTTGTTTAGGCAATTCTCGCAATAACGCAATCTGTACTCAGCTTACAAACATTCATTGCAAGGGCCTTTCTCTGTATTAGTATGGGCGTTGTGAACAGAGAGAATCAGAAAGAGAAAGTCTCAAAACTAGAGACCAGATTCATTAGGACTGGCTTTTTTTTACCCTGGTCTTCATGAGAGAACGTGCTGGAGTCAGACTATCCTGACTCATGAAGAGGTACACACCTTCATCTCTGATGATTCGAGTGCGTCTCCGTGCGCTGTGCCAGAAATCACACTCTAGTCAGGTACTGGAGGGAGATTTCTGGAGTAGGGAATTCACATCTCCATATGAATTAGACAGGTTGTTGCGTCTTGCTCCAGTTTCACTCCAGCTGTGCCTATTTTCCAAGAGAAACTGTTCTGAAGGTGCCAAAAATTTGTAAATTTACATGGAATTCCAAGTTTCGCCTAAGTTTTGTGAGTTTTCAAAATGTTTATGTCAGAATTCTGGCTTTAAAACTTTGATGAATCAGGCCCTATGATTCTAAATAGAGTGCAGACTCTTGGGGAACAGCTTAAACTGAGGCATTAAGGTTGAATTTCCATGATGGGTCCTTATTGAGTTTTAGGTGCTGTGTGTTTTTGCTGCAGAAACAAATGCAGCATTATACATTTCCAGCAAAGTGGGCGAGAAGCATAGAAATCTCATGGCCACAGTGCTTTCTTTTAAATTTAGTGTAAACTGACCTGTTGTTTTAAATCAACAACATTTCAATTCTCTTGATGGGACACCGAGTTTTAGGTGTAGATTTAACCCATAGAATTGCATGGAAGAGGCACAGATAAAAAATGTATTTGCTGTGGAAACACACTAAACACAAATGTATTCTCCACATGATGTTTTGTAACAACCAGATACCCTAAAGTATCCAAAGTAAAGCAGTTTTATTTGTTTGACATATCAAAAAGAGATAAGTACAGTGCTAAAAAACACAATAAAAACACATGCAAAACAACGTACACAAAAACACATTGATAAAAATGCAAGTAATCTAATATACTTAATGGGTGCATAAATATCCAACGTTAAAAAATCACTAAATACTCATTGTGGGGGCGTAGCCTAAAATGGCATTGCAGCACCGGGTTTGAGAGAGAAGGAGGCAAAATACCGCAGTTTAATCTACTACGAAAAAAATTAACTTAGCAAAGATTTACCAGTTATGACAAAAGGGTTGATCTTTAACTCACAGGATTGCCTTCAAAGAGTGAAGCAAGGTAGGGTGAAATAAATGCTATATATATATATATATATATATATATATATATATATATATATATATATATATACTGTATATGTGTGGTTTAGGGCTAAAGTCAAAATTTCAATGTTTGAGTTAAGGAGGTCCAGTACCATTGCCTGGCCTCCCCCATATTGTACTTAATAGGGTTTCAAGGGTCTCCGATATAGTGTGAAATTGGATGTGATCATTACGAGGCAGGAAATCAATATATACCACAGAACCATTAATTTGTTTCTGGTCAAGCCCGTATACTGCTCACTTCTATTAAAAAAATAACATACAGGTAATCTACATTCATTTCTATTCTCACATTATGAATCACATACAACATCTTCAGTAATGAAATCTGTGCTTAGCTTTCTGACATTTCAATTAAAGGCAATATTTACCGCGCATGATACATTCTGAATATGTAAGATTATTTATCACCTGAGAACTGGATACTAATGTGACTGCAATTATTCCAGAAATGAAGCATATAGTAAATGCAAATGAAGAACTAGACATAGTGGTAATAATTATTAAGAGTGCTACTCATTAATATAAATTATGCAACTTCTTTTTTTTATCTACTTATAATAACGTGTTGCCAAAATTATAAGTACATATTTGACTAACTCTGAGTGCCAGGAAGAAAGAAGAAATAATGGTGCTATTGTATTCATATTTCCATTGTACACTGTGAGCAGTGCTCCCGCTCCCCTCTGATGCAGTGCATCACTGTATACGGGCCTTGTGTTGTCTCCTGCACCCTCTGAGGGTGAGTACTGCTAAAAGTATGGGGAGACTGAGACGGCGCTGCCAAACTTCTTCCAATGACAAAATAAGAAATCATCTTGTTTTGAGAAGCAAGAAAAAAATTGATTTATGTACTATATTCTATGGCTAACACCTTTCTTGCCCTAGACCCCAGGGATTTTTATAACAGCGGCCTCTAGCCAGCTGATTTTACTGGTTTTTAACCATTTCCCTGCACTTTGCCTCCAAGAATATTGGCACTAACTAACCTCTTTACTGCCCTAAACCTCTATGGGCAGTGTCTTTAACATTTTCACTGGTCATTTTCAGCTAATCCTTTCACTGCCTTAAAGCAGGTGGTGCTCCTTTTTACTGCCCTGGACTGCAAGGCATAGTGTAATTAAAGGAGTATTCCCATCTCCAAGATCCTATCCCATTATGAAGTAGGTGTAATAATTAGTGTTGAGCGATACCTTCCGATATCGGGAAATATCAGATCGGATTGGATCAGACCGATACCCAAAAAGTATCGGATAGCGCCGATTCCGATACCGGAAACCAATGCAAGTCAATGGGACACAAATATCGGAATTAAAATAAACCCTTTCTTTCCTTGTAGGTTAATTCTATATGGAGGAAAACAACTAAGAATAATGTAGAATGTATTGGGGGAGGTGGAGGAGACACTAAAGGCATAGAGGTTTAGCCCAATCAAATGTAATAGCAGGAATTAATTTTTTTTTAAGACGTTCAGAGTTACAAAGATATTGACTATGTTAACCTTTTTTATATTTTGGCAGATATGTATGTTTCACTACTTCCATGCTCTTCACCTTCTTTTTTATTTCTCCCACACTTTCTCCTTCATCCTCAGCAGCAGCAGCAGCAGCAGCATCTTTTTCATCAACTTCTTCACCTTATTCATCTTTTTCTTCTTCACCTTCTTCCTATTATTTATTTATTTTTTTTGCATTCTTCATATTCTTCTTATTCAACTATTATTCTTCTTCATATTCTACTTCTTCATCTTCTTCCTATTCTTCTTCATTATATTCTTATTTGTGACAGGCATTCATGTAGTTGCTATCTATAAAAGTTTGAAGATTACACCTTCCGTTCTGCCTGTCACAAAAGATTTACAACAGGATTTTTCCGTGTTCAGTTTGGCCTGCAGCAGCAGGCATTTTCCAGGGGCACCACGAGGAGGAACGGACTCACCTCCATACACTGCTTAGTCTTCTTGTGCTTATAATTTAGATGATATCTTTTGCTCTGATTTTTAGTCTTATGCTTAATGTTCTTCTGCTTTTTTTTCTTCTGATTCTTGGTCTTCTGTCTCTTGTTCTGTATCTTGGTGGTTGTCTTCATGTTGTTTGTCCTCTTGGTCATCTTCTTCAGGGTCATCTTTTTTGTCTTCTTCGGGGTGGTCTTCAGGGTCGTTGTCTTCAGGGTCATCGTCTTTAGGGTCGTCATCTTCTTCGGGGTGGTCTTCAGGGTTGTCGTCTTCAGGGTCGTCGTCAGGGAGATCCAGAGTGATTACCAAAAACCATTTCAAAAAGCTTGAACTTGGAAATGTAGCAGAAGGTACAAGAAGGCTGAGGACCTGCCAAGAACCAGCTGACAGTACTGGAACCCGGATGGGTAGCAGAGGGAACAAGAGCCAATGGCACTACCGAAGACCAGCTGATGGTATTGGAACCCGGTCACTAAGCAGGAGGTACCTGTGCTAGAAAGCACTACCAAGGACAGGAAGACGTTGCTGGAACTCGGATACCGAGAAGGAGGCACCTAAGCCAAAGGCACTGCCAAGAACCAGCTGATGGTACTGGAACCCAGATGGGTAGCAGAAGCTACAAGAGCCAATGGAACTACCGAGGACCAGCTAACGGTGCTGGAACCCGGAGGGGCAGCAGAAGGAACAAGAGCCAATGGCACTTCCGAGGACCAGCTAATGGTACTGGAACCCGGTTACTAAGCAGGAGGTACCTGTGCCAGAAAGCACTACCAAGGGCCAGCAGACGTTGCTGGAACTCGGATACCGAGAAGGAGGCATCTAAGCCAAAGGCACTGCCGAGAACGAGCTGATGGTACTGGAACCTGGATGGGTAGCAGAAAGTACCCATGATAAACAAAGTTGCAAGGCCACGAGCCGGCCGCAGTTACCGAAACCCACAGTCCTACATGGGGTGCTTGTCCTACTGGCACTATGGAGCCAGTCTTTATTGCCAGATCCCGCAGCCCACAAAGAAAGCACCTAAACTGCAGGCACATTGAGTTGGCTAACCCGACCGCAACACAACAGGACAACGTATTGGTGGCAAAGTGACGTTGACACTACCCTGAAACAGCTGGCGTGCTGGAACCAGGCTGGGCAGGAGGGAGTACTCGTGCCAAAGACACTGCCGAGAACCAGCTGATGGTGCTGGAACTCGGATGGGTAGCAGAAGCTGCAAGAGCCAATGGCACTACCGAGGACCAGCTGACGGTGCTGGAACCCAGAGGGGCAGCAGAAGGAACAAGAGCCAATGGCACTACCGAGGACCAGCTGATGGTACTGGAACCTGGTTACTAAGCAGGAGGTACCTGTGCCAGAAAGCACTACCAAGGGCCAGCAGACATTGCTGGAACTTGGATACCGAGAAGGAGGTACCTAAGCCAAAGGCACTGCCAAGAACCAGCTGACGGTACTGGAACCTGGATGGGTAGCAGAAGCTACAAGAGCAAATGGAACTACCGAGGACCAGCTGATGGTGCTGGAACCCGGAGGGGCAGCAGAAGGAACAAGAGCCAATGGCACTACCGAGGACCAGCTGATGGTACTGGAACCCGGTTACTAAGCAGGAGGTACCTGTGCCAGAAAGCACTACCAAGGGCCAGCAGACGTTGCTGGAACTCGGATACTGAAAAGGAGGCACTTAAGCCAAAGGCACTGCTGAGAAGCAGCAGAGGGTACTGGAACCCGGATGGGTAGCAGAAGATACCCATGAAAAACAAAGTTGCATGGCCACGAGCCGGCCGCAGTTACTGAAACCCAACAGTCCTACAGGGGGTGCTTGTCCTATTGGCACTATGGAACCGGCCTTTATTGCCTGTGCTCGGGGGTGGTTTGCCGAGTATGGCCGCCTTTTCTCCCATGCCTGTGCTACCGATGGCTGTAGAGTGGCCTGGGAGTGTGAGGATGACAGGGAACGTGGTGCTGTGGGTGGAATTACACTGGGTCTCTGTACAACAGTGCCAGAGGTTCTTCCATGGCGATCCTGTGAGGAGGCCGAACCAGCTGTTTGTGAGCTGGAGGAACAGGCTAAAACACGAGCTGAAGAGGAGGTAGGTGATGCTGTTGATTGGCCTACGTCTTCAGTGTGTCTTTGTAACTCCACCACGTGCTTGGTCCGCACATGTTTCCACATATTTGTGGTATTGAGGTTGTTGACAATTTTCCCTCTTTTGACTTTCTGATTACACAGCTTGCTTTTGACAAAGCAAATGTCATCTGCAACTGTGTCAAAAAAGGACCACGCACTGCAAGTCCTGGGAGCGCCCGTTTTGGGTTTTGAAAGAGGAATGCTCCTAATGGGTGCTGAAGTGGAGGCTACAGGCGACCAAGTCTGCCCCTCCCTCTCCCTCCTGTTTTGGCCATTCGGGGAATCTTTTCCTCAGAGCTGCTCCCACCACCTTCCTGTACCTCACGCCATGATGGGTCAAGGACCTCATCATCTACACTACCCTCTTCAAACACCTGCTTCTCCTGGGTAGTCTCGCCAGCACAGTACGCACCAGAAAGTGGCACCTGAGTCTCATCATCAGATGCGTACTGAGGTGTGCTGACCATAGACACTGGTCAACCCGCCTCTTCAGATTCAGAGAGACAAAGCTGTTGCGCATCACTACATACTCCCTCTTTTTCACATTCTAGAATGCTGCTTGGCTGGCCCCCTCTTTCCAAGCCAAGAGATTCATAGAACAGAAGTAGAGATGGCTCCTGTCCAGGGCTCTCTGACTGCCTGGGCAATTTGGCAGGTGGTGAAGAGACAGATGGTTGTTCTTCAGTGCTCTGGACCTGAGAGGATGTGGAAGTAATTGAAGTCGATGCGTTAGCTGCCATTCATACGACAACGGCTTCAATTTGTTCCTCCCGCAGCAGTGGGGTACGGCGAGCTCCTACAAAGCTGCGCAAAAAGGACTGTTGCCTGGGAAAACTGGGGGATGCTGAGTCACTGGTGCCCGCAGCAGGCACAGAATCCCCACGTCCTTTCCCTGCTGAAAGTCTACGCCCATGACCACGTGCCTTACTCCCTGCCTTCTTCATCTTGGTAGACTGATAAAGATAGGCAGAAAAGTACTAAGGGCTTAGTGTGCTTATCCCTGAACAACTGCTAACAGGTATAAGAAACACTAATTTTATGAAGTGTGGACTACACTTTAATATGAGCTAATGTGGCCTACACAACTGTAAAGTGGAGTGTTTGGTGAACTTTTTTTACATGTTTTTTTTTCACAAAAAAAAAGGATGTGACCAAAGATGTAAAAGCGATAGTATCACAAACTTTTTTTTAGCTATTACAATGCAGGAAGGTAACCTACAATGCAATAGATGAGGCTACAAAAAATAGGCTAATACTAATCTGGCTGGGGCTACAGGGCACAAGCCAGCAGAAAGGCTCCTCTATCTACTCCTATATAGTGTTTGCTACCAATCTAGATGGATACTGATGGAAGCACACTAATAGGAGAAATTCAGGAAAAATAAGCAGCACTACAGCAAAAATGGACAATGTATGAGGCAGTCATGCACGCTGACGGCCTACAACCAGACGTGGCTGTAGGACACACCACAGCGTGTGCTGCACTCACACACAGAGACCTCACAGACAGCCGTGAACAGTGCAGAGAACTGTGCACTAGCACTGAAAGGCTGCAGAAAGGCTCCGCTATATACTCCTATATAGTGTTTGCAACCAATGTAGATGATACGGATGGAAGCACACTAATAGGAGAAATCAGGAAAAATGAGCAGCAATAAATCGAAAAAAGGACTATGTATGAAGCAGTGACGCACGCTGAGCGGACTACAACCAGAGGTGGCTGCAGAACACACTACAGCGTGAGCTGCACTCACACACACAGACCGTGCAGACAGCTGTGAACAGCGCTGCAAGGCAAAACAAAGCTACAGCGGTTGATAAAGTAGCCTGGGTAAAGCAGTATATAGAAAATCGCTATCTCTAACTGTCCCTCAGAGTCTGAACAGCAGCGTCCTGTCCCTAACTGAATTCACAGCAGAGTGAACCCAAAATGGAGGCGGCGGCTTTTATCGTGCATCATGACATCATTTCAGCAGCCAATCACAGCCATGCCATTAGTTAACATGCCTACATGCCTAACAGGATGTGCCCACACTTCTTAGGATTCCTCATTGGCTGAATAAAATCAAACTGGCTCATAGCATTATGGGAACTTCCGATTCCAGTATTCGATATGTAAAAAGTATCGGAACTCAGTATTGGAATTCCGATACCGCGAATATCGGCCGATACCCGATATTTGCAATATCGGAATGCTCAAGTCAACACTAGTAGTAATAATATAGGCAAATGCCTCTAATTAGAAATGCATTTTAATTCTTCTAGGTCACTTACCCCATGTCCAGGGCATTTCAGTAGTTTAGGCATCCATTGTTATGATCACTAACAACTAACTAACTAACTAACTGTCTGTCACTATAGCATATGAGTGTTCGTAACCATGGATACCTAAGCTACTTTAATGCCCTGCACATGGGTTATGCGTTATAGTGAATCAAAGGAACTATACTACATTTCTAATTGGAGGTATTTGCTAATATTATTATTACACCTACTACATATTGATATAGGATCTTGGAGATGGGAATACATGCTTAAAGGGAATCTGTCACCTCAGTTTGGCATGCTATTTAAATGCCTTGTGTCCGGTCCGATGGGCGGTGTTTCGTCTCCTTTCCTCTTCCCCATCCTTGTCCACTGTCTGCAATATTTTCTGAAATTTAAGTAGTTGTCCTCCATAGTTGGCGCGTGCGCAAAGCAATCTTGCCTCGCGCACGCGCAGTATTCTTTGCCCAACTCTGGGCAAAGCCGAAAAGCATTACTGCACATGTGCAGGTGAACTATGTCCCGGGACACAGCTAAATACTTCTGGGCCATAGTTCACCGGCGCATGCGCAGTAATGCTTTTCGTTTATGCCCGCAGTTGGGAAAAGCATGCTGCACATGCACGAGGCAAGATTGCTTTGCGTACGTGCCGACTATGGAGGACAACTACTCAAATTCCCGAAAATATTGCGGATGGCGGACAATGTTGGAGTGGAGGAAAGGAGACGAAACACCGCCCATCGGACAGGACACAAGGCATTTAAATAGCCCACCAAATTGAGGTGACAGATTCCCTTCAACTCTTTCTTTGCCCTAGATCATCAAAGACGTCTTTAAAATCCCACTTCTCTGCTATACAGCATGGAGAATACTAGTATTAACCCCTTCTCTGCTATAGACTACCAGTCATACAGACATTGACCCTTAGACTTCCGGAGAATATTAGGGTTGCAGACATTAAGCATTATACTCTTGGGATGTTACCATGAAACATAGTAAGACCCATAGCAGCTAATTATGGCAAAGCATTACATATATTACATTTCTTACACTATATGACATTATTTATTAGCTGCATAGTTTAGTAGGGATATTGGACAAGTCCCTAACGTTGGTTGTCTGCCCACTGCAGTGTGTTTTTGCATCATTGGTTAGTGCATTAAAATATTTAAGACTTTTTTATATCGAAATATGTCAATCTGACATTGAGAAAAGCTTGACACCTGAAAAAAAGTGTACCGTTGACATTTTGCTGGCGGCTCCTATAGTTTATGCAAGGTATTTAAACTACAATACAGATGCACATTGCTTAGAAATATTCCTGCCTTGTGGAATACCCTTCAGCAAGGGTTTGCTTTACATTGGCCATGGTACGAATGAGTAAATTATCCAGAGAATAGAGGATGAGTGAATTCAATTTAGGGAAAATGCATCCTGTGCTTATGTTCTTTTCATGAGCATGTAATGCCCGCTTCATGTGGATAGAACATAAGCACCGCTCCATTTCTGCAAATTAATCTGAAGTGTGATGTGGCCTTTATTGTTGTTTATAGAATTTCATCTAGAAAAGTCCAGTTTGGGGTGCCAACAACTTAGTCTGTTTATAATTGCTGGGATTGTTTGGTTCATTTGGGAAAAATACAAGTGCTGAGAGGCACATGTTTAAAAAAGCATCAGGTTGCACATTGGGGCTGCTGCCTACCAGGGTAGCATAAAGAACAGGTGGCACTGATTGTTTGCATGAATGTGAAATATTTCTAAGTACCAATTTCCAAAAAAATAAAAAACGCCTGGCAAGAGTAGAAAAAGCTGAATATCCCATTTGCCGGCATAGCATGAAAGCTGTTTACAGGCAACTTACTGCTTTTTTCCAAGGTGAGACAGAATAAAGCATAACTAGAGCACAGTGTAAATGTTCAATCCCATAATGTTGCTGCAGGAAAAGAGACTTGTAGCAATGCTACATCAATGGCTGGTTAAAAAATGTAGCTAAGGCTAGTTTCACACTAGTGTTTCTGCCGTCTGCGCACGGCCGCCGATAAGCCCTGCCCCCTGCTGCGCCTCCTGACATAACCGCCTATTTTCGCACATGGCCACATGCGATCTGCGCACCCTATCTTTAATATAGGGTGCGCAGACCGTGCGCTGACCGTGCGCTAGTAGGATTTTGGAGTGCGCTGCGCACTTTTGTTGGTGCGCCGAACGCAGCATGTTGCATTTTGGCGCGCTCGGCACACCTTCAAAAGTGTGCAGCGCACTCAAAAATCCTACTAGCGCATGGTCAGCGCACGGTCTGCACACCCTATATTAAAGATAGGGTGCGCAGATCGCATGAGGCCATGTGCAATAATAGTCGGTGATGTCAGGAGGGGGCACGGCAGGGGGCGTGGCTTATCGGCGGCTGTGCGCAGATGGCAGAAACGCTAGTGTGAAACTAGCCTAACAGGATTTTCCTACCGATTGACATTTATGGCCGTCATCTCAGCCACCTCACTTGGCAGAATAGAATTCAGGGGCCAGCTGTTCTCCCAGTAGGGGTAGGATCCCAGTAGAACTCATGTCAGCCAGATGTCTAAGGTATAAACTGTAAATATGCTATAAATTATATTGTAACAAAAACTACTTTAATTTAAAAAAGAACGGACATAATTTTGGGTGCAAAAGTTGCAAGTTACAAAGCAGCTGTTTTCTGCTACAGATAAATTTAAAGGCTTGTGAAAGCCTCAGCTACCCCAACTCACTCATGCATGGACAGAGTGGACATAGCTAATTAAAAAAGTTGTCTGGTATTTTAATGTTGTGGCCTATCCTTAGGATAGGTTATCAATGTCTGATCGGTGGGGGTGCGACACCTGGCACTCTCGCCAATCAGCTGTTCCCAAAACTGCTCAGCTATGGAGAGGCACAGCACATCACCATCAGCGGAATAGTGGCCGCTACCGAGCACTGCATATCCATCCCTAATGACTTGAATAGGGGTGGATGTAAAGTACTCAGTCTCAGCCACCATACGGTCAACAAAGCTGTGCAGCTCCATAACTGAGCAGTACCGGCTAACACCGGGAACATCTGATCAGTGGGAGTTCCGGGTGTTGCACCTCCAACGATCAGACGTTGATGATCTATCCTAAGGATAGGCCATCAATGTTCATCAATGTCTAAGTCCCAGACAACCCCTTTAAAGGTATGCTAAAAATATCTTCTCCTTCTCCTGATCTTCCCTTCTAAAAAATCACATTGTATTTTCACAGGCCTTTTATGGTAGATTATGTCTATTGAGCATGTGATTACCATCAAGAATGTGAAATGAGCAAAGTACAGATGTAAAGTCTTACTAAAGGTCACATATACTAACATGTTAAACAAAAAAATGTAAATGTCTGACAAATGCCTTTTTGTCATCTGTTCATCACCAATAGGTTCTCATGTTAAGAATGCATAAATTATTGATTAGAATGTATAGCCAACAATAACTATAATTCATCAGCTTCCATGTAGAAAATAAATGATGTATATTTGATTATATTGAATATGTACTTCTGTTTATTAAAAGATTAAATGTGGTAGTAGATAATGCATGATAATAGCTGAATGACTATAGTGGACATTCCTAAAATCTTGGTAAGAACTTTACGTGAGAAATAGGTTCATGGGAAAACCATTAAAACTTTCATGGAGTTAACCTCAACACAAACATTTTAGCAGTAAAGACAAGATATCTATCACGAACATAAATATACATATTTCTAACTAATTTAAGCTAAATTAAACATCTGTTCAACCCAAAAGAATCTGAACATGATGAACACATATAATTAGGGAAATATTGCTTTTAAAGAGTTGCACATTACTTGATTAGTTAAATATAACTTCATTATGTGATTACGCTTCACATGAAAGTGCAGTGTCTTTTTTGTCCAATTGGAAGAGCCAGCGTTGTCTAGGATTTTATTAACAGAGCTAAAAGAAGAAATCTCCATTTTCTAGTAAGAGGAAGGTAAGGAAAGAAATTCCACCACAAATTAGAAGTCAGTGTTACTGATTTCATATACAGTAAGCTGGAACTAGATGCTCTCGAGCGCGGGACTATGGGCTTCTAATTTTAGCACCATTAATCTTTCTTGATAATATGGAGCCTAAAAGCACTTTGCCACATTTTAGAGTTGCTTTGTGCTCTCAGCTCCTCTCCCCTTTCGTTGCTGGGCTCTATTTCAGTAGAAGTAAAATAATAATTGTTATTTTATCACCATTACAAGATTGACTTAATGCTTTTAGCAACCTAAGGAGTAGCTGTGGTTTCTCATATTTAGAAATAAAGGTGAGAATTGTTACTTATTGTTAGTAGCGAGCCGGCTAAGTGACTCTGAAAGCTAGTGATTCACGCAAGTCATAGTGGACATATGCTGGAGGAAACAATTGTTAATGGTGTTTACTAAAAGACCAATGGCTGCAAACTGCATATCAATGTGTTCGTATGATGTAGTAGAAGTTGAGTACACCCATCTGTAGATTAAATTAACCCATAAACAAAAATTTTAGCTTAAAGGGGTTTAATATTGATGACTTATCTTTAGAAGTAATCACTATCAGAATAGGTGAGATGCAACTGCCTGCATCCCCACTAGCCAGCTAATTGATGATGCTTAAGAGCCTTCGGCACAGTGGCTCAGTGGTTGCTACTTTTGCTTTGCATCACTGGGGTCCTAGATTCAAATCCCACCAAGATTAACACCTTCAAGGAGTTTGCATGTTATACTCATGGTTGTGTGGGTTTCTTGTGGCTGCTCTGCTTCCTCATTTTAAAAGTCTTTAAAAAAACTTTAAGAACCCCCCAGCAGAGTTTATAGTACAGTATTGCAGTAAGCTCGCCAGCTCTATCTAATGGCCACTGTTGGAGTTTATAGTTTGTATGACTATAAGCAGGAGTTGAAGCCATACATCAAAAAAACAAATCAATTAAGTATTAAAAATCTACTTTAAAGTATGTTTTTTTTTAAATTCAGTAACATGGCCACTTGCCAGGGGCTCCTTCCTTTTCCATAACGCTAGGGGATCCCCAGCTAGCCCTGGTCACCAGATTACTTCTCATGTTGAAGATGATGGGGCCATGTACCTTGCTTTAGCTCCTGAATCCAATGTCATTCTGATTGACAGCCAGACTTCCGCTGCCTAACTGGTGGAGCTTGCTGTCAATCATTATGATGTCAGAGGTCACGCCCCATCACATCAACATAGGCAGCTGAATAGCTGGCAGAAGAGGTCTGCGATCGCTCTGTGCCAGAGAAGAACAGCGCTGTGTACAACAGGCAGGAAGGTAGCAAATGATTACCTGTTAGTGCTTAGACACATTTTCTGTTTTTCATGAAGTCCCGGATATGCCCTTTAAACTGCAAGCTTCCAGTCTGCTCAATACACTTGGCCCATCTAGTCAGGATGTGGTCTGGAGTACGCATATTGTATGTTTGTGATCACATGACCTCGTTCCTGTTGCAGGCATTGGAGAATCCTCACAGTTCGCATTTTGCACAATATGAGGATTCAGAAGTCTGCAGTCACATAGAGTGAATGCAGACTTGTAGTTCAAGACTGGACAACCCCATTAGTAATGCCAAAAGTCATAAAACAATATTCAAAAGCATTGTGACCTGCTCATGAGCATCTTCCAATTCAATAACTGATTTCCAGTGTGTGATGTTTTTCAATTGAAGGCAGGTGGTTAGATCTTGTCCCATGCTCCTCTACCAGAAGCAATTTTGTGGACAGAAGAGATGTGAAGTGTGTGAGAAATGATGCACTAATGATTGCAACCTATAAAACTTAACAATACCACAAAATCGTGTCCCCATATGTTAAAATGAAGTGGTCAACGCCATTAATTTTTAAAAAATAAATATTTTTAATTTTGGTGAAACTTCACTCCTTTTAATACAGAGACAGTGACCGACAGCAGCTATAGTGTTATGGGATGTTAGTACTGAGAAAATGATGTAGCTAGCTAGTAATAATAAATTATTAGTTATTAGTAGCAGTATTTTACATATGGAAGTTCTAAATATAACAGATCGGATTATCTACTTGTTATAGTTCTACCATTCCAATTATTGTAGGGTAGAAAATGCGCTGTCGAGCTGTTTAAGCATATTTTACTGCCAGGGAAGACTGGCACAATATTTCTCCTAGTTTGGGATTGCATTATATATTACTTTTGTTATTCTTGCATAGACGATCACTTGCAATACAAAGGAAATTGTCTGGGGACAGGAATGGCCTCAGTGTTTATTCTGCAGTAGACGATGTTTGTTTGCATTCATGCCTTGAATCTGTAATTTGCTCACCACTACGTCCCCTGATATATGTTCTTACTCTGCTTAAGCTTTAGACATTTTCTTAGACATTTTAATGATGAAGACTGACTCTGACAAGGTCAGATCACCTTTCATAAGAAATGTTCCTGCAAGCAATACAGATAAAAACTTGAAAATCATATAAAAAAATTGTTAAAAAAATACTGAAATGGGTTAAAAGTTACATTTGCAGGAAGAATCTAGAATGTTGTTGTGAAAAGAACTTTTTCCTGTTTGCTCATAGATTGGAACACAGATAAGACTCTTTTGTTTCCTTAGCGATATTGAAAGACTGAAATTTCCTTGGCTCACTGAAAATTCAATTTTCTCCTCAAATTCCTTGCTTTATGTATAAAAAATAATGTCTTTAACTCTCTATGTTCAAGTAAGAGCAAAGAAAATAAATGACTAATCTAATGACGCAGTCATGTTTTCTTTTTCACGTGTGAATGATTTTGTATGAGAATTCTTTTTATCTGCCTTATTGATAGAACATATTCTAATTTGTCTATAACTTGTTCAGCATTTCTTCAATAAATATTTAAGTGAATAGTAATCGTATTTGATGTTGATTACACAGTATTTGTCAAAAAGTGCCCTAAAATGTTAAAGTTTTATTGATACATTGCACTGTAAATAGGAAACAGAAAGGTCGCGCCTCCTCAATGTCACAGGTCAGGACCCTGCCTCCTCAATGTCACAGCTCAGGGCCCTGCCTCCTCAATGTCACAGCCCAGAACCCCGCCTCAAAGTCACAGCTCAGAACCCCGCCTCCTCAATATCACAGCTCAGGGCCCTGCCTCCTCAATGTCACAGCTCATAACCCTGCCTCCTCAATGTCACAGGTCAGGACCCCACATCCTCAATGTCACAGCTCAGTACCCCGCCTCCTCAATGTGACAGCTCAGAATCCCGCCTCCTCAATGTCACAGCTCAGAACCCCGCCTCCTCAATGTCACAGCTCAGAACCTCGCCTCCTCAGTGTCACAGCTCAGAACCCTGCCTCCTCAATGTCACAGGTCAGGACCCACCTCCGCAATGTCACAGCTCAGAACCCTGCCTCCTCAATGTCACAGGTCAGGACCCACCTCCGCAATGTCACAGCTCAGAACCCCGCCTCCTCAATGTCACAGCTCAGAACCCCGCCTCCTCAATGTCATAGCTCAGTACCCCACCTCCTCAATGTCACAGCTCAGAATTCCACCTCCTCAATGTCACAGCTCAGAACCCCGCCTCCTCAGTGTCACAGCTCAGAACCCCGCCTCCTCAATGTCACAGCTCAGAACCCTGCCTCCACAATGTCACAGCTTGTTAAAGCAAGTTGACCGCACCCATAATCATGTGACATCATTTATTAAATCAAATAGAATAAAAAAATGTGCTTTCCGTAATCAGGTTAGGACAGAAGAATATGTAACAGCGTTTAGTTTTAATCAATATAAAAATGTAGGCAATACATTCCCATTAAAAATCTTGATAGAACTAAACTGAACACACAAGACTGGAGTAAATCTAAACCTTCACGGTCACAAATGTGTCTTTCTTGTACTACGAGATGAATATTTTTGTATAGCCTGCTACGTTCTTCATGAAAAATTGTTTCTTACAATTCAAACCTGAGAAAGAAAAACTACAAGTATAGAAATGGTACAGGTCTTATTGCATCGTAAAATATTCCTGCATATTAATGGAAAGGGCCATAAGAATGAAATGTGGACGTTATGCAGGGTGATCCGAGAAAGAATAAAGTGCTGGCTTATGTATCAGTCACAGTTTTTTCAGTAACAGTTTTTATGGTTCAGTGAATTCCCTTGCCTCGGTCGCTCATTACCATAATAACTTGGCTACGTCTTCGTCAGACTCGATCATAAAGGATATAAAAGGGTTTGTTATATAGAGTAATAAGCAGAAGAGTTATGTTATAGAATGACCATTCAAAACACAGCTTACTAACCCATACACTTTCATTCTCTTCTATTACTCCCTTAGATTATGAACAATCGTTTGATATTAACATTGCAGTTACTGGCTCAAATGGGAAAAGATACTTATGGCATCTTCTGTGAGGTCTAATAATGTGATTTGCCCAGAGGTCACTTTTCGTTCAATTTCGAATGTAGCTCCCACATTCCAGCCAAGAGATGCTTTTATGAAGACTTAACTAAATGGCTGATACTTCGGTTTGTGCTAAGAACTTTGTCAATGTTCTAATAACTTTAATATTAACTATTTGCTGTTTGCACTCACAGAACTTCATCTAAAGACAAAGTTCTCTAGCCCTTACATGATTTTTCATTGATGAACCCTGTCAGGGAACAGCATGGGGATCATGGTGTTAACCCACCACTATATATATATATATATATTTTATTTATTTGCCTCATAATGAATTTAGGGATGGGAGAAGATGCTATAAAATGTCCTGTGCGCCTTACTCATTCCTCCCTCACTCGCCAATAAATTTTAAGTCATAATGAATTGTAAGATGGGGGCTTAACACCCTCCTCCACCATCCAATTAATTTTACACCAATGTCTAACATCATCCCCCTTCTCTTGTTCATAAGTCCAATATAAGTACCCCTTACTCCCATCCCAATTCCCCACCTCCTCATTGTCCTCTCCCCACCTCATTTATTGTTCTAACTTTTAGAATACCTTCACCCCTAGTGGTCTCAGGCGGGAGAAATTTTTACCATATTTCCTATCATAATGTTAGCTTTGCATAAATCGGAAACATAGCATATATATCATCATCCATCTAGTCAATATTAAGTTGGAGGCGTTAGGCTGGCGTTATAGTCATGTCAGTGAATGTGTTACGTTTGGTGCTTTGTCACAGCTGCGAAAAAATGTCTCCCATAAATATCAGATCGATGTAAACCTCAATACTGATAACTGAACACTGGCTCCAGTATGTCTGAGTTAATTCCTTTGAACAGAGGAAGCGCCTGCCTCTGAAAGTGCAGTTCTCTAAGTATAGGTGGCTGGCTCTCAGCAACCTTTTGTAATTACCTGTTCATGGCAGGAGATCCTAGTTTATCAGAGATTGAAGTGTCAGCTCCTTTTTAACTTCCCCAGTTATAATGAATCCCATATGTTCAAAGGAAGGTACTATGTTCCCTCTCAAGAGATGAATTTATGGATCTTTACATCCATGACAAACTCTTTATGGAATATGATGAATGATCAAGCTGGAAAAATGTTCAATTAAATTACATAAATATCTTTCATTTTAGTTACATTTCATGATGCATTCTTTTCAATCTTTACATCTTTTTCAATACAAAACAAACAAAAAATATAATAAAATACTATTATTATTTCAAACTAAACCAAAAACATATTTTAGGAGGATAACATCTTCAGTTACTACAACTGAAAGTGCAGATATTAAAGGGCCAATTCATTGAAGTTTTTACGCTAGTTTTCTGGCATAGCTCACTTTGAAATATTGCAAAGTTGGTGTTTTTGACTCCAGTGCCAACCAGCTCTGTCAATATAAGCATTGCATGTATGGGATTAGACTTACCAATTCATCATACATTTTGCCAATTTAATTTTACTTATGCCAGAAATTTTACTCCAGTCCTTCACTGGAATAGTATTTCTGGAAAGGCACATAGAGAGAAAATGTGTAAAATTCAATAAGTGGTGTGCCCCTTTTAATGAAATTGGCTCATATTACCCCACCATGCCCGTTCATTAAGATTAGAGTGTTCAACACCAATTTTAATTAATCAACCCCTTGATTTACAGCAGGCTCCTTGGTTTAATTGAACTCTGTCAATTGGGCTGAGAAAGGGATTTAGAGAAATGCAATCTTTCCTTAGTGGTCTTTGACAAAAGCCTAATAAGTGAGAAATCATACTTTTATTCCACAAGCTAATAAGGAGGCAAATATACAGAGGGAGGATCAAGCCTAACATGTGATCTAGCTTTTATTTGTAAGCCATGACCATAGCTTCCTCTTGGTCTTGATGGACTGTTCACTCATTCATCACTCTTTTTACAGCTGAGATATTATAAAATCAGAAATGGCGCATGTGCAGCACTTTCTCTGTGCGTTTTAATGCCATCAGTGATACTCTGGGCATGAGAGATGTCTAAACAGTAGCTGATGTTCCCTAGAGCAGAAACAATTCCTTATTAAAGGAACAAGACCCATATTTAATGGCACACCTCTCTTGTAGCTATATTCTACTCTGCTCAGTCCCAGCAGGTAAGTTGATATTTGGGAAAAAAAAGCATAACATATCTTCAATTCTTTATGAAAAATGAATTAGCTCATTACATGTCATATGTTCAAATGCAAAAAAGTCAGCTTAGCCAAGTACAGTAACTCCTAACCTGATGTGCCCAACATTTCGGCACCGAAGAGAGCGCATTGAATAGTGAAGCAGTCCATCTAGTCAGTGGCTGTAAATTCTGTCAGAGACCTAAAGCTCAAAAGGACCACCTCAGACAGACTTGGTGTAAATCACTCCACCTATTCACCCTTTAATTGCCTATACAGGGATCTGGACATATAACAGAACCTTCTGAGTTGTATACACAAAGTATCTACTGAGGAGGACCAAGCCTGAGGCTAGGATGGTCAAACAAGCAAGGTCAGTAGCAGGAAGGAAAAACCAGGAATAGAAGCATGAGGTAAAACGGTAGTCAGTGGAATAGTTGAGGTCATATACCAGAAAGGCAGTAAAATATAAAGTCAGGTAGGCAGGATTCAAGGTCAGGAGTGATTACAATTAAGATAAGGTCAGAATCAGGAATATCATCAGAAATATCATCAGGACTAGCACCAGAGAGGTAAGCTAAACACAATGCATAGCAGAGAGTTTAAGTAAGGTGTGGTGCTGTGAGATTGGCCCCGGTAAGGAGCTGATTATTCCTGCTAAGCTATTGGACATTCTGCCTGATTGGGAGGCACCACAAGTTCCAGCCAAACTAGAATCTCTGATTGGACAGTATCTGCACGACCTAAAGATAATGGCCATGACATCTACTCCATCGCCAGTGCCATCCATGGAGTGAATATGCCGGTTCCTAGTGAGAGAAGCAGACAGCGCTGAAGAAGATGCAGGTAGTGATATGACAGTGGCGCAGAGCATGTTTACCAGTGAGAACCTGGCTCAGGATTGTGCACTGGTTTTTTTCAACACAATAACATATCTGACCTCTCTTAAAGACTAAAGGAAGGAATTCTTGCCACTGTAAAGCCTGCAATACTTTTCAAGTAAATACAGCATATTTATATAAAAAAACTTCAATATATCTGTCAAGTGAAACTTATAATATTCTCTCACGTTTTTGTTATTTACAATAGTTTAATATACCAATAAAAATATTAAAATAATAATAATAATATATTTTTATAAATACTTTTGACTTATAGTATTCACTCCCTTTAATATTCTCTCTTCTTTTCTCCCTTGCTGTCTGTAAAATCTCTTTATCCCAGAAGCTTTCCTTTCTATATATTGCAATGCCCAACAGCTTGTCAGGTTTCCTGACAGTTTTAAATGGCATCTGTTTTTTTGGCATTGTACATACCATAGCATTACCCAGCCTGGGCTCTACATCATGCTGACACTGCCAGACATTAATAAGCTGTGCCAGAGCATTTTTAATACAACAGTTTTAAATTATTTGAAGACATTTGTATTATTTTCTGTATCAGAAGAAACCTTCACATTGTCATGTAAAGAAATGCAATGTGATTTAGTTTGCTTCCAAAGATCTCGTGTGTATTTTATGGCTGAGAAGTTGATATGTTGGATGTACTAATCTGTATGGATCATTTATCACTAGCAACCGTTGTTTCCGTGACTTACGGACTTTTCAGCTTTTCATGTTTTGCATTATGCTAGAATTCATGGATTTACACCTTTTACTTCTAAAAGTAGCACTTTAAATCTGTAGCAGATGTGCCGAGCTAAGCAGGGCTGCTCGCAAAATTTAGCCTTAGCCTCAAGTAGTCTTAGGGTGCATTTATACTGAAATGTAATCAGGAACTCGAGAGTTGGTAAAAACACCTGTTTCATAATTATCTTGCCATGCTGACAAACTGCCGGTCCCTCTATGAATGAGCAAAGAAAGTGCTTTTTCCTTGGGTCAATGATCTTTTGTGCCAGGGATTCTTGGTGGTCCATTGCCCTGGGTAAACAGAACTCACACTGCCAAAAACTATCTTTGGTCTGCCTGTGTTATCAGTCATTTAAACAGCCTCCGATCAGTAAAATCTTTCCAACTGGTCTTCATATAGTATTTATAATTATTTTATTTAGATATCATTGCATGTAGATCTACCTGCCTGTGCCTGTATGATGATATTACACTTTGAGCCTGTTATAATTCTGCAAAACATTATGTCACTGTGAGAAGTTAGGTTAGTAGCACTTGGTTTCACCTTTTTAAAGGGAACCAGTCATGTGAAAAAATGCTAATAACCTGAAGGTACGGGGTTATTGTGCTCCAGGTTAATAGCGTTCTGAACCTGACCGGTGCCTGCATTCAGAGCTGCGCTGCCTGGAGGAAATGAACTTTATTTCTTCTGACAGGCTCGTTTTTTCAGTCACTGGGATGGCTCTGGCATGGTTTCAGTCACTGTTTTTTTGTATTGAGAGTGGCGTCTGTAACTGTACCCCTTGCACTGACTGAGAACAGCTCAACATTGGATCATCTGTCAGTCAGTGCCGAGGGCCCAGTTACAGCTGCTGCTCTTTATACACCAAGTGGTGACTGACCTCGCCCTGTCAACACCCCGATGACTGAATGCCGATCACTGCCAGGGGGAATAAATTTCATTCCCTCCTGGCAGCGGGGCTCAAAGTGTGCACGCTAGGCCAGATCAGAACACTATTAACCAGCAGATTCATCCTATAACCGCAGATTAATAGTGTTTTTTTCAGGTGACAGGTTTACAAAATTTTGATACAACCACTTCAAATAGGTTTGAAATATGTTCTGATCAGCAAGAGCAGTGGTGCACATCCAGTGGCCCATGGGACACATGCAACGCGCAATAATAATGTGTGTCACCAGACCATCTCTGGCACTGCCATATTTGGGACACCCATTTGTACGGTTCTCCAGTGTGGAAGTGATGCAGGAATGTGTCTCTTTCCATCATAATGTACAAAAAAATATGTGAAATGTTTGGCTATATCCAGAATTTACATAGTATAATGGAGTTACTCATGTTTATGGGTGGCAACTTGGTGGGAAACAAAGGATGCACGGCATAATATACTGTCATTATGTCAAAAATAGAAATACTTCTCTGTTTTATTATGGCCCTTTGAAATATTATAAAATAACAATGTGGTCCTCTGACCAAAAAAAAGGTTCTGCACTTCTTTTCCAGATGAATGGTCCTCCAAAAGAAGATGGCCAATATACATAGTATATGATCGAACTGAAATATGTCAGCTGAAATGATATATTTTGGGGAGGATTAATGGTGCTTCTTGTGTGGTTGGCTGTATAATGGCACTTCACATACCTGGAATATTCCCTTAACTACTGAATAATCAGCAGAAAAGACTTTGTCTTTTAGCAAAGCTAAAATGAAATGTAAGCAGTCGATAGCAGACATACCATTGGTGCAGCATGTGCAACCACACAATGGCCCAAGAGGTAATGAGGCTCATTTTGACCTCCCAAGCAGTTGGAATTGTGTATTACAATGAACTACTGGACTGTTAAGGGCCCATATACCGTTCTTGCACAGAGGCCCGCTTCTGCCTGTGTCTGCCAGTGTAGACAGTGTTCACCAAGGCTCTTTTCACTTTGTATTCTGCAGTGTCCATCTAAGATATATTTCAAGATTATATTTTATGATGTACCTCCGGCAGATCTACAAATGTATGGAGGCATCTGTCTTCCATAGGTCCCCAAAAGCATATACTAAACACTTCTGTATGAAAAGTAGTGAAGTCTGCTACATTTCTCTGAAACCTTTTTATAGTCAATGTTTGGACACGTGGAGGCCTTGGAATATGTTTGACCTCTATACTCAGAGATACCCTGATGCATATGGCTAACACAACAACCAAAGTGTGAAGATAGACAACTTATGTTTAATCTCTCTGTTGCAAGATCATTTTTTTATGCTCCAGATTTAATTGTCAGGAACAAAAAGGAAAGCCATCTCTAAGCTTTTCTAGTTGTCAAAGTTTTTTTTTCCTGTCATCTGGGCATTGCTCCAGCACAGAGGGAGAAATAATCCCTCTTTCTGCAAAGATATCTTTATTAAAACCATGCTTGTAGAGAATGGCACAATAAAACCTAGTATGAAATCGCAGTGAATTGATCATCAGAATTCACAATGTAAATTGCATACATTAATAAGTAGTGAAGATCTAAAAACTTATGAGGCTGGTGTTGTCACCTTGAAAATCTGTAGCAAAATGGCTGTATATGCAGCTTGTATTATAAAATCTAGTGACAGATGTGCTTTAACTTCTACTACCGTATATCGAAACTATTACATTGTATTGCTTAATTTTAGGTTCAGCTGAGAAAAAAACACTGACCAGCTAATAGTTAACTGTTTATTTTGTTTAATAGAGTCATAGCTAGGTGTATGGAAGCAGCATTCACACCCTAACCTTGGTCGTCTAGAGGGTCCAGAAACCTCCTCAGCCACATAACAAAACACCAATATCATAAACGGCACACAGCGGGTGGGGAAATAAATTTTACCTTTGGACTCTTGATTCGTATTTACTTGCACCTAAATACCTTACCAGTTTTCCTTTTTTATTTAAAAGTCTAATTCCAGAGAAGCCCTTGTTTTCCTGTAATAAAAGTAAAATAAAAAAACAACAATATACCATACTAGTTTGTCGTTCTGTCCCACGCTGTAATCCAGTTTTCAACCTGGACGGTGCCAAGATGCGTCTGTCCAGGTTGAGAACCTCTGGTGACTGAATTGCTGCGAGCGCAGCCTCAGAGACCAGTGGTAAAGTCATTGAGGTTACGTCGGTCACTGAGGCTCCATTCCTAGTCGGGCTGAACTGTCGTGACCTCGGTGACATCCCCACTAGCACTGTAAGAGTTTTTCTGGGACAGATCGACGGACAGGTATGGTATATTGTTGTTTTTTTATTTTACTTTTATTACAGGAGAATGAGGGCTTTGCTAGAATTAGGTGTTTAAATAAAAAAGGAAAACTGTGTTTAGTCTTATTTCTAATAAAGGACTTTATTCTGGCTGTGTCTACTTACCATATAACTATAGGATTAGTAATGGATAAGTGTCTTATAGATGCCTCTCCATTACTAAGCTGTGGGCTTGATGTCAGCTGACAATACAAAGATGACATCAACCCCACAAATATAATCCCTATTTGCCACCGTTACAGGGCAAGTGGGAAAAGCCGGTAAAAGCACCAGAATTGGTGCATCTATTAGATGTGCCTTTTCTATGCAGTTGCATGCTGCTATTTTTAGGCGTTGGGGGCCAATATCCATGGCCCTTTACCAGACTTAGAATACCAGCCCCAGCTGTCTTTTTTTGCAAGGTTGTTTGTCAAAAATGGAAGGGACCCCTTGCCGTTTTTTAAATTATTTATTTAAATAATTAAAAAAAACAGCATGGGGACCCCTTTATTTTTGATAACTAGCCTTGCTGAAGCTGACAGCTGAGGATTGCAGCCCCCAGCTGTGAGTTTTGTCTGGCTGGTTAGCAAAAATACAGGGGAACACAGGACATTTTTTTATTATTTATTTATAGTGCAGGAGTGACTGATGAATACTCCCATCCGCCGCTCCTGCTCTCACTGTTATTAGCGGCAGCAGGTGTCAGATGATGGGAACAGTTGTCCCATCAGCTGACACCAGTGACCGGAGGTAAACGTTATACCTCTGATCAGAGCTGAGTGCTCCCGCTGTCTTTTCACAACGTGAAAGACACGTTGGGACCGGCGGGATGATTTCACTCCCGATCAGAAGCAGTGTTTGCTGCGCTGTCATGCACATTACAGCACAGCAAACACTGGATGTTCAGGCCCCCATTCAAGTGAATGGGGTCTAGGTTTGGGTCTGGGTAATGTTCTGGTACCAAACAGAACCTGAACTTTTTGTAACTGTTTGGCCAAACCCGCCAGACCCGAACATCCAGGTGTCCGCCCATATCTACCAAGTAGTTCTTACACTTTTTATGTGTGATGTCTGCCTACAAATTAGCTTAGTTTACCCTGAAATAAAGTTCCTCCTGAAAGAGTTTGCACCACTAAGTGGTTTAGTAGAGCAACATTTCCAGTATTTTTGCCAGTCAATGGAATCAATCTTCAGGGTCATACTGAGCGTCTTGTTTCAAGCAAGAACAACAGGATATGAAGCATATACACATTACTCCTCATTGTGTGGCCCAATATATTTCCTTAGATCCTTCACAATTCCTTTCCAAGCATTCTGAAGATGATCTTCCACTCTTGGAAATTGAGAAAGTTGCTTTTACTCCATGTAAGCACCCTATTCCACATACTTCAATGTTCTCACCACTGTATTCTTGCTAGTATGCATTCACCTATTTATTTAGATTTGTTAATATTCCCAGTGTAACATTTTATTAAAGAAGGGTTGCATATGACTAGATTGCGGAATAGTAGTGAGTGTAACCATCCTTGTTCAGGTGACCTGCTTAAGGAATCTAAAAAAATAAATGACTAAAAGTGTTAGTGTAAAAAATTCTAAACTTTTAATTTGCAAATCACAATAATTTTGTTTAGGGAGTTAACAACTATTGAAATGGCTGTCACCTTGTTACTTTGATTAAAACTGTCCTAGACTGTTAGCATGGGTGCATGTGAGCATACGCAATACAAATCTCTGCTGTTACCTGTAGATACATGTACAACATACTTTCATTCAGATAGAAAAGGAAGACAGCAGTGTAAGCAGTGTCTTCTTACTGCAGCACTCCTGGTATCTCCAGTATTAGATCAGATAAACTGGGTGGACAGCAGTGTGAGCAGCCTATTCTTACCTCAGCACCCCTGGTATCTCCAGTAATAGATAGACAGGACTGACAGCAGTGTGAGCAACCTCTTCTTACCTCAGCACCTCTGGTATCTCCAGTATCAGATCAGATGGACAGGGTGGACAGCAGTGTGAGCAGCCTCTTCTTACCTCAGCACCCTGGTATCTCAAGTATTAGATTAGATAGGCAGGGTAGGGCGGACAGCAGCAGTGAGAGCAGCCTCTTCTTTCCTCAGCACCACTGGTATCTCCAGTATTAGATCAGAATATCCATTGGGGCATATCTTCCTACAAATGATGGGATGAATTGGAGCTTCTAATGCACATGCTGACATGCATACGTCCTATCACTAGAGTTGAGCGATACCGTCCGATACTTCAAAGTATCGGATCGGAATGGATCGGCCGATCTTAAAAAAAAGTATCGGTATCGCCGATTCCGATACCGGAAGTCCCATTCAAGTCTATGGGACTTCCGGTATCGGAATAAGAAAAATCCTGTTTTTCCCTTGTACAGCCTCTCTGGGGTCTGTACGGGCCTTTCGGGGGGCTGTGCCGGCCTGCCAGGGGGTCTGTGCAGGCTCCGGTGGGCTGTGCCGGCCTGCCGGGGGGCTGTGCCGGCCTGCCGGGGGGCTGTGCCAGCCTGCCGGGGGGCTGTGCAGGCTCCGGTGGTCTGTGCCGGCCTGCCGGGGGGCTGTGCAGGCTCCGGTGGGCTGTGCCGGTCTGCCGGGGGGCTGTGCCGGCCTGCCGGGGGGCTGTGCAGGCTTCGGGGGTCTGTGCAGGCATCGTCCGATGGGACTACAAGTCCCATCGGGCGATGCCTGCTACCATGACAGTGATTGACACATTAGCCAATGATGGGACAGTAGTAGTCCCATCATCCGGCTAATGTGTTGAATGTAAAAAAAAAAAAAAAAATTACATGCTACATACATACAACATGCATACTACATACATGCTACATTCATACTACATGCTACATTCATACTACATATATACTACATGCAACATACATACTACATATATACTACATGCAACATACATACTACATATATACTACATGCATGCAACATGCATACTACATATATACTACATGCTACATACATACTACATATATGCTACATACATACTACATATATACTACATGCATGCTACATACATACTACATACATACTACATATATGCTACATACATACTACATATATACTACATGCATGCTACATACATACTGCATGCTACATACATACTACATGCTACATACATACCACATATATACTACATACATACTACATGCATGCTACATGCTACATACATACTACATACATACTACATACATACTACATACATACTACATGCTACATACATACTACATATATACTACATGCATGCTACATACATACTACATGCTACATACATACCACATATATACTACATACATACTACATGCATGCTACATGCTACATACATACCACATACATACTACATACATACTACATACATACTACATGCTACATACATACTACATGCATGCTACATACATACTGCATGCTACATGCATGCTACATACATACTACATACATACTACATGCTACATACATACCACATATATACTACATACATACTACATACAATACATTCATACAATACATACATAGACATACAGTACATATAACATAGAGTAACATACTTACCAATACTTGTCACATTGTTCCCCGAAGCCATTGTCTTTTACAGAATAAATATTAACATAACAAACCACAAAAATACTCACCCACGATCCGAAGCAGTCCACGAGTGTGTCCCACGACGATCTTGGGTAGAGAACTGCAGCATCAGCTGTTGCTGCCGTTCTCTACGGGCTGCAGGAATCCAATGACGGAAGGTAGGTATCCTTCCGCACTGTATTCCTCCGCCACTTAAAAAAAAAAAAGTCCCTAGTCTCACTTTATGCCATTGCTGTGTGGGAAATTCCCTCTCCTGCATCAGATCATATCTTACAATTGTCCAACAGTAACCCACAAGCAATGATGGATTCCATGTTCCTTAATATTTTTTCTCCATAGCTGCAGTACCTTGGTGAAATCTGCTCTTGAGTTTGCCAGAAAATTTGTTACAACTAATGTGAAATCTATCCGTGCAGCCTTTTCCTTTCCCTACAACAAATGGAGAAGCACCTCATCTTGAGGAAACTGAAGTCCAATAATGACTGCTTCCCTTTTCTTTGCTTTACTGAACCTTGGAAATTTATCACTGAGATACTTGGATGTTTTTTGCATTTTTATCCATTGCCTTCACAAAGTTCTTCATTAGGCCCAACTTGATATGCAAAATCTTATGTGGGTCAACAAGTGCTGGATGCAAGACATTTTTACTCTTTGGCTGAATTGAATATCGAAGAGGCCAGCCTCATTTGTTGTAGTGATATTCTCTGTCCCACCCACACAGAATGCAGGAGTACTTTGTGCATCCATGCTGGAGACAAAGTAAGAGGGCAACCACCTTTAAGTCATCACAGAGGGGCCATAAATGTTAATCATAGTTTGGGCACCTCAACAGCTGTTTCATAGTTTTTTTCCATGTGGACTGCATAAACAATAGGAATTACCCATTTGCACATTGCCATTATACAGCAAGACAGCTTTTAGGCTTGTTTAGGATGAATTGATGAAGAGTCTCAATTCCTCTGGATTATGACTTATCTTCAGAGCTTCCATTAAATTGTTGATGTTGTTGCATGCCACAAGATTGCCCTCCATGAAGAACTATTGGACAAAATCTTTATCACGGTTGGGTAACAAAGAAATCTTAACATTGCTTATTCCGCTGCTGTAGCCTGGAAGCTAAAAGCTCAGCCTACTCTTGGGCAGATCCAAATCTTAACATTATCCTTCAGTTCATGTTGTATTATAAGGTGTGGCTCAGTTCAAGTTGCTGACAAAAAGTCTGGGTCGTGAGAGGAAGATGGTTTATGACGCCAAGCGAGTTCTTCTTCCTCACTTGACTGAAAATGTTTTTTGAGCTTTTGGAACCAGCAGTTCTTCTGTATGTGGCACTGAGCGAATTGTGGATGGAATGTTTAGACACTGTAAAGTCCACTTCTTTTTCTTTGAAACTCTTTTGCTTGTGGAGGGCACCATGCAGAAATAGCAATCGGTAGTGTGAACGGTTGGCTCTCTCCAGATAATTGGGACTGAAAAAGTCGTAGATTGCCTCTTTCCATGCAACCACTGGGTAAGATGTGATGCAGATCTATTGCAACATATGTGTGGAACCGAACTCTTTCCCTGATCTTCTATTCTGCAGCCAAAATACAAGTTGTAGGCTTTCCTTATCATGGTAGTTAAGTTTTGCTTTTGTGTCGCAGAAGTGATTTTGCTGCATATATGGCAAAAGCTATCTGCTTTGTTAATGCAAGAATGACGCATATCTGAAGAATTATATAGAAACATGTCAATTTGCTGAAGAAATCCTAAAAGTGTATATCTTACACATTGAGCATTTATAATGAAAATTTTGCCATCAGAGCTCAGTGGGCGCTTTTTGATTGGTCACCCTAGAATGATAGAATACTGATGGCTCAATAGACTAAACAGATGATGTGATAAGCTAGCTACTAACAATGCAGCAATGATGAGGAAATAATAAAGACACAATTTTTATATATATATGCATGAAAGGTGTCATAAGTAATTATAACCTCCTCTGGACTTTGAAAATTAGAGCTAGTCAGCAAAATTGAGCATCATATTCATTTTCAGCATCACAAAATTAGTTGAGGTCAACTTTTCAGTCTTTGAACCAATTTGGCTGTAGAACAGTGTTATTTCTTTCTTTTATTCCTAAGGGGGTTTTACACATAGCGATTGTGATGTACAATGTCTGTGAGGTATGGGGTTTTGTCTACAAAATATGATGTTTTCTGTTGTAACTTTCCAGAAAAATCCAGCCCTCTATGCCAATGCAGGCTGTCAGCTCATGCAGCACCTTCCCCCCCCCTCCTCTTTTCGCCCATGGCTCACTCACACACTGACCAGTGCCCCCTGCCTGGGCTAGCTCTGAAACCTTAAACCACTTCCTCTGGAAGAGCAGGAATGTTAATTAGCTAGACCATCTTCCTCACACCATTTGGCTTCTCTCAGCTGAAAGAAAAAAAAAAGTGCGGGAACTAAACTCTTTGTTTGAAACCAGGAGTTTGAATAAAACAATAAGGGATTGTCCCGCGAAAACCATACCCAGCAGAAATATAAAAATCATATTTCTGCGATCCGAGCAGACCCAGCTTCGCTGTGGTGCCTGTTGCAAAACTCTCGGATGTCCAGAACCTGAGATATGATTTGCGCCCAAATGGACGGTCATATCGCATAGATGTTTGATGTTTTCTTGATGGGCTCATTACGCTGGGAAACATGATACCACTGATGAGTCCATACCAGCTTCTCCCATAAAGTTATAGCTAATCTAAGTTTTGTAGCCAAAACATAACTTGGATAAGAGAGGTGGGATCAACCCAGAATGCACCTCTCCGTGATGTCACATAGGAAAGTCTATAAGGCATTTCCTGGGCAAACCAGCTCAGAACAGCTCAAGTCGTCGTGCTGACAAGAACTCCAGATGAATGGAGACGTGTGGCTCCTCCCCCCTTAAAGCCGCATGGTCTGCCTAAGGAACAATATGGAACTGTGAGTGTAATCTCTTTGTTTTCTCCACTTTTATTTTATACCTGTACTGTACATATTTTATGTCTCAATTTTATAGCAACTTTTATCTGTAATCACTGTCCTCTTTCGGAAAATAAATGAAATTATTTAGATCTGTCTCCATGCTCTAAGAATCGAACTATACGCCTTTGATAGATAATCGCTACTAATTCAAGGGGTTTGCCACGGACCCACTTAATTTAACACTGTGAATTAAGTAACCGTGACTGGTGGCAGCGCGTTGTGTACGGCTATTACGGCTTGCTGGCAGTCTAGAAGGGTCTTATATTGCTGAGTAAGGGGCTTCAGCCACAGCATTGATAATTCCCTTACTGCAGAAGCCTAATTGCTGGTTCACAACAGGCAGCCCGTCCGGCGACTAATTATCCTAGGTGCAGTTCCCTGACTGACCTGAGGGTAAGGGGGGCGCCGGAGAGCTGCGAGTTCCAAAGTGGAACTGGGAAAGTGGGATATACATAAATCCCCGCAGTACTTGGAAGATTGATAGCAGTGGAGGGGCATCCAAATTAAACTCCCCCTGCGGCAAATTGTAGAGCGAGATTAGCTTGCTGGATATTTTTGTCACATGGTGCCGGTGGTGGGATAACTAAGATAAGCCCCAACGGTGCCTGTGATAGCCGTGTGCCGGCATTGTGTCACGTCCCTCCGTCCGCTGATACACCCGTGTCAGTGGTGGGATTGTGACATAGTGGTGACACAGGGTCCGCTGTCCGTCGCGTTTTGGTGGCAGCGGGACCCCCGTTAGTGTCGCCCGTAAGTAGACGAACGGCGGTGGGCTGTTCGTCACATATTGGTGGCAGAGCGGTGGGATAATCCTAGAGCATTAGTGATTTGGTTTGAGCAATCATTCCTCTCACTAAAGACCTGCACGGTTCCTGCGGGAATCCTGCATCATAGGTTTTGGAGAACAGACTCAGTGGTTACTAGTCCTGAGACATTAGTGTGTACTTGCAAGTATCCCCCTCCCGTTTCTTCGTTTTTCTTTTTCTATCTTTTATTTGGCAACCATGGCGGCGATGACAGTGGAGTGGTATCAGAAGCAGAAAAAGGACACCCTTGCTGGGTTATGCACGTACCGAGGCATAGACGCCGCAGGAGGAACCAAAGATCAAATGATCGCGGCTCTAGTGCAGCTGGACAACGGCCAGAATCCAGCGAGCGCAGAAGTTGGCCCAAGTTGCCATGGGGCTGCAGCAGAGGCTCCACTCCTGAGCGCTGGCCCCACATTCAACCAGAACGGGGTGGACCCCTATCTGCAAATGGCCTTGGACGAACTCCCCGCCGAAGACAGGGATGGGCGGGTGAGGCTGATCCAGCAATATCGGCAGGAGGCCCAAGCCGAACGTGAGCGCCAAGCTGAGGCTGAGAGGGTCGAGCGTCAAGCCCAGGCTGAGAGAGCTGAGCGCCATGCAGAAGCTCAGAGGGCCCATGAGCTGGAGATGCTCCAGCGGGGGTGGAATGCCCCCACAGCCCGAAGCCGTGAGCCCAGCAGCGTCCAGACTCCTAAACCCCGGCCAGAGCATTTTCCCGTGATGGAAAAGGATGGGGACTTGGACACGTTCCTGCGAGCCTTTGAGAAAGCCTGCAGACAGTACCAGCTGCCTAGAGACCAATGGGCAAGGTACTTGACCCCAGGGCTAAAAGGCAAAGCCCTGGAGGCATTTGCTTCTCTTCCGCCAGAAGCCGATGACGACTATGACGCCATAAAGCAGGCGCTGATCGCCAAATACCGGCTGACACCTGAGGTATACCGAAAGAAGTTCCGACACCTCCAACGTGGCCCACACGATAGCTACAGTGATGTGGTGCAAGGACTCAGGACCCACTTTGACCAGTGGATCCATGGACTGTCCGTTGAAACCTTTGAGCAGCTACGGGACCTGATGATCAAAGACCAGTTCCTGCATCTCTGCCCAGCTGAGGTCCGACAGTTCATCCTGGACCGCGAACCAACGAACGCGGACAAAGCGGCGCAGATCGCCGACAACCACGAGGCCAACCGGAAGCCCGAGACGCGGAGGCCAGTCACCACCAGCTGGAAAGGGGGTAAGCCAGCAACCAACCCCAATGCCCCAGCTGGCCGTCCCTCCGGAGGCCCTGTCCCTGTTGCCAACAACAGGCCGGCTACTGACAGTCGCCTGTGTCACCACTGCAAGCGGCCTGGTCACTTCTCTTACACCTGTCCGAATAGGCCGAAGAACCCCCCAGCCAAGGCCCCCGGGCCCAACGCCTCTGTTCTTTTGGTGGGAGGTGTGGTTGGGAGGGCTGACGACAACGTTCAACCTGTTCAGGTGGGGGCCCGTCTTGCTACAGGCCTCAAGGACACCGGGGCTGAACGAACCCTCATCCGTCCTGGACTGGCGGCCCCTGAAGAGTTTGTTGAGGGGAAAACCCTGACTGTCACCGGGATTGGAGGCACCCGTTGTCCCTTGCCAGTGGCACGAGTTTTTCTTGACTGGGGTGCTGGGAGCGGGTTGAGGGAGGTGGGAGTGTCTGAAAATTTGCCCACTGATGTTTTATTGGGGATGGACTTGGGGAGGATGGTTGCATACTATGTCCCTGACACCCTTCCCCAAACTGATAATAAGGGTAACGTTAACCCTGATGATATTGATGATGGGAAACTGAATGTGTTACCTGCTAATGCCTTGATGAGTAATGATGCAACTAACAACCATTCTTTCCCAAGGTATGATGCTGATGTGATTGTACCAAAGCAAACTGATAACCATTCTTTTCCTAGGAATGATGATGTTGATGTATCTGTGCCGACTGAACCCGTTAACCCTTTCTTTGAAACGGTAGATGTGTCCACAGGTACCGAGGTGCTCAGCCCCGTCACTCTGCGGAGTGAGACGGCTGAGGAACCCCTGGCAGGAGCAAGCAACGGTGCTCAAGAGAATGGGGAGGTGCATGGGGACCATGAGGAAGGTAATGCCATGCAGCTGACCAGTGCCACCGAGGAAGGTAACTGGCCCATAAGTAGCACTGCTCCTAAAGTGTTGGGGGTGGATGGGGAGGTAGAGCCCAGGGCAGCACCAGCTGGTGGGTCTGTAGAAATCCCCAGGGAGACAGCATACATAGCAGCTGTCACACGCAGTCAGAGTGCCCAGATCGCAGGTAACGCACTGTCTTCTGGACCCTCTGCTGCTACAGGAGAGACTGAACCAGAGGTGAACCCAGAGCCGGTTCCAGAGGGTCCCAGTAAAGAGGGGACCCTGACGTCACTTCTGGCAGCCTCCAGCATGGAGTTCCAGGCTGCTCTGCACTCAGATGCCAGCCTGGAGAAATTGAGAGGTCTCGCCGAGACGCCCACCTCCAAGTCTGATAAGGAGAGGGTGTTCTGGGAACGAGGAAGGTTGTACCGGGAGACAGTACCCGGAGATCCTAAAAAGGAGTGGTTGAGGGAAAGACAGCTGGTCGTCCCCTATCAGTTCAGAACCGAGTTGTTGCGGATTGCCCATGAGATTCCACTCGCTGGACACTTGGGGATCAGCAAAACAAAGGCACGGCTGTCTCAACACTTCTATTGGCCCAAGATGGGGACA
Source organism: Dendrobates tinctorius (assembly GCF_039654945.1). Classification (NCBI taxonomy): domain Eukaryota; kingdom Metazoa; phylum Chordata; class Amphibia; order Anura; family Dendrobatidae; genus Dendrobates; species Dendrobates tinctorius. The sequence continues at coordinate 57,208,699 of NW_027361690.1, forward strand.
GATGTAACACACTACTGCCGCTCCTGTGCCACCTGTCAAAAAGTGGGTAAGGCGGGGCCTGCTCTTAAGGCTCCCCTTATTCCTTTGCCGGTGATAGAGGAGCCTTTCCAGAGAATCGCGGTGGACATTGTAGGACCGCTGTCCGTCCCCAGCAGCTCCGGAAAGCGATACATTCTCACCGTGGTAGACTACGCTACCCGGTACCCAGAGGCAGTAGCTCTGTCTTCAACCAGGGCAGATAAGGTGGCTGACGCACTGGTGACCATCTTTTCAAGGGTAGGATTTCCCAGGGAGATGCTTACCGATCAAGGGCCCCAATTCATGTCTCGCCTAATGGAGGCTCTCTGTGAGAAAATGCAGGTGACGCACCTGGTATCGAGTCCGTATCACCCACAGACTAATGGTTTGTGTGAACGCTTCAACGGTACCCTCAAACAGATGCTCCGCATACTGGTTGAGACCCAAGGGCGTGACTGGGAGCGGTACCTCCCACACCTGCTGTTCGCTTACAGAGAAGTTCCGCAGGCCTCGACCGGGTTCTCCCCCTTCGAGCTCCTGTATGGCAGGCGAGTCCGGGGACCCCTTGGGTTGATAAGAGAATCCTGGGAAGATGAGCCAAACCCCACAGAAGTGTCCATCGTGGATTATGTCATGCGCTTCCGTGACAAGATGCAGACCTTGACGCAGTTGGTGCATGACAACATGACGCAGGCTCAGGCTGACCAGAAGCACTGGTACGACCAGAACGCCCGGGAGCGGACCTACCAGGCGGGTCAAAAGGTGTGGGCGCTGGTCCCTGTACCAACGGATAAGCTTCAGGCAGCCTGGGAAGGCCCATACGTCGTCCACCAACAGCTCAACCCGGTCACCTACGTGGTCACGCTTGACCATGCTCGGGGTAGGCGCAAGGCCTTTCACGTCAACATGCTGAAGGCGCACTACGAACGTGAAGCTTGCGTCCTACCGGTCTGCAATCTGCCAGAGGATGGGGAGGAAGATTCCCTCCTGGACATGCTGGCCCAGGCCAAGGCCAATGGGTCCATTGAGGACATGGAGATAAGTGGTTCGCTCACCGTGTCCCAGCGGTTGCAGTTGATGGCCACCCTGGAACTCTTCCGGCCCGTGTTCACCAACCGTCCTGGGAGGACGGAGTTAGCGGTTCATGAGGTGGACACCGGGAATCATGCCCCATTACGGCGAACACCTTATCGGATCTCTGAAACGGTGCAACAAGTCATGCGCCAAGAGATCGATGAGATGTTAAGGCTGGGGGTGATTCGACGGTCAAAAGGTGCATGGGCTTCACCTGTAGTCCTCGTGCCTAAAAAGGATCGAACCACCCGGTTCTGTGTGGACTACAGGGGGCTCAACGCCATCACAACCTCTGATGCCCACCCGATGCCGCGCATCGAGGATCTGCTCGAGCGGTTGACAAACGCCAACTACATATCCATCATGGATTTGAGTCGGGGATACTGGCAGATTCCCCTGAGCCCTGAGGCGCAGGAGAAATCCGCCTTTATCACCCCCTTTGGACTGTACGAGTCCACGGTCATGCCCTTCGGCATGAAGAATGCCCCTGCCACTTTCCAGCGGATGGTCAACCACCTGCTTCGGGGACTGGAGGAGTACGCCGTGGCATACTTAGACGATATTGCCATCTTCAGTTCCACCTGGGAGGAACACCTTCAGCACCTCCAGGAGGTGCTCAAGCGTCTTCACCAGGCAGGCCTGACCATCAAGCCGGGGAAGTGCCAGATAGGCATGCACAAGGTCCACTACCTGGGGCACCGGGTAGGCGGGGGTTCCATGAGTCCGGAGCCAGAAAAAGTGGACGCAATCGTGTCCTGGCCCACCCCCAGGACCAAGAAACAGGTGAAGTCCTTCTTGGGCACTGCAGGGTACTATAGGCGGTTCGTACAGGACTATAGCGCCCTTGCCAAACCCTTGACTGACCTCACCAAGCAGAGGCTACCCCAAACAGTCAACTGGACAGATGACTGTGAGGCGGCTTTCCAAGCTTTGAAAGCAGCCCTGTGCAACTCTCCAGTGTTGAGAGCAGTCGACAGCAGTCGCCCGTTTCTGGTACAGACCGACGCCAGCGAGTTTGGCCTCGGTGCTGTGCTTAGCCAGGTCGACTCGGGGGACCAAGAGCACCCCGTGTTGTACCTGAGCCGGAAACTTTTGCCGAGGGAAGTGGCATACTCGACCATCGAGAAGGAGTGTCTGGCCATGGTGTGGGCACTGCAACGTTTGCAGCCCTACCTGTACGGGCGCGCCTTCACGGTGGTAACCGACCACAACCCTCTGAGCTGGTTGCACACAGTGTCCGGAACCAATGGAAGATTGCTCCGCTGGAGCCTTGCCCTTCAACAGTACGATTTTACTGTAAAACACAGGAAGGGCAGCGAAAACGGCAATGCCGATGGGTTGTCCCGCCGGGGCGAACCCGCTGAGGTGCGCATGGCCGATTACCGAGAGGTAATGCCTCCTTAGCGCCCTCTTAAGGGGGGAGGTGTGATGTACAATGTCTGTGAGGTATGGGGTTTTGTCTACAAAATATGATGTTTTCTGTTGTAACTTTCCAGAAAAATCCAGCCCTCTATGCCAATGCAGGCTGTCAGCTCATGCAGCACCTTCCCCCCCCCCTCCTCTTTTCGCCCATGGCTCACTCACACACTGACCAGTGCCCCCTGCCTGGGCTAGCTCTGAAACCTTAAACCACTTCCTCTGGAAGAGCAGGAATGTTAATTAGCTAGACCATCTTCCTCACACCATTTGGCTTCTCTCAGCTGAAAGAAAAAAAAAAGTGCGGGAACTAAACTCTTTGTTTGAAACCAGGAGTTTGAATAAAACAATAAGGGATTGTCCCGCGAAAACCATACCCAGCAGAAATATAAAAATCATATTTCTGCGATCCGAGCAGACCCAGCTTCGCTGTGGTGCCTGTTGCAAAACTCTCGGATGTCCAGAACCTGAGATATGATTTGCGCCCAAATGGACGGTCATATCGCATAGATGTTTGATGTTTTCTTGATGGGCTCATTACGCTGGGAAACATGATACCACTGATGAGTCCATACCAGCTTCTCCCATAAAGTTATAGCTAATCTAAGTTTTGTAGCCAAAACATAACTTGGATAAGAGAGGTGGGATCAACCCAGAATGCACCTCTCCGTGATGTCACATAGGAAAGTCTATAAGGCATTTCCTGGGCAAACCAGCTCAGAACAGCTCAAGTCGTCGTGCTGACAAGAACTCCAGATGAATGGAGACGTGTGGCTCCTCCCCCCTTAAAGCCGCATGGTCTGCCTAAGGAACAATATGGAACTGTGAGTGTAATCTCTTTGTTTTCTCCACTTTTATTTTATACCTGTACTGTACATATTTTATGTCTCAATTTTATAGCAACTTTTATCTGTAATCACTGTCCTCTTTCGGAAAATAAATGAAATTATTTAGATCTGTCTCCATGCTCTAAGAATCGAACTATACGCCTTTGATAGATAATCGCTACTAATTCAAGGGGTTTGCCACGGACCCACTTAATTTAACACTGTGAATTAAGTAACCGTGACTGGTGGCAGCGCGTTGTGTACGGCTATTACGGCTTGCTGGCAGTCTAGAAGGGTCTTATATTGCTGAGTAAGGGGCTTCAGCCACAGCATTGATAATTCCCTTACTGCAGAAGCCTAATTGCCGGTTCACAACAGGCAGCCCGTCCGGCGACTAATTATCCTAGGTGCAGTTCCCTGACTGACCTGAGGGTAAGGGGGGCGCCGGAGAGCTGCGAGTTCCAAAGTGGAACTGGGAAAGTGGGATATACATAAATCCCCGCAGTACTTGGAAGATTGATAGCAGTGGAGGGGCATCCAAATTAAACTCCCCCTGCGGCAAATTGTAGAGCGAGATTAGCTTGCTGGATATTTTTGTCACATGGTGCCGGTGGTGGGATAACTAAGATAAGCCCCAACGGTGCCTGTGATAGCCGTGTGCCGGCATTGTGTCACGTCCCTCCGTCCGCTGATACACCCGTGTCAGTGGTGGGATTGTGACATAGTGGTGACACAGGGTCCGCTGTCCGTCGCGTTTTGGTGGCAGCGGGACCCCCGTTAGTGTCGCCCGTAAGTAGACGAACGGCGGTGGGCTGTTCGTCACAGCGATATCGCTAGCAATATCGCTAAAGCATCACCGATTTGGTTACGCAGCAGCGATATCGCTAGCGATATCGCTATGTGTGATACTTACCTCCGACCGGCTCCCCCGCTGTCTGTCGCTGATCGCGCGAGAACGCGCAGCTCCATTTCTCGTTGGGCGCTTCCTGCTGGGCTTCCTGCTGGAGCCGACGAGTGACGCGTTGATGCAGGCAGAAGGACCTCAGGATCGCCGCGTCTGAAACGTAAGTAACGACCGCTGCATCGCTATGAGATCTGCCTGTGTGGCAGCTCACTAGCAACCATTTAACGATGCACCAGCGATCCTGATTGGGTCATATCGTTGTCGGGATCGCTGGTGCATCGCTAAATGTAAAGGGGCCTCTAGAGTAGGCTTTAAGTGATGGACATGTTAAAAGTAATGTTGTTTTTTTTACAAAAACTGTTTTTGTTTTTCCTTTTAAGCCACCGTTTACTAAAACAGTCCATGGATTAAAGGCCATTTATGTGATGGAGCATGTTCTTTGTTAAATACCTCTTGCTTTTATGGTAATGCACTCTATAAGGCTTTTATTCAAAAGAGTTCTACTTTGGCACTACATCCATTCTGCACATAAGGTTTCTGCTTCCATTATTATATGATAGGATGATAGCTGCTTTTGTGTTGTGTTTGTGCAGTTCATTTGATTGTATTTTAATTAGAAGGCTAGATAAAGAGTCACTTAAAGGACAACAAACCCATTTCTCTAGATTAAAAAATCATATTCATTTACATATTAAAGAAATGGTTGGAAATAAGACATCTTCAAAACAGGAATTAAAAGCAATTAGCTTCATTAACAGGCTCTCAAGTGAATTTTAGTGACGGCATCACATTAAATTAATTAATGGACAGTTTTGAAGTTGGTCATAAACTCTATAGATCTCATTTTACCACTATTGAGCAATATTGCGGGGTATAACATAGGTAATGTACTACGGTATTATAATAGCCAATATTTCTGACAATAAAATGAGCTTTGAAGTTAAGTTGTGAGATTATGCTTATATGTAGCTTGCAGTGAGTTCTGGTGAAAAGAAAAAAATCTACCTGCCTAATTTTAATTGATGTTGACAGTTTTGGAGCTTTCTTATTTTTTTAGTTTTGATCTATTAGAATAGTTTTACAGTGTTATTTTGTTGTATTTTAAACTTCTGAATTTAATTCATACTGTGAGATACGCCAAAAGGTACCTGGCAGCGACCTTCTTATCTCACTATAATTTAAATAAAAACATTAGTCGAACTACAGATGTGCTCAAAAGTTTACATACCCCGACAGAATTTTTGCTTTCCTTTCTTTTTTCAGAGAATATGAATGATAAGTCCAAAACATTTTCTCCACTCATGTTTAGTGGCTGGGTGAAGCTATTTATTGTCAAACTACTGTCTTTACTCTTTTTAAAACACAATGACAACCCAAAACATTGTCTTCAGCAGTTTATTTGTGGATAGATCTCTCCAATGGGTGACCGGGAATTCATAAATCAATGTAAGGCTATGAGAGCCAGAATGAGGCCTGAATCCTGGCTAAACTGAGAGTTTGGGAGCGTTACTTCTGACTTACATTCTGTCAGAAGTCACGGTTGCAGCATGAGATTGGAATGTCTCCGTGAAGAGCTGAAGACAGCATCTTGTATAATACCAGGAGCAAAGAATTTACATTAGTGACACCACTCCAGTGCTAAAAAATGCTAGAGTGGTGCTTTAGTACACATGAATGGGTCCAAAGATGAGGTGACAGATCAGTCTTTCCTTTATACCCTTCTTTCTTTTTGGGTGCACAGCTGTGTTTGGCTCAATATACCATTTTTTTCCAAAGATTTATCCATCTTTGTCATATGTTTAACAATAAAATATCATATTGTAAAACTCTTCATCTAATACTTTCCAGATTTCTGCCCCACTAATCTAGTTTTATGTTAAAGGGAATCTGTCACCCTTTTTTTTGGCCTTTCAGCTGCCGGCATAGACATTGGGGGCTTATCTACAACATTCTGTAATGCTGTAGATAAGCCTCCGATGTAACCTGAAAGAGAAGAAGCATACGTTATATTATACTCATGGAGGTGGGCGGTCTGGTCCGATGGGTGTCGCCATCCCGTCCGGTGCCTCCCTTCTTCATGCAATGCCATCCTCTTCTCCCGTCCTGTAATGGCTCCGGCGCAAGCGCACTGCTCTGCCCTGTTGAGGGCAGAGCAGAGTCCTGCAGTGCACAGGCGTCGGGAGAGGTCTGGTGCCTGTGCACTGCAGAATTCTGCTCTGCCCTCAACACAGGGCAGAGCAATGCGCCTGTGCCGGAGTCATTTCAGGACGGGAGAAGAGGACGTCATTGCATGAAGAAGGGAGGCGTCGGACCGGACCGCAACACCCATCGGACCGGACCGCCCACCTCGGTGAGTATAATTTAACATGTTTTTCTTCTCTTTCAGGTTACATCGGGGGCTTATCTAAACTGTGTTCCAAATTATTATGCAAAAAGAGTTTAGGAGTGATAAGGTTAGATTTTTTTTCTTTGTCATTTAAACTCATTGATGGTGATGTGTGTCAGGGCTCTTTATATCACTGAAAGCAATTGCAGATACCTGTGCAAATTAGTTTGGCAGGTGTGTCCAAATAAAGGCAAGACTACTTAAGAAGGCTGTTCCACATTATTAAGCAGCCTACATTTTTTGCCATGCAACGCTCGATGGTCCAGAAGGATGGAGTGGAGGATGGCTGGTTGATGGACACCCCATGAAAACACGGCTAAGGCGCCAACAAGGAGGAGGTGGAGTAATGTTTTGGGCTGGAATCATTGAGAGATTGTCGGCCCCTTTAGGATCCCTGAAGGGGTAAAGATGAACTCCATAATCTATGTGGGGTTTCTAAAACAGCACTTCCTGCCGTGGTTCAAGAGGAAGAACCGTGCTTTCCGCAGAAAGATCATTTTCATGCATGATAATGCACCATCTCATGCTGCAAATAACACATCTGCATCTCTGGCTGTATGGGCATAAAAGAGGACAAACTTATGGTGTGGCCACCATTTTCCCCTGACCTCAACCCCATTGAGAACCTCTGGAGCATCATCAAAAGGAGTGTCTATAATGGCGGGAGGCAGTTCACATCTAAGCAACAGCTCTGGGAGGGTATTCTGTCCACATGCAAAACAATTGAAGCACAAACCATACAAAAACTGACAAATTCAATGGACGAGAGAGTTCAGAAGCTTCTTTCGAACAAGGCGTCCTATGTGCAAATGTAACATCACCTAGAATTAAGTTTTGACTTGAAAACTGTTTGATTTCATTTTGTAATAAGCTGATAATGCTTATAATTTCACAATTGACCATTTTTTGTTCAAAATAAAAATAAAAAGGTTGAAAACTCTGCTGTGCATAATAATTTGGAACATGCATTTTGAGTGTTTCTTATTTTTAAAAATATACTGTTTTCATAGGCAGTTTGTTCAAAAACATTGCAATTATACTAGAATAGTAGATGACTGGAAAATAACAATGACTGCAATTCATATAGGTAATTTAGAGAAAATATGAGGAAATATTTTTTCCATAATAATTTGGAACACAGTGTACAGCATTACAGAATGCTGTAGATAAGCCCCCGATGTCTATACCGGCAGCTAATAGGGCAAAAAAAGGGTGACAGATTCCCTTTAAATTATTAAAAACAGTCAATTATCTAATTACAGTGAAAGAGAGCATATTCATCTCAATTAGTTAATACTGCAGGGTCTGCTGCTATCAGCTATCGCTTTAGTAGCTGGACATCGTATTCCTGATTTATATTGAAAATCAGGCTAAGGGTTTTTCCTTCTCACTAGTAGTTGTGTGTTCTAAGGCTATGTGCCCATGATCAGGAAATAGCAGTGCTTTGGAAGCGGCATATTTTTGCTGCGTTCAAAACACTGAGTTCAATCAAGCAGTTGGATACTCGTGTGTTCACTGAACACTGTGAGTTTGCCACATCCAATATATTCTATTGTGGAAATATCTGTTGCAGAGACAAGCGTTTCCACAACAGAAATTGACATGCAGCGTCTCGTAAACCTGCGTCGTGGGTGAGTTTATGAGCATCAAGTCGAAGCACAGTGTGCATGGGCTTTCAATAAATCTCGTCCTCTGCGAATGTATCGTAGAATGCAGTGCTTTGGACCCAGCGCAGGTAATCTGCTTTCAAAATGCTACTATTTCTGATCATGGACACGTGCCCTTACATGCTGTTTCCGCAGCATGCCATTGCAAAGATCGTATACTGCCTTTTAGACTTCGACCTTTTTTGCTCATTTCTGCTAAAATTAGCGATGTTTGATTCCATTCTTCACTCCTTTCCTTTCATATTACTCACGTGGCTACTGCATGTTATACAGTCAAGGCTATATTTGGAATTCGCAAATGAAATCATCCTTTTATGTCCTTGTTCATTTGCATTCACTATCTTTCCCAGTACCATATTCATGGCGAAGAGCACATCTGAAATCCTCAGGAGAATTTGCTAATATTTGAGAAGTTACAGTACATAAACTTCTGTCAAATTTTTAGCAGCTTACTTTTTACCAGTGCTACAGAAAAAGGAGACTAAATATTATACATACAGGGTGGGCCATTTATATGGATACACCTAAATTAAATGGGAATAGTTGGTGATATCAACTTCCTGTTTGTGGCACATTAGTATATGGGAGGGGGGAAACTTTTCAAGATGGGTGGTGACATGGTGGTCATTTTGAAGATGGTGCACCACCACATTATGAGTGTCAGGTCTGAGCATCCCTATAAGGAATCTGACCCCCTTAGAGTAGCATTTCTTCTGCTGTGTTGCTATCAGTGTGTCAAGAGTGGGAGAAGAGGGTTGCATTGACAATCCAACTACTAGGCATCGTGTTCCTGCAGCGATTCAACAGGAATCCAGAGCCTCACATTCTGCGGCCTCCCATTGTCTTTCAACCGCAGAGGAGATTGCTCAGCAATCCCGGCTTACCAGACGCTCTGCCCAGACCTGCTCTGTGGGGCTGGCTATTGCTGCCACCTTTGGGTCAGCAATGGCAATGCAGGCTGCTCAGCAGCAAATCGCTCCAGAGGCTAAGTCCTTCTGTCGCTCCACTGAGCATGCTCACGAGACGATCTCCCATTGGAGATCGGGAGCTACATGTCCAGGTTCTTCTCCAGATCTGATTGGTCCATCTCAGGGATATGGAAGCTTCCGGAAGGTCCTGGCTATAAAAGCTTCGCATGACCGCTCGGCCATGTGCTAGTATAGTCTCTAGTTGCTACTGTGTGAATGGTGATGGATGCATGAACCTGCAAATGACTCATTAAGATCCCCTCCGTCTGATATTACGAATGCGTATAGGGACTTAACTATAGAGTCAGCGCCAGCCAGTGGCAAGCTACAAGCCACTACAGCATCCTCCACAGTGCTAGCGACTGACAGTGCGCCTGTGCACCTGCTTCCGGGCATTGTCGACTAGCGACAGCGTCTGGTGCCGTGCTGCAGTCTGCAGCTCCTATTGGCATCCGCAGTTGTGACGCCGCATGCACAGTAGGCCTAGACCGACGTAGACCCTCTGCCTAGGGCCCAGCTCCTGTGACCATATACCGTGCGTGCACTTCTCTGAGACCTGTGACGCTAACAGGCTCAGCCTTTTTGTGTTTTTCACTTTAGGCATCTCTGTGAGTAAACAGAGATCACTCAGCGCACCTGGGTGACGTTCAACCCGCGTGCGTAATACCGCCATATTGTACATCCAAAATTAGCTAGCAGCAGTGTTAACACCTTTTGCACGGTGGACCCCGGGCGGCGAACGCACTTTACGTTATTTTATATTTAGTGCTTTCCACCGTCCCTAACACCAACACAATGGGCAGTACTTTGAACACATTTTATAAGTGGTCATAAACTTGTAAATAACTCATGAAAGAATAAAGTTACATTAAAACCAAGCACACCATTGCTTTTCTTGTGAAATTCTCAATAAGTATGATGTGTCACATGACCCTCTTCCCATTGAAAAAAATAAAGTTGGATCCAAAATGGCTGACTTCAAAATGGCCACTATGGTCACCACCCATCTTGAAAAGTTCCCCTCTCCTATATACTAATGTACCACGAACAGGAAGTTGATATCACTAACCATTCCATTTTATATAGTGCATCCATATAAATGACCCATATATATATATATATATATATATATATATATATATATATATATATACACACATATATATATATATATATATATATATATATATATACAGTACATATATATATGTATGCATGTGTATATATATATATAGTATTTATATCATTTTATGGAGAAACGAAAGGCTAAAGAAATATGACAGATCTTGGAAAAGTTTAGGGCTCCACCCCATCATTGCCTGTATGTCTGTTTTCTGTCTAGTTTGTGTGTTTTGACCCTTTTTTTATCTAAACCCAAATCATTGTTCTATTTGAACCTTTTTTTTACTCAATTTTATGTGTGCTTGCCTAATTGTGAGTGGAGTTTAAAGATTCTAGATGTTTTCAACTAGTTTATCAATTGCAACTTTTTTTTGGGAAAGTCACAAAAACTCGAGCAATTCATCTCCAGAAACCCCCTGTATTAACCAACAAAATAATGAATAATATGTGTAAAATACAAAAAAGCCATCTGTGATCAAATGACTAAACACAAGCTATTATTTTTGCTAAAAGCTCTGTACCCACCTGAATGCTGACTACATAATGATTCAAGTTGTCAGAAACTTACTGTGTCTATTTTTTTCATTGTTTTAGTCCTCTGCCTTTTTGCCCAGTTTGCTGGACCACCTCTGTTAAAGGAAATCTGTCGCCAGGTTTTTGGTACCTCATCTGAGAGCAGCATAATGTAGGAAGAGACCTTGATTCCTTCAATGTATCACTTAGTTTACTAAGAGCAGCATTTGTGACACAGAGTTTTTAGACATAGCATGTTGCAGAGCTCCAAAAGCTGCCTTCGCCCACACCAGCTTCTGTATGTACATAATCTGTTGACAGTGAACTGCTTATCAGAGGAGGGGCGTGGTCAGACCAGGGCTCACGTGAGCTATAATCCAGGTAGAGATCATCTCTGGGTGATAAAACCTTCTTTGCACTTTGTCCCTACCTCATGGTGTTCTCAGAGTAAAAACTTGCTGACAAATTCCTTTAAAATCATCAGTGTTTCGGAGTGGTACTTGGGACCATTTACTTGGGGTTGTAAACTGTGACCCCCTTAACCCTTGGAGCAGATAGCCCTCTCGTGTGTGTCCATTATTTGCTGTACATAGACAGTTTCACTACACAAGTTGACTAGCGATCCCGACAATGATACGACCTTGAGGATCGCTGTTGCATGGCTAATTGGTCGCTAGTGAGCTGTCAAACCAGCAGATCTACTCACCGACGCAGCAGTGATCCAGCGATCTGTATAACGACCTCGGCGGTCGTTGGTACCTTGTCACACGGCGGCTATTCTGAATGATTCTAGCCTGCGTCCCTGAGTTTTGCGTCGCCAACGAGGTCACTCGTCAGCGTCAAACACAATGATGCATGCTAGCCAGCGGGATGCCGGCGATGAAAAAATGGCCCAGGACAATCCAGCACGATCAGCGATATCCAGCGGGGGGTCGGTCGCCGTTATGTGTCACATGTAGCGAGATCGCAGGCGAGATCGATGTTGCGTCACAAAATCGGTGACGCTTCAGTGATCTCGCTAGCGATCTCGCTATGTGAGGTGGGGCCTTAAGGCTTGATTACGATAAGTTAGTGACTACCATGCACCTATCAGAGTTGATACTCCTTGAAATCCTAAGCATAGATATAGAAGAACATAGCCTTGTCCATACTAACTAGATTTTAGATTTTCACTTGTAATTTCTATATAAATATCTCTAGGTATTCAACTTTAAGGTGCTGAATTGGCCAACGGAACTTTCTGTTGTGTAGTTGCTGGAATAAAGATCTAGGGCTTCAAAACACAAAACATTTTCCTGAGATAAAATTGTTTTGACTTTCCAGTCCTTAAAAACTATCATTTGAATGGAATGATTGATGCACTTTGCAGAAATTTGGAATATGTTTTCAACATGACTTCAAGCATGTAATTGAAAGGTTTTACAAAAAGAAGATTTTGCAAAATGTGGCGCCACACTATTGTATCGTACTTTTTAGAAGCTGCAGTTATTCCAGCATTGATCTGGGGAATGCAGAAATACTTTCAAAGCTAAAGGAAGGTGCAAAGGAAATCAGCCATTCAAGAACTGTTTAATTTAAAGTTACTGTATAAGGAGCTTTTCTGGGCCTTGGATACACTTGGAGTTCTTTATCTCGTTTCCGAATTCTGAAGATAATGTTGATCCGGTAAAGATATCATTGTGTTATAAAACAAATGTCTTCTAAGATTTTGTTCTTAGCACCTATTATGCTGTGGTTTCTTCTTTACATGAGTCGGGTGCAGATACTTTCATCGGCAAATACTGTCGATGCTGGCGATGCATCTGTCACTTCCTTAGCGCCATCATTATGAATGGCGTCTCTTCACACTTATCTCTTTGTAGTAACGGTTTTTCATAATTAACAATGGACTATAATGAAATGTTGCTAATAGAACTGGAAAGTTTTACCAAACTGGAAAATCGGTTTGAAGATACCATCAGCTTCTTATTGCATTCTTGGGCAGAGACTGTTATTCAATACTTTTATTGTATCAGTTCCCTTCCTTGGATTAAATGAAATGCCCTTTATTGAATGAGAATAATTGTTTAATAGATTAACTAGATATTCATAAAGATATAGATCTAAATGAAATGCATTTATCCAGATGACAGGTCTCAGGGAATATTTATTCTTGTAATATTTTAGGGGAACTTACAAATATACATAGATGTTAGCGTCACCCCCATAGGGACCTAGGGGATTTTTCATTTTTGTGCTCTATTTCTTCCTCTCCTTCTTTCAAGTGTTATAAGTTTTTTGTAGAATAAGTTGTAGTCCTGAATGACACCATTCTTTACTATATATTGAACTGAAAATAGGGAAAAATTCCAGATGCAGTGAAATAGTGAAAACTAAATGCAATCCTGGTATTGCCTTTTGGGTTTCCTTTTTAGGACTTTTTTTGATGACCTGCAATCATGATTCTCCATGTCAGTACAATTCAAATGATGCAAAATTCACAAAGGTCGTTTAATATTTTAAGGGTTAAAAAGATTTCAGAACTTTTTAAAATAAATAATTTGGTTTCTGAGACCCATAATTTTATTTCTCTTTTGAATGACCGATTTGAGTGCTCATTTTTTAAGTGTTTGGCTGATTCTTTCACTGATACGATTTTGGGGTATATATGTTGTTTAGATTGTCTTTCATTGCATTTTTTGTGTGCAATTGTGGTGGTGACCAATAGACACTAATTCTGCAACTTAGATATTTTTATCCTTTTGGCACTTACTGCGTGGAATAAATATATTTATAGCTTATCAATTCAGGCAATTACACATGCATTTTACATTCGTGCTTGACAGTGTTTACCTTTTTAGCCTAACACAATAGTGCAGTCTCCTAGTACACCGCCTTTCTTATTTGCCTGAGAACAACTATGCTGTTACCCAGATTGCCGTGGCATGCTACATTAATAGCGCAACATCCAATCATGTGAATAATACATCTGTATGTACATATACACACTTTCCTCTGCAGCCGGCATGGTCACACTGGCATCTCCTGGGAATCTCTACCACATCCTAAGTTTCATGCGACTTCATGTCATGCATTATGCTGTGACATCGTGACGTCGCAGGGCCTATAAAGTGACAGAGGTGCTTAGGAGATTCCGGGCCGAGGTTGCTGGCTGCACAAGCTTTTCTGCCACAGAAAAATTGACCAGGTGTCGGAGCTGGGTACCATGACTCTTTTCTCTTTGTATATATATATATATATATATATATATATATATATATATATATACATCTTTTGTTTTGAGATTTTTTTATGGAAACTCATTAAAGGCAGTTCCATCCATTAAGGGTGTGATTTTTAAAATAAAATGTAGCAGTATGTATATATGTATAATTTCTGTGGTAAAATATTAAAGCATGGCTCATGGAGATTCTGCTCATTTGATGTTCCTTTACATGATTGCAAAAATTTGAACCTCATTTCTTTTTTTATACATCTAGAAATCTTTCTGGAAATCGACTGACAACATTATCTTGGCAGCTTTTCCAACACCTGGAGCTTAATAAATTGTAAGTAAAATAGTTGCTTCTAGTATTTTCTATTTTCAGCTCATTTGCTATGATGCCATATCTTTTGGATACTGATAACAAACCTGATGTTTAAAGGGGTAATCCAGGGAGATAAAACATTCCTGTACTGAACTTGCCCTCATAAACTATAAAGATGAGATGATCAGTGCAGTTTTAGAATCTTTATAACCCTACTAATTCTTTGTGACAGGATCTGCTCCTCACTGCCCCCTCCCATCTGGGTCATTACATCATACACGAAGTGCTGCTCCATCTGTGAGAAAAAGCCAGCCTGAGAAGAGGGGGTATGGCCATGCCCTCTCTTCTCTGAAATCAGTGATTATCAGGAGACTGGCTGATCACAGAGGGCAGCTTGTACACTGCTGTAATGCCCCAGACAGAGGAGTGAGCAGTGCAGTGAAAAGCAACTTCTGTCACATCAGCCCCCTGACAATGTCTTCCTGACTGCAGTCCGAGGTGAGAGGGGCTGGCCTGCTCACTGCTAGTATCCCTGCAGTAAAGGTAACATTATCAGGGGGCCGGCTTCTGCTACTAAAATCCAGGAGCAGGCCACTTCCTCTCCCCTTTGACTGCAGACAGGGAAACATTATCAGGGGGCGGGTGTGACAGTGGCTGCTCTTTACTGCACTGCCCACCCCCCTGTCTGGGGCATTACAGCAGTGTGCAGTGTCCCACTGTTATCATCTAGTCTCGTGATAGTAGCTGATACCTTGCAGAGAACAGGGGGCATGGCCATACACCCTCTTCTCAGGCTGGCTGTTTCTTATAGCGGGAGCAGCACAATGTGTATGATTTAATGTTCCAGATGGGAGGGGGAGCAGCGAGGGGCAGATCCTGTCACATGGAATTTCAAGGGTTTCAAGGATCATAAAACTGCACTAAAGAGGAAGTAAATCCCGCACTCATGATTTGAATTAATAATTGCTGTTCATACCAGTGCAAGTCCAATTAGGACTTTTCAGCCCATCACAGGCTTTTCTTAGCAATCTAAAATAATACTGCACTGACCATCTCATCTTTATAGTTTATGAGGGCAGGGACACAATAAACATTTTTTTTTTATCTCCCCAGAGTACCTCTTTAAATGGGGTTTTCGCAATGTCATAAATGGGCAAAATTACAAAGTGCTTGTAAAAACAAGTTACTTTGCAATTAAAAATCCTCTCTAGTCTCAACAACATAGAGATTTTCAATTTCGTTGTTTGCTTCTCTTTGCTTAGACTACTGGCCAGCACTGCATCTAGCAGAGGTGGTCTATCTTCTAAGTAAACAGTACAGCATTTACAAGCTCTTTTTTCTAAGTCTTGGGAATGCTACTCTGAACCTCACAGAGTTGCTGGATTCAACCAGTTTTAGTACCACTACCCATATAAATGTAGGCTGTCAGACCAGGAGAGGACTCACATTAGGTTAGGTTCTCTGCAAAGAAGACTGCCTTGTTGTGGCTGCTGGGCATACATGAAATGGCCAAATTATGCACTAGGAATCTTTGTTTTTTTTTCCTTTTTTCGAGACCAATAATGCAATTCCAATTTCATATATTTCATGTTTGCATGTTATTGGTCATTATCAAAGTTCTAAATTCTAGGGTAAAATCTGTGTTCAGTGAAGACAGACTTTTACATTACTGAAGTAGAATCTTTGTAGCAACTGCCATCTTGCATGCAAAATGGAGGGGAAGAAGATTCGGGGAGACAGAGGCAGAGCTCCTCCCTCCTGCTTCCCTCTCTTAGCATAGGATCTTAGCAGCACCAACTTCCATCTCCTATCTCAATATTGTAACAATCTGTCTTCACTGAATACAAATTTTACCAGGGAATTGAGAAATTTAAAAAAGAATGATCAGTCCACGAGGAGAAAGAAGCAGATTTCTCTCATAATACATATTACAAAGTTACCTATTTTGACATGTACTATTAATTTAGGAAATAAAAATTAAGACAGCAGTTACTGCTTAAATGATTTGTTCACTTGATAAATTCAGTAGCTGTTGTCATAAAAGTTGCCTGGTCATAAGCCAATTACTGGAGGTCCTGCTGCTTTTTACCTCATTGTTAATCAGTGATCTGGTAAAAGTACTATTGGAAATAGAAAGCATTACTCATTTTTAGAGTTGAGCGACTTTTGGTTTTTTAGGGTCGAGTTTCGTTTCGTGAAACCCGACTTTTCCAAAAGTCTGGTCGAGCAAGATCGTCCGATTATAGGGAAAAGTCAGGGTCGTCCCGAAACACGAAACCCAATGTAAGTCAATGGGGAATAAAAGTCGGCAGTGAGAGGAGGACAGGAAACACACCTACAGTGCCCATTTGAATGCCAAAAGCATCAATTCTTCTTACTTAAGCTTGTCAACCTTAATTAACTTCATAATACAAGTTACGCACTGAAAAATGGGGGTTATTTGGCTAAATTTGTGGGGGGGAGGGCTGGCTGCAGGTTTTCATGTGCCCTGGGCGAAAGAGCGCCCCTTTAACACATGCCACAACTTATCATGCTCCGATACGGCAGAGAAATAGCGGTATAGTACAATGAAAAATACCTCACTTTTTACATCTCATGACGAGGCCCATCTATTTCTCCATACAAAATCATTGGTCCCATATAATGTTTGAAACAGTATATGATGAGCTCCACATAATGCTACAGTATATGTTGGTCCCCATGGATGAAGCTCCACTGTCTTATGGGCCCAAATAATGCTCCAAACATAATGGGCCCCATTTCTAATGCTCTAGTGTATAATGGGCCCTGTAAATGCTGCTCCAGTGTCTGATGTCCACCTTTGGAATGTTCCAGTGTATGGTGGGCCCCATCTATCATTCTCCAGAGTATATTGCTCCCCAAAAATTGCTGTCCCAACATTGAAAACAATCAAATAAGTCTCCTCGCTAGGGAATCCCTGTACTTGTCTGGACAGGTGCTGTAGCTTGCTTAACAGCTCGCCAGCCGTTCTCACGCCCAGTATGGATTGCACGTGATTGCACAAAGGTTAGAAAGGGTACCGTATCCCTGGATAACATGTATGAATAGCGTACACATTCAAAATATATGTCTATACAGCATGAGGCAGGCTCAGACGGTGTTAGGCCCAGTATGGATTGCACGTCATTGCACAAAGGTTAGAAAGGGTACCGTATCCCCGGATAACATGTATGGATAGCGTACACATTCAAAATATATGTCTATACAGCATGAGGCAGGCTCAGACGGTGTTAGGCCCAGTATGGATTGCACGTCATTGCACAAAGGTTAGAAAGGGTACCGTATCCCCGGATAACATGTATGGATAGCGTACACATTCAAAATATATGTCTATACAGCATGAGGCAGGCTCAGACGGTGTTAGGCCCAGTATGGATTGCACGTCATTGCACAAAGGTTAGAAAGGGTACCGTATCCCCGGATAACATGTATGGATAGCGTACACATTCAAAATATATGTCTATACAGCATGAGGCAGGCTCAGACGGTGTTAGGCCCAGTATGGATTGCACGTCATTGCACAAAGGTTACAAAGGGTACCGTATCCCCGGATAACATGTATTGATAGCGTACACATTCAAAATATATGTCTATACAGCATGAGGCAGGCTCAGACGGTGTTAGGCCCAGTATGGATTGCACGTCATTGCACAAAGGTTAGAAAGGGTACCGTATCCCCGGATAACATGTATGGATAGCGTACACATTCAAAATATATGTCTATACAGCATGAGGCAGGCTCAGACGGTGTTAGGCCCAGTATGGATTGCACGTCATTGCACAAAGGTTAGAAGGGGTACCGTATCCCCGGATAACATGTATGGATAGCGTAAACATTCAAAATATATGTCTATACAGCATGAGGCAGGCTCAGATGGTGTTAGGCCCAGTATGGATTGCACGTCATTGCACAAAGGTTAGAAAGGGTACCGTATCCCCGGATAACATGTATGGATAGCGTACACATTCAAAATATATGTCTATACAGCATGAGGCAGGCTCAGACGGTGTTAGGCCCAGTATGGATTGCACGTCATTGCACAAAGGTTAGAAGGGGTACCGTATCCCCGGATAACATGTATGGATAGCGTACACATTCAAAATATATGTCTATACAGCATGAGGCAGGCTCAGACGGTGTTAGGCCCAGTATGGATTGCACGTCATTGCACAAAGGTTAGAAAGGGTACCGTATCCCCGGATAACATGTATGGATAACGTACACATTCAAAATATATGTCTATACAGCATGAGGCAGGCTCAGACGGTGTTAGGCCCAGTATGGATTGCACGTCATTGCACAAAGGTTAGAAAGGGTACCGTATCCCCGGATAACATGTATGGATAGCGTACACATTCAAAATATATGTCTATACAGCATGAGGCAGGCTCAGACGGTGTTAGGCCCAGTATGGATTGCACGTCATTGCACAAAGGTTAGAAAGGGTACTGTATCCCCGGATAACATGTATGGATAGTGTACACATTAAAAATATATGTCTATACAGCATGAGGCAGGCTCAGACGGTGTTAGGCCCAGTATGGATTGCACGTCATTGCACAAAGGTTAGAAAGGGTACCGTATCCCCGGATAACATGTATGGATAGCGTACACATTCAAAATATATGTCTATACAGCATGAGGCAGGCTCAGACGGTGTTAGGCCCAGTATGGATTGCACGTCATTGCACAAAGGTTAGAAGGGGTACCGTATCCCTGGATAACATGTATGGATAGCGTACACATTCAAAATATATGTCTATACAGCATGAGGCAGGCTCAGACGGTGTTAGGCCCAGTATGGATTGCACGTAATTGCACAAAGGTTAGAAAGGGTACCGTATCCCTGGATAACATGTATGGATAGCGTACACATTCAAAATATATGTCTCAGGAGGCAGGCTCAGACGGTGTCAGGCACAGTATGGATTTGACGGCCCAGATTACACAGCGGAGGAGCAGGGAGAAGTAAAGATTGCAAATGCTGGGGCCCTGGCCAAGCAAGGGGGGCCCACTCGTGGGCGTCGGTACTGGCACTGGCACTGGTGCACCACCACCGTCAGAGACACTTGATTGCACTATGAGGGACCCTGTGCCAGTGCCCGCGCCCAAGAGTCGGCCTACCCACCTGTCCAGGGCAACGGCACTCGCACGGTGTCGTGTGGTAGGTGGTGACCCCGGCCATGGGGGGGGAGGCAGCACAGTTAGGGAGTTTTAGAAAGTGGCATATGTAGATGTTGGACATTCAGCTGATGCAAAAGGCGAAATAGGTGAAGTACCAGGAAGAGGTGGACCAAAGCAACCCATTTTTCTGTCACACTATGTGTCATCAGGGGAAGGTGGGACAAAATCCTTGGAAACCCATGCGTGGTTCATTTTAATGAAGGTTAGATCATCCACATTTTGGGTTGACAGACGGGTCCTTTTTTCTGTCAGGATTGATCCAGCTGCACTGAAGACTCTTTCCGATAGCACACTTGCAGCTGGGCAAGCGAGCTCCTGTAAGGCATATTGGGCCAATTCAGGCCAGGTGTCCAGTTTAGCGGCCCAATAGTCAAAGGGGAATGACCTGTGTGGGAGAACATCGATATGGGAGGAAAAGTAGTTTGTAACCATAGCTGACAACTGCTGTCTCCTGTCACTTTCCATCGATGCAGTATTACCAGTTGTGTGAGCGGTATTTGAAAAATCAGTCCACAACATTGTCATGAAACCCCTGTCTCCAACGCCACTTCTGCTGTGTGCACCACGAACACCTCTGCCAAGCTGCCCCCGGCCCGTACGGCTCTTGTGAGAACCATCACCGCTGCTGTGTGCTGGGAATGCCTCAAGCAACCGATTTACCAGAGTTGCTTGTTTATTAGCCAATATTAGGTCAAGGTTCTCCTGTGGCATGATGTTTTGTAATTTGCCTTTATAGCGTGGATCCAGGATGCTGGCCAACCAGTAGTCGTCATCGTTCATCATTTTGGCAATGCGGGGGTCCCTTTTTAGGATCCGCAAGGCATAATCTGACATGTGGGCCAATGTTCCCGGTGTCAATGATGCACTGCGAGTGCTGGTTGAAGGAGCACTTTCTGGCAAATCCACATCCCTCCAGTCACGCACAAACCCTGTACCAGACCTTGCCACGCCAACATTTTCACTTGCCCCACGAGATGCATCCTCCTCCCCTAAGTAATCATCCCCATCATCCTCCACCTCCTCCTCCTTTTCTTCCTCCACCTCGTCCAGGAGAGGTCCCTGAGCAGACAATGGCTGAATGTCATCAAGGATTCCCTCCTCCTCTTCCTCCTCATCAACATTGGCTGCAGACGCCTGCTCCTTAAGGTGCGTCAAAGTTTGCATGAGCAGACGCATAAGTGGGATGCTCATGCTTAGGATGGCGTCGTCTGCGCTTACCAGCCGTGTGCATTCCTCAAAACACTGAAGGACTTTACAAAGGTCTTTCAGCTTCGACCACTGCACGCCTGTCAACTCCATGTCTGCTCTCAAAGTGCCTGGCCGTGTATCCTCCCACAAATGCATTATGGCCTGCCTCTGCTCGCACAGCCGCTCCACCATGTGCAGGGTGGAGTTCCACCTTGTTGCAATGTCGATAATGAGGCGGTGGTTGGGAAGGTGGAGCAATCGCTGCAGCTTCTGCATACGAACGGAGTGTACAGGCGACCGGCGGATGTGCGCGCACAGTCTTCGCACCTTCTGGAGCAGGGCTGTTAACTCCGGATAATTTTTGAGGAAGCACTGCACCACCAGGTTCAAGGTGTGAGCCAAGCAAGGTATGTGGCTGAGTTTTGAAAGGGCTATGGCTGCCACAAAATTACACCCGTTATCACTAACTACCTTGCCTGCCTCAAGATGTACACTGCCCAGCCATGACTCAGTTTGTCGCTTCAAGTACTCGGCCAGCACCTCGGCGGTGTGTCTGTCGCCCAAACACATCATCTGCAACACAGCCTGCTGACGCTTTCCACTAGCTGCTCGATAGGGGGACACATCGTGTGCAACAGTGGCAGCTGCAGATGGAGTGCTCGTACGACTGCGCTCTGTGGACGAGCTTTCGCTTCTGGAGGAGGAGGAGGAGGAGGAGGGTCGAACGCCTACAGCCAACTGTTTCCTATACCGTGGGCTAGGCAGCACTGTCCCACCACCGATGTCCCCTGTGGACCCTGCATCCACCACATTAACCCAGTGCGCAGTGATGGACACGTAACGGCCCTGGCCATGCCGACTGGACCATGCATCAGTTGTGAGGTGCACCTTTCCGCTCACTGACTGCTTGAGTGCATGGACAATGCGGTCTTTCACATGATGGTGGAGGGCTGGGATGGCTTTGCGAGAGAAGAAGTGGCGACTGGGTAGGTCATAGCGTGGTACTGCATAGGCCATGAGTTCGCGGAAAGCTGTGCTTTCCACCAACCGAAAGGGCATCATCTCAAACGAGATTAGTTTGGCAATGTGGGCGTTCAAACCCAGTGTACGCGGATGAGAGACTGAGTACTTTCTTGACCTACTCATAGTGTCTGGGAGGGTGAGCTGGAATTGAGAGCTGCATATGGTGGAAGTTGCGGTGGACAGGGCGGACTGAGAGAGGGTTGATGATGGTGATGGAGTTGGTGTTCTTTCTGATGGCCTAGAATCAGTCTTTCGTTGATATAACAGTGGGATTCCCTGACTGCTGTGGCCTTGCAACGACACCACAACATTTGCTGCTGTGCTAACCGGTGGGCTTACAGTGGGGGAAACAAAGTAGCGTTGCTGACTACCTTCGTTGTGATCAGTTGCACATGTGGCACTTGAGGTTTGGTGTTGTGTCCACGCTTGCAAGTGCATGCTGGTTAAATGTCTAAGCATGCAACTGGTATTCAA
This sequence comes from Dendrobates tinctorius, assembly GCF_039654945.1. Classification (NCBI taxonomy): domain Eukaryota; kingdom Metazoa; phylum Chordata; class Amphibia; order Anura; family Dendrobatidae; genus Dendrobates; species Dendrobates tinctorius. The sequence goes on from NW_027361690.1 coordinate 57,231,012, forward strand.
ATTTTTCAGATTTTTCCCTCAGCTAAAGGTCTTTGCGCACTTCTTACAGATAACCTTGGCCTGATCATGAGGATTTTGTTAAAAAAAGTGCCACACTGCACTCTTCCTACTTTGGCAGACATTTTGCGGCCTAGCACGCTGTGATCTTTTGACCCTCTGGACAAGCTGTCCAGCAACTCTTTTGATGTTTGGAACCTGTCTTTGGAGTGCTCCGGGCCTGCCAGATAACAGCTGTTGCGATGTTGATGTCTGCTGTGGATGCTCCTCATCTGAGCTATTGGAAGCAGCACCCTCTTCCCCCAATGGATGCCAATCTGGGTCAACAACTGGGTCATCCATCACCTCCTCTTCTATGTCATGTGCACCTTCCTCTGTGTCACCGTGTATGGTGGTATAGTGTGCGGTAAGGGGCACCTGAGTCTCATCAGGGTCAGAATCTGGCTCTGTACACTGCGAGGACAATGTAGTGCTCTGAGTGAATGTACCAGCAGAATCATCCATCAGCGGCTGTGCATCAGTGCACTCCATGTCAGATTCATCTTGGCCTGGGTAATTCACCATTTCACTTGATAATCCAGGCATGGTATGTGAAAACAGCTCCATGGAGTAATCAGTAGTATGGCCTGCGTCATCCTTCAATCTTGGTTGGGGTGAAGGACACAAGGAAAGGTGTGGTTCATGAACATGAGCCTCCAATGACGACTCAGTGCTTTTACTTTTTACAACTGAAGAAGAGGAGGCGATAGAGCTGGAGGCTGAGTCAGCAATGTAAGACAAAACTTTTTCCTGATGCTCTGCCTTTAAAAGCGGTTTGCCAACTCCTAGAAAACTAAGCGTTCGAGGCCTTATGTAGCCAGACGATGACGCAGGGTCAGCACCTCCTGCATTCGGTCCTATTTTGCTCTTGCCACTACCATCAGATCCACCACCAACACCATCATTACCAGCTGCCAACCCCCGCCCAATTCCACGGCCTCTTCCACCAGCCTTCCTCATTTTTGGTAGAAATGTAGACAAAATCCAACAAACTATATAGTAATGTAAAACAAGGTACAAGGTGTCTATAGGACAGGGGAGTTTTAGAATTTCTGCACACACTTGTGGACAGTGGACACTTGTGGATTGTGTGAGGCCCACTGATATCTGAGCGCTATGTGACACGCTCGATGGCACAGCTGCCTGTGACCAAAGTGACGAGAGGATAATGGAGATTTTGAATCTCTGCGTACACTTTTGGACACTGGACACTTGTGGATTGTGTGAGGCCCACTGATATCTGAGCACTATGTGACACGCTCGATGGCACAGCTGCCTGTGACCAAAGTGACGAGAGGATAATGGAGATTTTGAATCTCTGCGTACACTTTTGGACACTGGACACTTGTGGATGGTGTGAGGCCCACTGATATCTGAGCGCTATGTGACACGCTCGATGGCACAGCTGCCTGTGACCAAAGTGACGAGAGGATAATGGAGATTTTGAATCTCTGCGTACACTTTTGGACACTGGACACTTGTGGATGGTGTGAGGCCCACTGATATCTGAGCGCTATGTGACACGCTCGATGGCACAGCTGCCTGTGACCAAAGTGACGAGAGGATAATGGAGATTTTGAATCTCTGCGTACACTTTTGGACACTGGACACTTGTGGATTGTGTGAGGCCCACTGATATCTGAGCGCTATGTGACACGCTCGATGGCACAGCTGCCTGTGACCAAAGTGACGAGAGGATAATGGAGATTTTGAATCTCTGCGTACACTTTTGGACACTGGACACTTGTGGATTGTGTGAGGCCCACTGATATCTGAGCGCTATGTGACACGCTCGATGGCACAGCTGCCTGTGACCAAAGTGACAAGAGGATAATGGAGATTTTGAATCTCTGCGTACACTTTTGGACACTGGACACTTGTGGATGGTGTGAGGCCCACTGATATCTGAGCGCTATGTGACACGCTCGATGGCACAGCTGCCTGTGACCAAAGTGACGAGAGGATAATGGAGATTTTAAATCTCTGCGTACACTTTTGGACACTGGACACTTGTGGATGGTGTGAGGCCCACTGATATCTGAGCGCTATGTGACACGCTCGATGGCACAGCTGCCTGTGACCAAAGTGACGAGAGGATAATGGAGATTTTGAATCTCTGCGTACACTTTTGGACACTGGACACTTGTGGATGGTGTGAGGCCCACTGATATCTGAGCGCTATGTGACACGCTCGATGGCACAGCTGCCTGTGACCAAAGTGACGAGAGGATAATGGAGATTTTGAATCTCTGCGTACACTTTTGGACACTTGTGGATGGTGTGAGGCCCACTGATATCTGAGCGCTATGTGACACGCTCGATGGCACAGCTGCCTGTGACCAAAGTGACGAGAGGATAATGGAGATTTTGAATCTCTGCGTACACTTTTGGACACTGGACACTTGTGGATGGTGTGAGGCCCACTGATATCTGAGCGCTATGTGACACGCTCGATGGCACAGCTGCCTGTGACAAAGTGACGAGAGGATAATGGAGATTTTGAATCTCTGCGTACACTTTTGGACACTGGACACTTGTGGATGGTGTGAGGCCCACTGATATCTGAGCGCTATGTGACACGCTCGATGGCACAGCTGCCTGTGACCAAAGTGACGAGAGGATAATGGAGATTTTGAATCTCTGCGTACACTTTTGGACACTGGACACTTGTGGATGGTGTGAGGCCCACTGATATCTGAGCGCTATGTGACACGCTCGATGGCACAGCTGCCTGTGACCAAAGTGACGAGAGGATAAGGGAGATTGGATTGCTTTTAAAAAAGCAGTTTGCGGAGCAGTGGGTAAACAGCAATGCCAGCGTGTCAGGAAGCCTTAAAAGGCAGCCCAACAACCAACACCACTGATACACCACTATATAGCCTCCCCTTGCACTGCACACACAGTGACTTGTGTGTTGTACAGGCCAAATCGCTAGCAGCAGAAGCAGTTTTTTTGTCTTCTTCCCTGCCTAACGCTCTCCCTACAGAATCAGCAGCAACCTCTCCCTATACTAAGATCGGCATAAGTAAGATGGCGGTCGGCATGCACGCCCTTTTATACCCCCTGTGACGCCCACCAAAGCAAGCCAATCACTTGCATGCCCTTCTGAAAGATGGTGGTGACCCGTGCCTATGTCATCACGTTGCCCACAGTGTCCGTGGATCCTGATTGGCTGAAAAAGAGCGCAAAACAAACTTTTGAAACGCGACTTTGGCGCGTAAGTCGCCGACCTCGTGGCCGACCTCATCCTAGGGTCGGGTTTCGTTTCATGAAACCCGACTTTGCCAAAAGTCGGCGACTTTTGAATTTTTTCGACCCGTTTCGCTCAACTCTACTCATTTTTAATCTAAATGCATGGGTTACATAATGCATAAAGAAATATTTGTAGTCTTTATAGCAATGTGATGAAAATACTAAGGCTGAGTTCACACATGGCGTTTTTTCCGCATTTCCGCGGCGGTTTTAACAGCGCGATTTTGCCTCGGAAATGCGAAAAATAAGCATCCCATGCATTCTTATGGGATTCCGCAATGCTGCGGTTTTTACCCCGGCGGAATCGCTTCGCGGTAAAAAATGCAGCATGCTCATTAATTTCGCGGAATCACGACGATCCCGCACCCATAGGAATGCATTGTTCTGCTTACTTTCCACATGTGGCTGTGCACACCATGCGAAAAGTAAGCAGAACATTTGCAGATGGTGCCCAAGGCCCGGAGGAGAGGAGACTGTCCTCCGGGCTTTGGGTACCATATCCCTGTAAAAAAATTGAATTTAAAATAAAAAATATTGTTATTCTCACCTTCCGACGTCCCACGCAGCCTTCCCGCCTCTCTCCACGCTCCCGGTCCCAGTAAGCCTTTGCGAGCGATGACGTCCGTTCTCGCGGGATCGCGAAGTCTCGCGGTCATTCGTGCGACGTCATCATGAATGACCGCAAGACGTCGCAATCCCACGAGAACAGATGTCATTGCGGTCATTCGCGCAAAGGATTACTGGGACCGGGAGCGTGGAGAGAGGCGGGAAGGCTGCGCTGGACGTCGGAAGGTGAGAATAACAATATTTTTTTTTCTAGTATTTTTTACATCCTATCTTTTACTATTGATGCCGCATAGGTGGCCTCAATAGTAAAAAGTTGGTCACACTCATCAAACACTATGCTTGACGAGTGTGACCAACCTGTCAATCAGTTCTCCAAGCGATGCTCCAGATCGCTTGGAAAACGCTAGCAATTCTTCAAGCTAATTACGCTTGCAAAATGCTAGTTTTTCCGCGGGAAAATCATGAGAATTTAAAATACGATTTTCCCGCGGAATGGAATTCCGGAATTCTCGCGGTAATTTCCGCGAGAGTTCCGTTACGTGTGAACCCAGCCTAAATGTTGAGCCCAATGTTATAGTAATAACTCTGCCCAATTCTTCACCAATATGGCACTTGAAAACAAGTTTTCTAAACAAGACCATTATTTAGTATAGTTCACATAGAACTCAGCTTTGAGTAGCTATAAGCATTACCACAGATAAAAAGGGACTTATAGGCTGTTCATACCTTTTTGGTAATTATTAGAGTTGAGCGAAACGGGTCGAAAAATTTCAAAAGTCGCCGACTTTTGGCAAAGTCGGGTTTCATGAAACGAAACCCGACCCTAGGATGAGGTCGGCCACGAGGTCGGCGACTTACGCGCCAAAGTCGCGTTTCAAAAGTTTGTTTTGCGCTCTTTTTCAGCCAATCAGGATCCACGGACACTGTGGGCAACGTGATGACATAGGCACGGGTCACCACCATCTTTCAGAAGGGCATGCAAGTGATTGGCTTGCTTTGGGGGGCGTCACAGGGGGTATAAAAGGGCGTGCACACCGACCGCCATGTTACTCATGCTGATCTCAGAATAGGGAGAGCTGCTGCTGCTGATGATTTTGTAGGGAGAGCGTTAGGCAGGGAAGAAGACACCAAAAACTGCTTCTGCTGCTAGCGATTTTGCCTTTACAACACACCAGTCACTGTGTGTGCAGTGCAAGGGGAGGCTATATAGTGGTGTATCAGTGGTGTTGGTTGTTGGGCTGCCTTCTAAGGCTTCCTGACAATCCTGCATTGCTGCTTACCCACTGCTCCGCAAACTGCTTTTTTAAAAGCAATCCCAATTTTTTTTTTTGTCCTGCTGAGGTACTGAGCGTGCATTTTTTCACACCATACAGCGGTGTACGCTCCTCACACAGTACCGTGTAACGGCTGTTATCACAGCCACAGTGAAGCTATCAGTGTGTCACTCTGTGAGAATAAAACGAGGACATGTTCCGTTCTTACAGACCAGCACTCTAGGGAGATTCCTATTCTGCCCAATTCTACATACACCTTGTAGTTTGTGATACACTAGCCAATTTCTGCCTGTGACATAGCGCTGTGAAATTCAGTGGGCCTCACACAATCCATAAGTGTCCAGTGTCCACAAGTGTGTGCAGAAATTCAAAATCTCCCTTATCCTCTAGTCACTTTTGTCACAGCTGTGCCATCGAGCCTGTGACATAGCGCTCAGATATCAGTGGGCCTCACACAATCCAAAAGTGTCCAGTGTCCACAAGTGTCTGCAGAAATTCAAAATCTCCCTTATCCTCTCGTCACTTTTGTCACAGCTGTGCCATCGAGCCTGTCACATAGCGCTCAGATATTCATTGGGCCTCACACAATCCAAAAGTGTCCAGTGTCCACAAGTGTCTGCTGAAATTCAAAATCTCACTTATCCTGTAGTCACTTTGGTCACAGCTGTGCCATCGAGCCTGTCACATAGCGCTCAGATATTCATTGGGCCTCACACAATCCAAAAGTGTCCAGTGTCCACAAGTGTCTGCTGAAATTCAAAATCTCCCTTATCCTCTAGTCACTTTGGTCACAGCTGTGCCATCGAGCCTGTGACATAGCGCTCAGATATCAGTGGACCTCACACAATCCAAAAGTGTCCAGTGTCCACAAGTGTCTGCAGAAATTCAAAATCTCCCTTATCCTCTCGTCACTTTTGTCACAGCTGTGCCATCGAGCCTGTCACATAGCGCTCAGATATTCATTGGGCCTCACACAATCCAAAAGTGTCCAGTGTCCACAAGTGTCTGCTGAAATTCAAAATCTCCCTTATCCTCAAGTCACTTTTGTCACAGCTGTGCCATCAAGCCTGTGACATAGCGCTCAGATATCAGTGGGCCTCACACAATCCAAAAGTGTCCAGTGTCCACAAGTGTCTGCTGAAAATTCAAAATCTCCCTTATCCTCTAGTCACTTTTGTCACAGCTGTGCCATCGAGCCTGTGACATAGCGCTCAGATATCAGTGGGCCTCACACAATCCAAAAGTGTCCAGTGTCCACAAGTGTCTGCTGAAATTCAAAATCTCCCTTATCCTCTAGTCACTTTGGTCACAGCTGTGCCATTGAGCCTGTCACATAGCGCTCAGATATCAGTGGGCCTCACACAATCCAAAAGTGTCCAGTGTCCACAAGTGTGTGCAGAAATTCAAAATCTCCCTTATCCTCTAGTCACTTTTGTCACAGCTGTGCCATCGAGCCTGTGACATAGCGCTCAGATATCAGTGGGCCTCACACAATCCAAAAGTGTCCAGTGTCCACAAGTGTCTGCTGAAATTCAAAATCTCCCTTATCCTCTAGTCACTTTGGTCACAGCTGTGCCATTGAGCCTGTCACATAGCGCTCAGATATCAATGGGCCTCACACAATCCAAAAGTGTCCAGTGTCCACAAGTGTGTGCAGAAATTCAAAATCTCCCTTATCCTCTAGTCACTTTGGTCACAGCTGTGCCATCGAGCCTGTGACAGAGCGCTCAAATATTCTGTGGGCCTCACACAATCCAAAAGTGTCCAGTGTCCACAAGTGTCTGCAGAAATTCAAAATCTCCCTTATCCTCTCGTCACTTTTGTCACAGCTGTGCCATCGAGCCTGTCACATAGCGCTCAGATATTCATTGGGCCTCACACAATCCAAAAGTGTCCAGTGTCCACAAGTGTCTGCTGAAATTCAAAATCTCACTTATCCTCTCGTCACTTTTGTCACAGCTGTGCCATCGAGCCTGTCACATAGCGCTCAGATATTCATTGGGCCTCACACAATCCAAAAGTGTCCAGTGTCCACAAGTGTCTGCTGAAATTCAAAATCTCCCTTATCCTCTAGTCACTTTTGTCACAGCTGTGCCATCGAGCCTGTGACATAGCGCTCAGATATCAGTGGGCCTCACACAATCCAAAAGTGTCCAGTGTCCACAAGTGTGTGCAGAAATTCAAAATCTCCCTTATCCTCTAGTCACTTTGGTCACAGCTGTGCCATCGAGCCTGTGACAGAGCGCTCAGATATTCAGTGGGCCTCACACAATCCAAAAGTGTCCAGTGTCCACAAGTGTGTGCAGAAATTCAAAATCTCCCTTATCCTCTAGTCACTTTGGTCACAGCTGTGCCATCGAGCCTGTGACAGAGCGCTCAGATATTCAGTGGGCCTCACACAATCCAAAAGTGTCCAGTGTCCACAAGTGTGTGCAGAAATTCAAAATCTCCCATATCCTCTAGTCACTTTGGTCACACCTGTGCCATCGAGCCTGTGACAGAGCGCTCAGATATTCAGTGGGCCTCACACAATCCAAAAGTGTCCAGTGTCCACAAGTGTCTGCAGAAATTCAAAATCTCCCCTGTCCTATAGACACCTTGTACCTTGTTTTACATTACTATATAGTTTGTTGGATTTTGTCTACATTTCTACCAAAAATGAGGAAGGCTGGTGGAAGAGGCCGTGGAATTGGGCGGGGGTGGGCAGCTGGTAATGATGGTGTTGGTGGTGGATCTGATGGTAGTGGCAAGAGCAAAATAGGACCGAATGCAGGAGGTGTTGAGCCTGCATCATCGTCTGGCTACATAAGGCCTCGAACGCTTAGTTTTCTAGGAGTTGGCAAACCGCTTTTAAAGCCAGAGCATCAGGAAAAAGTTTTGTCTTACATTGCTGACTCAGCCTCCAGCTTTATCGCCTCCTCTTCTTCAGTTGTAAAAAGTAAAAGCAGTCATCATTGGAGGCTCATGTTCATGAACCACACCTTTGCTTGTGTCCTTCACCCCAACCAAGATTGAAGGATGACGCAGGCCATACTACTGATTACTCCATGGAGCTGTTTTCACATACCATGCCTGGATTATCAAGTGAAATGATGAATTACCCAGGCCAAGATGAATCTGACATGGAGTGCACTGATGCACAGCCGCTGATGGATGATTCTGCTGGTACATTCACTCAGAGCACTACATTGTCCTCGCAGTGTACAGAGCCAGATTCTGACCCTGATGAGGCTCAGGTGCCCCTTCCCGCACACTATACCACCATACACGGTGACACAGAGGAAGGTGCACATGACATAGAAGAGGAGGTGATGGATGACCCAGTTGTTTACCCAGATTGGCATCCATTGGGGGAAGAGGGTGCTGCTTCCAATAGCTCAGATGAAGAGCATCCACAGCAGACATCGACATCGCAACAGCTGTTATCTGGAAGGCCCGGAGCTCTCCAAAGACAGGTTCCAAACATCAAAAGAGTTGCTGGACAGCTTGTCCAGAGGGTCAAAAGATCACAGTGTGCTAGGCCGCAAAATGTCTGCCAAAGTAGGAAGAGTGCAGTGTGGCACTTTTTTGAACAAAATCCTCATGATCAGGCCAAGGTTATCTGTAAGAAGTGCGCAAAGACCTTTAGCCGAGGGAAAAATCTGAAAAATTTGAATACCAGTTGCATGCTTAGACATTTAACCAGCATACACTTGCAAGCGTGGACACAACACCAAACCTCAAGTGCCACATGTGCAACTGATCACAACGAAGGTAGTCAGCAACGCTACATTGTTTCCCCCACTGTAAGCCCACCGGTTAGCACAGCAGCAAATGTTGAGGTGTCGTTGCAAGGCCACAGCAGTCAGGGAATCCCACTGTTATATCAACGAAAGACTGATTCTAGGCCATCAGAAAGAACACCAACTCCATCACCATCATCAACCCTCTCTCAGTCCGCCCTGTCCACCGCTACTTCCACCATATGCAGCTCTCAAGTCCAGCTCACCCTCCCAGACACTATGAGTAGGTCAAGAAAGTACTCAGTCTCTCATCCGCGTACACTGGGTTTGAACGCCCACATTGCCAAACTAATCTCGTTTGAGATGATGCCCTTTCGGTTGGTGGAAAGCGCAGCTTTCCGCGAACTCATGGCCTATGCAGTACCACGCTATGACCTATCCAGTCGCCACTTCTTCTCTCGCAAAGCCATCCCAGCCCTCCACCATCATGTGAAAGACCGCATTGTCCATGCACTCAAGCAGTCAGTGAGCGGAAAGGTGCACCTCACAACTGATGCATGGTCCAGTCGGCATGGCCAGGGCCGTTACGTGTCCATCACTGCGCACTGGGTTAATGTGGTGGATGCAGGGTCCACAGGGGACATCGGTGGTGGGACAGTGCTGCCTAGCCCACGGTATAGGAAACAGTTGGCTGTAGGCGTTCGACCCTCCTCCTCCTCCTCCTCCTCCAGAAGCGAAAGCTCGTCCACAGAGCGCAGTCGTACGAGCACTCCATCTGCAGCTGCCACTGTTGCACACGAGGTGTCCCCCTATCGAGCAGCTAGTGGAAAGCGTCAGCAGGCAGTGTTGCAGATGATGTGTTTGGGCGACAGACACACCGCCGAGGTGCTGGCCGAGTACTTTCAGAGACAAACTGAGTCATGGCTGGGCAGTGTACATCTTGAGGCAGGCAAGGTAGTTAGTGATAACGGGTGTAATTTTGTGGCAGCCATAGCCCTTTCAAAACTCAGCCACATACCTTGCTTGGCTCACACCTTGAACCTGGTGGTGCAGTGCTTTCACAAAAATTATCCGGAGTTAACAGCCCTGCTCCAGAAGGTGCGAAGACTGTGCACGCACATCCGCCAGTCGCTTGTACACTCTGTTCGTATGCAGAAGCTGCAGCGATTGCTCCACCTTCCCAACCACCGCCTCATTATCGACATTGCAACAAGGTGGAACTCCACCCTGCACATGGTGGAGCGGCTGTGCGAGCAGAGGCAGGCCATAATGCATTTGTGGGAGGATACACGGCCAGGCACTTTGAGAGCAGACATGGAGTTGACCGGTGTGCAGTGGTCGAAGCTGAAAGACCTCTGTAAAGTCCTTCAGTGTTTTGAGGAATGCACACGGCTGGTAAGTGCAGACAACGCCATCCTAAGCATGAGCATCCCACTTATGCGTCTGCTCATGCAAACTTTGATGCACCTTAAGGAGCAGGCTTCTGCAGCCAATGTTGATGAGGAGGAAGAGGAGGAGGGAATCCTTGATGACATTCAGCCATTGTCTGCTCAGGGACCTCTCCTGGACGAGGTGGAGGAAGAAGAGGAGGAGGATGAGGATGATGGGGATGATTACTTAGGGGAGGAGGATGCATCTCGTGGGGCAAGTGAAAATGTTGGCGTGGCAAGGTCTGGTACAGGGTTTGTGCACGACTGGAGGGATGTGGATTTGCCAGAAAGTGCTCCTCCAACCAGCACTCGCAGTGCATCATTGACACCGGGAACATTGGCCCACATGTCAGATTATGCCTTGCAGATCCTAAAAAGGGACCCCCGCATTGCCAAAATGATGAACGATGACGACTACTGGTTGGCCAGCATCCTGGATCCACGCTATAAAGGCAAATTACAAAACATCATGCCACAGGAGAACCTTGACCTAATATTGGCTAATAAACAAGCAACTCTGGTAAATCGGTTGCTTGAGGCATTCCCAGCACACAGCATCGGTGATGGTTCTCACACGAGCCGTACGGGCCGGGGGCAGCTTGGCAGAGGTGTTCGTGGTGCACACAGCAGAAGTGGCATTGGAGACAGGGGTTTCATGACAATGTTGTGGACTGATTTTTCAAGTACCGCTCACACAACTGGTAATACTGCATCGATGGAAAGTGACAGGAGACAGCAGTTGTCAACTATGGTTACAAACTACTTTTCCTCCCATATCGATGTTCTCCCACACAGGTCATTCCCCTTTGACTATTGGGCTGCTAAACTGGACACCTGGCCTGAATTGGCACAATATGCCTTACAGGAGCTCGCTTGCCCAGCTGCAAGTGTGCTATCGGAAAGAGTCTTCAGTGCAGCTGGATCAATCCTGACAGAAAAAAGGACCCGTCTGTCAACCCAAAATGTGGATGATCTAACCTTCATTAAAATGAACCACGCATGGGTTTCCAAGGATTTTGTCCCACCTTCCCCTGATGACACATAGGGTGACAGAAAAATGGCTTGCTTTGGTCCACCTCTTCCTGGGACTTGACCTATTTCACCTTTTGCATCAGCTGAATGTCCAACATCAACATATGCCACTTTCTAAAACTCCCTAACTGTGCTGCCTCCCCCCCCATGGCCGGGGTCACCACCTAGCGCACGACACCGTGCAAGTGCCGTTGCCCTGGACAGGTGGGTAGGCCGACTCTTGGGCGCGGGCACTGGCACAGTGTCCTTCATAGTGCAATCAAGTGTCTCTGACGGTGGTGTTGCACACCCGCCGTCAGACACACCGCCGTACGATGAGGGGCCCAGTGCCAGTACCGACGCCCACGAGTGGGCCCCCCTTGCTTGGGCAGGGCCCCAGCATTTGCAATCTTTACCTCTCCCTGCTCCTCCGCTGTGTAGTCTGGGCCGTCAAATCCATACTGTGCCTGACACAGTCTGAGCCTGCCTCCTGATGTATAGACATATATTTTGAATGTGTACGCTATCCATACATGTTATCCGGGGAAACGGTACCCTTTCTAACCTTTGTGCAATCACGTGCAATCCATACTGGGCCTAACACCGTCTGAGCCTGCCTGCTGATGTATAGACATATATTTTGAATGTGTACGCTATCCATACATGTTATCCGGGGATACGGTACCCTTTCTAACCTTTGTGCAATCACGTGCAATCCATACTGGGCCTAACACCGTCTGAGCCTGCCTCCTGATGTATAGACATATATTTTGAATGTGTACGCTATCCATACATGTTATCCGGGGATACGGTACCCTTTCTAACCTTTGTGCAATCACGTGCAATCCATACTGGGCCTAACACCGTCTGAGCCTGCCTCCTGATGTATAGACATATATTTTGAATGTGTACGCTATCCATACATGTTATCCGGGGATATGGTACCCTTTCTAACCTTTGTGCAATCACGTGCAATCCATACTGGGCCTAACACCGTCTGAGCCTGCCTCCTGATGTATAGACATATATTTTGAATGTGTACGCTATCCATACATGTTATCCGGGGATACGGTACCCTTTCTAACCTTTGTGCAATCACGTGCAATCCATACTGGGCCTAACACCGTCTGAGCCTGCCTCCTGATGTATAGACATATATTTTGAATGTGTACGCTATCCATACATGTTATCTGGGGATACGGTACCCTTTCTAACCTTTGTGCAATCACGTGCAATCCAAACTGGGCCTAACACCGTCTGAGCTTGCCTCCTTATGTATAGACATATATTTTGAATGTGTACGCTATCCATACATGTTATCCGGGGATACGGTACCCTTTCTAACCTTTGTGCAATCACGTGCAATCCATACTGGGCCTAACACCGTCTGAGCCTGCCTCCTGATGTATAGACATATATTTTGAATGTGTACGCTATCCATACATGTTATCCGGGGATACTGTACCCTTTCTAACCTTTGTGCAATCACGTGCAATCCATACTGGGCCTAACACCGTCTGAGCCTGCCTCCTGATGTATAGACATATATTTTGAATGTGTACGCTATCCATACATGTTATCTGGGGATACGGTACCCTTTCTAACCTTTGTGCAATCACGTGCAATCCATACTGGGCCTAACACCGTCTGAGCCTGCCTCCTGATGTATAGACATATATTTTGAATGTGTACGCTATCCATACATGTTATCTGGGGATACGGTACCCTTTCTCACCTTTGTGCAATCACGTGTAATCCATACTGGGCATGAGAACGGTTGGCGAGCTGTTAAGCAAGCTACAGCACCTGTGGTTTGCACGCGTAAGTTTTTCATTTTTTCAGGATTGACGGTTAGGCCTAGTTCCGGAACTGCGGTTGACCTGCACTTACTGGGAAATCATTGTTCGCGGGTAATAATTGTAATCAGTGATCCCCATCACTAATGTTGTTCATCGGGTTATCTGCACCTGTAAGCGACAAACGCTGGCCTTTTCAGTGTAGCACACATGCAGCCACGGACATGTAAGGGCATGACACACCAGTTATTGGCCAATCTCATGTGCCAGAGCCTCACGTGTCCCTCTAGTAAGCCGGACTCGGACCACGGGGCATGACGGAGTCTCGTTCGTTAACGGAATTAAGCTTGCAATGTGTGCATCTGTTCTGTAGCTGGCATGGTTGAGGTTTCCCAGGTGGAGTCGAATTTAACCGTAGGCTCCACTCCTGGTGGTGCCCTTCTGGACATTCATTTAAGGTTCAGCTTTGCAACCATACTGCCCACGTAAAACAAACACTTTGCCTTCATGAACGCTGTTTGGAGGGTCATGACTCGTGGGAATAACGCCGCCCAATCAGTTAACCTGCTAGAGAGATCGTTCGTTGCTCCCAAGCATGACATCACACTCCCTAGGAAGAAGGTAATGCCACTGTGGCGACCGTACTCCTGGGGGCAACACAAGTGCACTGATGCCCAGCCACTGCTCGATGAATCTGCTGGTACATTGACCCAGACCACTACATTCCCCTCGCACGCTACACGATCTGAATCTGACCCTGATGAATCTCAGGTTACCCTTCCCATATACAGTTCCATCTTACACGGTGACAAAGAGGAAGCTGCAGATGAAAGTGCAGGTTCGGCCCACCCGCCATCAGACACACCACCGTACTATCAGGGGCCCTGTGCCAGTGCCGTCGCCAACGAGTCGGCCCCCCCTGCTTGCTCAGGATCACAGCACTTGCAAAGTTGAAATACTGTGCAGTGAGATGGAAGATGGGGACGACGAGGAGTCCAGACAAGTACAGGGATTCCCTAGCGAGGAGACTTATTTGATTGTTTTCAATGTTGGGACAGCAATTTTTGGGGAGCACTATGCTCTGGAGAATGATAGATGGGGCCCACCATACACTGGAACATTCCAAAGGTGGACATCAGACACTGGAGCAGCATTTACAGGGCCCATTATACACTAGAGCATTAGAAATGGGGCCCATTATGTTTGGAGCATTATTTGGGCCCATAAGACAGTGGAGCTTCATCCATGGGGACCAACATATACTGTAGCATTATGTGGAGCTCATCATATACTCTTTCAAACATTATATGGGACCAATGATTCTGTATGGAGAAATAGATGGGCCTCGTCATGAGATGTAAAAAGTGAAGTATTTTTCATTGTACTATACCGCTATTTCTCTGCCGTATCGGAGCATGATGAGTTGTGGTATGTGTTAAAGGGGTGCTCTTTCGCCCAGGGCACATGAAAACCTGCAGCCAGCCCTCCCCCCCACAACTTTAGCCAAATAACCCCCATTTTTCAGTGCGTAACTTGTATTATGAAGTTAATTAAGGTTGACAAGCTTAAGTAAGAAGAATTGATGCTTTTGGCATTCAAATGGGCACTGTAGGTGTGTTTCCTGTCCTCCTCTCACTGCCGACTTTTATTCCCCATTGACTTACATTGGGTTTCGTGTTTCGGGACGACCCCGACTTTTCCCTATAATCGGACGATCTTGCTCGACCCAACTTTTGGCAAAGTCGGGTTTCACGAAACGAAACTCGACCCTAAAAAACCAAAAGTCGCTCAACTCTAGTAATTATAATTGTTATGAAAAAAACACAGTCACTACATATTTCTAATATACAGTATACAATCATTGCAAATTCCCACAATTAACACCATAATCCAACATTAGGCAAACTCCTGCCATCTTCACCCACTCATGGTGTGCGAGAAAGGGAGAGGATGGAACAAAAAAGAAGAAAACAAAATCTTACTAAATGAGCGAATACGTGGAGCAAATGTCATTACTGCCACAATATCCTTGTGTCATCCCACTCACTATTAATAAGTGAATTTCAAAATCTTTAGCTGAAGTACATTGAGCTTCAAAGAGAAAGAATATTCTCCTTAAGGACTGTAATTTTTCAAATATTTCAACTTCTAAAAGCTGTCAGCGTAAAAAGAAAATAGTGCTTTCAATAATGTTGGCATCAGACTTCGTTGTTGGGGGCACTTTCAAAAGTGGTTGATGCCATTAACTTTAATAGTCTGTTGCTCGGCAGAGCTTTTTCAGCCAATTTGTCACTGAGCCATTTAAGCACCTGCAATTTTAGAGATCCCCTGAGATATCTCTTATAACCTCTTTAAGATATAAAGACCTCTTTGACAGGAAAATAAAGGCTTCTGGATGCAGTGCCCTGAATTATTGATAAAGCGTTGAACACTTATTTCAAAGAATAATTGGATGTTAAATCAATTCTATATTTCACAAGCGGATATTGAACGGCTTTCTGATGTTGTTGAGTAACTCATGAGATAAGAAAAAGTGGTCTTCTTGGAATACTTACCCTATCGCATTGATTTCTTTACATATTAAAAATGGCAGATGTGTAAATACCGAACAACTACTATTTAATGTTGATTGGTGGAATCTTTTTTGGCAACTTTTTTTTTTACAGACACACAAAAAGTCCCCTGAAAGAACAGTACTACACAAATGAGCTTCTACTGTATATCTCATTTCTAATTTTGTTATGAAAACATCAGCTAAGGAAAAGTACATTTTATGACTGAATTAAGCTATCATCATACAAATTGAATTTCAATTTCAAAAATCAGATTTTAAATGAGAGAATTATATTTATGCAAACAATTTTGTGCCACTTGGCCAATCACAACCATGAATAAAAATTATATGGATTTTCTCTGTCTAATAGATACAATAAAAGTTGAGAGTGCATTGGAAATTCTTCTTTCAACTCTTGACCAAGTAGGAGGCAGTGAGGAATAACCATGTGGGTGCTAATGCAATGTCCGAAAGCTCCTGGCCAAAGTGTTTCTCATCTTAAAGCATTACCTAAAGTTTAAGTGCAAGATCTGAAAAAAAAATGTTTGGTGCTCCTCAAATGCAGTTACAGCATAAAGTTTTAAAGGAGGCCATGACCTGCCATCTGGTGCTGGATATGTATTTATATGTGTTCTTTCTTAAGTTTCCTATTAGCTCGAAATATCCTAAAATAAGTCAAAGGAAATCCGGCAACCTGTGAATGGGCTAAAATCTTAAAGCACATATAAATAGACAAGACAGCTCAGACATCAAAACTAAAGGGGGTTTTACACAGAGCGATATCGCTAGCAATATCGCTAAAGCGTCACCGATTTTGTGATGCAGTAACGATATTGCTAGCGATATCACTATGTGTGATACTTACCTCCAACCGGCTCCCCCGCTGTCTGTCACTGATCGCGCGAAATTGGCTGGGTCCATTTCTTGTCGGGCACTTCATGCTGGCGCCGACGAGCGACGTGTGGACGCAGGCGGGAGGATGTCAGCATCGCTGTGTGTGAAAGGTAAGTAATGACCGCTGCTGCATCACTGCGTTGCTTTGAGATCTGCCTGTTTGGCAGCTCACTAGCGACCATTTAGCGATGCACCAGCGATCCTGACCGGGTCGTATCGTGGTCGGATCGCTGATGCATCGCTAAATGTAAAGGGGCCTTAATACATTTTGACCAGAGGATCTTAATCTTGGTTTTAGATAAAGATTAAGACCCTGTGGTCGAAACACTTTGGTTTTGCAGACTGAGCTGTCCTGTCCATATTTATGTTAATGATATAAACTTGAAGATTTTAGTCCATTCACAGAGTGCTGGATTTCCTTTCACTGGTAATGCTGAAAAAATCATGTAAGGAGGATTATGCTGCAAGATTGTTCAGCTGGAATCCCCGTTCTCTATATTCTAAAATAAGTGGGGCAAAATAACCAGCTTAAAAAATAAAATAAAATATGCTTTGGACGCTGTTTTGCTCTACTTGGCTGTATGAGAATCTGTCACACCTGTATCATGAGGAATTAGAGAATTTTTCAAAGGCTCTCTTTTAAGCTCAGATCAGCATTTCCAAAGTAGGTCCCATTGTAAAAGTCCTGTAATAAAGATGACTTTCACATTAATAGATGCCCCTTAAAGTGAACCTGCCAGAAGGATTTTGCTAAGTAAACTACAAGCATTGTCAGGTTGGCAGTGTTAAACTGATTAAAATGATACCTGGAGAGAAGAAACCTGTCTTGTGGTTCTTGTGTAATCACTGTTAGAAGTTTTCAGTTAATGATATACCTGTGCTCTGGGGTGGGGCTGTAGGTAGAGTCTTATCTTCCTGCTCTAAGTCAGAGAAACCAAGGAAAGAACTGCCCACAGGTTTGTGCTTCAGGGCGGCCTGTGGGAATTTCTTTCTTTGGTTTGTCTGGCCTAGAGCAGGAAGATAATACTCCGCTTACAGTCCAACCCAGGAGCATTGGCATCTCATTAGCTGAAAACTTCTAACACTGATTAGACAAGAACTACAAGATGGATTTATTCACCCCAGGTATCAGTTTAATCAGTGTAACTGTAGGGATGTTAACCAGACCACAGGCAGGTACCTGCATGCTGAGTCCAGAACTGAAGAGGCTGCATCCACTGTTCCCAGGGGGAAGCCTGAGTGAGGGGGTCTTTCCCCCATTGCCTGGGGGAAGTACTAGTGAAACGGATGATCTGCAGTCCCAAGAGGGCAGGGAGAGACAGAAACCGCACGCATCAGTATGGGGATAAAAGGAAAAAGCGAGCGAAGCGGGGGAGTCTGGCACCAACACAGATCAGTACAGAGGGCAGCACATAGAGCAGCATGCAGAGCGGTGAGCATCGTGCTTCCCCCCGCCAGAGAGTGCCGGTGTGGCAATGGGCCACATAGAAGGAGCCCCTGTCCCCTGCAGAGAGAGCCGTGCAATTCAGAGCTGTGCCAGCAGAGCAGAGCTGAGCAGAGCCGTGCCAGTGGAGCAGAGCCGTGCACACAGAGCAGAGTCGAGCTGGGTGTTGCAGCAGTGAAAGAGAGGAGTGCTCCGCCTGGGGAGCACCAGCCCCACACAGACCAGTGACCGCTGTTGCCCTCCGCTAACCGCTGGGTCTAGATAGAGAGAGACAGGCAGTGTGTGCCTGGTGACAGACATAAAGCCAGGTGCCAGATGCTTCAGGATCGTGAGTACCTTGCATGTGCCACCAGAAAGAGACCGGGAGCGAGACCGTAAAATACATCCTGACTGTGCTAGTAAATCTCGGACCCAGACACTTGTGACTTGACTTGGCCAATGTATACTTGCAGAGTCACTCTGGGCTCATACAGGACCTGGTCTAACGAACTGCCGATATTTTAACCGTTGTTCTTCACCTCAAGTTATCCTTTGTCTTTATGTACTTTTTGTCTCCCCTGTTAAGACCTTTACCTCCCTGCGTGGAGTATTGTCCTGTAAATAAACCTGTTAACCCTTGTTCTGCCTGTGTCCCGTCATTGCATCCCCCGTTCCTGCGAGAACCTTACATAACAGCACCAACAGTACAGTGTCTGTAGTTTACTTAGCAATATCCTGTTGACAGCTTCACTTTAAAGTAAAGAACTTTACTTTAAGTAAAACTCGACTCCAAGAATTTTTGAAACAGCTGTTCTAGATATCCTGCTAAGTAATTCAGTATATTTGTGTGAGATACAGAAGATATTGCATCACTGGATGATCCCCTGCTAATCTGCAATTTATAAAAAATGAAGCAATCGTCCACAAATGTATGCTGTTTGTGCCATTTATCTCCTGAAATGCAGCACTGATTTATTATTTGTTGCTAATGTGCCAAAATATGACACAAAAGCTGATAAGTAGAACATCGTTTTATCACCTAAAATCAATATTAAGTGTTGTTATGCAAAAATAACAAACATAGAATCAATTGTGTTCCAGAGCAAACTTGCAGCATTAATCAATATGACCTATACGGCATGGGAGGAAGATGAGCGAGATCTGGTTCTCAGCCTAAGCTTTGCTGATTCTTCATTGCGTACTGTTAACATGGAAACAACTCCCTTGGTGTTCTCAGTTAGAGAAAATGCTACCTGTAATGACAGAAGCAAAACACCTAAGGAAGCGACATTGCTGCAGCACACATCAGAAGAGACAAGGAAAGCCCAGAAGTAGCCGAGCTGACAAAGCTGCTTTTAGGAAATAACGAGATGTCTCCCAGACCTAACAAAGTCTATCAGGCTCCTGCAGCTTCAAATTAGATGACCTAGGTGACCTTGTTGAGCAAAGCTCAGGGGACAGCCTGTATAGTGAATGTACTCCAAAGCCAAAAGATGACAGCAGAGATCTAAATGGAACTGTGCTTCAATAACCCTTCAATAGCTATCCTTCTCGTCATACACCTCCTTCCCCTTTATGTAGGTGCATTTATACACTATAATATACTGATATTGAGACATGCCATTCTATTAAAAAAGGACATGTTTTTAATCCTTGATAAACTTTGCTTGCTTAGAGTTTTTTGGAAGAAATATTTTTATACGGAACACTCTTTAGTGACCAAACTTATAGTGATGCAACATTAAAAGAGCTTGAATCAAAAATATTTGGAGCAGTATAATATTGTTATCTTCAATATTAATTAAAATACATAAGTCAGCCTCATGTAAAGGGTGTTAGAGAAGATGTACAGAGGAGGCTTCCATCATTGCACGGTAGCCATCCTACTGCTGACTGTGGACATGTTGGTGCTCATCACTGGATTCAACTGATCATTTTTATAACATCAAAAAATGTGTAATGAAGCTAAGATATGGCGTTTTAAGATGTACTAACTGAAGCATAAAAGCTTCAGTGTACAGTACAATTGTATTGCTTTGCTTCTAAAGGTGATCAAATACGTTAAAGTAATGTTGACTGAACCCACTAGCTAGTCATTTAATGTGTATGAGATGTTTGCTTAAAGTTCATTTGGCAGATGTACGAAAATAGATAAGGCACATTTCACAAATCCCGATTCCTTGTTCTTAAGAGAGATAAGCTAACACCAAAGCAGCAGCTAAAGACCACAAAATACAGTTGCTTGCAAAAGTATTCACCACCACACCCCTGGCATTTTTCATGTTTTGCTACCTCACAACGTGCAGTTTTACCGTTTATTTGCGGATTTGCATCAGTTCATGTAAAGAACATGCCTACAACTATGAACATTTTGTTTTCTTTTTATTGTGAAACAAACAACAAATAGGACAAAATAACTGAAAACTTCAGTGTGCATAACTATTCACCCCCCTAAGGTCAGTACTTTGTAGAGCCTCCTTTTGCTGTAATTACAACTGCAAGTCTCTTTAGATAAGTCTTTATGAGCTCTACACATCTTGCTCCTGGGATTTTAGCCCACTGCTCACAGAAAACTGCTCCAGCTCATTCAAGCTAGATGGTTTCCTTTGGTGAACAGCAATCTTCAAGTCTAACCACAGATTTTTAATTGGATTAAGGTCTGGACCTCGACTAAACCACTCAAAAACATTTACACTTTTTCCCTTAAACCACTTCAGTATGCTTTAGCATTATGCTTTCAATTATTGTCTTGTTGAAAGATGAACCTCCATCCCAGTGTCAAATCACTGACAGACTGAAACATGTTTAGCTCAAGAATATCCCTATATTTCACACAATCCATCTTCCTCTCAACTTGTACAATTTTCCCTTTCCCTGCATCTCAAAACATCCCCACAGCATGATGCTGCCACCACCATGATTCAATAAGGGTATGGTGTTCTTGGAGTGATGAGCTTTGTTAGTTTGGCACCAGGCATAACATTTACCTTGATGGTCAAAAAGTTCTCATCGGACCACAGCACCTTCCTCCATACATTTTGGAGTCTCCCGAATTTCTTTTGGCAAACTAAAAACAAGTCTTACAATTTTTGTGTCAGTAAAGTCTTTTTCTGCCCAATCTTCCATAATGGCCACCAGTATGTAGTGCATAACTTATTGTGGTCAAATGGATAGATACTGCAGTCTCTACCTGGGAGCTCTTTAGCTTCTTCGGGGTTACCTTTGGTCTCTGTTCTGCCTCTCTGATTAATATTCTCCTTGCGTGGGCTGAACGTTTTGGTGGGCGGCCTTCTCCTGCCGACAGCACAGAAGCTCACAGATGAGCATATTGCCATGAGACCCTCTCAGTTGCATAGCCTAAGGTTTTAGACTTATAATTAAATGAAATATTAAAAAACAGTTTTTACTTTTATAATGTAAAAATACTTCTGATAGGTTTTTTGTTAAGGAAAAAACATGCAACTACTACTACACTTAAGGCTGTGTGCACACTTTGCATTTTTGTAGCAGTTTTGTCACAAAACCTGAAAGTTTTCTTATTGCCGGCAAAGCGAATGAGAATCTTGAAGTCTCATGCACACATTGCTTATTTATGACTTGCCGATTTGGTGCAGATTTAAGTTTGCCGAATTGCAATTGCTGCAGATATCACCCATACTAAAAAGAGGGGAAAACGCGTAAAAAAAAATGTCAAAAACGCATCCAAAACTTACGTATTTTATGCTTTGTTCACATATCTGTATAATGTTAATAATCACAATATTTCTAATACAGACATATAGAGATCATCCAACAACTATCTTCATTTATTTTATAACATTTATTTGAAATATTTGATCATAATCTGATAAATTTACATTTTGTTGTATTTTACTTTTACGAGAAAACAGACCTCCAATTTCCTTAGTGCTCTTTAGCTTCGCAGTACATGCCAACAGCTCTTTCCCAGCCCAAGGCTTTTTCGAGTCTTCGGTGTAATATAGTCTTCAAGGTACCAGCTGAATTTTAGAGAGTAGGAAAATGTTTGAAGAAAAATCTGTATGTTGCTCTGAAGTTCATGGGAAGGGTAATCACATCTAAAGTGGCAGGTTCTGCGCTTATTTGAATGGCTGAAGGGCAAATTTTATCATGGGCCAGGATAAAATATAAAAATGATCTTTCATAAGGAAAAAATGATACATCAAGGAAAGACAAATCAGGTTAGGACATATAGGTCTGTGCAGACTAATGGATTAAATTATTGCATATAACCTCATTTTTCATAGCCAGCATTGAGCAAAATGCGAGTTGACTGTCTTTCCGTATACCAAGACTTGGGTCATAGTTTTCCTATTTCTTTCCAGCTGAGACAATAATTATTAATATTGGGATCAAAATGATGTGAGTGAAAGTTAATGATATGGAGAGGAATCAGTCATTTCGATTACCATAAGTGAAGCAAATATTGTCTAGGTTGTCTGATCTGACGTCCAGTTTTCATTTGCGCTTATTTTGAATTTAGAGTTTACTTGAAAATATGTGCATATATTCCAAAATATGCATGCTCCATTTAGCACAGAGAGGGAGAAGGCTCCTATAATAAGGTCATAAGGGAAATGAGATGTTAATGATAGCAGTGGTAATGGTTTTATTAATTTAGACAGGAATACTTTGCACATTCTTATTTGGCCTTGGTCGTTTAATGAGGTTGCACATTAAAAAAAATGCATTAGAGTGTATGTAACCTAATGGTCATTTTGTAATAGGCTTAAGTTATTTGCTCTTGTATCATCTGGGATTTTTTTTAATTCTGTTTCTTATATTGCAGCAGCGCATCCTGCAACGCTGCACAAAGCACCACATTGCTTGTAATCACTTATAACAGTACCTGCCCTATATGTGCTCAGAAACTAATTGCGCAATTACAGAAAAAGGCCAATTTCATAAAGCCAATTACATATAAGTATGTTTTTACATGGTAGGCTAAAAGTAAAGTATTTAGAGTAAACCCTTTCAAACAATTAAACTTCATGCAGATGTCTAATGCGAATTTAGGACTGCAAAGCCATACAACGAACCTCTATGCAGCCAATTTTAGGCAAAATGTGTTAAGATTTTTATTAAGAAATTGAAAACTCCTGTAAAATATAGCTAGGTTTGTTATGTGACACAATAGTGTGTCATATCAGAATCAGTAGTTTTGTGAGGGTTGCCAGCAACGTAACTAAAATCTAATAGGCCCTTGTACAAAATTTGGACTTGGGCCCCACCCCTGTTTGTTCGTCAGATGTATGGGCTCTTGCAGCATTTTAGATACTATAAAGACATAAGTGTTCCCCTGTCCTGTCTTCTTCTTGTAATAATCTCCCCCATCCTAAGCCTCAGATATCCCTCCATTCTGGTGTAATATCTCCATCCTGGTGTAAAGTCCTCATCTTGTTGTAATGTCACCAGTCCTATTATTATGTCCCTCATTTGGTATAATGTCTACTACCCTGGCATAATGTCACCCTTTTTAGCACAGTCTCCCCATTCTGGTATATTGTCCCTATTCTGGAATAATGCCCCAATTCTGGCATATTTTCCCCAATCTGGTATATTGTCCCCATTCTGGTATATTGTCCCCATTGTGGTTTAATGTGCATATTTTGGTAAAATGTCCCTATTTTGGTAAAATGTCCCCTGTTGTGAATTCGCTCTCTGGCCTACCTCTGGTTTGACAAAGCATTTGACAAAGTCTCTCATACAATCCTTATTGAAAAAATGGCTAAGTATGGAATGGACAAGGCAACTGTTAGGTGGATTCATAACTGGCTTAGTGATCGGACCCAAAGAGTGGTCGTAAATGGCTGCACATCCAGTTGGAAGAATGTCTCAAGTGGGGTACCACAGGGCTCTGTCCTGGGCCCTGTATTGTTCAACATCTTTATCAATGATTTAGATGAAGGAATTGAGGGTAAACTGATTAAATTTGCTGATGACACAAAGCTAGAAGGGATAGCTAATACTAGAGAAGAGAGAGAGAGGATTCAAAAAGATTTAAATAAACTGGAGAAGTGGGCAGCAACTAACAGAATGGTTTTTAACAGGGAGAAATGCAAAGTACTACATCTGGGCAATAAAAATGAAAAAAGCATATATAGAATGGGAGGAATAGGGCTAAGTGACAGCACATGTGAAAAAGACTTGGGTATACTAATAGATCACAGACTGAATATGAGTCAACAGTGTGATGCAGCAGCAAAAAAGGCAAATGCAATTCTAGGATGTATTAACAGAAGCATACAGTCTAGATCACGTGAAGTCATTATTTCCCTCTACTCCTCTTTGGTCAGACCTCATCTGGAATATTGTGTCCAGTTTTGGGCACCACATTTTAAAAAAGACATCAACAAACTAGAGCAAGTTCAGAAAAGAGCGACCAGAATGGTGACCGGTCTGCAAACCCTGTCTTATGAGGAAAGGTTGCAGGATTTGGGAATGTTTAGTTTGCAAAAGAGAAGACTGAGAGGAGACTTAATAGCTGTCTACAAATATCTAAAGGGCTGTCACATTGTAGAAGGATCAACGTTGTTCTCATTTGCACAAGGAAAGACTAGAAGCAATGGGATGAAACTGAATGGGAGGAGACACAGATAAGATATTAGAAAAAACTTTTTGACAGTTAGAGTGATCAATGAGTGGAACAGGCTGCCACGAGAAGTAGTGAGTTCTCCTTCAATGGAAGTCTTCAAACAGAGGCTGGACAGACATCTGACTGGGATGATTTAGCGAATCCTGCTTTGAGCAGGGGGTTGGACCAGATGGCCCAGGAGGTCCCTTCCAACTCTACGATTCTATGATTCTATGTTACTACTGAAGGTAGTGGAGCTGGTCAAATTTACAGAGGGGTTTCAAGTTCTCTTTCTGGGCTCCCTCTGGTGGTTACTGGAGGTAATGGAGCTGATCTGATTAACAGAGGCTTGCCACCTGATAATGAGGACGACGATTGGAGATCTGGGGTTTCAGACTGGATTTAAGACAGCCGACTCCCTCTATTGCTGCTGGTGATTTTTTCCTGCCTTTTCAGGTCTAAGGCCAGGGTCACACTAGCGATTAAATCGGACGAATGCAATGCGATAAAAAATCGCATTGCATTCGTCCCAATGTTATTCTATGGGGCAGCTCACATCATGCGATTTTTTATCAGATCCGATGCTCGGACCGAGACAATCGCAGCATGCTGCGATTGTCACCGATTTTCGGATCAGATTCGACAATGCAAGTCTATGGGGGCGAGAAAAAATTGGATTGCAAATGGACCCGATGTGTGAGTTGCGGTAAAATTGCGGCAATTCTTTCTTTCAAATACAGTAAAATCACAGTGACTGGTTAAATAAAGAAACAAATTAATAGATCTAGACACATATATATATATATATATATATATATATTTTATACATGTCACAGAGACACATTTATATATATATTTGTAATTAATACAGTTCTTCATTGCAGAATAGCCGCTGAAACATTTGCCAGCTTTTGTATAAGCATTCTCCTGCCCGACTTGAAATGACACATGGTTTACATATAGTTAACCATTTCATTTCATGTACCGTATATACTCGAATATAAGCCGAGATTTTCAGCCCGTTTTTTTGGGCTGAAAGTCCCCCTCTTGGCTTATATTTGAGTCATATACACCGGGGGGTCGGAGGGGGAGGGAGGGCGGGGGTGTCAGGTCATACTTACCCGTCCTGACGCTGTCTCTTGAGCCCCCAGCTTCTCCGCGCTCTCGCTTCCTGCCTTCAGCGGTCACGTGGTACCGCTCATTAAAACTCATGAATATGCGCATATTCATGAGTTTTAATGAGCGGTATCACAAGACCGCTGAATGCAGGAAGAGAGAGCGCGGAGAAGCTGGGGACTCAAGCGACAGCGTCAGGACGGGTAAGTATAGCGATACTCACCTGTCCTGCGTCCATGGCTGCTTGCTGCTGTCTGTCATCGGTCAGTGACTTCAGACAGCAGAGGGCGCGGTGACGTGATTAGTGCGCGCCGCGCCCCATGCAGTCTGAACGTCACTGACCAATGATGTGGCAGATAGTGGTGAGCAGCCATGGACGCAGGACAGGTGAGTATCTGACACCCAGCGACGGAGAGGTGAGTATGTCATTTTTTTTATTTTTACATGCAGCAGCAGCACATGGGGGAATAATCTAAGGAGCTTCTTATGGGGGCAGTATATGGGGGAACACAATCTATGGAGCTTCTTAATGGGGGCAGAATATGGGGGAACAATATGGAGCTTCTTATGGGGGCAGCATATGGGGGAATAATCTATGGAGCTTCTTATGGGGCAGTATATGGGGGAACAATCTATGGAGCTTCTTATGGGGGCAGCATATGGGGGAATAATCTATGGAGCTTCTTATGGGGCAGTATATGGGGGGAACAATCTATGGAGCTTCTTATGGGGGCAGCATATGGGGGTATAATCTATGGAGCTTCTTCTGGGGACAGCATATGGGGGAACAATATGGAGCTTCTTATGGGGGCAGCATATGGGGGAATAATCTATGGAACTTCTTAATGGGGGCAGAATATGGGGGAACAATATGGAGCTTCTTATGGGGGCAGCATATGGGGGAATAATCTATGGAGCTTCTTATGGGGCAGTATATGGGGGAACAATCTATGGAGCTTCTTATGGGGGCAGCATATGGGGGAATAATCTATGGAGCTTCTTATGGGGCAGTATATGGGGGGAACAATCTATGGAGCTTCTTATGGGGGCAGCATATGGGGGTATAATCTATGGAGCTTCTTCTGGGGACACCATATGGGGGAATAATCTCTGGAGCATTTCTCACCCTAGGCTTATACTCGAGTCAATAAGTTTTCCCAGTTTTTTGTGGCAAAATTAGGGGGCTCGGCTTATACTCGGGTCGGCATATACTCGAGTATATACGGTATTTTTTAATGTCTATCACTATTAATTACATGAGGGTTTGTGGGTAAAATTTTGGAGTTGTAGGGGTTCATTTAAGGGTTTAATTAGTTGTATTAAATTGCTGGGACTCCCGCTGACGTCACTGAGGCTGCAGGGAGTCCCTGCAATTTAATACAACGAATTAACCCCTTAAATGAACCCCTACAACTCCAAAATTTTAGCCACAAACCCTCATATAATTAATAGTGATAGGCATAAAAAAACATGAAATGAAATGGTTAACTATATGTAAACCATGCGTCATTTCATGTTGGGTAGGGGAATAAATTTACAGAAGCCGGCAAATGTTTCAGCGGCTATTCTGCAATGAAGAACTGCATGAATTAGAAATATATATATAAATGTGTCTCTATGACATGTATAAAATATATATATAAAAATATACAGTATATATATATATATATGTATTTAATGTGTCTAGATTAGTGTTGAGCATTCCGATACCGCAAGTATCGGGTATCGGCCGATACTTGCTGTATCGGAATTCCGATACCGACTTCCGATATTTTTTCAATATCGGAAGTCGGCATCGGAATCGGAAGTTCAAAGTTGATTGACAGCCTGACGTCATCATGATGCGCGGTGTGTGCGCATCATGATGCACCGTCATTTCGGGCCTTCCGGGGGTCTCTGGCGGCCTGCCGGGGGGCTGTGCCGGCCTGCCGGGGGGCTGTGTGGACTGCCCGGGGTCTGTACCGGCCTGCCGGGGGGCTGTGCCGGCCTGCCGGTGGTCTGTGCACCCTGTGGGGGTCTGTACCGGCCTGCCGGGGGGCTGTGCACCCTGTGGGGGTCTGTACCGGCCTGCCGGGGGGCTGTGCCGGCCTGCCGGTGGTCTGTGCACCCTGTGGGGGGCTGTGCCGGCCTGCCGGGGGGCTGTGCCGGCCTGCCGGGGGGCTGTGCTGATGTCCGGGGGTCTGTGCAAGCATCGTCCGATGGGACTACAAGTCCCATCTGGCGATGCCTGCTACCATGACAGTGATTGACACATTAGCCAATGATGGGACAGTAGTAGTCCCATCATCCGGCTAATGTGTTAAATGTTAAAAAAAAAAAAAATACTACATACATACTACATGCATGCTACATACATACTACATGCTACATACATACTACATACATACTACATACATACTACATACATAACACATATATACTACATACATACTACATACATACTACATACATACTACATACATACTACATATATACTACATGCATGCTACATACATACTACATGCTACATACATACTACATATATACTACATACATACTACATACATACTACATGCATGCTACATACATACTACATGCTACATACATACTACATATATACTACATGCATGCTACATACATACTACATGCTACATACATACTACATATATACTACATACATACTACATACATACTACATGCATGCTACATGCATACTACATGCTACATACATACTACATATATACTACATGCATGCTACATACATACTACATGCTACATACATACTACATATATACTACATACATACTACATATATACTACATGCATGCTACATACATACTACATGCTACATACATACTACATATATGCTACATACATACTACATATATACTACATGCATGCTACATACATACTGCATGCTACATACATACTACATGCTACATACATACCACATATATACTACATACATACTACATGCATGCTACATGCTACATACATACCACATACATACTACATACATACTACATGCTACATACATACTACATATATACTACATGCATGCTACATACATACTGCATGCTACATACATACTACATGCTACATACATACCACATATATACTACATACATACTACATGCATGCTACATGCTACATACATACCACATACATACTACATACATACTACATACATACTACATGCTACATACATACTACATATATACTACATGCATGCTACATACATACTACATGCTACATACATACTACATATATACTACATGCATGCTACATACATACTGCATGCTACATGCATGCTACATACATACTACATACATACTACATGCTACATACATACCACATATATACTACATACATACTACATACAATACATTCATACAATACATACATAGACATACAGTACATATAACATAGAGTAGCATACTTACCAATACTTGTCACATTGTTCCCCGAAGCCATTGTCTTCTACGGAATAAATATTAACATAACAAACCACAAAAATACTCACCCACGATCCGAAGCAGTCCACGAGTGTGTCCCACGACGATCTTGGGTAGAGAACTGCAGCATCAGCTGTTGCTGCCGTTCTCTACAGGCTGCAGGAATCCAATGACGGAAGGTAGGTATCCTTCCGCACTGTATTCCTCCGCCACTTAAAAAAAAAAAGTCCCTAGTCTCACTTTATGCCATTGCTGCGTGGGAATTTCCCACACAGCAATGGCATAAAGTGAGACTAGGGACTTTTTTTTTTTTTAAGTGGCGGAGGAATACAGTGCGGAAGGATACCTAACTTCCGTCATTGGATTCCTGCAGCCCGTAGAGAATGGCAGCAACAGCTGATGCTGCAGTTCTCTACCCAAGATCGTCGTGGGACACACTCGTGGACTGCTTCGGATCGTGGGTGAGTATTTTTGTGGTTTGTTATGTTAATATTTATTCCGTAAAAGACAATGGCTTCGGGGAACAATGTGACAAGTATTGGTAAGTATGTTACTCTATGTTATATGTACTGTATGTCTATGTATGTATTGTATGAATGTATTGTATGTAGTATGTATGTAGTATATATGTGGTATGTATGTAGCATGTAGTATGTATGTATGTAGTATGTATGTAGCATGCATGTGGTATATAGGTAGTATGTATGTAGCATGTAGTATGTATGTAGCATGCATGTAGTATATATGTAGTATGTATGTAGCATGTAGTATGTATGTAGCATGCATGTAGTATATATGTAGTATGTATGTAGCATGTAGTATGTATGTAGTATGTATGTAGTATGTATGTGGTATGTATGTAGCATGTAGCATGCATGTAGTATGTATGTAGTATATATGTGGTATGTATGTAGCATGTAGTATGTATGTAGCATGCAGTATGTATGTAGCATGCATGTAGTATATATGTAGTATGTATGTAGCATGTAGTATGTATGTAGTATGTATGTAGTATGTATGTAGTATGTATGTGGTATGTATGTAGCATGTAGCATGCATGTAGTATGTATGTAGTATATATGTGGTATGTATGTAGCATGTAGTATGTATGTAGCATGCAGTATGTATTGTATGTAGCATGTATGTAGTATATATGTAGTATGTATGTAGCATATATGTAGTATGTATGTAGCATGTAGTATGTATGTAGCATGCATGTAGTATATATGTAGTATGTATGTAGTATATATGTAGCATGCAGTATGTATGTAGCATGCATGTAGTATATATGTAGTATGTATGTAGCATATATGTAGTATGTATGTAGCATGTAGTATGTATGTAGTATGTATGTAGTATGTATGTAGTATGTATGTAGCATGTAGTATGTATGTAGCATGCATGTAGTATATATGTAGTATGTATGTAGTATATATGTAGCATGCAGTATGTATGTAGCATGCATGTAGTATATATGTAGTATGTATGTAGCATATATGTAGTATGTATGTAGCATGTAGTATGTATGTAGTATGTATGTAGTATGTATGTAGCATGTAGTATGTATGTAGCATGCATGTAGTATGTATGTAGTATTTTTTTTTTTTTTTTTTTTAACATTTAACACATTAGCCGGATGATGGGACTGCTACTGTCCCATCATTGGCTAATGTGTCAATCACTGTCATGTTAGCAGGCATCGCCAGATGGGACTTGTAGTCCCATCGGACGATGCTTGCACAGACCCCCGGACATCAGCCCAGCCCCCCAGCAGGCCGGCACAGCCCCCCGGCAGGCCGGCACAGCCCCCCACAGGGTGCACAGACCACTGGCAGGCCGGCACAGCCCCCCGGCAGGCCGGCACAGCCCACTGGAGCCTGCACAGCCCCCCAGCAGGCCGGCACAGCCCCCCGGCAGGCCGGCACAGACCACCGGAGCCTGCACAGACCCCCTGGCAGGCCGGCACAGCCCCCCGAAAGGCCCGTACAGACCCCAGAGAGGCTGTACAAGGGAAAAACAGGATTTTTCTTATTCCGATACCGGAAGTCCCATAGACTTGAATGGGACTTCCGGTATCGGAATCGGCGATACCGATACTTTTTTTTAAGATCGGCCGATCCATTCCGATCCGATACTTTGAAGTATCGGACGGTATCGCTCAACTCTAGTCTAGATCTATTAATTCGTTTGTGTGCGGAAACCTGTCATTGGGCTCCATTATATGTCCATTTAGCTATCCTGCGAGAAAATCTCACCAGACGTATGTCAAATGGATCCTTACATGTGATTAAAATCGCATCGATGAAGAAATATCGCATCAAAAACGGATCACTGGTTAAGATACCTTTGTGCGATTTCGGACCGTTAAAATCGGACCCTTTTTTTAATCGTTGTGTGTGACTCCAGCCTTAGTTTCCAGCTCAGTACCTGCATGTTCAGCAAAGTGTTTTTTTGCTATTCTGTTCACATTTGATCTGGTTTTGTTTATTTCAGTGTTGTGTGGGTCAGCCAGCTCCGGCTGGGGCTGTGCTGAATCACCATCCATATGTTAATGCTCGTGCCAGTTTGTTTTTGTCCCTTATTAGATTGGCCTATTTTTGCTCTGCTTTCAGAATATACCAGAGTGCTGATATAGTGGGTGAAGTCGTGTGACTTCAGTATTTTTGCATCAGACGTGTTGGACCTTTTTTGCAGGGTTTTTTGCGTGATTGCAGACAGTGTCTTTCCTTTCCTGTCCTGTATAGTCAGTGTGGGCCCCATTGTTTGCTCAGTCTATTTTCCTATCTGCGTTTGTGTTTTCATCTTGTCTCACCGACAATATATGTTTGGGGGCTATCTATTCCTTTGGGGTCTGCTCTGTTGCAGTTTAGATTTCCCCTTTCTTGCTTTAGGCTTAGTTAGCTCTCTGGCTGTGCCGAGGTGTCTAGGATCATCGTAGGCACGCTCCACGGCTACTGCTAGTTGAGTGGATAGGATCAGGGGTCTGCAATCCGCTTAGTTACCAACCTCTCCGGTTTTCTGTGGCTTAGCTTGGGCTTGCTCTCCTCCTCGGTGTCCCAGTCATAACAGTCCCCATTTTGTTTTAATGCCACCTATCCTGGTGTAATGCTCCCATTTTTATTTAATTCCCCCATCCTGGGCCTCCCCCATCCTTCTCCAGCACATTTTAAAAAGAAACAAACTATTCTTCTCTCCCTCTTCCACTCCCTCATTGTGCGTCATTCTCTACTGCAGCCAGTGCAGCAGCCGGCAGTTATCTTCTATGTGCTGTCACGGGCAACGCATGACATTACTGCCATGCACTGCATGTCACTGAGATGCTGACATCAGGTGCTGGCCTCTGATTGGTCAGTGGCTTGCATTGCGGGTCAGGTAGCCAATTGTTCTTTGTGCCACAATACATTTGACCTCAATGTACGTCTGAGGACAAATATGCAGGTGAAATGGGTGTTGGCGCCCCCATCGATCGGGTCCATTCGCAGTGCATACCAAGTGTAACAGCGATTGTTTTGGCCTGAGGTCTGCAGTTAGCACTATAAGTTCCTTCCACTGGTCCAGAATTTAACCCCTTATCCCCAAAGCACAAGTATTGTATTTTATGAGAATACTTATGTAATTATAGAATTGTTCTTTGACTATCTAATTATTTTTTGCTTTTTGCTGGACTATGACAGAAAATGTAAAAAGTTAAATCATAGAATCGTAGAGTTGGAAGGGACCTCCTGAGCCATCTGGTCCAACTCCCTGCTCAAAGCAGGATTCGCTAAATCATCCCAGACAGATGTCTGTCCAGCCACTGTTTGAAGACTTCTGATGAAGGAGAACTCACCACCTCTTATGGCAGCCTGTTCCACTCATTGATCACTCTAACTGTCAAAAAGTTTTTTCTAATATCTAATCTGTGTCTCCTCCCATTCAGTTTCATCCCATTGCTTCTAGTCTTTCCTTGTGCAAATGAGAATAAAGATGATCCTTCTACAATGTGACAGCCCTTGAGATATTTGTAGACAGCTATTAAGTCTCCTCTCAGTCTTCTCTTCTGCAAGCTAAACATTCCCAAATCCTGCAACCTTTCCTCATAAGACAGGGTTTGCAGTCCGGTCACCAATCTGGTTGCTATTTTCTGAACTTGCTCCTGTTTGTTGATTTTTTTTTTAAAATGTGGTGCCCAAAACTGGACACAGTATTCCAGATGAGGTCTGACCAAAGAGGAGTAGAGGGCAATAATGATTTCATGTGATCTAGACTGTATGCTTCTGTTTATACATCCTAGAATTGCATTTGCCTTTTTTGCGGCTGCATCACACTTTTGACTCATATTCAGTCTGTGATCAATTAGTATACCCAAGTCTTTTTCACATGTGCTGTTGCTTAGCCCTATTCCTCCCATTTTGTATATGCTTTTTTCATTTTTATTGCCCAGATGTAGTACTTTGCATTTTTCCCTGTTAAAAACCATTC
Source organism: Dendrobates tinctorius (assembly GCF_039654945.1). NCBI lineage: Eukaryota > Metazoa > Chordata > Amphibia > Anura > Dendrobatidae > Dendrobates > Dendrobates tinctorius. The sequence continues at coordinate 57,264,574 of NW_027361690.1, forward strand.
AGCTAGTTGCTGCCCACTGCTCCAGTTTATTTATATCTTTTTGAATCCTCTCTCTCTCTTCTCTAGTATTAGCTGTCCCTCTTAGCTTTGTGTCATCAGCAAATTTAATCATTTTACCCTCAATTCCTTCATCTAAATCGCTGATAAAGATATTGTACAATACAGGGCCCAGGACAGAGCCCTGTGGTACCCCACTTGAGACATTCTTCCAACTGGATGTGCAGCCATTTACAACCACTCTTTGGGTCCAATCACTAAGCCAGTTATGAATCCACCTAACAGTTGCCTTGTCCATTCTATACTTAGCCATTTTTTCAATAAGGATTGTGTGAGATACTTTGTCAAATGCTTTGCTGAAGTCAAGATATACTATATCTACAGCATTTCCCTGATCCATCCAATCAGTGATTCTGTCATAGAAGGAAATTAAGTTAGTCTGACATGACTTATTAGTTACAAACCCATGCTGACTCTGTTTAATCACTTCATTCTTGTCCAGGTACTTACATACATGTTGTTTAATAATTTGTTCAAAGATCTTTCCTGGGATAGAAGTCAAACTCACCGGTCTATAGTTCCCTGGGTCCACCTTCTTCCCCTTTTTGAATATAGGAACAACATTTGCTCTTCTCCAGTCTTCTGGGACTTCTCCTGTTCTCCAAGAATTTTCAAAGATTATGGAGAGGGGTTCAAAAATTTCTTCTGCTGTCTCCTTCAGAACTCTGGGGTGTAATTCATCTGGACCTGGAGACTTGAATTCATTTAGGTTAGCTAAGTGTTTCCTCACTAACTTTCTGTTTATAGATATCCTGGATTCTTTGATTCCCTTAATAGGACAGTGAAGAACCGTTGATGTTACAATTCCTTTCTGGGAGAAAACAGATGCAAAGTAGGAATTTAAAAGTTCGGCCTTCTCAACATCCTGTCTTACCATTTCATTATTTTCATCCTGTAAAAATCCTATAGCATCTTTGACTTTTCTTTTACTTTTGACATATCCCCAAAATCCTTTATTATTGCTTTTTACATCTCTTGCAAGCCTCAATTCTTTGTCAGCTTTAGATAATCTGATTTGTGCCCTGCAATTTCTGCAGACAGCATTATATTCTTCTTTAGATATGCCTCCCTCTTTCCATTTTATAAACATTTCTTTCTTCCTTTTTAGCATGTGCTTAAGTTCTGTGTTCATCCATCCTGGTTTCCTTAAACGCTTCCTATTCTTCCCTCTTTTCGGAATTGTTAACAATTGTGCTTTGAGAATTTCATTTTTAAAGATTTCCCATCCTTCCTGGACATTTTTGTCCTTAAGGATATCCAGCCATTGGATCCCTCCAATTCTCTTTCTGAATCCCTTAAAATCTGCCTTTCTGAAATATAACCTTGACGTCTGAGTCTTCACAGGTCTTCCTCCTCTAGTTATCCAAAATTCTAAAGTAGTATGGTCACTTCCTTCTAGGGTACCAGCCACTTTTACCTCCTCAACCATTTCCTCCCTGTTTATAAGGATTAGATCCAAGGTAGCACATGCCCTTCTTTTCTCCCCTACCTTTTGGAAGATAAAGTTGTCCGCAAGAGAGGATAAGAATTTCATTGACCTGTTAGTTTTGCCTGAGAGAGATTCCCAACAAATGTCAGGATAGTTGAAATCTCCCATGACAACTATGTCATATTTTTTTGAGAACTTGGCCATTTGATGCATAAAGAGTTCATCCATATCTTAAGCTTGCACAGGCGGCCTGTAGTAAATGCCTATAATGGTGTCCTTTCCATTGTTCTGTCCTTGTATTCTTACCCAAACAGTTTCCACAGAACTCCCAGTCTCTGAAGCTTCAATCTCTGTGCAGACATATGCGTTTCTAACAAACAATGCGACACCTCCTCCTCGTTTATCAAGTCTGTTTCTAGCAAATAAGTTGTATCCTTCTATCCTTGTATTCCAATCATGTGTATCGTCCCACCAAGTTTCAGTGATTCCAATGACATCATGCTTCTTTTCCTGCGTTAGTAGTTCCAATTCTCCTTGTTTGTTGCCCATGCTTTGTGCATTAGTATAGAAACATTTTAGTTTGTGATTGGTTTCTCTTTCTCCAATTTTTTGTATTTAGATTCTTTTGTCTTTGTTCTTCCTTTCCACTTCTAATAGCAGAATTCTCAATAGCATTTGTCAGGTGTATGGCTTTTTCTGGCCTTTTGCTTCCCTTCCCACATTGTTCTAGTTTAAAGCTCTCCTGATGAGTGTAGCAAGGCGACTTCCAAATTCATGTTTTCCAGTCTTTGTAAGGTGCACCCCATCTCTAGCAAGTAGTCCATCGTATAGGTAATTCACTCCTTGATCCAGAAACCCAAATCCTTATTGACGGCACCATTGAAATAGCCAGTTGTTCACCTGCAGAATCTTATTCTTGTTCCATGGCCATCCACTGGGAGGATGGAAGAGAAGACCACCTGCGGTCCCAGTTCTTTCACTTTCTTACCTAAGTTTTCAAAGTCATTAGTTTCCAGGTCGTTTCTTGCTGTGTCATTTGTCCCCACATGTATTAGCAGGAATGGGTAGTCATCACTAGGTCTGAAGAGTCCTGATATCCTGTCAGACACATCTTTAATTTTTGCACCTGGAAGACAGCACATTTCTCTTGAGGTTATATCTGGTCTGCAGATAGTGGCCTCTGTTCCTCTTAACAGGGAATCCCCCATTACCACCACTCTCCGTTTCTTCATCATAACATTTTTCTTTCTCCATCCAGGAGGATTCTGAAGGCGTACAAGGTTGGTGTTTGTGGACAAAGTGTTATCCTCATGTATTTCTTCATTGTTCTCCTGCTTGAGGGCCTGGTACTGGTTCCTTAGCAGTATGGGTGCTGACCACTTCCCGATCTTCCTGCTTCTCTGGGTCACATGTTTCCATTCCTCCGTTTCTTCAGGTGCACTTCGAAATGCTTCTCTTTCTGTAGCATGAAGAGATAATTCTGCTCTGTCTAAGAACGCTTCACCTTCCTTAATGATCTTCAATGTAGCTAACCTCTCTTCGAGATCTTGCCACTTTTACTCCAACAGAGACACAAGTTTGCATTTGTGGCATGTGAAGTTTGGCTTTTCCACTGGTAAGTCTGAACATGTAGCAAGAAATGCAGCTCACCAAATGGCTCCTGGCCTCTTCCATATTGTTATTGTTAAAGCGATGAAAAATGAGCCAATGTTTTACCGATTTCCTCTTTTCAGCTGCAACAGCCAAAATCCAGTGATCGTTGAGCTCGTGGAGACTCTTCTCTTATCCCAGAAGGCACTGGGAATATGCAAATTCTCTCCTCAGGACTTATCCCCTGGTTTACCGATTTCCTCTTTTCAGCTGCAACAGCCAAAATCCAGTGATCGTTGAGTTCGCGGAGACTCTTCACTTATCCCAGAAGGCACTGGGAATATGCAAATTCTCTCCTCAGGACTTTTCCCCTGGTTTACTGATTTCCTCTTTTCAGCTGCAACAGCCAAAATCCAGTGATCATTGAGCTCGTGGAGACTCTTCACTTATCCCAGAAGGCACTGGGAATATGCAAATTCTCTCCAAAAAGTTAAAGAGAACAAGAATACATTGATTTGAAAATTTCTTATAACCGTATTTTATTAACAAAAGAACAGATCAGAAGTTAAACATTATACATTTTTCCATCTCATTCGAAAAAATTAACCTATTTAAAAATTGATGGCTGCAATACATACCTAAAAACTTGGCACATGACCATGGCTACCATTGTGCAGCATCCCCTCTTCTTTCTGTAAACATTTTGGAATATATGAGACCAATTTCTGGAGTTTTGGGAGAGGAATGTTGTCCCATTTTGGTCTGATGTAGGATTTTAGTTGCTCAACGTTCCTTGTACATCTTTGCCAGATCTTCCATTTCTTCCACTTCATAATGCGCCAATGGCTTTCTATTGGTGATAGGTCTGGACTGCAGATTATAATTCATCAAATGCTTCTTTTTCCAAGCCATATAATATTTGAGCAATGCAGTATGTGGCTTAGCATTGTCTTGCTAAAGTATGTAAGTTGTTCTCTGAAATACACCTCTGGATGGGATTTTGTTTTCTTAAATGCTCTACATAATGCTCAGCACTGATATTGTCTTTCAAGATTTGTATGCCGCCCATGCCATAGGCACTAATGCAACCCTTTATTATTAGTGATGCAGGCATTTGAACTGTATGCTGATAACAAGCTGGATGGTTACTCTCCTCAATAGTCTGCAAGACTAATGGTCTGTGGTTTACATAAAGGATTTCAAACTTTGGTTGATCTGACCATAGATCAGTTTTCCATTTTGCCGCAGGTCAAAATTTCTCAGGGAAGACAGCGTTTTTGGATTGTGTTGATGTATGGCTTCTTCTTTGCATGATATACTGTAGCTTTATCTTGCATTTCTGGATTGCATGGTGAACTGTGCTCATAGACAATGATTGCTGTAAGTTTCCCTGAGCCCATGCAGTGACTTGCATGACTGAATCATGCCTGTTTTGAATGCAATACATATTGTCTATCGCTGTTAAAAACAATTTATGTTCCTCCAACCTGCAGTTCTGTATGAGTGACAGATATGTTCTCTCATAACTCCAAAACCTGTCTTTATTGCCCATAAAACAAAGATATTTCCTCTTTTATAAAGAATAAATAAGGGCCCAGCTGTATTTATATTCTGTCTATAGGTAGAAGACATCCAGTATAACAAAAAAGGACACAAATATGCATGTTTCCAGTGAGAGATACCAAAGGTTTATTGGCTGGAACTTCTATACTGCTTGTTTCCATCTATTACACAGCCAAGCGATGCAGTCTGAGGTGGATAGCTGCTCCTCCTTTGACATGAATGCGTACCCAGTACCCATATCCATCCTGCACTGTAAGGATGGAGCAATAAAATGTGCAGTCTCTCTACCAAGAAGAGGATATCCTCTCTAGAAGAATATCTAGTATTTTCGGTGTCATGTTCAACCTTTTATGAAAGCACTACTGGAAGTGTCCATGGGCAACCAGACTCTGACATGCGGCATTTCAGGAGGTGCACTGAGCACTTTGGAAATTGATTGCATGTGACATCTTTATCTATTTTATAATTTAAAGCCACTGAGCTATGATTGATATTATGGGAAGATCCCTTTTAGGTCACTTTCCCACGATGAGCTTTTGGTGAGTTTTTGATGCTGCAGAATTTCTGCACCATTTCTGCATCCACTATTTAAATTATGTTGCTTTTTTTTCATTTTCCTTTTTTTTAAGCATGCATTTTTATTGTATTTTTGATGCTGTGTTTTTTTGACTCTGGTGTATTATGCTTTAAAGCTTTGTTTTTGATACTTCCTGATATTTAGCCTTGACAAAACTTTATTGCTATATCTAGGTGCCGATTAAATGTGATTTTGATCCATTTCTGAAACGCACAAAAAACGCATGTGCATCATTTACCTATGGATTTTCCCCATCGAATACAAGTCTATGGGAAAAATCTGCACGGAAAACTCAGCGTACCCATAAGAGAAATTGAGATACTATGGAATTGAAACACTCACCGCAGGTCAGATTACAGAGTCCAAAAGAAGCAAAGTGGGCATCAGATTTCTATACATCCCATCCACTTTGCTGGAACTATAAGACGTTGCTTTGTTGACAAAGTGAAAATACGCAACGTTGAAACATAGCCTTATAGCATAGGTGACCTTTCACTATAAAAAAATTTCTTACAGATAACCGTGCAGGGCCTGATGTAATGGCTGACAAAAAGCATCTGATTTCATCTTTGTAGCATGCTGAATTGTTAATGCTGCTTATTTATAACAAAAAGTCATGTTATGTAGGGGAAATGTATTAAATTGCACCTTTAATGTTTTGTATTCTAACAATTTAATTTACAACCCACCGACCTTCATTAACTCACCTACTACTAGACATATGCTCCAACATATTGACTATCACATTTTAAACAGTCATTTATAATTCCATTATATTTTTATCTTATCCCTCTCTACAAAAGTAACGGCCGCATATATTTGCATATCTGATCTACTTTTCATGTGATTACCTGCTACTATAGAAAAATAATGTAGTGCTCATAGACACAAGTGATTTTCATGGATGAATAATATCAGTGTTTTTTTACAGAGAGCACACATACCTATGATATTTTTGGAGCTTTGCACATGTCCAATTCTTTTTACTTGGACCGTGTGGTGTCAGAAAAAAATTGGTGGCATGTCCAATTTTGATCTAAGTGTCAGATGAAAATTAGTAGAGATGAGCAAATCCGAAGTTCGAGGTTCATACTGGTGCTGACCTCTGATCCTGTACTTCTCCTGGAAGTCCATTTTACAGTTTGAGAGAGAAAGATAGATATAAATATTCAGGTTCAAGTTAAGGTACTGTTCTGGTAGAACCCAACTAACACAAACTTCCAAGGGTTCGCTGTTCCCTAAAATCGGCAATGGAAGTACATGGGTCCTTAAAAAATTTGGTGACATCCGAGTGCAGTCAGATTTTCATGGGCTGAGAAAATGGAGAACCTTTTTATTTTTTTTCACTCCAAATACAAGAAAAACTGATCCCTCTCTAATCAAACTCTGACAAAACTCTGACCAGAGTCTGAAAAGCAGGCATTTTTCTTGGATGTGGAGAAAACAGTCGTGTGACCCAACGCTAACAGAAGACGTCAAATAACCAAACATTACAGATTTCACTGTTTTTTTATAAAGACTCACTTCAAAAACTATATTCATGACCTTAACCAAACAAAAAAAAAACAAGAGAGGGTATAATGGCAATAATTTTTGAAAGGCATAAGGCACCATCACACTAAACGAGATCGCTTGCGATATTGCTAAAGCGTCACCGATTTTATGACGCAGCAGCGATATTGCAAGCGATATCACTATATGTGACACTTACCTCTGACCGGCTCTCCCGCTGGTTATCGCTGATCGCGCAACAACGTCCTGGGTCATTTCTCGTCGGGCACTTCCTGCTGGGCTTCCTGCTGTGACAACGAGCGAGGCGTGGACTCGGGCGGGAGGACGTCTTCATCGCCGCGTCTGACAGGTAAGTAACGACCGCCGAGCGCTGCTATGTAGCTGGTGAGATCTGCCTGTCTGGCAGTTCACTAGCGACCATTTAGCGATGCACCAGTGATCCTGACCAGGTCGTATTGTTGTCAGGATCGATGGTGCATCGCTAAATGTGACGGTACCTTTACCCTCATGAATCCTTTTGACAAAAAGTTCACCACACCTTTAAATGGTATACAAGCCAAATTTTTCAGACATTATGGGTTATTTACCAAAGACAGATGTTTTTCATATTAACTCAGGACATTTAATTTAACATTGGCGCCAATCTTTTAATGATTTAACAAACACCATTTTTTAATAAAAATTATTTATAATTGCATTTTTTTTTTACTGATGCATCCATATTATACATGACACCACATAAGATGGAAAAGGGAAACATTGTATCCTAAAACGGATAAATAAATTTTGCAACTGTCTTTATACAAATGTTTTCTTAGCATCTATGATACTACAGTGACTTTTACCTTTAAAGAAGACTACACATTATCATTGGAGAGCTCTGAGACATCTGGTAGCTTGCAGTTCCATATTTTAGCTTGCCTCTGTGCAAATTAACAACATTAATTTCGTGTAAATTGGCAAGCACTCTATTTGCAGTAAAGTTTAAATTGTGTCTGTAGAGGCTTCCAGATTAGCAGACCCCATCCTGGGTCTGTGTAATGAAAATAGCAAACAGTTATTTATCAACATTTGCTGAATTTCCAAGGAAAGCTAGACACGCTTGCCACCATGAGCCATGTGTTACTGATGCTTACAGCAATTGATAAATGAGCCTAAGAATATCTAAGAAGCTGGTTACATTTATTGCAGAAGTACTCAAACCATTTTTTTTATTCACTAAATTGTGGCTGAAATGTTACATAAGTGTATTAATATACCCACCTACTGCCGCTGTTTCCGGTGTCCAGCGCCATTCTTCAATTCTGAGTGATGTCACCACAATTGCAACTAGCCAGCTCATTTTATGCTCCATGCATGGGCAGGAAATCTATTTTACAGTGAAACCTTATGTAGCCTCGTTCTGAGCCTGAGGCGATCACAATTTATTATCTGGTCAATCAGGCTGAAGGTGGTCAAACTGTATTAGAAAAAAAAATCTTATAAGATATGCATAAATGCTTTGTTATTCCCCTTTTTTTGTACATTGGTGGCAAGCAGACCTACTTTTTATAGAAAAAAAGAAAGGGAAAAAATGTTATTTACCCACAGTGCTTGAAATGATTGAATTAATTTGCCAAGTTTGAAAGGAGCTTCAAGTTAAAAAAAAGTATCTTTAAATGTAAAAAGGGCAGGTTAATAACTATATATATATAAAATCATGGCCGAAAATGTTGGCACCATTGAAATTGTTCTGGAAAAAGAAGCATTTTTTCACAGAAAATCATTGCTATTATCCATGTTTTTGTTATGTTTTATTTCCCTTGTGTTTATTGGAAAAAATGAAAAAAGCAGAGATAAAAAGGCAAATGGACTTCCTTTTGCACAAAACTCCAAAAATGGGCCAGACAAAATTGTTGGCTCCTTTCCAAAATTTTGAGTAAACAACATTGTTTCAATCATGTGATGCTCGTTCAAACTCATCTGTGGCAAGTGCGTGGTGTAAACAATGTAAAAATCATACCTGAACCAGATAAAAAGGGGAAATCTTTGTATTGTGTGTCTGTGTTTGCTACACTAAGCATGGAGACCAGAAAGAGAAGAACTGTCTCATGACTTGAGAACTAAAATTGTTGAGAAATATCAACAAAATCAAGCTTACAAGTCCATCTCCAAAGACCTTGAAATTCCTTTTGTCCATGGTGCGCAACATAATCAATAAGTGTACAACCCATGGTACTGTAGCGATTCTCCCTGGATGATGGCAGCAGAGAAAAGTTGATGAAAGGTTGCAATACAATTGACTATCCAGCTCCAATCGAGTTCCAAAGAAATTCAAGCTGTCCTGCTTGCACAGGCGGCATCAGTGTCAGTGCAAACTATCCATCGACATTTTTAAAAAATTAAACTCTATGGTAGAAATTCCATGAACACCCTACTGCTGACACAGAGACATTAAATAGATAGACTGCAGTTTGCCAAAATGTATGCGATTAAGCCAAAATCCTTCTGGGAAAGTGTCTTGTGGACAGATGAGACGAAGGTAGAGCTTTTTCATAAAGCACATCATTCTACTGTTTATCAAAAATGGAATGATGCCTAAAAAGAAAGGAATACAGTACCTACAGTCAAATATTGTAGAGGTTCAAAGATGTTTTGGAGTTGCTTTGTTTGATGCATAATGAAATCTGAAGATTACCATAGCATTTTGGGTCCAATGTAGTGCTTAGTGTCAGAAAGCTATTTGTTATGACACACAACTTGTGTAACTGGCGGTAGAGCCTAGTGGGTGCTAACAGAGAGCCCAGTGAGGAGGTTTGGAAGACACAGTGGCATGGTGTGGTGTTTGCCTTTTTTTGTTATTTTGTGTTGTTCTAATACATGCAAAGGAAATAAACATGTGTAATTGCAATACTTTTCTGGGAGAAATACTTCATTTTCTGCAACATTTTCAAGGGTGCCAACACTTTTGGTCATGGCTGTAAACATACTTTAATTGTAAAAAGTACCTTGATTTTTGCGCTGTGGGTTATTTCTAGTGTGGGTTTGACTGGCTAATTTCAGCTACTAAGTTTGCACCCTTCCTTATTTTTAAAAAGATTTTCTGGTCTAAAACTGCAAGTCTGAAGTCACTCTATTTGACTGCATACTTGTGAATCCTAAGATCGTGCACACTACGTGCTAGGTGGACTTTCCTGTGTCAGTAAATGAAAGGCAATTATTCCAAATACATAATCCCGGACACATTCAGACTAGATGGGCGTAGCCTCACTCAGTGCCAGTGTATTTAGCAAGGCGGGAAATAGTCTAGTGGGAATGCGGCTGAGAGTATGTGTATTGCATTCTTGCTATCACATGACCGCATTGACTCAGAAGAATTTTCACAGCCCATAATGTGCATGATGTGAGGATTCACAAGTCTGCAGACACATAAAGTAACTGCAGACTTGTAGTTTTTGACCAGACAACTACTTTAATTCACAAAACGAGAAGTGTGTTGGCTGTGATTAACCAGTTATAAAGCCCTCTTCACATGGTACTCATTATATGCCAGAACAGTATCCTGAATACAAGCCGGAAGTGGAGCTATTGGGATGTGGGACTTACACTGAAATCTGTACATTGGGATATGAATCTTACTGCAAGAATATCAGTAAGTTATATAGTTTGCTATTTTACAGACAATTAAAATTGTTGCTATATTATTATAAACTCTTTAGTATTTGTAGAATGTTATATATTTTGGTGACTGCTAAGAAGCAGACTTGTTTGTTTTTTTTTTCTATTAAATCGTATAGACTTCAGATGAAAACGAAGCACATAAAAATTCAATTTCCCTTCACTTTCTTCCTGCTTGCTTGTGACTATTGACATTCCATGATACCCCTTCTAGTAATGCCCTGAATTAAAGGAGAAATAAGCTGAGAGAAAAACTAATCAATGCTGGCATCAGTGAGAGAGGAGGGTCAATGATGATATTTTGCCAACCATTTCCTGATGTGTTACGTACTTGAGATTTGCAGGAGAAACTATTTTACAACATCTCCTTGTAAACCAACATGGGAGAAATGTACAAACATACAGTAAAAAGGATTTAAATTGAACAATGCTGGCTTCCTTCCTATATTCTGCTTGGAGTGTAATATTATTTACTGATGGAGGAGCCATTTTTGTAAGAAGGATATTTCCTTAAAAAAGCACTCCTCCTCCCATCAAAGTTTTTATCCTCTTAATATATTGCAATCATCATATTATATAGCACTGTGTACTTATGTGGCGCCCTGCGTCTTTGCCGCCACAAAAGGGTTAAATATGTACTGTTTCACAAGTGTTTTGTAAGCAATGAGAGTTATGCTTTCTCTGCTAGAGACCACAGCACACAATTTACCTCACTCCTTTACTTGTCTGAAGCTTAGAGCTTTGCAGACATACCCTAACTGGGAGGGGAAGGAGTCGGGAGTTGTTGTTTTCAGTGAAGAAGAAGGTGGAGGAAATATGGAGAATGCTCTTGGAAACCATGCCATGTGCTCCCTCCAGGAGTAAAGCTAAGAAGCATCAGGGGGTCAGCCCCTAGGCCATCTATGTTTTCAGAGCAGGGTGGTAAGCTGAGAGAATGTGTGAGTTTATACAACCACCAGCAGAGTGTTTTCCCCGGGATGACTGTCGCAAACTAGGATCAGTGAAGGATTGTGCAAGAAGGAACTCGAGCGTCACACAGGATCCAAGCTGCAAGTTGCCAGAGGGGGAAAACACAGTGAGTAGTGGCTATACTGGAAAGTTCTAGACTCTGGGAAGCCTTGGTCCCAGAAGGGACTAGAATACCAGGAAGCTTACACCGAGTCACAGCAGAGTGAAACATAACTCCCATTCTGCAGAGCAGACTGTAACCTGGTGAGAGTTGTAATATCTCCTCTGAACTACAGTAAATGATAAAGTGACTTTCCTTGTCTCCTGCCTTATTACTCCGTGCCTTCAACTTCCTTCACAATCTCTGGGGGCCAGCCCTGGTTGGAAACAGTTAAACATCTGCACTGCCATCACCATCTACTCCCCCAGGGATCCTCTACAGTGCTGGCTATTCTACAGTTGAACAATCCAACTGGCGTCACGAATCACTACATAAACTTTATCCCTAATCAATATTCCCCTTTTACATGACCACGTGGGGCCACGGACCGGGTCACTGCCACTGTGACACATCCCTTTAAGACGACCGGCCTGGTACCAAGTATCCCACGGCCTCTGGGGCGCATCAATTACAATTGCTCATTTTTCCTTTCTACCCAGCTAATTCTTCTTTTTTCCATTAGGTATATGACATCATGTGATTAGAATCAGACTAAGCTCTTTATATAAACATGAAGCCTCCTTTCCCTGCTTGAGTCACCCTCCCTGTTCAACTCCTGACCCAGCTGTTCTGCTCTTGCTCTTTGCTAAAGAACTTCTGAAGTGATGACTCATGCAGGGAAAATTGACTTCCTGTTTCTATGTAGAGTACAGAAGGTTTCAACTAGTCTGATTTTAATCACATAATATCATAGACCTAGTGGAAAAGAGAAGAATTAGCTGGGTAGAAACTCAAATCGAGCAATTGTGACTACACAGTACTATATAATATGATAATTGCAATATTAGGAGGATAATTTTGATGAGAATGCTTATTTACTGCCCAACCTTGGATACCTCTACATTTCTATATTAATATTCAGTGTCTTGCATTTGCCCATTCTGTCCTCTTTCGCTTAGATTGCAGTGATAGACCTATTTGTTTGCTTGCAATGAATTCTCGCAGAATCCTAATTTATAGACCAAATTGTACTTGCTGTGGCAGTAAAATAAAATGACAATGGGAGCTGTAATTAACAAATGCAGATCACTGTACTATCCCTAGAAACAAGCCATTAAGCTAAGCTTGGACAGACAAGTCACTGGTATTTCCAAGAGCTTGGTGCTTCAGGAGATTGCCCTGTCTGCCCTGCCCAAATGCATTGGCACAATAACTGCTGAATTAATATAAATAGGCTGCTTGGGGGAGAGAGTATCATATGCATAACAAATCATAGATAGTTGTATTTATTTTTATGTAACTAACGGACATTAATGGCCTTCCATTCAGTTACACGTCAATCTGTCACAATTTTCGGCTTTACTGCTGCACCTGCATGGAGTCGTATATTAAGTCTCTAGATAAGCATTATAATGTAGCTAAGCTGTGTGAATGTAAAATATGTACAAGAAAGTTCTCACACGGAGGAACTGGGAAGCTATAAAGACGCGCTTTTGCACAGGAGGTTGCTGGAGTTGTCTGTAGGGATGTCAATTAATCTGCAGCTATTTTATTAGCTGACTGAAACGTAGCCATTAAACATATGGCGCAAACTGAGGGTCGTCTATTTGATTAGGGCTGGAGGAAAGGAAAACTCATAAATGAGAACATGATAAAAATAACCTCAGTGAAAGAGTTAAGCCCAGAAACTCCTTTCCTGTGAGTTTATTTATTTTTTTCCCTTTTTTCCCAGTTAGCAAGTTTTTGCACGGTTATATCTGCTTTCAGTATTTGCTCCCGTAATGTTAATTTTTGAGTTTCACTTCAGAATGACTAGGGAGATTGATGTATATGCACTCAACGGAGACATGATGGAAATAGGGATTTGGCTTTTTAAATCAAGTGACATGATATTGAAGATCTATTTCTAAGCAGGAAGCCTGGGTTACATTTTCTTTACGGACATCCAGTCAAGTGCGGTTTTTTTTTTGGAAGATGTAGAACGTCAACACACTTGGTTTGTACATGTGATTGGCCTATCCAGGTTCAATGCAATTTTAATTTTTTTTACTTCAAATGGATGCGCGGAGCACATAACATCTTGACCGCAATAATAAACATGCTGACAGCTCCTACCCTATCTGACCACGGTATCAAATGCTGCGCGATACACTGCTAGGCTTAGAAGTGCTGCATGTCATTAGGATTAAAGTATTTCCAAATCTGTAGAAATTGTGTCAGGACTCCCTTCAGATCACTACCAATAATCCATTTTGGGGTAAAATTCACTCGAAAGACAAATAGCTCGAAGGGGTCTTTTCCAAGGCTAAAGGCAGTTATGCTCACCAGAAAGGGTTGTGAAAGTCAAACCCCTGTAGAAGTACAAGGAAGGCTGCTGCAGAACCACGGTGCATTGAAAAATCGTAAAGGTGGAGAAAAATGGGTTAAAATCTGAACTGCCGATGAACCAGTGATGAGCAGGAAATGAGATACGTAGAAATGCGGTTCAAACTGATACACTTCCTCATCAGGACAAATTACACATAAGGACAAACCTGCAAATTACAGGTTTGTTGACAGCACACTAACGACTCTTAACCCATTCTTCTCCAGCCTTATGAATAATCCATTTTTATGATTACTACATCCATTTCATCATGTAGATTAAAGTTTTAACTGTAACTTATATTTATTCGATCTGGTCACATACAGTAAGATTATACCTCAACTTTAATAGTCTATAAATGGTAGATATATCATTGCCTTGAGATGTCCTGCACTGGTCACCTGTACAGCTGAGTCCGATTCTACCATTTACTATAAGAAATGAAAATGACCTTCTAGTCTCAAAGTGTACCAAAAATAAGTAAATTAATTAAAATAGAATGTAAACTTCAGCACTGAAAAAGTATGTTGCAAAAGAGCTTATTAACCCCTTTCTGCCATCTGACTTATTATCTCATCTATGTGCCCTGGGATAATTGGACCATGGACGGGATAGTACGTCATGGCGCCGATCGCAGCTGGGTGTCAGCTGATTCTCACAGCTGACACATGGCACTATGTGCCAGGAGCAGTTACAGAATACTCCCAGCACTTTAACCCAAGAATACTGCAATCAAACAAGATCGCAGCATTCCGGTGTCGGCAGAGTGGCTGATAGCCCCTCTGTCTTTGAATCGGAGACCCCATGGCGAGACACGGGGTCCCAATTGCTGCTATGGAAACCCGATGTCGTCATGATGACATCCGTATTATCAGAGCTGAGAAACTTCCTGTCATGTGCAGTGCATGTCAGGAAGTCTCTCATGTCAGTCTGCACAGAGTGAAGTGCTGACAGCTTCTATAGCATACAGATGCTGCTTCACCTGCATGCCATATAAGCGATCAGTGTTGTGAGTTCATTCTCTGGTCCACCAATAGTGAGTTCTCCTTCCAAACTCCCTCTGGTGGTGACAGGAGATGGTGAGGCTGATTTAATCAGTAGAGATCTACCACCTGATAATGATGATGATGATTGGACCTCAGGAATCTTAGACTGGATTTAAGACAGCCAACGCCCTAAATCAGTGCTGGTGATTGCTTCTGGCTACTCAGGTCTTGGTTTTCAGCTCTGTTCCAGCCTTCTCAAAGTTAAGTGTTTTTGCTAATGTTCACACTTGATTTTGTTGGTCTATTCAGTTTTTTTTGTGTTCAGCCAGCCCCGGCTGGGCCTGTGCTGAATTTCCTCTCTTATTTATCTGTATTTGCCAATTTGCTTTTTAGTCCCTTATTAGAGTGGCCTCTTTTTGCTCTGTCTCAGAATATTTCAGAGTGCTGATATAGTGGGAGAAGTCTAGTGACTTCTGGGTTAATTTTGTTATCAGAAGTGTTGGACATTATTTTGTAGGCTTTTTGGCAGATTGCAGACAGTGTCTTTCCTTTCCTGTTATTTATAGTTAGTTGGGCCCCATCGTTTGCTCAGCCTATTTTCCTACCTATGTTTGTGTTTTCATCTTGTTTCACCGTCAATACATGTGTGGGGGCTGTCTATTCCTTTGGGGTCTGCTCTGGGGCAGTTAGTTTTCCCTTTTCTGGCTTTAGGCTTATGTAGTCCTTCGGCGGTGACAAGGTGTCTAGATCATCGTAGGAACGCTCCACTGCTACTGCTAGTTGTGTGGTAGAGATCAGGGATCTGCAATCTGCATAGTTACCAACCTATCTGCTTTTCTGGGACTTAGCTTTTTGTTGTCCTCCTCGGTGACCCATTCATAACAGATCAGCCTGCAAAATCTGATTGTCCCATAGTGGTACAAAGTGTAAAAGTAAAAATAAAGTAAAAAAAAATGTAAATAATTGTAAAAATATTTTTAAAAAATAAAAAAAAATAAAAAAATCAATATTTATTATCTCAATAGATAAATATTTGAATGAAAAAAAAATCTAAACAATAAAAGTACACATATTTGGTATCACCGCATCCGTAACAACCCAACCTATAAAACTGTCCCACTAGTTAACTCCCCTTAGTGAATCCCATTAAAAAACAAGGCAAAAAAACAATGCTTTATCATCATACCGCTGAACAAAAAGTGGAATAACACGTGATCAAAAAGACGGATATAAATAAACATGGTGCCACTGAAAACATCATCTTGTCCTGCAAAAAACAAGCCCCCAGACACCTCCATTACCAGAAAAATGAAAAAGTTATAGCCCTCAGAATAAAGCAATGCAAAAACAATAATTTTTTCTATAAAATAGTTTTTATTATATAAAAGCGCCAAAACATAAAAAAATATAAAGGAGGTATCGCTGTAATCGTACTGACCCGAAGAATAAAACTGCCTTATCAATTTTACCACACGCGGAACGGTGTAAACACCCCCCCAAAAGAAATTCATGAATTGCTGGTTTTTGCTCATTATGTCACCCAAAAATCGGACTAAAAAGCGATCAAAAAATGTCAGGTGCCCAAAAATTATACCAATAAAAAGTCAGCTTGTCCCACAAAAAACAAGCCCTCATATGAATCTGTGGACCAAAATATGGAAAAATTATAGCTCTCAAAATGTGGTGATGCAAAAACTAATTTTTGCAATAAAAAGTGTTTTTAGTGTGTGACAGTTGCCAAACATGAAAACCCGCTATAACGCCTCTTTCACACATCCTGATATTTACGGTACCAGAGATGTCAGTGTCTGTGTGTGTAATACTTGTGGCACATGCATGGCATCAGTACAACATGGATGGGCGCCAGGGAACAAGCGTTGCAGTACGCGCTGTTAACTTGCGCCGGGTGCTGAACACGGCTCTCATTATTCGATCGATGTGAGTATGGGAGAATGATGAGAGTTACATTTAACCCCTTAACGACCTCCGATACGCCTTTTAACGGTGGCAGTTAAGGGTACTTAAACCACAGTGCCGCTTCTTAACGGCACTGAGATTTAAGGTTATAGCAACCCCCCAGCGTTGGAATTTCTCCGGGGTCTCTGTTGCCAGGGGTAGCTGAGACTCCAGAGAAGAGAGAACATGATTCAGGTCAGTTTTTACTGACCACAGTGTTGAGATCGCCGTTATTAATGGTATAATGGCAACCGCAAAAAAAGTTTGATTTTTCATTTAATTTTTCTCTTTTCTGATGTGATCACTAGGGTGACCGCAAAAAATCGATGTCGGAATTTTGTCCGTCTGGACCCCACAAAATGATTCCCCTTTCCAGATATTGAGATAGCCAAAATTTGAGCTCGATCAAACGACGTTAACCCATGCCGCTCGTCGCTCAAAGGTTGAAAAAATCCAAATTGAGGTATTTTAAGATTTAGGTATTTTGCATAGTCTGTTAGACTATAAAGAATGTGACAACAACATTGCAGAAATAGCCCTGACCAAATTTTCGAACCATTTGTGGTATTTGAATGCAGAGTTGGTGGGATTATCGTTTTTTGATCCCACCATTACAGACAATGAAAAGTTGTTAATGGCTAATAAATTGCTCAGTAGCACAAATGAACCATCAGAGCACGCTAGGGTTGTAAATCCAAAAGTTAGGAAAGAAAAATTAAAAGAGGTAGGAAGTAACCGACTTTAACGACCTTCTGACAAAAGATGAAGAACAAAAGCAATATGTCCTGCAAGTTGTAAGCAAATGCCGAGCATTATATTCTGACGTTTCAAAAACTACTTTAACAAAAGCTCTAGAATAGATTAGATAACTATGTAAAATTATCAACTCATGTAAGTTAGCGTGCTCTGATGGTTCATCTGTGCTACTGAGCAATTTATTAGCCATTAACAACTTTTCATTGTCTGTAATGGTGGGATCAAAAAACGATAATCCCACCAACTCTGCATTCAAATACCACAAATGGTTCGAAAATTTGGTCAGGGCTATTTCTGCAATGTTGTTGTCACATTCTTTATAGTCTAACAGACTATGCAAAATACCTAAATCTTAAAATACCTCAATTTGGATTTTTTCAAACTTTGAGCGACGAGCGGCACGGGTTAACGTCGTTTGATCGAGCTCAAATTTTGGCTATCTCAATATCTGGAAAGGGGAATCGTTTTGTGGGGTCCAGACGAACAAGATTCTGACATTTTTTCCCCCCCATATGAGATCCGGTCACCCTAGTGATCACACATCAGAGTAGAGAGAAATACGGTCCCCCCAATCACCCCCCGGTACCTCTGTTGTCCTGCAGGCCCCCCTAAAGTCCCCCAAGCAGCTGGCTTCTTCTTCTGGAAGAAAATGGTGGGCACATGCGCAGTGCGACCGCCGAGATCTGCCAGCTGGCACCCAGAAACAATAGGAGACTTTTACCTATTGGCTCATTTTGATCACTGTGACCCTATCACAGTGATCAAAATAAAAAAAAGTAAATTAAGCCCTCCTTTATCACCACCTTATTTAACAATAATAAAATAAAAAATGTATTTATTTCCATTTTCCCATTCCGGTTAGAGTTGGGCTAAAGAGAGTTTGGCTAAAGTTAGGGATAAGGTTGGGGCTAAAGTTAAGATTAGGGTTGGGACTAAAGTTAGGGTTAGGGCTGGGGCTAAAGTTAGGGCTAGGGTTAGTGTTGGGGCTAAAGGTCTAGTTTCCAAAATGGTGTCACTTGTAGGGGGTTTCCACTGTTTAGGCACATCTGGGGCTCTCCAAACGCGACATGGCGTCTGATCTCAATTCCAGCCAATTTTGCACTGAAAAAGTAAAATGGCGCTCCTTCCCATCAACTTTTGGGGTCCAATTTCTCCTGTTACCCTTGGTAAAATAAAAAAAAATGGATCTGAAGTAAATTTTTTGTGAAAAAAATGTTCCTTTTTGTTTAAAATATTCCAAAAATTCCTGTGAAGCACCTGAAGGGTTAATAAACTTCTTGAATGTGGTTTTGAGCACCTTCAAGGGTGAAGTTTTTAGAATGGTGTCACTTTTAGGTATTTTCTATCATATAGACCCCTCAAAATGACTTCAAATGTGATGTGGTCCCAAAAAAAGATAGTGTTGTAAAAATGAGAAATTGCTGTTTAACTTTTAACCCTTTTAACTTCTTAACATAAAAAATTGGTTCCAAAATTGTGCTGATGTAAAGTAGACATGTGGAAAATGTTATTTATTAAGTGCTAGCTGAAGAGCCCAGCGCTGCCCGGGCTTAGTAACTAACTGTGGTTAGTTATAACAAATTATAATTATCCTCCATCCCATAGTCCCGTGCCCATATACCCATCATACATATCCACCATTCCATAGGCCCGTGCCCATATACCCATCATACATATCCTCCATCCCATAGTCGAGTGCCCATATACCCATCACACATCCTCCATCCCATAGTCCCATGCCCATATACCCATCACACATCCTCCATCCCATAGTCCCATGCCCATATACCCATCACACATCCTCCATCCCATAGTCCCATGCCCATATACCCATCATACATATTCGCCATCCCATAGTCGAGTGACCATATACCCATCACACATCCTTCATCTCATAGTCCCATGCCCATATACCCATCATACATATCCTCCATCCCATAGTCCCGTGCCCATATACCCATTATACATATCCGCCATCCCATAGTCCCGTGCCCATATACCCGTCATACATATCCTCCCTCTCATAGTCCAGTGCTCATATACCCATCACACATCCTTCATCCCATAGTCCCGTGCCCATATACCCATCATACATATCCTCCATCCCATAGGCCATTGCCCATATACCCATCACACATCCTGCATCCCATAGTCAACCATTATGACATCATAATGAGCGGCGGGGCTTGCAACCTATGATGACATCAGCGTCGCCATGGCAACCATTGTGACATCATAAAGAGGGGTGGGGCTTGATACGCACACACTGTTTCCCCATTATGTAGATGGGGCATTATGACATCATAATGAGGGGCGGGGCTTGACGCGCACACACTTTTTCCCCAGTATGTAGACAGGGGCAAAATTGTTTGGTGAATTCGAATGCACGGGGTTAAAATTTTGCCTCATAACATAGCTTAGGACGCTCTCGGGGTCCAGATGTGTGACTGTGCCAAATTTTGTGGCTGTAGCTGCGACGGTGCGGATGCCTATCCCGGACATACACATACACACACACATACATACATACATACACACTTTGAGCTTTATAAATTAGATTTTGTGTGACATATCTGTGTGATTTATGGGCATGAAAATTCAAAGTTTGAAAATTGCGAAATTTTCAAAATTTTTGCCAAATTTCATTTTTTTTCACAAATAAACGCAAGTAATATCAAAGAAATTTTACCACTAACATGAAATACAATATGTCATGAGGAGAAAACACTGAGAGAATCACCTGGAATCATGGAAGCATTCCAGAGTTGCAACCTCATAAAGGGCAGTAGTCAGAATTGCAAAAATTGGTCATAAACTTGCAAACCACCCTTAGGGGTAAAGGGGTTAAAAAAGAAAAAAATAAAGTTACCCAGTGAATTCCAGTTAACCAAATCAACTTTTCGGCCTTAGGTCCGGCCTTTATCAAGATATATCTGTAAAGGATGAGGTCTCACAAAATTGCAACACACAAGGTGCCAAATAGTGGTCCAATGATAAAGAAGGATAAACCAGTTACTGGAGGAGCAGGATATTTGTCAAGAGGCATGCAGGGTGACAGTGCTATCACCATGCATGCTTCTTGACAAATATCCTGCTCCACCACTATCCTTCTTTGTGATTGGATAAAGGCCTGACCTAAGGCTGAAACGTTGATTTGGTTATCTGAAATTCATTGGTTCACTTTACTTTTTCTGTTTAATAATAAACTCTTTTTGCAACATACTTTTTGAGTGCCGAAGTTTACATTCTATTTTGTTATATTCATTTACCTCTGAGCACCATGGACCATACGGTCAAGCACCCATTTCTCCCTCCATCCTAAAATGTCATACAATATACCAGTATAGTTCATATCTGATAGGTGTCATAATCTTCATAAACAATAGTTCCAGGTCCAGACAAGTTTCCTTCTAGGTTGGGTGTTCGCAAGACCAGAGCGCTGTGTAAAAGAACCTAGCTGACTGTTCATTACAATAGCTAAACTTCCCCCTATCTCTGTCTATGCATCAGCTGTGGGAGAAAAGAGTGCTAGCTTAGATATCAATATTAATAATGAGCAAATTTGTATGTTTGCTTGAATTTGGTCAAGAAATTTGATTTGCAATTTATTTGATACAAATCAAATTATAGCTATTATAGTGTGGGGTATTTATACCTAAGTGCATAATAAACATAAAATAAAAAAATCAATACTCAACAGGCTTCTCACCTGTGCCACCAACTCAGCCCCTTCTCAGTACTCTACACAGCCCCTTCTGCTCCCTTCTTTATTTTCTGCACTACACATGACATTCTCTACCTCCTTCTTCAATTAGCATTGGTGCTTCTGCCAGTAAATAGACATCTGACATCATTAATGCAGCCTTGAATCCTAGACAGCATCGCATGTGTCAGCTGAGAGTAAAGATAGAGAAAGAGAACATCACATGTGTTGCAGGAGTAAAAAAGAGGCCAGAGGAAATTGCACGGTAGTGGAAAAGATGAGCAGGGTGCTAAATGTTATATTTTTGAACTACTTTCCCGGTTCTTCACAAAGCATTAAAATGATAGCAGACATTTTGCTGAATACGCATGAATCGAACCACGGAAAACATTCAGAAAATTCCACAGATTCTGTAAAATTTACAGATTTGCTTAACTGTAATTGAAATAAAGCAGTGAATTAGGCTTCTTAATACATTGCTCCAGTTACATGCCAACTTATAAAATCTGATAAATGTCAGGTTATACACATGAGAAGAAGGAATCAATATCACAGTTACACACTGAACAGGAAACCACTGGGTAAATCTGACATGGAGAAGGACTTGGGGATCCAAGTCAATTATAAATTTTCCTGAAGCAATCAGTGCCTGGCAGTGGCTGCCAAGGCAAATGGATCATGGGGTGCATCAAAAAGAGGTCTAGATACACATGATGAGAGCATTATACTGCCTCTGTACAAATCCCTGGTTAGACCACACATGGAGTACTGTGTACAGTTTTGGCCACCGGTGCTCAGGAAAGATATAATGGAGCTAGAGCGAATATAAAGGAGGGCAGCAAAATTAATAAAGGGGATTGGGGAACTACAATACCCAGAGAGATTAGCAAAATTAGGATTATTTAGTCTAGAAAAAAGATGACTGAGAGGTGATCTAATAACCATGTATAAGTAAATAAGAGGACATTACAAATATCTCTCTGATGATCTGTTTATACCAAGGAACTTGATGGTCACAAGGGGGCATTCTCTGCGTTTGGAGGAGAGAAGGTTTTTTTGACCAACATAGAAGAGGATTCTTTACTTTTTGGGCAGTGAGAAACTAGAATTCCTTGCCTGAGGAGGTAGTGATGGCGAACACAGTCGAGGGGTTCAAGAGAGGCCTGGATGTCTTCCTGGAGCATAACAATATTGTATCTTACAGTTATTAGGTTCTTTGGAAGGACGTGGATCTAAGGATTTGTTCTAACGGAATATAGGCTGATCTGGATGGACAAGTGTCTTTTTCCGGCCTTGCTAACTATGTTACTATGTTATGTTATGAACATGAACAGCATTAACAGGGTTTGGAAGAGCAGAGACATCACTCAACCATTGTAGATTGGTTAAAGACATTGTCTTCCCAGTAGCAACATACGGATGTGAGACCTGGATACTCAAGGATGCTGACAGGAAGAAAATTGAGACATTTAAAATTTGTTGCTGGTGAACACTTCTATAGATTCCTTGAACAGCGAGGATTACACACAGAGATGTCATGACACCAAGTCAAGCTCAAACTGTTTCTAGTAGCTAAAATAACCAAACAAAAATTAGCTTATTTTGGCCACATTATGCAGAGGCAGTTGTTGGAGAAAGATGTTGTGCTTGGATTAGTTAGTTGCAGAAGAAAAAGAGGATGGCCAAGAACCCACTGGATCAACATCATCAAGAGCGACATGGGAATGACAATTGGCGAACTGAAAGAAGCAGAGCAGGATAGAACTGCCTTGCAAGGAATGATCCATAGAATGACCAAGAGCCGTACTAGACTGAACGGATGCGAGAGAGACATAAAATCTTGTCATGTGTCTTACTCAAACTGGAAGCATACCAAGCAAGAACTGGAGCAATAACTTATAGATAAAGAAAAAGGCACATTTTCGATGTGAAGCGTATTAAAAAGTTGCATTATGTACTAATTTAACAACATTCACATCTAATTGTTTAGTTTGTTATCCTATCTAAATATCACACTTCAGATGTTTAGATCTTCTATACTACTTACTTTGCAAATTAAATGCTTTAAGTCAATTTATACTAGGTCTATATCTGCAACAGGCCTTCGTCAGGAACCTTCAATTCAGATTTTGTCATATGAAAAGGATAGAAGTTTTATGTATTCTCCAACATCATGCACTATTTTTATTCCAATAAATTAATGAACACTGTGACAGTAAAGTTGACACTCATTTGGGTCCGTTGGGTGCTACTGGTGTGCGTCATGTGATGGATGTGGCATTGTCGTCAATTTTACTTCATGTTCCTATGACACAACAGAAAAGCTAAAATCTGAATGCAAATATAAGCCTAGATTAAGGGTGTACAAGAGCTCCCATTTTAGCCTATGTTTGATTATAGTCTTTATCTATACTTTTTGTACATAGTAAAATAAAAAAATAAATATGCCTAAAAGTAAAAGGCTAAAAATGTTCAGCAGCTTTTTAGTGATGGTTAGTTGTAGGTAGCCAAAAACAGTCCTATTCTTTGATAATGACAATAAGAAGACAGCTTGATGTAAAAGACAGAATTAAGAAGTAGTTAAAATGCATAGAACATCTAAACAAGAGCATACACTTAAATATATTTATATAGTCTATGCATGAAATGTATATTATCCTTTTGCATCACTTGCTGTATATTTAATTTAATCTTTGCTAAAGTAATGCAATTAACATTACTATACCATTTTAACATCAATTAAAAGAATGAATCTTCTTATTAGTGAGATTACTAATTAAAGGTTTCGGCATCATTTCACACAATACTCCACCTTTCATTTCACCATGAACAGAGAAAAAGCCAATTAATTGGAACCATTATGGAGAACATATAAATAACTGCAACCTTTATGTAATGAATAGTTTGCCCTCAGCTACTACTATCAGCTATGTTTCTGTCAATGGAAGTCATCCCTTTTACATGTTTTTAACAATTGGAAAGGAATTTATGAAGTCAATTTCAATGCATTTAATAAAACAATGATACCCCCTTGCTGTGGGTGTTGTTCAAGACTTTTTATTTCCACTTTTTTTGGACCCGAGTGATACCAGCTTGTGTCTGGCATGACCATGTAAGAGCACTGCTATAGGAGATGTATAGTTGCATAGGTTGATGAAGGAACCCAAAAGGTCTCATATGGGGACATGAGTAGTATAAATGAAAAATGAAAGGTCGGCTTGTAATAGGGCTCAGCTGCTTCTAGTTGGACACCAGACACTGTTGTCTAAGGCTACTTTCACACATCTGTGTCTACTTTTACAGCAACGTAAAATGGACCTTTTTTTTTCACGACATCTGTATTGCCTCTATGTTGTGTCCATGATGCATCTGTTATTTTCTCATCCACTTTTAAAAATTAAGGCAGGAAAACTGATCTTTTACTTATTATATGAGAGCAAATCAGAATCGCCAGTCTTGAAGACTGGAGCAGAGACTTCAGATTTATTAAGAGGTTCTTGCCTCTTAAGCCCTTAACCTGATGGTAATTCTCCATTTTTTCATTTTCATTTTATCCTCCCTTTCTTCCATGGGCTATAACGTTTTTTTACTTTTCCGTCCACATAGCCGTATGAGGGCTTGATTTTACAGGACAAGTAGTACTTTTAAAGGACATCATTCATTTTATCATGTGATGCACTGGAAAACAGGAAATAAATTCCAATTGCATTGAATTCAGAAAAAAAGAGTAATTTCACAATAGCTTTTTGTTTTGCTTTTTTATTTACCATGTTCAACATAAGGTAAAACTGACCTTCCAATATGATTCTACAGGACAGTGTGAGTATGCAGATACCAAACATATGTATATATTTTTTTAATTTAAGTGGTGAAAAAAATGAGACATTTGTAAAAGAAAATAAATTTGCTTTAGTCGCCATTTTTCCAAAAACATAACATTTCCATTTTTCAGGATCTGGGGCATTGTGATGGCTTATTTTTTGCGCCCTGAGCTGACATTTTTACTTATAGCATTTTGGGGTACATACAATGTTTTGATCGCTTCTTAATTTTATTGCAATTTTGCAGCTTTCAAAAAAACATAATTCTGGTGTTTTTATTTTTTTCATTAAGTCGTTTATTTCTCTGATTCATCTATTTTATATTTTAGTAGATCAGACTTTTTCAAATGCAGTGATACCAAATATGTGTATTTTTTTCATTGCTTTATGCATCTTACTGTCTGTGGACTTTGTACTTGGACAGACTTGTGTTAGCGAGGTTTGCTTTCTCAACACTGTTTCATTCTAAATCTGAAAGCTCTGCTTGTATCACGATGGCTGTCCCCCATAGTCTAAGTGATATTCAGTTGGATTCAGTTGGATGTACTAAGGCTAAGTTTACATTTGCATATGGAGGATCTGCGACCATCTGTGGACTTCCTCCGTGAAGCTCCGCCCACGGCCACACTTCCTCCGGTCAGCTCCGCCTAAGTCCGCATACTTCTGCATGCGGCCTGCATACTTTATCTTTAGCATTGGGTACGCAGGTCATGTGGATGTATGTGGATGCCTCCGCATGCGTCGTTTTGACGATGTGGCGCCCGCATAAAATTCCAACATGATGCGTTTGAGATCGCCGCATTGTCAAAATGACACATGCAGAGGCATCCACATACATCCGCACGACCTGCATACCCAATGCTAAAGATAAGGTACGCAGGCCGCATGCAGTAGTATCCAGATGTAGACGGAGCTGACCGAAGGAGGGGTGGCCGTGGGCAGAGCTTCACGGAGGAAGTGTGCAGACGGCCGCAGATCCTCCATATGCAAATGTGAACCTAGCCATAGTTGTTCAGCTTCTCCTTGCCTACATCATCTCTTCTACATGAGGTAGCAAGAACCTGCTGACAGATTCCCTTTAAGTTGTATAAGTGTTTTAAACACATTCAAAATTTTATTAAATTTCTTCTAAATTTAAAAACATGAATATACAGATAACTTGGTTAACGGTATTAATGTCATAAAAGATTTCTATGGGTTAAAACTGACTTGTTTTACCATCTTCCATGATCATTATTCAACTGTCTCTGCTAAATATTCTTCATTCTGCCTTTTTAAAGAAGAGATAGTCACCATGGCATCCAAGTGAAAATAACTTCTCAAGCCACCACAAAATAATCTTCCTTCCAGGACTTGTTATGATAATTCATTGTCTCAGCAGTGACAACAGAATCATCCGGATGATACCTCTTGTTTCTCAAGAGCTGTCATCCCATATCACGAGAGACAAGTGCATTCGTATTGTGCAGGACTTTTAAATAAATCTCTGTGGAGGTCTACTAGTGACACCCTGGAATTACTTGTCAGTCTCCTGTGCGTTTTATATAGGAGATTCACAGACATTCTGTTCTGCTTACTGGTTGGTTAAAATCATGTTATTTCAGCTGAGTGAAAAAAGAAAACAACGCTCAGGGGCATTCCTCCGGAGACCAAAAAGTGTGCTGTCCGATGACATTTACGTCAGAAAGAATATGCCCCATTACTTCATATTCATCTGTTCTTTGTACTAAATGCACAAACATGTGATCCCGATAAAAGCTGTAGGCTAGAAATTCTTTTAAGATGTTGAATTTCTTAATATTTTGATAAATGCAGAAAAGCAAAATTTCAGTCATTCAACCAGAGATCAACTCAGGATATCAATTAAAACATAACATTTTTCTACTAAAATTAAAGTTCTACCTTGAAGCTACATTAAGAGGGTTTTTCCAAACATCTTACAGTACCATTGGGATTTTAATCCATTCTTTCACGAATCTTTATTTACAAAAACTAAATACTAAATAAAGTAATTTCTTAGCTTGTTGCATCAGCTCCAATGGACAAGTACCAATGCTTTTCACTGAGGTATATGGGTGTTAGGGAAACTGTCAAGTTCTCACTGGGGCTAAAACCCTTATAGGAAGCATCTTTTTGTATGAAAAAAGTAGCTCACTTATCTACTTTTATTTTCATCTATAAGAAAGATCTAAGACACACATCCTTCATAATCTTTTTATCTTCATTTCCCGCTCACATTTCCAAGACTTTTCTAGAGCTGCACCCTGTGTTTGGTATGCACTAACTCAGAGGATTAGGTTAATTCTCAGCATTTTCAGTTCAAGAGTCATTTAAAGGTGGCTTTACACATAGCGATATCGCTAGCAATATCGCTAAAGCGTCACCAATTTTGTGACGACGCAGCAGCGATATTGCTAGCGATATCGCTACATGTGATAATTACCTCCGACCGGCTCCCCCGCTGGCTATCGCTGATCGCGTGAGAACGTCCTGGGCCGTTTCTCGTCGGCAGCTTCCTGCTGGCGCCAACGAGCGACGCGTGGACGCGGGCGGAGAACTTCATCATCGCCGCGTCTGACAGGTAAGTAACGACCGCTGCTGCGTCGCTGCTGAGATCTGCCTGTTTGGCAGCTCACTGGCGACCATTTAGCGATGCACCAGTGATCCTGACTGGGTCATATCGTGGTCAGGATCGCTTGTGCATTGTTAAATGTAACGGGGCCCTAACACTAGCCATCCTGGGGTACTAAATGGCCACTGATCAGCAGCTTGTTTTCTTATCATTGGCCATTTAATAGCCAGTACACACAGATAATAGAAATTGTTATCAATAGTATGAGTCCTGTTTAAACAGGACAACAGCCTGCTGAGAAGAATGAGTGTTATGCTTGTTTGTTGGGTAATCAGGAGCCTATATAGACTTTTACCCTTGTTCCAGACCAGGCATGATTTTTTTTATAGGATGTGCAGTTTAATCCCTTCCTAACATTTGAT
Organism: Dendrobates tinctorius; assembly: GCF_039654945.1. Classification (NCBI taxonomy): domain Eukaryota; kingdom Metazoa; phylum Chordata; class Amphibia; order Anura; family Dendrobatidae; genus Dendrobates; species Dendrobates tinctorius. Next base: position 57,292,648 of record NW_027361690.1, read on the forward strand.
GTAGGGGTATTTCATAATTTGCAGTACATTTACGAAAATGAACGTCTGGTATGTCTTGGCGATTATATGAGAGCCGAGCTTCTGCTGTGACAGCCAGGTTTAATGACCACACCCCTGCTGGCTTTTTCAACCCTTTAGTTGCTGCTATCCATACAGCATTTAGAAGGTTGATAGTGGGAGTGGGCTCCCTTTCTCACCCTATCGGCACCGTCATGATACCATCACAGGGACCCAAAAGAAGTAATTGCAACAGAAGGTCATATAGTGACCTCCTGGTTTGCCAGCTATGGTAGCCTATTAGACCATGCCAAGAGCAGTGTCATGATCCATTTTTTGGATCTGTGTCAGATCTGGATTTCCTCACATTTAAACCTTTTTTTCCTTTTCGGCCATCGGGGGTTAATATGAGTTTTTGCCCCCGGTGGCTGCTGGTGTTACTACAACTGTAGTTGGTCTGCTGATTGGTTTTCCCCCCAGTGGCTGCTGGTGTTACTGCATGGTTACTGCATGATGATTAGCTATCTATGCAGGTGGTGACAACTCCCCCTCCTTCCTATAAAAGGTCATCAGGTGCTGTAGATCACTGTTGGTTATACACTTGCTCTTGGGAGACGAACATAGCTGGAGTTCAGGAGCTGACAGAATACTGTGGTGCTTCAGTCGTTTTCTGTTGTCAAGTGGCTAACTGCTGTCCAGGAGCATTGCAGCAGAGCAAGCTAAGTATTGTTTTGTTTTATTCTGTCTGCTGAATCTTTCCTTTGGGATTTTGTGGTAGTACACTTTTCCCCTGTCTCACCTGCTGGGGAGGAGGTTTGGGGCTTTAGCTCAGGGCTAAACAGGAGACAGGGACAGGTCAGAGACTTGGGCCTCACTACCATTAACTGTACTCCCAAGTTAAGGAAAGTCAGGACACCCCCCTAGTCTTAGGGGCAGTTCAGGGGCCCTTCTTCCACGTCACCTGTTTTCCCCTTACTGCCCCGTGACAAGCAGAGTGTTTATCATTTAAATATTTAAATATTTTATTGAATTTGATTTCCCTTATAAAGGATTGAGCCCAATTAGAAGGAAAATGCAGCCTCCAGGCTTGCTAGGAAAGTTGTCTTGGTCTCCTTTGTCCCAGCAGCTCCTGCTCCTTCCTATACACAATGATCAGATGAATGCTGTGTATGGTGCAAGAAATGTTGTCAGGTCATTTTAATAAGTGGATACACGGAACTAATTTCATGTTATGTATACAGCAATCAAGAAGGCACAGACGGCAAAGAACCATTACTGCCTTCTCTATGGAAAGTCTTCGACAGCCTGATCCCCACTTCACAGCTACACGATCACATGTAGCTGTGCAAATTTGCAGTTACATTTTATAAAGTTTAAAGTCAATGGATGATTTTGAAGCAGGTAAAGGGAATCAATAAGCAGCCTTTCACCCCTCAAATCTCTCAATTTCCATCCCTATGTTCATGCACATGTAGCTCTTTCAAAGACAAGTACAGCAATACCTTTAAATTACCAGTCCGTTCCTCTACTAAAAAATCAATGACTGAAATGATATTGAAATAAAGCTTATGAGCTATGAGCTACTATAGAACTGAAGCCTCTGTCACTTATCTCTAAACCTCGCCCAGTGCCATCTCCTTCTGCATGACAGCCTCTATGCTTTGTTACTTCAGGTATAGGAACTGGCCTTCAAGTAGGAGGAGGTGGCACTGGGCAGGGAATAGAGCTGGAGTGACAGAGGCTTTAGATCCACAATAGATCTTCAGTCTTAGTTGCATATCAATTCAAATGCTGATTTCTCAGTAAAGGAGGAATAGACTGGCCATGTAAAGGTATTTAGTTAGGACTTGTTTTTGAAAGAGCTACATGCACATATAATTTTTGTGAGGGTGAATTTCTGCTGACAGATTCCTTTTACGTATGCCCTAAAACACATCTGTTTTACTTGGGTTTATCGCATTCCCTAATAATCTAACTCCTCTCTGATTACTCCCTTTGATTTAAATTATGCCTCAGAACCTGATTCTTTATCCAATATTATTACTCACACTTCATACACTCAAAAGCACTTACGGTAATAACTGCACATGTATAGAAACTATCTGGGTGACTAAGTATTGCTTTGCATTATAAAAGATGAAGGGACCATTGTACAAATCAAGCACGTTGTACCTTGGGTGTCATCTCTAGTTCTTCATTGTAAGCTCTTGTGATTGCCATACCTTACTAGTATTGTTTATGTTACAGTATTAATTAACAATGAAAATAAAACATGGAAGCATAGGCCAAGTAAAATAAAATTTACCTTCATTGACTCAATAAATCTAAAATAGTACAGATATAGTAAAAATAAAAATGGAGATGCAAATAAAAAAAATTCTGCCTACCAAGGTTATACACAAAATGCCTAGTGACGTTGATACCTGCAAACAATCATGTTAAATTTTATTTTACTTGGCCTATGCTTCCGTGTTTTGTGAGGATTGTTGAATATTTTGGAAGTGCCACTTTTTAAGCCACTTGTTTGTAGGTTTATACAGTATTAATTAGTTTGCCACTTTGCTACCCATTATTTGTGCAGTGAATATTTTAGCGTTATTTGAGATTATTATTATTTATTATAAGAGATTGGTCAGAATATTTGGCCAGTGGTTACAGAATTGTTAATATTTTGGGTTGAGAATCTAGACTATGGAGAAAGAAAAAGGACATTTAGGGTAATGTTTATACATGAAGGATACTGTCACGATCCATTTTTGGATCTGTGGGAGATGTGGACTCTCACATTAAAACTTTTTTCTTTCCAGGGAGGCAGGGGTTAAATGCAGTCTTTCCCTCTGGCACGCTGGTTTTATTGTTATTGCAGTGCTGCTGGGTCATCTGATCTTGCTGTTGACCACTCCCAAATCCTTTAAAAGGTCACCTGATGCATCAGCTGACTGTTGGTGATACAGGTCCTTTCTGGAGACCAGCCTAGCAGAAGCATTTCTCTGGTGCCTGCCATGTGTTAGTGTTAAGAGTCCTATTGCTGTGCTATCTGCGATGTGGAGCTTTGCTGCGGTGCATATAAGCTAAGTGTTGCATTTATGTTAGCTTGTCCCTTTTGGTGTCTGTCACTTGCCCCTGTGTGTTGTATTAGTGCAGCGGTGGGACCAGTGCTCTCATCTGCCAGTTCCCTACTTAGGGATAAGAGGAGGGTAAGTGAAGGATTACGTATCTGTTGTGAGTTCATTCTCTGGTTCGGGAGGTGGTGCGGCTGGTTTGATCGGTGGAGATCTGCCACCTGAGAATGAGGATGACGATTGGATCTCAGGATTCTCAGATTGGATTTAAGACAGCCGACGCCCTATTCAGTTGCTGGTGATTCCTTCTGGCTTGTCAGCTCTTGGTTTTCAGCTCTGTTGCAGTTATCTAAAGCTAAGTTTTTCTGCTAATGTTCACACTTGATTTTGTTGGTCTATTCAGTTTTTTGTGTGGTCTGCCAGCCCCGGCTGGGGGCTGAGCTGAATTTCCACTCTTATTTATCAGTATTTTGCCAATTGGCTTTTTGTCCCTTATTAGTTCGGTCTCTTTTTGCTCTGTCTCAGAATATTCCAGAGTGCTGATATAGTGGGAGAAGTCTAGTGACTTCAGGGTTAATTTTGCTATCAGAAGTGTTGGACATTATTTTTGTAGGGTTTTTTGCAGGTTTCAGACAGTGACTTGCCTTTCCTTTCCTGTCTAGTTAGTTTGGGCCCCATCATTTGCTCAGCCTATTTTCCTGCCTGTGTTTGTGCCTTCATCTTGTTTCACCATCAATACATGTGTGGGGGCTATCTATTCCTTTGGGGTCTGCTCTGGGGCAGTTAGTTTTCCCTTTTCTTGCTTTAGGCTTATGTAGTCCTCTGGCCCACGGCTACTGCTAGTTGTGTGGTAAGGTCAGGGATCTTCAATCTGCATAGTTACCAACTTCTCTGGTTTTCTGTGGCTTAGCTTGTTTTGTTTTTTTTCTCCTCGGTGACCCATTCATAACAGGTATCCAGCTCGGCGACGGGGTAAAAGAACCCATATAGGGACAATAGTGAGATCAGGACACATCCTCAGGAGAGTTCAGGAGGTGTCCAGTCCCCCATTCCCTATCAACAGGGCCCACTGTTGTTATTGTTCCTATGGTGTTCCCTGGTGTGTTGTGCCATTTAGTGACTGACCAACCATTGGGTCGTGTCACACTGGGTCAGTCACTCTGTGACAGATACTAGGCTTTATGCAGAATTATTGAATGAAAACTATGTAAGATTTATTGGGCACATTAACAGAAATGTGGTATATTTTCAGCCCATACTTATGCTCTTCTTCATAATTCATGTCAGAGGCAATCCAAAGGCAGGAAAGCTGCAAAGTGATAGGGTCAAATTAAATTTGCAATGACTTTGTATTTCTCAGTGATGATAATGATTCTTTGTGCTACATATGTGGCTAAACCAATTACAATACCATTGCCAATTTTTGCTAATTGCAGCAATAGGTTTTAGTTTAGTTGTTATATATACCTTCATATTGATATACCCATAATCCAGTGGTGTTATGTATGGCCTGCAGCTTTACACATTACCTCCTTGCGGCCATAGGACATTTAGAGCTCATTTATAGCATTGCTCCTTCTTTTCTATACCAATTGATTAGTCCTCTGATGAAGCCTGAGATTACTGGGGGGGGGGTAACACATCAGGACAAGGGACAATGGACTTAAAGAAAATGCACAATAGTTAAGTATTTTTTCTATGTAGCAAGTTGATATATATTATATTTTCTCTGTGACAGGCTTTCCATTGGGACTTCTAATCCATATATGCAACTTTTGGGACAATATATTTATATTTAAATCTCTATTAGAGTTTAGTGATTTGGACAAGGCTCAATATACCTAAGGAAAATGTATTTTAGCTAAGTACATGTAGCAGTTCGATATGTATTATATCTTCTATGACAGGCCGTTCATTGGAACATCTTATCTATTTTTAGATATGTACAGTTTCTCACTCTTTAGACCCCATCCTATTTGGTATAAGTATGCACCCATTACTGCAATTTTTCTATCACACACTTTTGGGATGCTATATATATATTAGGGCTCCATAGGGGCAGTCTACCTTGAGCAGGGGTGTTTCATATTTCCATTCAGAGTGCCAACCCCAAGGTAATATTGGGACAATTTAAGGTAATTTAGGGACAGTGTATCCCATTATTTCCTCTTCCTGCTTAACTTTTCCTTTTTTCACTGTTTATACATTCTTGTTGGGTGAATCTTACATATATATATATATCTGTATTCTATATAGTGCAGTATTTTTATATATATACCTAATAAAGATATTTTATGCCGTTTTTACTTTCTTTGGTTGATTTGTCTAGGGCTTCAAAATATACAGTATATCCTTTTTTTATGTTTTTGCGTGCATGGCCTGTTACTCGGAATTATTGTTCTTGTCTCCACATTGTAAATCTGCTATTTTTTAGCAACTATTTCTGAAATGTATGTAGAACCAGTATTCAGATACAGATGTGCACATCCAATGGAAAACTTGAAAACTATTACGTCATAGGAGAGTTGGAGATTTCAGACTACTTTGTTCTACTTTTCTTAATGGACGGTAACTTGCATTACATTTTGAGAAGTTAATTTCTACTGCTAACAAGGTCTGGTGCTTGATTATATATCAAGTTGAAGAGAAAGCGAATTAATTACATAAAAGTAACGTTTCACTTGTGCTATTTATATAAGGAGCTATCACGTACATCTGAATCATTGACGTAGATTGCTATGTGGATCACATCTCACTTTTAAGGTGTTTTCGGTAGGTTTTGTGCTATTATTTAATGCGTTAATACATAACATCTCGGAAGCCTTTATTAAAATTGTAGGTTTTACAGTATCTGTACTGTTATGTGTTTATCTAGTGGAGAATAGTTTTATGTCAGTTTAGCCCTTAATTAGTAACTGTATATAGTATAAGGCCAATATTTCAAAACTAACCTCTGAGTAGTTTGTGGCTGGTGTATGGTGTGTAGCACTGCAGGTGTGCTGTGTAATGTCTTAGCATATACTGTATAATGCAAGATTTGCTTCTAAAATTCCATAGATTCTGAAACATCAGTATGTATGTAATTATTATAGGATGCAGCCAGTTGGGGACAACAGCAGATTTCATTGCTACTGTGGAAAAAAGTTTTTGTCATGATATGAGTTTATCAGATGTATATGGGGCTATTCTAGGGGTGTGGTCATCTTTTGTCTTTTTTGAGCCAGGCTTTTCATTTATATATCTTCCCAAGGATGGGTGCCTGATCAATTGGTCCTCAGTCCTACTCCAAGCAGGGAGCCGCCGAAGGTGCTTTGCTACACTACTTTGTGGTGTGGGGTGCAGGTGTTGGAGCGTGGTCAGGAGTTTCCACCTTACCTGGATGGTGAGGCACCACAACTCAGGAGGAGGTGCAGTACTTCTGTGGTGACTGAGCCCCACGTTGGGCACCACAAATGTCCACAATTGGGTGTTGTGTGTACAGCCCAACATCGTGCAGGGCGATTGGCATTTGCCAAAGAAAACAAAGATTGGCAGTTTCAACATTGGCGCCCTGTGCTCTTCACCAATGAGATCAGGTTCACACCAAGCACATGTGATAGATGTGACAGAGTCTGGAGACACCATGGAGAATGTTCTGCTGCCTGTAACATCCTCCAGCATGACCGGTTTGTCAATGGGTCAGTAATGGTGTGGGGGGGCATTTCTTTGGAGGGTCACACAGCCCTCCATGTGCTAGCCAGAGGTGTCCTGACTGCCATTGGGTGCAGTGATGAGATCCTCAGACCAATTGTGAGACCATATGCAGATGCAGTTGGCCCTGGGTTCTTTATGATGCATGACAATGCTAGACCTCATGTGGCTGAAGTGTGTCAGCAGCTCCTGCATGATGAAGGCATTGATGCTATAGACTGGCCTGTCTGTTCCCCAGACCTGAATCCAATCGAGCACATCTGGGACATCATGTCTCGTTCCATTCACCAATTCCACATTGTGCAACAGACTGCCCAGGAGTTTACTGATGATTTAATCCAAGTCTGGGAGGAGATTCCTCTGTAGAGCATCCGCCACCTCATTAGGAGCATACCCTGTTGTTGCAGGGAGATCATATAGGCACGTGGAGGCTACACACACTGCTGAGCATCATTTCCTTGTCTTGAGTCATTTTAACTGAAGTTGGGCCAGCCTGTATTTTGATTTTCCACTTAGATTTTGAAAATCATTCCAAATCCAGACCTCCATGGCATATTCATTTTGATTTACATTGATCATTTTTATGCTTTATTGTTCTCAACGCATTCTACTATGTAATGAATAAAGATTTGAAACTGACATATTTCATTCAGTGATATCTTGGATGTGGTATTTTAGTGTTCCTTTTATTTTTTTGAGCAGTGGATATACAAAAATCAGGCAGCACGCTATAGGAATATCAAAAAAGTGAACAAACTTTTAATTTTCTATTTGAGCTAAAAAAAAAAGCACTCCTTCAGCTCTAAAGAGACTTTGTCAAGCTTTTTGGAGCTGAAAAGTTGCTTTCTTTCACACAGGGCAACTTAAAAGTTTGTTCACTTTTTTGATATTCCTATAGAGTGCTGTCTGCTTTTTTTGTACTTTTATTAATAGGTTGCTGAGCAAGTTGGCACCCATCATCAGATTTTTTAAGACTGGTGAGTACCAGCCATTTTTTCTATTTGGGTTGAAATAAATAAATAAGCTGCATATATATATATATATACAGTTGTGGCCAAAAGTATTGACACCCCTGCAATTCTGTCAGATAATACTCAGTTTCTTCCTGAAAATGACTGCAAACACAAATTCTTTGGTATTATTATCTTCATTTAATTTGTCTTAAATGAAAAAACACAAAAGAGAATGAAGCAAAAAGCAAAACATTGATCATTTCACACAAAACTCCAAAAATGGGCCAGACAAAAGTATTGGCACCCTCAGCCTAATGCTTGGTTGCACAACCTTTAGCCAACATAACTGCGACCAACCGCTTCCGGTAACCATCAATGAGTTTCTTACAATGCTCTGCTGGAATTTTAGACCATTCTTCTTTGGCAAACTGCTCCAGGTCCCTGATGTTTGAAGGGTGCCTTCTCCAAACTGCCATTTTTAGATCTCTCCACAGGTGTTCTATGGGATTCAGGTCTGGACTCATTGCTGGCCACCTTAGAAGTTTCCACACTGGGCCCTACATTATGCTGCAAAATTTGTGGGTAGTCTTCAGACTTCATAATGCCATGCACACGGTCAAGCAGTCCAGTGCCAGAGGCAGCAAAGCAACCCCAAAACATCAGGGAATCTCCGCCATGTTTGACTGTACGGACCGTGTTCTTTTCTCTGAATGCCTCTTTTTTTCTCCTGTAAACTCTATGTTGATGCCTTTGCCCAAAAAGCTCTACTTTTGTCTCATCTGACCAGAGAACATTCTTCCAAAACGTTTTAGGCTTTTTCAGGTAAGTTTTGGCAAACTCCAGCCTGGCTTTTTTATGTCTCGGGGTAAGAAGTGGGGTCTTCCTGGGTCTCCTACCATACAGTACCTTTTCATTCAGACGCCAACGGATAGTACGGGTTGACACTGTTGTACCCTCGGACTGCAGAGCAGCTTGAACTTCTTTGGGTGTTAGTCGAGGTTCTTTATCCAACATCCGCACAATCTTGCGTTGAAATCTCTTGTCAATTTTTCTTTTCCGTCCACATCTAGGGAGGTTAGCCACAGTGCCATAGGCTTTAAACTTCTTGATGACACATCGCACGGTAGACACAGGAACATTCAGGTCTTTGGAGATGGACTTATAGCCTTGAGATTGCTCATGCTTCCTCACAGTTTGGTTTCTCAAGTCCTCAGACAGTTCTTTGGTCTTCTTTCTTTTCTCCATGCTCAATGTGGTACACGCAAGGACACAGGACAGAGTTTGAGTCAACTTTAATCCATGTCAACTGGCTGCAAGTGTGATTTAGTTATTGCCAACACCTGTTAGGTGCCCCAGGTAAGTTACAGGTGCTGTTAATTACACAAATTAGAGAAGCATCACATGATTTTTCGAACAGTGCCAATACTTTTGTCCACCCTCTTTTTTATGTTTGGTGTGGAATTATATCCAATTTGGCTTTAGGACAATTCTTTTTGTGTTTTTTAATTTAAGACAAATTAAATGAAGATAATAATACCAAAGAATTTGTGTTTGCAATCATTTTCAGGAAGAAACTGAGTATTATCTGACAGAATTGCAGGGGTGTCAATACTTTTGGCCACAACTGTGTGTGTATATATATATATATATATATATATGTGTGTAATTTATTTATTTATTTCAATCCAAATAGAAAAAATGGGTGGCACTCACCAGTCTTGAAAATTGCAACATTAATTTCACATCTAAAACATCTTCAGCAGGAGGATGGAAATCGGAGTGTGAGGAGGACCCGTAGAAGCGCAATTGCGCGAAACGGCCGTCGTCGTCCTCACACTTTGCTTTCCACCCTCCTACTGAAGATGTTTTAGATGAGAAATAAACGTTGGATTTTTTAAGACTGGTGAGTGGCACACTTTTTTTCTATTTGGATTGAACTGACAGTGCTGTTGTTTCCTGCGTTGGCACCCAAGACTCCGGGTTTATATGCCAACAGCGTATATGGTATCTTAAGGCCTCTTTCACACTTCAGTTTTTTGTATCAGTCAAAATCCGCCAAAAGGACGGATGGCGGATCCGTTTTAGTACTGATGACAACGGATGCCACCCGTCCGTTTTTTGACGGATCCGACAAATGAAGAATTTTAAAGGAATCGCAGCCTGGAAAAAGAGAGAGAGAGAGAGAGAGAGAGATTTTTTTTGTCCGGCAGCCAGAAAGAATTTCGGGTTAAATGAGTGTCTGGAGGATCCGTCAGAGAAAAAAACGTTGCAAGCTCCGTTTTGAAATCTTTGAGGATGGTGATGGACAGCAACTTTTGGAGGATCCGCAAAAAAAACGGATGCAACGGTCGGCAATCCATCACAATCCGCCAATAATGGAAGTCAATGGGGAAAAAAACGGATCCTCAAAAGAAAATTGCGGATCCGTTTTTTTCAAAACCTGGCGGATTGTGACTGATTGTAAAAAACTGAAGTGTGAAAGAGGCCTAACCTGAGGTGTATCAGTGGTGCGGATTACTTTGCTGCTTGTGTGGATTATTTATTTATTTTCTGGCATGATATAAGATATCAAATGTGTGTGGTGCTATTAAGTATGCAGCATTATTTCACAGTAATACATCATTGTACGGGGATTTAAAGTTAACACATGCTTCCAGTTAAAAGGAAATAGATGTGCAGTGTTAGGAAGCTAAAAGGACATTAAGTAAAATAATATCTGCATCTCTTCCCATAAACATTATCCAAAATAGTTGTGTAAAATGCATCATGAATTAATAATGAGGCAAATGTATAAATAATCCATAGAACAAAGATGTGGCAGGTTTGTGGTGTTAAATGGATCCAGTAAATGGCAAAAGATAATTTGTGCACAGGCCTCCCATGTGTCTTTCGATTAAGACAAGTTACATCATTGGCACTAATGCAGGTTGTTAGTAAATTTAGCCCTTGAGCACACTGGTCTTTCATTATTAATGCAGACTTCATTAATTATCAACAGAAATGTGAGACACTATTTTATCCACTTTATTGGTTACTGTAGTAGCGAGTTAAAGCTCTTGCCATGTAGCTTTTATCACCGATAAGGCATCGGAATAAGAGCCATTTTCTCGGTCCCTGGGGCACAACATCATAGTGACATGATCATTTAGGTTGTAAAAAAAAAATCCACTATCAGGATAATGACAGGCGTATGCAGATTTTTATTCATTAGGATAATCTCCGATGCTCTGCTGTCCCGTGTTAAACAATTACTATTATTAATATTAATAATAATAAAGGCCCTTTAACTAAAGGGCCTTTATTATTAATAATATTAATAATAGTAATTGTTTAACACGGGACAATATTCCCATAATGTTCATTAACCTTATCCAAAAAAATCATTAATAAATATGTCTGTGAAACCCTGAGATGTTTTCAGGAAATAGCTATGAAATGGATGAATAAGATTTTAATTCAGTTGACATGCTTTTTTAAAGTTTATTTCTTAAAGTTTTTTTTCTAGATTGAAATATTCTTGGCAAAACCATCTCTAAATTAAATAGTTCATAATGATTGGTAATTGCTGGTAGTGACGGACACATTTACCTCATTCTTAAAGGGGTTTCCCAGTTATAACAAATTATTATTTATCCAGTTGATAGTGGTTATAATGGAGTGGGTCTGACTGCTGAAATCCCTACCAATCCTAAAAGAAGGTGTCCGAAGTATGCTATTTCCCACCAGTCCAATAACACCAAGAGAATGCAGCGCTAAATTCACGAGTGTCGTAGAAATTAAAATAAAGTGGCAGGCTGCCACTACTCCTTCTGGGGGGTCTTGATCCTGAGATTGGAATTCTGCCTGTCTGTCTCTCTGTTTGTAACAGAAATCCCGCGTCGCTGATTGGTCGTGCCCGGCCAGCTGCGACCAATCAGCGACAGGTGCAGTCAGGCCACGAATTGGCGTGGAATTCGAACAACGCACGACATCCCTAACGTCAGGAGATATGCGGCAGTAGCCACTGATCTCCCGACGGTTGCCGTGGTCATCTCCTGCCGCACGGAGGTCAGCAGCGACGCATCCAGGAGATGACTTGCGCTAACCTGATTGGTCGCGGCCCGCCGGGTGCGAGCAATCAACAACAGGTGCAGTCCGCCCGTGAATTGCCGTGTGATTTGAACCACACTTTTCTGATTGGTCGTGCCCGGCGACCAATCAGCGGTATTGGCGTGGAATTTAATCCTCACAGCGCGACGTAGTTCACTCATCTTTAATGAACAAGTTCTGTCAGTCACCGTGTGATGTAGTTCAGTCACGTTTACTGAACAAGTTCTGTCAGTCACAGTGCCACATAGTTCAGTCACGTTTATATTTTACCTGGAAAATCCTGTGTATTCATTGCATTATTCTTAAATCTTCATAAATAAACTACATACATATTCTAGAATACCCGATGCATTAGAATCGGGCCACCATCTAGTGACAAATATAATGCTGTATTGAATTTCAAGTGTGGGGCATGACACCGATTGAACATTTTTTGCATATCCAATGGATAGATGATAATTTGTTATAATATGTATATCCCTTTTAATTGCATAAAATGCTTGTGGCACCACTATAGGACAAAATAAACAAGCAGAGCTTTATGCAGGAATTCTTACAATGGAAATGCTGGGGGTACAATAACAATATGCTCCACTAATCCTTCTCAGGCTTGCTTCTTTTGGCTTGCTGCCACAATTAGGAATAATAATAATAAATTTTATTTCTATAGCGCCAACATATTCCACAGCACTTTACATTTAAGAGGGGACTTGTATAGACAATAGACATTACAGCATAACAATAATCACATAGATCATAACAGATACCAAGAGGAATGAGGGCCCTGCTCGCAAGCTTACAATCTATGAGGAAAAAAGGGAGACACAAAAGGTGGGTGGTAACAATTGCCCTGATTGTATGGACCAGCCATAATATTAAGTGTGTAACAGTACAGATGCAGAGGGCTAATGGATGCATAAAGCATGTGGGAACATGATGCGGGGAACCTGGCTATGGTAAAAACTTTTGGCTGTGCCACATAGGGATAGAATAGGTTAATGTGTTGAGGCGGTAGGCCAGTCTGAATAAATGAGTTTTCAGGGCAAGCTTAAAATTGTGGGGATTGGGGACTAATCGTATTGACCCTGGGATGTGCATTCCAAAGAATTGGCGCAGCACATGTATAGTCTTGGAGACGGGAGTGGGAGGTTCTGATTATTCAGGCTGCTAACCTCAGGTCATCAGCAGAGCGGAGGGCGCGGGGGAGGAGATGTAGGGTGGTGCTGAGCCACGAAGAGCTTTGTGGGTGAGGGTAATAAGTTTGTACTGGATTCTGGAGTGGATGGGTAGCCAGTGTAATGCCTGGCAAAAGGTAGAGGCATCGGTGTAACGATTGGCGAGGAATATGATCCTGGCAGCAGCATTCAAGACAGATTGGAGGGGGGAGAGTTTGGTAAGAGGGAGACCGATCAGAAGAGAGTTACAATAGTCGAGATGAGAATGAATAAGAGAAACAGTAAGAGTTTTTGCGTAGTCAAAAGTAAGAAAAGGTCGAATTTTAGAAATGTTTTTGAGGTGCAGATAACAAGAGCGAGCCAGTGATCGTATGTGGGGGACAAAGGAAAGCTCGGAGTCAAGTATGACCCCAAGACAGCGGGAATATTGTTGGGGAGTAATAGTGGAACCACACACGGAAATGGCAATGTCGGGAATAGGTACTTTAGTAGAGGGAGGAAACACAAGGAGTTCAGTCTTTGACAGGTTCAGTTTCAGATATAGTGAGGACATGATGTTAGACACAGCCTTTAGACAATTGCCGGTGTTTTCTAGAAAGGCTGGCGTGATGTCAGGAGAAGAAGCGTATAATTGGGTGTCATCAGCATAGAGATGGTACTGGAAACCAAATCTACTGATTGTTTGACCAATAGGGGGAGTATACAAAGAGAAGAGGAGGGGGCCTAGGACTATCCTTGAGGAACCTCAACAGTAAGGGGAAGATGAGAGGAGGAGGAGGAGCCAGCAAAAGATACAGTAAAGGAGCGGTCAGAGAGATAGGAGGAGAACCAGGAGAGAACGGTGTCCTTTAGGCCAATGGAATGTAGCATAGTGAGGAGGAGCTGATGATCCACAGTGTCGAATGCTGCAGAGAGATCCAAGAGATTTAGCATGGAGTAATGACCATTTGATTTAGCTGTTAATAGATCATTAGAGACTTTAATGAGGGCAGTTTCAGTAGAGTGTAAAGAGCGGAAACCGGATTGGAGAGGGTCGAGAAGAGAGTTATCAAAGAGATAGTGGATAAGACGGGAGTGGACCAGGCGTTCCAGGAGTTTAGCGATGAAGGGAAGATTAGAGACAGGTCTATAGTTAGCGGCACAGTTTTGGTCGAGGGATGGTTTTTTAAGTAGTGGATGTATGACGGCATGCTTAAATGAGGAGGGAAAGATACCAGAAGAGAGAGAGAGGTTAAATATTTTAGTTAGGTGAGGGATGACAGCAGGGGAAAGGGGCTGGAGTAGATGTGACGGAATTGAGTTAATTATGATAAAATGAAAACCTGGCACTCAACTTAGTGCTTGGGGAGGCAGTTTATTGTAGTACCAGAAAACGTTTCGGTCAATATGGACCTTCATCAGTTACGTGCTAGTATGTTTGAAAGTAGCTTGAAGGAGGGCGCTTTTTATGCTATTCACTGATAACGCCAGTAATCAAATGGTTAGAATGCTTCTGTAATGCAGGATAATCTTAATAGTTGAAAATATCAGCGCAGCCTGGTCCTCCTGGACGTGGGTAAACACCACTTGTCAGTCACTGTGAATAACATAAAAAGCGCCCTCCTTCAAGCTACTTTCAAACATACTAGCATGTAACTGATGAAGGTCTATATTGACCGAAACGTTTTCTGGTACTACAATAAACTGCCTCACCAAGCATTAAGTTGAGTGCCAGGTTTTCATTTTATTATATATGGTTTGGGAGCCTAACTTGGCACCACTACTGTCATATTGCTAAGAAAACACAATGCCTGACCAATATTTTTTAATCGGGATTACTTTAAGGGGTTTTACAAGCATAGTTATAAAAAACTGGCAAAAACAAGATTCACTTGAGTGTTGCGATTTCCCAATGCATCTGGTCACATTTGTAACATGTCTCATTAAACCCATGCACCAATGTGCAATGTCCTATACTTAAATACTTGAAAAACCTCCTTCATGAATTTTAGCAATGACAAAATCCATTTTTGTAATTTTGGATTTCATGTTCTCCTTACATCAAGTCACATACTGTATAGTCTGAGAAAAATAGAAAAAGTGGCAATTCAGCTCACCACTCCAGTGTTAGAAACTAGTATCCCAGGAGACTTCCATGGTAGACAGTCTGTGGTCTGGGTGTGGTGCACGGTGTACACACTGGTCTGGCTTCCAGGTCAAATAGCTCTCAGTGGTCCAAAAAGGGATATTCTCCAGCACCAAAGGGAAGTGGTTAAAACTTAGCCATTAATCATATAGGAAAAGAAAATGCAGACCATGCATGCACCCTAAACCGTAATGGTTGATTAAAGGTTACTCTACAAGAAATTTTTTTTTATTATGCGCACATTTTGGCATTTTTTTGTATCCTATATGATTAAAGGCTAAGTTTTAACTACTCTCCTTTGGCACAAGAGAATATCTCCTTTTGGAGCATATAGTCTATGTAGAGATGTATGTTTTAGTGTATAGATAAGACTGTAGCTGTATACATCTGTGGTTTTTAAAACTCTGGCCGGCGCTCGGCCACCGCTGGGAACGGCTGAAGGATCTTACAGGTCATTACACTAAAATGAGTTAAACAAAACAAATGCAAAACAAAGTCTGTAACTTGATGCAGAGTATAATAGATCAACCTTGTCCTTTGTGATTTTGCAAGTAGAAGAGATTTATCTTTTTTAGAAAGGCATTAAAGGTGACATTTAGTTGCTGCTATCCAGAATGTCCTTAGTGCTGCTCCCCATAAGGATATAGACAGGGAGAGAGGCATTGCACTTTACCTGTCACTATTATGTCACTGAATGTCACAGCAGCTACCCCAACTGTATATTTATAATTGTTCTATATGCCGTAGCGTCTCACTTATCTTTGTCCCTGATTTTACACAGAATAATAGAAAACAATCAGTTCATCTGCAGCTGTGACATACGTTGGATACAGATTGCCTATAGGAAAAACGAGGCGAGTCTGGGGAAGCAGAACCTGTTCTGTACGATGAGGGGCCACAACATCACACTTCATAGAATGAACATCTCACAGTGCGGTGAGTAGTTATTTAAGTACAATCATGTATGCTTATTATACTATTTGGATTTCTTTTTATTGCCTTCATATTTTAATTTACCACTAGTTTATTTTTCAGCAATGTAGTCCTTTATTTCCTTTCACTCCAAGGGGAGAGAAATACAGTAAATGTAAATACATATATGCTTGTGAATGGAACAAAACCCGTTGCGGTATAAATCCCAATATACTGTATAGCCACAGAGACCTCCTCTAGGTGTGCCCCTGTAGGAAATAACAGCATGCATGTTTTGAAACTTAGAAAAACTGGGAATGTTCAGCTATTATTCCATCTATTATTCCAATTATCACCAATATAGTTACTCACAAGAGCTAAGAAAAGCTACAGAATGGAGCAACAATATAAATAAAGATGCCAAAATGATTAAAAAATGACAATTATTGATGCTAGTGTCTATAAAATGAAGAGGGATGTAGAAAGTATTTTCCTTCTCCAAATCCAGGATTGCTGTTAATTGCCACTTTAAAACAATTTTTTTGGGGGGGCTATAAGAAAAATAAGAGAGTTTTTCCATATGTTTGTCCTGTATAACAAATTCAGACAAAAAATTGTCAAATGGAGACAAACAAAACCTTTTAACCAACCCCTTTGAAAGCCTGCAGATTTATATGAGGAAAAAATGCAAATGTGATGTAAACAGGACCTTAATATGTATCTTAGGTCTATATTAACCCCTTTGCGACATGCGCTGTACTAGTACTGTGCATGTCACGTCCCCCCCTTTGATGTGGGCTCCGGCGATAAGCCCACATCTTTCTCAGGACATGTCAGTTGTTTTGAACAGATGACATGTGCCCGCAATAGTTGCAGGTGGAATCGCGATCCACCCATGGTTATTAACTAGTAAAATGCCACTGTCAAACTCTGACAGCGGCATTTAACAAGCACTTCCGGCCATCACGGGTCACCGGTGTGTTGGCATGACAACCTGAGGTCTCCTGAAGACCTCTATGGTTGTCAGTGTCAGATTGGCGCTCATAGCAAGTCACTAATTCTGCTATATAGAGACAATCTGATCATCGCCTCTATGTAGCAGAGCCGATCGGGCTATGGCAGCTTCTAGTCTCCCATGGAGACTATGGAAACATGTCAAAAGTAAAAAAAAAAAGGTTTTAAAAATATTTAAAAAATACAAAAGTTCAAATCACCCCCTTTTGCCCCATTCAAAATAAAACAATAAAAACAAAATCAAACATACACATATTTGGTATCGACGCGTTCAGGATCGCCCGATCTATCAATAAAAAAAGGATTAACCTGATCACTAAGCGGCGTAAAAAAATTCAACGTGCCATTGGTTAAAATGTAATAACTGGCGATCAAAAGAACGTATTTGCACCAAAATTGTATCATTAAAACCGTCAGCTTGACATGCAAAAAATAAGCCCTCACCCAACCTGAGATCACGAAAAATGGAGGCGCTATGGGGATATGAAAATGGCACAATTTTTTTTTAATAAAGTTTGGAATTTTTTTTCACCACTTAGATAAAAATGAACCTAGACATGTTTGGTATCTATGAACTCGTAATGACCTGAAAAATCATACTGGCAGGTCAGTTTTAGTATTTAGTAAATATGGTGAAAAAAGCCCAATAAACAAGTGTGGGATTGCACTTTTTTGCATTTTTTTCCCATTTTTGAGTACACGATATTGTAAAACCAATTGTGTAATTCAAAAATACAACAAAGTTCAAGCGCAAAAGCGAAAATGGGCTCCGGTATGAAGGGGTTAAGTGTGGTGCACACCATGATACCAAACAGCACAGTGACTACTTTTCGCTCTTTAAATAAGCAGACTGATTGATTACAAACTTGAAGACCCCTGTGATGCTAACTAAAGGACACATCTTAGTTGTCCAAATGATCAAATTATTTTCCATCTTTCCTAGGGGTGCCATCATTTTTGGCCAAGCCATTCTCATTTATTTGTTTATTTTTTTTTTCTATTAAACCAGAATTCAAAAGCAATATCTGATTTTTATCAATTAATATTCAGTAAAGTTACATTAAAAATTACTTTTTAACTGAAAATAACCATCACTTTTGTCCATGCATTTATATACATACAATTGTGCTCAAAAGTTTACATATCCCACCAGAATTTTTGCTTTCTTGGCCTTTTTTCAGAGAATATAAATGATAACATCAAAACTTTTTCTCCACTCATGGTTAGTGGTTGGGTGAAGCCATTTATTGTCAAACTACTATGTTTTTTCTTTTTAAGTCATAATGACAACCCAAAACATCCAAATGACCCTGATCAAAAGTTTTCATACCACATTTCTTAATACCTTATATTGCCCTGTCTAACATCAATGACAGCTTGAAGTCTTTTGTGGTAGTTGTGGATGAGGTTCTTTATTTTCTCAGATGGTAAAGCTGCCCACACTTCTTGGCAAAAAGCCTCCAGTTCCTGTAAATTCCTGGGCTGTCTAGCATGAACTGCGTGCTTGAGATTTCCCCAGAGTGGCTCAATGACATTGAGGTCAAGAGACTGAGATGACCACTCTTGTACCTTCACTTTGTTCTGCTTTAGCCATTGACTGGTCGACTTGGCCTTATGTTTTGGATCGTTGTCATCTTTGAAAATGCAAGAACGTCCCATGCACAGCTTCTGCACTGATTTGCCTCCAGTATTTGTTGATAGTATGCTGCAATCATCTTTCCTTCAAATTTGACCAAGTTTCCAGTGCATGTTTAGCTCACACATCCCCAAAACATCAGCGATAAACCTCCGTGCTTTACAGTAGGAATTCTGTTCCTTTCAACATAGGCCTCGTTGACCTCTCTCCAAATTTAACGTTTATGGTTGTAGCCAAAAAGTTAAATTTTGGTCTCATCACTCCAAATTACCTTGTTCCAGAAGTTTTGAGGCTTGTCTCTGTGCTGTTTTGTGTATTGTAGGCAAGATACTTTGTGGTATTTGCGCAGTAATGGCTTTCTTCTGACGACTCGACCATGGAGTCCATTTTTCTTCAAATGCCCCCTTACTGTGCATCTTGAACGCAATAACACAAAACACTGCTAGTTTTCAAAGAGTCCAGTATTTCAACTGATGTAATTTGGGGTTTTTCTTTGCATCCTGAGCAATTTTCCTGGCAGTTGTGGACAAAATTTTTGTTGGTCTATCTGACCGTGTTTTTGCTTTTTCAGAGTCCCTGATTTTGCATTTGTTAATTACAGTTTGAACACTGCTGACTGGCATTATCAGTTCCTTGGATACCTTTTGTATCCCTTTCCTGTTTTATACAGTTCAACTAACTTTCCCCATAGATCTGTTGACAATTATTTTGCTTTCCCCATATCTCACAATCCAGTAATGTCAATAGCTGGTTGAAAGTTGCAAGAGTCTATCTGGATCCCAGAAACTCACTCAGCTTTTATGCACACACAGATTACAAGCAAACATGTCACAGGTGAGGATGTTACCTTTATTAGCCATTGAAACCCATTTGTGTCAACTTCTGTGCATGTTATCAGGCCAAAATTACCAGGGTATGTGAACTTTTAATCAGGGTCATTTGGATGTTTTGGGTTGTCATTATGATTTAAAAAGAGAAAACACAGTAGTTTGACAATAAATGGCTTCACCCAACCACTAACCATGAGTGGAGAAAAAGGGTTGGTATTATCATTCATATTCTCTGAAAAAAGGCCAAGAAAGCAAAAATTCTGCCGGGGTATGTAAACTTTTGAGCACAACTGTATATAGCATCAGGTATTCCTGCATTGCAGCATATTAAATACTGTGGCAAAACAGCTTGATAATATATTTTTCCATTCTGAAAATTAATTTCGGATGTGGATCAAAGACCACTCCAATGGGATCTTCTCACATATATGTTTGACTTTCTAAAAGATAACTTTGACAGCAGGTTTTGGTCTTTCAGTCAGGCCCCTTTCCCACATCCGCATAAAACATGTACGTGAAAAACCAGTACCGGTGTCATCAGTGTTTTCCATCAGTCTGTCATCAGTGTGTCATCAACATGTCATCACATCAGTGTTTCTCCGGTATGGATAAAAGAGTTAAATTACAAAGATTCCCCTATAGATTTCAATGATAAACACATACAGCACACTGATGGATGTTATCTGTGTTCTTTATTTGCTTTTCACAGACCCATAGACCTTGTATTGGCTCTTGTAATCTGTGCTGCCAGAAAAAAGCAGATATGTCTCTGTATGGTCCCCACGGACACATGGAGCATGTGAAAACACTGATATGTGAAGATCACCATAGGTTAAAATGGGTATGTAAAGTATTTGTGGAAAAAATGGATGCCACAAATACCGGAAACACGTACACGTGAAGGAGTCCTGAGACATTGTGTTGAGGAAGCCATTGTCCTTTTCTTATTCAGTCCTGTCTTATTATTAGTTTCATTAAAGGCGGAAAATGCTTCATAAATTCCAGAGATAAGTCATGAAGTGATGACACTTGTATCTTTATTACTATCTCTTGGAGAAAATAAAAGTACAAATTAAAAAATGACCAAAAATGCACAGTTCATTATAACAGTTGCCACTGTTTTATATGCAACTGATTATATCAAATAATGTAAAATTCGGCAGCTAGCCAATGCCACAAAATCTATCAGGTGAAACTGTCCCTAAGCGTTGTGCCAGGAGGTATATCTGATGGCTTATTCCCATCTTATACATGGTGTGATGGTAGGCTGACATGACACTGGAGCTTGAGCCTATCCATTTCTCTTAAGGTACTGTCACACTTAGCGATGTACCAGCGATCCCGACCAGCGATATGGCGCGGTCAGGATCGCTGGTACATCGCTAAGTGGTTGCTAGTGAGCTGCCACACAGGCAGATCTCACCAGCGGCATCGCAGGGGTCGCTACTTACCTGTCAGACGAGGCGATCCTGATGTCCTCCCGCCCGTGTCCACGCGTCGCTCGTCGTCACAGCAGGAAGTCCAGCAGGAAGCTGATGACGAGAAACGGTCCACGACGTTCTCGCACGATCAGCGATGAGCAGCGGGGGAGCCGGTCGGAGGTAAGTATCACACATAGCGATTAGAGTTGAGCGAAACGGGTCGAAAAATTTCAAAAGTCGCCGACTTTTGGCAAAGTCGGGTTTCATGAAACGAAACCCGACCCTAGGATGAGGTCGGCCACGAGGTCGGCGACTTACGCGCCAAAGTCGCGTTTCAAAAGTTTGTTTTGCGCTCTTTTTCCGCCAATCAGGATCCACGGACACTGTGGGCAACGTGATGACATAGGCAGGGGTCACCACCATCTTTCAGAAGGGCATGCAAGTGATTGGCTTGCTTTGGTGGGCGTCACAGGGGGTATAAAAGGGCGTGCACGCCGACCGCCATCTTACTTCTGCCGATCTCAGTATAGGGAGAGGTTGCTGCTGATTCTGTAGGGAGAGCGTTAGGCAGGGAAGAAGACAAAAAAACTGCTTCTGCTTCTGCTGCACACCAGTCACTGTGTGTGCAGTGCAAGGGGAGGCTATATAGTGGTGTATCAGTGGTGTTGGTTGTTGGGCTGCCTTCTAAGGCTTCCTGACATTCCTGCATTGCTGTTTACCCACTGCTCCGCAAACTGCTTTTTTAAAAGCAATCCCAATTTTTTTTTTTGTCCTGCTGAGAAGAAAAAAAAACTGCTTCTGCTGCTAGCGATTTGGCCTGTACAACACACCAGTCACTGTGTGTGCAGTGCAAGGGGAGGCTATATTGTGGTGTATCAGTGGTGTTGGTTGTTGGGCTGCCTTTTAAGGCTTCCTGACAGGCTGGCATTGCTGTTTACCCACTGCTCTGCAAACTGCTTTTTTAAAAGCAAGCAAATCTCCCTTATCCTCTAGTCACTTTTGTCACAGCTGTGCCATCGAGCCTGTGACATAGCACTCAGATATTCATTGGGCCTCACACAATCCAAAAGCGTCCAGTGTCCACGAGTGTGTGCAGAAATTCAAAATCTCCCTTATCCTCTAGTCACTTTGGTCACAGCTGTGCTATCGAGCCTGTCACATAGCGCTCAGATATTCATTGGGCCTCACACAATCCAAAAGTGTCCAGTGTCCACAAGTGTGTGCAGAAATTCAAAATCTCCCTTATCCTCTAGTCACTTTGGTCACAGCTGTGCCATCGAGCCTGTCACATAGCGCTCAGA
The DNA here is from genome assembly GCF_039654945.1 of Dendrobates tinctorius. Taxonomy (NCBI): domain Eukaryota; kingdom Metazoa; phylum Chordata; class Amphibia; order Anura; family Dendrobatidae; genus Dendrobates; species Dendrobates tinctorius. The sequence continues at coordinate 57,314,853 of NW_027361690.1, forward strand.
TATTCATTGGGCCTCACACAATCCAAAAGTGTCCAGTGTCCACAAGTGTGTGCAGAAATTCAAAATCTCCCTTATCCTCTAGTCACTTTGGTCACAGCTGTGCCATCGAGCCTGTCACATAGCGCTCAGATATTCATTGGGCCTCACACAATCCAAAAGTGTCCAGTGTCCACAAGTGTCTGCAGAAATTCAAAATCTCCCCTGTCCTATAGACACCTTGTACCTTGTTTTACATTACTATATAGTTTGTTGGATTTTGTCTACATTTCTACCAAAAATGAGGAAGGCTGGTGGAAGAGGCCGTGGAATTGGGCGGGGGTTGGCAGCTGGTAATGATGGTGTTGGTGGTGGATCTGATGGTAGTGGCAAGAGCAAAATAGGACCGAATGCAGGAGGTGTTGAGCCTGCATCATCGTCTGGCTACATAAGGCTTCGAAGGCTTAGTTTTCTAGGAGTTGGCAAACCGCTTTTAAAGCCAGAGCATCAGGAAAAAGTTTTGTCTTACATTGCTGACTCAGCCTCCAGCTCTATCGCCTCCTCTTCTTCAGTTGTAAAAAGTAAAAGCACTGAGTCGTCATTGGAGGCTCATGTTCATGAACCACACCTTTCCTTGTGTCCTTCACCCCAACCAAGATTGAAGGATGACGCAGGCCATACTACTGATTACTCCATGGAGCTGTTTTCACATACCATGCCTGGATTATCAAGTCAAATGGTGAATTACCCAGGCCAAGATGAATCTGACATGGAGTGCACTGATGCACAGCCGCTGATGGATGATTCTGCTGGTACATTCACTCAGAGCACTACATTGTCCTCGCAGTGTACAGAGCCAGATTCTGACCCTGATGAGACTCAGGTGCCCCTCCCTTCCCGCACACTCTACCACCATACACGGTGACACAGAGGAAGGTGCACATGACATAGAAGAGGAGGTGATGGATGACCCAGTTGTTGACCCAGATTGGCATCCATTGGGGGAAGAGGGTGCTGCTTCCAATAGCTCAGATGAGGAGCATCCACAGCAGACATCGACATCGCAACAGCTGTTATCTGGCAGGCCCGGAGCACTCCAAAGACAGGTTCCAAACATCAAAAGAGTTGCTGGACAGCTTGTCCAGAGGGTCAAAAGATCACAGTGTGCTAGGCCGCAAAATGTCTACCAAAGTAGGAAGAGTGCAGTGTGGCACTTTTTTGACCAAAATCCTCATGATCAGGCCAAGGTTATCTGTAAGAAGTGCGCAAAGACCTTTAGCCGAGGGAAAAATCTGAAAAATTTGAATACCAGTTGCATGCTTAGACATTTAACCAGCATGCACTTGCAAGCGTGGACACAACACCAAACCTCAAGTGCCACATGTGCAACTGATCACAACGAAGGTAGTGAGCAACGCTACATTGTTTCCCCCACTGTAAGCCCACCGGTTAGCACAGCAGCAAATGTTGAGGTGTCGTTGCAAGGCCACAGCAGTCAGGGAATCCCACTGTTATATCAACGAAAGACTGATTCTAGGCCATCAGAAAGAACACCAACTCCATCACCATCATCAACCCTCTCTCAGTCCGCCCTGTCCACCGCTACTTCCACCATATGCAGCTCTCAAGTCCAGCTCACCCTCCCAGACACTATGAGTAGGTCAAGAAAGTACTCAGTCTCTCATCCGCGTACACTGGGTTTGAACGCCCACATTGCCAAACTAATCTCGTTTGAGATGATGCCCTTTCGGTTGGTGGAAAGCACAGCTTTCCGCGAACTCATGGCCTATGCAGTACCACGCTATGACCTACCCAGTCGCCACTTCTCTCGCAAAGCCATCCCAGCCCTCCACCATCATGTGAAAGACCGCATTGTCCATGCACTCAAGCAGTCAGTGAGCGGAAAGGTGCACCTCACAACTGATGCATGGTCCAGTCGGCATGGCCAGGGCCGTTACGTGTCCATCACTGCGCACTGGGTTAATGTGGTGGATGCAGGGTCCACAGGGGACAGCGGTGGTGGGACAGTGCTGCCTAGCCCACGGTATAGGAAACAGTTGGCTGTAGGCGTTCGACCCTCCTCCTCCTCCAGAAGCGAAAGCTCGTCCACAGAGCGCAGTCGTACGAGCACTCCATCTGCAGCTGCCACTGTTGCACACGATGTGTCCCCCTATCGAGCAGCTAGTGGAAAGCGTCAGCAGGCTGTGTTGCAGATGATGTGTTTGGGCAACAGACACACCGCCGAGGTGATGGCCGAGTACTTGAAGCGACAAACTGAGTCATGGCTGGGCAGTGTACATCTTGAGGCAGGCAAGGTAGTTAGTGATAACGGCCGTAATTTTGTGGCAGCCATAGCCCTTTCAAAACTCAGCCATATACCTTGCTTGGCTCACACCTTGAACCTGGTGGTGCAGTGCTTCCTCAAAAATTATCCGGAGTTAACAGCCCTGCTCCAGAAGGTGCGAAGACTGTGCGCGCACATCCGCCGGTCACCTGTACACTCCGTTCGTATGCAGAAGCTGCAGCGATTGCTCCACCTTCCCAACCACCGCCTCATTATCGACATTGCAACAAGGTGGAACTCCACCCTGCACATGGTGGAGCGGCTGTGCGAGCAGAGGCAGGCCATAATGCATTTGTGGGAGGATACACGGCCAGGCACTTTGAGAGCAGACATGGAGTTGACAGGTGTGCAGTGGTCGAAGCTGAAAGACCTCTGTAAAGTCCTTCAGTGTTTTGAGGAATGCACACGGCTGGTAAGCGCAGACGACCCCATCCTAAGCATGAGCATCCCACTTATGCGTCTGCTCATGCAAACTTTGACGCACCTTAAGGAGCAGGCGTCTGCAGCCAATGTTGATGAGGAGGAAGAGGAGGAGGGAATCCTTGATGACATTCAGCCATTGTCTGCTCAGGGACCTCTCCTGGACGAGGTGGAGGAAGAAGAGGAGGAGGAGGAGGATGATGGGGATGATTACTTAGGGGAGGAGGATGCATCTCGTGGGGCAAGTGAAAATGTTGGCGTGGCAAGGTCTGGTACAGGGTTTGTGCGTGACTGGAGGGATGTGGATTTGCCAGAAAGTGCTCCTCCAACCAGCACTCGCAGTGCATCATTGACACCGGGAACATTGGCCCACATGTCAGATTATGCCTTGCAGATCCTAAAAAGGGACCCACGCATTGCCAAAATGATGAACGATGACGACTACTGGTTGGCCAGCATCCTGGATCCACGCTATAAAGGCAAATTACAAAACATCATGCCACAGGAGAACCTTGACCTAATATTGGCTAATAAACAAGCAACTCTGGTAAATCGGTTGCTTGAGGCATTCCCAGCACACAGCAGCGGTGATGGTTCTCACACGAGCCGTACGGGCCGGGGACAGCTTGGCAGAGGTGTTCATTGTGCACACAGCAGAAGTGGCGTTGGAGACAGGGGTTTCATGACAATGTTGTGGACTGATTTTTCAAGTACCGCTCACACAACTGGTAATACTGCATCGATGGAAAGTGACAGGAGACAGCAGTTGTCAACTATGGTTACAAACTACTTTTCCTCCCATATCGATGTTCTCCCACACAGGTCATTCCCCTTTGACTATTGGGCCGCTAAACTGGACACCTGGCCTGAATTGGCCCAATATGCCTTACAGGAGCTCGCTTGCCCAGCTGCAAGTGTGCTATCGTAAAGAGTCTTCAGTGCAGCTGGATCAATCCTGACAGAAAAAAGGACCCGTCTGTCAACCCAAAATGTGGATGATCTAACCTTCATTAAAATGAACCACGCATGGGTTTCCAAGGATTTTGTCCCACCTTCCCCTGATGACACATAGGGTGACAGAAAAATGGCTTGCTTTGGTCCACCTCTTCCTGGGACTTGACCTATTTCACCTTTTGCATCAGCTGAATGTCCAACATCAACATATGCCACTTTCTAAAACTCCCTAACTGTGCTGCCTCCCCCCCCATGGCCGGGGTCACCACCTAGCGCACGACACCGTGCGAGTGCCGTTGCCCTGGACAGGTGGGTAGGCCGACTCTTGGGCGCGGGCACTGGCACAGGGTCCTTCATAGTGCAATCAAGTGTCTCTGACGGTGGTGGTGCACACCCGCCGTCAGACACACCGCCGTACTATGAGGGGCCCAGTGCCAGTACCGACGCCCACGAGTGGGCCCCCATAGCTTGGGCAGGGCCCCAGCATTTGCAATCTTTACCTCTCCCTGCTCCTCCGCTGTGTAGTCTGGGCCATCAAATCCATACTGTGCCTGACACCGTCTGAGCCTGCCTCCTGATGTATAGACATATATTTTGAATGTGTACGCTATCCATACATGTTATCTGGGGATACGGTACCCTTTCTAACCTTTGTGCAATCACGTGCAATCCATACTGGGCCTAACACCGTCTGAGCCTGCCTCCTGATGTATAGACATATATTTTGAATGTGTACGCTATCCATTAAACAGAGTCAGCATGGGTTTGTAACTAATAAGTCATGTCAGACTAACTTAATTTCCTTCTATGACGGTATCACTGATTGGGTGGATCAAGGAAATGCTGTAGATATAGTATATCTTGACTTCAGCAAAGCATTTGACAAAGTCTCTCATACAATCCTTATTGAAAAAATGACTAAGTATGGAATGGACAAGGCAACTGTTAGGTGGATTCATAACTGGCTTAGTGATCGGACCCAAAGAGTGGTCGTAAATGGCTGCACATCCAGTTGGAAGAATGTCTCAAGTGGGGTACCACAGGGCTCTGTCCTGGGCCCTGTATTGTTCAACATCTTTATCAACGATTTAGATGAAGGAATTGAGGGTAAACTGATTAAATTTGCTGATGACACAAAGCTAGGAGGGATAGCTAATACTAGAGAAGAGAGAGAGAGGATTCAAAAAGATATAAATAAACTGGAGAAGTGGGCAGCAACTAACAGAATGGTTTTTAACAGGGAGAAATGCAAAGTACTACATCTGGGCAATAAAAATGAAAAAAGCATATACAGAATGGGAGGAATAGGGCTAAGTGACAGCACATGTGAAAAAGACTTGGGTATACTAATAGATCACAGACTGAATATGAGTCAACAGTGTGATGCAGCAGCAAAAAAGGCAAATGCAATTCTAGGATGTATTAACAGAAGCATACAGTCTAGATCACGTGAAGTCATTATTTCCCTCTACTCCTCTTTGGTCAGACCTCATCTGGAATATTGTGTCCAGTTTTGGGCACCACATTTTAAAAAAGACATCAACAAACTGGAGCAAGTTCAGAAAAGAGCGACCAGAATGGTGACCGGTCTGCAAACCCTGTCTTATGAGGAAAGGCTGCAGGATTTGGGAATGTTTAGCTTGCAAAAGAGAAGACTGAGAGGAGACTTAATAGCTGTCTACAAATATCTAAAGGGCTGTCACATTGTAGAAGGATCAACTTTATTCTCATTTGCACAAGGAAAGACTAGAAGCAATGGGATGAAACTGAATGGGAGGAGACACAGATTAGATATTAGAAAAAACTTTTTGACAGTTAGAGTGATCAATGAGTGGAACAGGCTGCCACGAGAAGTGGTGAGTTCTCCTTCAATGGAAGTCTTCAAACAGAGGCTGGACAGACATCTGACTGGGATGATTTAGCGAATCCTGCTTTGAGCAGGGGGTTGGACCAGATGGCCCAGGAGGTCCCTTCCAACTCTACGATTCTATGATTCTATGATTCATACATGTTATCCGGGGAAACGGTACCCTTTCTAACCTTTGTGCAATCACATGCAATCCATACTGGGCCTAACATCGTCTGAGCCTGCCTCCTGATGTATAGACATATATTTTGAATGTGTACGCTATCCATACATGTTATCTGGGGATACGGTACCCTTTCTATCCTTTGTGCAATCACGTGCAATCCATACTGGGCCTAACACCGTCTGAGCCTGCCTCCTGATGTATAGACATATATTTTGAATGTGTACGCTATCCATACATGTTATCCGGGGAAACGGTACCCTTTCTAACCTTTGTGCAAACACGTGCAATCCATACTGGGCCTAACACCGTCTGAGCCTGCCTCCTGATGTATAGACATATATTTTGAATGTGTACGCTATCCATACATGTTATCCGGGGAAACGGTACCCTTTCTAACCTTTGTGCAATCACGTGCAATCCATACTGGGCCTAACACCGTCTGAGCCTGCCTCCTGATGTATAGACATATATTTTGAATGTGTACGCTATCCATACATGTTATCTGGGGATACGGTACCCTTTCTCACCTTTGTGCAATCACGTGTAATCCATACTGGGCGTGAGAACGGCTGGCGAGCTGTTAAGCAAGCTACAGCACCTGTGGTTTGCACACGTAAGTTTTTCATTTTTTCAGGAATGACGGTTAGGCCTAATTCCGGAACTGCGGTTGACCTGCACTTACTGGGAAATCATTGTTCGCGGGTAATAATTGTAATCAGTGATCCCCATCACTAACGTTGTTCAGCGGGTTATCTGCACCTGTAAGAGACAAACGCTGGCCTTTTCAGTGTAGCGCACATGCAGCCACGGACATGTAAGGGCATGACACACCAGTTATTGGCCAATCTCATGTGCCAGAGCCTCACGTGTCCCTCTAGTAAGCCGGACTCGGACCGCGGGGCATGACGGAGTCTCGTTCTTTAACGGAATTAAGCTTGCAATGTGTGCATCTGTTCTGTAGCTGGCATGGTTGAGGTTTCCCAGGTGGAGTCGAATTTAACCGTAGGCTCCACTCCTGGTGGTGCCCTTTTGGACATTCCTTTAAGGTTCAGCTTTGCAACCATACTGCCCACGTAAAACAAACACTTTGCCTTCATGAACGCTGTTTGGAGGGTCATGACTCGTGGGAATAACGCCACCCAATCAGTTAACCTGCTAGAGAGATCGTTCATTGCTCCCAAGCATGACATCACACTCCCTAGGAAGAAGGTAATGCCACTGTGGCGACCGTACTCCTGGGGGCGACACAAGTGCACTGATTCCAAGCCACTGCTCGATGAATCTGCTGGTACATTGACCCAGACCACTACATTCCCCTCGCACGCTACACGACCTGAATCTGACCCTGATGAAACTCAGGTTACCCTTCCCATATACAGTTCCATCTTACACGGTGACAAAGAGGAAGCTGCAGATGAACGTGCAGGTTCGGCCCACCCGCCATCAGACACACCACCGTACTATCAGGGGCCCTGTGCCAGTGCCGTCGCCAACGAGTGGGCCCCCCCTGCTTGCTCAGGATCACAGCACTTGCAAAGTTGAAATACTGTGCAGTGAGATGGAAGATGGGGACGACGAGGAGTCCAGACAAGTACAGGGATTCCCTAGCGAGGAGACTTATTTGATTGTTTTCAATGTTAGGACAGCAATTTTTGGGGAGCACTATACTCTGGAGAATGATAGATGGGGCCCACCATACACTGGAACATTCCAAAGGTGGACATCAGACACTGGAGCAGCATTTACAGGGCCCATTATACACTAGAGCATTAGAAATGGGGCCCATTATGTTTGGAGCATTATTTGGGCCCATAAGACAGTGGAGCTTCATCCATGGGGACCAACATATACTGTAGCATTATGTGGAGCTCATCATATACTGTTTCAAACATTATATGGGACCAATGATTCTGTATGGAGAAATAGATGGGCCTCGTCATGAGATGTAAAAAGTGAGGTATTTTTCATTGTACTATACCGCTATTTCTCTGCCGTATCGGAGCATGATGAGTTGTGGTATGTTAAAGGGGCGCTCTTTCGCCCAGGGCACATGAAAACCTGCAGCCAGCCCTCCCCCCCCACAACTTTAGCCAAATAACTCCCATTTTTCAGTGCGTAACTTGTATTATGAAGTTAATTAAGGTTGACAAGCTTAAGTAAGAAGAATTGATGCTTTTGGCATTCAAATGGGCACTGTAGGTGTGTTTCCTGTCCTCCTCTCACTGCCGACTTTTATTCCCCATTGACTTACATTGGGTTTCGTGTTTCGGGACGACCCCGACTTTTCACTATAATTGGACGATCTTGCTCGACCCGACTTTTGGAAAAGTCGGGTTTCACGAAACGAAACGCGACCCTAAAAAACCAAAAGTCGTTAGCGATATCACTAGCGATATCGCTATAACGGCACAAAAACCAGTGACGTTACAGCGATATTGCTAGCGATATCGCTTAGTGTGACAGGCCCTTTACTGTTTGTCTCTGGCTTTGTGTTCTTATCATTTGCCTCTTTCATTTGAAGTTTGTTTTTTAAGAGGCAACAAAACAAGTCGTTTATAGTATGCAGGTACGATGCTGAGGTGAATTGTGTTATCACAGCTCCTCATGGCACTGAGCATCTTAATATATTCCGGCCTTCTTGTCTTCCTAGAGGATTAGCCGCTGTTATCGAGATAAATAATTCTCCCTGCCACTCAGTTTTCTATTCCACGCTGCCTGCCAACAGGTGTTGAAGAATATGTGATCAGTATAATCAGCTTAGTGGAACAGTTTAAGGTTCTTTCATTTTATTTGCAAAAAAATGTAAAACCTGAAGACGATTCCTTATTTTCAAGTACTTTTTTGTCGCTCTGTGAGCCGTGGATGTAAATCCTCCATATTAATGTATTCCTAGTAGCATCTTCTGGATTAGGAACCCAGAGTAATTACAATTGTTGATCACATTGTTGTGAATAGATTTTATTTTTCCCAGCTGATATCAGCAGAGGTTTCGAGAATAAGAAGTGTGACTATTAGGGGAGTGCAATATAATCACCAAATTGTCCATTGGGAATTAAGATGCAGCCCTTAACTGTTTGGAAGGATGAAATGAGACCATATCTCGGAATAATCAGATTTTCTGAGGTATACTTTACATTGGTGGATTGGTGAACTCCAGAACAAATCTTATTTTTGAAGAAGAGGTAAGACATGATGTGATTATTTTCTGATCATTTTACTTTTTTCTACACACAGATGTCCCCGGGGTCAGCGTCAGTCACAGCAGTTTGGAGGTACACGAAGGACACAATGCTGTGGTTACCTGTAATGGTTCGGGGTCACCCTTACCAGATGTCGATTGGGCTGTTTCACACCTCCATTCAATTAGCACACATCAGGTGAGAAGCAAAATCTACAGATTATATCTAAAGATGCCCATAAGGCTGAAAAAAAACATAAACCCATCTAGTTCAAATATAGATCATGAAAGGTAGCAGTGATCTAGTACAGGTGTTTTCAAAACATAGTTTTTGAAAAAAAGTCACCCAGACCTTTTGTAAATTAATATGGGAGTAACATCTTGTACAAAGTCCTGGTACAGTGATTTCTTTCAGGTTTGTAACAGACATTGTTTCCCCACATAGTGTCTCTAACGGGCGTTATACTCTTCCCTAGAAGGAATTTTTCATCACTATGGGAGGTGTTTGCTTACAGTGGAAAGAGAAGCAAAACATTTCCATCAATTCTCATGCTTTTTTTTACAGGCCATGCTTCTCTTGGGTTTTGTCACATATACTGTACCAATTCTTGCCCTGATTGTGCATTTAAACAAAAGATTGGTTTCTGGTAGGTTTTGGGAGGCTTCAGTGATGCACAGGAGACTTGACAACTCTTTTGGAAGATCCTCCATTTTTTTTCCAGGACCCCTTCTTGAGAGAATTGGCAAATGAATAACCCGTGCTGCTTCATAGTTTTCCATGAAATTATGGGTAAAAAAAATTAAAGAATTCTATAGACTCTACACTATGGATCCGTACAACATGACTATATTATATAGACGTGTGAATAAGGCCTAAGGGTTTGTTTACACAATGACATCCGTTCGGTAAATTTTTACAGTTTGGCATTCGTTTGACTACCTGTTTACAAAGACAGACCAAAGTAAATGATGTGCATTGAGCGATTTATACTAGATCACTCAGTGCAAATATGCTACCATTGTTTTTGGCACTACGAGTCACGTTTACAAAGGCCGATGTACCATCAAGAACGATTATTTTTTATACTGCATAAAAGTTAATTTCTCCACATGAACAAGCGTTTTTCTCGTTCACCAAGGGTTCGTCAGCTTGTTTACATGGCAATGTAATTGTGAAACAAGTGTTTTTAACAGCACTCATTTCTGATTATCCTGCCATGTAAATGTCCCTTAAGTAATCAGTCATCAGTATTCAAGGCATGGAAAGAGATCATGATTGTCTTGCAGCTCTTGCAACAATTAGGTCAAGGATGATATCTGTCTTCCTCTAGTTAATTATGCATCCCACCAATGGTGTCCTGTGTCCTTCCTTGAATTGAACAATGATGGCCATACATGAATACTGTTCAGTTCACATCACAAAGTGATGATATACAGGTGCTTCTCACAAAATTAGAATATCATCCAAAAATTAATTTATTTCAGTTCTTCAATACAAAAAGTGAAACTCATATTATATAGAGCCATTTCAAACCAAGTTATCTATTTCAAGTGTTTATTTCTGTTAATGTTGATGATTATGGCTTACAGCCAATGAAAACCCAAAAGTCATTATCTCAGTAAATTATAATACTTTATAACACCAGCTTGAAAAATGAATTTAAAATTTGAAATGTTGGCCTACTGAAATGTATGTTCAGTAAATGCACTCAATACTTGGTTGAGGCTCCTTTTTCATCAATTAATGCATCCATGCGGCATGGCATGGAGGCGATCAGCCTGTGGCACTGCTGAGGTGTTATGGAAGCCCAGGTTGTTTTGATAGCAGCCTTCATCTGCATTGTTGGGTCTGGTGTCTCATCTTCCTCTTGACAATACCCCATACATTCTTTATGGGGTTAAGGTCAGGCGAGTTTGCTGGCCAATCACGTACAGTGATACTGTTGTTTTTAAACCAGGTATTGGTATTTTTGGCAGTGTGGACAGGTGCCAAGTCCTGCTGGAGAATGAAATCTCCATCTCCAAACAGCTTGTCGGTAGAGGGAAGTATGAAGTGCTCTATAATTGCCTTGTAGATGGCTGCGCTGACTATGGTCTTGATAACACACAGTGGCCCTACACCAGCAGATGACATGGCTCCCCAAATCATCGCTGATTGTGGAAACTCCATACTAGACCTCAAGTTGCTTGGATTGTGTGTCTCTCAACTCTTCCTCCAGACTCTGGGACCTGGATTTCCAAATAAAATGCAAATTTTACTTTCATCTGAAAACAACACTTTGGACCACTATGCAACAGTCCAGTTCTTTTTCTCCTTGGCCCAGGTAAGAGGCTTATGGCATTGTCTATTGGCTTGACACAAGGAATGTGACACTTGTACCACTTGTCCTGGATACATCTGTGTGTGGTGACTCTTGAAGCAATGACTCCAGCAGCAGTCCACTCCTTGTGAATCTACCCCAAATTTTTGAATGGCCTTTTCTTAACAATACTTTCAAGGCTACAGTTATCCCAGTTGCTTGTGCACATTTTTCTACCAAACTTTTTTCTTCCACTCAACTTTCCATTAATATGCTTGGATACAGCACTCTGTGAACAGACAGCTTCTTTAGCAATGACCTTTTGTGGCTTACTCTCCTTGTGGAGTTTGTCTATGACTGCCTTCTGTACATCTGTCAAGTCAGCTGTCTTCCCTATGATTGTGGCGCCTGCTGAAACAGACTAAGGGACCTTTTTACATGTTTAGGAAGCCTTTGCAGGTGTTTTCTGTTAATTGCTCTAATTTACTGAGATAATGACTTTTGGGCTTTCATTGGCTGCAAGCCATAATCATCAACATTAATAGAAATAACACTTGAAATTGATCACTCTTTTTGCAATGACTCTATATAATATATGAGTTTCACTTTTTGTATTGAAGGAGTGAACTAAATTAACTTTTAAATGATATTCTAATTTTGTAAGAAGCACCTGTACATGTGTGATTGCCATTCCCATAGCCAATGCAAGAAGTTCGGGTTATACATGCCCTCTACTGCTTCAGGGAAGTTTTATTCTTGTGATTATGGAACCTGTCACCCTAAAAACGCTGTTTGATATACTTGGAACCTAATATAGAGCAGGGTGAGCCAAGAAGATTGATAAATAGTTTAGTGGCAAAAGACTCAGAATAACTTGCATTTTATTCATTCACGTCATGCTGTACTGCTTAAATTACCGTAAGTATGCTGCACCAATGATCCGAGCTGTTCTCAAGGACACTGTGACACATATGCTCCTTTTTATGGTTTGCTTCAAATATTAAAGTAATACAATAAAGGCTCTTTATGTGGAAAAAAAGCTGAGGCCATCAGAACTTTTGATAAAACTTTTTTTTAGCTGTCACACAAGGCAGCATATACTGTAGATAATTTTGTAAAGTGCTGCTTAGCTGAGCAGTTGTGCAGTGAAGTGAATCAGTAATCTCCTATTTATATTTTATAGGGGTGGGAACCTTGTCCATCCCCTTTACTGAAGTGCAGGCAAGAAGGTCAAGAGACTTAGTATGGCATCTGTTCCATCTGAGTCTTGCATTGCGGGTGTACAGTAACAGCAGTCATCCTGTCTTGTCTATTACTTGGAGCATGTCAGATGTATCAGGCTAAACCTGTCAGTTGTCTCTTTTCATTCTCTTTTTTCTTTCACTGAAACTCATCTTAAACTCTTGTTTTTTTTGTTGTGTCAAAACACGACCGTTTTCTACATTTTCTACTATGAGGAGAAATGTAAAAACTCTCTTTGAACTGAGTGGTATAAGATTCACAAATGTTCCATAGCTCTTACCTTCCATTTAGATGACAATTCTAATGTGTGTTAGATATTATATGTATTTACCCTCATAATAGTACTGTACAGTGGACAATTTGCCCAAATCCACCTCTAATGTCTAAGGCCACCTGTAGGTCATCAGACAGGAATAAATCCATGTTTGGCTTTTATTACTGAGACCCAATTTTCAATCTTGATGTTTTAAAACATTTTCAGTCTTAATATGTAAATATGATGTAACAAATTTTATATAACGGGCGTTGCGAAACTCGGTTTGCGTACAATTTATTTAACATCAATTAAATTACTGGTAAAAGCTGTGTATTTTGGTTTTAGACCCCAAAGCATAATAAATAAAGGGAGGTAAAAAATCTAAAAATTATACTTGCCGCTCATCCTTCTGTAAAAGAATGGTGTATTCATTCTGTACAATTCATTTAAACCCTTCATGACCGGGCAATTTCCTGTGTTTTCTGTTTTTAGTCCTCTTCTTCCAAGAGCCATAACATGTTTTTTTGCCCCATAATAAGAATTAGAGGACTTGATTTTTACTGGATGAGTCGTAGTTTTGAATTACATTATTATTGAGTCCTGTAACTTTCTTAATTTTCTTGTAGTACTCCAGTTTGAGGGATTATTTTATTTAAACCATTTTTGCATACATTTGAAATTTTGATGACTTTTTTTAGTGCAGTCATTGGAATTAATGCAATGACTTCATTTCAACTCAGTTTTTTCTTTTGTGACGTTTAATATTTTGTTAAAATAATTTCATATCATAATAGAGCAGACATTTATGGATGTAATGATACCAAATGTTTTCTTTTTTATTTATTTATTATTGTAAAATGGGCATTAGTTAAACTTTATCTTAATTAATTTTTTTTTCTTAATTTTTTTCTAAGTCTCATTAAGGGACTTGAACCTGCAGTCACTTGGTCATTTTTACTATATACTGAAATAAAACAAAATTGAAGCATAGAGTTAAATTTCAGTTATCTTATGAAGCTTAGTAACAGACTGGGCTTCATAGAATAACTATCATGGCAGCCATGAGGGACTTAAGCAGACTACTGGCTGCCATGGCACCCCACTATTGCATTCCAGTGAGGCCTATCGGCAGGGACAACTGAGTCATTAAATTGATGTGGTCAATTGCCGACAGCAGCATATGTAAACTAAATTCATCACTTTTAAGTCCAATTAAGCACCATGCTCAAAACTGCCCAGGTCCCCCTCATATCTAAGAAAATACCTCTAGCACCATATGCTAAGCATTGCAGTCCCGTCAAATGGGTGTGATGGTCTGTGCTCCACACCTCCCCTAAGTGTCCCGTTACATTTAGAGATGCACCAGCAATCCCGCAACGATACGACCCAGTCAGGATCGCTGGTGCGTCGCTAAATGGTCGCTAGTGAGCTGCCAAACAGGCAGATTTCACCAGCAACACAGCAGCGATTAGCAATCCATCAGAGGTCGCTGTTACCTTTCACACGGCAGCGATGATGACGATTTCCGCCTGCGTCCATGCGTCGCTAGTCAGCACCAGCGGGACGCCAACGAGTTAGAAATGGCCCAGGCACTTCGAGCGCGATCAGCGATATCCAGCGGGGGGGGGGCGGTCGCGGGTACATGTCACACAAAGCGAGATCGCTATTGATATCGCTGTTGCATCACAAAACCGGTGTGAAAGGATCGTAACTTCTCAATTGCTATCCTCCTGTCTTGATTGTCGTGACTGATGTCTTTCAAAGACTGATCAACTTTAACATCTGCACAGTAGAGAACAGGGGCCGTGCAAGAGCAACAGAGTTTTTGGGTGATGTAGGAGACATCAATCAAGACAGGAGCATGGCCATTGCAGGAGCAGAGAAGACGAGAGCACAGACCCGTGACACTGATTAGACTTGACCACACCAATTGACATATATTGTGGGATGATTACAGAAAGTATTTTCTTAGATATGCATGGGAGCTGGGTACTTCTGAACCAGTTGTTGGAGTGTTGTTCAATATTTGGTAGTGATTTTAGCTTATATACGGAATACCTGGTGAATAGTTACCTTGGAATGATTGAACAGCAGCAATTGGAGCAAGCTCTAGTTGCTGATGTTAAAGGCAGATGCTGGCTGTGTAACACAGCCGCCATCTGCAGGGTATGGTGCTGCCTTAGTTGTTGAGTTGCGCTCCATACAGTCACTGTGACTATAAGATGTAATTTAACAATATGTGGTCATGAAGGGGTTCATGTAAAGCATAGTAATGTGAAAGCTTTCTATTACAGACATTAATGAGACATTCTTGGGTTATTTTTCTTCCATTAAACATATGCATTTGTATTAGGAGATAACATCCATAATCACTTTTGTTTGTTTTATTCTTTCTAGATAAGGTCTAAAACACTGATTATTGTATTTTGGAATATGCTCATTTTCGACATTTTAAAGAAATTACCGATTTGAATAGCTCTATAATGCCATCCATGATTGCAAAGTTCAAAACCATTGTGAACAAAACACATTTTTTTACTAATTGTATGAATTCCCTTCTATTGTTTGTGTGGAAATTGTACTATAATTGGACTTTATTCTGACAATTATAGTGATAAAAATATAGTTAACATTGTAAAGGAAATAACTAGGTACAAAAAGGCATTTGTAGAATTGAATTCTCTTCTTTCGGCAGAAATCTCCTTTGATGTCATAATGAAAGCAGCTTTTGTTCTTCCGTGCAGATAACTTCACAGCAATCTTTTTGTATTTGCTTTGTTCAATTTTTAACGGGTTTCTTGCATATTTCCTTTAATGCTTTCCTGACATGTTCACGATGATGGCAGACTAATGTCAACTGGACCAATGTGCATTCCATTAACCTGACCCTAGTCAACGTCTCTGGAGAGGACAATGGCTCCAACGTAACCTGTATTGCAGAAAATGTTGTGGGGATGACGAAAACTACTGTATCGCTCACTATCTACTGTAAGTTGGATGTGGAGATGCCCTCTAAATAGTATCAAGTGTGTCATGCTTCTGTCTGTAGATACTTTAGTTGATTTTTTTCTCTGTAACTGTGCACAGTGGGCGGGGTCTTACTAACGCAGTGGGTGGGGGTCTTACTAGCGCAGTGGGCGGGGTCTTACTAGCACAGAGCTGCAGAAGCAGGATGAATGCTGTGACCAATCAGCTGCCCATGTCTTCTACTGCTACATCTCTCACTTTCACAGCCTGCGACTCACACTAAGGCTATGTTCACATGAATCTACAGTATTTTTGGTCTGTGTGCGCAGTGAACTGTACAGGGACCAATGCTAGTCTCTGTGCTAGTGCAACAGTGTACTGGTGTTTAAATCCCATGCGAGAAGGGGGTGTCCTTACTAGACTTGGTTACTTATAGTCCTTAGTGGCACTCAGCAATAATTGAAACATGAAAAATCCCTTACATCAAAAGAACACAATGTGGCACTCACCACCGACTTAAATGTCTTCTTTTATTGTAAGACATAGGACACAGATTGTGTGGTGCAACATATAGGTTGTAAAAAAGAAGGTATTTACATCTGTGGTGATGGCTTTTTCTTCAGCTGTATGGGGTTTAAATGATTAGTTAACTATGTAATACATGGACAGGCCAGGTCAGCTGTAGCAAGCTCTGCTTTTTGTTTGCAGTTTTCCATTTTGCTTAAGAGATGTGGATCCCAATCAATGCCACTGGCTGGGGTGTATGCATAGTGAAAGCCCACATGAACACAAGGGGACCACTAAATCGATTCTGTCAGTCACTGTGCGAGAAGGAACAACATTGTCAACAAAATAATGTAGGCACAGATAGTACTCGTGGTTAGTCTCTCATCGCATGAGCCACAATGCAGCCAATGATACTTATTCAGACAAAACAAGACGTAAAGTAACACTTTCGATAGGTAAACTTGCTGATTAAAGGGATTGTCCACTACTCTGACATCTCGTTACTAAATGCTGCATTTTCCATTGTAATGCAGAAATAAATGATACTCAACTCCTGCATCGGCAAAGTTCCAGCGATGTTGGCTCCAGGTCTCCTGTCGCTTGAATGACATTGTTTTGCCATGTTAGCGCTGCAGTCAATCAGTGACTGATAATTGGCTGCAGTTATCACACTGTCTTCAGATGTCCAAGGTTTGTCTGGTGCAAGTGTGGGTGAAGCAGTCCATTAATTTATGCTTGGTGGCCGATTATTGGCAGCATTGGCATGTGGAAATACAATGTCACGTAAACGCCTGATTCTGACATCACATGAACTGTGCTGGTGCAGGAGGTGAGGATCTGTCACTTTTATATTACACTGGGGAATACATTATTTAAGATGGGTTATCCAAATAGTGTACAACCCCTTTAACTTAAATTACAAGAACTGCCAAAATTGATTCATTGCCAAAAATGAAAGTTATTGAATAATTTAAAGAAGCAGAAATGCAACTTTGTTTCTCCTTCTTTGCCTGTAGATCCTCCCCGGATACTGATTTTGAGAGAGCCGGTAGTTCATCTAGAGCACTGCATTGAATTTACTGTTCGTGGGAATCCCTACCCAGTCCTCACTTGGTATCACAACAATCAGCCGCTGCGGCCGGTGGATTTCATACGACAAGAGGTTTACAAGCAGGACGCGTTAATGGAAGGATGCCTACTGTTTAATAAACCTACACATTATTACAATGGAAACTATACACTGATTGCTAAAAATAAGTTTGGAATTGCTACCCAAACAGTATATGCCCATTTTTTGGAGCAGCCATATCCTGGTGAGTTGGTATTTTCTTGTATCTGACTCCCTGCCTTATGAATGTCCCACCCACTGCATCTCCTGTATAATCAGCTATTAAACAGCTAATGGAATCTCCAATATAATCGGGAATATAAATGTATCTTAGTTCAGTTACAAATCTGTCATATGGAGAAGGCGTCTGTGTGTCAGATGAGCTGAGCTTCCTAAGTGTCTCTACTCCTAGTAGTTCTTAGACATCCATATTAGCTCTCTGGCTGAGAGTGGGACCCTCACCTACGAAACATTTGTAGTGCATCTTAAAAGCATGCCATAAATGTCCCAGACGGGAATTCCTACTGTAATTGCACATATCATGCTCCTGCAGAGTATATCCCCGTAATATTATTATGTGGATTTAGTTCACTCTATACATACTTTCTGAATACGTGCTATTGGTTTACCATGTTCTATTTATCTATCTATCTATCTATCTATCTATCTATCTATCTATCCCATATCTATCTATCTATCTATCTATCTATCTATCTATCTATCTATCTATCTATCCATCTATCTATCTATCTATCTATCTATCTATCTATCTATCTAATATCTGTCTATCTATCTATCATCTAATATCTATCTATCTATCTAATATCTATCTATCTATCTATCTATCTATCTATCTATCTATCTATCTATCCCATATCTATTTATCTATCTATTCAATTCAATTTAATTCAAAGAAGCTTTATTGGCAGGACTAAATACACATTAGTTTTGCCAAAGCAAGTGTACAAAAGGGAATAGGGATAGGGACTGTAGGGATGTTGGGTAGGGGCTGTAGGAAAGGTGGATAGGGCAGATCCAGGATGGGGCTATAGTCCTTGGCATAGGGAAGGTGGATGGGGGGCATGGGGCAGATCCAGGGTGGGGGCCATAGACATCCATGACATATCATAGTTCTCTTTCTCGCAGTCTATGACATTCGCTCACATATAGCGCTGCTATCTCCACTGCTCTCTCTTCTTCCCCCCAGCAGGATATATGTTTTCTCTTCCTCCTTCATGGTGATGAAATCTGGGAAGAGATGTGAGAGTCTCCTGAAGTGAGTGTCCCTCACTGCTGAGTATTTGGAGCAGTGTAGCAGGAAGTGGGTCTCATCCTCCAGGGCCTCCTGGTCACAGTGTAGGCACAGTCTTTCCTCCCTGGGCTTGTAACTCTGCCTGTGTCTGCCAGATTCGATGGCCAGACTGTGGGCACTGAGTCTATACCGGCTCAGGATCTTGC
Source organism: Dendrobates tinctorius (assembly GCF_039654945.1). Taxonomy (NCBI): domain Eukaryota; kingdom Metazoa; phylum Chordata; class Amphibia; order Anura; family Dendrobatidae; genus Dendrobates; species Dendrobates tinctorius. The sequence goes on from NW_027361690.1 coordinate 57,333,596, forward strand.
AGTCTCTGGGGTCCGGGAGTTTCTCCAGGTATGGGGCCAGTCTGTAGTCTCTCTGTAGACTCCGGTACATGGTCAGTTTCTGTGAGCTGATGATGTCGTTATTCCAGTCACTTACGTACCTCTCCTGGCCTTCGTCTACCATCTTCCTGATTCCGGCTTTTGTCAGGTTGTTGTGATTGGTGTTCTGGTCAGGTTGGGTTTGGGTCGGCTGTTCCGAGGATCCTGGTTTTTCTGTTTCACCTACATGTGTCAGGGCTTTATGGTGATGGGAGCTTGGATTGCTCCTATGTAAGTGAGCCTGGAATGACAGTGCCCTCTTTAGAACCGTTAGGTGTAGAGGAAATCTGCCCAACTCGGCCCGGCAAGCACTGTTGGAGGTACTCCGATGGACTTGGAGAAGGTACTTGCAGAATTCCAGGTGGAATATTTCTGTTTGGCTGGAATCCTACCTTGACCAGTCTGAGTAGGTGTGAGGACCCCAGACTTCGCTGCCATACAGGAGGATTGGGGCGATGATAGAGTCGAAGATTTTTAACCAGACCCTCACTGGTGGCTTCAGATGGTAGAGTTTCTTTTGGATGGCATAGAAGGTTTTGCATGCTTTGTCTATCTATCTATCTATCTATCTATCTATCTATCTATCTATCTATCATCTAATATCTATCTATCTATCCATCTATTATCTATATATCTCCTATCTATCTATTATCTATATAATATCTGCCTATCTATCTATCTATCTATCTATCTATCTATCTATCTATCTATCTATTTATCTATCTATCTATCTATCCATCCTCTAAGCTATGATACAAGATCCCATATGTATTAAAATAGAATGTGTATTGTGGATATTGATACCCTTTCATCATATACACTAGTTCTCTTAGCTTTGCATCTCCATTTAGTTCTGATTTACTAAATCTGCCATTTACTATCCTTTTTACAGAGAATACTGATTATTTTGTTTCAGGTACGTATTTGTCCTTTCTGTATTTTTTCAGTACATGGTGCTGCTAGTTTATGCTCAATTTACTGAATCCATGGGATAGGTTTGGTCTCTTTTACCCAATGCCTAATAGATCATGTTGACAGGAAAGCCAAAGGGGTCTTGCCAGGGAATTCCCTTTACTCACCAATATATATTTGGCCAAGAGCTGTTAACGTTATATTCTTTGTTATTAGAACAGTAGTCTCCTGGGCCACAAACTAAGAGGTTAAGGTTATCGGCAGGAAACTAACCAGCAGGATTTTTTCGTGTAATAAGTTTAAAGATGTCCATTTTTGATTATGTGTGAATTCTATTACAAAGGTTCTTAAACCTCTCAGGGTATATGTACATTTATATTCAAAACAAGATGGGTCCCTAGACGGCGGAGCGCTCTTGTATGTCTGCTGGTATCCAATTATCTGAACCATGAGATAAAAATAGTTGGTGGCCTTTTAAGCAAGTAGTGCATAAGGAGAATAATAATATCATGTTCATAGAATTATTCACCTCCTTTTGTTTCAGTAGCAGATCTTGGAATAAGTCCCACGCCTCCAATCAGCGTGACTCATAAACCAGAAGAGGACACTTTTGGCGTGAGTTACATTTTGATATCTTAAGAAAACACAGGCTCAGCTTTCTAACATATTTCTCGATGCTAGCGCCTTCTGTGCAGATAATAAACTGAACATAACGGGATTTTTGAACAAATGTTTCCAAAGATCATGGCATGTTACGCTTAAATGTGCGTGTCACAGGGTCAGTTAGTGCACATTTTTGTGAGTATGAAAAGTCCGTCCTATATCTTGTCCATATCCACTAGATCTAAAAGAATGATCACTTTCCTCAGTCCGGCCTGTGCCTGCCATCACTACTAATAATAGGCATGATATACAGTATCGGGATGTGTAGTCATACTGGACCACCTCAGAGGGATACGGACAGAAAGTAGAAATATACTATCTTATCATTACATAAGTTACAAGGACAAACGCAGGAAAACAGGTTCCATATTTTAACCTAATAATCGGTTAAAAGGGAATCTGTCACATGGTTTTTGCTACCCCATCTGAGAGCAGCATGATGTAGGAGCAGAGACTCTCATTCCAGTGATGTGTTGCTTACAGGGCTTCTTTCTACAGTTTTGATGAAATCAAGGTTTTATCTGCTGCAGATCAGCCAATTTTCCAAAGGCTGAACCTTGTGTAAAGGGCCTGTCACACTAAGGGATATCGCTAGCAATATCGCTATAAAATCACTGGTTTTGTGACGTACAGTAGCAGCGATATTGCTAGCGATATCGCTATGTGTGATACTTACCTCCGACCGCTCCCCCGCTGGTTATCGCTGATAGCGCGAGAACGGCCTAGGCCATTTTTCTTCGTCAGCTTCCTGCTGGGCTTTCTGCTGTGGCGACGAGCGATGCGTGGACTCGGGTGGGAGGACGTCTTCATCGCCTCGTCTGACAGGTAAGTAGTGATCCCCGTCCCCAGCGATGTCGCTAGTGAGATCTGCCTGTTTGGCAGCTCACTAGCGACCACTTAGCGATGCACCAGCGATCCTGACCGGGTCATATCGTTGTCGGGATCACTGGTGCATCGCTAAGTGTGACAGTACCTTTACGCTTCCCAGATAATTGATTGGAAGATCTCTGTTTATACTGTTGTCATACTGGCGAGTGTGGACCCACAGCACTCCGGATGGGGGAAGGCTTGGAGGGGCAAAACTAAGAGACCACCTGTTTTTTAACTACAGTAGAGCCCTTGCTTAATGGGAAGATAGACTTGAGCCACGTTTGGTCTCCAGATACCACTCCAGGACAAACCACGGAAACGCAGCAGCTGTTACCATGGAACACGAGTGCAGGAGCGGACTCAGAATCCAAGGCTGGACTGCATACAGACACTAGTTCAGACAGTATAGATCCTGGTACTGGTATTGATAGGACAAGTAACAAGTTCAGGGACTCCTTGAGACTAGACAGGTTTTGGACTAGATAGGACAATAGCACAGGTACTGGAACACAGGATGGGTGCCGAAGCAGGGACCAGACAACAGACTTGTAGGTTGGAAAATGGTAAAGACACTAATGTTGCTTAGGCACCTTACAACGGTGAGGGTGCCTTAAGTATTAAGTGCCTCTCAGCTTTTGGCTGGGGACACATCAGGTGCACGTGCTGTCTCTTTAAGAGTCATGGAGTGCACGTGCGTGGCCATAAGTGTGCTGCCCGGAGACCTGCTCTGCATGAGCAAGCCCTGGGACACAGTAGGCGTGGTGAGACTAGCAACAGAGGACGCAGCTGGGTGGCTTCCGCAGTGAGTATGCCAGCATCCCTGCTGGAAGGAGAGTTAAGTGGCATGCAGAGACACCGGTGTTACAAATGTAGATAGGCAGAAAGCTGCCAATCAGTGTTGAGAGTGGGGTTACACAGAACTTATTATAGAGGACTACATGGCAGCAGGTTTACTACTTCTCTAGTGATAATCTGTTGCTAAAAAAGCCGTGACTTTATCAAAACTACAACAACCAAACCAATAAGTGACACATGGCTGGAATCAAGGTCTCTGTCTCTACACTTTGCTACTCTTAGATTAGGTGGAAAAAATGTGTGACAAATTCACTTTAACTATACCGTAACGTAGAAACCTACCTTGATACAGAAAAGGCTAACTGGGCACTTAGCACAGGATCAGTCACTGACCTTGTCAAGTTTTGTGCAGAGTTACACAATTCTGCATCAAAATATCTAACTACATCATGATTTTTGTGTCAAGTTAGAAAATGCTGAATCTGTATCTAGCATAAAGATAGGGTTTGTACTAAAGGAAATATCTATTTTTCCAAAAAATCACTAGGATGCATGAAACGTTAGGGTTTTTTCTTACATTTTATGACTTTTGGGCATCTAAAGCTTCTTTCATAACTAGACTTTCTATTATCTACGATAAAAAAAAATGTGCTACCCTAGGGCTATCTAAATACCCCAACCAAGGCAGAGTGGTTTGGTGGCATCAGTGTGGTATACATCACCCAGGGCACATCCCCTGCTAACTTCCTAGACAAACCCTTGGCAAATGTACAGTTTGGGTTACTGGGCGCTAGCAGATGTACAGATCAGTTGTCTGAGCTAGATGGAACTGGCAGAATGTCCTCCATATACAGTATTATAACTGAAGATCGCAGCAGTAAGGACTTTTCTGCATACATCATATATACAATATGTACATACAGAATGGGTTGTGTGTCTGTAATTGGATCATCATAGGTATTAAATGAACTTTAATTACAGTAGTTTTTAGGGAAAATATGGTAAATGCTTTCTATGTAAAGCATTATAATTATAGGCATTAAGAGGAGTCAGTAATTACGCCTAGTGCACATTATAAACCTATAGACCCATGGAAAGTGCTTGCCGTTAGAGGCATTGAAGTCATTAATAACATAAATTGATACTAACGGTGTGCGTCCAGCCTCCCTATATGAGAGGTGCATCTGAGCAGGGTAATTTCTAGCATTTATCACACCTTGAACTAAAAGAAAGAGATGGGGCGAATAATGCTGTAATGTACGTGTCCTGAATGTCCTGGTAATTATCAGAGCCTGGAGACCTCCAATCCATAAAGCGCATTTGCATTTTTATTTTCAGGTTTCCATAGCCGTTGGTCTTGCTGCATTTGCATGTGTCCTCCTGGTGGTCCTGTTCATTGTCATCAACAAATATGGAAGACGTTCAAAATTCGGAATGAAAGGTAAGGAACGCCGGCCTGCCTTTCTCCACACCGTCTATTCTTCTGCCATTTCAGTGCCGGCTGACTTTTCTTGCATTACTATGCATACAGTATATGCCTATCATTTCCTGTTTTATACAAACATTTTGAACTTTTGCAAAGAAAATAATCTTGGTTGTGGAAGTTAAAGCCTAAATCTATGAATTAGCATTGTGGCAATAGGAGAATGGATTGTTGGCTTGGAATGCCGAAGTCATCATTTTTTATGTTCCTCCTTTCCTCCATGTTTGGGTTGTTTGGCTTTTAGGAGACAAGGTCAGGATTGTGTAGGTCAAATCATGGTAGATAGATAGTTTGTACCGGGGACCTAGATGACTTGACCTCTTTGCTGATATTGTGGTGGGGTCTCCTAGCTCATAATCCTCAGCAGCATGCCACCCTCAGTTCCTGCATGCTGGGGTCTGAATGGAGAATATTATAAAATAAAGAAATACACATGACACACCCTAGTTGAACCTTATGGTGCTTCTGGACATTGTGAGGGCATTCCATCCAATGCAGCCAGTCACTGACCTTAGGCTCTGAAGTTTGCATGTAGGACACAGGACCACTGAGGCCAGTGATTGCCTGCAGAGGTCATGGGAAGGGAATAATCAGTGACCACTAGTGTGATGAAGCCAATGAATGGGGAACTTGAAGAAGTAAATAATGCTTGTTTCTTTATTTTAGAATAGACTTTGTCCTTTGACCAATAACAGAAAAATCTGGGAAACGTCCCTTTAATGACTCCAACCATCACTCATTATGAATAATATAAATCCTTTCTCTGCTGTCCCCTGGAACAGATGGCAGAGGGAAATGTTTTTGTGGAAGACTACCAGAGCATGATGCCAACCTTTATGTGTAATATGTGTGCCATAATCAGGTGTGGGATTCAAATTTTTAACAACAGGTTCTGTGTTTATGTGTAGGAAAACCACACCCATTTTTAAGCCACACCCATTAACACACACCTTTTCCTCAAACATATAGAAGAAGGGGCGCAGTCAAACAGTTGAAAAAAAATAAATTTGAATAAGATCAGAACAGTTCAGATTCTGGCCAGCGGCTCTCCTGACCCGAGTGTGACAGCTGCATATATTTCTATGCAGCTGTCTCACTTGATTGACCGGCTGGCCAGGCTGTGCACTGCATTCTGATAATAACAGTTTACATCAAACACCAGATCACACATATAACCAGCAGCTTTTGTTCTGGCCAAAATAATTTTTAAGTTGATACCACGACACGGGAGACTCTTTCAGCTGGGCCCTGCTCTACTCTAAACTATTAAAAATAAATATATATTTATGTATTTTTCTTTAAGAGAATGAGTCACATACATTTACATTTTTTTTAAACATCCATTAATACCACATACAAGGGACAAATATCGTCACACCATGATCAGACCACATATTTCCACCACATAGTTACCGAATAATACCACATACAAGGAACAAATAACGCCGCACCATGACTAGACCACATATTACCACCAGATAGTGACTGAATACTACAATACTGATCATTAATTAAAAACACAGTACTAAGTGCAATTCTATACAGGATCTCTGTATTTACTGTCAGTGTACAGATAACACACTGACTCACCAGTGACATCTCTAGCTGAATTCCTTCATCTTTGCTTTTCTTTTTCATCCAGCACAGACCGCCATCACTTCTTCCAGCCTGGACTCGTCTCTGCATGAAATAACACAGTTACCTAGAGCACGGCTTCCAGAGCACATTCCCCACTTTTTCCCTTTCTTCTACACTGCACATCTGAATACAGACGTTCACCCACCATTAATACATACTTGGTTATTATGCAACCCACCATTCCAAATATAAATTATAATCCACCACTGTGCACCCACTAACTATAAATGCTGCTTTCCCCATTTAATATATAAATTAGCACCTGTACTCTTTCCCCCAATTCATTACCAGGAACTTCAACCTCAACGCCCCCCACTATGTACCTCCCGCTCTAACCCTAACCCCAATTCATTATATTTGCATGCCCCTCCCGCCTCAATTCATTGTCATGTCTTTCTCTCCCACCCTCTATTAATTATCAGCTGCTCTACCCCACATTCAATACATCACTTACTCCCCCACTCTCAAAATTCTTTATTTGTTCTATAGATAGATCATTTGCTCTCCTCACCCCCAACCTTCAATTCATCATTTGCTCTCCTCACCCCCCACCTTGAATTAAATTGCTGTGCCCCGTCACTCACACTGAATTCATCATTTACAGTCCCCTGTCCTCTCCCCCACATCATCATTTGCAGCCCCCCACTTTAATTTGAAGTCCCCTTACTTCATCCGTTGCAGTCCCCCATCACCCCTCACTTCATCTGCAGTGCCCCTTCATCATTTGCAGCCCCCATCCCCTTTCCATTTCATCATGTGCAGTCCCCCTTACCCCCACTTCATAATATGCAGTCTCCCTTTCCCCCCTCTTTATCATGTGCAGCCCCACTTCCCCATCATCATGTAAAGTCACTCTTACCCCCACATCATGTGCTGTCCCCTTTACACAATTCTTGTGCAGTCCCCCTCACCCCCAATTCATCCTGTGCAGTCCCCCTTACCCCCCATTTCATCATGTGCAGACCCCCTTCATCATGTGCAATCCCCCTTACCCCATCATCAAGTGCAGCCGCACTCCATCATGTACAGACCCACTCCCCCTTCATCATGTGCAGCCCCACTAACCCAAATCCATCATGTACAACCCTACTCCCCCCACTCCATCATGTACAGCCCCACTCCCCCTTCATCATGTGCAGCCCCACTCCCCCACTCCATCATGTACAGCCCCGCTCCATCATGTACAGCCCCACTCCATCATGTACAGTCCCACTCCATCATGTACAGCCCCACTCCATAATGTACAGCCCCACTCCATCATGTACAGCCCCCCTCCATGTACAGCCTCACTCCCCCCCTCTATCATGAGCAGCCCCATTCACCCCCTCTATCATGTGCAGCCCCATTCACCCCTCCATCATGTGCAGCCCTATTCACCCCCCTCCATCATGTACAGCTCCATTCAACCCCCTCCATCATATACAGTCCCCACACCCCCCTCCATCATGTGCAGCCCCATTCACCCCTCCATCATGTGCAGCCCTATTCACCCCCCTCCATCATGTACAGCTCCATGCACCCCCCTCCATCATGTGCAGCCCCATTCACCCCCTCCATCATGTACAGCCCCCGCACCCCCCTCCTTTATATGCAGCCCCATTCACCCTCTTCCATCAAGTGCAGCCATATTCACCCCCCTCCATCACGTACAGCCCCATTCACTCCCCTCCATCATGTGCAGCCCCATTCACCCCCCTCCATCATGTACAGCCCCATTCACTCCCTCCATCATGTGCAGCCCCATTCACCCTATTCCATTACGGACAGCCCCCACAACCCCCTCCATCATGTGCAGCCCCATTCACCCTCCTCCATCATGTACAGCCCCTGCACCCCCTCCATCATATGCAGCCCCGTTCACCCCCTCCATCATATGCAGCCCCATTCAATCCCTCCATCATGTACAGCCCCCGCACCCCCCTCCATCATGTGCAGCCCCATTCACCCTCCTCCATCATGTACAGCCCCCGCACCCCCCTCCATCATATGCAGCCCTGTTCACCCCCCTCCATCATATGCAGCCCCTGCACCCCCCTTAATCATGTGCAGCCATATTCTCCCTCCTCCATCATGTACAGCTCCATGCAACCCCCTCCATCATGTACAGCCCCATTCACCCCCTTCATCATGTACAGCCCCTGCACCCCCTCCTTCATATGCAGCCCCATTCACCCCCCTTCATCAAGTGCAGCCATATTCACCCCCCTCCATCATGTACAGCCCCATTCACTCTCCTCCATCACCTGCAGCCCCATTCACCCCCCTCCATCATGTACAGTCTTACTCCCCCTTCATCATGTGTAGCCCCACTCCATCATGTACAGCCCCACGCCCCACTCCCCCTTCATCATGTGCAGCCCCACTAACCTAACTCCATCATGTACAGCCCTACTTCCCCCACTCCATCATGTACAGCCCCACTCCATCATGTACAGCCCCACTCCCCCTTCATCATGTGCAGCCCCACTAACCCAACTCCATCATGTACAGCCCTACTTCCCCCACTCCATCAAGTGCAGCCGCACTCCATCATGTACAGCCCCACTCCCCCTTCATCATGTGCAGCCCCACTAACCCAAATCCATCATGTACAGCCCTACTCCCCCCACTCCATCATGTACTCCATCACCCCTCACTTCATCTGCATTGAACCTTCATCATTTGCAGCCCCCATCCCCTTTCCATTTCATCATGTGCAGTCCCCCTTACCCCCACTTCATAATGTACAGTCCCACTCCCCCTTCATCATGTGTAGCCCCACTCCATCATGTACAGCCCCACTCCCCCTTCATCATGTGCAGCCCCACTAACCCAACTCCATCATGTACAGCCCTACTTCCCCTACTCCATCATGTACAGCCCCACTCCATCATGTACAGCCCCACTCCCCCACTCCATCATGTACAGCCCCACTCCATCATGTACAGCCCCACTCCATGTACAGCCTCACTCCCCCCACTCCATCATGTACAGTCCCATTCACCCCCTCCATCATGTGCAGCCCCATTCACCCCCTCCATCATGTGCAGCCCCAATCATTCCCCTCCATCATGTACAGCCCCCGCACCCCCTTAATCATGTGCAGCCCTATTCACCCTCCTCCATCATGTACAGCCCCCACACCCCCTCCATCATATACAGCCCCTGCAGCCCACTCCATCATATGCAGCCCCATTCACCCCCTCCATCATGTACAGCTCCCACAACCCCCTCCATCATGTGCAGGCCCATTCACCCTCCTCCATCATGTACAGCCCCTGCACCCCCCTCCATCATATGCAGCCCCGTTCACCCTCCTCCATCATATGCAGCCCCATTCACCCCCCTCCATCACGTACAGCCCCCACACCCGCCTCAATCATATGCAGTCCTATTCACCCTCCTCCATCATGTACAGCCCCCGCACCCCCCTCCATCATATGCAGCCCCATTCACCCTCCCTACATCACGTGCAGCCATATTCAATATTCACCCCCTCCAACATGTACAGCCCCCGCACCCCCTCCTTCATATGCAGCCCTATTCACCCCCCTCCATCAAGTACAGCCATATTCACCCCCCTCCATCATGTACAGCCCCATTCACTCCCCTCCATCATGTGCAGCCACATTCACCCCCCTCCATCATGTACAGCCCCCGCACCCCCCTCCATCATGTGCAGCCCTATTCACTCTCCTCCATCATGTGCAGCCCCCGCACCCCCTCCATCATATACAGCCCCTGCAGCCCCCTCCATCATATGCAGCCCCTTTCACCCCCCTCCATCATATGCAGCCCCATTCACCCCCTCCATCATGTACAGCCCCATTCACCCCCTCCATCATGTGCAGCTCCATTCACCCTCTTCCATCATGTACAGCCCCCACACCCCCCTCCATCATGTGCAGCGCCATTCACCCTCCTCCATCATGTACAGCCCCCGCAGCCCCCTCCTTCATATGCAGCCCCGTTCACCCCCTCCATCATGTGCAGCCCCATTCACCCCCCCTCCATCATGTACAGCCCCCGCACCCCCCTCAATCATGTGCAGCCCTATTCACTCTCCTCCATCATGTACAGCCCCATTCACCCCCTCCATCATGTACAGCCCCCACAACCCCCTCCATCATGTGCAGCCCCATTCACCCTCCTCCATCATGTACAGCCCCTGCACCCCCCTCCATCACATGCAGCCCCGTTCACCCTCCTCCATCATATGCAGCCCCATTCACCCCCCCTCCATCATGTACAGCCCAGGCACCCCCCTCAATCATGTGCAGTCTTATTCACCCTTCTCCATCATGTACAGCCCCCGCACCCCCCTCCTTCATATGCAGCCCCATTCACCCTCCCTACATCATGTGCAGCCATATTCACCCCCCTCCATCTTGTACGGCTTCCCCATTCACCCTCCTCCATCATCTGCTGCCTCCTCACCCACTGAGTTCATTTAAAAAAAAAAATTCCCATACTTACCTCACAGCCGCTCCCCAGCAGCACCTCTCTGCAGCCAGCGTCCAGGTACATGTCGGCGTCTGCGCGATGACGTCATCGTGCAGGCCCGACACCTGACCCGGAAGTAGAGAGGGAGCTGCGCAGCTGTCAAGGTGATGGCCGTGCACAGCTTCCTGCCCGATACACTGTGACGTGGGTGGCTGTGTCTGCTGTCGGCCACGTGACAGAACAGAGGGCACGGCCGCACACAGTACCAGATCGCGGCTGTGAATCTCCCCGGTTCGGGGAACCGGCTGCTTTTTTAACAATCAGTTCCCCCCACTCCATCATGTACTCCATCACCCCTCACTTCATCTGCATTGCCCCTTCATCATTTGCAGCCCCATCCCCTTTCCATTTCATCATGTGCAGTCCCCCTTACCCCCACTTCATAATGTACAGTCCCACTCCCCCTTCATCATGTGTAGCCCCACTCCATCATGTACAGCCCCACTCCCCCTTCATCATGTGCAGCCCCACTAACCCAACTCCATCATGTACAGCTTTACTTCCCCCACTCCATCATGTACAGCCCCACTCCATCATGTACAGCCCCACTCCCCCACTCCATCATGTACAGCCCCACTCCATCATGTACAGCCCCACTCCATGTACAGCCTCACTCCCCCCACTCCATCATGTGCAGCCCCATTCACCCCCCTCCATCATGTGCAGCCCCATTCACCCCCTCCATCATGTGCAGCCCCATTCATCCCCCTCCATCATGTACAGCCCCCGCACCCCCTTAATCATGTGCAGCCCTATTCACCCTCCTCCATCATGTACAGCCCCCACACCCCCTCCATCATATACAGCCCCCGCAGCCCACTCCATCATATGCAGCCCCATTCACCCCCTCCATCATGAACAGCTCCCACAACCCCCTCCATCATGTGCAGGCCCATTCACCCTCCTCCATCATGTACAGCCCCTGCACCCCCCTCCATCATATGCAGCCCCGTTCACCCTCCTCCATCATATGCAGCCCCATTCACCCCCCCTCCATCACGTACAGCCCCCACACCCGCCTCAATCATATGCAGTCCTATTCACCCTCCTCCATCATGTACAGCCCCCGCACCCCCCTCCATCATATGCAGCCCCATTCACCCTCCCTACATCATGTGCAGCCATATTCAATATTCACCCCCTCCAACATGTACAGCCCCCGCACCCCCTCCTTCATATGCAGCCCTATTCACCCCCCTCCATCAAGTGCAGCCATATTCACCCCCCTCCATCATGTACAGCCCCATTCACTCCCCTCCATCATGTGCAGCCACATTTACCCCCCTCCATCATGTACAGCCCCCGCACCCCCCTCCATCATGTGCAGCCCTATTCACTCTCCTCCATCATGTACAGCCCCCGCACCCCCTCCATCATATACAGCCCCTGCAGCCCCCTCCATTATATGCAGCCCCTTTCACCCCCCTCCATCATATGCAGCCCCATTCACCCCCTCCATCATGTACAGCCCCATTCACCCCCTCCATCATGTGCAGCTCCATTCACCCTCTTCCATCATGTACAGCCCCCACACCCCCCTCCATCATGTGCAGCGCCATTCACCCTCCTCCATCATGTACAGCCCCCGCAGCCCCCTCCTTCATATGCAGCCCCGTTCTCCCCCTCCATCATGTGCAGCCCCATTCACCCCCCCTCCATCATGTACAGCCCCCGCACCCCCCTCAATCATGTGCAGCCCTATTCACTCTCCTCCATCATGTACAGCCCCCGCACCCCCTCCATCATATACAGCCCCTGCAGCCCCCTCCATCATATGCAGCCCCTTTCACCCCCCTCCATCATATGCAGCCCCATTCACCCCCTCCATCATGTACAGCCCCATTCACCCCCTCCATCATGTGCAGCTCCATTCACCCTCTTCCATCATGTACAGCCCCCACACCCCCCTCCATCATGTGCAGCGCCATTCACCCCCCCTCCATCATGTACAGCCCCCGCACCCCCCTCAATCATGTGCAGCCCTATTCACTCTACTCCATCATGTACTGCCCCTGCACCCCTTCCATCATATACAGCCCCTGCAGCCCCCTCCATCATATGCAGCCCCTTTCACCCCCCTCCATCATATGCAGCCCCATTCACCCCCTCCATCATGTACAGCCCCCACAACCCCCTCCATCACATGCAGCCCCGTTCACCCTCCTCCATCATATGCAGCCCCATTCACCCCCCCTCCATCATGTACAGCCCCCGCACCCCCCTCAATCATGTGCAGCCTTATTCACCCTCCTCCATCATGTACAGCCCCCGCACCCCCCTCCTTCATATGCAGCCCCATTCACCCTCCCTACATCATGTGCAGCCATATTCACCCCCCTCCATCTTGTACGGCTTCCCCATTCACCCTCCTCCATCATCTGCTGCCTCCTCACCCACTGAGTTCATTTAAAAAAAAAAATTCCCATACTTACCTCACAGCCAGCGTCCAGGTACATGTCGGCGTCTGCGCGATGACGTCATCGCGCAGGCCCGACACCTGACCTGGAAGTAGAGAGGGAGCTGCGCAGCTGTCAAGGTGATGGCCGTGCACAGCTTCCTGCCCGATACACTGTAACGTGGGTGGCTGTGTCTGCTGTCGGCCATGTGACAGAACAGAGGGCACGGCCGCACACAGTACCAGATCGCGGCTGTGAATCTCCCCGGTTCGGGGAACCGGCTGCTTTTTTAACAATCAGTTCCACCAAACCGGGGAGAACCGGCTGAATCCCACCCCTGGCCATAATATAAAAAAGGCAACCGGAAGAACCACTAAGAAGAATAGGTTTTCCGTTAAAGAGATTTTTCCAGCTGTGAAAAGTCTTGAGTTACTCAATGTCACTGCAGACTGCCAAATCGTGACAATGAATATATGTGACTTGTAATCATGTGACAACTAGTCTCATTGGGTTATCTTAATAGAAAAGCCAGGTGAGACTAGTCAGCACTTGAATGCAAGTCTGCAAATTCACATGGTGAATACAGGGGGACTGTAACATTGTGCACATTGCATAGTGTCATGATCCAACATTCACATGGAGTGACTGCAGACTTTTTTTCCTACATTGGAAAATCCCTTTAAAGGGAATCTGTCAGCAGGTTTTTGCTATGTAATCTGAGAGCACCTTAATATAGGAGCAGAGACCCTGATTCCAGGGAAGTGTCACTTCCTAGGCTTTGTGTTGCTGCTTAAATACAATCATTGTTTTATCAGCAGGACAACTGAACTCATGCATCCTAGTCCAACTCCACACCCACAGCACTGATTAGCAGCTCTATGTTACTATACAATTTACAGGGAAAGCTGTGGTGTGAGCGGGTTATGCGCAGAGCAACAACTGCAGCAGAGAAAGCTGTGACTATCATAATTGATTAATCACATGAATTAGGGTCTCAACCCCTACGTTATGCTGCAGTCAGATTACATAGCAAAAACATGCTGACAGATTCCCTTTAAAAACAAATATTTAATACGATCATGCCTGCTGATGTTATTATAAGCAAAGAACCAATAATATAAAATATTTCATAATCTATATTCCTGAGAAGGAAAGTGAGGTGGATTACTTTTCATCTCCCTCAGCCAGGTTTTGACTCCTTTTCACCTCCATAGTTATTCTCAGGACATGTGTCAAGAGCCGTTGAGTGGAAAAAGTAACAAATAAGCACAAGCCGTGGTCACGCTGGGGTTTACAGAGCTGCGTTCTGCAGCTTTAGCATTTTACTAGCCGGTGACATCTATATTAACTCCTAGAGAACTGGAGGTTATTTGCTTACATTGCCTGTCACTATACGCTATACCGATGAGAAACCTAATCTTGCGTCTTTCCGTTCTATGTCCATGTCACAAGCTCGTACAGTCACTGTGTGATTCAGCGCTGGGAATTTAGCACATAACTTTGAAACTTTCCTTCTGCTACAGAGAGGGGGTGGCTTGAGTTTGACCTCTAGAATTGATCTGCCTACAAAAACTGCAGTTACAATACATCTGATTTTATCAATTACACTGAAATAGTACATAATAGGGACGTAGCTCCTTGTTAAACTTCACTGGAGGTTCTTGACTTGGCGGCATGCCACCATCATTGAATTCTCTGCCTCCCCTGCGTGGAGCTTCTTGGTAATATTGAGTAACAGATGCAATGCTTCCTTTTCGAATCTTGTGCAAATTGGCACTGAGGCATCGAGTAGAGAAAACTGTGAGCAGACAGGATCCGCTGTTTATTAGACTACAGCGAAGGAGCAAAATTGGGAAATCCTCAAGTCAAAGAGAAACAATATCATATTCAAGGAATACATCAGCTCCTCCAATAATGGAAATTGCTCCCTCTTGTTACAGCAGTCACATGCACATAGTATACAGTATATATATATATATATATACACTCACTGGCCACTTTATTAGGTACACCTGTCCAACTGTGTGTTAAGACTTAATTTCTAATCAGCCAATCACATGGCGGCAACTCAGTGCATTTAGGAATGTAGACATGGTCAAGACAATCTCCTGCAGTTCAAACCGAGCATCAGTATGGGGAAGAAAGGTGATTTGAGTGCCTTTGAACGTGGCATGATTGTTGGTGCCAGAAGGGCTGGTCTGAGTATTTCAGAAACTGCTGATCTACTGGGATTTTCACGCACAACCATCTCTAGGGTTTACAGAGAATGGTCCGAAAAAGAAAAAAAATCCAGTGAGCGGCAGTTCTGTGGCCGGAAATGCCTTGTTGATGCCAGAGGTCAGAGGAGAATGGGCATACTGGTTTGAGCTGATAGAAAGGCAACAGTGACTCAAATTGCCACCCGTTACAACCAAGGTAGGCAGAAGAGCATCTCTGAACGCACAGTGCGTCGAACTTTGAGGCAGATGGGCTACAGCAGCAGAAGACCACACTGGGTACCACTCCTCTCAGCTAAGAACAGGAAACTGAGGCTACAATTTGCACAAGCTCATCGAAATTGGACAGTAGAAGATTGGAAAAACGTTGCCTGGTCTGATGAGTCTCGATTTCTGCTGCGACATTCGGATGGTAGGGTCAGAATTTGGCGTAAACAACATGAAAGTATGGATCCATCCAGCCTTGTATCAACGGTTCAGGCTGGTGGTGGTGGTGTCATGGTGTGGGGAATTTTTTCTTGGCACTCTTTGGGCCCCTTGGTACCAATTGAGCATCGTTGCAACGCCACAGCCTACCTGAGTATTGTTGCTGACCATATCCATCCTTTTATGACCACAATGTACCCAACATCTGATGGCTACTTTCAGCAGGATAATGCGCCATGTCATAAAGCTCGAATCATCTCAGATTGGTTTCTTGAACATGACAATGAGTTCACTGTACTCAAATGGCCTCCTCAGTCACCAGATCTCAATCCAATAGAGCATCTTTGGGATGTGGTGGAACGGGAGATTCGCATCAGGGATGTGCAGCCGACAAATCTGCGCCAACTGTGTGATGCCATCATGTCAATATGGTCCAAAATCTCTGAGGAATGCTTCCAGCACCTTGTTGAATCTCTGCCACGAAGAATTGAGGCAGTTCTGAAGGCAAAAGGGGGTCCAACCCGTTACTAGCATGGTGTACCTAATAAAGTGGCCAGTGAGTGTATATATATATATATATATAGTACAGATCAAAAGTTTGGACACACCTTCTCATTCAAAGAGTTTTCTTTATTTTCATGACTTTGAAAATTGTAGATTCACTCTGAAGGCATCAAAACTATGAATTATCACATGTGAAATTATATAAATAACAAAAAAGTGTGAAACAACTGAAAATATGTTCTTATATTCTAGGTTCTTCAAAGTAGCTGCCTTTTGCTTTGATTACTGCTTTGCACACTCTTGGCATTCTCTTGATGAGCTTCAAGAGGTAGTCACCGGAAATGGTCTTCCAACAGTCTTGAAGGAGTTCCCAGAGCTGCTTAGCACTTGTTGGCCCTTTTGCCTTCACTCTGCGGTCCAGCTCACCCCAAACCATCTCGATTGGGTTCAGGTCTGGTGACTGTGGAGGCCAGGCCGTAGCACCCTATCACTCTCCTTCTTGGTCAAATAGTCTTTACACAGCCTGGAGGTGTGTTTGGGGTCATTGTCCTGTTGAAAAATAAATGATAGTCCAACTAAATGCAAACCGGATGGAATAGCATGCCACTGCAAGATGATGTAGTAGCAATGCTGGTTCAGTATGCCTTCAGTTTTGAATAAATCCCCAACAGTGTCACCAGCAAAGCACCCCCACACCATCACACCTCCTCCTCCATGCTTCACGGTGGGAACCAGGCATGTAGAGTCCATCCGTTCACCTTTTCTGCTTTGCACAAAGACACGGTGGTTGGAACCAAAGATCTCAAATTTGGACTGATCAGACCAAAGCACAGATTTCCACTGGTCTAATGTCCATTCCTTGTGTTCTTTAGCCCAAACAAGTCTCTTCTGCTTGTTGCCTGTCCTTAGCAGTGGTTTCCTAGCAGCTATTTTACCATGAAGGCCTGCTGCACAAAGTCTCCTCTTAACAGTGGTTGTAGAGATGTGTCTGCTGCTAGAACTCTGTGTGGCATTGACCTGGTCTCTAATCTGAGCTGCTGTTAACCTGTGATTTCTGAGGCTGGTGACTCGGATGAACTTATCCTCCGCAGCAGAGGTGACTCTTGGTCTTCCTTTCCTGGGGCTGTCCTCATGAGAGCCAGTTTCTTTGTAGCGCATGATGGTTTTTGCCACTGCACTTAGGGACACTTTCAAAGTTTTCCCAATTTTTCGGGCTGACTGACCTTCATTTCTTAAAGTAATGATGGCCACTCGTTTTTCTTTACTTAGCTGCTTTTTTCTTGCCAGAATACAAATTCTAACAGTCTATTCAGTAGGACTATCAGCTGTGTATCCACCAGACTTCTGCACAACACAAATGATGGTCACAACCCCATTTATAAGGCAAGAAATCCCACTTATTAAACCTTACAGGGCACACCTGTGAAGTGAAAACCATTTCCGGTGACTACCTCTTGAAGCTTATCAAGAGAATGCCAAGAGTGTGCAAAGCAGTAATCAAAGCAAAAGGTGGCTACTTTGAAGAACCTAGAATATAAGACATATTTTCAGACGTTTCACACTTTTTTGTTAACTATATAATTCCACATGAGATAATTCATAGTTTTGATGCCTTCAGAGTGAATCTACAATTTTCATAGTCATGAAAATAAAGAAAACTCTTTGAATGAGAAGGTGTGTCCAAACTTTTGGCCTGTACTGTATACAGTTCTGGCCAAAAGTATTGATACCCCTGCAATTCTGTCAGATAATACTCAGTTTCTTCCTGAAAATGATTGCAAACACAAATTCTTTGGTATTATTATCTTCATTTAATTTGTCTTAAATGAAAAAACACAAAAGAGAATGAAGCAAAAAGCAAAACATTGATCATTTCACACAAAACTCGAAAAATGGGCCAGACAAAAGTATTGGCACCCTCAGCCTAATACTTGGTTGCACAACCTTTAGCCAAAATAACTGCGACCAACCGCTTCCGGTAACCATCGATGAGTTTCTTACAATGCTCTGCTGGAATTTTAGACCATTCTTCTTTGGCAAACTGCTCCAGGTCCCTGATATTAGAAGGGTGCCTTCTCCAAACTGCCATTTTTAGATCTCTCCACAGGTGTTCTATGGGATTCAGGTCTGGACTCATTGCTGGCCACCTTTGAAGCCTCCAGTGTTTTCTCTCAAACCATTTTCTAGTGCTTTTTGAAGTGTGTTTTGGGTCATTGTCCTGCTGGAAGACCCATGACCTCTGAGGGAGACCCAGCTTTCTCACACTGGGCCCTACATTATGCTGCAAAATTTGTTGGTAGTCTTCAGACTTCATAAGCCATGCACACGGTCAAGCAGTCCAGTGACAGAGGCATCAAAGCAACCCCAAAACATCAGGGAACCTCCGCCATGTTTAACTGTAGGGACCGTGTTCTTTTCTTTGAATGCCTCTTTTTTTCTCCTGTAAACTCTATGTTGATGCCTTTGCCGAAAAAGCTCTACTTTTGTCTCATCTGACCAGAGAACATTCTTCCAAAATGTTTTAGGCTTTTTCAGGTAAGTTTTGGCAAACTCCAGCCTGGCTTTTTTATTTCTCAGGGTAAGAAGTGGGGTCTTCCTGGGTCTCCTACCATACAGTCCCTTTTCATTCAGATGCCGACGGATAGTACGGGTTGACACTGTTGTACCCTCGGACTGCAGGGCAGCTTGAACTTGTTTGGATGTTAGTCGAGGTTCTTTATCCAACATCCGCACAATCTTGCATTAAAATCTCTTGTCAATTTTTCTTTTCCGTCCACATCTAGGGAGGTTAGCCACAGTGCCATGGGCTTTAACCTTCTTGATGACACTGCGGACGGTAGACACAAGAACATTCAGGTCTTTGGAGATGGACTTGTAGCCTTGAGATTGCTCATGCTTCCTCACAATTTGGTTTCTCAAGTCCTCAGACAGTTCTTTGGTCTTCTTTCTTTTCTCCATGCTCAATGTGGTACACACAAGGACACAGGACAGAGGTTGAGTCAACTTTAATCCATGTCAACTGGCTGCAAGTGTGATTTAGTTATTGCCAACACCTGTTAGGTGCCACAGGTAAGTTACAGGTGCTGTTACTTACACAAATTAGAGAAGCATCACATGATTTTTTCGAACAGTGCCAATACTTTTGTCCACCCTCTTTTTTATGTTTGGTGTGCAATTATATCCAATTTGGCTTTAGGACAATTCTTTTTGTGTTTTTTCATTTAAGACAAATTAAATGAAGATAATAATCCCAAAGAATTTGTGTTTGCAATCATTTTCAGGAAGAAACTGAGTATTATCTGACAGAATTGCAGGGGTGTCAATACTTTTGGCCACAACTGTACACACTATCGATTTGCACTCTTGCAGACTCATCAAAACGGAAATAGGTAAAAACATAAAACAAAGCAGATAGATTAGAGCAGGAAAGGTATGGACTAGTGATCAGCAAATGTGATTGGCGGTTGCATGTCTCGAGGATGTTCGACAGCTGTAACACATGAATGGATTGCATAACAGTCAATCCTTGAATGTGCTGTGGCTGGTGAACAGCGGCGAGACATGTAGGTGTGGTATCTCATATATATTATTTGAGCATGCTGAAGACACTCGGTTTGCACAAGAGCATGCTGGGATAACATCTTACCTAATCACGTTTAAGTTTAAAGATCTAAATCGCCAGTGCAACTTTATGGATCCATGAAAAAGTCATCATCCATGTACTGACTATTAGAAAGGAAACTTTTTTTATCTCTCTACTTATGAGAAAACTGTATAACACTTGGACCACACTCTGATCTAAGTCTGCTCAGAACAGTCAGTTTTTCTCATCTGTGGAATATATTGACATGTGAATGAGCCCTTAGGCGAAGATAACAATTAGTTAGAATTATAAAGAATCTCTTTAAGGCTAGTTTCAAATTTGCGTTTGCAGGCGGAGCGGATGCTCGGCGTGAAGCTCCGTCCCCTGCCACACCTCCTCAGGTCAGCTCGTTGCGTTTGGTGCAGGTTGCCGCACTGTCAAAATGACGCATGCGGTGGCAAAAGCATACCTGCGCACGGCCTGCGTACCCAATGATAAAGATAGGGTACGCAGGCCGCATGCAGCGGCATGCGCCCATAGGCGGAGCTGACTGGAGGAGGTGCGGCAGGGGGCGGAGCTTCACGGCGAGCGTCCGCTGCGCCTCCAAATGCAAATGTAAAACCAGCCTAAGTGAGCAGGAAGCATTTTCATCAATTATAACACCAGTCCTACATACATCAAAAAGCCTACTGCAATATACATGCTTAATACTTACAAAAGGATGGCTGGGCGGATGTGCATCATGGGAATATATTATTAATCTTTATCACTTAGTCTCTTGGCATTGTTGAGTGAATATATCAATTAAAATGCCAGCGAGTGCGAGGGTTTGAGGAAGACATTATCATTTCAGTTGAGCGGTCAAATGGAAGAAGATACGTTTTATTTCCCAAGCAGAACATAAAAGCAAACGAAAATATATTCTGCACACACTGTCAGGAAGCCTTTTAAGAGGCCCATCACTATCAATTCATTTGGTATTCATTATAATACTTCTGATCAAAGCACATTCATTTGATATTTATGTGGATGTCAAATGTGCTTCCAAAGCTTCTCCATTAATTTAGCATTAGTTAATAGGTGCTTTAACATAAAGTGGTTGATTATGATTTGGTGGGGGGCTGTGGGGGGAATAATATTTTCTCCCTCCTGATGAACTGTTAGTTCTAATTCGTATAAATGAAATATAGACATGTGCCATTATTATGATGCTGGTACATGACGGCCGTTTGCTTGTTTTATTTTATTTTCCCATGATTACTGCATTGATTTAGTGCTTGTTGTCATCATGAATAAAGTGACGTTGCGGAGAATACCTAAAAACCGGTTCCGCATGTATTTTATGGGAATAGACAAGTAAATGGTTTATGGAAAGTATTTTATTTTCTGTCATTGGTGTACACTGCATTGTATTTAATAGGTTGCAAAATATTATGTTCTGGGCTTCAAATCTACGAGCATGGTTTACATTCATACACCGTGTAAAAAGGGATGAAACAATAAAACGTCCTTGATCGTTAATCCCAGGGATGTTGAGGAAAGTAAACACGATTTTGTTTTATTTGACCTAAATTGGTCCAAATTTCTGTGCTAATTTATCTCTTAACGCTCTTTGTAGCATATGGAGCTTCTTTTTTTTTGCTTTTTTTTATATTCTGCTTCAGCCCCTGCACAGATGTAGTTAAAGGGGTAATGAAAAACCCTCTATAAATGGCCCCAGAGTGTTGCATAAAATATTTAAAAAAATAATAGTTACCTTCTGGACAGCGCTGCCCCCTGCTCTGAGCTTGATGTAGACCACCAGTCTCCTGACATATTTAGTGACACATTACCATTGCAGCCTATTGGGGGCGATAATCAGCTGCAGCCTTCAGAAATACATCAGAGCAGAAGTCCAGAGCTTCACATATCGGAGAAAACAGCGCCAGTCTGAGAGGTAGCTATACATTGTTTTTATTTTTCGCAGTGCCCTGAGGGCATTCATAAGGGGTTCTCTATTAGTGGACCACCCTTTTAATTAATAAAATTCAGAATATCACTAGGGGGAGCCCAAGTGCATACAGATTTCTGTATAGCTTCTAAATTCCCTTTAGTGTTGGTTGTAGGTAATCAGAATTTTTTTTTTATTTAAAGGCATTGTCCTCCAAAGCACCCTTTATTCAAGAGGAAGCTTTGGAGAGCAAAATTGTGGCCAGACATGTAGAATTTAATTGCAAGTGGAATATACACCAACTATAAAGTAGCATCAATATCTTATATAATTTACTAAATTTGTTGTACTTTATTGGCCACTCCCCTTCTACCAAGCGCCACCCACTTTTTTAATAGCGTTAAGAGGGATGCAACAAAATTCACAACTCTTTTACGAGGGAGCAATAAATTCTTCTTCTTAGCTATACAAAGGATTTAGAGGTCTCTATGGGACGCCCTCACACCCAGGGCTGTGGGGTACTCGGTACCGGGCCTGGTGGATCTCAATGGAAGTTGTCACGGTAGCTGTGACCCGGCCCGTGGCCCTGGGCGCCCATTGTAAATATAGTGTGGTCACTACTTCTATTCCTCCGGTGTCTGCTGCAGGAACATTAGTATCCGTACAACCTCGGGGACCGGGACCCGGCCTTGCGCTTAGAACTTCTAGGAAGGGTCTCTTCTCACCCATGTCCTCTGTTCTCTTTTACTCCTCACGTTCCGTACTAATCCTTTCTTTCTATGGAGAGTAAAGCTTTCAGTCTATGTTGCTCTCTCTCTCTTTCCCGTGCCAGCAGACCCAGATCACTGGGATCTGCTGCAGCACTTCCATCCATCTATCCCTCTCTCTAGGGATCTTCTTCTCTCTCTAACCAATTACTGACTAACTGACTTTAACTCTTCCCGCTCCTTGAAATGTAATCTAACTCCACCCACCTCCCAGCACGTTTCGTGTTCCAAGCAGGGAGCCACCAATGGGTGCTTTGCTATACTCCAAGCAGGTAGCCGCCGAAGGTGCTTTGCTACACTACTTTGTGGTGTGGGGTACAGGTGTTGGAGCGTGGTCAGGAGTCTCCACCTTACCTGGATGGTAGGGCACCACACCTCAGGAGGAGGTGCAGTACCTCTGTGACGACTGAACCCTCAGGGGCGCCACATCTACATTAGAAAAATAAAAAAAAACAGAACAAAAACAAAAATTTGGTCTAAAGTTTTAGACCTAAATATGAAGCTATGTGAAATGGTTGTCATTCACTTCAAAGAGGGGGCATATTTATTTCTTTAATGTATGGATTGTACTGTCTTAAGTCAATTCTCTTGTCCTATATGTTACCCTGTAAACTTTAATGGCTTCTCATCCTGTAAGCCTAGATAATGAAACAATGCAGAATACTATAAACAGGAGGAATTAAATGAAGTCGATGCAGCAGGTGACTACTGCTGAAACATCCTAATGAGGAATAAAAGGACTTTATAGACATTGACGAGCTATTGTGATGTACAAACCTCGAGGGAGTTGTTGAAGGTGTCTTGTATGCCATCCTGATGAAATACTAACAAAGCAGAGGCCGGTGGTGATGGAGAAGAGAGAGTTGCTGCTAATGTAAGGATAACAATAAAATGCTACAGTATATAAAATGCAATGCAACAGCACACATGTATTCATGTAGAAGAAGCGATTCTCAGGTTAAAAGGAATCTGTCATGTAGGAAAAGGCTATATACTTACTAAAATATAGGGTTAATCTACAGCTAAATAGTGTTCTAATGCGTCCTGGAAACACAGCTACCAGGAAAAAAATAATTTATTTCCTCTCCGAAGCCGCCAGCTTTCAGTCATGGGGACAGTGCACAGAGTGACTTCAGTCACTGCTTACAGCACCACTCACTATACTATCAGTGGTGGTAATAAACACACCCTCGCATTTTGATTGACATCCAGCTCTGCAGTGCATCTTTGTAACATGAGAACGCTAATTAAAGTGGCGGCGTGTACTTACAGCCATTGCTTGCAGTATAGTTATGAGGAGTGACTCAAAACGATCCATGCATGCCCCCCATGACTGAAAGCTGGGAACTCCCAGAAGGAAATGAGATCATTTTTACCTGGTAGCCACACTTCAGTTATGTGGGTGGACAGAATTGTAACTCTCTGTGACTACAGACATGTGAATCCTCACACTGTGCACTGTGAGGATTCTCTGGTGTTGGCACCGAGAGCTGCAGGTGTGTGACCACAAGTGTGCAATTTGCAGACATGCGGTCACTAGCAGACAAGATGAGCATGGCCTCATTCAATGCAAGTGTATTGCGCAAGGATGGACACAGTTGGTTTGGAATAAGGATGGTATATGCAAATTATAAACTTGAGGTTACATGTTCGCCTGCTCCCGGCACTGATACTGAAGAATCCTTACAGCGTGCTGTGCGTGCGATGTGAGGATTCACAAGTCTGCAGTAACATAGAGTGCTACAGATTTGTAGCCAAATGCCGGACAATCCCTTTAACCAAGGTGCTGGGTTCCCTGTAAAGGGGAAGTTTTGATTCACTTTATTCCTTATTATTGACATTCAGTGCTGTGAAAGCAACTTGCAAATGTCTGACTGCTGAATATGAGGGCTCGCTGCTGCCTTGCAACCTACAATTACTCACCAGCACCAATCACACACTTGAGCTATGACTGAGACTGCTGACATTTCTTGAGTTGAGTGGCCTGGCATCCAGTCCTAATGATAATCTCTCATAACTCTCTCACACTATGGGTCCGATTCATTACTGCCTTTGCACTTGTCTTTGTCTAGATTTTAGCATTTTATGCCATATTTAGCTTTCCATTTATGCTTTTCTGAAGTCTATTTTTTATATGTTTGCCTGTTTTTTTCTTGTTTTGCCACTGTGGACGGGGTTTATGGTGTTGAAGATGTTTTCACCTGACTCATTATTTTTGACTTTCTAAAAGTCACAAAATTTGTTGCAAATGTACTCCAGATGCCCCCTTAAGTGATCTTTTGTACAGTAGTTGTTTTGGTGCTTTTTTGTGCCATTTAGCAAAATATGAATTCTTAAACTAAAAAGTCACAAAAACTGTTAAAATCTGTTATAAAGATCAGTTTTATGCAAAATTTGTGAACCGCATGTTGAAGAATTTGGAGCAAAAAACACTCAAAATATCTCAAGAATAGTGATGGATGAATGTGCTCGGAAAACATCTTATCTGAGCATGCTAAGGTGTTAGCCGAGTACCTTGGGCGTGCTAGTATATTATGTTCATGTCCCCGCAGCTGCATGATTTGTGGCTGCTAAACAGCCTCAACACATATGTGGGTTGCCTGATTGTTAGGCAATCCCCCCACATGTGTTGAGGCTGTCTAACAGCCATAAATCATGCAGTTGCAGGGACTCGAACATAATATATGAGCACGCCCAAGATACTCGGATAACACTCGACCATGCACGAATAACACCTTATCTTACATTGATAATCTTATATTGTTTCCCTTTATGAGGAATGATCTTATTAGGTAGCTATACGTCACACTGTAGTAGAGAAAGACAATGTATGGTGGTATCATCATGGAGGTGAGTGCTCTGGTACAATGTGAAGACATAATTGGAACAATGCCTGGTTTATATTGATGAAGCCTTCATAATACTCATAAATTACTGTAGAGGATCATTAATCAAAGGCTTGGCTTAGATGCCAGGGGGCCCTGCTACAAAGTCTATATCTGGACCCTCCAGTGACTTCAGTTACTACTGAAGGTGCTAGTAATTTAGTATGAAAAATCTGTACAAAGTAGAAAATCTAATTATTTTATAGCGAAGTAGCCCCTTCTTGCATAACTATATTTAAAGCAATCACAAGAAATCCTGGTCTTACTTCTGTTGCTGGGTGGGATAATCTTGTCAAACTCAGTATTAGAAATAACACGTTCAGCTAGAGGTGACCTGGAAACTCAGAGACGGTCTAAAAGTTAATCGCTATCGAGTGAAACTACAATGTACACTATGTAGATGACACGTGAGCACAATTGTATCCCATATGTGTATCTCAGACCTGTATTCACAATTTTACATGCTTCAGAGCTGAAATCTCCTAGAACTCCTTGCAATCTGTAATTCAAAATGTGTCCCCGCAACTGATGCCCGATTTTGAAGCATTAACTGACCATCGATAGTTAATTATTTAATTGCTTGTCATACCTTCTTCGGATGTGCACCGAATGAATAGGCTGCTACTGTTCTCGACAGCATGGGTTTAGTTTACTGAGGACGACGCTGCCAAAAGCCATGATCTTTTGCGCAAACCGAAAGATGAGCGAGTGTTTTGCTTGTTCATCAGGTGATCGGCATTCTTTTTACATTGTACTATTTTCTTGAATCGAGCATCCCAGAAATAATCCCAATAATAGCGCAGTTAGACCTTTAGTATGGCAGTAGATTTACAAAGTAACTTAACTTCATCCATATATAAGCATCAAAGGTGGCCATGAACCCTAGATGAGCAACTATGTAATGTTTATCGGTTGTGTCCTGACTCATCCCTGAGAGCAGAGGCGGCGTCTTTTGATTATCCACGGCGGGCGTGACATCATCTGTACATCATATATTAAAAGACTCGGCACTCAACTTAAGTGATCAGATAATTTAATGTTGTCCACACTAGTAGTAGGCAAAGCGTTTCGGTCTTACATCAGACCTTCATCTGTTACAGAATAAAGTAAGGTTATTGGGTCAGGTGGACCAATAATCTTGGTTGAAGATCACTAGATCATTAAACATTCGATGTCATGAAAAAGTAGGGCAAGGGTTGTCAGACCTGTGCACATATAGGGTTAAGTGTGCTGTGCCTCAGTGGCATGTGCAGGACCTGTCACAGGACCAGCAGTGGACACTGTGTCTGCACATGCCACTGAGGCACAGCACACTTAACCCTATATGTGCACAGGTCTGACAACCCTTGCCCTACTTTTTCATGACACAGAATGTTTAATGATCTAGTGATATTCAACCAAGATTATTGGTCCACCTGACCTAATAACCTTACTTTATTATTTAACTGATGAAGGTCTGATGTACGACCGAAACATTTTGCTTACTACTAGTGTGGACAACATTAAATTATTTGATCAATTAAGTTGAGTGCCGAGTCTCCTAATATTTGTTAATGGTGTGGGAACCTACTCTGGCACTTACTAAAGCTGTACACACGCTTATCTATTCAATCATCTGTACATCATGACGCACAGATGATGTTTCGCCAGCCCTGAAAAATGAAATGCCACGTTGGGAAAGATGGTGCCTCCCATCTAGCCACCAGGTGCAACTGACCCAGATGCTGGACCGCTGTCCCACATTTATCGATCTGCTCATCTTTAACTGCTAATTCATCAGAGTGTGCAGCCATTGCTGCCGATTTTCGGTTCTTGACGCTCATTTTCAATGCCATGACTACTTGAGCACACATTCCACCACTTTTGTTCCTCAGTCTCCTCTTCTTTTCTGTTGTGGTCTGTATTATGGCTCTATTGCATGTGCAGTCGCCGTCAGCCTGTGCTGTAGACTGACTAATATTTGGAGCATGCATGTTAAGGCTAGTGGCATGATAAAGAAATGAAATGGCATGAGCTTAGATGAAGCCAGCCACCATCACCCGGTGCAGCTGAGTCACAGAGAAAGAGGAAGAATGAGCAGATGGGAATCCCCCTTTAAAGGGAATCTGTCACCCCTTTTTTGAGATATCATATAATGATATCATTCAATTGTGTGTCACATAAGGATTCTCTTAGTACTTTTGCTTCCCCCTGACCCCGCACCTTTCATGCATAACTACCTTTTTTATATCGGTTCAGATGTATGTAAACTGCCACTGTCCGGTCCGCTGGGCGGGGCTTATTCACCTGCTCCCCCCCTCCCTGTCTTGCTCTACGCATTTCTTCTTGTGTAGAGCAAGACAGGGAGGGGGGAGCAGTTGAATAAGCCCCGCCCAGCGGACCGGACCCTGGCAGTTTACATACATCTGAACCGATATAAAAAAGGTAGTTATGCATGAAAGGTGCGGGGTCAGGGGGAAGCAAAAGTACTAAGAGAATCCTTATGTGACACACAATTGAATTATATCATTATATGATATCTCAAAAAAGGGGTGACAGATTCCCTTTAACAACATATTCAGAGATGAACACTTTTGTTCTCTAAATTTTTAATAATGTGCAGATATAAGGAAACCAAACCACAGTAACAAGCATAAAAGAACCTGTCCGCTCATATATGTCCAGTATATGAGATTAATGTTGTAGCAGAGAATAACCAAGAGGGCTATCTACACAGCCTGGTTGTATTGGTTTGTTTTCTTCTTCTGCATATCCTTCAACTCTAAACACATTACTTAAGGACAAAGATATTAATCAGTTGGAATTCTAAATTGACGTGCGTGTTAGAAGTTTAAGAACAGTCATGAAATTGGACTATTCAGTCTCTGGAAGGTGGCCAGAAATCCTTGCTGCTTTTCTATAATAGCAATAACTATATTATAGTAAGCAGCCTCACGGGAGATTACTGTCTTCTGAGTTGCTTATGTCTGAGGGCATGGAGTCACTCAGACTTGGATTTTAAATAGTCAACAAGGATTAGAAAAGTGATCCTATGTGCACGCGTTTCTACGTAGGAGTGTTCGCAGATCAGTAATTACGTCCACTGTAAAGATCTCATTGGGCCATTAAAGAGATGTTCTGTAAGTGCCATGTTCCCAGACTGGCTCTAAGTGGAATTCAATACTCTGTTGTCTTTGATGAGTCTCTCTTGGTGTATTATTGTCTTGCAGTAAGTAATTCCATTGCTTTCATTCTGATATACTGCACTTTGTAAATAATACTTACGTCCCATCTATTAGACTGGAAGTTTATTTGAACA